>NC_041806.1:5482609-6732609 GCF_900964775.1 Scleropages formosus
AAGGTGGATGCGACACGTACCTCTCGCAAATGCCACAGTCATCCCTAGCAGTAGTAAAACTCCCGGATCCATGGCGCGAGCGCTCGTCCATTCAGTGCCGGCAAATAAATCTGTTCCTCACGTTAATAATAAGGGACGTGAGCACATATCCAGCACAAGAGAGGTAATGCCAGATCTTGGGGGGGGGGGGGAATTCCCAAAAACGGACCCTATTTAGTATTTCCCTTTTTTCCTACAAAAAAGAGAGGAAAAATAGATTAGCCCAGGTTCCAAGAGTTTGATTTTTTTTTTTCTCCCAGGAAATAATATATTTCAATGGTTTGATCCAGCCCAGAGTGAGAGTTCAGGTGTCGAGAGTGATGGCAGCTGGAAGTGTCTTTTCCTTCATCTTCTGGTGATGCTCAGGATGTGGTGGGGAACCCACAATCCCTCAGTGTTGGGGGGGATAATGGTACCACACTTTTTATACCCTTCCTCACAGTATCAGGGAAGAGCAACATGAACACCCGCTGGGCGCGACAGGCCTCCCCCCAACCACACACTCCCACACACTCCCGCACACGCACACACACACAGAGCAGACTCAGTAGCACGTGAGCCCACACACACCCTGAGCCCAAAGAAGAAAATTGCACCCTAGAAAAACATTATTCCCTTTATCTAAGACTATAGAATGATCTCCAAATATTTTCCTCTCCTGTAACCCTGCAATGTTTGTGCGCTGAAGTGGCACAGCTTTTTTGGAAATAATCTTCACTGTTTCACTGCGAACATGCTGTAGCCTTTAAGAATTCACCGAAAGCAGTGTCGTGTTGCAAAGTGTGATTCCTTTAATACAAGTATTCAGGGTGATTCATGTCAAGAATTCAAATGTTGAAGAAATTGGGAGTATTAAGATGAGGGCTCCTCAGTTAGGGTGGTGCAGTGGGTTGGATGAGGTCCTGCTTTCCAGTGGGTCTGGGGTTCAAGTCCTGCTTGGGGTGCCTTACAGTGGACTGGCATCCCATCCTGGGTGTATCCCTTCCCCCTCCAGCCCTATGCCCTGTGCTGCTGGGTTAGGCTCCTGCAACCCTGTATGGGGCAAGTGGTTTCAAACAATGTGTGTGTGAATCCTCAGTTATGAGTATTTTTTTCCTGCTCTTTATACATAAGTATTTGTTGTATATATTTAAATGAATACAATGACAGGCTACTTTCAGTTGCTGTATCTGAGGTAAGATGTCAATATATTCATATGAAACGATGCTTTGACCTTTTAAACCATTCTGGTGTAACATGCAAGTTTTTGAAGAGGATTAGAATAGCGTTTGAAAGTGTTTGTATCGAAGATCATGCTGAAGATCAGTCTCAAATTTGCTCTCATCACTTCCTTCAAAATAAAAAAAACAAAATTCCATGAATTGTCTACATTTGGCAAAGGAGCTGGAGTATTTTTTCCAGATGTGTAGCATGTTTTGCGAATGATTTCTCCGCATTCCAGTCTGTTTACAGATGGTCTTTAATCTTATTTATGGCTTTTGTCTCCGCTTGGCTTCGATGTTTTTCCTCATGCCGCCTTCACTGCTTGTGATTATGGATTTCCCTCTACCTTTTAAGGTGCCTGCACATCTCAGCTCTGTGATGAAACACCCTGCAGAAGCTCGATTCACGAAAGCTGAAGGTCAGGATCACAGTAGCTGGTTTGCTAGATAAAAGAAATGGTTTTGCCATCTTTTTATATCCAATGTGTGAACGTGGTCATGTGAAAATTTTACTCACATCGAAACAATAATAAAGCAAGCATCTTTGCATTGGTTATTCATTTGGATAAATTAAATGTGCCTTTGGATGTTCGTTCTATCTATCTATCTATCTATCTATCTATCTATCTATCTATCTATCTATCTATCCGTCTGTCCGTCAAGTCAAGTGAATATCTATACAAATACTTTTAAGTTTTGCCCTTTTTTTCTTCAGCAACAGGGCTTTTACCTGAGTGCTGTGTTTTACTACTCTACCCTTTCCTGCAGAAGGGACATGGGAGAAGGGTGACAAGGAGATTCAGACTTAGAAGGGATAAGGGAAGAGAAATTAACGTTCTTATTAATCCAGGAAGAGGGCAAGGAGGGTGATCTTGACTGGTGCCGTCACGCTGGGCCCGGTATTCTCCGCAGAGCTTACATGCACCCTTCTGAATAGAGTTGCTTTTCTTTAGACTGTAGACAACTATATGATAAAAATCTCTTCTGGACTCAGCACAAGTCTACAGGCCAACAAGGCAAAGTCTTAAGAATTGCTGGCTCGCCTCTCTGGCTAACAATTTTTAATCAGAGCGTTCTTTTCTTTTTCATCTCTGTCCAACGGTAAAGAGGAGCACATCTGCCAAAACAGTATTTGATGAATGCTGCACGTGCCGATCAAAAACAGAGATAAATACAAAGCTTTGGGGGAATAACCACAGTGGTGCAGTAGAAGCGTAAACTTAACCTTTTTCGTGGATGTCATCAGATTCCCCTATTCGGTAAATGCTCTTCCCTGTTTAGAGGTGAAGTAATGAGCAGCGCGCGTGAGGTCAAGCAGGTCTCGTGTGTCCCGTCACATCCACAAAATCACATCCCCGGAGTCTACCTGGCGCAGAGCTTTGGAACGAATAATGGAGTGTAACGAGACAAGAACGGCTCTCTTGGTTCTCCCGTCTCTTGAAATTTCCTTCACTGCAGGGAGAGAGGGTTACAGGGTCAGGGCCTGCAGGGGAGAAAGAGGAGGGTTGGATTTGATTTTTTGCTGAAGAACACAGTCTTGCTCTCGGTCATATTTAGTAAAATAAAACGGAAATGATGACATTGTTCCTCCACATCAGTAAAGAAGTGGAGAATAGAGTGAGTGAGCAGCACAGTTGCTGCATTCATACTCTAAGCATCTACCAACTTGAACTTTCATGGTGCACATCTTCACATCTCCAGGAGTCATGTTATGACCTTCATAAACAACTGGGTTTATACTGTTGTTTTTGAATTGAAAGGCAAAACTGCAAGTGATGGAAATGAGCTTCCTTGCTGCACCTCTGTGAAGAGGGAGTTCTGGAATTTGCTGTTGAAACCGTAGTGACTTCCCTGGGGAAGCGGATATCTGAAACAGAAAGTGAACAAATTAGATTCTTACACACATCCAGGGTTGTGAAGAGCAGTAATTGTTGTGCTCGTTAAGTTGAGTGTAGAGAAGTATATATGGGCCTGCTCATAGGAAAGAGGGTCCTAGGATGACTGCAGAATATTAAGGACAAATTTCACAACTCATGTCCTCCTCAGTAACTTGATGTAAATATTACTGTGGGACAAAAGGTGGCACAGGGGTCAGAGCTGTCACCTTCAGAATCAGAAGATCCAGATCCCTTCTCCTCAATTGAACAGATTTTTTCCACACAACGTTGCACACGTTGCACTTTCTTTATTTAACCTTTAATACTGGACTCCACATCTGTATTTTGCTATATGTTTCGAGTACATCTTTATTATATTTCTGTTATTCCAAATTTTTAGACCAATATATTTTTATTTTTTTACCACTGTATTTTTTATCTTACTTTATTTATTTTATTATTTATTCTCCCGTTTTCATCATTATATATTCTTCATATTCCTGTAGTATGTTTCTAATTTCTACTTTATTTGCATTGCCTTATTTATATTATCTCTACTAACAGTCTATATGGGGGCACGGTGGTGCAGTGGGTTGGACTGGGAGCTGGTCTGGGGTTCGAGTCCCACTTGTGGTGCCTTGAGACGGACTGGCGTCCCGTCCTGGGTGTGTCCCCTCCCCCTCTGGCCTTCCGCCCTGTGTTGCCAGGTAGGCTCCGGTTCCCCGCAACCCTGTGTGTGTGTGTGTGTGTGTGTGTGTGTGTGTGTGTGTGTGCTATCAGTCTGTCTTACGGACAGTCGGAAAAGCATTTCACTGCACATCGTACTAAGTATCTTTGTGTATGTGACCAATAAAACTTTAACTACCCTTGAGAAAGGTACTTACCATAAACTATAACAGTCATTGGTGATAAAAACTTAAACTCCACTCTGTGCTCTTTGTTGTGGAATTTTTGTTGCTTCTTACTGAAATGATCACCATTATGTTGTTAAGAAGTGCCAGTTTAAGGATGCACGTGCGTCCGCCTTATTTGTTCACTGGGGTACTCAGACGTACGTCATTGTGGTAGAATGCATAGAAGCTGAGCTGAGCCAACATCACTCGCACCCGGCATCCCTCCCCCCCCCCCTCGCCCCAGGCCCACCAATGATCATGAATTGCAAAGTGACTTTAGCTTCCCTCATTGTTTTCTTTGGCCCTTGTTCACATTTTGACAGAAAACATAGCCTTCGCACGCATGGCCTGGGGGGAAGGGGCGCTCCGTCAGAAATCACCTTTCACGTCTTCGGAGGAAGGTGCAGGGTTACATCCGCACTCTGCATTGACTCCGTTCCAGACAGAAGAGGAATCCAAACTTAACAGTGATTGCGGGGTTGTGACCTAACGGAACACTGGGGGCGGAGCCTTTCTCACACCTACGAGTCCAGTGACAGCTTGCACCTTTCTCTTTAACTCTGGCACTTTATCCCCTGAATAGCCCCCCCCCCCCCCCCCCCCCCCCCCCCATCCTGTGTATGTTTAAATGCATTAATCCTAATAATCTACAGACAAGATAAAAGCAGGATTCTTGTTTAAGCTCTAATGCGCCCATAAGCCTCATCTCATGTGTAGTTTAAACTAATCGTTCATTTTGTACCTCTGCAGCTTCCCTGCATAGTTTTTACCCCCCTTTTTCATGGTAGATTTGCTCACGTGATAATGAAGGATACATTTTTCAGTTGCCGAAACTTTAGAGAGCAGGAAGCCCTATTCCTAACATTGAGGCGCCGTCCCTTCTTTTGGTTGCTGTCTCCTATCTCAAATCCACTTTGTGTTCTCGACCTTCTTTTACTGAATTCCTAAGATCATTCGCTGGCTCCTGTCTTTCGTCTCTTTCTCTGGTAACCCCAAAAATCCCTTTTTAAGTTCTGCAGCTGTAATGTCCTTGCTTGATACTCAGAATGCTCCATTTGTGGGGTTTTTCGCTACTATAAGATGTTTTCTAGTGTTTTCTGGCACGATGTTCTCCATTCTTAGTGTACCGTTAATGGAGACGGAGAAAACGTCTAAAAATCCATGCATTGAGAGCACGTCTCAGACTCACAGCCATGGGTCTAAATATGGGAAAAGTTCCTTGGAAAAAGTGCATCGGCCTGCCAGGAACTATTACCCTAAACTATTAGCTGTTCTGTACGGTATCCTTTGAAGTTAAATTAAATTTCTCGCTGCAGGATCCTGAGGGATGGAAAGCGCAGTTTAATTCAGAATGCGCCGCGTTAATTGAGCCTCATCGCCGGCAGAGCGCCGAAGCAGCTGGTCTAGGCGAAGGTGGTGTCTGCTGTCAGCCCGCGGGAAATTTTTGCGGAGGACAGCTTTTCTCGGGATTGTCAGCTTTTGCCTTTCATCTCCCGACCGGCTGCTCCCACAGGAGGTGGTGCGCGTGGATCGTAGTTAGCGAAGGGGCTGCTGGCGCTCTTGCTTGTGGCCGGTTAAAGTGAACCTGGTACTGTCACCGCAATAATTTTGTCTGTAACGTTTTTTTCCTTTGTAGCGCATCCAAAACTCAACGTTTTCCTTTCTAAACTTAAGCGTGTGTGTGTGTGTGTGTGTGTGTGTGTGTGTGTGTGTAAGTGGTCGGGGTCAGGAGGCTAAATGGAAATGTCTGGAATGCGGCTGTGAAGTGACATGTTCCATCGTTACGTTGTGCAACGTTTTGGATTGAACAGGCCTCGGTATTGTTATTTTGGTTTTACCCACAAAAAAATGGTTTTGCGGAAAGCAAAGTTAAATTTATTTCACAGAAAGGCGAGTAGCAGGGTTTTGAAAGTCATTTCTGTGTGTGAAGGTCTGTGAACGGTGCAGAATTTTCCCTCATTTCCTCCCGTCACCTGCTTTTTCCTAGCATTTAGGATCATCACGGGAGACTTTGTTGACATCTTGCTTTTTGCTGCCATACTTCAGCTACGTCTCAGCTGAATGTTTAACTGTGCCACCTTAAAGTGTCGCGTTCTTCCTCTCGGACCACAGCGCAGCATTTTAACCCTCTCCAGGCAGACGTTGCAAATTAGCATTAGCCGCTACTTTTAAGCATTAGCCGCTTTTTTCCTACCGCTGGTATTAAATCACTTTATTGTCACTTCACCATAACCACAAGTGTACATGTGGTGAAAATCTTTTCTGTGCGGCATAAAGAGTAAACGTATGCACATATGCTCATACGTAGTAGTGACCAATCAAACAAACAAAAAACTGCCAAACTTGAGTTGGCGCTCGCAACACGGCAGCCATACTTGGTGCCATCTTGGTTCGGCCCTGTTAGTTGGGCCCTGAGACAGTTTAGAACAACCTTTTCGCAGGGACATTGTCATTCTTGTAACAACTCATGTTACTGTTTGGACAGGAAGATTTGTTAAATGTAATTAGTTGCATTGTGGGTAAATTGTAAATAAACTGTTCAACCACTGGGGGCACTTCTGGGGAAAATGATGGGGTGACCATGCTTGGCGGTAGGAAAGGGAAAATTTGGGGGTGCTAAGTAGACTGGCTTGGTGCACAGTTCCTTAAAGAAATGGGGTCCTTGGACTCAGAGTGGGTTTTTTTTTGGGTTCAAGGTGAATGCTGTCTCTGTGTCCTTTGCATCATTTAAACCTATGGTGCTATGCACCCTGCTGTAGTGCAGATGTGAGCCAAAGCCCAATTTATTATACCTGTTGTCTGAGGGTGCTTATTATCTTGGACTATCTGATACGAATTCCAGAATGTCATAAAATCAACATTCCCTGAAGAGTTTATGTTAGGGTCGCGTTGTGGGAGGGATCTCCCAATGAACCTCAGAAACATTGCAGGAGAGGAGACACATTTCACTGAAGGCTACCGGTGGCACAGCAAGTAGTGCTGCTGTCTTACAGCACCTGGGGGGTGTGAGAGAATGTGGGTTTGATCCCTGCTTAGTCTGTGTGGCATTTGTATGTTCTCCCTGTGTCTGCATGGGGTTACTCTGGTTTCCTCCCACAGTCCAAAGACATGCTCTTAGGTTCCCCCATAGTGTGAGAGTGACAGAGTGAGTGTGTTCCACTGATGTGTGGATGAGTGACCCGGTGTAAGTCACCTTGGTGAATAAGGTGTTTGGGCTGTTAACACTACACAGAGCTCATTGGAAGTTGCTTTGGAGACAAAAGTGTCTGCTAGATAAATAAATGTGCTACTGGGTTTCATATTCATCACAAGATGTCTGGATATTTTGCATTTGGACCAGTTGATAAGCCGCCACTGGAAAGGCACTGGATTAAGGCACTAAGTCTGCTAGCAAACTTAGACAAAAGCAACTGCTCTCTTATGTGTTCGTGACGGGGCTGTTGGGAAAGTTTTCCAGGTGGGCTTCATCGGTGACGCACGTTTCACTGATTTTAAGTCCGGATATGCTCGAAGAATCATTTACATTTCATCAAAGCAGCTGCACATTGAATTCAGATGACATGAAGGTCCAGCAGGCTCAGTCCAAGTTCATGAATATTGAAACCATGCTCTAAATAGGCACGATTTGACATGGTACACAGTACAAATAATCCTTAGTAGCGCTGGTACCTGACAACTGAATGTGTTCCTGAATAAATTATTTCTTTGTACATATTTAGCAGATGTAGTCAGAAAGACGGCAGTGATGATGTTAGTTCAATAGTCGTTATTGACACATCATTGTTACTGACAACTGTTTCCTTGAATGGTCAGATGTAGCGATTAATATCAATTTTTATCAATTCATTTAATGGACACTTCATTATTTAGCCACTGCTGACTGTAAAGTATTGCGCAATCTTTTCTAATAAACGTGAAGTGCTGGAAATGTATTCTGATCCCAGGTCACGACCTCACAGTGCAACGCATCTGTGTTACCTGTTGATGATGCTCTTTGGGCAGCTGCACTTTTCACAGTTACATGGACGATAAAGTGATGCTAGAGGGACATGTTTGCTTTACATCAAGGTCAGTGAATTGTCCAAACAATGTCCGTTATGTGCGCATGCAATACCGTCCAGGGTTGCAGTGGTTTGTGCCACCGATCAAGTGCCACCCCGATGGTCATTCCTCAGAACTAACTTGCTCAAGATAGAGAGAACGGACATTTGTTCAGTAACTCTCCCCACTTAGCTCAAAATGTGCTTCCTCGTTTTGCTTGTCCTGGTTTCCAGGGTCAAGAGATGGACTTGATTCACTGGAGAAAAGAAGGGGATGGAAGAGAGGACATGATGTGCAGCTGGATGAAGATGACCTGCTTGACACTGATGAGGTCTACTGGGGCTCTGAGGTAAGCACATCCGTTTTGTTGTCTTCATATTAGTGATTTTTTCCTAAGGATCTTAGAGTACACAATAAATCCTTAATATTTAGAATTTTTTTTTTTAAAAAGATAAGAGAAACAATCGGAATTAAATCTCAGTTCTCATTCACTGGGTGCTCGTGTGATGACTTTTAGCTACAAATTTTGCAAGGCACACACACGCTTTCTGAACCGTTTGTCCCATACAGGGTCGCAGGGAACCGGAGCCTAACCCAGCAACGCAGGGTGTAAGGCTCGAGGGGGAGGGGACACACCCAGGATGGGATGCCAGTCCGTCGTAAGGCACCCCAAGCTTGATTTGAACCCCAGACCCACCAGAGAGCAGGACCCGGTCCAACCCACTGCGCCACTGCGCCACCGCGCCCCCTCACCAAGTCAACAATGAGCATTAAATAGGAATTTGTGTAGCAAAGTAACAAGGTGAACGAAAGTGTCAAAAGTCTAGAGTGCTTTTGCTATTATAGCTATATTCAACACCTTTGCAGAACCTCCACAAAGAAAACATCGAGCTATATTTCTGTAGAATGCAGTAACTTCATAAGATGAGGACCTAATAAAAATAGAATAAATAAATGTTTTTGGATTTTTAAATTCTATTTAATTATGACTATTACTACTCTTTTTTTTACTGTCACTAGGGTGGTTGAATTTAAAAACAAATTGAGTTTAGATTTTGGGTTCCAGCTGTGTTTGAAAGTTGAGGACCTGGTTTACGTTTACTCTCATTTCACAGGCAATTTGACTCTCCTTGGATACCGGCTGGATTCAAAAGTGCATTTTATGGCTTTACTGTGCTAAGGCTTGCTGTGGCATGCTTACCTGACCTATATCTCCTTATGAATCCTCCAGAATTCATGGCTCCCTGATTATTCTCTCTTTTGAATACCGCTCGAGAAGCTTCCCTTAATAGTTTGAAGGCAAAAAGGCAAGAAACACACAGCGAAAGCAGATTTTTTTTAACGCATTCCTGTCGTTTTCTGGTTGTCTTCTAGCTTTTCTTTCCATCCCTAATTCATTTCATGCATAAATGACTCCTAAAAACACAATGCGCACACGTGCACAGATTCATCCAAGACGAACCCTTTACCACGTTCTGCAGCGCTGCGAAACACATAACCCAGCAAGTAATAACTGAACAAAGCCTGCGAGGCTTACTTTTAAATATTTTACACGACTATTCCATTTAAAAGTCAGTAGTCCTGCAGCAAATTAGTAACATCTGCCTCTGAGCGCACTAAATGTGCTGAAATATTTATCCGCACATTACCTCCCCTGCCTAAAACAAAACTAACCAATTAATGTCATGAACATCCAGTTCTAAAGCTGAGATTTAAAGCAGTAACTTGAGAATCATAGATGTAAACACATTTTGTGAACAATCGTTGTACTTGTTGCCAGCTCCGTGTGAGCTAGCAATAATGTATTTTCATAGGGAAAGGGGGTTAATAATCTTAAATTAACCAGTGACCCTGTGCTGTAGACAAACACTGCTTCGATGTCACCACCCTGTGATGTGGTGATGCTGCATGGCTGGTAATGTAGCCATTACCAATTTTGCACATCCACACTGATGCTATTTCATACAGTAGCTTTAATTAATCTACATGACTATGAATTGCAGCTGATGCAGAAGCTCAAGACTTTGTGCATCAAGATGCTTGAAAAGCAATCTTGGTCCCTGTAGTTTGCCATGTGAAATCTTTGGACCGGGCTTTCCAGATTATCGTAAATTGTGAAATGCCTTAATGTTCATTTGCTTATTTTAACACGCATTTTATTATAATTTATTTTGTTTATTTTGAACTCAAGATGTGTGTAAACATTCAAAATTTAAATAGCTTTGTTTGTGGAACGAGGAAGGTGTGGTGGTGCAGCAGGTTTGGCCAGAGCCTGCTGTGTGGTATGTCTGGGTTTGAGTCCTGCTTGAGGTGCCTTGCAGTGGACTGGTGTCCCGCCTGGGGTGTGCCCCCCTCCTTCCCCAACCTTGCACCCTGTGCTTCTGGGTTAGGCTCTGGCTCGCTGTGACCCCTGCTTGGGACAAGTGGTTGTAGCCACTGTGTGTGTGTATTTGCAAAATGAACATGCAAAAATCCTGATGCTTGTTTTTAAAGTCATGATGGGATTATCTCTCAGACACACAGTTGATGACAAGAGTGTAATTTCCATTTACATGACACCTTCCTCCAGGGCAACTTGCCGTGTTAAGCTATTTACACACCTATGTAGCTAGGTTTTTTTTTTTTTTTACTGGAGCAAATTAGGGTAAGTACCTTGCTCAAGGGTATTACAGCTGGAGGTGGGATTTGAACCTACCCCACCTTTGGGTCCAAAAGTAGCTGCATAGATGAAACAACACAAAGGAAACCAAGTTGCTGCATGTGGAGAAAGTTCACTAGAATCCAGAAAAATAATGTGATGCTTATTGTGAATGTGGACACAAGAGGGTGCAAGGAGTCAACCTTGTTTTACCGCGAGAACCGCGTACTGGACCGGACGCCTGCCGGCCCAACCCCAGGACCAAGCCGCCAGTGAAAAAAATAACAATTGCACTCTAGCAATGTGTGAACTTGTTTTCCTCAGCTGTAGTTTCTTAATGTTTATTGGCTCCAAGAGCACAGTCTTCTTATTTAAGTGTATTTATTTTGTATTCATGTATGGTGACTATAAATTCATTCAATTTGACATTAATCATTAAACTTGGAGGAATGGGAGGAGAAAATGTCTTGAATGCTTTGCTGGAATGTTTTTAATTCGGTGTGGCAGGTTAACTTGGAAGCCAAAGAGGCTAAGATTTGCATGTTCAGAACTCCCTTGTGAAGGTGTCTGTCCAGCGTAATCTATCGCTTCTCATTCCTATATTGCATCCTGTCATTTTATGATATAACAGAAGCACAATAAAGTGTCTGTTTATACAGCTGGATGCTTTACTGAGGTAATTCGTTTCAGGAACCTTTCCCAGGGGTACAGGAGTTGGGCCCCATGTCAGGATGCAACCTGGGCAACTTTAATTCAGAGACGGCACTCTTAACCACTGAGATTTAATAGCAAAACATCTAGTCTACAGTAATATATACAAGTGATGCCTTGGAGATGCCTTTTCTCATTTACTGCAGACAGACGTGCAACCATCTCAGATGAAAAGGGTTTTCCGGTGTTTCCAAAAGTCAAAATTTATATTAATACGAGAGTCAAACCAACCCAGCTTTGAAACTTTAATAAAATTTGAAAGGACAGCTGGGCCACTTGAGCTCATAGTGTCACTGACGTATTAAACTATTAACACTTTCTTGGTAGGGGGATGTGGTGATGCAGTGGTGCAGTGGGTTGGACCAGGTCCTGCTCTTTGGTGGGTCTGGGGTTTGAGTCTGGCTTGGGGTGCCTTGTGACAGCCTGGCATCCTATCCTGGGTGTGTCTCCTCCCCTTCCAGCCTTATGCCCTGTGTTGCCAGGTTAGGCTCTGGCTCCCTGTGTGGGACAAGTGGTTTCAGATAATGTGTGTGTATTTTCTTGGTCTGTATATTGCAAAAATGCAATATCTAATTTGTAACTAACTAATATACATATCTCAGAACTGATGTCCAGGGCAACCCCTGTGTGACTACACCTCTCACACCAGCAGGAATCTGAATTCTGGAGAATTGGGAGGTGCGGTAGAGGCTGGACAACAGTCAGTGGAGAACTTACGGCTCTCCCTTATAATATGTACACAAGAGCCTGTAATTTTTTTTTTTTCCTCAAAGAACTACTCATAATTTGGCCAAGATTTTAGCACCAAATCCTGAAAGAGGAGTAATTTCCACAGCCATTATAAATACCCATTTAGAAAACAGCCTACATTCATGCGTTCATGCACCGCATCATCTTGGATGCACTTTTCTTTATCATTGTGTTTTACAGATAATTTATGAAGAACATTTTATCTGAAAGTTTAGAAGTTTTCTACCTTCTAAGATTTATCCAGGTTATTGGTCCCGTAAGCGCGACACCTGCTCCCCTCTTGATGCTGCAAATTCTATCTCTTAACCACAACATGCTTCTCAGACAGTCAGCGCAAATCTGCAGATGTTCTATAGCAAGTAGGGCTGTACTTACCGTAATCAGACTTTGTCTGAAAAAGAAAAGAGTGATGTAGTGCAAACATATTTACACAGCTGGTAAAAGGAAGAGGAGTGACCTAGAGTCCTATTCCGTTTATGTTCGGTTGTTTATTAGATCATCGTGTCTGTAAGAAGGGGGGGCGCAACGACGCAATGGGCTTGGCCGGGTCCTGCTCTCTGGTGGGTGTGGGGTTCGAGTCCTGCTTGGGGTGCCTTGAGACGGACTGGCGTCCCGTCCTGCATGTGTACCTTCCTCTTACAGCCTGTGTTACCGGGTTAGGCTCTGGTTTGTTGTGATCCCGCTTGGGACAAGCAGCTTCAGCCAGTGTGTGTGTCTGTAAGATTAACAGATGGAAACTGCTTTTGTGGATCTACTCCTATTTTATATCACAAATTAAAAAAAATATTTCTTTTACAAGGGGGTGCGGTGGCGCAGTGGGTTGGACCGCAGTCCTGCTCTTCCGTGGGTCTGGGGTTCAAGTCCCGCTTGGGGTGCCTTGCGGCGGACTGGCGTCCCGTCCTGGGTGTGTCCCCTTCCCCCTCTGGCCTTACGCCCTGTGTTGCCGGGTAGGCTCCGGTTCCCCGTGACCCCGTAAGGGACAAGCGGTTCTGAAAATGTGTGTGTGTGTGTGTGTGTGTGTGTGTATTTCTTTTACTAAGCAGACTTGTCACATTTGCTTCCCGGGTAATTTTTATCATAAGTGCAATTGGTAGCGTAGTGGTTAGAGCTTTGGACCCACAGGTTCAAGCCTCACCTCCAGCTGTACTATGCCTGGGCAAGGTACTTACCTTGAATTGCTCCTGTAAAAAGTGGCCCTGTTGTATAAATGGGTAAATTGTTGTAAGTGCCTGAAAATTGTAAGTTGCTTTGAAGAAAAGCATCAGCTTCATGAACAAATGTAAATTGACAGTACTCTTAATTGTAACCCTTTATCTTTGCATTGGGGGCATGGTGGCGCAGCGGGTTTGGCTGGGGCCTGCTCTCTGGTGGGTCTGGGGTTCAAGTTCTGCTTGGGATGCCCTGCAGTGGACTGGCATCCTGCCCTGGGTGTGTCCCCTCCCCCTCCTGCCCTATGCCCTGTGTTGCCAGGTTAGCTTCATAGTGTGCCGTGTGCCATATGTACTATTTAGTTTGTGGAAATTGCCCTGGCAGAAGAAAATTAGAATACTTTTGGAGCCACTTTGGTATCTGACTGGAAGATTCGACACCAGGTGAGCAGCAATAGGGGCTTCACACTGACGTCTCAGGAAAGGATCATGGTGAGGAAAGTGTTTTCAGTGCAGCACAGTCTGTCGTATTTCTACGGTCTGAATGACTCGACATATTGTTGAATTTGGATTCGTCGACGCTGTAAATCAACACTTTTCTACGCTTTTTGAAATTCTCTTTCGGTGAAAGTAAGTTCTCATGATGGCAAGGAATTTGCTTTCAGTAATTCCACCCACCCAAGTGCCAAGTTTTATATGCATCATTGCCTGAGAAAAATCCTTTCTGGCCTACCCAGTTGTCTTTTAGCAAGGTATTTTTTTCCGATTTTATATCAGTAATTCCTTAATTTTTGACCTCTGTGTTGTCTAAACTTAAAAAAGAGTTGTAAATGCTGTCTTAATAATTTGAGAATATAGCGAATATAGCGATCGGACCTGAGCGTAGTTCTCCAACGTCAGAAATGCAGTGTACTGTATAATTTATCATAAACTGTTTGAGCTGCATTAGAATCAAACATTTTTCAGGATTTACACATGAAGTAATAACTATCGTAAGGCTGCGTTCATCAGCCACTTTTTCAGTTTCATCCAGGGGATGTAAAACTCCATATAAAACAATGGTATCCAATGGTTTAATAGTAGAAGTAACTCAGAGATGTATCTGATTTGTAAAAAGGAATGTAGCATTTTGTTGAATTTTCCAGGTTATTTATTTTTAATAAGATTTCCTTCCCTCTGGTATTCTACAATCTGTAGTTTTAGTGCCGCTAAGGCACATACAAACCTATATTTCCACACTGAGCCTTTACTTTGCAGTAAAATGCATTCAGACAGGAGCGTGAGACAACCTTGATTTAACCTGCGTCCAGAATGTACACAACCCTGTTGTACTGTACAGGTTGAAGAAATGAAACCAGCGGTTTGTATTCAGTCGTTTAAAATTACTTTTACTTATAATGTAACTTGAAGTTGAGATTGTTTTCAAAAACTAGTTTGTTTATATCAATATTATAGTTTTACCCAAAACTTTTACAGAACCTGTAAATAAGTAAAGGGACTTTTGTATATTTGCCTTTTGATTGTGCAGCTAATGAAAAATTGGAAGTTGAAAGTTGCTGGAAGCCGACAAACACTGGACGAGGTTATGGGATGAATTTATCATCCATCAGGATTGATTAGGAGGCTCTGGAAATGATACCTTTTTATTCTTCTCAGTAACATTAATTTAGTTTTAATGTTAAGGTTGTGTTAATAAAAGTCACTGAGTTTTTTTTTTATAATTAATTGTACAGGGCGAGTTTTACCATAGGTTCGAGGGACAGTTGTTTTATTATTTTTTTTTTAGCTTTTATTGATTGGGATTTATAACTAAAAGTGACTTTGTATTTATGATCAAACTTAGCTTCAAATATGCTTCCGGTCCCCATTATGTTTATAAGTTGGAGAGCCAATCCCTGCTTCTAAGAAGAAAGAACTGTACTTTATTTTAAATTGTATTTTGTTGACATTGCTGACACTGGTATCCAGTGACTGCCAAACAATCCACGTAATGTTATGTTTAATCTCTTATTCTTTCTTTGGTCTTGAATGATTTTGTTGAGTAAAGCATTTCTTTGTTAAAAATTGCACTCTTTGTGACCTCAGTTGATGTTGTGCTATGATTTTATTTTTAATACGGCCCATATCCCCAGACTGGTATATGAGTGCTATGCTGTGTAGAGTATGTAGTTCTAACATACAGAGAAAAGTGTCACCAACCATTTATGAGGAGTCCACCGTACTTTATTGGATCGGTTCAGACTCAGAATCTATGGCAAACTTACCATCAAAAAATTCTCCAATTGTCTTCATTTACCCTTTACTTTAAGAAATTCAAGAAGGGATGTGAACGTTGACCCAACTCAACGTGTATATGGGAGGCTTATGTTTTTATTGATGTTCTTCTGCCATGCGTTCAGTAACCTGTCAAGTTAAACTTCTGAAGTAATATACTTCTGAAGTAATAATATACTGTTGCAGAGGATGGGGATGTCATTTTGTACTTAGCATGTTTTCCTCCGTTCCCTTGATCATATTACTCAATTAAATTAGCCACATCAATAAATCTGAGCCAGGCTGTTGAGTTACCAACAGTGTGTTCATCTCCCAACAAGATTCCCTCCTGTTTTTTCTCACTGTAAATCTCTGACTCTGTGTGCACATTATCACCTTGAGGAATTAATGCAATCTTTTATCATCTGACAGTAATTTTCAAGGAATGGAAACCGAGAAGCCCTTTTTACCATTTCGAATGCTGTACTACCATAGCATAGCATTTGTACAAAATGTTGTCAGCACATGCCAAAGAATGTCTCAACATCTTCTGTCTTTGTTTTTTTTTTCTTTTGATGCTGTATATTTGTTTATATTTTTAATGTCACGATAAAGACATTTTTTTCTTTTTTCTTTTCCATTCTATATAATCAGGAATGCTTACCGTGATTTTCGCAAACTTGCAGATAATTTGGAACCAAGGCATAGTGTTATGCTCTCCTGTTTCATCATCTTTGACTTCACATTTACACAAACGTGAGGAAAAAAAAATCACTTGTGTCTTTCTGTGCCCCCCTTTCTGTGGCCTATTTGCCACAAATATCTACATGTCCTAATGTCTGTACAAAGATTCTTATGCAGCATGTTAAATGGACTAAAACTGGACTAAAGACACTATCAAAATTAAAATGGCCATTACTTTAGGCAAATATCAGTTACTGACGTGTCATTCATGAATAAAGTCACAATCAGCACAAGAGTCTCTATAGTAATATATAATTAGTGATGGGGGGCACGGTGGCGCAGTGGGTTGGACCGGGTCCTGCTCTCCAGTGGGTCTGGGGTTTGAGTCCCGCTTTGGGTGCCTTGCAACGGACTGGCGTCCTGTCCTGGGTGTGTCCCCTCTCCCTCTGGCCTTACGCCCCGAGTTGCTGGGGAGGCTCCGATTCCCCGCGACCCCGTATGGGACAGGCGGTTCAGGAAATGTGTATGTCTGTGTGTATATAATTAGTGTATTAGTACTTTATTTATGCAGGTGGTCCCTGATTTACGATGGGGTTCTGTTCCACAAAACCTGTCACAAGTCGAAAATATCATAAGTCGAAGATGCATTGAATACACCTAATACACACCTCTGCGTGACAGACTGGGAGATGCGGATCACGAGAGAGTATTGCACTGTGTATCGCTTGCCTGGGAAAAATCAAAATTCAAAATTCAAAGTACGGTTTCTACTGAATGTCTATCGCCAGCTCACCATCGGAAAGTCGAAAAAATTGTAAGTCGAACCATCATAGAATTTGACACCACCATAGAATTTGAGACGCTAAATACTCTGTGTCTAAACTGTAAAGGAATTATTCTTAAAAACTACAAATTATTTAACGTGGTAAGAAATCACTATCAAAACTCCTTACATCATATACATCATATTGCAAACGAGAAACTGCCCTGAGACAAGAGGAGCGCTGGCGAATTACCAACAGTGACAGTAGGTCACTGTCAGAATTGCTGCTAAACACTACAAAACAAACCCCAAAAACTGGAAACGGCAAGTCCCGCTACACCCCTAAAACTGTCTTTATTTCATTGGCTGACTGCCCACTTGTTGAAAAGAGACTTGGCAGAAAGCAAAAGTTTATTTACCAAGTAAGAATTTCTGAAAAATGAGACAGAAGGTGTGGGAATGTATATAATGCTTGAGCTGATACCTTCAGGGTACTGTCTTTGATTCTTTCTGCTGTTTTTACTGGAGCTTCACACTGTTAATCCAAATATATGTTATTTTTCTGGAGCCTTCTGGTGGTATTTTGTGAGGTTGATTGTTATTTTAGGGTTTGCATTGGGAAAATTCACTCATTCTGCTATCAGTGGATGTCTGTCAGACGTGAGCAAGCAATGGAGCTAAACACGGTTGATGTAACCTACTGTGATTGATGGGACAAATTGCTGAGCCCTACGCCTCACTGTGGATAGGTGGAAGCAGCAGGTGGATCTGTAACCCTGAGGCCTCGTCTGCTTGCAGACCTCTGTTTAGATCTGTTATACGGATTTTGACTTCTTACCCAAGATAATAATGAAGATGTTTCCCATGGGCTGCAAGTTATCATGGAATTTTGGGTCTAACCGCCCATTGTGATGTTAAGATTTTTCTGAAATTATTTTTATTTACATTTATTCATTTAGCAGATGCTTTTTGCCAAAGTGATGTACAGGTCAGAGCAAACAAAAGTACTTTATGCCAAAAGACAGAAAGATACAGATGCACACACGTGTTTCATGAGGTAAAATTATTTAGTCGAATACCTCTGTTTTTACTGGCATACATTACACAAGTAGATGCATATAGAATTGATATCAGTACTAAAGGTTTTATTTTTTTCAGACAGACAGATGAGACAGTGCAAGTTAATGGAGAAGGCAGGAGACTGGGAGAGAAGTGGGACCGGGAGAGAAGTGGGACCAGAAGAGATGTGTTTTGAGAGCTTTCTTAAATTCTGAGATGGATTTAGCAGTTCTGAGGGAGAGAGGGTGTTCATTCCACCAGATCGGAGCTAGACCTGGGAATCTTCGGCCTTTTGTCTTTGGACCCTGTGTGTGGGATCACCAAGAAGCCAGAGGTGGAGGAACGCACCAGTCTGGCAAGTGATTAGGTCCTGCAGGTATCTGGGAGAAGATCCACGTCTGCTCTTGTAGGTGGTCAGCTGAATCTTGAATTTAATATGGGCAGCTACAGGCAGCCAGTGGAGAAAGATGAGCTGAGCAGAGTGTTCCGTGAGTTAAGGGCAATCATGTAAATGCTATGCAGGGCATATCTGGAAGACCAGGTTATGGCTTCAATGTTTTTATGAGAAGCGGTGACTTGAGTCAATCATTACTCTCATGGTGATGAAGCAAATGAGACAAGCAAGTTATCTAGTTTGAAGGAGAAATCCTGACATCTTCTTGTCATCTGCCTGTTGCAAGGTGAAGAATCTCAGTCTCAGAGATCTTATGTTGTAGGTGTGTCATCCAAGCAGAGATGTCCAGGAGGCAAACTGTGATATGATGGGATACATCTACATCTGCAGGTGGAAAAGAGAAGAATAGTTGGGCAGTGATAGGAGAACCTGTAAGAGGCAAATAGAGGGCTAAAGGAAGCGGTATAGATGGAATCTGATGGTGAAAAAGTTAGTTTTGCAGAAGCTGTCAGGTGGTAGCAGTGAGGTAAATGGAGATTTGGGAGAGGATCTGTCAGGGAGCTCACTGACCCCTTGAATCTCCTGCGATCCTCCAGACTAGTACAGCCTGATGTCTACAATGCAGCAGTATAAAGAGCAGTCAGAAGTGTTACAGTGACATTAGTAGTGATACTCAGGAGAATATGACAGGATTCCCTCAGGCCATAAATGAGCTGAGGAAGGTGTGTAATCCCTGCAGTCATTCCATTCCAGTCTAATGCCTTTTCATTTAGCAAAGTGCCTGGTGTGCACCTGACCATAAATCAGATCCATTAACCTTTCATCTTGGAGGCCCTTAACTTCGTCGTCATAGGCCTTGCACAAGTCTCTGCTGTCAGTTTGCGTTGTGTTTATGGAGAGCTCCGTCAATCGATGACCATTCAAACAAACTTTGTCAAAGCAAGCCTCTGCTACCGGGCAGGCAGCCAGAAACACCTTGTCAGTCTTCACTCCTTAGATGTAATTTCTAAAATGTAAAGGTGCAAAAAAATATCTGATAGCTGCAAGCATACAGTAGGTAAATGCAGATAAACATTCCTTGTTTTGAAGGATTTTCATCTACTTGCGTAGATTCGGTAGTACAATCCAGCATTCTAAGCCAAAGAACAACAGTTCATTTCAGCAGACACACCCCAGAGTAGTCAGTTTCACTGAAGAACACAGTTCTTATGCATTACACCACATGAGAGATGGTGAAAAATGAGATCTCCGACCCTCTGGGTGTGTTTGGCTTGGCTGAGCTACGTGCTAGCATGCAGTAGCCACATTTTGTGGTATGCATTAGCCGTTGGGAGTTGAGAAAGGCATTCAGTCCCACACTCTCATATCCGTTGCTTGAACAGTCATTGAGACTAAACTTATACCTTCAGCCTTTGGTGAGGAGCATAGGCTCATCTGAGAAAACATCTCATCCATCAGGCCTCTACAAACACACCTATTGCTATCAGCAGAAGGCTGTAGTAACTAATGACCACCAGCTGATTTTACCATAGTCAGTGCTATAATGTGTACAAATTAACTGACCATCTTGCCCTAAACGTCTGGTAGATGAGCTCTGAGCTCTTGAGCTCCATCACACCTACTGTGTGGACTTCTTTAAAACTAATGGGACGACTGCATGTCAAGTCAATAGGACTCCGTCTACAGCTTTAGACATTGAAACAGTCTCATCTTCACTGCCTTTTGACATCAATCTTCAGTCCAAGTCCAAGGACTGATTGGTTAATGAAGCAAAACTGAAATTTTAGCATAATTTTGCCACACAAACCTCTCAAAATGTTCATCCCTGTTCAGTCTATTGTGATCATGTCTTTTAGCTAGTTAGTTTCTGTGTAGCATCAAAAGGACTTCTTTTACAATCTTTAAAACTGGCAGATTGACAATGAACCCCTTCAGTATTAATGGTGTACAAGGGCCTTGTGATTCTGTGATGATTGACTGCCAATCCATTGTGAAGGTGGTAAATACAGCAAAGTTAATCCTTCTGTTTGACTAGGGACATTAATTATTACTCATTACACATCATTTCATACAGCTAATAACAGTAAAACTGTAACTAAACAAAAGAAAGATGTTTGTCTTTGTGTGCTTGTCAATGTTCTTGGTGGTTTTGTTATAAATGAAGGTCCTCCGAGGATGAAATTTCTTGGTGGATTCACAGAATTTTGATCATTGTGATTTACAAATAAGGATTTTGTGGTAAAACCAAGGGACACAAGGGGCTCAAACACTTTGAAGCGGCACTGTATTCCAGGCAGATAGACTGCAATGATAGTCTCTCATTGCCACCTTGTGGAAACACTTCCAAATTAACGTCAACATTCTAAGAGGCTCTGATTCTTGCTGTCTAATGTTTCAATAAACATTAGAAAATCAATAAACATCAGAAATTTAAAAAAAAAAAAAAAAAAAAAAAAAACTATTTTTTACAATCAAAGTAAAAAATGGGCACAGTTGTTAGCGTTTTTGCCTCACAGCATGTAAGTTTGAGCCTAACTTGGTCTGTGGGGAGTTTGCATGTTCTCGCTGTTTGTGTGAACTCCCTCTAAATATCTCGGTGTGTGAATGAATGAATCCAAGTGCAGCTAACCTGCAATGCACCAGCATCCCCTTCAGGCTGTATCCTGTTTAGTTAGCGTTACACTCTGTGTTTCTGGGATAGGCTCTGGGCCAGCATGACCCTGACCTGAACAAGCAGATAATGAAGGTGAGATATTTTCATTTTAAAAGAAAATTGTAAAGTTTTCACTTTAATGTAGCTAATACAAATATATTACATATATTAAACACAGTCTAAAATATTTATTTTAGTTATGTCTGAAATATGTACAGAATAAACTTATAAATAAATTGACTGATGTTTTCATTATTAAGAATTTGTTGATTGTGAGTAGAAAAAGTGACTTTTGACTTCCAAACGAATAAATTAAGTCTTAATTTAAGAACAGCCATCCTTTTCAGTTATGTTTGGGGGAAAAAAAGATGGTAGCCACTAAAAATAATATGCTGTTGCCCAGAGTTGCATAACTAAGCGGCTGGAAAGCACTAGCACATTCCATTTGGGCAATTTTTAAACATACTTGGGATGAAAAAACATCGGGAATACACGAGACATTACATCCTATGAATCCAGAGTTTGTGCAAAAACGCAGAAAGTAAACACAGACCCTCCGCTAAAGTGCGCAGAACCTCTACAAAAGCTACATCCACTGTATCTCACGGCCGCTTCCCGTTTGCCGCGAGCCCCGCACGGAAATGACGTCGCGGCGCCCCCTGTTGTGTAATTCGCTGTAGTGGCAGGAGGGAAAATGGCCGCGCGCGCGGTCAGTCCGAAGTGCCGGGGGCTTATTCATTTCGCGGTGTTTTTGTGGTATTGTTTCATATTGAATGCCAACTGCTCTCCAGAACTTACTAAGACGCACCCCGGTGTCCGCTCCTATGGAGGGCGATGGAAATACCTCACTTTTCTCAACATGGTAGGTTGAGTTACGAAGCGAATTATCATCACATCCGGTACTAGCGAGCTCAGGTGAATGAAGGAAGGTGGATGTGAGTGAAAATTGTCCAGACTTGGACAGATTATAGTTATAACACACTTTTGTTGGACTTTGAAGGCTGAGTAATAAATTTCAATTTAGTTCAACATTGAAAACGAGGTGATCTGAAGCCTGGGAAGCGAGATTGCTCATTGCGCAAAACATTGATTTATACCTCGACCTACGAACCGGCAGTGTGTTTGTAACTCGGAATAGTCCGTAAGTCCACCCACAGGCAATAAAATCGTAGACTGATTCGTGGCTTATGTTCTGTTTAAAGGATGGTATAAAGGTATATGAATCAAAAAACTGTTTTTGTCAGCAGCTCATATAGTGCAGTATATAGTGTTCCTTTGTCCTGACAACACTCTGGGTGTGAAACATCATGAACAAGACACTTTTTTTTTTTTTTTTTTTTTTTTAAAATCAGTTTGACATTAATAAAAGGTAATTATGGGGGGGAAAAAAAATGGTGTCATGTCCATGATTTAAGTCAGCATATCATACAGCTGGTACCCCAGTGGTTAGAGCTACTAAAGGATACTTAAGTAGCTTCAGTAATTGTATCCAGCTGTATATATGGGTAAATAATTGCAACCTTGTCATAATTGTAACTTTGTCATTGTAAGTTGCTTTGGAGAAAAGTGAGCTAAATGAATAAATGTAAAGTCTACTTAAAAATTAACATTTTTTTAATTGAGCAGGTGCTTTCTCCATAGTGAAATACAACTCCAAACAGAAGGGCAAACGTTCACCAACGGGCATAGATGTAGACTTCGGATTTTCGAAGTACTACTACAAGCATAACCAGCATGTCTTACATGAGTAGCTGCATATATTTTAAACAGATAATGTATTCGTAGTCGATTGGAGACTAGGAGAAAAGTGCCTGCGAAAGAAGTGTTTTTAAAGGCCCTTCTTGAATGTTGAGAGATTCAGCAGTTTGGAGGAGGGAGATTCCACCACAATGGAGCTAGAACCGAGAACCTCTGGGATTTTGATTTTGTGCTTTTTGTGCGTGGTTGGAGGGGCATGGCAGCCTGGTTGCAGTGAAGTGAGCGATCAGGTTCTGTAGATATTGGGGAACAGATTTATTGATGTTTTTATAGGTAAATGACTGAAAAAAGGCACGTGTGCCGTCTTCTGTTCACTCTGTGGTGTTCTGCTTTACACATGGTGCTGTATTGCTCTGTTTTTCAGGAACTATAGGAGAGTGAAACAATGCAGTACAGAAAGGAGTTCTGTTGAAGTCAAATGGAAAAAGTTAAATATTATGTTGAACAGTACAATACAGATGTGTGTTTTGCAGGTTCTGCACACAGTGTTCTTTGGGCTTTGCTTTTTAACGGATGTGCTCCACCAGTTCTTCTCTGGACCTGGAAAGCTGACCACGCTTTTGGTTAATATACGAGACTTCCTTTTCACCATCTTGGCATTCCCTCTTGGCACTGTGAGTCACTTTGTTTTGATTTGAAAAAAATATGTTTGCTGGTTTTTATTTTCCACCTTTTGTTTATTAGTACCTTCTCTCATAAAATTAATTCAGATTGATTGATTGATTAACAGATTTCTTAATTTTCTTTATTTTTATAGTTTGTGTGCATATCTTTCTGGACCTTGTATGTCATTGACCGGAAACTGGTTTATCCCAAATATTTGGACGATATTATTCCTTTGTGGCTGAACCATGCAATGGTAAGTAATATTCATCTACTGATGAATTATATTATACAATCACAAATGCACAGACATAATTCAATATTGCTGACACAGTATAAAGATGATGTGGGGAGCTTTGAAACAAGCCGTGAGCATACTTTAAATGTTTCGTTGTTTTTTTTCTGCACCATGCAGTGTATCTGAGTCAGTTTTCTGGGTGTGAAACAGAGCTTTCCTTTTTCCTCTGCAGCACACTGCTATCTTGCTCCTGGTGCTGCTGGAGCTTTACCTTCAGCCCCATCGGTATCCCAGAAGGATCAGAGCTGTTTTGTGCTTGGCACTTTTTTGTGCTGCTTATCTGGCCTGGTAATGTTTTCATTTGACTCTCATAGTGGGCCATAAGCCCAAAATTCCCATAGTTCCTTAATAGCAAGTAAAGGCAGTTAGTTTGCTTCCTTGGAAAGGAAAACCACAAGGAGTATCTAAATGGAAACTTTTGAGACATTTCACGTGTATTGTATGACAAATTCATCTTTCAATCTGACTACTTTTTCATTTGGGTCCTGAGAAGAGCCTTTGTTGTTGTGTTTCATTCTAAAAATGGTTTTCCTGTCTTGGTAGCAGAAGTGTAACTTTGTGTCTCTGTGTGGTAGGGTCCTCTGGGTGCACCATGTGTCAGAGATTTGGGTATATCCCATCATGGCTCATCTCAGCCCCGCTGGGCTGGCGCTCTTCCTAGCTGCCTCTGCTTTGGCCTTGCTGCCCCTCTACCTTCTGGGGGAGAAACTCAGCCTTAAGTACTGGACTAAGCCAGGTGAGCACGTTTGCTGATCCCTTCATCATTTGGCCTGGTGCTTTATTTCTCTCTTTATAATACAAATGTACTGTCATCTGCCAAGGTATGAACATTCAACATACAAAAATTTGTTTACTAAGAATATTAATACTACTTTTTTTAATTTGTGTTAAAAAAATCACAATTACAACACACTGTGTGACAGTAGAAGCTCTGTGTCAAAAATAGCTTATGTCTTCCTTCAGAGGCTCCTTTGTGCTCAAGAATGAGGCATGCACTCTGCAGTGTGTCGGGCATCTTGGCACTTAGTGTGGGCACGTGCTGGGTCAGCATCTCTCCACTTTCCTGTTTGTGCTGTTACTTTTCTCTGTAATGCATCATGGCCACAGCAAGTGAAAAATGTATGAAAAATTACGAAGACAATGGAAATGTTGACCAACATGCTTGCACACACGTGTCCATGTAAGCACACTTATGTGCACTCACACACTACTGACAATTTAGTCAGCAGTTTGTGGGAAACTTCTTTGAGAGGAATTCCTGGGAACATGGAGGGAACATGCAAACTCACAACAGACTGAGTGAGGGTAGAACCGATGTAGAATCGCTCAGCCCGGTTTCTGTGAGACACCATGTCTCTTCCATGAGCGTGAATTCATTAGCATTGTTTTCATGAGATTCTTCTGTCTTTAACTCTTATTTTGTTTTTGGCATTAAAGGTTAATTCATAAGTAAACTATCATATGTATGTGTTTAAGCGTAGAGTGTAAAGTAACTCGGAAAAAGCAGAACGAGTATTTATAGGCAGACATACAGTATAAATAAGAATGATGATAATAATAAAGCCATATAATGAGAATAATGAAGGAAAATGATTGTGTCATCGCACACACACAGTCAGAAACCACTTGTCCCGAGCGGGGTCACGGTGAGCTGGAGCCTAACCTGGCAGCACAGGGCGCAAGACTGGAGGGGGAGGGCACACACCCCGGACGGGACGCCAGTCCCCCACAGGGCACCCTAAGCGGGACTCAAACCCCAGACCTGCCAGAGAGCGGAACCCGGCCAAACCCGTTGCACCACCATGGCCCCAGATTGTGTCATGAGCACTGTTAGCTATTGAAGTAACTGCACTCATTTTAACAGGATTTGATTGTATTATAACATGAATGGATGTTTTTTGGGGGCTCAGGAATGCATAAAAACTTGTACCATTTAAATGAATGTTAATTGCTTCCTTAAACTTTGAAGGTTTTCCAGAAATGATTTTTCTGGAATGCATTTTGCCTTCGTAAAGGTGGGGGGGACGGGGGACAACTGTATTTATATATTTACTTGGTAGATTCACTCAACCCATAGGCATAAGGTAGAGAGAAGAGTTTTCCAGCTTGCCCATGGATACATTATTTGTATTAAATGTAATTTATTCCACCACCATGGTCATGTTACTGTAGATTAAAACATTACTTTAATAATTTGATTTTTTACACAACTAATTATGGTTGCAGGTAGTCCATAAATGTACATGTGTAAAAATGCTTTCTCAGAGGTAACTGCGATCTTATGTCTTACATTGTAGTCTAGACAGTAAAGTCAGAGAAAAAGTCACTGGGATTATTGTCCTTACTGTATTTGTCACTGTAAACTGACTCTTGCTTTTGTCTTTGAAAGGGACGCAGAAGAAGAAAAAGAAGTAGGGTAGAGTCCTTTGGCATCCAAGGTGACATCTACCTAGGACCAAAGAGAGTTTTCCTGTTGTGCAGGACATCTTGAGCCACTTGTCCAGTTATGATGTGTTCCTCTGAAAACAAGAATCACAAGTAGTCCTTGAAGGTTTGTCAGCTGTCTGAGAAACTTCCGCTGGGGTGCTTCGCTGGCGGGTGTAACAGAAATTCCTACCTTGATTTTTGTACTGATACTTGATTTTGTTTTTAATTGTGTAGAATTTTGGGTTTAGTTCAGATGGTTATATGAAGTGCGTTAAATTTATTTTCAGATTTGTCTGATTAAACGAGTTCTTGTCATACGCTGTAACTTTAAGGCACTCTATGTGAGTAAGATAAGGGTCCATTTACCTCATTGACATTAGTACTGATGTCTTTTTATGAGTCACATTCAAAATGTCAAGATTTGTGGGTACACCTTACAGTAGCGTTCTTGTTTTGAAATTGCAGATCTTGTCTAGATTTCTAATTAAAATTAAGATTTGAAAAAGCTAATGTAAGTCTAACTTAAAATTTACACACAACAAATTAACTGAGAAATGAAATATTCAAAATAATTTAACTGCCAAAATTTGCATACTGGAAGTGCACATCTCACTCACTGAGATGTTTATTCACTGTAATGAGACTGATTTGCAATCCCAGAAATGAATATTTGAGTCTAATACCACCGGTAGAATTCACACACTTTCTGAACCGCTTGTCCCATACGGGGTTGCGGGGAGCCGGAACCTAACCCGGCAACACATGGCGTAAGGCTGGAGGGGAGGGGACACACCCAGGATGGGACACCAGTTCATCACAAGGCACCCCAAGTGGGACGCGAACCCCAGACCCACTGGAGAGCAGGACCCGGTCCAACCCATTGCGCCACCGCAGCCCTGTAAAATTTACAAACACATGTTAAATACAATGTTTTAGTTACGGTTGACTTTTTTCAAATGTATGTTCCTGCAAAGACTGTGGTGTTGGACTGATTGGTTCAACAATCGTGTTTCTGTGTCTGTTGTGAAATGCAATTTTTACTGAGTTATGTCACTTTGCAGAAAATTTAGTGTCTGCTAAATGAAGACATGTAAATGTCAACAACCTGGACAGCTTCATGGGCTGGGAGGCAAGAGAGGAGTTTTTTGGACAGGAACAGAGCAGTGCAGTTGACTGTTTCTCTTATTAAGCAGATTGCAGACAACACTTTGTTTCCATCTTCTCCACTCTGTACCAGAAGGCACCACTTACTCTTTGCGATCCCTAACAGCTGGTATATCAGGTGATGTTTTGGTGCATGATTTGAATTGGTATTTTAGCTCTTTTTTTGGAAAAATAAATGCTGAATACTTCTGAAAAAGTTAATATGAGCAAACGTTCGTAAGTGGAGGACCCTCCCGATGGCACCGAATGCTCTCATGTTCACAATACCTAAGCAACTCCTAAATTATGATGCTTAAAAGTCAATTTCAATAGAACAACTGAATTGAACATAGTGATATCTGTGAGAAATGATACAAGTAAGGGTAGGAAGTAGCCAGGGTTGTTACCTTGAAATGTGAAGCTTCCTACTTTGAATCCTCCTCCTGGTGTTGTTCCCTTGATCCAGGCACCGACCCAGAATTGATACCGCAAGAATCCTGAGCTCTATTAATGGATAACCCACTGTAAAAGTTGCCTAACATTTTAAGTTGTCTTGGACAAAGATGTCAAAGGTTGACAATTATAATTTCTTGAAAATTCTTGCACTTGAAATGAAAGGTCTTCTGACTAATGTGTTGGGTAAATTAACTCGGTAGGTAATTGTGCACTGTGTGGTGATGTCACAGCGTGATCTCACCGTCAGCTGTTAGGTTCACCTCTGGCTGCATACTGAGTGAAAGCAACTTGTGGGGGTGCTGACGTGTAAGAAAGCCCATCAGTGCACACATAGTGATTACAACTCTCACTTTATACCCAAGTTACTTTTACATAAAAAGTTACATGTATAATCTCATTCATTTTGACTAATTATCAATTCGCTTAAGAGAGTAAGTATATTTAGTTTGTACTTTTAATTTGCCCTTTAACCTTCAGGAGACAAGCTTTTCTCAATCAGTCTGGTCTGTATGTCAACATATAAATGGAACATGTTAGGAAACCATATCTTTAAATGATTGTAATGTCTAAGTATTGAAATGGACTTTTAAAAGAAGCAAGTTAGTGCAACAAAATTAAATGGATGAGGACAGTGAAAGACGTGTACTGTTTCTTGGGAAAACTGTTGCTAGTAATCGATTTCCATTTATTACTCAATTTATGAACTTTTGATCATGTGGATCTCATAAAGAGCAAATCTGGAGCAATAATGATTCTTGCTACAAGTGTCTCAGCCTTCCTTTACTTCTTCCTCAACTTGTCCAAAATGCACATACCATCTTGGGACTCTGTCACTCCTTGCATTTAATACTGATAAGAATGTAAATAAAAATGTCACAAAATCAGAAAACATAAAAATTGATCCACAGTGCAATACTTCCTGTGTTTATTGTTACTGTATTTATTCCTTATTGTCTATCCAAATTATATGTAAGTGTTGTATTTCTATGTTACACTTAATGGTCTCCTGTTTTGTGCCACTTTTTTCTTTGTGGAAAACAGTGTTTTGTTGCTGCTAATGTTACTGTGCTGCTTCATGAAATACAGTACCATGAATGAAACAGCACTAATTATGACATTAGCCACATGTTCCATAACAGTGTTATTGCTTCAAAGCAGCAATTGAGCAGCACCTGCAAGTTCTGAGATTTAAAGTCTTTTTTTTTTTGTGGTTCTGGATTTCCTTTGAATAAGTGCATATTTCTGAAGAATGTGGCTGGACAAAGTAAAAATGGATTTGAGTATGGAATTTATTACTAACTTAAAGAAAGGTTGGATTTGAAACCCTCCCTTAATCTATTCCTTGTAACCATGATACAAGGGGCAGTATTTAATTTATGTATAAATAAATTAATGTGGTAGTATTTAATGTATCCATTAACCTTCACTAGGTCACCTACTAAACTGCTGTCACAACACCTGTGACGAAATTACACGCGGGAATGTTTTTATCTGCGCGACTTCTAGATGTGCTCCATGCGAAGGCTCTGGGTTCGAATCCCGCTCGCGCTCCGCGGCGCCCTTTGATCGCGCTACTTTCGAACGTTCGGATACAGTAAGAACGGCCTCCTGTAGGAGCGGGAGAATCACTCCAAAGTTGATCAACAACTGCTGATTAAACAAAGTGAAAAAGGACAGCAAGAGAAAGGCGGCTGTCGGGGCAGTTATTCTTTTTATTATTATTATTGTTATTATTTGAATTTTTCTTGTTAGGTGCTGCGCATGTGAAGTGTCCGCGATCGCGGCCGCGGTTACAGTGTGACGCAGCCATATGAAAATGTAGCGAAGGGCTCCTCCATGTGTGAGCGCTGCGGTGTCACCAGGGGGCAATGCGCCGAACAATGTACTCGAGCGAATTCTCTGTCATTAGCGCGGCCGTTCGCGCACAGCCCGCGTAACACTCCGGCTTCGGGAGCGCTCTGCTGGGAAACATTTCTTTAAGAAGAAAAAAAAAAAATCCGACTGTGTGTGGATGTGACGCTAGGGGAACCGGAGCCCGGGGTTGCGGCGGGGTTGCAGCGGGCATTTTGGGGCTGCGAAGCGCCCGCTCCTCCAGCGTTGTTGTGAATCGATCCAACATGGCGACCGTGCCCGTCTATTGCATCTGTAGATTACCGTACGATGTGACCCGCTTCATGATCGAATGCGACGCCTGTAAGGACTGGTTCCACGGCAGGTAACGCGCAATGCCACGCTCCCGCTTCTGCCTTCTATGCGTCTTTTGCACATGTTTATATATTTATATGTTTTTGGGGGTTTTTTTTCCCCTCAAAGTTTCGGGTCCGGAGGATCAGCACAGTAACATTGCATTTTGATTTCCAAAAAAAAAATCGAGCGAGGCCGCCTGAAAAAGAAGGCGGAGTTTTTATTTAGACAACTGGTTTGCTCGGGAACGCGTCTTTGTGAAGGACGCGACATGTTTTTCGCGCTGGAGCGCGATGTTTGCGTTCTGCCGCGCAGTCGTCGAAGTGTCGGGGCAGATTTATTGTTTTTTTTTTTGCGGGCGCGCGCTGGCGGGCTCTCGTGCCGCTCGCGGCGCGGTCCCGCCTGGAGAGGCTGCGCGCGGCTTCCTGTCCTCAGACGAGCTGTCACTTCGAAAACGCGCCTGGGTCTGGGATCGGTGTCCGGGGTGATACGCGATCGATGGCCGATTGATGCGTGATCGACGCTTCATTGATACGCGCGCTCTGTCACCGCCAGCGCAGGAACGAATCAGTACTGCTCCAGGTGGTGCATAAAAATGACAAATAAAAGCACTGCGTGACACAACGCGGAAAGTGTTATATATTTAATTAAAAGAATGTCTACATTCTTACCCCATCCCCTTTTTTTTACGTTACAGTATGTATCATCTGGAAGGGTACGAAATTTGCGGAACTGGTAATAAGTATTAGTTATGAACTTGGCGGCAGCCTCCGATTGTCATTAAATACGCGCCACACGGGGTGTCACACTGTTTCGGCACAATACGAGTATAGGAGATGAATTGAGAAAAGGACTCGGATCACGTTTGCGTGGAAACGAGGGGTTTTGTCTGCGCGAGCCGCCGTCCTCCTACTTCGGGCGACTCGGATTTACGCGCCGAATATTAACCCTTCGCTGAGCTCGTGCGCGGCACTTAAATGTGGCCGTTTAAAGGTGTCCCCAGGTGGTGGTTGTTCTTCCGTTTCACTAAGCGCCTGCGGATCGTTGCTGCGCTCACCGTGCGCGGAAATGAAGCGAAACATTTGGAGGGAATGTGGAGAAAAGGCGCCTTCGGCGCGAGAGGCGCAGCCCTCCTCAGGACACCTTCGTGTGGCAACATATGAGCCACATTTGGCGCGGTGCGCGAAGCATTTACAGTACGAAGACACTATACGTGACTTAATTAAAAGAAAAATAATAATAAAAAACACTTACGGTTGAAACAACGCGTGAAAAAGCGATGTAGGGCGTTTATTCCGCAGAGATGCCTCTGCGTTTCACTTTCTGGCGCTTGTCTCCTCCTTGCAGGGGGTGCGGAGAGACACACTTTTAATTTTGACAGTAAAACGGTTTGCAGTGTTTGCAGAGCTTTTTTATTCCCTTTATTTTTGTCGTTAGGACACGATGTTGAAGGTTGACGGACTTTTCGAGAAGGTCCGTGGATGAAAAGTGGCTACTGGCCGGTGAACAACCGGAGGTCCACCAAAAATACGAGTACAGAGAACGATTAACAAAACACAAAAATGGATAAAACGAAGGCCTTCATTAAAAACGGCATAAAAATGATGCATTTAAAGGTACCGTATCGGAAAGGTGCATTTTAAATACACACTGCGAGTGGATATTTTTTGCCTCAGCAAACCACTCGCCTCAGATTTTTGCCTCACACTGTTGACTTAAAGATTGACAAAGTTGATTTAGTTCCCTCTTTTAACCCACTTTGTGTTTAGTATACCTTATTATGGAGCAGTGTGAGTTATTTCAAGTTCTTGGATCCATAACAGAACATGTATACAGGTGTATTGCAGGGTGTGTTTCCTCACATGTCCCTCCAGCACTATTACTGCTGTTTTCAGCTCTCTGGTACCTCACAATTGTTTTTACACATTTACAGTTTGAACAGCCTTACATTTGTTCTTCCTCCTCATGCTTTTCTACAGAGCAACTTGCAGTGATTTACTCAAGGGTACAACAGTAAGAGGTGGGATTCAAACCTTCGGCCTTCCGACCCGAAGGCAACGACTCCGTCCCCTACGCTGCACCACTAACATGTGCCGTGTCTTCTGTCGTGACCGATTCATTGTGTGCAAGCTTTTGGCAGCTGTCGGGGATGACAGCTGTCTTTGTCATGGAGTGGACGTGAAGAGCAGGACGCGTTGTCCCTCTGTCCTTCTGGAGATGTGTGAACCCAGCCTTTGGGGTATTATTATTATTTCCTTCCGGTGAACAGGGATTCCATCTTAATGTACTGCGTGGTACGAGTGATTTCCGCAGCCTCAGTACACACACACACACACACACACACACACACACACACACACACACACACACACATGCCCTGGCTCACTGCTCTGTGAGCTTGGCATGGAAACACACTTCCCTCTTCATGGGTGGCAGGTGTCAAGCTCAGATTAAAGCCAGTTGGTCGCTTTCTTTCTCCACAAAGTGTAAAGTATTAATCAGAACGCAGTTTGGGGAGTTGCATTTTTACATCTCTTGCTGTACTTTTCAGCATATTTAATGGTCATTCCCATTTAAAATTGTGTGTTGTGCAAATGTACCCGCTGCATGGGTTGGGAGTCATGTTACTGTATGCTTAAAATCTCTGCATCGGTCGCAATATTCTCGTTTATTAAAGGGTGCAAAGGTTGTTAGATGTGGCTTTCACAAGTTAAAATAATTGCAGTATATTTTAATATGCGAAATCTTCCTAACGCAAGTGCAATCGCGATAAAATGACTTGTTTGTAAACCCAGAACCGCAGCGTAAGGGAGCTGAAGGCCATGCTGCTAGCAGGATGTGGCACGGATCCGGTTGCCTACAGTGTGAGATGTGCCGTTCTTCCAACTGGCACCGGCGCAGTGTAACCTGCAGTGAGTGAAATTGCCTTTGTTCGGGTCGGGGGGGGAAAAGCGTACGGTGTACTGGTGGAGAGACCCCAACGGCACTGGGAGAGCACTGCTAGAAATGAACCCACTCCTCATCGTCATTTTTGAGTGGAGCGGTACTGCAGTGGAGTTATTCTGTGTGTGTGTGTGTGTGTGTGTGTGTGTGTGTGTGTGTGTGTGCTGGTTTGGCCGGTCAAGGCTACAGCGTGAAAGAAATTTGCTAGGGGATTGAAGGCTGAGTTTCATGTAATGATGGTTTATCCCTCTCTAATTTTTTGGACCCGATAGAACTTCACAAGGTTGTCATATACGAGAAGAAGAAACAGAGAGGCTGCTTCTGCCAGACTGATGCAGGCTCTGCAGTCAACGTGGTAGCCAGGTTTAGCCTGGAATGTAGTCCCTACCCGTATGTAATTCACTTAGAGGACATCTAGATTGTTTGGTTTCCATTAATGAAGGCATCGAGGTTATGGATGTAGGACATGAGTAACGTTGAGCAAAGGCAGCTTAAGTAAGAGGTTAATTGAGTGTGAATGGATTTTAATGAGAATGTATTTCAACCACATCAAACTGAAATAGCTGCTGTCTGGCTTTTTAACAGCATATTATTATATAATTAAATAAGATGTTTTTTTTTTTTTCTCCAGTAGTTTGTGTTAGCAATGCAGATTCATGTCCCAGAATATCACAGAAAATGCACGACACTCGTGGGCTCTCATGACACTCATGAACGTCCTTCCTCTTGATCTCATCTAGCATGGAGACTCATAACACACTTCAGAGAACCCTATCCGTTGTATGACTCCGCCTGTTTTATTATATTAATGCAGTTTGTAAGGAATCACGGTGCAAACCATGTAATTTATTCGTATAATTTATACAAAAAAGAAAGTGGTTTTAAAATGTTCATAGGCCTGTAGTTGGTGTTCATATGCTCGCCTTTCCCTCATGTATCAGGATAATTTATTCCATGAAATCACCCCAATAGATAAATTGCTCTTGTGATGGGATCAAATCGCCATTATTTCTTATGGGAAAAATCGTCAGTTCCCAAACAAAAAATATATAATTTTCATGCTTGGTAACGAAAACAACAGGATGTTATATATTTGTAGCAAAAATTATGTTTATCACACACTTTTCTCCAAACTGACTTCCCATTTAAAGTGAAGGGTTTTTTTTTCTTTTTTACTGGACCAATTTGGGGCGAGTACCTTGCTTGAGATACCACAACAGAAGCTGAGAATTTCAAAGTGAATCCTTTGGGTTCAAAGGCAGCAGCGCTAAGCACTCTGCTATCTACGGTAGTTATTTTTTTAACTTTTAATCTTATACTTTCATGTTATAGAAGCAAGGGGGGCATGGTGGTGCAGTGGGTTGGACCAGGGTCCTGCTCTCCAGTGGGTCTGGGGTTTGAGTCCTGCTTGGGGTGCCTTGCGATGGACTGGCGTCCCGTCCTGGGTGTGTCCCCTCCCCCTCTGGCCTTACGCCCTGTGTTGCCGGGTAAGCTCCGGTTCCCCGTGACCCCGTATGGGATGAGCGTGTGTGTGTGTGTGTGTGTGTGTGTGTGTGTGTGTGTGTGTGTGTGTGTTATAGAAGCACTTAATAAGAGTTAAATAACTGAGTTAATTGTTACAGGTTTATTTATAAAAGTTAGTTTTGAAGGTGGTGGTAGTATAGTGACTAGAGCTTTCTACTGAAAGGACCCAGGGCTGAATGAAGATCTAGTTGTAGTATCCTTTATCAAGGTACTTACCCTGAAACAATGCAGTAAAAATTACCTTGTTGTGTAAAGTCATTGTAAGCATCTTAACAATGTAAGTCACTGTGGTGAAAAGAATCAGTTAATAATAATAGCAAATCTGCTGTTTCTGCTGAGTTTTACATTTACCATAATCAATGGTTGTCATTGGTTGAGATCAGTGTAATAGGAAGTAGGAAATGTGTAGTTTGGCTTTGTTTCAGGAGAAATAAACTGCTTGACCGATATGTATCTCCATATGTATCTACAGTAAAAAAAGAATAGTTTGTCAGTGACCATTGGAGTCATACTGGTACACCAGTGGTCATTGTTCCCAGGGCGGAAAACAGGTTAACACACTAGATTTATCTGTAAGACAGTGTATCTGTCTCCACATAGAAGTAGAATGACTGTGTAACAGGGAGCCTGTCTTTAAAACTCCGAAATGGACTCTTTCCAAATTATTTCCAGAATTTGTACGGTCATGGCTGCCAATCTGCTGAATCTCTTCAATAGCGCTAAGCTGAAACAGAGATTTCAAATTATAGGAGGAGCTGAGATGTGGACCAGGTCCATACATTCTGCCAACTTTTGATCTGTTGCTCAGAACGGTTTAACACAGGATTTTTTTTTTTTTTTAATCATTCAGTATCTTTGATTTGTTTGAATAGAGTCATTAAAGCACATTTTTTGCCTTAAATTAAGGAGTTTAGGAGTTTTTTTACATTCCGTAAGTGAAGTAAGTGCACTGCAATAAAACAGGTGCTATAAACATGCTCACAGGTACAGCAAGTTAAGCGGAGATATGCTCCACGTAGCACAGTTTGTGTTTTACATCACGCACACTGTCTTTCGTGGACATTTGCGGTACAGTGACGTTTTCAGTGCAAAGGAAGGAGTGTGTTTGTTCTGCCTGTATGCCTCCATGGGGCAGTGTGAACAATACACCCCCTGGCCCACTGCGCTCGATAAAAGGCGGTTATTGATGGCGTTTCCCTGCCCAAGAGGACGCCCTACACTTATTCATCCCATCCCGCAGCGACCTCCGTCGGCAGGAATCCGGTTTCGCTTTATTTATGACATCAGCGGCAGCTTTGACTCCTGGCCATTCGGTCCTCGCTGTGTCACTCCGGGAGTCGTGGGCTGGGCAGGTCAAAGGCACTTTTCAGTCTCCGGCCCTTACGGTGCATCTCCAGGCCTTGGGACCGGAGGGAAAGCACCTGGCTTATGTTAACAGCTACACCGCCATTGATGGCCTTGGAAAAACACATTGTCTTTTATGTTTAACAGATTAAAAAGGGGGAGAGAAAATTATTTTTTTTATATGTACTGACACAGAGAGTAGCACTGCTGTCTCACAGTGCCTGGGTGGTGCGAGAGGACATGGGTTCAATCCCCACTCAGTCTGGAGTTGGCATTTCTCCCCATATCTGTGTAGGTTTCCTCTGGGTGCTCTGGTTTCCTCCTGCAATCCAAAGACATGCTGTTTAGGTTCCCCCATAGTGTGTGAATAACAGAGAGAGTGTGTTCTACTGATGTATGGATGAGTGACCCAGTGTAAATAGTGTATCTAGCAGTGTAAGTCACCTTAGTGAATAAAGTGTGATAACACTGCATAGAGTTTATTGGAAGTTGCTGTGGAAAAATTGTCTGCTAAATAAAGAAATGTAAATATACACAGTGTGTGTGTGTATATATAGTGTTCAGTAAGTGTGTATAAAAGCAGCACAAGCATGAGTCAGTGTGAAGGGCTACTGGTTGTAAGATTGCCTTAACAGTTTAAAAATAACATTAAAAAGAAATGAAAATAAGTCATACATCATTTCCCCAGGATGTGGAGCTGCTTGTCTATATTTATCATGGCTTGAGCAGGTGCCTGCGATGACGGCTCGTAGCCCGGGGACACACAGCAAGTGGCACCACGTGGCTCAGAGAAGCTCCGTGAAACTAAAGGACATTGTGAGAAGTGCATTTTAAGGGTTTCTTTTTCAAAAGCGCAACAATTTCTTTGTTAGTCGTTTTGATTTTGTCAGCTCGCTAAGCAGAGACCTCAGGTGCAGAGTAGAGCTGTTGCCGCCCATTGGAGGTAACAGTAAAACTTGCAGGAGTGTAAGAGCTCTGTGGCCAGCACTGGTTTTCCCACAGTTCTCATTTGGGTATTTTATGCTGTGATTGTCTTTCCTCTGAGGGGGGCGCGGTGGCGCCGTGGCGCAATGGGTTTAACCGAGTTCTGCTCTCCGGTGGGTCTGGGGTTTGAGTCCTGCAGGGGGTGCCTTGCAATGGACTGGTGTCCCATCCTGGGTGTGTCCCTTACACCCTGTGTTGCTGGGTTAGGCTCCAGCTCCCTTTGACCCCCGCATGGGGCAAGCAGTTTCGGAAAATGTGTCTGCTTAAAAGTATGAGAACCCCTTGTGTCCCGTACTTTTGCCATAAAATAGTTATTTAATGAGGTACAGTGTTTCTCATGCGACATAGCACGTGTGTAAAGACCGGTTCCATATGTTGCATTACAGGAAATCATGTGTGTAGTAGAAACACACAAATAGTGCAGGTGCAAAAATAAGTGAAGCTCAAGTTGTATTGATTAAACCAAGTAGGTAAGTGGAATCAGGGGTGTAAATCATAATCATTTATTCATTTTATAAGTTTATTTTAATTTTTCATACAATAATGAGCACCCTTACAGGGTTCATATACTTAAAAGCAGCACTATGCATCACTCAATTGCAATGGTTTTAAAAAATAAAAAAAAGAAGGTAGAACTGTGCAGAGGTACATTCCTAGGGGGTAGTTGGTAGTGTAGTGGTTAAAGTCACTGTTTTTCAATCCAAAGGTTGTGGGTTTGATTCCCATCTCTGGCTGTAGTACCTCTCAGGGAGGTATTTATTTTTAATTGCTCCAGTAAAATTACCCAGCTGTATAAATGGATAAATAATTGTAACCTTAACATTGTAAGTTGCTTTGGAGAAAAGTGTCTGCTAAGTGAATAAATGTAAATGTCATAAAGGGCTTTTTGTTCCTTTCAGCTGTGTTGGCGTGGACGAGGATGACGCACCTGACATCGACATCTATCACTGCCCCAACTGTGAGGCTGACCACGGCAAATCCACCCGTAAGTCTTACACACAGTCCACGGAGACACTGAGCGCTACTCAGTGTAGATGTGGTTCAAACTCCAGCAGCAAGCACTGTTTCAGACTCGTGTTAGATTCCCAGAGACCCCTTCCGCGAAACTCGTAATAAGTCAAAAATATCGTAAGTCGAAAATGCATTTAATACACCTAATACACACCTCTGCGTGACAGGCTGGGAGATGTGGACTGCTGCCCAGCATCGCGAGAGAGTATTGCTTTGCATATCTCTTGCCCGGGAAAAGTCTAAATTCAAAATTCAACGTATGGTTTCTACTGAATGTCTGTCGCCAGCTCACTATCGTGAAGTTGAAAAAAATCGTAAGTCGAACCATCGTAAATCGGGGACCGCCTTTATGTTGGTTACAGTGATTACCTTCCAGTTGTAGGGCCTGGGTTCTAATCCCTATCCTGCCGTAGTACCCTTGATTAAGGTATTTAAAAAAATACTCACCTGTGTAAATGGGTCAGTCATCATAATGACCTCACTGGCCGTGGGTCAGTCTCATACATATGCAATGTGGTACGTCACCAAATGAATGAATGAATAATACTGTGGCTGAGTTTGTCCACTGGCTTCTTGCACCTTGGAGAACACAACCTTACCTTCACCGCTCTTTGTGAGAGGGTCCTTATACGGGTGATCAGGGCAGATAATGTAGAGGCGATAATAACGAATGGTCATCTGCAAACGTTGTGCTTTCAGAGCCATACTATAAACCCACTGGAGGGGATTATCATGACCTCGTGGCCGATGACCTCATAATGAAAATTGTGATAACCTTCGTCGTATGAATTAACACCGATGATTTCCTTCTTGGCCTTCCTCAGTGAAGAAGAAGAAGAGCTGGAACAAGCACGACACAGGGCAAAGCACGGACATCAAACCAGTCCAGAACGGCAGTCAGGTGTTCATCAAGGAGCTTCGCAGTAGGACCTTCCCCAGGTATGCGGCTCTCTCCTTACCTGCATATATTCCCTCTTCCAGAACTGTGTCAAAGCACATAAAAGAGTTTTTCACTCTATACTTGACCATCCTGACAGTATCAGTATCTGCGTGATGTGGTAAAAGTTGGAGACACCCAAGTTTGCCTTCCCTGAAGCCTTCATCCTTATCCCTGATGTCTGAAACCACAGACTTGTGTCTGTCTTGTGTGGGAAATCAGAGTTTTTTTTTTCAAATTATTCTCTTAAAAGTCTAATTGTTTCAAAGGGTATTTTGAAGATGAGTAAATGACTTTAAGCAGTAGCGTACTCATTCTTTCACTATGGTAAATTCAATAAGTAACTGGCAGAGCAGAGAAAATGAACACTGACAGTGTCTCAGGAGGTGAACATCTTGAGTTCCAGCTTTATGGGATGGTTTTTGTGTTTGGTTTATATAACCGATATGCTATGAACCACCGCTGTGGGTTGACTATTGTGAAACTCTCACTAGTTTGTTGGCTCATTACTTCCCGGTTGACATTGAACTCGGTGGAAGCAGGGCCAGTTTCCACTCCATTCACCGAAAGGCTGCAGCGGGTAGCGCGGTGCATACGGTCCCCTCCTTGCTTCCTCAAAGTTCCTCGTTCGAATCGCCATCCTGCTTTTGTACCCCTGATCAAAGTACTTTGAACAAAAACAGTAAGAATTACCATGTTATGTAAATGTGTAGCTCTAAGTTGCTTGCCATTACAATAACCTAATATTAGCTGCAGCTGGTTACATAGTAATTAGAGCTGCTACCTTTGGACCTGAAGGTTGCGGGTTTGAGACTCGCCTCTGACTGTACTACCCTTTAGCAAGGTTTTTACCCTGAATTGCTTCAGTCAAATTGCCCAGCTGGATAAATAGGTAAATAATTTTAACATTGTAAGTTGCTTTCAAGGAAAGTGTCAGCTAAATGAGTATATGTAATACAATATAATTGACTGATTGATTGACGGTGTTCTTAGTCTGGTCCAAATAAAGGCCTCTGTACTTGGAAGCCACTGTCTTATCCTGGATGGAACTCATTATGTCGTTGGTAGTGTTTTCCGTTCAATTTCAATGCAGAAAGTTCAAAGCCCATTTCATGTAAGTGCGAATGCTCTTTTTATTGCAGTTCCGATGAAGTGGTTGTAAAACTGAGTGGGAATCAATTAACCGTAGAGTACCTGGAGGAAAAAGGGTTTACAGAACCGATTCTGGTTCAGAAGAAAGACGGTCTTGGGATGTCAATGCCGGCTCCGACCTTTTACATCAGCGACGTAGAGAATTACGTGGGTGAGTGACTGCACCCGAATCAATGAAAACCTCATTTTGAAACTCTAACTCTATAATTGTAAAGAGACTTAACGTAACAAAACATAAAGAAACCGTAAAAGAATTGCAATACGAGTTTCAGAAGATTGTCTTCACAATACATGTCGCTTCTTTTCATTTCCTGTGATCTGTGCCTATCTGCAGGTTTGTTATATGCAAATATTTTGTTTATTTCAGGTCCAGACATTCTTGTGGATGTTATTGACGTCACCAAACAGACGAACAGCCAGATGAAATTCAAGGAGTTTGTCGATTACTATTACAGCACAAACCGAAAACGAGTATTAAGTGTAATCAACTTGGAGTTTTCGGACATGAGGTAAACGTCCAGTATCGTACTGTATGGCTCAATATACATACATGAGTAATTCCTTGATTTTAAAACAGCCCCAAAACCAGAACAGATGAACGAATCGAGGCAAAAATTTTGGGCAAGACATTTGATATCAAAGTTCCACGGTGGTGTAGAATGGAATTGGATGGTAGCTTTACTGTGATTTTAATCTCCATTGTAAGTAGCTTTGGAGAAAAGCATCAGCTAATGATAATAATACTACTACTACTACTACTAATGATAATAAGCGTCTGCTAAATGAATAAATGTTAATGTAATGTAAATGTAATCTAAACGTAATAATAATAATAATAATAATAACAATAATAATCTTGAACAGGATGTCCAGCCTTGTGGAAAGTCCCGAGATTGTGAGGAAGCTCTCCTGGGTGGAGAATTACTGGCCGGACAACGCGCTCCTGGGCAAGCCGAAAGTCACAAAGTACTGTCTGATCTGCGTGAAAGACAGTTACACGGACTTTCACATCGAGTGTGCAGGAGCGTCTGTTTGGTACCACGTCCTCAAGGTGCGAGGAATAAAATTCCCATCGCTTCTTGAACGGTTTTTTTGTCTCTTGCTGGGATTTTGACGTATGGCAGTTCCCTCCGGTAACTGTCGGATGGGTGGATCAAGCACACGTCGGGTTTCTGAGCAGAGGGAGTTGAAATCTGCTTGGAGGAAATGGAATCACACTCATGCATAATTTCTCCTTTCAGGGCGAGAAGATCTTCTTCCTAATTAAGCCCACCTCAGCCAACTTGTCGTTGTACGAGCGCTGGAGGTCGTCATCCAGCTACAGCGAGATGTTCTTTGCAGATCAAGTGGACAAGTGTTACAAATGCACGGTGAAGCAGGGCCAGACGCTGTTCATCCCGTCAGGTCAGTGTGTCCACACTGTAGAGCTGAACATAGGATGGTTTTCTAAAATCTCAGTTACGTATACAGGCGGTCCCCAAATTACGAATGAGTTCCGTGTCCTCAGTCTGTCTTTAAGTCGGATTTTGACGTAAGTCGGAACAGTTAGGTATGGTGGGTATCTAATGTCATTTTGTCAAACGTTTGACTTAATATATCGTATATTGTGTACCTTTCTGTGCATAAAAAATATTAAACACTTTGAATACACACACACGCACACACACACACATTTTCTGAACCGCTTGTCTCATACGGGGTCGCGGGGAACCGAAGCCTAACCTGGCAACTCGGGGCGTAAGGCTGGAGGGGGAGGGGACACACCCAGGACAGGACGCCAGTCCGTCGCAAGGCACCCCAAGCGGGATTCAAACCCCAGACCCACCAGAGAGCAGGACCCGGTCCAACCCACTACGCCACCACGCCCCCCACTTTGAATACACTGAAACATCTTTAATATAACAATACAGTAATAATAATAATAATGATACAATGTAATGATGTAATGATAATAATTAATAATAAATGTAAATACAGTATTTATAATAGGGGGCGTGGTGGCGCAGTGGGTTGGACTGGGTCCTGCTCTCCAGTGGGTCTGGGGTTCGAGTCCTGCTTGGGGTGCCTTGCGATGGACTGGCGTCCTGTCCTGGGTGCGTCCCCTCCCCCTCCGGCCTTACGCCCTGTGTTGCCGGGTAGGCTCCGGTTCCCCGCGACCCCGTATGGGACCAGCGGTTCTGAAAATGTGTGTGTGTGTGTGTGTGTGTACTGTAACATACGAGACTTAACGGGAAAAGTAGGAAGTCTGTCCTACCTTGGGCTCACACACCCAGCCCATAAACCGACATAGATGTGCAATGTTTTAACACTCTTCACAAAGGACACACACACACGCACGCACACTAAGCCACTTGTCCCATACGGGGTCACGGAGCCTACCCAACAATACCGGAGGGGGAGGGGACACACCCAGAACAGGACGCCAGTCCATCGCAAGGCACCCCAAGCAGGGCTCGAACCCCAGACCCACTGGAGAACAGGACCCGGTCCAACCCACTGTGCCACTGCGCCACCACACCCCCTGCTCTTCACAAAGTAGCACCCATTTATTATTACGAGCCATTGTATATACAGTAACTCGAATTTTTAATATAATCAGCATAATTGTGAAATTTTCATTTGATTGTTACTTAAGGGTGACAAAAACAAAAAATCAACTTCCGGCCAGTAAGGGGGCGGTTTGTAAGTACGGGTTATACGTAAGTCAGACGTTCGTAACTCGGGGACTGTCGTACATTTATTCATTTAGCAGGTGCTTTTCTTCACGAGCGTTTCTTCATACCCCATCCCGAGTGTCGAGGCACACAGCAGTTATGAGTGACGTGAGGAGCTCATTCCACGTCATCGATTTAGTTTAACGTATTTTAAGCGATTTCGCAAAAAGACACGTTTGTGGCAGTGCAGTGGCCGCAAGTGGCCGTTGTTCACTGTACTGTAATTACAGAAAGTCAGCCGATGCAGGCAGTATGTTTTCATTTGTTTCGGCTTCTCGATACTCGTAACAGGATGGATAAATGCAGTCCTCACCCCAGTGGACTGTTTGGCCTTCTCAGGACACTTTGTACACAATCTCAGCGTAGAGATGCAGATGAGGTAAGGTTTTTTCCCCTACCTGGGACATACATTGTGTTATATTGTATATAGTTTTTTTTAAATGCATCAACTGTGTGCTTGTTATTTAGAAAATGTGATCCTTGAGTTGAATCAATGTGGACAACGTAGAGGAACCTGGACCAGTAGTTAAAAATCTGAATTTATGTCACCCCAGAGTGTGACTATGAGAGTCCCGTACTATGGTAACACCATGCACGAAGCAGTCTTTACAGCTTATGTCAGTCAGTCGAGGGCATCTGCATGTACCTCGTTATTCTGAGTCCCTCGTTGCCGTGTTCCCCAGGGCGTACGAAGTGGAGAAACGGCTGAAAGTGCCCAGCCTCACCCCATTCTCGAACTACGAGACCGCCTGCTGGTATGTGGGGCGTCATCTGCTGGAACGATTCAAAGGTACAGCTGAAGGAACTAGTGTGCCCTCTGCTCCTCGGGCTCATCCGGTCAGGCTGTTTCACACGCAGCAAACCTGATTTTCCTTTTTTCTTCCACGCTCATCAGCCTCAGTCGATTTTATCTCCTCGATCGCTGCTATTTTCACCTAGTCATAAAAAAGTAATAAAAAAGCCAAAGCAGCCTCAGGAAATTAGGGTGAAATTATCTCTCTGTCGTAGCAGATGTGCAGTGCCGTTAAACCGTGCGTCAGATGCGCACGGATGCTTTAGGACATTTGGTTAAGTTTGTAGCGTACAAATTTATGGCTTCTGGATGAATGACTTTGGACAATGATTACAAGAACAATAGTATTTTAATGGTTATTGTGATACTTTCTATTTGCAGCTTTACACAAAGCAAACAAGGAACCTGCTCCTTACTTGATTCATGGTGCCAAAATCCTCAATGGAGCCTTCAGATCATGGACTAAAAAACTGGTAATTTCTTAATTAACTAAGACGATTTGCGGCTGGTGAAGTTATTATAAGCATTTGTTTTGACGATGTGGTTACCTTTCACCTCTCTCGGTTTTCCCAAGAACCCTCAAAGAAGATGAGGGTTCTGCAATGATTTTTATGCTCAGAGAAGGCATTAAAAAAAACAGTTATGCTTTTTGAACTAACTGGAAATGTACTGTAACTGTAAATGTAGTTTTTTTTTAATATTTAAAATGTTTTGGAAGAACCCATCCCTTAATAAATGAAAGTTTAAAGAAATGGGATTTATTCTTCGTTTTGGTACTACTGTGCTGCTGGATCTCATCTCCCCCAGTCATAATAACATTATTATTATTATTATTATTATTATTATTATTATTAATAGTAATAACCGCAGCAGTAATTAAAAATTTGCACATAATTTGTGAAGTCTAATGAGTGGTCTCCCGTGCTCATTGTTCATTTTGAACAGGCTCTACTTGAACACGAAGATGAACTACCGGAGAACATGAAGCCGTCACAGCTAATTAAAGACCTCGCCAAAGAGATCAGGATATCTGAGGTCTTTTTCAATGCCGTTTTTTTGTCTGGTTGCTTCTTGCCAGTGTGGGTGTTCTCATAAAACAAAAATACTGTATACAATTAATTACATTAGACATGGCATGCGTTTCCTCAGGAGGCGATTTGACTTACGTTGACCTTCGGAAACGTCTCCCGCTTTGCTTTTGCCGATAGATTTTTCGCCTCTATGGCCCGTATCAATCTAAAGAGTACAACAGCAGTTCTCACCTTTTTTGATCATACACCAACCCGTTTGGTGCATACACGCTATGCACACCTAGGAAGAAAGTAGTATTCCCATTTTCTTTATTTTTCCTGCTTCATTCATGATTAATCTTGGTTATTTTTCTATAATTTCTTTCATGTGGAGATAATAAAATATGCAGGCACAGGTGTGGAAATACTTTTTCTTAACCCTGGGTGGTCCCACCTGATGTTCTGTTTTTTCCACGTCAGTGTGTTCTCCCGCATTATTTGGTTGTTTATGTTGCCTGAGCAGATATGCGACTGTTGGAGAGAGTGTCAGACAGGAGGAACCCCAGTGTGTAGGTTTCAAACACGAGTCACAGGTTACTTTGGTTTATTGAGAGGGAAGGGTTAGTAAAGCTCCTCATTTTTCGCTCATTTGGCAGAATGCGATGAAAGTCAGCAAGGCGGAGCCCTGTGCCAATAGCTCCATGGAGGAGGCCCCCGTGCCGGCAGCTGAACCCGAGGAGCCCTTGTCTCCTGCTCATGTTCCCACGCCTCCCAGGGAGAAACCACCCAGAAAGAAAGCTGCCAAAATGGCTAAACCCCCCAAACCACCCAAACCCCCCAAACCACCCAAGATCCCCAAGGCACCAAAGCCTCCAAAGATTCCCAAAGTGAAGGATGAAGGGAAGAAGAAAGGAAAGAAGTCAAAAGAAGGCGGAGGTCTTGCCAAAGACTCTGGCTCGTCTGCTTTGGAGTGCAGCGAGAAAGAGTCCCTGGCCAAGTTGGAAAAGCCCAAAAAAGTGAAGGTGTGTGCATTTTGTCCGTCACGTTGTCCTTGCTGCGCGTTCAAGTTAAACGAATACAAATTAAAGATGATGGAAAATGCTGCGAAACACGAATGTCACATGGTTCAGCTCCATAGGTGCATGAATCATTATTGTTAGTAATTAATTATTATTACTTTACATACCTGAGTCATGCAGAGGTGCACCGTGGATATCTGTCTCGCCGGTTGTCACATCCAACAGTTTTGCTTTGTTTGCTCCTTGAACAGGCTGTAAAAAATGGATCAAACTTATCGGAAAGAGAGAGTATCGGTAGGAAAGAGAGTGCGGAAATGCCGGACGTCAGAGAACAGAACAAGAGCAAAACTGAAGCAAAGTGGAAATACAAGGTGAGATGAGCGTGCGTATCGATGCACTGGCTTCCATTTCTCAAGGAAAAATACAATGTGTAACAGTGATTTTTTTTTTTCCCCCCATATTTATTGAAAAACAACTTTCTTGTTCTGTTTCATATTTTCTTTACATTTGTCCCAAATTTAATCTTATACTAATCTATGTATTTTGCATTTTTTGATCATTAGTTAATCGGGATTTATTTCAGGGAAATCTGTTCAGTGCAAATAAAATCACTCAGACCTGCAAGGAAATAAATTGTCTGCCAAATTTCCTCACCCCTCTTTAAGTTTATATGAGTTTTCATTTTATTACAGTGCTGATCCAAAGTATGATAACCCCTTGTGTATCTTAGTTTTACCACAAAATGTTTATTTAATGAGGTACAGTGTTTCTCATGTGACATAGCAGGTGTGTAAAGACCAGTTCCATATGTTTCTTTAGAGGAAACCATGTGTGTAGTAGAAACACACAAGTAGTGCAGGTATAAAAACAAGTGAAGCCCAAGTTGTATTGATTAAACCAAGTAGGTAAGTAGAATCAGGGATGTAAATCATAGTCATTTATTCATGTTATATGTTTATTTTAAGATTTAACATTTAGATTTTATACAAGAATAATGGCCATCGCTACAGGGTTCACATACTTTCAGGCAACACTGTATATGCTGAAATACCATAGAATATAAATGCGTATTTGTTAAAAACTCTGCTTAAAACGGGAGCTGTTGCTGATGCCAAGATTTCTTTTCCAGAACAGCAAACCAGATTCCCTCCTCAAAATGGAGGAAGACCGCAAATTCGACAAGGCTCCTTTTTCAGGAAGCAAAGAGAAATTTGCCTTCTCGTTTTCAAATAAAATTGTACCGAGGTAGGGATATGCGTTGAACTATACTATACTATACTGAACTGTAGTACAGTAGTAAACTTAACTATACTAGTTTTCTACTAGCACAGACTTCAAGCATGCAACAGCCTCTTCTTTTCGATTATTTTTTTCACGATGTCTCAACGTTAACCCTTCAACCGAAAGGCTAATGTCTTTGCGTTGGCATCGTCCTTGGGGTCGTGCTTCATCGCAGTGTTGTTTCCGCCTAGTTCCAAAAATATCAAGAGCCAGACCAACAGTGGTGTGTTCGGCTCGCTGCACAACTTCAAGGAGGACAAAGTGAAGGCCGCCCGCGACGAGTACGAGTACGTTTCCGACGAGGGCGAGCTCAAGATCGACGAGTTCCCCATCAGGAGAAAGAAGAGCGCGACTAAAAGGGACGCGTCCGGTGAGTCCGCGAACGCAACGCTCCCGCATTTATAAGTTGAGTCCATGCAGTTTGGCGTTAACTTGTCAAGTCGTATTTTCAGTGACCTTTTCCGTCGGATCCTTGGTGCTGCTTCAGTGCAGTTTCAAAAAAACGAAACATTTTATTAAAAACGTGTTGAATACGCTTTTGTCATACGACACACTGTTCTTTGTTTTTTGTAGTTTTATCAGATAGTAAGGACTCCATTCAGCTCTCTAAAAAGCCAAAGATTCAAAGAGTTGCTAAGGTATGATAAATATATTTGTATTTCTTTTCTTTTTTGTACTTGGTGGTCATTGCTTTTCTTAGCTGTTGTGTTTCAAAAAGTAATACGGTAGCTAAGACTGAAAATTTCGGCCCCACTCTGAGGATCCTAAAAGCATCATGCTTATCTGCAGGGTTATATTCAGATATTTATGCCTACATTACAGTTTATTAGCAAATGGTAAAGTAAGTCTTTGTATTAGAATTAAAAAAGGCTTAAGAAAGTATTGTGTATTTTTTAATTTTAATATCGTTGATACTTTCAGCACTTTGTTTAATTTAGTAAATCATTGATGCGGGAATATGAAGGTAGAACAGTGGGGTTAAGGCATCATTTTCGTTGGACTCTGACTGCGAAACACTTAACTATGTTTGCTCATCACCTGCGATTTGCCCATCGCACATTTCTAACCAAAGCCAGATGACTCGTCCGATGAAGAATCACTCCATATCGACACAAAGGCTAAACCGGAAGTGAAGGGCAAGGTAAAGAAAGAGAGCGCCAGTGCGGCAGGGGGGATACTGGACCTGCTGCAGGCGAGCAAGCAAGTGGGGGGAGTCGACTACAGCGCCAACAGGTATGACTCGTGCGCTTCTCCTTGACCTCGCGTTTTTGTGTATAAACGTGCCGAACGAGCTGTGTTCTTGTTGCTGCCTCTCGACACGATGACTCTAAATATCTTGCAATTTGAAACCCAAACATACTTTAAAAAGCACTCATACTATGTTTCGAATAGAGTCACATTTGGAGTTGTTTGTGTATCTGACACTTTTCTCCAAGGCAACTTATAGGGTTCAGCTGTTTACAATTATTTACCCATTTATACAGCTGGGTAATTCTGGGTAAGTACCTTGCATAAGGGTAGGGCAGCTGGAGATGGGAATCACACCTGTGACCTTTGGGTCCACAGGCAGCAGCTCTAGCCACTTTTCTACTAGCTGCTTGGTTGATTTGTTCTATTTTGGGGTCTTTGCAATATTTAACATACAATCAAAAAAAACTGATATCCCAATATAATGAGTATTTTTGTAACTTTTGAGAGGGGAAAAAAACAAGCATTATAAATCTTTGTGTGAAATTTTTAATTTACTACATTTTACTATTTACTACCCATATTAATACAACTATAAATTATAAACTACATATGTTGTTGGAGGAGGATTTTAAATATAATTTTTACTCTTTTAAGAATAAACATATAACTGTAATTGCAGTCCCGAGCAGGGTCACGGTGAACCGGAGCCTAACCCGGCAACTCAGGGCGCAAGGCTGGAGGGGGAGGGGACACGCCAGTCCATCGCAAGGCACCCCAACCAGGACTTGAACCCCAGACCCGCCAGAGAGCAGGACCCGGCCAAGCCTGCTGCACCACTGTGCCCCCATTTTTATTTAATAAATAATATAATTGTTTATCAAAGAGAACTTTGTATTTCAGCATAAATTAGAAAACAAAACTAATTTGTTTGCTAAGGGTAGTGTTCCTGTGTTCACATTATGACTTCTTGATTTCCACCTCAGTGCAAGCAAAAAATTACATGAAAAAGGAAGGATAATCAAACCATGTTAAATGTCTCGGTGACATAAATATTCCCTCTGCCTGTTGGTTTGCAGTACGTAAATGCCCACGTTCAGCATAAACCACAATAAATGTGCACTTTTGCATATGTCAGCCCACCACTAAGTGATTTACTACGGTGTAATCTTGATTTTGAGGTTACTGGGGTGGGTTTCTCAAACGTCAGTTGCAAGCCTTGCAGATGCATTTGAGAATAATTGCAGTCAAAGTGTTTCCTTGAATTATCTTCAGTATTGATACCAAACTCAAATCAAACTGAATACATTTAATTATTTAGATAATTTATAGAGGTAATTTGGTTTCGAAGGACCACAGCTATTTATGTGTGTTGCGTTATGTGCTGAAGCTCGCATGTATTGCCTTATTGTACCCTTGACCAAGGAACTGGGTATAATAAATAAGGTGACATTATGGTATTTGCTTTGGAGGCGCTGAGGTCTTCTTGTGCTCAGTGCAAAATTCGGACAACCATCTGAGAAGAGGTCTAGCAGTCGGCCGCCACACCGCCTTTCAGGTATCCGCAGTCACCTGAAGGCGTCTCATGAGGACCAAGGTTGCTTTTCTGAGGGTTTAGGGTAATGATGGTCATGGCAATCTCCCCCAGCAGAGATGTGTCCCCCCCTCCCTCCCTGCACTGGTTTACAGTAATGTGTGTGTCTGTGTTGTGTATCTCTTATTGACATGCTTACAGTGCGCCACCTGCATCCCCCAGTACACAGGAGGCCATCCAGGGCATGCTGTCCATGGCCAACCTGGCTTCCGCAGACTCCTCCCTGCAGCAGCCGTGGAGCAATGGCCAGCCTAAGAGCAGCTCGCACGGTGCGGCCTCGGGTGTGAGGACGGGTGGTGGCGTCAGCGGTGGGAACAGCAAGCGTCCAGCCAAGCGTCTTCTGAAGAAGACCATGAAGAGCAGCAGCTTGGAGAGTTTGGAGATGTTTGACGATGATCAGGACCACATGGATGCCTGCTTCAAGGATTCGGACTATGGTAGGGTCTAAAGTTGGCAGCTTTGATGAAAATACCCTCCCGCTTCCATCTTTCTATTCTACGGATGAACGATCTTTTTTTTTGCCAACATAACAGAGAGCGAGTTCTGCTAGTCATTTACTTTCAGAAAGTACTTTCATATAATGCAAAGATTATTTTAATCATTATACCAATTGACGTGCCTTTAAGTTTATTAAAATTCCAGCAGCATAACAGAAAACATTTTTAACTAATTTAAACAATACAACATACAACTGTAGGCCAGATGATTCCTATTTATTAATGTTAATTTTTTCCAAATCCAAATCAGTGGCCCTTTAGAGTATCTCTTTCAAAGCGCACAACACGTGACCCCAGTCGGCTTTGTATCCTCTAAAGACGCAAGTGTCCGCTGTCTTGCATTTAGGAATAAAGCTCGTGTTTAGTCTCGATCAGTTAATTACAGGAACGAGTGTTTCCTTCATAAGGTCACCACACATGAGTGCCGTACTCCGTCCAACACCGTAGGAACATCTGCGGAACATAATACAAACACAATGCATATTTTCTTCTACCATAAGGAGCCAATAATAAGTCTCAGTAAAATGGAAACAGTCCATTTGGCACAGAGTGTAGTAAAAGCACATAGCTTCATGGTACTGCTGCATTTACTGCTTTCTGAATGCACTGGATTTACTGTAATAGATCACATCTTAATTTTGTACAACAGAAAAAGAGCCATGGGGGGTCTTTTAAGGGCCCCTCTCTGCTCTGTCGGTTTAGTGTAAATTTAATTCTATGTGTGGGTTTGGCCGGGTCTGGGATTCGAGTCCTGCTTGTGGTGCCTTGTGATGGACTGGCATCCCGTCCGGGGTGTGTCCCCTCCCCCTCCAGCCTTGCGCCCTGTGTTGCTACCCCGCTTGGGATAAGTGGTTTTAGCCAGTGTGTGTATTTGTTTTAACACAGATCTTGTTCTTTTTCTAGTTTACCCTTCTCTGGAGTCGGAGGAAGACAATCCGATTTTCAAGTCCAGATCAAAGAAGAGGAAGAGTTCAGACGACACCCCCTACAGCCCATCAGGTACAATGAGAGGAAGACTCTGGAGGCATTTGCGTCTTAATGAGAAAACAAGATTTTGTTAAAGGTGTTGAATCAAGCATTCGGTAAATACATTTTACGATGAAAGAATACAAATCCGTGCTGTAAATGTAAGTGCAGTCCTAGCTATAAGTCTTCACCACTGTGCTTTATGTAACCGTTTCGGGGTATTTGCACTGAGAGTACATTCCAAAGTATTGATTGCAATGTACCCCGGCTTCCGAAGGTGATACATTCCTGAAAAACCCTTCGGAAGGTGAACTGTCATGAATCAAATGTCATTTTAATGACATTTGGTGATATTTTAGCATAAACTTATGTTTATCAATCATGCTGTAATACCCTATAGCTGTCTAGGTGCACTTGTTCAGCTCCAAGCAGATAAAACATACATACATACATACATGCATACATTTTTAAACATTTATATATTTCAGCGGGGGGGTGTGGTGGCGCAGTGGGTTGGACCGGGTCCTGCTCTCTGGTGGGTCTGGGGTTCTAGTCCCCCTTAGGGTGCCTTGTGACAGACTGGCATCCTGTCCTGGGTGTGTCCCCTTCCCCCTCCAGCCTTACGCCAGGTTGCCGCCTTAGGCTCTGGCTCCCTGCGACCCCGTGTGGGACAAGCGGTTTAGACGATGTGTGTGTATTTCAGCAACAGGCAAAAACGGTTGACATAAACACAAAGAAATCCCCCGTAAGGTGAAGTAGGAGTATTACTCCTGTTCACTTAGCTGATGCTTTTTTCCAAAGAGACCTACAGTGTTAATGTACTTACAATTATTTACTCATTTAAACAACTGGGTTAATTTTTACCGGAGCAATTTAACGACAAGTACCTTGCTCAAGGGTACTTCAACTGGAAGTGGCATTTGAACCTGCAACCTTTGCCAGCCCTAACCACTACACTGCCAGCTGTCCCCTTATTATGAAATGAAGTGATCAGTCATGAAATTAAACCTCAGTGGGTGTGTTTTGGGGTGTGAATGCATTATTCCCTGGCACCGATGCTGTGGGCATTGTCATTATCTTCTTATTGTTGTCGTTCTAGCCAGAGTAGGACCTTCGGTCCCGCGCCAGGACAGGCCGGTTCGGGAGGGGACACGCGTGGCATCGATTGAAACCGGGTTGGCTGCAGCGGCTGCTAAACTCTCCCACCAGGTGTGCCTGTGTACTCTTTTCTCTACTCAAGCTCAAGAGAGTTCTTCAGGAACATACTAAGATTTTCACTAGTTGTGTGGTGTTACCGTAGTGTTGGTATGGTGTCCATGAGGGGTGGACAGCTAGTAGGCCTTGCATCCCCATAGGTGTCCTTTATTCCTGGACTTTTGTCCCTCTGCTCCATTACCTTCTGGCGTTTATTACTTCTGCTACTTGTGTCAAGTCATTGTGTTTTTCGCCACGATTCTATCTTAAAAGCTCCGTGGCACCATAGTGGGACAGGCCCTCTACAGAAAATCAAATTTACATCAAATAATATAGATAAAATTTTCTTCTACATCCAAGTTCTTGTTGGTGTTGACATGACCTGATGGGTCTGGTCAGTGTTCAGCAGAATTTACCAACTCACGGTTTGCTGGAATGTTCCACAGGAGGAGCAGAAGAACAAGAAGAAGAAGAAGAGCTCCAAGAAGAAGGCACTTTTGTCGGAGGACCCCAGTAAAGCCCCCCAGGACTGCAGCTCCCCGGAGGCCAAGTTGGACTCGCACACTAACAGCCTGACAGATCACGAGTACATAGCTGGGACAGGCAAGGTGCAGGCTGGGTCCCAACCCATGGCACCGGGGGTCTTCCTCACATCACGGTGCCCGTCCACATCGTCTCAGACGAACCCATCAGCCAAGGGAGAGCGTGGAGCCCCGACAGATGCCAAAGGTGAGAGTGGGTCACGTGTGCTGGGGCGCACCTGCGTATTGACAAATATAACAGCGCTGCTTCACAGTGATCAGGTTTTGCCTCCAAAACAACAAAGTAAAACATTTTTTATGGATGACATTGGTAACATATTTTAAAAATTAAATCCATGCGATGGAAATTGTTAAAACTGGTACCATAACTTTTATAGGAGCGTGAACTTTAATTAATTTTTAAAATTAAATTAATGTTTTTTATTTAATTAGTTGTTTTTTGGCAGTCTCTTTCCTGTACTTTTCTTCCTATACTTTTTCATTTTTTTTCTTTATCTTTGTTCAAAGACATCATTGTTACCATCAGTTGAAATCTACATTTTATGTTCTCATTGCTTTGAAAAAATTTTTAAGTTGTAGAACCACTTAAACCAGTATCAGTATTTCTGCATCCCGCCATATACTTAACAGTTTCTAACTTGCCTTTTAGTGCTATATCATTTCTTCTCAGTTTGTCTTTATCTGTCTTTGTAGCCTGTTGGGAGACCTTTTTATAATTTTGCTGCAGTTGTTTACGATAAGGTCACAAAATCACTGTCTTTCACTACGTGAGCAAGAGATGCTACGTAATACTTAACACTAGATTACCTTCATTAGATTACAAGGTTAAAGCTTTACTTACAGTAGAAAAGCCTTAAATAGTTATGTAGCTGGTATATTTCTAAAAGCTATTTTCTGTTTTAGCTGTTAGAGTTACCGTAATCTATGTTTCAATTGTCTGAGATGTCAGGAAGTACCGCATTGTTAGATTTACCGTAATCTTTGTTTTGACTGGTTGAGATGACGGCAAGTACCACACTGACAGTCATGTTCAGAGATGTATGTCACTTTGGGGAAAAGTGTCTCATAAACGAATAAATGTAAGTAGGAAGTATCAGCCATAGTTGGTTTTATTATGTAAGATGTGTAGCTTTCAGGTGCAGAGTAAAAGTTGCAGCAGGCAGTCAATGAATATTTGTTGTCGAATTAGAATGATCACATAACTGATTGCACTGAATAATAAGCATTGCTGTATGAAAATATATACTTTCCTAAGCCATTGCAGGGGTTTTTCGTTGTATGGGACCCTCTTAAAATGAGGGAAGAGTATTAATGAGAATTCATCAATAATGTTGGCTTGTTTTCCTTTTCCTTGCAGCCAAAAGGGTAAAGAAAGGCATGGCAACAGCCAAACAGAGACTTGGGAAGATTTTAAAGATACATCGAAATGGAAAACTCCTTTTGTAAAACAGACAGAAGCACGATGAGACCTTCCAGTCGCACTGGTGGCCCATATACCAGAACTGAGAGCGTTCCTCCTCGCAAGTCACACTTCAGCCTTGACACCAGGGGAATAAAACGGACACGTATCTTTTTCTCTTTTGAAGGAGAATATATAGATTTTGCATCAAGGTATCCTTTATAACTTTCAGATATTAATTGTACAGAACACCGGCTATAAATATTTTAAATTAACATGTGTCTACCAGGGGTCGCGGAAAAAAAAAAAAAAAAAAAACAATCAGTTGAAAATCAGTGACCATTCCAAACCCTGGAAGTCATCCCTTAACTGCATTAACTATGTTTTATTCCAGGCTTGCACTTTTTCTTTATGAACATGTTCTTTTCTGCAGCCCTCCGGTCTGGATGATTCTATTTCTTGTCTTGCAGTAGAGTATTCCCAATGAGTCTTGTCATATGTCCTACTGAATTTTGCAGGTATGACCTGATCTATTGTGTTTTTCGTGCGCCCTTTTCTGAAAACAGTGACGGTCGATGGGTAACATTGTACAATGCAGATCTACAGTCTGCTCTTCGGCCCCCTCGCCTGTAAACTGAGAGATTAAAATAGCCTGTCAGTGTGCGGGTGTGACAAACACTATTAGGATGGGACAAAGATTGGATTTAAAAAAGCGAATAGCAGGTGGCAAAATGAAATTCTAAGAATTCTTATTCACCCCACAAAGTGAAAGTTAACCAAAGTTTTTCAGTTCATCCTAAGGGTGACTGAAATTGAGGTAACATGGTAAAAAGTTATTATCTTCAGCTGCAGGGCCACACAAGTTGGCAGTGTAGCAGTTAAGAGTTGCCGTCTTGTGCCGGAAGGACCCAGGTCTGGATTGTACCTCCAGCTCTTGTACCCTGGAGCAGTGAACTTACCCTAAACTGCGCCAGTAAAAAATACCCAGTTTTATCAGTGATTAAATCATTGTAAGTAGCTTTAACGGTGCAAGTCCCTTCGGGTAAAAGCATCAGCTAAATAAATAAATAACTAAAAAGTTATGTAGTACGTCTGTGGGTTTTGGGTAATGCACACGTAGACATTTGCAACAGAAAAAAACATGACATTTTTATGTTCGTAAGAAACCTCAGGAACCAAAACAAGAATGATTTAATAAGTCACTGTAACATATTTGACCTTTTTCTATCAGAAAATGTAAATTTTTTTGTAAATATGAAACATTTATTTCGCGTTCACTACTTCTTTTTTTTTTCTTTGGCCTAATTTCCCCCTTTTATATTTCAAATATAGATTAAAATTCTCATTTTTATGCAAATAAATGATCGTGCGGATGGTCCCTGATACGCCGCCCTACGCACTTTCTTCTTTTTTGCCATCAAGAATTGCTACAATCACTTCAATTCACTAGTTACATCGCTAATCATGTAGAGGAATGCATTTTAACTCGAAATCTAAAGGCACAAAACACAGAATTTAACCTGTATTAATACTGTTATTTAATACTCTTTTATAGTAATAAAAAGGTGTCTTCAAGAAGGAAATACTCTACCGGTGCAAGAACTAGCATGGGTGATCTCTGCTTGCTAAGTGAGGGAGCATGAAACTCGGTTAAAGTAACAGTAAAAATATACCGCACTCACTTTTCAAAAATACAGTAATTTCCCAGGAGATCAAGGTACTTAACTTTTATAGTACTGCACTCTATGTGTTTTAGAAAGCAATGAAAATATGTTTGTTCTCGCATCCCGCTACCACTGTCCTACAGCATCGTAAAAAAATTACCCATAAACAGTAAGTTATTAATTACATCAGTAAAACATCTATGAATTAAAAAAAACTTACAGTCGCAGTAAAGGGTGAGATTTTAATTGTTATGCTTTTGACGCCCCATGTTGTCCGCTGTTGGTACTTGAGTTTACTCCTTGGATTACCTTGGATGTATCTGCTTATCTTGCTTCGTGTGAATTTTTACCAGAGCAATTTGTGAATTTACACAAAGTGTGAATTTACACAGTACTGCTCCACTTTTTTTTTTTATAGTTGTTATTTACTCTATTTATTTACCCCAAGTATCTTTGAAAGCTGACCAAATGAAATCTAAGGCACCAGCATCAAAAAAAAAAAACAAAAAAATGAAAAGCCCAACTTGTCTGCATGCTTTTCCGTCGTTAATCATGTCACCCTGGTCCACATAATGATGCCTTCTGTCATTTTTATCGGAAAAATATCCCTGCTCTACGTTGATTTCACTATGTACAGCACTTCTTTCAGTCCAATTTAGTGATGTGTAGCAGGGACTCTGTACTGAGAAAATCTTGTGATGCTGTGTCACACCTTAAGAAAAATCGTCAGTGAAATTACCGATGAAATTTTCTTAATCATCCATATCTTTGCGTTAAAATGGAAACCCCATTTTTTTCGACGTAACGTCTGAGATACGATAAAGTCCGCTCGGTGACGCATTCGTGCCGCACTGTTTCCACTGGGGGGCCGGAAGGAGTCAAAGTAACACTTAAATGAGTCTGATTTACAAAATATCAGTATTACCGTGGAAATACTCTTGCTATCAGTACCTTGAGCAAACCATGAGTTTGCGTATTTGCACAGAAGTTGAGAAAGGGGTGAAAAACGCGTGAGTGCAAACACTACGTAGGGTTCGGACCTGCAGTCCAGAAAGTTTAATCCCTTTGGCTCCTGTTGGTTCTCAAAGGGATACAATACTATATATGTCCCACGTTTGTTTCTCAGGCAGCACCAATAGCACAAGTGTCAATTAAAATATGCATTTTTATCTGCATTGTAAGAAATGCCTGGAATGTAGCCTGTAAATAGCATTTTAAAGCAACTACTTTTTGTAACAATTTAGTTTTTTTCTTAGTGTGTAATTATACATTTTTTACAAATGTTTTACTGATTGTAAACAGAAACAAAGACAGAAATGCTTTACTTTTTCATTGAATTAGATTTGCAGTAGGCCCATATAGATTTTTTAAATTTGTTTTTAGACGGAGGTGTTGCCTGAAAAATAAATAACACAGAACTTAGTATGGCCTTACACGGATAAAGTACGTATACCGTAAGAATTATTTTGCAACACGAGAAGAAACGGAAGAAAAACCCAAACAGGCCAAAAACAGTGCTTATGTGATGAGCCTCGTGTTACTCTTCTTGTTCCCTCAATGGTTTTACTCGTACGTCGTGGAGTCGGTTCTGTGTCTGTGATGTAATTTATTAATGTTTTTAGCTTTTTATATTTGTACATTTTCCTAAGAGCTGTGTTTTTACATACATAAATTATCAGCCTGTGACAACTTTATTTACAAATCTACTTTTTTTATGGATCGAATTAGAGCCCCTTTTCGAGCACTTCTGAAACATTTTGTTTTTGTCTTTGCTTATGTACGACTCAGCCGTGTGTCTGCTGGGCGCATCAGAGCCACAGTTAGAGATCACCATGTTATTTTTTTTTTATTATCCTCTCTCACATGTAGTTAAACCTGCTGTCGCAGTTTTGTTTATATTTTTAATGCAATTTGTGCATTTCTAACAAAGGTTACTGTACTCAGCTGTTGCAGTGCTTTGCTTAGCCATCAAATCCTCGTACCTGTTGCCCTGAATTGAAGTACAGACCAAACCTGTACGATGTAACTATTCTAGACTTCCTTTGAACGGTGTGTGTTGTTTAGTTGTGCTTTATTTTTCTATGTATATGTTCACACTATTAAACATACGCAGGCAGCACAAGGTAGCCTTTGTGTTTTCTGTCACTGAAGACTCTTCACCCGAGGGCCGCTGTGTCCGCGTTGCTCTCTTTGAGGCTGTGTTCGCATCCTGTTGTGTCACAGTTTACACTTCTGATCTCTGTGAATAGATACTAATAGTAACCACGGCTGTGGAGTCGGTACGCAAAACCTTCGACTCCGACTCCGGTAACCCAATAATTGCTTCTGACTCCGACTCCACCGCACTGCCCAAAGGTTGGACATTATTTAAGGGGTTGACTTATCTGGCAAATATATGCCTAACCTATATTAAACCTCTAATTTTTGAGGGTCACCTTATATGCTGAATCCACTTACACGCTGACATATACAGTAAATTTAGTCGGAGTCGGTACAGTTTTACCGACTCTGACTGCAGTAACCCAATAATTGCTTCCGACTCCAACTCCACGACTCCGACTTCAAAGCACTGCCCAAAAGTTGGACATTATTTTAGGGGTTCACTTATCTGGCAAATATAGGCCTAAATTTATATTACACCTCTAATTTTTGGCGGTCGATTTATATGCCGGATCAACTTATACGCTGGCATATATGGTACATTTAGTCGGAGTCGGTACATTTTTACCGACTTCAACTGCAGCGACCCAATAATTGCTTCCGACTCCTACTCCATGAGGCCGACTCCACAGCACTGCCCAAAAGTTGCACATTATTTTGGGGGTCAACTCATCTGGCAAAGAATGGGCCTAAATTTATATTACACCTCTAATTTTTAGGGGTCAATTTATATGCCGGATCGACTTATACGCTGGCATATATGGTTCATTTAGTCGGAGTCGGTACATTTTTACCGACTCCAACTGCAATGACTCAATAATTGCTTCCGACTTCAACTCCACAGCACTGCCCAAAAGTTACACATCATTTTGGGGGTCAACTTATCTGGCAAATATAGGCCTAAACCTATACTACACTTCTAACTTTTGGGGGTCGATTTACACACCGGATCAACTTATATGCCGGAATATGCAGTACAATTAGTCGAAATTGGTACATTTTTTACCAACTCCGACTCCAGTAACCCAATAATTGCTTCCGACTTCAACTCCACAGAGACTGCCTTTATGGAATTGTCCTGAGATACATTCTTCTAGCGTAAAGGTCTACCATGTTATCCATGTCGTTACATATATTGTGTAATATATATAATTATAATTAAACTGAAGTCAGGATCTTCGGTATTAATGACACACTGATATGTCATTGCGTTTTGCTCTGTGGATTCTTGTATTCTAAGAGCAGTGGTTGGTAGTTTCATTACTCCGCTTTAGAATTTATAGTTATGCTGAAAATTCTGCTAGGAGCATGTATTTAACAAACTGTATTTGAAGACTCCCGGAGTCGTACCATAGTTTTGGGGAGGCAAGGTAGACGTCACAAAAGCTGAGACAATCCAAATGCCCTAAAGCTGGACCATACTCGCTGGTTTTAAACGGTGGAGCAGCAACACAATTCGTTTGTCCACGTATCGACTGTTTTCTCGGATGCTGTGCTCTCACGCCTCGAGTTATGAACAGTCGTAGTTACAAATTTCCAAAGATACATTCTCCCAGTTTAAGTGAATTTTCTTCACCGCTCTGTTAATCTGCGATTTTTGTCTAACAGAGTGAAGACCCATCAGTGTCCAGTGGTCAGTTGGCAACAGAAGATAAATAAAATTTTAGTGTGAGACACCTTCGTTCAACTCACTTCCACAGTGTTGACATTTCATGTTACTGATAATATTATAGGTTTGTGCATATTGTATTTACATTAAACTGTCAAAAATGTACAGTTTTCAAAATTTTACAGGGAAATTGGTCAAATGAAAGCACCCGCTTTTGTCAAAACTTAAATAAAAGGTTTGTAAGTAAAAACTCCTTAGTAGGAGTTATAGCTGTGGGTGGGTGTGGCTCTGTCTAATATTTCTTTCCCGAAATTACGATTCGACAAACTTCAATCTGTAGATTTAAACCCCAGGAAATCAGTTACTCTTCCCTTCTGCAGACTAACAGAGTAATTCACTGAGCACAAAGTGATCTCTGCTGGGGCAATGAGTAAATAAACACACAAACATATTTGCATTCACGTGTGCCACTTAATTGCCTACTTATTAGCTGTTATTTATAATTAACTTGTTTAGCTCATACCTTTTTCCAAGGAAATTTACAGTCTTAGATAATCAGATTTGCAGTGATTAACAACTGTATACAGCATATTCTCGGGGTGAGTACCTTGACATTGCAGAAGGGATTCAAACCAGCAACCTTTAGGCAGCAGCCGCACCCGGGACACTACCTGCTGCCCGAAGCACATTGCAACTCACGTCATTGAATTAAACAGATACTTAATTCTTTTCACACACTATTGACTTTAGTCAACAACATAATAACAGAAGAGAGGAAAATGTTTCCATGTAGGGATATCTGGTAGGGTAGTGGTTAGAGCTCCTGCCTTTTCCTCCAAAGGTTGCAGGTTTGATCTCCACCTCCCCCTGTAGTACCCTTGAGCAAGGTATGGTAAAATTACTCAGCTGTATAAATGGATGAATAATTGTAACTTTAACATTATAAGTGGCTTTAGAAAAAAGTGTCAGCTGAAGGAGTAAATGTAGGGAGTGATCATCTGGATGTTTAAGGCTGATTTGGCCATGTTTAAAAGTAAAATACATATTTGGTCAAGGCCCCTTAGGGAGAGTCAGCAGTCAGGGAGCTGATAGAATTTAGGGACAACTGACAGGCCTGCTCTTTCATCACACTGCTAACAGGGGGCGACAAACACTGCTTCGTTCGGAGTTACACTCGCTCACTTTCCTTAACCGCTTGTCCTTGTCAAGGGTGCCTCGGAGTCCGGAGCCTATCGTGGAATCACTGGGTGCTGGGCTGGGAGGGGTTCTGCCCAGACAGGCCGCCACTCCAACACAGGCTAGTAACACGCTGTAGCCAGTTTAGAGTCACCAGTCCAGCCGAAACACATCTTTGGACAGCGGGAGGGAAGTGGAACAGCCTGAGGAAACACCTTCAGACACTGGGAGAAGATTCAAACTCCGTACAGACTCAGCCAGCTTTGAACCTATTCCTAAATGGCCTCGCGGACATAAGGCAGCAGCACTACCCGCTGCACCACTGTGCTGTCCTTGTTCACTGTTAGTATCGTTTTTCTTTACAATATTTTTCTAACATCTTAAAATAATTATAATAAAAAAATGTGTCATGTTCATGATGAGTGTAGAATGTCAAACCCCTTAAAGTATCACAAATTAAATATCATAATAAAACAAGCAGGTTACATATGCAGCAGGTGCCATTCTTTTACTGCTTTTGTACCCTTGAGAAAGGTACTTCTTCTTAGTTAATGTAGTAAGATGCTTTCCTGTATAAAATCACTTCAAAGTTTGGCAACTAACATTACAAGTCGCTTAGGACAAAACTGTCAACTAAACAAAAAATAATAATTACTGAAGAAAAAACAGAACTTTGTTTGAAAGGGAAATATGATAACAAGTATGATGGAGTCTACATTTATTAATTTACTGTTATATGTCAGCACTGCGGCTTATGATCTATTTGATGTTTTCAACTAATAAAACTGCCCTTTATATATTGATATGTAATTTTATACTGCAGCCCTGTTATCTTTCTTATGGGGTTATTTTTGTTGTAATATTAACTGTACTTATTGTGATCAATATTGTATCAATAATGGGAGTCTTTTTAAGGCTGGTACAAATAATTAATTTTAGTCTTTTTTTTTTCACTTCAGTATCCAAAAAAACCACAACTCACAATATCTACAAAAGTTTTTTTTTTTATGACTTTTCATTTTCCCAAAATGTGTGCATGATCTCAAAATTAAGAAGTGTTTAAGTTTCCTTCATTTTGAGTTAAGCAAGTGAGGGTGGAGCTCATGCTGGAAAGTTGGTCTTTGAAAGAACCGCTCTTGCTCAGAAGTGTGGGGTCCCGATGTTCACTGGAGTTTTCAAACGAACTGCCAGACATGAGCACGTGTCCCTGACGGCTGTCCAAGAGACACACGTCCGGCAAATGACGCAGCTGGCTCCATAATCACCTCTGCATGTCAGCGGTCGAAAATAACAAATCAGTTCTTTCGCTGATGAAGCCGAATACATGAATGAAGGATGACTTTCAAATGTTTGCAGGGCAATGCATAATATTTTATTACTCCACTTTACGTATTCCGCACATTTACATTAACTCATTTAGCTGATGCTTTTCTCAAAAGCAATTGACAATATTATGGTTATAATTACGACAATCTGACAATTATTTACCCATGTGTATAGCTAGGTAATTTTACTGGAGCAATTTAGGGTAAGTTCCTTGCTCAAGGGTACTACAGTTGGAGGTGGGATTCAAACCTGCAGCCTTCAGACCCAATGGCACTAGCACTAACTACTATATTACCACTTCTCCCCTCATGCCCTTCTTTTTCAGAGACAGAAATACATTTCTATGTGAAAACTGGGGTTTTTACTCTTCTGTTACCATTCTTTGTCCCCTTTGAAACAAAACAGATCCTGAACCCCTTAGAAGTGACTCCGATGTGGTGGATCGACCTCCCCCTCTCACTCAGAACTGCTGAATCACTGTTTACATTTAAAAAAGGGTCTTAATACTCATCCCTTCCAGATTCACTCCACCCATGATCTCTGAAGTTCACGTAATGTATAAATGTTCACGCTCTATAACTTTGAGATCACACCTGTTAAACAACAGAAAAACCTTTACAGAGTGACACGCAGTAAAGTAAATGTTTGAAAAAACAATAGAAATGTAATTAGGAATTGTCGATATTCGGATAAACCTTCACGCAGCTACTCCTGTAATGTAATGTAAATGTTTATAAAATTCTATAAAATTTAAAATATAAAATATATAAAATCAGGGAGGTGATCAGGAATCGTCGATATTCGGATAAAGTTTTGTGCAGCTACTCGTGTGATGTACATTGGTTCTTATGGCGGAAAGAAACAAACTAACTGCCCTTAAGAATCACACGTCTGCAACTATGTTTCTCTTTCTCCTAATGTAATAAATACATTTTATTTTCTATGAGATGTATGTCGCTTTGAGGAAAAGCGTCCGATGAATGAATAAATTCAAATGTAGATACCAATTTGCATATTCGTACATACAAATATTTGCATTATTTGTACTCAAACTATAAAAGGTAGTTCCTGGGGTCCTGGCTTTTAATGCGTATCCTTGCATGCAGATGGTTACGAACACTATAGCTTACATGTGCCAATATTTCTTCAACATCCCCACGTCCTGCACCCCCTCACCCTCCCATGGGGCATCTCTTCAGCTTCAACTTGTTGCTCGAAACAGATACTATCCTAAAACAACACTTAGCATATGGGAAAAATCACACGTGTCAAGAGATGCACCTTAAACCATGTTAACTGGGCCTGGATGTCCAATGCCTTAGTTCCTGTGGTTTGACCCCTGACCTCTGAAAGTGTCATTAATTAGGGCTCTTTTCCTTAAATAAAACTGAGCAAAGTGCTTGTGGCTCTGACCTCAGCTCCGCAAACAACGGCACAGCTTGTGCTCTACCTGCACCTGAGAAGCAGCACTATGAACACCTCTCCTCGGATGCTGTGACGAGCAGTCTTCATAAACAGAGCATAACGGACAATAAAAATTCTCAAAAACGCTCGGCATTGGTTTTCCGCACACGAAAGAAGAGCTGCTACTTAGATGAAATTCTTCCTCGACGAACATTAAATCTGTTTTTGCATTTCTACTTCTACTTTTCAAACTTCAGCCATCTCTCTGACATTTTTAAATGTACATTCACAAAGTTGAATTTCCAAATTTATTTAAGAAATGGTATTATCAAAAATTGTCCGACGTATCCTACAGCTTTCATATTTCTTCCAAGAATAGTAGCGATCTGTCATCCAAGTCGGCTACACATAAAAATAATTTCATGTCATTTTTTACCAACTGCAAGTAAAACACTGGCAGAGCATTGTCTTTATTCTCATTAAACATACAAATTTAATACATATATACTTATTAAATATGTAGGGTTCACTTTGATCACCTGTTTCAGTCCTGAACTGGAGTACAAGCCCTACAATCAATTATTATGAGAGTGAGAAAAAATAAAACCTAACACTTTAACAGGGTATTTAGATGTATTTAGAAAGGGAATGTTTTGTACTGTAAGATCTAAAATATAATTTTATATGAGTGTTTTTAACATTAATTACAATTCTGAGCGTTACCTTATATTATGTTTATGTTGATTCATATAGCAGATGCTTTTCCTCCAGGAGACATATGTTTACCCAGTGTAAAAAAGCATTTCGCAGCAGACACACACACAGTCATCGAAGCACAGTGTGTGTGTCGAATGCCGCCTTTTTTTTCGGCACACATTACACACGTAGCTGCCAGATGGAGGTCAGACAGAAAACACAAAGGTGATTGTGACAGATAGTGTAATGAAATTTTTTTGCACATTTACGTAGCTGTTACGAGGTGAGGAGAGCAGCGTGTTTGAAATAGATGCGTTTCGAAACCCTTCTTCAATATCGGAAGGGATTCAGCAGTTCTGACCAATAGCGCTGATTTCCACCACACCAAAAACTCCACACTCTCAATTTTTTATGCCTTAATGACACTTACCGTTTCTCTGCCACCACTGAAATACCATTTTTCTATCTATTTCTTCTCTACACATGATGAAAAGTAAGACAAGATAAGATAAGATAAGATAAGATAAGATAAGATAAGATAAGAACTTTACAAATTTAGCTAAATCCCAGTCTAATGGCAATGGCCGCGGAAGCCTGGGTGAGTTGATAAAAGATAAGATGAGATAAGATAAGATAAGATAAGAAAAGAAAAGAAAAGATAAAAGAAAAGAAAAGATAAGAAAAGATAAGATAAGATAAGATAAGATAAGATAAGATAAGATAAGATAAGATAAAAGATACTTTTTTGTCACTCTATACAATACAGTGAAATTCCGAATGGCAGCCCTCAGAAGAACAGCAGCAGAAAGAACACGTGATACAAACAACCAAAAAAGTAAGTAAGTAAGAAAGTAAATAAGTAAATTAATAAATAAATGGGAATTAGGACGGGACAAATAAGAATTGCACTGGATTGTCCTGTTATCGTCCTGTTAGGTACAATAGTTTAATGGGGAAAACTTTATGGATGATCTTAAACAGAACACATGGAGGGAAAATTGAAAATAACAGTTGAAGAGTTGCTGCGTTTGGCATGTATTGATTATAATAATTACAATATTGACTGTAATAATTTCTGAATAAATTTATTCATTTCATTGCTAGCTATGCATACCAATAACTATTGCATTTCGCAGTCACATATTCTGAGGAAACATATTTCAGGGGAAGAGGTCCAGTCCAGAGTGGGGTTGGTGCAGAGTTTCTCATTGCAAGGCTCCTCAAAACATCACTCCAGGCCTGTTTTCTGGACACCTCCCCGAGGACAAACACGCACATCCTGGCTTTCTCGTGTTTTCGTTCTTTCATTCAATTCAGCCACATCAGTGGCTCAAATGGGGCCACCCGGCCAACAACCGCGTCACCAGTGGGTCAGTGAGAACAGTCTCCAGATATGCTTCCTTGGAGAAGATCACAGCATCATGGCATGGGGTAGGAGACTACGCTAGTACGGGCGTGTGATGTTGTTCTCCTGTCCTGGTGCAGAAACCCACGAGACCAGCGAGCGTTTGTAAAGCGTGTGTGCAACGTATCTGAGAGCTTTGCTCAAGGAAGGGGCCCGAAAGCCCACTTAATTTGGCGTAATGCATGGAGTGCACGCTTCGGTGGCCATAATTGCTGTGGGACCTGACTGCACTTTAACCATGTCCAGGCAGAGCCCCTGGTCTAGCAAACCCTGAAAGCCAAGTAAACGCAAATGTCGTTTGAAGTGTAAATGTGATTAGCCGTACACGTTCCGAATGCGAACACCTGTAGCTGTTACCTTTCACTCGCACATGTTTCAGATTAATATGAGGAGGAATGTCTGCTTCGTAAGGATCACCAGTGCTCGGCATCAGGCTGATGTGGAATGAGAAAATGCCAAAACGGAGCGTGCCGGACAGATGGCTTATTTGCTCCCATAGTGTGGAAAGTCAGGGTCTGCACTGCGGCTTATTTCTGACCAGAAGTGCTGTAATTTTTATTTATGCATGTGTAATCACACATTATTTTAGAACATTGCATTAGACTATAATGAGTGTTACTCATTAATCAGTAGTATGCAATTAGTATTGTCATCATACGCAATATCTCAAAAAAGCCACAAATTATATATTAATATGCAGCCAAAAGCTTCTCATGACACATTATGCATCTAGAAATACAGGACTATATGACACCAAAGAAAAAGGTCAATAATGTATGTGAAGCCCACTGGGCAGTGTTACTATCAAGGAGTTGTAGCCTATTTAATTTAATTTAACCATTTACTGTATAACATGTATATTATAACCATATATATTATAATAGAAATTAAGAAAAATTCATCAGAACTGGCCAACGATAGCGCAGGAACATGTGACGCCACAGTGAGGGTACGTGTTGTCAGCCCTTTGTATCTAAAGCTATTCATCTGTCATGAAATGCACTTTCCTCTGGTCTGAGCTAATTAATTGTTTATTAAATCAGCTGACACTTTCCTACAAGGCATCTTGCAATGATTTACTCATTTATACAGGTATGATTTTTTTTTATTTTTTGCCCGAACAATTCATTATAAGTTCCTTTTTGAAGGGTCCTGCAGCATTAGGTGGGATTCCAATCTGAGTCTGGCACGTTGCAACGCAGCAACTCTGAGTACTAAACTCCACCTGATGCTCTTTGATGAGTTGAATGTTGCCTTGGAGAAAAGTCTCTGCCAAATGCATTAATGTCAGGTGATTTGGGCGACTTCCTCATTCTCATCCCACTCTTTAAGCTGCCCTGACTCTCGCTCTGTGACCTGTCCAGACAGTTTAAATGTTTGAAGATCTTAATTATGTAATGAACCAGGAAACAGTTCCAACTGTTTTGCAATCCCGTCTGGAACATCTATTCATTGTGTTCCAACAGCTCTTTTAATTTAAGTCAAATTAGACTGGAATCCACTCTTTCCAACTAACTTTCTACTGCGCAAAGCTCCTATAATCATGGACTATATTTATAAACACCTCAAAGGAGGAAGCAATTAGACTAATGGTGTCCATCATTTCCAAGACACATACGGTCTTCAGCTGCATGCTTGGTCCTGCAATATAAGCAAATAGAACCTGTGGATGAATCTTAATAATAATACTTTATGGATTATGACCATTCATATCAAAAGGTGCCATTGCAAATAATGTTCATAATCTGCATTGGTATCTATCTATCTATCTATCTATCTATCTATCTATCTATCTAGTCTTGTAATAATCCAGACAGGTACAATGAAAGCAAAGAGAGAAGTGTGAAAGAAAGAAAGGGAAACAATCTCAACAGCATTCCTCATCATTAAGAAGAATGGTTCTTGCTGGAAATATATAGTACTGAATCCCAGAATTTTGTTTTCTCAAGATATTCTTCTGCACTCTTGGCTCAGACTTACTTCTATACTGATGAACAGTTCCTAGTGGCTTCAGGTTGCTTGTGAAATGGAATAGAAAAAATGTAAAAAGAAATTTTCAAAACACATAATTCAGAGATTTACAAAATGAGGCCCAGCAACTCCACACAGATTGTTCACTTGGCCAAATTTCCCAAGTAACTTAACAACAATAAATGGAAATGCAGCTGTTTCTTTTCAAATACTCACATTGCAATAATCAGCGACGATGAACGTGTGTCCCTGTGGATTCTTCGGGTGATGTCAGTCCAAAGGTACTTCCCACCTTAACATCTGAGAGCTTTTTGAGTTCAGCTTTTAGAAGGACATGGAACATCGGTTCCCTCGTTACACTAAACCCCCAAGTAAAAACCTCCAAGATTCTGAAGGAGAACTTAAGGAACGTGGAAGGATAGCTGGAAGTGTAGTGGTTAGCGCTGCTGCCTTTGAACCCAAAAGTCACAGGTTTGAGTCTCTCTTTGTGTTGTAGTGTCCTTCGGCAAAGTACTGAACCTGAGTTGCTCCGGTAAAATCATTCAGTTGTACAAATGGGTAAATAATTATAAGTTGCTCTTGCAAAAGGCAGCAAGTATATGTGACTAAGGACTTAAAAAGTTTAACAGCGCATTACTTTTCTGTTGGGCCACTTTTTCCAAATGGAGAGAGAAGGCTTAAAATGATGCACAAATTCCCACAAATTCTATACTAGTCTTTCATAGTCTCATATGGTGTGCCCTCTCCTTACACGATTAGTTGACTAAGCCTGCAGAAAATGTATGCACTTCTTCGATTACGTTGTTCCTACACCTAGCAAGGTATCGCAGGAGATCATTCCTCATAACTCTGACGTCTTTTCCGTGACTTGGACAACTGGATGTCTGGACAAAGTAAGGTCCTGATGAAAGCTTTTAAGTTCTGTGACTTATTGAAGAAGCAAGGGTATTGGAAATGGAGTGACAGCAGCAATGAATTTCTTTGCAAACATCATGCACGGGAAGGATTCATGTCCAAAAATGAATAAAAAGAGAAATCACATGAGTACAATTAAGTCATTTATTCATCAGATTTCATTATTAAAATGAAATCTATCTGTAGTAATTACCTGTCGATGACTTGCAAATGTCTAATGACAGACTATTAATGATTCTTGGTACAGTGCAGATTTTGTCCCAGATGTGGGACAGTTGGACAGCTTTTCTTCTTAGTACAGTTGTTAGAGGAGCTATGAAAATATTTTAATTCGGACAGCATGTGTTTTGCGGAACGACTACGTCCCTCAGCATATGCTTTGGGAGATGATGCTGGAAAAGAAGGTGCCATGTGTGGTATCTGACCCCTGTACGAGTGCAGTGTGAGATATGAACTCCACCAAGGCTGTGTTTTTAGGGTGCAGGTACAAACGTCCTAGGTGAGGTTCCTCAATTGGATTTCTCTACTTGATCATCTCCATCGGATTTCTGTACTCAGTCTCAGGTTGAAGAGTTTCTCCAGATCGAGAGGAGTCAGTTGAAGTGGTGTAGACATGTTGCAAGGATGCCTCAAGGTCAGCTCCCATTAGTGCTATACCAGACATGTCCCACTGGCAGGAGACCTTGGGAACACCCAGGACACGTTAGAGAACATGTCTCTTGGCAGCCCTGGCAATACCTGGGACCCCCCGACCCCCAAGAGGATCCAGAGGCTGTTGCTGGGCCTTCTGACTCATGTTACTACCACCTCAACCCTCACCAGGAACAGTGGCCAATAATAAATAATTAAATGCAAAAGTATAGAAATGCAAACTCCACTTTTCAATTTTTTCAGAATGCCTTCATTCTCAAAATGTTCTTTGTCGAATGCACACCTTGAGGTAAAAAGTGCACAATCCGTCAGCTCCACACCTGGTACCCATTCCCTTCACGTACAGCCACACACACCTATAGCTTCGTAACAGGCCTGGCACTGCTAACTTTAATTCTGAAATATATCAGAAAAACATTCAGTTGTGCAAGAAATAATATTTGGATTGTTTATCCCAACACATTTTTCCTGAAATAAAATAACTAAAAATAAATGGGAAAACAAGATTGACTGTTAAGAGGGAAATAATTAAAGTATGTGACTATGCAGCAAAAGCAGTTTTAGAAACTCAGCTGTGGCGGTTTTCTGCAACGCCAACACGGGAAGGAGGAAATCGGGTCCATATGACCTTCTAGATTTCAAACTGTTAGCCCATGTGTTTGAGGAATGAGAACTGCCATTAAAATGGATTTGAAAGAATACAGGACTGATGCTAAATATAGCTGTGATCTCTAAAACAGAAACCAGCCCTTTTGTCCACTTGAAGATATATTGTATTGTGTCTAGTTTCTGATGGTTAAAAATGTAACCTCTTTCACGAGTCATAAAATTCCAGCATCCTCTTTCAGTGATTCTGGTGAGTGTATGGTCTCCGGGTCTGAGATGGCAGCACAGCAGTGTGTCAATCTGCCTTGTGGGAGGTGTTAACAAGCTCTCATGCCAAAGGAATAACAGAAGTTACCTGCTGCCCTTGCTGGGGAAATTAAATTTTCAGCATGGTACCTGCACATATGACATCATGCTCCACTTCCATTGACTGAGTGGGATAGTGAATTTATTTTGAATTGTGGGATAGGTTTCCATCTCTGAAGAATATGCAGTGCGTAGGAGGAGTCAGACGTTGCAAATGTTGCCCATTTCCGTTTGACTTATGAACGTAAGGACTTATGAACATATGAACATGTGTTTGGCTTATTTGGCTTATATGACTGCTGTTTCCTTTTCGACCCACAAAATCAACTGCGCCACAAATGGACCATCTCTACTGGTACCTCCATCAGTGTCCTTACTAAGCTCTGTGTTTCTTTAGCATGGAGACTGAGTATGTAGAAATATTCACAATGGAAAATGGCATGTCAGCAAACAGAAAAGCAAATAGCAGTGAGCGACTGAGATATATTAGTCCCAAAGGAGGGCCGACACCATGAAGTGTCTGAAAAGCACAGGTGCTCTTTCAAAGACCTGTGGATTAAAAAGTGCACCACTGTTCCATGTCATTGAATAATGATTTGTCTCAATAGCTTCTCTGAATATCCAGATATATGAATATTTCAGTTGGATTAGAGTCACCCTGAAAAACACCATTGTGTTATAGTGTAAAAACTGCACACGTGTCTCCGTCTCAGATAGATGTGAAAGAATTACCTGCTTAGTGAAAGAGAAAGAGCTTGTGTTATGGCAAAAAGGAAAGAGGTCCAGAAATTCCAGAGGTTAATGGCATCATCACTCTTTGTCATCTCTTTTCTTTGGCGGTCTCTTCCACTGGAACCACATTTTTAACACGCAATTAGCCCAGTACACAGAAAGTTATAGCTGAAAACTTCTGCTTTTGTTGTTTGGCAGACTGGTGTTTGAAACTCACGGCGCACCGGACGATCACTTGTCAGTGATGACCAGAATCCATGGGCGAATGCGGAAATGTGAGCGTTGCTTCGTTGAGAGAAGATTATTACTGCTATTCTTCATGCAGCTGATGTCTTTGTCCGAGGTTACCTGCAAAGTTTGTGTAACTGCTTACGAAGTTGGAAGACAGCAATCAGCTGATGACAGTCTAGGATGAAATAGTGTGGGAATGAACATACTCAGCAGAGTAAAATATAAACAATCGTTTCAAAACTCAGCACATGTTTCAAGTAGTACCCATTGGGTAGTAACAGAGCATAAAGTTTGCACAGTAATAAAATGCAGAGGAAAGAATCGAAGGAAGTTGTAAATAAATGATTCAAGCCATCTGGCAATAGAGGCAAGGAAAACAAAAAACCCCTAAGCCAAGGTAATGGGAGAAAAATAAATCCATGGGACGGTCCAAGAACCAGTGGCACCCAACCCTTCCTGAGCGTTCTAGGGTCTGACAACATGCCTGTTCAACTAAAGTTGCATTAAATTCTTTCAAAGCAATTTGCACCACTTTCGCTCTTCAGCGGTGAGGATTATTTTTAAAAGAGCGACTTGGGATACATACCTTGAACAAGGGAACTGAAGTACAAGGGGGATTTGAACGTGGGTCCTTCAAGTACAAGGCAACAGCATCAAGCTCCACTCAACCTCAGCCAGTCACAGCCATTGATTAAAGGAGAATTAAATCACAATGGAAGTCGCACATTCAATACTATGATTACGAATTCATTTAGCTACCGCATTTCTTCAAAACGTTAGCAAAGGGCATATGGATGTACCACGGAAAAGAAGCTGTAGGCAGAAACGGAACAGTTATACCACCTGCTGTATGGGTTCTCCACCTTACCTTTTTGAGATCATTGACTCTTATATCCCAGGACGATATCGTCGTTCGTTGGATGCGGGTTACCTCAAAGTACCTGTGATCAATAAGACCTCAGTTGGAGGTCACTCCTTCAGCTATAGAGCGCCTAAACTTTGGAATAGTCTATCAGTTACTGTCAAAAGTGCCCCATCTGTCTTAGTCTTCAAATCCAGACTAAAGACTTACGTTTCCCGCAGCTTATCGCCATGAAATGTAGTTCCACTTAGCTGTGTTTCTGTTTCTCCCACCTCTGTGTCAAACCGTATTAAACTTATATAAGTTATAAATTACTAACAATTTCCCCTTGTTGAGCATTGTTCCCTACAATAAGAGCTAAGGAGGCTGGCCAGCCACTGGCGCTTGGACCCTCAGAGATTTTTTTCTCCCTCGACTTTTAGTTGGGAGTTTTTAGTTCCTTTCCTCCGTGGCCAGTACGCACACTTATAGCTTTATAAAAGCATTGATAATATATTAGTTACTAGTTCTGTACTTTCTTTGTTTTCTTGTCTGACGTATTTGTTTCTTTACTCCGTGCCTGTGTTCAAGTGCTCTGCGTCACTGCTTGAGAAGAGCGCTCTATGAAAATAAATGGAACCGAATTCAATTTCTCAAAGCGTGTCTTGGTCCGACTTGTTTTTACAGATTGTTCTGCCTTCTGTCATTGCCGTCTCTAATTTTATATATTTACCTTGAGTTAAGGATCGGCGATCTGGGGATATGGTAGTGCTGGCTGTTGAGAGATGCACCCCAGAAACAGCTGTGCTATTACACCTGGACCGCAGAAACAGCTTTTCAGGTGAAGGACAGACACAGTGTGTAAAAATAGTCGTTCCATCGGGATGTCGAGGCCACGCTAACCAGGGACACGTGAGCTTTTAAGAGGTCTCTTCACATTGACTTGACAATAATTTTCCCCTCCTCTTGGCAGGCAGCTGCAGTCCCGCACAGCCAGGCTGAAACGCTAGAAAATTGCAGTAAAGTACGGAAATACTTTCTGTAAGCCTGCGAGGAAATCTTGAAAACGGACAGTCGGCATTCGCAGGATGCAATGAGTAAATCTAAAAAATATTGGGTTTCGTCCGACGTCTCAAACTCTTTTACCAGAAACAAGGGATTTTTTTTTTTTTTTTTTTTTTAGGTCGTGGAAACCGAGAAACTCTTCCGATTGTCGTCTTTGTTAACGCGCTCTGTCTGTGGCAGATGGCGTAAAAAATCGATGACCACGTTACGTACCGCTGTTGCAGAAGTCGTGGGACGAGTTTTACGAGAACGGCGCATGTAATCGGTTGTGTATAGCAAGACTTAAAAAAACAATACTTTTAACGAAAGTTTTAGACTGGAGTCACCTCGAAGAACCACAGACATTATGCATTGTCCCAGATAAAGGTGGAGCACCCATAGTGGTCCCTTGGGTCTCAAAATCAGCCACTCAGTCCCGCCAGCCCATTTGTCTTCAAACAAAATGGTTTGAAGGCAATGAATTATGGCTGTATTTCAGTCTAAAGGCAACAAACCGCTAATTGCGACGTGGCCTCTGAGCAATTTGGAGGGATCCCAGAGAGGCACTGCGCAATTGAGGAGCTCTTGTAACATCCACCATTGCTTTATTTTGGTTTCACGTGACAGACACTTCTAATTTGGTGAAGGCGAGACCTTTGCTCCCCTCCTGCCTCCCCAGGGTAATCGCTAATCAGCCTACAGCACACACGCTGTTCTTGGCCCCATCGGCTTGCAGCAAACCCAAGACCTCCTCTCTGATCTGTTCCTCCTAACTCCCATTTCCTCCACAATCACACGCTTTCCTGAAACGGCCTCGTTGGGCTGATATTGGGCGAGGGTAATCGCCGTAGGTCCTACCCACTATTTCTGCTGGCTGTATCTGTAGAACCTGTTTATTCTGGTCATTAATGGGTTATCAGAGGAAATAATCATTTTTGCCCCTTTAATTTTTTCATACATCTTTAGAAATTAGGAAGAAATTGAAAAAAAAAAAAAAATCCCTTTTACAATGAATCTTGCAGCGTAGCTTTTTACTGACACTTTCTTTTCCCCACATCAATGATCATTGCATTGTAGTTATGAAGACTGAAACTAGATGATACTATGCAAATGCAGAATTTTAAGCAGAAATTATAACAAAGTCCTTTCCACAAAAGTACCCCACTAGTTTAGCTAAGTTTAGCTACTAATGTTTGAATTTATCTCAGAGCAGCAACGAGGATAGTGGACGTCAACCCGGACTTTATAGATTTTGGTGACTGAACCGCGAAAAAATTAAAATAAGCCAAACATCTGTTATTCTAGTGTTATGGATAAATAACACAACTTCAGACTGACTGAATAATCACATATCTTTACAATTTCTTCGGGTGGATTGCTGTCCAGGAACAGCAATTATGAATTCAGAATCCCTGCAGGAAGACATAAAATCAGAGTGAGTCAATTTCACAAGTTAATTCAGTTTTGCCTGTGTTCAGTATAATTTACTCTAATTTCCAGTCACATCTGTTGCAGTTAAAAACCTTGTCTCATGTGGCACCTTAGTAGCTTGGATACTCATTTCCAATTCCAGAAACTTAAGGGTGTGCAAAGTTAAGCCAGGACCGGCCCAAACCGCTCCTTCGGAACCACATTGTCAACTTGACCTAACCGCGTCCTTGTCATCTTGATCAGGCAAAGCCGGAGATGCCAGTGGTCATGACCTATACAGATGTTGTGTTCTGATTTTGTTCCGAGAGAAATTAAAATGTTTTATGTGGGAAGACCAGCGTGCCTTTATTGCACATCATCTGTTTGTTCAGCTGAAGATCTAATAGGGCAGTTTAGTATATCTTCCTCGCTCAAGGATGCTGGGAGTAGCGTTACTTTATCCAACAGCGATGCCACAAACGAGTGCTGTTGTTGGACCAGAGAAGGACAGCAACATACTTTAGAATATCGTGACCTTGGTAAAAATGTTGTGTTCTTCACGACCGCAGCTGGAAACTACAACTGTTCTTGAGAGTTTATGTTATTTCGCATACTTCCCGATCCTATCCACAGTAGTTCTCATTTCTTTTCATTCACGATTGTCCAGTGTGCCCAGACTGGTTTCTAAAACATTACCGTTAACACAGCGGAGTTGCTAAAACTATTTTATGTTCTTTAGAGCCGGTAAGTAGGGTGGCACAGCAAGCAGCATTGCTGTCTCACAGTGCCTGGGTGGTGCAAGAGGGCATGGGTTTGATCCTCACTCCGTCTGTGTGGAGTTTGCATGTTCTCCCCGTATCTGGATGGGTTCCCTTTGAGTGCTCTGGTTTCCTCCCACACTCCAAAGACATGCTGTTCAGGTTTACCCATAGTGTGTGAATGACAGAGAGAGTGTGTTCCACTGATGTATGGATGAGTGACCCAGTGTAAGTCACCACGGTGAATAAGGTGTGTGGGCTGGTAACACTGCATAGAGTTCATTGGAAGTTCCTTGAGAGAAAGGTGGTTTGACTGTTAAGTGGCTCTTCTATTGGGTTATAAGAAATAACCACCCTGTGTCATTTCTGATTCAGTGAGACAGGCAGGGACCAATTTATCTATTTCATCAGTATTTTTTAATCATATTCCTAGAGCAAGGAATGCAACTTAGAAATGACTGTAATGGAAAGAGGCTGTGGTCAACTATAAGGCTCAGAGGGCTCATCTTTGTTCAATCCATGGTGTGAAAATCCCAAAAAAGTGAAATGTCGGATCTTTAGTATTTCAAAATAGATTCGTGCCATTGTTGTTGTTATTGTTGTGTCCTGACTAGATCGAGATCCAAGAAGAAGGGGCTCAAGTGTGAATGTTCCAGATTTTACCCCTCCCCCCCTCCTCCAGGAATAAACCAGCAATGGAGTGTAAATAGTGCATGAAACACAAATCAGCAAAACATTCATTGCTTCAATATGGGGGAGAGCCGGGAAAATTCTACACCTTGCAGTCGCTTCTTGGCTTCCTCAGTGTCGCAGAGGCAGGGCCCCGGGGCCACCCACCTGGCTGCGGGCGGGCAGACACGTGTCTGACATCTCCGTTTTTGATCGGCGAACATTCGATGACCGTGTGTCTCATGCGCTGCCTTGCCTACGCAGACCGGACCGCCGGCCGGGCGAGTCGGCGGGCTCTAGACTCACAAAACCGTGACTTGCACCCCGAAATCTTCCCTTCTGAAGCGTGACGCTCTCCCAAGGTGCTGGAGGAGGAGGCCAACACCTGCAGTTCATCAGGCTGTTTATACTGCAGCGAAACGGTGATACGCTCAGGTGGCCCCCTCTCCCATTAGCCGCAGCCACAGACAATAACAGTACAGCACACACTCCGAAAACGCTCAAAATAAAATTTAATTTGAGACGATGTGCAGAGACTAACTCCCCTCCCCAACCCTTTGGCATCCCTTTCCAAAATAGAAAGAACTGGACATCATTTGCTGGCTCAACGAATGCAGAGCACTTACGGACCTCAGCCCCCAACTAGTGCGAAAATGCTTGTCTAATATAAATATTATTTTTAGAGAATATTTATACTTATGAAAACAAAGTCTTCGGTTTGCTGTTAACATTCTGCTTCGGTTCTCATTCAACGCATTCTTGGCAGGAGCTCGGAAAACATCTGTTAAATTAGCGCTGGACTGCCGATGTCCGTCAGCGACTCCATGCTCTGGGTTTCGACCCCCTTCTTCCAGAAAAAAACGAGAAAAAAAACTGCAAAGAAGCATACTTTACATAATTAGGATTTTTGTTATTACTTATCAACTCTAGAGTGTTATATTTGGTGTTCGTACTTTTATCAGTGAAACAAATCTTTAACATTACCTAATTAAGCCCGTTAGGTTGTTTTCTTAAACTGAATTATAGGCTTTTTAAAATATTTACTGTATGTCCCTTTACAGGGAAGTTTCTTATTTTCTTTCCTTATCGTTGAAATGTCATACGAGTAGCTCTGCTCTCTCCCAGCGCCTGGGTGGTGCAAGAGGACATGGGTTTGATCCCTACTCAGTCTGTGTGGAGTTTGCATGTTCTCCCCCTGTCTGCGTGGGTTTCCTCCAGGTGCTCTGGTTTCCTCCCACACTCCAAAGACATGCTGTTCAGGTTCCCCCGTAGTGTGTGAGTGACAGAGAGAGTGTGTTCCACTCATGTATGGATGAGTAACCCATTGTAAGTAGTGTATCTAGCAGTGTAACACTACATTGAGTTCACTGGAAGTCGCTTTGGAGAAAGGCATCTGCTAAATAAATAAATGTAAATGCCTGAGGACCCTTAAAAGACCATGGAGGTGTCATGCAGTATTTCAGTGTAATAAGGTCGAAACAGAATTGATTTCAGAGAGAGTGTGACCGGTTGATCGTGGAATTTACTGGGAACTCCTTGGAAGCGAACGCCCGAGATCAGGCTGCCTGCCACGGTAAACGTGCAGCCATTTGGTCAAGAGCACTTTAACGGCCCTTTAGGACCATGTGCTTGTAATTAAGGGGTGACACGTCCACTAGACCGTGAAACCAGAGCCTTGTAGGAAAAGCGGCCGGGCTGATGATGATCATCGGTGTGGTCGAGTTATTCTGGGCACGTGTCCTCTCGGTCAGGCCTGGTTAACCCCGCGCTTCCTGCAGCCTGGCGTCTGACGGGTAGGACAACACGGGGACTGTGAGAAAAAGAAAAAGCCAATGAAAGCAGTGCGCGCTGTCGATTTATTCGAAAAGACGTCAGTAAGACCCCCCAAGACTGACATTTAAAGACATGCAGTTTCAAGGACTCCTTGGAACGCATAACGTGAATTTGAGCTTAACAAGACTCTTGCATGCATCAGGGTCTGCAGAGACCCACTGTTTTGAGTCTTTTTGTTGCAATAGAGTATTTCCTCCAAGGACTGAATTCGGCCTTAGAAAAATGTGCGGCTCATTTAAGAAAGACCACAAGAAGACCTTAAACCTTATGTCCTTGACATGCACTTATTTACATTTGCTTGTCCCTCAAATCCAATACAGTAAACACCACAATATCAGATGTGTAAACAGGTAGAATATGAATCCGTACGGATCTGTCCGAGATTTAAATCTAAATATTAAAAAAAAAAAATTGCCAGGTGTTAAGCTTAAGAGGTTTTTATATGCTTTTCGGGGGGGGTGACTTCAAAAAAAGATGGCTGGTAATATAGTGGTTGAAGCTGCTGCTTTTGGATCCCAAGATCGCAGGTTCAATCCCCACCTCCAGCTGTAGGACCCTTGAGCAAGGTACTTACCTTAAATTGCTCCAGTAAAATTACCCAGCTGTTTAAATGGGTAAATAATTGTAACCTTAACACTCTAAGCCGCTTTGGAGAAAAGCATTAGCTAAATGAATAAATGCAAAAATGTTCTGTATTACTGATGTCCCCTCCCACCCTGCGTTGCCGGGTTACGCTCTGGTTCGCTGCGGCCCTGCTCGGGACAAGCGGATCCAGACAGCGTGCGCGCGATGTTCCGTATTAACTCGCTAGTTTGCTTCGTTTTTCGTTTTGCGCCGCTGCCTGAAAACGGCCATAGAATTCACGACACAAACAGCGCGGTGATCTGTAAGTAAACTCTGACATCGGTATTTTCGGCCTGATCGGCCCACCACAGCCTCGGCCCGGACGACAAATGACGGATGATGAGCGCAATCACGCGTCGGAGCCCGATGTTTACGCTACTTTACATTAGGCTTCACGAACACCAACACCTCCGTCAGTCTTATTCACGCTTGTACGCACATCGCGGGGACTGATGAGGACCGGTATCGAGGCGGTCCGTCACGGGTTTGTTCATAGCAGAATTCGGACTCGGTCTCAGACCCCGCCGCGTGACGGCCGGAGACTCCATCTGGGGTTGAGCTTTTGGGAGGGCCCACATCTGGCAGTCCCTGCAGCTGGTGCATAGCTAAACAGTGATGCGCTTTGACAAATTTATGAGCGAATGAACACAAACAGTCCCGTGTCTCCGGGCAGCGACTCCACCTGTACGGGGTGCCCTGGAGCGCGGGCGCCCCGGCGTATGGGGGCCTCCTCTTAGTCGGTCACCGTCAGCTCACGTCCTTGTGTTTGGAGGGAACATTAATATTTTCATCGGCGCCTTGCACAGGAATTCACTCCACGTGACAGGAGGCCTCGGGGCTTCTTCACCGGGCTGTGCGGCTTGTCTCGATGTGTCACGAATGTTCCGCGTGCTCGAAGCAGCTTTTTTTAAAAAATTTTTAAACATTGGTCCGTTGCGGCATTAATTTTCGACGGGGGCCCGTGTTGTTTCCTTTGGATTTCTTTGCTTATTAATGTCCAATTAGGAATCTTAAATAGTTTCCTGCGGCAGCTGCACGGCTTTACGTTAATTTTTTTTGACAAGAGCAGCGCTTTGGAAACATTTTTTTTTTCTTCTGTCCACAAAGTGAGCCTTTTTTTCCGCTGCTTATTTTGACGATCGAATGTAACAAACATGAGCCCGGACACATAAAGGAGCATTTAAAATGAACATGTGTACACTCACAAATATCAGAGGCCGCAGGTGCCCCCCCGCCACCACCCAAAACATCTCGGATTTGTTGGAAAATTTTAGGACGCTGCGAGACATCGTGCAAAGTACGGAAGACCACTACCTGCAGACGTGCGGTCTTTTTCCATGCGTTGCCAAGTTCTAAACTCTCTGTGTTTTCTCTGACTGTCATACTTTTCTGAATTTATCACAGCAGAACGTTTAAAAAAACACTTTATTGTTAAATTGTTATGCATTTATACTTTCAAGATAAGGAAAGGAAAACAGGAGAAATGCTTCTCAAACATAATAATTTCCCTTGTGGGATCAATAAAGTATATCTAATCTAATCTAATCTAATCTAATCTAATCAAACCTAGCAATGTGGCTGAAATATTTAGAAATATATCTCAATATAAATTCAAATTTTATATATTTATTTATAAATATTAGCTTTCATATTAAATATCATTATTTAAAAAGTACTCATCACCAAATGAATTGTTTTACACTGATGATGTCATAGAAAGACAAATCAAGGAATAACAGTTGATCTGTTCTGCCTAATTTGATAAACTCTTATCTAAAATCTCACGTTAATATGTAACCTCAAAAAATAAATATGAAAAAAAAAATTGCTTCTGCAGATTATGCTGTTAGGAATGGTTATATCATCTCCGGGGGAATGAAAAATAAATATTACGATATACTGCCCTCATATTAAAATATAGACAGTAATTTGATACATTATTGCAACTGTTTCACCTCCAGTTGTAACTGTTTTAGCGGACAGTCCCTTTATTTACAGCATTTTCTCGCAAAAACACAACCACATTCCAAGTGCTGTGAGATGAAATGTGGAAGATGTCACCCGACCAACATTTTTGGCCATGCAGCCTCTGCTCCTACATCGTCCGTAAAGCGAAATGAAGGGATGGAGCATCTCCAGCTGAGGGTTTCCTCAGAGCAGCTGCAGGAAGCAAGAAGTTTCATAAGATTTGCTTCATAAGTGGATAATGTAGAAGGTCACCTTCCGTTTGTGATGGTTGTTAGGAACCACTCTGCCCTCCTTACCTTTCCTCATATTTACTCCATTTCTTTTTCTAAGCACGCCGACACTTCCTCTGGTGGGTTGCGTGAACTTCATCGGCGAGAACGTATGGAGCTCAACAAGGAGCCCTTTAGGAGGAGGATGATTAGGTTTGGTTCGGATCTCCAGTTTGGTGTTTGCACAAGAGTGCCCAATAAAATCAACGTTGTCAAGGCAGGTCAGATGATCAGGAGATGCAGGGCCAAGGGAATGAGTGTGAGTGGAGGCTGGATGGAGCTCAGTTTCACTCTAATTGGGATCATATGTAACATGTGTGGTTTTGGCACATAAGTTGGGTTAATCAGAGAGGGTTTAATTGTACTTGATTTCTTCTGCGTGTGTCCAGACAGACACTCTTCCGTAGACCTTGCCAGGCCCCATGATCAAACTTCAACTTCTCTATCCACTCTATCCCAGTAGTGGGATTCCAGAGACGAATTTACTCCGCAGTTCCATCTCCTCACGCACAGCGAAACTGTTATTACTGTGCGGCAAATCCACACGGGTCGTGTCTATGTCGCACTTTGATTGAAGTGTATTTAGAAAGATGTTCGTCTGGGTTAATGTGGTCGTGAAGTGTGCTGTCCTGAAGTTTGTTTCGCCCTCTGATCTTATGTGCTCTGTCAGCTTACCATCCAATTACACTGGTAAGTGTGACCAACGCCAACAGTAGATACAATATGAGCTTTAAAAACAATAACTGGAAAGTCTCTTTTTGTCATTTTCCCATAGCAGCACAAGCTAATTTATCGAAACTGTTCATTTACAAATATTTTATTTTCCTTAATATATGTGACACAAGGACTTTTGATGAAGCTAACTGTTTCCATACCGGAGTCTCAAAAGTTGGGGGGGAATAAAAAAGAGAAATAATTGGGTGATTGACTTTTTGGGAGACAAGCTTGTTAGTGTGGCTCATCGAAAGCTGAGAAGAGTCATCATCAGCATCCTGACTCCAAATTTATCCACAAACAAGAAGTTGCGGCTTAATACAAACTAAGAAGGGGAAGCAGAACCTAAAGGCTGAACAAGTAAAGGCTTTGAGTTTCTAATAATGAGTTTCGAAAACAGTCTTGCATTATTTAGACCCATTGAAAAGCATCATTATATTGAAGCAGATTATGAGCTACCTTATTATTTCTACTAAAAAGAACCTTGAAATGCGAGGCTGGTTCTTTGCATCTACACACATTAAAGTAAATTAGAATCTTAGAATTTAGTTTCATACATTTTATGTCACAGCGAAAGTGCAGGACTTTTACACATTGAAAGTGTAGGAAATTTTTGAACAATTAAATATTTTAATTGTCCATATTTTATATGGAAATAAACTCAACAATAAACACACGTTTATTTTATCATTTTAGGCTACCACTCCTATCGCCGGGTCAAAGTGATCCGGCGCCCAACCGAAAGGCAAGAAGAAGCCAAAACATCAGCAACAAAAAAAAATTGTCAGTGCAATTTTAATTTCTTGAAAAGGGAAAAGGAAAGAACCTTGAGACCGTTTCTCTATTTAATAATTCACTGTGCTTAGGCAGTCAAAACATTTCTGTATTGTTCAGAATATTATACAAAATGATACCTTTTCATTATTGGGTAATTTCATATACAAAATTATCAGATGCAATTTACATCAGGTCAATATAGCAAGTTTCGTTTGTTCTTTATTAGCTGTCTGTTCATTGTATTGGTGGATTGGTATCCATTGCTAGAGAAAATACGTTCAAACAAATGTATAATAGGCCACTTCTCCGGGGAAATGTACACCTCCGCCGTCCAGATTACATCGCAACGTTTTTTGAGCTCTAGGCCAGCTGTGAGAATTAACAAAAGGAAGTGGTTATAGTTTATTAAAGTGAGTTGAAAGGTTTGCAGCCAGGCCAAGTCTGAGGCCACAGCCCACGTGTGTCGTATGCTGAGAAGAAAGAGGCGAGAGAGCGTTACTCGGCCAGATGAGCGCTCCGACAGTCCCGCCGGGGTCACTCTGCTGCATGACCACACAGCTAGGACCACTTAGGTGAGGGTGGGATCCGTTACTCAAAAAAAAAAAAAAAAAAAACTTAAACTGTTTTAATCCCGAAACATTTCAGAAATCTGCCGAAAACAAAAGTGCAACATATAACGGGAAACCTGAACACCCGAGCTGAACGTATCATAAATCATCAAAAATACACAGCACAGCTAAAGCAATCGTAAATGATAAATGACCATGAATATAAAGTCAAACTATTTGAAAAGTGTAGAGCTATAAAGGTAAGAGTCTGCGTCCCAAACTACAAATCCCATAATATTTCAAAAGAAAAGTATGAAAAAGAAGAAATACAGTCAAAATCGTAATTTGAAGCACAATCAAAAAAGAAAGGCAGATTTTGCATTAATAACAAGTAAATGCCACTGAGTTGAATTTGCCTGTATGTGTGGTTTCCTCGGTAAGGGACAGTACAACGTGGTTTACCATAGCCTTCGTCGGTGCATGTCTTTGGGCTGCGAACACAGAGAGACCACCCTGAGCCACTTTTGAACCTGTACCCCCTCTTATTTACATTTTGGACCATATAGGTAGAAATAATGCAGACATTCTCCACAATGCCAAATTCAGGATAAAAAAAATTATCGCAATAATTAGAGACTGTTCTAAAATATTAAATATTATATCAAGTGACTTTTGTCACCCCCATTACTTTCATATTCATGGAAAATTTCTGAGCACAAGCTATGAAAAAAAAAAATATTCCCAGTTAAAGTATTTCTATTATTTAATTGTACTCTATTCAAATTAAGATTTTCTTTTAAGGAAAACTTATGAATGAAATATCCTGGGAAAAAATATGTTTACACAGCTTCTGTCAAACAGAGAGGAACTGCTGGATGGCTCTTGGTTCGAGTCCCAGACCTTGAAAGCATATCATACATATTCATGTCATACTGTCATCAAGCTGAACAAATACAGTACATTTCTGAGACTCCAATGAATGGACAACTAAGTATAGAAATTAACAGTAATTCAGAAACTTCATCTTGCAACGTGAATTTATTAGAGTTCCTGAATATTAATAGGTTTCTTATCATGGGAGGTGAGTTTGTGTTTCTGTGCTTCAGTTGAGCTCCTGCAGTATTAATGCAACTGCTTAATAAAATACTAGAAAGTCCAGTTGCACATCATCAGAACATAAGGAGTCACTCAAGGTTGTGTTCCTGCTCTTAACTTCTCGATACGGTAAAAAAACGCAGCAGAGCAAAGCAGAAAAAAACTTTTAAAATTAAGACACTGAAAATGTTAATGAAAAGTGTAATGTTATGAAGGTGTCATTGCATGGATAAAATATGTGTTTTTGTATACGGTAAAATTTAACTTAAAGTGTGTCTTTAAATTTAGTGTTGTAATATGAGGTTACATATTATTACATATAAGGTTTCGAAATAAAATAAAATGTCATTTATTTCAAATTAACAAATGACATTTAAATAAAATTAACTTAAATTCAAATAAAACCTTTTTTTTTTCTTCATTTTTTTTTCCTTATAGATAACTGAAACTTTGTCTCCAGGCTTTTTAAAATTTGATTTTATGCATTTTAAAATATGTTGTTAATTGCTTAGGCTGATGTGGTAATGTGAAATTATGTTTTTTTTTTCTCATTATCCCAAATCTGCTGTCTAAAATTATTCTACTGGAAACTATTCTAAGTCACAGCTGGTTGTGCGAACATGCACAATTCAACAAAAAAATAGAAATCTGAAAGCTAAATTAGTAACAGAATGACAATATCGAAAATATGTTCCAAACGTTTTCATATTAAAATTAAATTCTCACTGCGAAGAGTCATTTAATGCATCACTGTGTAAAGCAGAATAACGTTACGTTACATTTTAAAAATATTCAGCATTAACACTTCAACATATGCCGTGCAGCTTCTTAATATAAAGTGAATGATATAGAAACTGCAATGTGTTTCAAGCTCTTTTGTATGAACATTGACTCCAAAAAGGTATAAAAGGTAAAATACAAAACATTTGAAAACGCTTTTATGTAAAAACTCAACTTGGGATCATTTCCAAGGAGGTACATAATGTTGATGTTGGTAGTTGTTAGAGAAGCTCTTTTTGGACCCAAAGGTCATAGGTTTGAATCCCACCTCCAGCTGTAGTACCCTTGAGCAAAGTACTTACCCTAAATTACTCCATTAAATTTACCCAGCAATATAAACAGGTAAATAATTGTGAAAAACTTAACATTGTGAGCTTTTTTCTGAGAAAATCAGCTGAATGAATGGCTGTTATTGTATATTTCTGCATGGTGTCACGTGTGGAGTTTCAGGGAAGTAAATGTAATAAGAGTTGTACTGAGAGCAGCACAGGGATGTAAATGTGGTAAGAGGTGTACCGAGAGCAAATAAGCCTGGACACTTTTTTAGGCCGAAATGGGGGGAAATACCAATGAAAAGGACTGAAGAAACTGCCTCTGTAAGGAGAACTTCTGCAGTTTGAGAAGTTCTCACATCGTCGGGAGCTGAGATGGAAAATTATTCATGTGTTGGCAGCTGGTCTCTTGTTCTTTTAACTGCATTGAACCAAAAATAAGACATAAGAAAATGAACAGAGTAACTGAGTTACTGAGCTGATCAAGGTATAATCTAGGCCATTTTAGTGAAAACTATAATAATAATGTTGCTGTGTTTTAACTCTTATAGCTACTCTTTTTCTAGCGACTTTGTTAAACTACCTACAATTATTTACCCACTTATACAGGTGGGTCATTTTTACTTGAGCAAAACAGGGTAAGTACCTTGCTCAACGGTTCTACAACCGGAGGTGGGTTCAAACCTGCGATTTTTGGGTCCTAAGGCTCCAGCTCTAACCACTGGGGTACCAGTCGTCCTTCCGTTCATGGCAATTCTAGTAACATTTTAATGTATAATTTAATACAATTTTCCAGGACACACAGAAAGATCAAGACATTACACACACTGACTGAAACCGCTAGCCCAAAGCGGGGTCACGGCAAACCAGAGCCTAAACTGGTAACACAGGGTGTAAGGCCGGAGGGACACACCTAGGACAGGACGCCAGTCTGTCGCAAGGCACCCCAAGCAGGACTCGAACCCCAGACCCACCAGAGAGCGAGACCCAACCAAGCCTGTTGCACCACCGCACCCAGGCACCCCCCTCAGCTCAAGCTATTAATAAAATTAAAAAGTTAATAATGTGTTTAATATCCTCATACCATTGGCGGGCTCCTCGCATGACGAATACACATCTGCTCACGTTTTCAAGTATAAATATATGCAAATATGACAGCAGAAGAAATGAATTAGTGCATGTAGAATTGTAATTGAACATATATGAGGGAAGGGTCAAAGGGCACTGGAAGAGAAAGTGCCTGATGTCAAACACTATGTTTTTAAACATTTCTACACTGGAATCAATATTAATTTTATATTAAAGCAGGCATCCAGTAAGAATGATGGGGTCCTCGTGAGGCAGCCTCCTATTCTGCACCTCTTCACATGGGTGGCCTCCAGCCACTCATAAACTCATCATCTTTTATCAAGTTTTGGGGAAGAGTTTATTTGAAAGTATTTAACCTTGTGATAGCCACCAATTTTTTTGTACTATTCGCAATAAAATTAATAATATTTTAATGTCGCCTAGAGCGCGAGGACACAAACGGAGCGTAAACTGATATCGCAAAAAAAAAAGAATAGTAGTGCAGAGTAAATCTGAAGGTTTCTTGTTGAAATTTCACTCCCACTGTGGTCTCCCTGTAGCTACTTACCTGAAACAATACAGCACAAATACACTGCTGCATACGTGGGTAAATCATTGTAAAAAGCTTCTCACCCATGTAAATCACCTTGGTCAAAGACATCAGATATATAAAAAAATATTACCTGTCTCCAAATATCATCATGTAACAATCACATTACTGCCCTTTTCGGAGCCGACAGAAATACCTCCATCGCCAACAAAGACCAACACAAATGAAATGTTAAAAACGACTCCAGTACTGGTACATGCGGGTGTGGGGGGGGGGGGGTACAGTGGAGCCGCTTCCCGACCTCTTCCTATCGAACCCTTTAACCACGAAAAGGACTGGAAGGCCAAGTTTTGGGCTTTGAACTGCTGTCCTTTTTATATATTAGGTGTTACTTTATAGAACCCGAGCCTATCCTGAGAATACTTGAATTGGGAGGGGAGGTGAGATGTACACCCTGGATGGGACGCCAGGCTGTCAGCAAAAGTGGCAGTGAGTGACCACTAACCTATGGAAGAACATCTACATTTACACCAGCACTTTTCTCCAGTGTGTTGGAGTCAGAGCTACTAACTTCGGACCCAAAGGTCGCAGGTTCGATTTCCACCTCCAACACCAATACCCTTGAGAACGATACTTACCTTAAATTACTCCAGTAAAATCTACCCACATGGGTAAATAACTGTAGGCAGTGAATCATTCTAAGTCGCTCTGGAGAAAAGCGCTCGTTAAAGGAGTAACTGTGACCTCACCAATCATAGAGCGGGGTGAGCAATTCGGGGTAAATACCCCAGTGCGGCGGGAGGTGGAATTAATCTACACATAATTTTATAAAGCCACAAATTTTGAATATTCTTTCAAGTAGGCTTAAAATGGATCGAAATCCAGTGAATCGGACAAATCTTTGCAAGGGCCAGATAATAATAATAATAATAAGAAGAAGAACTGAGCCTTGATTGAGCCTTTTTTTATTAAACTTACATTTTTAACAATGACCCCATGTAATATTATGTTTCTGGTACTCGTACAAAAAACATTATATGGACTATGTGTATTTGGATTTTCGTCAATCCAGTCTAAACCGCACGGATGCAAAATTCCTTCTATAATTTAGCAAAAAAAATTAATCAAAGTGTAACGTTAACGCATGTATGAACATACACATTTTCAGGTTCTAGTTTAGACTGACATACGTGAGCAAAAAAAGTCCGCTTTAGGAAAAGGACCATTTATTCCAGTTTACATTCTGAGACAGTAGGCAGGTTAGATGTTACATGCAAAGTTCTGTGTTTCATTCTCACCTTTTTCTTTCGGCCCTTGTGGAAAATCGATTGGGAACACGAAGGAAGCTCCTCTGAAGCACAGGTCGACGCACAGGTCACTCGCTCGGTCCGAGTGTTCCGAAGGAGGCAGCAGTCCAGTACATTGCTGGGTCTGGTCCCAATCACCAATGGCCCCAAGTAAGAGAAGCTGAGCAGGTGCGGCACAATTGTCTCGGGTACTTCAGGGAGCTGCTGGGTACGGTCCATTGCCCGTGTCGGGTCTCTGTTGGTCCATTGTCCCCGTGTGCGTGTCCGACTGAGCGTCCGAGTGTCCGGCGCTCTCGCGCTCCGACAGCCGATCGCCCGAGGGAATCGAGTTCTTCTTGGGTCGACCTTTGGGCTTGGTGGGCGACTCCAGACCGCCGCCCTGCAACACCTGCAGATGGAAGTGTGCGTGAACACACACACACACACCAACCCAAGTCCAAGAAGACGTCAGCTGCTGGCATCACTATTTCGTAATGCTGCCCTTCACATTCATCCATTAATCTGATGCTTTTCCACAAATTATTTAGCCATTTACACAACCGGGGAATTTTTATTAGAGCAACTTCACGGTAAATACCTTGCGCAAGGGTACTACAATCTGAGGTGGGACTCAAACCTGCAAATCTAAAGGAAGGCGCTAACCACTGGGGTACCAGTTAACCTGGTTCCACAGCCTGATGTGCGAAAAAGGTTCACTTACAATTTTCTTCCACTTCATTCTCCTGTTCTGATACCACGTTTTCACTTGCAGCTGACTTAAACCAAGCGACTCGGCCAGGTCTATTCTGCAGGAAGCAATGAAGGAACCAGAAGAACTATTTTAACTTTAACATCACTTGGACGCGGATGCTCCTCAAAAACCCGATTAGTCTGAAACATGAATACATTTTACATTTATTCTGCAACTTCGGGGGATTTACAGTGATACACAATTTTATAGTGACTTGTTTCCACTTACAAAGCAGGGTACTTCTGTACCAGTTCAGGTAATGCAGTCTATAGCAAAAGTGGGATTCGAACTGAGATTTCAACAGCCTTAAAGAGCGCACTCTTGGTTTCTTATACGGTACTCTTGCTCGTGATTATGTTCTAATCGGAAGCTGAGAGTAGAATGAAAGAGGGGCATTAAAATCTGAAAATGGCCTTTTCTTTATACCTGTCTGGTGTGGAGAGATACTTCTGCTTCTCAAATCTTTTCTCCAAGCCCACCAGCTGCAGTTCTGTGAACACGGTGCGGCTCCTTCTGCCTTTCTTCAGCTTGTTCTCTCCGTCCGCTCCGGCCTCCAGTTTGGCCCGATGATGTTGATGATGATGATGATGATGGAGGTGATGAAGATTACGAAGATCCAGGGCCATGTGGCGGGTGCCCGCGGTGGCCTGGAGAAGCGGGGGTCTGGAGAAGAGCGTGGACGCGAAGGGCGAGGCCAAGGGGCAGGAGACCGGGGGCAAGGGCAGCTTGAACACACTGCTTTGCTCCGATTTGAACACTGAAAAAGGAAAACACCAGGAGACACGAGATGCTGAAAATTACAGCACGTTTTATCACATGGAAGAGAAATGAAAGAAGAAAAAAAAAGTTAAAGAAAAAGAGGAAGGCTGGCTTGGTCTTGGGACTTGGGGTGAACACTGGAGGAATTAAGTAGCCCAGAGAAGAGCTTTGAACAATTTGGAATTTGGAATAATGGACATGACCTGTCATCCATTGCATGCAACCCTCACTGAACAGGGGACACCCTTCAGGAGGACACTTGTCCCAGTCCGGTCCGGTACACTGAGGTACCACCAGCCATTAGGCTCCAGTATGAGGGGAGGTTTCGACCTTTAATTGCCCCGCTGCTTCTGTGCTGTCTGTGTTACATTGTATTCATTTACACTCTATTTTTTAATTTTTCATTCTATTGTCCACCTTTACCTTCTTTTATACTTGTCTGAATGTGGTATGTACTTATTCCAGTGATCCTCCGTCATACTTCTTCCGCTGCTGTAGCCTCGAACAATTTTCCTTGGAATTAATTCATATCCATCTATGTTTATTACATCTTGGTTGGTTATTCTATTTTATACGCAGATGATTTTTTTTAAAATAAATATCTATATAATCAATATCAATGTACCTAGTAATATGTTAGAAATAAACAGATAAATATAGATTATGCGGCGCAGCATTTTGCGGTGCCTCACCTCTCCGGGGTTGTGCGTGTAGCTGTGGGTTCGAAACCGACTCTGCAGTGTGTGTACGAAGGAGTGTGTGCCTGTGATTGCCCTGCGATGGGCTGCCCTCCCGGTCAACGTGTACTCAGCCTGCGCCCTGTGATATAGGTTCTAAATCACGGCGACCCTCTACATAGACTTTGTTAATGGAAAAATATAATTTATACATTATATTATTATTAGTAGTATTATAGATTTATGTATATTATTAGATTATATAGCACTGGTGAACTATATGCACATCACATGGAATTTATTGAAGTTCTAAATAATTTTTTAGAATATTCTGCCAAACTCGAGCGCAGCAAAGTTCAGCAGCTTTCACAATATTAGTTAGTATGAAGGGATATTAGTTTGGTTGCGGTAAAATTGGCAGCATTAATAGGTGAATCAGAGCTGTAGAGAAATCCAAGGAGAGCAGTTTATAATCTGCATTTACAGTAGATCAAATTCTGAAGAAAAGTCTGTCGAAAAGCAAAAGATATAGAAGAGTACTTAAAAATAAAAAAATAATAGTTGATGCTCATTACTCAACCCCTCCAGATAATGTTCAGGGAACCACTAGACTGCAGGTGAGTAAATGTCATAATTGTGTCGCGTGGTTCGAGTCCCATTTCCAGGGTTGAACCCAAGGGTACATTCCTACCCCCCCCCCCCGCAGAGTGCTGAACCCACCTGTACCTACAGTGTGTGAAACATGCGGGTTTACTCTTCAAACGCATAGAGGGTCACAGCAGCAGAATAACTCACGACGAGTGTAAAATTCATATCCGATGATCAGAAATGTCGGAGGGGTCCGTTACTCTGTCGGGCACCATAGTGTCCTGTTTAGGGCTGTCGCGTTATAATCAGAAGGCTGTTGGGTCGAATCCCGCTCTTGCTCTGTCTGGCAGCTTTGAGCTCAGCTTGAACAAAACTAAATGAAGAGCACTTTAGGGTGCTGTGGAGTGGTACCCTTATAAGGCTTATTTTATCTTACCCAAATGGTAGGGTCTTGTGGATAAAAGAGCCTGTACTCCGAACTTGAGGAGCCCCCCCGCGGGAGCGGACGTCTTGTAGCCCGGGCGCTCAGTCAGAATCTCCTCCATCATGAAGCTTCGGAAGCGCTGGGAGCGCTGGGTGCGGGGGTCCGGGCCGGGGACCAGGTGGTGGTTGGGTCCACCGCGCAGTGAGGGATGGGTCTGGATCTCCATCCTTTCTGAGCCCGGCCGATACAGCAAAATAACTCAGCGCGAAGCTGCCCTATGCATTGCTGGCAACAGTGTTAGGAGTTTTGCGAAAAAATTGCTTCCAATATTCGTTCATTGTCCACTTTGATCTCCGTAGCCTATAGATATTCTGAAATATTCCACCGAGCTAAAAGATAACACGAACTAACACAAAATTTTTCCAAATTTCTTAATGATTTGCATCCATACACACTGCTGCGCCTTAGTTCGAGTCGGTCGTGGAGGCGAAGAGGGACTTCACACACACACACACAGAAACACACACACACGCACACTCGTGGAAACGCGGTGCGCAAGCGGAGTCCCCGCCCACTTCGGGGAAGGCGCGCGCCGCGCACGAGCTCGGCGGAGCGGACGAGCGGAGCTGCACGTGGGGTCTTCACGTCACGAGCCGCTGGATGGAGCTGAGAAGTTGAGAAGCTGAGGAGCCGCTGCGCTCGTTTTCGGACCACAGTGATCTGAGGAGAACTTTCCTTCCGTCTCGATGTTCTTCTTAGAGGAGATCATGCTGTCCGAGGTGGTGGAGCCAGGACACGGTACACGTTTTTTTTCTTTTTTAAAAAAAAAAAAAATTAAAAAAATGATTTTTCGATGTTCGGGACATCACAATATCAATATCTCAATATCTAGGTAAAAATAAAACAGTTTTAACTGTCTGAAATGTAAATATCACTACGGATGGGCTACGCGTAAAGCCTGAAATCTTATGAACGATTTACCATGTTATCTTTATAAGTTACTGAGATTGAACTAAATGTGATAACAAATGTTAAAAAAAGAAAAATACAGGGATTATAAAAAAATAAGAAATGTGTGTTTCTGCGATGTTTATTGTTATTATTCATACTAATACTAATACTCTTATTATTATTATTATTATTATTGGGAATAATTGGGATAGCCCAGAAAAAACAAAACGACTAAGTTTTTTTGCTTTGCATGAGTTTGCAGAAAAGCACAAAAAAAAAACCATGTAATAAATTCCGTTGAATAAATGCTGGAGAATAAAATGAACGTTGATGACACGATCTTGTGTTTTTATTTGTTCAAATCGACTGAAGTGCAACAATTCGAGGTCGATGTGCTCATTCACATCATTTTTATTCGCCCGTTATTTGTTCTCTGTCTGCAATGAATCTCTAAGTTCTATTTAATTCATTGGAGGATATTTTTGAGAGCTAAGTGGCAGAGGTATAAAGTTATGAACTTCGTTATTTCCACGAAACGTCTACAAAAGAAAATTTACAATGTATTTCAACATCAACTTCTATAAATTTCAATTTATTAAGCACTTTTCGCCAAAACTGCACGCGACTCAGTAAATAAAAGCACAACCACAGCCGACGAAGAGCTTTAGAAACAAAGAAGTTAAATAACAAAATGCTATGGAAAAACCAACGGTAAATTTAGAAGGATATTCAAATAATCTAAGCTACTCAAAGACGAAATGAAATTAATAAAAGGAAATCTTCTTTTGACTCCCTCCATCAATCTGTTCTATTATCATTATGTAAGAATGTTTGCGGCACCAAATATTTACACGGCTTTACCGTTGTACGCTGTTTTCCTGCATGTTCATCCCTAAATTTTTCACACAACCTGTTCATTATTCAGTACCACGGCATTTTTGCCAATTTCGCAATGGCGGTCCTCCCACAGCGGGTATTTTATTCTGTACAACAGCTCGTATCACACTCTTGTTTCTTAGGACAGACTTTGGTCTCAAACCCCAAAGGTGTTTGTCCCTCACTGGTGTCAGTCTGGCTATTTTCTAAATATTTTTCCTGTACAAACCTCCACATTACCCTGGAAACAATGGCTACTTGTGTAGCTTCTCATTATTTACGTTATCTCAGTAATTATTTAAAATATATGAAAAGATTTTATTTCTCAAAATCCTTTACCATAGCATAAATTAAGTCTTAATCTTGCCTTCAAATGAAAATAATGTAAGGTCAAACATTTGCTTGCTTAATGTCCATGAGCTTTGCAGACCGAAAGACATAATTAATGATCTTGTGAACTTTATTTCCTTATATAATAAGCATCCTTGCGCCATATTACCAAAATATCCCTGTCCAGGGTTTACCCTGTCCTACACCCTGAGTATATGAACCCTAAAAATATAGTAACAGAAAAATTATAATTTTCTCACATTTAAAAAAAATTTTATCAATTCTAAAATTTTTTAAAAAGTGTAATTTTTCTAATATTTCTTGTATAAGAAATGATGGTGATTCTATCCCCTCACATCAGGAATTTGTCTAGCAGGGTGATTTCAGGGAAAAAATTAACCCTTTGACCTAAAGTCTGGGTGATTGTATAAAACAAAAAAAAAATGTGGATTGAACACTAGGTGGCGCTATACACGTTCAAACCCACTGTGAAGTTGGGAGTGCAACAGCTGCCAGAAATTAAAACTTGGCACCATTCAGTCAAAAATTAAATAATTTAAATCATGTTATGTTTCATCTCTCTTACTTGAAAAATATCCATTTGATTTGCATGGCAACTCCATTGATTTCTGGAATAACTGGACTCCCTTCTGGAAGTTATTAGAAAGTTCTACATGGTCATATCTGTGATAAATTGTAACCTTTTTGACCCTGAGTGCTCACTCCACGTATGTGGATATATTTGTTTTTTCTCAGTGTGCCGTCTCTCCGAATGCTGTTTTGACCTGTGTCGTGCATGAAAGCAATTACAAAATTAAAAGATGTCATGACAAAATTTTTAGTTATCATTTGTTTGCATGAATGGGAAATCAAATATTTCTGAATTTTCGAAGCAACTGAAATATTTATTTTGCTAAGTAAAATATAGAAAAAAAATCCCAAAATAAGTTCTTATAGTTAAAGTCTCCATGTAAAGTGTGTATTGGTATGCATGTTTTTTTTGTAAACTTGAAGGAAAGCTTTTCTGGGCAAACGCAATGTACAATTTTTCTTTAACTTTTAAAGAGTTTTCTTTAATTTTTTCTAAACTTAATTAAAATCCTTTTCCTGCTGATGACTTAATGCTTTTCTCTCAGAATGTCGGAAAAAATCTGAATTTGAAAAGTGCCAGGGAGAATAATACAAAAGTAGGTTTATTGCACACCGAAAGAAAGTTCTTCTTGAGCTCGTTTTGTGTCACGCTCACTTCTGACTCCAGTCCACCGTTTGTCTGATGACAGTTAATGGTAGACTGTAACCCTGAAAAGGAGGTGTTCCTAATAAAGTGGCTAAATCACGTACATATTCATCCTTTTTTGAAATACAGTTTGCTTTGACAACACATGTTAAAATGGGAAATCAAAGAGGTTTGTCCTGCCAAAAAAATGCACCAAAAACAAGATTTCTGGTCCTTTCCCCACTGTGGACAACCACCCAGGAGGCTGATCCAACTCACACCTTTAGTAATCCAGTCTTTTGTGCCAGATTCAGTCATAATTTAGCAAGTTTTGTCATCTTACATAATCTCTGTATTGCTGAAAAACAAATACATACATACATACATCAAATGCAGTACATGTAAACCACAAGAATTAAAGCAGTTACACCGTCCTAAATGATGAAACGCAACAAGTAAAAAAATGCTGTTTATTAATGTTTCCTTTCAAGTAAGAATATTGTGATGTACGGTTATAACCAAGCTTACATTCTTTTGAGGACCAGACACTTGGATGCTGTACCAGTGTAAATGTACAACACCAAGTATAATATAATATAATATACACAGTGTGAAACCACTTGTCCAGTGCGGGGTCATGGCGAGCCAGAGCCTAAGCTAGCAAGACAGAGCACTAGGCTGGAAGGGGAGGGGACACACCGAGGATGGGACGCCAGTCCATCACAAGGCACCCCAAGCAGGACTCGAACCCCAGACTCACCAGAGAGCAGGCACAGGCCAAATCCACTGTGACACCACACCCCTTTAATATAATATACACACACACATTTTCAGAACCACTTGTCCCATATGGGGTCGCGGGGAACCGGAGCCTACCCAGTAACACAGGGCTTAAGGCCAGAGGGGGAGGGGACACACCGAGGACGGGATGCCAGTCCATCGCAAGGCACCCCAAGCGGGACTCAAACCCCAGACCCACTGGAGAGCAGGACTGTGGTCCAACCCACTGCACCACCACACCCCCTAATATAATATAATATAATATAATATAATATAACCAACAAAAGTGAACCATCAGATGTGTGACGTCTGGTATTTGTGACAACTTGAACTACAAAATTGCATTTAAAAAAAAAAAAGATTTTAATGGTTTTGTGAAAAGGTGATTTATTGGTATATAATGAAGGATATGTGATGTATAACATATGCCCTATCAGTACAGCCACAGAATGTTGTGTTAAAGGGCTAATATGACACACCTGAGAGAAGTGAGCTATAAATAACTGAAAAACAACCTTTACCTTCGTGTATCATACTGTGCTTTATGGTCTGATGCCTGCAAGACTCCATCTATGGGGGCAGACAGATCTCTCATGACACTGTACATGTATAAATACAAGGGTCCACCTCAGGACCTTTTCTCTTTCCCAGCTGGAAGGGATAGAAAAGATAATACCTTTTTTGCGGGGTAATCCAATCCACCCAAAACAGATCAGAACTTTATGAGATCATGAACTGCATTTGCACTATATTGTTCATAATAACCTAGGAGATCTGTGCTGCTGAACGGCTCGTCTTGGAACTTTTTTAAAATAATTGTAGCTCTATTTATTGTACCGTAAATAAAAAAAAATACCTCTTCGGCTGGCATGTGGTAGACGTACGGTGCTTGGATAGAAGGGACATCTATTTGTTCGACTGGAAAAACAGAATTAATATATGCACACGCTGCACATACTGCTAATTAGAAAAAAGCTAATTTGCCAAAGTAATTTGTCAGGCCTGAACATGTCATAGGTCTCTCCTAACAAGAGCTACCGCAGATTTGCTTAACACTATTAATTTCCATCCATGTGTTATGAATGAGGTCTGCGAACGTATGAAATCTGGCTTTTTTTTTCCGTTTGCAGTTTCGTGACATTAAGGAGGAGTTGCGTAAGAGAAGGAAACTCAGATTCTTCACTAAAGTAACTATAAAATTCTTCCCAGGTAATGCATCCAAATGAATATTCTACATTTTAACACACGTTTATTGGCACGTTGGATCTGAAACGGGCAAAAGGAGAAATCCAGCGATACATTTCAATGACCTGGCACAGGCTGAAAAAAAATATTAGTTTAGATGCAAAGAACCATTCCATTTAGTATATAAATTTGCATAATTGTTTAGTGCGCTTTTTTATAAGGAGTACAGGCTTCACTGTGTTGTTCCATTTTCACTCATTTCCAAGCACTTGGCTATAATTTTTACAATTTTTTTTACCCAAAAGTAGTGCCCTGGGGGTGTCTACATCTTTGTGATCAGCATCATTTTGACTATGTCACCTCTCAAGGGTCATACATGACGCTCATGTCTCTCACCCGCTAAACATGATTATTCATTCACACAATGTACATAAACTCAAGCTACGGCAATAAATAACGTCACGTGACTGAAAACCTCTGCTGTGCTGCACCACCATTAAGGTTCCGCCCTCTCTCATGCAGTATGTGAAGTAAGACTCCGCATTCACTGCACTTACAGCATTTTACGTGTTCATGTGTTTATATCCTCATAAATTGAGAGACCTCTTTTTTTTAAAAAACTTCTAAGACTTTGGAGAAGCATTTCTGCTGAATAAATAAATGTAAAAGTGTATGTCACGCCACGGTAAGGATGAAGGATCACCGTCTTAACTTGTGCCCTGCAAGGCGTCACGGTCACGTGCTTCTAAACTAATTTCCTTCTTAGAAGAAAAGGCCTTGATCGGCTTTATTGACAGCGAGCCAATCAGATGCTTCGTTTGCTGGACTCCCTTAAGTCTTCCAGTTGCCCTGAGACCCTTGGTTATAATTGCACAGAGGAGATCTGAACATCCTGAAGTTTAAATGACAGTATACCGACAGAACGTTCCGGAGCTACACTACCCGTGTGGTACCATTTAACAATAAGAGCAGCAAACTGGACCACGATTTTCGTGTACGATGCGCTGCCGCTATCTTCCGCAAAACATTAGCAACTTTTGGAATAAACTGCCTGCAAAGGATATTTCTGGGCTCAACCAAATATGATGGCTTAGTTGGTCTTTAATATTTGGGTTAAAGACGAATGGGATTTTTCTTAATATAATGAAAATGAATCAATGAATCAGTGAAGGGCTTTAAACCATTTTTGCATTAGTTCACCAAAATAAATGATAAAAGCGCAGATTTTTCAGTGTCATATTTCACCAGGAACCAGAAAAGAATTATATTAATGTTTTCATTAACAAAAGGTATGCCATTGCAGATTCTGGAGTCACATGGATTTAAACAGAAGTGGACAGGCTGAAAATTACAGGTTAATCTCAATGCTAAGAAAATGCACTCAGACATAGGATTTCTTTTATTTTTGTCCTCTTGAGATATTATTTGCTTCACTGAAATTTTCAAGAGTTTTTATTATAGTTTGGGGGTACAGGGTTAGTTTCTATGTCAGACGCAAAGGTCATACTCAGGTAAAGCACTGCACGATTTTTTTTACTTTCCACATCCGATCTCGTACGTTGACGGCACTTAGTCGAGGGTGTCCTATGTTTACGATTGCAGTGATTTACTTACCTCTGCTCTTTTCAGCATTTCATTAAGAGTTTGCACATTTTTATTCCATTTCACCTTAAATCTGAAATGATCAATTCATCGTGTCTCATTCTCATCATTATCGATACCACTTGTGATCCAGTACATTCTGTCTTTTTGTCCAAAGTTCAAGTCTAGGATCTTCTCACCATATAACACTTTTGCTCTGCGATGTGTGACGCCTGGTTCTGTGCTAATTTGCAGAGTAATTGGATTAGTGGGTTAATCCAGAGCGTCGGGGAATAGCGGTCTCATTTCTCATACCCCGGGCCGCAGTGTTGCGCTGGAGCTGTGCGCCCGTTAAAGCCCTGCTCTGTGTGGTCCTGCCCTCCGAGCCTCATCTCTCCATCCATGGCACCTGGAGTGCGGCACAGCCAGCCGCCGGCACATGGTACGGGAGGGTTACGGAACCTGGGCCGAGGAAGAGAGACGCTGAGCGCCCTTGGCCACGTTGCCCTCATGTTGCGGTGAACCCTGGAACCCTGAGCTCTCCGTCCGCTGGAAAAACACCTTCTGAGGATTCTGGTCCAGTCCGCACTAATGGATCGATGTCACATTGATGCTGGAAGATGCTGAAGCCTGTTAATCATTCGCTTTTCCCCTCCCAGGTAAAGAGAACACCCAGTAATATGGGATTGTTTTATTAACAGCATGTGGTTTTAACAACTGTGCCAAGTCATTCATTTAGGATGTAATAATACTTCATAAAACATTATTTTACCAACTAGCGTAAACTGAGATAGCCTCTGCTTAGAGAGATTTTAGGTCAGTGCATAAATAGCTTTATATCTCATTTGCCGACTAAAAAAAGAAATTCTAGGCTTCACGTATTGCCAGTTTTGTTGACCACATATGACCATTTATTGCAACATGATATATATTTCCAAACTGGCATATATGTGCACATTGGCACCCAAGGTCTCTTTAAAGCCACTGCCCATAATTCAGAAATATGACAAAAGAACGCAGAGCCATCGGGAGCCTCCGCTGAGCAAATCCCTCAGCTCGCAGACACTAACAGGTGTTTCACCTCTGCGCTTACAACACAAAACCGAAAGCAGTTCAGCATCACGGATGCGTCAGCAGAGGATAACAAGAATGCAATGCAACAAAACATCAGTGGTTACACTGATCGGTGTGAATAGAGACACATCTTGTAATAAGTCCTTGCAATACATGAAAATCAGGTATAAATTATATAGAAAAACCCTCAAAAAAACAATACCTGAGATATTTCCCTGCACTCATGTACCACCTCCCAAAACAAAGATGATCTCCGAGCACCACTTGCAGTTTTATCCCGCTTTTGCAGCTCTTGAGCCTTACGATTCAGAAGCCTTACAACTGGCACCAAACATGAGGCGTCGTGTAATAGTTCTGGAGCCCAACATCATCTGACTGCTGTGCTGTGATTGTGCGCAGGCTGGGGGGGGGGGCACACTAACTCGGGACAATCGAGCCACAGCGACGGCAAGGAGTGGATCACCTTGCAGGTCTTCGCTGGCCAGCAGGTGATGCTGCTACCTGTGGCACAACCCACCAACGCTCCGGTGTCTTCCTGGCTGGCAGTACAAGCGCTGGGCTCGTAGGGGGTGTGGTGATGGATCTGCATGTCTCCTATTGCCCCGTGATGTTTCCTCCCACCACACAGGCACTGCCATGGCAGCAGGGTCAGGCTGCTGAGCGAGGCACCTTAGTCCACCGGGGGAGTCTGCTGTGAGGAGCCGAGTCTCCGCATGGAGTCAGGTACGGTACGCTCGTCGCACCGGTTGTGTCTCACCAACAGAACACTGAGAGTACCAACAGGCTGGAAGGCCGTGCTCTACGACCGTATGACATGTTCAAATACTGCTTTGTAGCTTCACAACACTGTGATCTTTCACACCGTTTCTCTCTGTCGGGCTTTATCTGGTCATGTGATCGGCAAAAAAGTGACTCCCTGTACAAACTGCTCAATAATATTATGCATTGCTGCTTTTTTGCAGAATATAGCAAGTCCGAAGTTATTTGTAGTAGAACTGATGCCCGACAAGATTAAATGACTGAAATGCTGCAGATACATTAATTTTTTAGCATTAATACATTGGGGGCATCACAAACCGTCTCGTGTGTGTTTGACTGGCGTGTGTGTGTCGATGGTTTGTTGGTTCCATTGCACAGGTTTGGTGATGCGATAATGAGCTGCTGTTCTAACTGTTTTGAACCCCACGGTACAAATTTACAACGTGAATTCAACATTTGCTTGTAAAAATTAGCTTATTGTTCTTGTTTCTGAATGAATAAGAATGTGTACATTTTTGGCATAGTGTTAAAAAAATTAAAAATATCTAATGAGAGAAAGAAGCATCTCAGCAGCATAAGAGGACTGACCTCTCTGTTACGATCTGGTGCTGTCTAATAACCTGAAATCTGTTTGTCTTGTGCCACTCCTGCAGTGATTGGCAAGGTGCCCCGGGCCAAGTACACAGTGGTGGGGGAAACGCTGCGGCAGGTCATCCCAGGTCACATGCAGTGCTCCATGGGCTGTGGTGGGCGGGCCTGCAAGTATGAGGACCCAACCCGTTGGAGGGACGACGAGCAGGCCATTAAAGGACTCTACTCATCCTGGTGTGAACCTCCCCCTACACTAGCACTTAAGGGTTCTGGAAAGATTGGTTGGGCGAGAAAGCTGATGGAGATCCTGATGGAGCTGATGGAGAAGTGGTGACAGATCCTGAAGGCACTCAATGGGACTTATTACTGGTGTGGTGCTGGTGGTGCTCAGATCTCTGTAGATCTCCCCACCAGCTTCCAGCCCTCCCAGGTCCATAAGACACATCATCCATCCAGGGGTACAAGGTCATAGCCGAAACCACCCCTGCCCACTTGGTGGTCCCACTCGCAAGAGGTCCAAAATCGAAAGCACAAAGGTTCTTGTTTCTGGCTCCGATGTGTTGCAACGACCTCCCTCTCTCACTCAGAGCTGCCACTCTCTCACTCTCTCAACATTTAAGAAGGGTCTCAAAACTCAACGCATTTGGACTCACTTTTCCCTTGATCTCATAAGCGTGCGATAAGTATTTGTGCTCAATAATTTCTAATAACAATTTGTTTAATAATGGAGAAGCCTATATGGAGCTACTTGTGTTATATAGACTGGTACACATGGTGGAATGTGACACGTTGCCTGTATTCAAGAATCACGTGTCTGCACCCAAATCTCTCCTTCTGTTGACGTAATGCACTCATCGGGTTGTTCTCTCGGACGTACGTCGCTTTCAAGAAAAGCGTCCGCTAAATGAATAAATGTAAATGTCAGTGTAAATCACAGAGTCACAAAGCTCACTATTTTAAAAGTTGTAGTTACATTTTTTTAACAGACGTACAACTCAGAGCAACCATGTGCTTCACAACAGTCGAGAAGATAGAAATGTAGACCAGTGGACAAGGTTGGAGTCCCGAAGAGATGAGGGCCCAAAAAAGATGCATTTTGAGAGCTTTCTTAAATATTGAAAGGCAGTCAGAGGTTCTGAGAAAGCAGTAGACCTGTGACTATGATGAGATGTTTCCAATTTAAGATAATTTCTCATCGATGAGTCTGTTTTTGTACCCATTGATGTGATTTTTCATCAACGTTTGCGGTAATAACTTTTTTCAAAACACTTTCTTCATGTCAGGATCACAGAGAACCTCTTGGCTATGGCAAGACCTTCAACAGAAATCATAGAGAAGTACAACATCATTGACCAATTCCAAAGGTACATCTGCACTGTGAAAAAGCACATGCATAGAAATTCTGAGAATAATTCCTAAAAAAAAAGAACCTGTGATTGTGATTTTTTTTTTTTTTTTTTAAAAAAAGCTACATAACAAAGAGAAACAATATTTACCAAAATGGAACTGAAAGTGTGTGTTCATTTTACTTAAACTAATCCTGCGTTGTGTATCGATATTGTGTATCGCAGTTCATCTTGGATGAACTCTGATATACACTGCATGGTGGGGTAAAGTATCTCCAGTCACAATGTGCTAGACATTCTGCATGGACATTCTTGTTTTTCACTGGATGTAGATGATGGTTGTATGTTGAGGAGACAAACAGTCCCTTGGGGGTATAGTGCCTCCAGTGTCTTCCACTGTTGAGATGAGGTACCCTGAGAGTGTGTCTGTCCCTGAGCAGGTGCGGCTTGAAGACGGTAATTAACCTGCAGAGCCCAGGAGAACATGCCAGCTGTGGAAACCCCTTGGAGCCCGAGAGCGGTTTCACGTACCGGCCTGAGACCTTCATGGAGGCAGGCGGTGAGTTATGCTCCTTGTCCTTTGAGGGTTGAGTCACGCTCCCTGCTCTCTGGCCTTCTTCGTCAGAATGTAGATAACGGGTCCTCCTTATTCGCTGGAGACAAAAGCAAAATGTTTCCTTGCTGCCAAGTCATGTCCAGAGTAACACTGTTGAATGTATAACCCTACAAAGGATTTTAAACTCAGCAAGTGCGTTGCCCTCTAAAAAAGTGACGCAGATGGACCCTTTTGACTTCACTAGAACAGACAGCTTCCATGTGCTTAGAAATAGCATATTACTAGTACTTGCAAATATTTGTACAATTTAAATGTATTATAAAGGTGGCATCTTACAGAATTCTTTCCATTCACAGTATATTTTTACAATTTTGGATGGAAGGACTACGGTGTGGCTTCTCTCACAACAATCCTAGACATGGTTAAAGTCATGTCGTTCGCCCTGCAAGAGGGGAAGATGGCTATCCACTGCCATGCTGGTCTTGGAAGAACAGGTGAAATGGCAGAACAAACTCTTAGAAAGTGTCAAGGAAGTCATGTGTTAGGATGCGCACTCACTGTGGTTGTAGGCTTTATTTTTTTGTGTTCTGATTCCATTTCTTCTAGGTGTGCTGTTGGCTTGTTACCTGGTGTTTACCACGCGGATGACCGCAGACCAGGCCATTTTGTTTGTGAGAGCGAAAAGGCCAAATTCAATCCAAACGAGGGGTCAGCTGCTCTGCGTCCGGGAATTTGCACAGTTCCTGCTTCCGTTGAGAAACGTCTTTACGTGCGCTGAGCCCAGAGCCAACGCCGTGACTCTCGCCCAGTTTCTGAACCGCCAACAGCACCTGCTGCACGGCTACGAGGCGCGGCAGCTGAAGTATATCCCGAAGCTAGTGCAGGTTGTCTGCAAGCTCTTGCTGGACATTGCAGAAAACCGACAGGTCATTGAGGAGGAGATCTTGGAGATCCCCGACCTCACTGCCGAGGTGGAGAGGACAGTGTCCCACCAGGCCATGAAGGAGCTGGACAGAGAAATGATCGGAAAGGGTATTCCTTGCTTGCCAGGCCCTCTTGTGGAGCCCAAGCAGACCTCGGAGTTATACATCCGGAAGAGCCTCAGCTACAGCGACTCGGACTTGAGCAGGTTACAGTTTGAGTTGAAACTCCTGGGCAGCCGCTTGTGCGAACTCACCCAAGCAACATCTCAGAGCAGCATTGGCGAGACTTCCACCCCTTGCAGCCCTGCCACGGCAGAGGTTTGCAGGAAACACTCGTTCTATGACTCAACCAACTCGGTCTGGGAGCAAACAAAACTGAGGAATCAGAAGGACGGACACTGTCTCCTTCAGAAGAGGAGGCTCCTGAAGGACACCAAGCGCAGCAAATCCTTGGGCTCCCCGTATAAAAACAGGAAGGTCAGCAACGCGACCATCTTGTCTGCTTGGCTGATGCAGCAGAACAACGGATCCAAGTGGGAGAGGTCTGGCAGAAAGCCGTCAGTCTGCAACAAACAGGGTTTTTGCATGGCGGGTGATGAGGAGGAGAAGGACAGATCATCAGAAGTCCCCTTCATCACAATCCAGACTGAGCTTACTCTGGAAAACCGCCGTGTGCTGGTGGCACAGGCCCTTGCTGTGGACCTGGAACAAGAAGGAGAGGAGGAGTACAGCCAAGAAGTCTCACGCTGGCAGGTAGGTGGTTTAAGCTTTGGTGAAAAAGCGATTTAAAGCCTTAAGCTCTCATTTATAGATCAAGGACTCCTGGACTGTACTTTTGGTATAATGTTTGCTTTTCCTTCCTGTATGTTATGTATTTTGCTTTATTAATACGAAATGTTTCACTGACAAAGAAATATTGATGGATGAGTATTAGAAACATCAAGAAAAATACATTATAGGGTGCCACGCTCTTACTGTGGGAAACGAGCTTAGGTGACCTGAGGTGGGATTTAAAGCGCAACTCCTCTGACTTTATAGAAGGAGCTGAACTCCAAGGAAGGTGCTTGGGAGCGACTGTGTTCGGAACAAGACCCATTCATCCTCTCTGGCCTCTTGTGGTCCTGGCTGGAACAGCTCAAGGAACCCATCATCTCCAAAAACAATGTCCAGAGATGGGAGGAAAACAACCAAAAGCCCCAAAGCGTCCTTGACTCATTGGACAAGGTCAGGTTTATCCAGTCCTCTCTCAACTGTTCTAGAGTACTAATGTAGAATTTCATCTTATTTCTAAGGATTATACACAATCAGTTTAATTATATAATGACACTTACTTTAACACTGTAATTTGCTGTTTTCTATAGGGGGCTAAGCAGACATTGACATGCATACTTGACTGTTTTGCGAATTTATTGAACATACCAGAAAATGTTGAATCTGCTTTCCTAAATCGAACAATAAAGGCTTTCTCTAAGGTATGTCAAAGCTGACCCAGATTCCACTTAGCGTTCAGCAGTAAGTGAGACCCTTGGGATAATATGTTTGTTTTTTTTTTTTTCATTTGTTTCCTTGCTTTTACATTAAATCAGATGAGAATGGATTCCGAAGATGGGAAGCTGCTCTACAATCCCATGAGAACAATCCTTGCACCAGTCCTGCATGAGATGAGGATGAAAGCCATAGAGGAACGACTGTCACTAAGTGCTCAGCAAGTTCGCTGATCACACGTACTCAACATCCACTTGGGGGGATATGCTAAAGAACAGCTAAGGCAGGAGCAGGATCCTCTCATTCGCAACAAAGACGCACTGGATCTCGAAAGCATTTGCAGTGGTTTCATTCACCCTTTCCCCATTAATATTATTGGTGTACAGAAATACTTGAAATGAACTTTGTGGATTAAGTTGTCCTTATTTCTAGAGTTTTGGATTTATTTTTACTGCCATCCTTGAGTGCCATGATATATACAGTAGTTGAATTTGTGTTTGCATTTCCATTATGTTTATTTTGTACTTTTTTTCCAAAAGGCTTTCTTTGCGTAAGAGAAACTATATTTTAATATTCACGGAGGTACATTACAAATAAGCTTTGGGGGCAATAAATAATCTTGTATAATGTGCAAATGTGTAAGAAATAAATCACCACAGTAATATGGGCTGTTAGTGAGTACAAGCAAGGGAAGGACAAAGCTGCTTCAATCCACATATTTTAAAACGGAAGTTAATAAAGCCATGCAAAATCAGTTACTGTCACTTATTTTCACATGGCGTTGGTTGGAAGACCTAGCTGCTCATTTGAGGAGCAGTATATTCTCCACCGTCCGCAACTAGTAACTTGCAGATATCTGACAAGCAACTGGTGTGGAGAAGGTCCTGTGGCTACTAACAACCCATTTATACAGCTGGGAAATTTTACTGCAGCAATTCAGGGTAGGTACCTTGCTCAAGGGTACTAGAACTGGAGGTGGGACTTGAACCTGTGACCTTTTCAGTCCAAAAAAGCAGCTTTAACTACTACCCTACCAGCTGCCCCTCCAGTCACTTCACCTTTTGACACTAAAATACCTGAAATCTCGGAGAGGTTACCCATAAATGTTTGACCTGTACACGTCTGAGGGATCGCCACAACACGGTTGCCATGTCTACCAAGTGGAGACGGTTGTTATGATACATCGAAAAGCACAACTAGACCCTTCCGTTATATTCTCTTCCAGCTGGTTTCTGTTCAGATTTGCAGTACATCATTTTGATCACCAAATGCCCTGGGTATTCCGTTACTAGAATCATCGCTGATGTCAGCCACCTTCATCTTGAAGATCATAACGCAGATTTATTCTCTGCAAACAGGGAATCGAGAGAACCTAAAATTAAACCTCTGCCAATCCTCTTCACTCCTGATTTATCCAAAGAATATACGCATCATTTCTAATCATTTGAAAGTTCTTACAGGAACTCTCAGAGCAGTGTAACTACAGCAATTTGCTGAGGGAAAACGACAATATAATTATTCTCGTCCCCTGTAAAATGATTTATGATGATTTTTCTCTATTTTGTTCTGCAACATGCTTTGATATACCAAAGGCTACAGTGTTTAGCTACTGCCTTCGTTCAAAAAAACGATAAATTACTCATGGATGCAGTATCTTCTGTATCTACATAGGTAAAGTCCTTTCATCAAAGGTACTATAGCACGAGACTCGAACAAGCAACCTCCCGAATAATGGCGTGTTCGGTTAATTACTTCCGCTGTCGTTTGCGAGAAATCCGCACGTTATTGGCTGTTTCAGATGAAACACTGGCCAATCAGATTGAGCCCTCTCACTTCCGCATCTTCAGGAAGCAGGAAGTAACGCTGCCTGTTGCTGCAAGTGTTCAATCTGCAGTAATGGACCACGATTTACCACATTTAACTCTGGATTGTCTCATTCACGTTTTCTCTTTCCTCAATGAGGTGGACTTAATAAACGCTTCTACCGTTAATAAGGTGAAGATGTAGCAATATAGCGACTGTCACTCACTGTGCTGCTTGAGCCAGGCGTAGCTAAGAGCTGATTTACTTGTAACAGTTTATTAATAAAACTTACTTACTTTAAATTCTTTCTGTCGTTTCAAATAAATTTGCAGGATTTTCACGTTAATTTGCTGTTCTTTGTGTTTTTACGTACACGCCTTATGTTTGTTTGCTGCATTTTTGTTCATGAATCATTCATTCACAACACAGCAGTATCAGTAATAATAATAATAATAATCATCATAATAATAATATTTTGTTGTTTACAGTTTTGGCATGAAGCTGCAGAAACGCCCTGGTTGTGGAGGTATGTTTCACTGCTTCTGGGGTGTTTGTCAAAGACACACTGACTGCGCAACAAGCCACCCGTAAGGTTTATAAAAATAATAAATATGTGTTTTATGTGAAGAATCTTTTTTTTTTTTAATGCACAGCCCAGGGTCAAAACACCATGCAGGTAGGACAAAACAAGAAAAATCCTTTCTTTAGGAAACTTTGTGAAAAGCTACAGTTGCACCAACAAATTAACTGAGAAATGTAATATTCAAAAGAATTTTTTAACTGCCAAAATTTGCATACTGGAAGTGCACATCTCACTCACTGAGATGTGTTTATTCACTGTAATGAGACTGATTTGCAATTCCGGAAATGAATATTTGAGTCTAATAGTGCCGGTAGAATTCACACACACACACACACACCATCTGAAGCCACTTGTCCCATACGGGGTCACAGGGAACCAGAGCCTAACCCGGCAACACAGGGCATGAGGCTGGAGGGGGAGGGGACACACCTAGGATGGGACGCCAGTCCGTCACAAGGCACCCCAAGCAGGACTCAAACCCCCGACCCACCGGAGAGCAGGACCCAGTCCAACCCACTGCGCCACTGCACCACTGTGCCCCTGCACCCGTAGAATTTTTGGTGGTAATTTGTATCTTCTGGATGACATGTAATACTGATGTTTGTGAATATGCAAAAAAGGTGTGCTCATAGACTACAGTAGTTGCAAAAACAGTGTGTGTTGTGCCCTCTCCAGGCAGATGTGTCTACATCGGTGGAGCTTCTGCAATATCGCACAGTTCGCTTCAGGAAATGGAAGGCTGTCTTGGAAGAGCTACTATTTGCGGAGGTCCATGTTGGAGCTCAAAATGAAGACGGGCAGGTCGTCCTCAGATTACACATGTAAAAGTCTGAGAGGTCATACTGGTACGTACACTTTATCCAGTGTGTAGAGACTGATCCACAGTTTTGGTGCTGTGTTCCTTATGGCTGATGTTCATGCTTGAGTTTTCCTAAATTATTTTAATTTATTTCTGCTTCAGGTAGTGTGGTTGGCTTTGCTTACCTGGTAGAAAACAGCCAGCACTCTGAATTCTGGAATGCATCACCAGTCGTCTGCAGCGCATCCTCCGACGGAACAGTCCGGGCTTGGAATGTTCAGACGGTAATCACCTAGTTTTCAAGAGTGAAGGTTATACCTCCTCATAGTGATGTGCAGAGTAACATTTTTTTCTCGTACCGATCAGGGTGCCCAGCTGTGGTCAAGTCCCGTCCAGAGCTCTCTGACAGGCATTGTCGTTGAGCCCAAGCACAAGGTTGTCTTCACCTCAGACAGTACCGGGGTGATTAAAGCCTGGGATGGTTGTACAGGGCAAGAGGTGGCCTCCTTCCCTACTGACGCCTCTAGATGCAAGCTGCTCTCCTACAGTTTTGAAGACCAGTTTGTCCTCTTTGTACGTGTCAAAACTTTAGAAACATACACAATGTAAACCATGTATGATAAAGCCATTATTACTCTTCTACATAAAAATGGCTTCCAGGTATATTTTATTGAGGAGAACAACTTGAACCTTTTTAAACCTACTCTTTTTTCAGGTTGGAACCGGTGGTGGCGCCTTATATTCATTGACCGCCCCAGCACTGTCATTGATATCACGTCAGTTAGTCTGTGACAGTTTCAGCCTCAACCTGCTGGTATCCTCTCTTGACAACAAGTGGATCCTCGCAGCTACAACTGAGGGCTTTGACTTCAACCCCAAGGTAACCCAGCCATACAATCTCCTCAAATTGAAATCAGAGGCTTCTGAGGGCACGCTGCTTATTCGTTTTATGCCCGGCAGGTTTTTTCCATCCAGAGTTTGGTATGTCCCACCGATGACGAGCCGCTGCTTAGCCAGCCCCTGCCTGTGTCAGGCTGCCTAGCTGCTGTCTTCCTGCCTTCCGACCCAGCCAAAGTGGCTTTGGTACACAGAAATGAGGACTGGAGTTCCAAAACTGTCTCTGTCTTTGAAGTTGTCTTGAAAAAATCCAAATACAAAACGGAAGTTCTAGGTAAAGGTTACGTCTGTTTCGGAATGATTTTACATAATGATTTTTTTCTTGTATTCACTACAATATCCGGCTTAAGTCCTGAACGTATTTGTGATATCAGAATTGCGTGTAATTAAATGAGCTTTCTGGAATTCATATGAACATGTTGTTTTCACATGATTATGTGAGGACCATTAATTTATTTGTGGACTGCATTATATTGAGTTTAATAATCATAATTACAGCAGAGTGTGTCTGCATGTGTTCCAGTTAACCAAGTGGAGACCTTCGTGCTGCAGCTGGACAGGTGGAGTCCTGATATTCTTCTTCGGGCCCAGGGGTCAAGCACTCTTGTGTTTGCAGTGGGGAATCTTTTGAAGGTGTACACCCTGAAAGGTGCTTTGCTCGCTAGTTTTGAGGATCATACCCAACCCATTGCTTCGCTTTGTGTGGTAAGCCATGCTTCTTTTGTCATAGTTTTTTAGTTTTGTTTGAAAATGCACTTCGTTTATGATTATATCCTTGCCATACAGGACAATTTCCGTGTGGTTACGGCCTCTCAAGACCTGTCCCTGCGAGTACTGACCTGGAAGAAGGATCCACATGGAGGCGTGTCGCTCGAGAGCCGGTTCCACCTCTTGGGAGGCTCCCACACAATGGCTAGGTTCGAAAGTACCAAAAAATACACCATCACAAGATGTTCACCATCACAAATATATATGTTCAACCGGAACTTTTTTTGCTGTGTTCATTTTTGTAAAATGTTTAAAAGACTTGTGACTGGAAATATAGACAGAATACACCCAATTACCTACTTCACTATATGCTAATAATTGTAATATTCAAATACATATTTTCAGATGCCATCCTCTAACTCTCCCAAAGGTTCTAAATATATTGCAAGTGGAGACAGAGCATCATTTCACACTTCTGCACCTTTTTGTTTTTTCAGGGGATTCACAAATGTGGCCTGTGATTATGCAAGTATTGTGGCCTCCGTGGAATCCACCAGTGGAAAAGACATTCTGAAAGCGTACTCCTTTAACTCTTGAAGACAGCGGGAGTGTTGAGCTGAGTGGCTGATGGGGGTGGTCATGTATGAAACTATCAAATATTCTTTTGCATATTTAATAGTTACAGTTACTGCCTTCGAAAGTATAATCTTGCAAAAATTGTGCACTTTATTTAATAAGCTTCATGACAGCATGTATCAAGTTCTGGACCCGTGGCCTTCTATTTTTCCACCTGAGTTATGCTGGTCCTTTTAAAATAAATTGCACAATTATAATCATGCCAACGTACCCTGTGGTTCATGGACCTCTTGGAGGTTTATGGATGAGCTTCAGAAGGTTTGTGAACCTTAGCCTTGCTTTGAAAGTAGCACTACATTTACATTTACATTTATTTATTTAGCAGACGCTTTTGTCCAAAGCGACATACATCTAGGCAAAAGTACAATTTATGCACTAAACGAATGTTTATTAAAAAAAAAAGTATTGTGCTATTACTATGTATAATCCTCCCTGAAGGCGAGAGGTTTCAGTGAAACAAACTGAAAGCAATATTCTTTTCAAGTGTTTTTTTTTTCTTTCTTTTTCTCAGAAAGTCCTTCACTTTCTTGAGCTTGTCAAAGGGGTTTGTAGAGAAGTAAAGCAGATGAACCTCAGCAGTATACAAATGTTAAAAGAATTTACAACTGTATTTTTGTGCTAATAAAAAGTTAATCAGTTGTATTTAAAAAGTTTATTTAATCGGTTGTAAAAATGAAAGCTGAATAAAAGATAACAGATTAATCTAGAATGAATAATTGAAGAAAGGCTTAAAATTAGGTACATTCATTGTAATCACTGACGGGAATAGAAATTATTGATACTGTTACTTTAGAGTTTTACTAAGATAAAGAAAAGGGGCAAAATAAGCAATTTAATGAGAAGCCCATCAAATCAACACACAAACATATACAATGGACCAGAAGGCTTTGTATAACCTAGGGTTCGAAAATTGGAATTGTGCGGGAACAGCGCTATTGCACATGTAAACCTGTAGGGGAAGCGATTGTAAAGGATTTCAACAAAAGTCTTGAACTCTGAGAAGCCTGATGGCACGCAGGACACAAGTGACATACCAATCCAGTATAACTGGATTATGCAAAAAATATGTAAAGATAACATTTTCAGCTTTCTTGTGTTTGATATTGCAGAAGTGCATTGTTAAGAACTCTAAAGAAGACACTCAAACCTCCAAAACAAGCCTTCGCTGCATGGGTTTAAAATAAAGGTTGTGACAGTACGTCAATTGTATACATCATCATAAATCATATATGATGCATTTATTGTCTTTGAACCTTTCACAAATGCATTTTAAAAACTTAAAATGTCTTGAGAGACATCAAGATCATTTTACATGAAATCACCTGGATGATGTTGCCAAATGATTATGTAGTGGCAATATTGATAATGTTATCAGTTCATTTTAAAGCAGTCAGTAGCAAACTATCTTTACTAACCTATTAAATGAGTAAATGGCCATAGCTGTGGAGGGTTTCATTGCTGATTGTATGCTCAGCTAGGCTGTTTTTTTTTTTTCCAATATTAAGAATTATATAGGGGCTTAACCACTTGTCAGGTAGTGGGGACCACAGTTATACACAAATACGGGGGACACATCAGTCATACCTGATCCTGCCCCAATCCACCTAAGTGTAAAGGTGTAAAATGTTAGGCTACGTTGGTCTCTTTGGGTGGAGTCCCACGCTGACTGAGGATGATGACCAACTGCCGTGATGAATGAGATGTTCCATGTTGAGCTGGGGATCCCAGATACCATTTAGCAACAATATCATTATTACTTGTTAACTGGCTTAGAATTGTTATTTAATCTAGAATGCCCAGGAGGGGTGGGCAGCCACTGGTCTGTGGACCCACAGAGGTTTTTTCTCATTCAACCTTCAGTTGGGAGTTTTTGTTCCTTTCCCCGGTGGCCAGTAGGCATACTTATAGCTCTGTAAAAGTACTATATTATGGTGACCATTAGTCGACTGTCTTCTTTGATGTTTTTGTTTTTCTTGCCTTATGCCTGTGTTAAAGCGCTCCCTGTGTGAGAAGAGCTCTCTATAAAAATGAATTGAATTGAGTAGTTTATTAGCAATATTAACTCCTCATTAGTCCAAGGCCACTTAGAGTATCAGCTACTCACCTTTACCCACTTATACAGCAGCATAGTCAGGGTCAGTGCACTGACTGGTAATAAAGGTGCGCGGAGGCTGTGGAAGGAGCTGCAGAAGGGGTTGAAAACAGGGATAAACCGGAAGGAGGGAAAGCGGCGGGACTGGGTTCGGAACCCCTCCCAGTGGATTTCTTCTCGTATTTCCATTCATTGACTTTTCGGATTTTTTTACACTCATTTTTAAATGTTTTTTTTTTTTTTTTTTTTTTTTCCCCCTCTCCTTCCCGGTCTACCTTGCAGCAATAGTGCGTAATTTTGTTTGGTACACAGGTGAACGCGTTAATGAGATTCCGGAGATGAGCCCCCACCCCCCATCCCCCACACACGCCCTGATGGATGATGACATGGATAGATATATATAGATAGAACCTGCACGGCAGCTCCATGTGACACACAGCACCTGCGCGCACAGAGGCTCCCGCCGCACAGCGATCGCGCGGACGACGCGGGCTCCAGGTGAACTTCACTCGGCCCCTCGGGAAGCCGAGGAGATCCGCGCGCCCCCCGCCCCCCCACACCCTGCAGCTAGTGCGCGCCCGCCGGCCGCCCCTCGATGGACGTCCGCGCGCGCGGCGCGGCCACTTGGAGGTGATCTCGCGGCGCGTGCGGACCCAGGGCACCTTTCCCAGGTGGCGGGAGACACACCGCGAGCGGGGCGCACCATGAGCAGGAGGACGCGGCGCTGGATCGTCCACGTATTTCTTTGCCTGGGGATCGTCTATTTGAAAATCGGGTGAGTAGCTCGTGCGACAGCGTGCGACAGCGTGCGACAGCGTGCGGACGCGTGCGGGCCCTCAGGTGACACCTGGAGCTCGCGCTCAGCTCTCGGGGGCTCCACGCGGTGCGTAAACGGAGGATTCGAGCCCAGCATGAGACGATTAAATTAGAAAACAAGGAAAAAGAAAAAAAAAAAACTGCGCGTCACTTTTCACTGGGATTACAGTGTTTACTGCTACTCCAGAACTGGTTACCTGTGTGAGACAGAATTGTGTGGACACCTGCTTTACTCGGTCCGTGAGCTCGGATTTCTGTGCGCAACCAACCCTGAACTGCGCATGTCACATGTGTACAGTAAGTTAAGATGAACCTAAAAGTTGTGATTTAACGTATGTAATTACATCTACGCGGATAAACTGAAAATAAAAAAAAAAAAGAAAATAGGGATACCTATTATTAATTAATAAGAACTTAGTATCCAAATGTTGCAGCGAGTGTAAGTAAAGAATATAACTTGTGGTTATTCTTCAACATGTTTTACAGAGGAGATGGATGTGTGCCGCCCACATTAACATAAATATCATGCGCGCTTCATGTCAAACACTCAGCAGATTTAAAAGGAAAAGTTTCGGATAAAAGCGCAGAATTACCCTAAAAAGAGGTAAAAACCATGAATATGAACTAAAAGTGAAAAACCGCGTTATAAGTACAGCTCCATATTTAGTAAAGGGAGAAACCCGGATTCGCGCTGGATTAATTAAGCGCTCTTCTTTTTTTTTTTTTCTTTTTTTTTTTTTTTCCCCGAATACCAATCTCTGCGTAGTGTTTAGGGCTCGTCACCGGAAGGTTTCTGGTTCGAATCCCGCTCCTTCTGCTCCGCTTCCCTTGATCGGGGTGCTTTCCCAGGATGGGCTCAGAAAGCACACCCTACTGCGCAGATCACATGGCTGCAGTTCCTGAGGGAGAAGCTCGGCCGCCGCTTATTTCCCGTCAATAATAAGGAATGAATCTGCGCTCTGAATGAAGCGCCGCTGACCGAGCGCTTCGCCGTGTGCTTTGCGCGCCTCCGCAGGGGCTTCTCCTCCGTCGTGGCTCTGGGGGCGAGCATCATCTGTAACAAGATCCCGGGTCTGGCTCCTCGACAGCGCATCATCTGCCAGAGCCGGCCGGACGCCATCATCGTGATCGGGGAGGGGGTCCAGATGGGCCTCGACGAGTGTCAGTTCCAGTTCAAGAGCGGCCGCTGGAACTGCTCGGCGCTGGGCGAGAGGACCGCGTTCGGCAAGGAGCTCAAAGTGGGTACGTGCCGTGCCGTGCCGTGCCGTGCCGTGGCGTGGAAGGACGGGCCTTGCCGGGACCCCCCGGGGCCGTGACACCAGTAGTATATGAGAGTGACTCCGAAAAAAGAGTGTTTTTCACAAAGGTGGAGTACCTGATGAGGGACATGTTCGCAGGGAAGATCTGTGATTGTGTTCTGCTAGAAAAAAAAAAAAAAAAACAGGTTCAGAGCTCTCTTCTGTCTTTTTTTTTTTTTTTTTTTTTTTTTTTTTTTTGTGTAAATTAAATTTTAAAATCACCCCTGTGGTAGGAACTTTCTAAAGGAGCAAACTGCTGACAGGAGCATATTATGCCATCTAGAAACAGGGTGGTGTTCGGAATGGGGGGGGAAAAGTCCCATTGAAAGTTGTTGGTTCTCAACACACATTGATTCTGCTGGAGTGAAAATAGGTCTTTTTTTAAGTGACAGCTCCACTTTATATGTCTAATTATTCTGGATATACATGTTATTTTCCCAAATACACAAACAAACATACTGACAGATGATACATAATACATAGTGTATATATTTATACGTACACACACATATATATGTACATTTGTACTGTATATAGTGTATGTGTGTATATGATTTATAACATAAAATATACTGTAAAATCCAATAAAGCTGAATTCCTGAAGTCGGATCCTTGCCCTAAAGTTAGGATTTAATGTCACTCTTTGGGAGTTCTGAAAGTACCAAAGCAGTACGGTCTGCCGGTCCTTTAGCTCGTACCAGAGGAACAGACTACCATTGTTTGTTAGGGTGTGGGAATTTGGCAAGAGGATGGACCAAGCCCCCCCTGACCACAGACAGGACTTCACACTCAACCTTTTCCTTTTGTTTTTTGAGCTTCTTCTGCCGTGGAGAGTGACATCTCTTAGGATTTGCACACTTCGTTGTGCGGAGGGAAAACTGTTGTCATTTTAAACAAAAAAAAAAAAAAAATGAAAGTTGCTTCAGGCAGCAGTGAGTTTGGTGTTTAGGGTTGCGATCTGGCAATGGAGAGGCCCCTCTTCCGCCGTAGTACCCTTGACAAAAGTACTGTACTTGCTCTGATTTGGCACAGTAATAATACACATGGGTGACAGTGCTAACCATGTTAATTTCTGTCCAAAATAAATGGATGAGTGAATTTTAGCGATGATGTAATGCTTTTTCATTAAGAGCTCAGCTAGAAGAAGGAGGTTTTGCCACCAGCAGTGTTTTTGAACCCCTGAATGTGCTGTTATGTGAAGCCTGTTTTAATCGTCCGAATTAAATGCACCCGCTCAATCCCACTGGGGAAAATAATTCGGTAATTATGTCATTTAGCCCATTTTCCTGCCTGTGTGTGATCATTTACATGCGCCACTTGATGGAGACGTGTATGAAGGCGAACACAAGTATGTTTATTGCTGGTTATAAAGCTGTCTTCCTGTCTTTCATGTGCATGTGTTTCTGCGAGCGTACAGGAGTGGATTGGTTTTTATGATACGATTAAATATTATTCAGTTTAGAGTCTGCTGAGGAGGAGGCCGAGCTTCTGCTTCTGAAGATGAACTGTCAGAATTTTAAAAACGCACCGGCGGAGCCATCAGAATGCACCTATTAATTCTTAGCCAGCATAAACTAAAGGAGCAACAATGGTTAAAACTATTTACATGACTTTACATAACATTCCCCACGATCAAAATACCTGCTTATGATTTCTGGTGCCAATATTGCTTGATTTTTTTCCCTCGTTCACATCACTGGAAATTCTTCTGAGTGACAGTCTGACAGCAGACACTGGTGCTTCACCTCATCCATCACCTGCAGTAGCGTGCAGGTCTGGGGACCAGTGCTCCTTCAAGGTCTTGCCTGCACCTGTCATCTTCACAGACTACTTCCCACATGCGATGGAAGGTGCCAGAATGACCAGGCTGGAGTCTAAATATATCGCCCCTATCACTTGCATTGCATTGTTTGTTAAATATGCGCTCATTCCTTGTGTCCGATGGGCATGTTGACCTCTTCTTCCTGTTGCAACGGCCCATCCTCGAATCCTACCCAGAGAACAACCTGTAACTGTTTACATATGACTTAAATCTAATGTGACCTTTTTTTCATGGTTGAATTAGGCAATTGAAAGAGTCAATATGTAATGAATGCTTTATTTATAGTGTGAAGGGGACGATCCGCTCTGTTGTCAGCTTGCTATCCGGTGACGTCTCCGTCAGGTGCTCGCTGCCCATCGGGCATCACATTTAAGGTCCTTTTCCACAGCCGGCTCTATAAATGCACGGGGTGGCTGGTTTAACGCTCCCGTCCGCCATCAGAAACCTGTTAGGGTTAGTACAGCACTGCCCTCTGACTTTGGGTCTAAGGAGCTTACCTGAAATGCATTCCTCTTTTCAGGCAGCAAAGAGGCAGCCTTCACGTATGCCATCATCGCTGCCGGCGTGGCCCATGCCATCACAGCAGCCTGCACCCAGGGCAATCTGAGCGACTGCGACTGCGACCGGGAGAAGCAGGGCTTCTATGACCTAGAGGAGGGTTGGAAGTGGGGCGGGTGCTCTGCGGACATTCGCTTTGGCCTGGACTTCTCCAAAGTGTTTGTGGACGCCAGGGAGATTAAGAAGAACCCCAGAGCGCTAATGAACCTGCACAACAACGAGGCGGGACGCAAGGTACGTGCCCCGTGGCACACGCATTCCTTTTGCATCGCGACACGGAAAATCTAACAATCAGGATCTTGGCGGAGCTGGCACTGTCAATCATTAATCTATGATCTAACCTATGGCTACGTAAAGGCATGTTCGCGCCATGGCAGAAAGAAAGCAATGGAAAAAGGCAACCTTTCCAGTAAGATTATAGGGATATTGTTAGAATGGGCCAAAGACTGGGCTGTGCTGTCAGTGCGACTGAGATTACGCGGGTCCTTCACACCAACGTGGTGGTGCAGGTGGCACAGGGTGGTTCCATGTGAGGCTCGTGCGCAGCAAGCACAGGAAGACACAGCGAAGGGGGCCCTCACCGTGGAACCTCCTGTAGACAAAGCGCTCCATCCCTCTTAAAGTTGACCTTCCACGATGAGCTTTAGCCTGCGAGGTGCTATGCTTTTGCGAAGGAACGTGTCATGAACGTTTCCGGAGGCTGAAAACATGAAGGAAAAATGAGGAGTTGGAGTGAATTTGGTGGCTTTTTTCATCCAGGTGATTTTAGAGGAGTTTGGATTTTGTGTGATTGCATTACATTTATTTAGCAGATGCTTTTCTCCAACGCGACTTCCAATGAACTCTATGTAGCGTTATCAGCCCACACACCTTATTCACCGCGGTGACTTACACTGCTAGATACACAACTTACACTGGGTCACTCATCCATACATCAGTGGAACACACCCTCTGTGTCACTCACACACTATGGGGGAACCTGAACAGCTTGTCTTTGGATTGTGGGCAGAAACCAGAGCACCTGGAGGAAACCCACGCAGACAGGGGAAGAACATGCAAACTCCACACAGACATAGCAGGGATTGGACCCATGTCCACTCGCACCACCCAGGCGCTGTGAGAAAGCAGCACTACTTGCTGTGCTGCTGTGCCACCATGATTGGAAGAGGATGTGGCAGAGACTGTAGACAGTGCTGTGGAGCACAAACTCTGCTGCGAGGTCTTCGAAGTTAGAGTTCCCCCGTGGCCCGCGTACACACACACAGACGACTCCACCGGGGTGATCAGACACCGCACCGGGATGCACGTTCAAACAAGGATCTACCAAGAAGGTGTTCTGAGGACTTCAGGTAGTCTACATGTCTGGATGCCAAAGAGAGAAGGAGAGCAATTTGGAAGCATGGGTGAGACCTGTACTGGCACGCAGCGGGTGGGAGAGCCCTGCCCCAGAGTGCCGAACTTTCATCTAGCTGTGCTGAACTGCCGCTTGGGCTTTGGGGAGCAAACCTCACCAAGCAGCTCAGCTGTCTTCAGTGCAGACTGCTCTTAAGGAGTTGACATCTCTTTATCTGAGCACTTAAACCAGCGTGTTGCAAACTGTCTGCACGGGGTATATCTAAGTGGCATAGTTTTTCCTTTCTTGATGAAGGGGTGACCACTTCTGACAGTCAGCTGGTCGGGTGGTGTTTAAAGATGCTGTCCTAGTACCCAAAGGTCGCAGGTTCGAATCACATCTTCAGCTGTAGTACCCCGGACCAATGTACTCACCCTGAAGTCGCTCCAGTTAAAAAAAGAAAAAAAAAACCAAGCTTTAAAAACGAGTAAATAATTGTCGGTGGAATTAGCGAATGTCATCAGTGTCATCAGAATGTCATAAGTAGCATAGTGGTTAGAGCTGAAGGACACGGGTTTGAATCCCACCTCCTGCTGTTGTACTCTTGAGATGGTGCTCACCCTCAATAGCTGCAGTAAATGGGTAGGACAGTGTAACTTACTGAATTACATCTTACATTCAATTCTTTCAAAACCATATAAGCTTTATGAATTGTTTACTGGGTTCAAGAAATCAAGGAATACCATGTCCATGGATGTTTGTATTTGTTTATTCACATTCAAACTAGACCTAAAATAAATTCTCTTTTCCTTTTAATCTCACTGACTGACTCTTGCTACCTGCTTATCCTGATCAGGATAGCAGTCATCCAGAGCCTACCCTGGGGCCAAAGCTGGGGGGTACCAGACCACTACAGGACACCCACATACATATACACACTCACCCATTCACACACTGTGGGCAATTTTGAGATAATGATTCATCTGAACTGCATGTCTTTGGACTGTGGGAGGAAACCAGAGCACCCGGAGGAGAGCCACGCAGACACGGGGAGAACGTGCAAACTGAACATGCACACCGACTGAGCTGGTTTCAAACCAACACCCCAATAGTCCAGACACTGTGAGGTGGCAGCACTACCCGCTGCACCACCCTCCTCTTAACCTCTTAGTACTTCTACCTGTTTTACAGAGCATTTGAGCAGGTTATTCTTCTGCATTGTAGAAGTTCCAGAACTGCTCTCCTTCGTGCAGTCAGTGGCCACTGATCGAGCTGGAACATTTCTTTGAGTCTTGACGTGGGTAGCACGAGGTTTCGGGTAACCGACTCACAAGCAGGTATGGCTGGGATTCAAATACGGAACCTCAGGGCCTCCATAGCTTTATGGCTCGATTTAGTCAACGGCAAAGAAAACATGTCAGAAAAAGTGTCTAGGATGCTGGGATATGCCGAGCACAAAAGTATAAACAAAATGCAAAAATACGTATTAAGTTATTACATTCAAAGCGGAGATATATTTTCTCAAATGTGTATTTAAATTAGATGTAAATTACTGTTACATAAGAATATCTTGTGAACTGCTTGTTAAAAGCCAGCACTCTATGCTTAATTAATAATTAAAATAAGTAGCATTTACGCAAGGTAATGGTGTGCATGCTATATTACGTGTGTTTTATTTAGCTTAAGTGGATCAATAAATCACACACGATAAAAATGGTGTAACTGCTTGTTCATCCAGCAAGAACACAGCCGCAAACTATAACGAAACAAATAAAACGTTCCGTGACTGACCGAACAGAGCATCGAGCGCACTGATTTATATTATTCCCTGCAGTCAAATAAAAATAATTGCATGATGGCGCTTGAGCTCGGTTTAAATGCAGGATTTTAGGGATGATCGAGCCAATGATGTGCTTTTTTTTTTTTTTTTTTTTTTTTCCCCCCAACTGAAGAAAACCATCTCTTGTGCGTTATCAAAGGAAGTGGCATTGATAATCTCAGCAAACAGTCAGAACGTTAAGTAGATTACTTTTTCCTGTTTAGTTCCTTCAGCTGCTGGCTCAAGGTCACTGCGTGAAAGTGGAGAAAGAGCCTCGGTATCTGTTGCTGGATCTCCCTCTGCTCTGGGACGTGATGATGTGAGGAGCTGAAACCTGACGCTTCGGCCTCGGTGTGGAGCGCTCTTGTTTTCAGGCAGCCAGCATGCATCCACCCCCCCCCGTATTTATTTCACGTCCATTCAGTCAAAACCACCAGCCTCCCAGTCCTCGGCTTTCCACAATAAGCCAACATTTACTGTGGCGCGTGACGTCACGGGTGCCGAGCGCTCGTGTTATGGGACACAAGCAAGGGAAGAGTCTGTGGGAATGGGGTCTGTCTCAGTCGTGTGTGTGTGTGTGTGTGTGTGTGTGTGTGTGTGTATTGGTTCGGGTTCACTTGCTGTACTCATCTTTTCATGGAGGTCTCCTTTCTTCTTCATCTGGGGGTGTGAAAACAGCTACTCCCCAGCACAATGAATCGCTCCATCCATGGAATGTGCCAAAGCCCTTGTCTCAGCCTGTACAACTATTTCAGTAGTGCTTTGCCTATAGACACAACTCTGAGAAACTCATCATAGTTTAGCTACCTTTATTATCTATGTGCACCATCGGGCGAGTGTTGTGAATAAGTAGTCCGAACAGACTGCTATGTGTAATTCCAGTCTTGCTCTTACGGTACAATACACAATTTACACTGTATATTTATTACACGGCAAATACAGTATAATAAATTAATTATAGTTACTTTCCTGCACCGTGTGCATCGGTGAATTTTCTGTCTCCGCCATATGGAGGGAGAGCCACCGTTTTTTTGCTCGGATTTTTGCAAAGAAACGAAACGCAGTGTATTTCGTATCAGTTATGCTAGATGTATCTTAACCTCCAGAAAAATTTGTCTTGGAAACCGTGGAAGCGTATTAATAAAGCAAAAAATTCACCAGTTGGTCGTCCTGTTGTGTGGACAGTGGGCAGCAGTTGACATACTGCTAAAGGAAATGGCCAAGGAAATCTAAATTGGGGTCTTGGAAGAGATACATGTCGCTTATTCATTCGAGGCATACTTTACGGCAATAATGAATGACAGCGTCGACCTTGTGTTCTGCAGATACTGGAAAAGAACATGCAGCAGGAGTGCAAGTGTCATGGGGTGTCGGGGTCCTGTACCACCAAGACCTGCTGGACCACTTTGCCCAAGTTCCGGGAGCTGGGCCACATCCTGAGGGAAAAATACAGCCGGGCGGTGCACGTGGAACCGGTGGTCATCAACCGCAAGAGACGGCCCTTCCTCAAGATCAAGAAGCCCGACTCCTACCGCAAGCCGCTGGACACAGACCTGGTGTACATAGAGAAGTCGCCGAACTACTGCGAGGCAGACCCGGTGACGGGCAGCGTTGGCACGCGGGGCAGGGTGTGCAACAAGACTGCACATCACCCCAGTAGCTGCGACCTGATGTGCTGTGGACGGGGCTACAACACACACCAGTACTCCCGCGTCTGGCAGTGCAACTGCAAGTTCCTGTGGTGCTGCTATGTCAAGTGCAACACCTGCACCGAGAGGACGGAGGTGTACACGTGCAAGTGACGAGCGTACGGATGACGCGCAACAGAAGGCCTGGAGGAAGCAAAAGAAAGAACACATAGCTTGTAGAAGTTCTGGGGCTTTGCCTGCATTCTGCAATGGCGCCCCTTTCCACCCCATTGACACAGATGTAGGTCTCCCATCTGCATGGGTATGAGATGGGATGGACTAAGGGAGGAAACGGTAGAGATGATTCCGAAGGAATAAAGTACAACCGAAGTGGCGCCATGGGACACCTCAGTGAATTTGTTTGCGTTTGAGGGAAAACACGGTTCAGAACAAGGTGCAGAGTTACTCTTGGATGTGGCTCTCTGGGAAAAGTAGATGATGCTCTCATCCACAAAGCTTTTCATATCATGTAGCCATGGACCCAGAAGCATGGATTATAGTGAGTCGGGAGCCCACTCTGAGCTAACCACCCTTGTTTCCTCCAATACAACTTCTCAGCACTTATTCCAATGGTACAAAGGTTCACCTAAGGCTGTGGTACGATGGGACAAAAGTTCTTGGACTTTTATCTTTTTTTTTTTTTTTTTGGGATTTATTTTTTTGGCATGAATTCAAGGATGGAATTATATAACATTATTTAACATATTATTATATAGTTAAAATTAATATTATTTATTTAATGAGCAAAATACTCTATATTTCGGGACACTTCCACGTTAGACCTAGCTGGCTGCCTTGCTATGTGGACGATCTTGACGGTATTTGTTGAAAGCATTTTTAGCACAAAACACGTTTTAAAAGCGAAACACTGAATCTCTAGCTACTAAAAATACTGTGGGATCATACTATGTTGTTACAGGTCCACCTAGGCATGTAGACAATAGTCATTTGTGAGTGCTTGTTCCCCTGTTTGCTGCTACTTGTCTGGAAAGTCTGAAAAGCTGTAATTTAAAAAAAAAAAAAAAACGACAGTTATGAGCTGTGTTTCCTGACACCGAGTCAAAGACACGAGCGGAACCTTCGTCGAATCCACCCGTAACCTGGACAACTTCAACCACGTGTGGAACGCCTTCATTAAAAGTATATATTTTGTTAGAGGTTATTTTTCTATGAATGTTTTATTTATGTCGTTAAAGTATTCTGCTCATGCCTCCACCCTGGTGCGTGGTAAAACATACAGTGAATTTCATTTCATGTGCCATCATGCATTTATTACTGCAGTGGAATATACTTTACCTGTATAGAGATTATCTCATTTATGCAATACAACATGAGGTATGTGTTTTTCATTCATTCGTCTGCTGGCTTAATTTTCTCATTTATGATGGCATAAACGAGAAAAATATGAATTTATAATTTACATTATTGTGGCATCACCAACTTGGTGTCTAATTACACCTTAAGATTACGGATGCGGTTTATAACTTTCGTGGGAGTTCCTTTTTGATCAACACTCAAAAAGTGTTGAGGAAAGCTTGGCTTTACTATTTCAGCGGCTGCCGTGTTGCTGAACGACAGATTAATAGTTCCTCCGGGGAGCAGCGACGAGTTTTGAAGGTGGTTCAGACCTGTAAGTTAGAATGAAGCAAAATTAAACCGAAGTCTATAATTGCACTGAAGCAATCCCGAAATTACCAATGTATCATGCTGTAGGTTTAATTTCAGAGGTTTGAGAAGGGGTACATTTATGTGTAATATAGCTTTTGCTTTCAGCCTTTACCACAAAAAGGAAAAGTCATTTTCTCTTAACTCCCCTGACGTTGTCTGGAAATTAAGTTAAATGCGCGAGTGTCTTTTAACGTTTATAGTCTTTACTGTCACAAAGATTACACCCTTGTAATACAAAGAAGCCTAACTTCAAAAGACACCCAGAATAATATGTTCCCAGTGTAACGATTTAAAGATCAGCCGATGTTGTGAACACAGACCATGTGGGCGCTGAACAGGTTAAAGGCCGTTCTGCCCCTCCGTTGATCTGATGGGTGAAGCTTGGAGAGACCTTTGCTTTCGTGAAGGATGGAGTTGAGAGCGCCATGGCAACCTCTGGCCAAAGACGGAGAAGGTGATAGATGGTCCTACCATCTGCTCCAGGGACTCCCCAATAGAAGGGTTTCAGGGCTACTGCACGACATATTTGAACCCGCCCCTTCGAGTTCCTGCATAACATGTGATGCCATCAGCTTAATGTCACTTATGCAAAACCTTGACAGATTTTCTTTTGTGTTGAGATTCTGGAAGATATAATGGGGAAAAAAGTGAGCAATGTGGCTACTGCTAATTTCTTAGGAATTGCTGAATCCACATAATTTACATTGTCACTATTCATTTAGCTGATGCTTTCCTCTAAAGCAATTTACAACTATTCACCCATGTGGGTAATTTTTCCTGGAGCAATTTAAGGTAAGTACCTTGCTCAAGAGTACTACAGCTGGAGGTGAGACTCAAACCTGCAACCTTGGGGTCCAAAGGTGGTCAGTCTAGCCACTACGTTACCAGCTACCTTTATGCACGTTTTATTGTTTAACGGTGACTGTCGTAGACGTTAAGCAGCCGTTTAGTTACTGAAACCTACTCATTGTATTTGTGCTTTTTGTCACAATTTATAAGGCAACTCATTTGAGCTCTCATGACTTCGGTAGTGCCCTTGGGCTGTTCCGTTTCAGCATCATAAAGACGCATTCTTCTTTTTCGTACATGGAAATTAACTTCATTAGTAGAGTTTAGGCCGCATCTGTGATTTCAACACCGCGCTTCCTGAACCTGTTTTTTTTCCCCATTTCTCCCGGTTATGTACCGTAAACACAAAAGTTCACGGTATTCAGAGAGCTAGGGTAGCTCCAGGGGAGATTTCTCAAGACGGGTGCGATGCTGGCATGACCAGCGCCCTACCGGCTCCTCTGCAGGAGCTCCTCCACCTTTGATCTCGGTGCACCTGCCATTATGGGATCACCGGGATACCTGGTAAACTCTTTGAGAGCTTGTTCTATAAACAGTGTTAAGTCACTGCCGAAGAATTCGGCGTCAAAACGCCTGTGTTGGGTCTAAGATAGACCCGCTCCTCATGCCGCTGCATTAACAAGCTCATATTTTAAGGGGCCGCTTGACACACACACCTGCATACACCTGGATCTCAGTGGTAACCTCTGATTTATGGCAAGCGGTCTGTCTTGCATTGTTATTGGTGGACCTGCGCCATGTGTTTGCATCTGGTCCTGTGACCTGCCCCATCACGGCTGTATGTAAGAAAAGCGGCTTGCTTCAGGCAGAATTTCTCACCTTAACTTGTTGAATCTCAATACATCTTGACCGGAACTCTTGTTTATTTAGCCAAGAAAAAATGTTAAAACCATTTCCTTCTTAGTCAGGCTATGCACACAGGTGTACCTTCACCTACTATTGATCATGAACTTGGGAATATTGCAGAATTCAGGGCCTTTGCTGGTTAATTTTTAAAAACAGATTAGTTATTCACATGACTGACAAGTCGCAGTTGATCACCTTCCCGCTTCATTCCATATAAACGCTGTTAGATATGTTCATTGAAAGAGTTTATAAATGCCTCTGCTGGGATTCCAGGTAAACCCAAAATGCACCTGTGCAATCTAAGGAAAACAGAAAATGGCGCATACGTTTTATGGTCCAAGAAATAGGGCAAATGCAATAATTAGAGATTATGGGGAGGTGAAAAGTAGGTGGGGGGGTGTTCATTGCTCACCCGCTGTCTATAAATCACCTGACACATAATTCCGCCAATGTCTTGTCTGTTTTCTCTGGTTGAGACATGTACCGTCAACACCCAAGGCACCAGCTCGCCAACCTTTATCTGTTCAGATGGAAATGTTGGCAAAGCAGATTATGATACTGAAAAGCTGCTGTAAATGCCAAGAAATACTCAACTGTGTTCAATCACACCTATTAACAAATTTTCTCCATCATCATGGTTCTGAGGTTCTCTGCGTGCCCTTCGTGCAACATAGCGTCAGGTAGCCTTCCACAACTCCTGGTGTGATATTTTTACTTGTTCATTGACGTTACGCTTCAGAGTGCCTTGAAATGTTATTTGTATACTAAACTTCTTGCAGGGATTAATACGTTTTTTTTACAGCAGGGTTATTTTTACCAGAACAATTCAGGGTGAGTGACTTGCTCAAGGATACAGCACCAGTAGGTAGGGAATTCAAACCACCGATTGCTAAACAGCAGCTCTATCCATGATGTTACCTGCTGTCTTGCAAGTTTAGTTCCTGGTAACCAAATGAATCACATTATAATCATTTATAAATTATGATCTGGGTGATCATTTCTGATGAGGAAGCGTGTTTACCAGAATTTTTTTTTCTTTTTTTTTCAACGGAACGACATTTCGGAAACAAACACAGATAAAAAATTTTGTAGCTATGTCCAGGGTTAGGGAACACACAACACACACAACAGCAAGGAATTTTTCATCCATCAGCTTGTGATAATCCTTGTTGGCATATGGTGTGAAGTTTATTGCAAGAGCAAAATGCATGTATCAAACCATTTCCAAAGCACTTGAACAAAATATATTAAAATAAATAAATAATAAACATAATAAAATATATTCTGTCATGAAACTGATTTAATTTTTTATTCTGAATGCATATGGTCCTTCAAGAGCATGAAACTGAAGAATGAGTATGCTTTGGGTCGTTGTTGAAATTTTCACCAATCAAGTGCCGACTATAGAGGATGGCATGACGTTGTAAAATAGAGCGGTAACCTTTCCCGTTCATTATTCCTTGCACCCTGTGTAAATCTCCCTCTTTAACAGTACCAAAGCAGCCCCATACCATTATATTTCCACCACCATGCTTGACTGAAGCATGAAACATTCCTCTACCACCTTTTCATTTGCTCTCTGCCTCACATGTTCACCTCCGTGAGCTATGTTACGTGAGGCTGGCGCTTGTCTCCGAGTCCGTGCCGTCTTAAGTTGCACGCGTGGTGACCTGCACATGTCCTGCATGTCACAGAGCATAATGTTTCGAGTAAAAACAGAAGTCTCACTCGTGCCCTCAAGGGGCATCAGATCAATAGGATTCGTCCGGGATCCTTCAGCAGCAGATATTCAGAACAAGTAACCCTCTGTCTTGTTGCTTCAGTGTCAATGACGCCTTTCAAACGTAGTGTAGCACAGCAAGTGGATTATAGATTACAGTTCATTGATGTGAGTGTGTTCTTCAAAGATAGGTGATGTGTTCACTTTGCGCTTACAGTAATGTGCGGGCACACACAGAGATGTGCTTTAGTCCTGCCTTGAAAGTAGTGCTCATGGTACATGCTTTCATCACTGAGAGAAGAATGTGATAATGACACGTAAAGGCATTTGGCGGGCGGGAAGGGCTCCCTGTTCCCTAAAGCCACATTCCTGCCAATAGTGCAATTCATCGATAAGTCAATACATAAGTCTATGAGAATTTCATCATTTCAAGGCAAACTCCATAAAGGGGGTCCTTCCTTAAAGGGGGTAATTCCATAACCAAATAATCACTTGGAAAAATGGTGCGGATATATTACGTGTAACACGTAAATTAACGTGGTGTTGTTTTCTTCATGTAAGATTGCTTTTGGTTTCATTTGTAAAAGAAAAATTAGTTGCGTTCTTTCAGTTCCATCTCTGATAACGAGAAATCTTTGGATCTGTGTGTTAGTCTATTGAGGAATGTTAACTGTAATGTGTGTGTAATAACTGTGACATTCTTGTTTTCAAATATTCTTTCAAAAAAAGATCACGTTTATCAATCCTGAATGATAGAAATCCTTGATGTTGACAGGATGCTTGTAATTCTTGACATTAGAAAAATGATAACTTTGTACAGCCTTCTGAGGGTATCACTCCATTGTTTCCTGAATGCAAAGTGGAGAATATAATAAAGAATTCAAAGATCTCGTCTGGCAATTTTCTCTTGAAGGAAAGCAAGAAGATGCTGGAGAACCAGGCGGACGACCCATTCTATTAGTAAATAGGCCTCGTGAGAAGACTGCTGTGCAGTGGCTTAAGCTCTGGAACTTGGAGCCTTTACCAGACGTTAATATATGCGTTTCAGCCGTTGGCTCTTCCGCGTGTTTTGGTAGATTACACAAATCAGAGCTGCGTAACACACTCTGTTGTGACAACATCTGACGGTCTACAGTAGAGTGTTATTTTCGAAATAGGATTAGACTACCGACTTACAATGTGTGATCTCAGGACGCGCTGGAAACACGGCTCCTGTGGGCCGCCATTCCTCGGAGCCCATGGGCAGGTGCAAAAGCAGCAACAGAAGCAAAGCCAAAGACGACAAACAAGGACAAATCTCACCAGTGAACTGCTGCATTTTAAAACAGAATAATTGTTATGTAGCTCTTGGGTGACAGCAGTGACTCGTCTTTCTTTCTTTCTTTCTTTCTTTCTTCAATCCTGACTTTATTAAGCAGTTTCTGAATCAATTTTTTTTTTTTTCCCCAAAGAAAAGCATAATGTATCCGTGAAATTAAAAAAATGCAATAGACAATTTTGCTGGAGACTCTCTTTTATTTTGAGTGATTTTACATTCCAGTTGAAAGTAATTAAGAATGTAGGAAACATTTTAAAAGAATGCATTCGTGCATTTTTTTTTTATAACTCATTGCGAACGGTGGAGCTCGTCTTATAACAAATTGGTCACACATGACCTTCGGTTTCACCAAGGGAATCATCCTAACCTTAAATTCTCAGTTTCAGCCACGTTTTATTCAGATTTTTAAACCACACATAAGCGTTTCGAAAACAGATTCCCGGCGGGGGGGGGTGTATGGAAATGCTAATGTGCCGGTTAAAGCAACTCCAAAGCCTTCATTTTTAATCTCAAGTGTCAATTTCTGGGTCAGATTAAAGCAGGACTGATGACACATCACGATACCCATGGACGACCTGGAAGATTAATAGCACCGCAGGACTGACGGCATCGTTGAGTTATTCGAATTGCCAGCATGAGCCCAAGCTGCTGCCGAGAACTAGAAGCTCTACAGGTATATTACATTCACCGGCAAGTTCTGACAAGTGACAGGACATAGATTCTCCAGGAAGGGGAACCTCTGCTAACCTCTCATTACCTGGGAGTGCTGAACTGCAGCACCGTTTGCGTTGTATGTGGCAGCGCACATATCTGACAGATACAAAACAGGATCAGAGTGAGCGTCGCACTAATGATATAGCGGTGCAGAGGAGCGTAAACAAGGCACAGCTCCCAGCAGCCTCCCATCTCAGGACCTCCTTTCGTCAAGTCTTGGCATCTAACAATGGGACAGTCGTGCCACGAGCGGAAAGAAAAGGAACAAATAACGTAGGGTCTTCTTGAACATTCGTAACGACACTCAATGGTGGAAAGCGGAGAAGCACAACTTCTACAATTTAAATACTCAAGTCCACCTGACCTCTAGTAAAAGTATTTAGGTGGTAATACTGGTAATATATTATAATTCCCAGTATAATTATTATATTATAATAATATATTGGGAATTGGTAAAACCAAAAACATTATGTTTCAAAAATAGAAATGTAAAGTTTTGCTTTACATAAACATTAACAAATGTTTTAATGATGTATAGGACAAATACCTTCAACCAGAACTGCAATACAAGTACAATACTTTTCTTTAAAATATATAGAATGACTCCCTGCATACTGCGCTGTGATGTACGTTTCTTGTGGGTTGTCCTCCACTGTCATGGTTTCGATGGCTTAAAGCTTCTTTGAAGGGGAAAGTACCGTTGAGGAGACCGAAGGTTCATAATTACCATCCTCAGATGTTCCCTTGTTCTTCCTGTGCTTTCAGTTCTTGCTAATGGCATTTGCTCTTGCAACTCTACTCTAACACAAAGAATATACACACACACACACACACACAATGTCTACAACCGCTTGTCCCTAGTGGGGTCACGGTGAACCACAGCCTAACCCGGCAATACAGGACGCAAGGCTGGAGGGTGAGGGGACAGACCCAGGACGGGACGCCAGTCCATCGCAAGGCACCCCAAGCAGGACTCGAAACCCAGACCCGCCCAACACAAAGTTGCACAATTCAAACAACTAACAAATGTAAATGGCCAGGCGGTTCAAATGCTCAAAACCCAAAGAAAAGTAAATCCCAGTAAGTTCCCCACATTCTACGAACTTGTTTTGCTCAGTCACCTAACTAGGCAATGGTTCGTTTGAGCCGTCAACATCACGCAGCAGCAGCCACTCTTGAAAACAAGTTATTTCAGGAGTTATTAGACTGCTTCTATGTTTGAGAGGATGTTTGGTGTATTTTCCATATGAGCTTCGAGTCCACTGGAGGGCTCGTACCTGCCGATGAGCGAGGTTGTCGAACCCCCTTTTTCTCCCGCCCGAGCTGTTTGGATGTAAGTTCGAATGTGGCTCAGTCCATACCCCAGCTCTGCCTTGCACCCCGTGATTCCAGGATTGATTCCAGATCCCTGCAACCCAGAACAAGCATTTACCAAAAGTGGATGAATTGGACTTGTTATTAACTATCTGTTGAACGAACATCATATTTTGTTAAAAATCTAATATTCGCTTCTAAAAACAGCTTCTCTCCAGTCTAGACTAGACAGTCTAGTCTGGGCTGAGAACTTCAACAGCAGAAACTATACAGTGTGCCACTAAAAATATTAGATGTGCCTGAAACTAGAGCTTACTGAAAGCACATCCAGAAAGTAAAAATTTATTTAGACACACAACACACACACTGGTGGAAGCAGCTTGTCCGAGCAGGGTCATGGCGAACTGGAGCCTGACCCAGCAACACAGGGTGCAAGGCCGGAGGGGGAGGGGACGCACCCAGGACCGGACACCAGTCTATCGCAAGGCACCCCAAGGGGGACTCGAACCCCAGACCCACCAGAGAGCAGGACCTGGGCAAACCTACTGCGCCACCATGCCCCCCTCATTTAGACACAATTGTACAGTGAATAAACTTTGTACTTGTTGGAAGCCAAAGGGCTGCCTGGGCTGAGCGTACCAGGGTGAGGGTACCAGCATTTACTCTAGTGGAGGACATTCTACTCACAGGATACCAAGCAGTTAATGACTTCCACAGTCATCTGTGACTATTACCTGACAAAATATAGGGACATGACATTCAAACTGGTTACACATATAATTGCTTGTCTATGTTTTAGTTCTAAATTGTGACTTGCACTCTCTGCTTCTATTCGAATCCTCTAGACTATATTTGTGCAAAATATATCTTGCATTTACGCCCTGTGTTGCCGGGTAGGCTCCGGTTCCCCGTGACCCCATATGGGACAAGCGGTTCAGAAAATGTGTGTGTGTGTGTGTATATCTTGCGTACAGTGCAATACATAGTAGGTAGAAGTGGGACTGAGTCAAGCCAACTAATGGTGACCACTTGTGTGGTTTCCATGGCAAGGGAAGAATGGAGATGGGTTGCCAGGGTCTTCTTCTTTGTACATTTGCAGGACCCAACCACCATACACCCTCAACTAATCTTTAACCCAGTGTTCACAGAGCACCTGAGAAGCATTGTTTTAACCCACTGTGTCACTATCCATTTACATTCATTTATTCAGTGGACATTTTTCTCCAAAGAAACTTCCAATGAACTCTGTGTAGTCTTATCAGCCCACACACCTTATTCACCATGGTGACTTACACTGCTACATACACTACATCACTCATCCATACATCAGTGGAACACACTCTCTCTGTCACTCACACACTATGGGAGAACCTGAACAGCATGTCTTTGGAGTGTGGGAGGAAACCAGAGCACCCAGAAGAAACCTACACAGACTGAGTGGGGATCAAACCCACATCCTCTCGCACCACGCAGGGGATGTGAGGCAGCAGCGCGACTCGCTGTGCTACCGTTCTGCCCCAAAAACTGCTGTTCTAATAATTTACAAAATAAATCTCTTGAATTTAAGTGTTTAAGATTCCACTAGAACACCTTGCTGGAATTCAGACAAGGGATGTGGTCCACAGACGATTGCTCACAGATGACGCACATGTGATATGTAAGCGGTGTGTGGCACTGTGGATTGGACTTGGGGGAAAAAAAAAAAAAAAACGAGACCCCGTGTTTGGGTTACGCTCACCGTCTGTCCCAGATTCAGCATGAGCTGTTTTCGCCTCTCCTTCTCTGAAATACTGCCAGGAAGGGCGATGACAGAAAATACTCGTGTGATCATTGAAACCTACATTACACTTCCCTTCAATAAAACTCATATCTGATTACATAACCAGAGAAACGAAAGACTTTCACCCCTAACCATTAATGATTTCTATTTAGGACAGGCCTTTGGCATCTCTGCAGAAACTTGCCACAGTGGGCATTAATCATAAGCACACAACACAACACAAATACACGGGTATGAAAAAGAGAGAAATAAAACCTTGATTCACAGTAATAGCTGCTTGTATCAGTATATTGTGTCAAGGTACACTGGATCCTCCACTTGGACAATGAACACAATTTAGACCAAAAGCCTGTAACTCAATTTGTTTGCAAATGCAACTACATCACAATCAATAAAAGCTTAATAATACTGACATCCCTTCATTTATTTAAGGGCTAAGCTCTGTAAAAACCTCAGATAAAGATATAATGGGTAAAAAATTCTTCTCCAAGAGTGCCTTCATTCTGGGGGGCGTGGTGCTGCGGTGGAATTGGCCAGGGTCCCCTGCGTAGTGGGTCTGGGGTTCGAGTCCTGTTTGGGGTGTCCTGTGGTGGACTGGCATCCTGTTTGGGATGTATCCCCTCCTTCACCAGCCTTGTCGTCTGTGTTGCTGGGTTAGGCTCCGGTTTGCTGCGACCCCACTTGGGACAAACACTTACATACAGTATGTGTGTACATTTATTCCATTTCATCAGCTTCTTGCCCTATACAGATTTTGTGCTCCATGGTCCATCCTGAGAACACAAGGCAAGGAAAACTGTGGATGCGAAGCCAGTCCTTTGCTTGAATATTACTTTGCTATCATTTATCAACTTGAACCAACACATGGAACATTTTTCTGTATCTGGCCACTCAACTTTCGTATCTGTACAATTAAAAAAAGAGTAATGCGATGCCCCTAGATTAACTCTGTGTTTTCTAAAAGTCTCACGTATTTATTGCTTTACAGGTCATAGACAGGATTTCATTCTAATGACCTCATCCTAAGTCAGCTTCATCATAAGCTGCAAACCTTCTTATACTATATTATATTAATCATGACGATGTACAAACAAGTTACATAAACGAATGGTACGTTGCATGATAAGGGTTTGTTATATTTTGTCACTAATTTCACAAACTTCATGTTGAAATAACATTAATATAGAACATAAATACATCATGGCATTATAATTCAATTAACCTGAATGGAATCACAAACAAAACTTTCTGTAAATAAAACATTTTGCGGGAACATCAGACTCAAACTGTAAATACCGTGGGACCCAGTCAAATAAATCTGTGTAGCAATCGTAGTGTGTGAGTGACAGAGAGAGTGTGTTCCGCTGATGTACGGATGAGTGACCCAGTGTAAGTAGTGTATCTAGCAGTGTAAGTCACCGCGGTGAATAAGGTGTGTGGGCTCATAACACTACATAGAGCTCGCTGGAGACAATACAAACTTGCAGAATCTAGCACAAATGGTCCAGATATTTCAAGCCCCCATTAATTATTTTTTTTTTCAATTAAGCAAACATTTAAAAAAGAAAGGGACAGAACCTGCTTCTGGAATCTCACAAAGTGTCAGGGAACTTTCCTGCCTTTATGACTGTCTCTGCTCCCTTTGTGCTTTATGATAATGTCTTTTATTTCTGGTTTACCTTATGGCCTCACCCTATACCTACCACTCTTTTCCTTGAGTCTCCAGTCCTCGCTGGCTCAAGCTTCTTGTCTCTCCATGTTCCGAGTCTCCATGCTTCAACAGCCCGAGCCTCCTCACCTTCACAGACCCACAGCACCACTGCTTCTCACTCCCATGGACTTGCAACCCTTATTTGCACACCGAACTAGTAAATAAACTCTGCACTTGAGCTCACCTTATCTCATTGTAATCTTCGCAAAAATAGCTACAGCTGCTTTCCCTAGTGTGTTGTGTCATTGTGTAGATCCCATCCTCGGTGTAGTATATGAAAGTGCATCTTTTGTTTTTTGGGTGAACTGTACTTTGAGGAGTGTGTTGTTACACCAAATAATGTTATTAGTGATAATCCCAGATGACTCTATCCATGTACAAAGTATGCCATCATAAATGTAGTCTCTATTCAAGTTGAAACCTTCAAAATCTCATTAGTGAATGTTAGATTTGGGATTCATTCACCATGAAATTCTTCAGCTCGTACAATTACTGCTTGGCAAAGAGAATCAGCTTCACTATGTACTTTTACAGCAGTAGACCGAATTCAAGCAGGTCTGCATTCTCAACATGAGGGGCAGGGAGATGCTGAGAGTAACACTGGTGCATCGCAGCTCCCTGGCTGTGGGCTGGTTTGAATCCCGCTCAGTCTGCGTGCAGTTTGGAGCAAGCTCCAGACCACTGCAACCCAACACTGAATACGCACTTTTTCAAAATGAACATATTTTGAACAGAAGGGTAAAAGACTCTTAAGAATTATAAAAATTAAAAAGGAAATTAAGCATGTTTTCATTTTAAGACTGGAGAAGGCTCATAATTGCCATCTCTTGTTAGGGCAAAATCAAAACCAGCGAATTGGCAAGCAAACCAAAAATTCTATGTAAGAAGAATTATGATTGACTTGTTGGGGAAAAACTTAAGGCCTTGGCACTAGTGTTTGTACTTTTTGCAGGTTTAAGCTTGCTTTGTGTCAAACGTCTGCAAGACTGTGAGTGACAGGCAAGTTGGAACATCAGAAGTGTATCATTTTATGTTGAACCTGAAAAGTTAGACAGGCAAAAGCATTCGGTAAGTACAGTTGACTGTGAATAAGAAAATGTATTTTATACAAAAAAATATCTTTTTATATTATATATTAATTTTTCATATTATATTTTACATATTTTTTGAAATCCAGTAGTGTGTGTTTTATTTTTTTAACTTAATATCGAACCACTCTTCTTCAGTGATGGCTTTCTTAATTATAATGTGTCACTTGAAACGACACTCAGTGGAGGTCAAGAAAACAGGATCGAAATACAGGAGTTTATTGTTGGTGTTTTCTTTTTCTACAATTTATGGAGTTCCCGTTTAATGGTCATTAAACATCACAATAGACACAAACTATAAAAATAATTCTTTCATTATCTACAATTGCTTGTCTGTTGCTGTGTCCCATCAGTCCAGAGCTTATCCTGGAAGCACAGGGTGCTAGGCTAGACAATGTACACCTTAGATGGGATGCCAGTCCATTGCAGGGCAAGTATAATATTTCGAAACTCTTAGTTTGAAGTCTTTACAAAAGAAAAAGACCTGCATCAGCAGCTAGCTGGCTGAGCATGGGTAAAGTACCCATACTTTTCTATTTAGCCCCCGGAGGGTATTAATACTCTCTTCTCTTTTCTTGTGAATGCAGCATTTGTGCAGTATGACACACGTCCTTGTATTTCTGACTGTAAATGAGCCAGGATTATGAAATGGAGAGCTCATGGTGGGTGGGGTGGGTGGAACCTTCTCAAAAGTCCCAGACAGCCAGGCCACCGCAAAACACTGCTGCTCTAGCCACCGGCACTCGAATGTCAAACACAATAGCCCATTTGCAAGGTCATCCCCGGTGTGTTGGGGGAGCTCCCTCCCCACAGTGTCGCCCACACACAAACAGCCTTATCGTCTCGCTTATTGCACATCTTCGGCAGCATGTCAGCGAAGAGCCCATACCAGCAAATGTGACGTAGATCGGTAGGTATATTCCAGAATCGTCCCGTTACGCATGTGGGTTTACACTGCCGTCGTGAAAGGAGAAATGAAGCATCGCAAGAACAAAGGAAGAGAGAAAGGACCCTTCTGAATGAGAAGGTAAAAGCCCTGCAGCAGCTGAAGTGTGGAAATTCCCCATCAGACACAAAACATATGCCCATCAGCAAATAACACTCAAATGTCAGTTTTGAGAAAAATTTCCAAAAAAAAAAAATATGGAAAAATATATTTCACACAGAGCAGTAATGCAGGTGTGGTAGACCGTTTTCAGTGGCTGAATAACTGGCGGCATCGCTTCATTATTTCACTGTTTAGCTGATGATTTTGTCCGCATTAAGTTTCAACAGTACCAATTTATCCTGCTAAATGTTCCGCTGGAGCAATTCAGAAATCTACCATACCTAGAAGTAAATACACAAAGTCGATGTAAGTCCTTGTCCTTAACCGCTCTGCTTCAAAAAACTTACAAAAGTTTCCCCTACTTTGGCCTTTCTTGAAAATGGACCACATGCCAGACAGGCCATACATTACTGTTGCGAGCATCATACATTGAGTGCCGCAAATGCAATTGTGGCACCATCGGAAGCACATAAGACAAGTACATTTCATCTTCAACATCATAAAAACAGCAACGACAACGCATGCCTTCTCGTAGTGCTGAAATAGGCTGAAGTAGAGGTTGCTGGTCCTGAAAAGGAAAGACATGTGATTTCTCATTTTTTATGGACGAGGACACCTTGGTTTACAGCATTTAAAAGGCTAAGAAGAGCATACACAGTCTGAAACTGTCTACCCCAAGCGGGTCTCCAGCCTAACCCAGCAACACAGGGTGCAAGGCTGGAGGGGGAGGGGACACACCCAGGACAGGACACCAGTCCTTTGCAAGGCACCCCAAGCAGGACTCGAACTCCAGACCCACCAGAGATCAGGCCCTGGCCAAACCTGCTGTGCCACCGCACCCCCCTTGCGAAGAAAAGTAGTGCACATCAACACCTGACTATGCATCTGGAGGACAGGCTCTGTCCTGATCAAGCCCAAGCCAGTCAGGAGGCTCGGCTGTCTCCACCTGAAAAACGACTCCAGTCCCCCCAAGCTTCCCACCTATCTGATCTGGGAGATTATGTGAGCTGACTTGCTTGCCCTCTCCACCCCACCATTCCTCTTGTTTAATACTCGTCTGCTGTCGGGTTCGGAGGATTACATTCGTCTTTACATATTCTGAACTGCGGGACTGGTTTATTGGATAGTTAAAAAGGACTGTCTGATGACTGCTCCCAAGACATGGGAGGGATGACAGGTTGTGGGTTTTGGGAATAGGTCTGTTCACCCAAATGAAAGCATGTACCAACACTGCGGAACTTACGACTTTGGTGTTTTGATGTTTCACTGTTCAAGTAGGACAAAATCAATGTGAAGCATAAAGCTTTGAAAAAAACAAAAAACACAGAAAATTTGTAAGCAAATGCTGCCTGGTGCTGATATAAAAAGAACTAATGTGGGCTTTCCGGGTAGTCTCAGTATATGAGAAAAGACAATGGTAGATGGTGTCATGGAGATATTTTACCATCAACAGATGTTTTCTTAAGGAATCTTGAAACAGAACTGAATTTGAAATCTGTCAATTCCAGTTTTAGCACAAATAATGTACTCATGCAACATAATTTGGTGTTCCGCTGCATGGAAGTTACGGAGAATCAGTGTATTGCAGATTTACCACGAGTAGGCACAGCGAAAGAAATATACGATCCTCAACTCTGTGACTGCGGCGGGATGGGATCTAAAGGGAGCAGGGTGTGAGCAGAACCTGTGAAGAACACAGCGTTAGAGACCTGCCAGCAGATATTGAATCAACATTTCATTTATTGCTTCAAGGGTGCCGTCTTGCCAGCTTTAGCCATAATTCTGTCAAATTATCCTTCCCTATTAAATGTGAGTGACACGGCATAACTAGTTGAGCAGCAGAGTAGAGTACTTACCAATGTACATATGTAAACAGAGAGACAGTGGGTGTCAATAAGTGGTAGGCTACCGAACTGGACCGGTGAGAATGGAGTATGTTGGCTCAAAAGCATAGCTGCTAGTTAAGCTGAACGATCTTTTAACGGTTTTGCTTTGACTGTATGTTATAATGAGAGGCCATTGCTGGAGACTGCAAGGTGTGGAAAAGCACTGATTTCCACATGCGCCCCAACAGCAGCGATTTAGAACCTGGGGTAAAGTCAGCTCAAATTAAGGCTTTTGAAATGAAATCACAGTGAACTCTCTCATACCAAACAACCTCAACCGTTAAAAGGGACTTTAATTTCAAACCTGCTGATTCTTCTCATTCCATTTTGAAGCCAAAACCGTTTTCGTTGCCTTTCAAGAAAATGACTCTCTATGCACTGATTCCTTGGATGTGACGGTTGCTCAGAAGCCACCGTCGATGTAGGGTGCATTGCAACACAAGCCGAAGGTGTTCATTAAAGCAACGTTAGCTTTGTATGCATTCAGTGTGTCACATCACAGACGTAGCCCATGTCATTACAGATAAGTGGAAAGAAGGACTCCAGGCACCGGATGCCTACCTCTGTCCTTTCCCCCAAGGCAGACCACACAGTTGAATCTTCGGTTCTCCCCATGATTCTGGCTGAAGCTTAAGTTTTATCTACCCTCTGCCCACATCACAGCCTGCAGGAGTTGCCGGGTAGGGCAGGGTAAACGGGTTTACCTGCTCCTGATGCAACCGTGCCAGCACCTTGTTCGGATGGTTGTGAAAGAGTCACAATGCAGGGCAGAGTTCTACTCTTACATGTTGGCTGTTGAACAGACGTCTGTCTCATCTGAATTCATCTGGAATTCCTTTCCATTCCGTGCATTTGTTACCTTCTTGCAGTTTGTGTCAACACAAATGCCAGTTTTCCCCTATACCATAATCTCTTTTGGAAAAGAATAAAAGCATGTTTACAATAATATCATCTAGAGTATGATAATTGCTTGGGTGGAATCCTCCGGCATCAATATCCAGGTGCTTAATGATTTATGCACAAACCCCTCGGCTTTCACGGTGATTCTTAAGTCGCAATGTTTAAAGAACTGTTTACATAACAGATTCATCTCAGACTTCAAAGATGTGCACTGGCTATTATTTCTGAGTATGACAAGCCTTCAAGAAACAGAAATAAAAACCATTACATGTGTCACACTGAAGCTGGTGGTGTTGTGGTTATGAGCTCAAGTGCAGAGTTCAAAACATGAAACAGGACCATAGCAGGAACAAAAAACCTCTAATATAGTCATATGAGGTCACTTCGTAATGTGCAGAGACTGGAGTGATGGGCATCTGATCTGCTGTGACACCTCCTCATGATGTACATCAGGGGTGCCTTGCGCCGGCCCGGCATCCCTTCCTGCACGTGTCTCCTCCACCTTTGGCCTTGCGTTGACAGGTAGGCTCTGGTTCGCCACGATCCCGTTCGGGACAAGCGGTTGTTGACGATAGATGGACTTACCTAGATGTATAAATGAGTAAATAATTGTAAATAGATTCACATTACAAGTCGCTTTGGAGAAAAGCTTCAGCTAAATGAATAAATGTGAATCTCTATTTAAGGCCAATCTGTTATATCGTTCATAACTAGTGCAGTTACTCTGGCTATAGCTGTAATTAGTAAGTAATGTAAAGAATCAATGGAAGCACAGGGATGCTGATATGATACTTGAAGAGCATTTTTTGGAACACAGCTCCCCCAATCTTGTATTTTTTGCATTAATGTTCGTTTTGTTCTGCAGTGCCAGATAACCACTTCAGTCCAATTATTTGTTCAATCATATATGAATTTAACACCTTTTTTACCAAATCACAATTACACACAGAGCAGAAAGAATCCATATTGCAGATGTTACAGGAGAAAGTAATAAATACCAAGGTGGAACTGACAGCCCCACAAGGATTGAAAAGAAGACCATGTTATTGAGGCGGACGAGCATGAGAGCTGATGGTAGGTTTTGACAGCCACCGAACATCTATATTCAGGAAGCTGAACACCTGGTGCAATCTCATCTCTTCATCCTACTGTCCATACTGGGTGTCACCCACCCGCCCACACATCAGTCTCTGGAGATAATCACATCTTTATCACCACCGCACCAGGACAACGGTCAGGAGTCTTCTGAGCGTTTCTTCGTCACTCAATCACAACCTGTCCAGTTGTTCGGTGGAGTCAGTAATTGGGTCCAATAACGTTAAATTGCTGATTATCACTCATGTTTAATGACAGGGAGATCCAATGAGGATGGCTGCAATCATCTACAAGATGGATTGACCTTAGGAAGCAGTGCAGGATTTCAAACTGAGAACATCTGTGACTCCTCCTCGGGGCGTACAGGATATCAGAAAACGGATAACGCAATACGAGCCATGTTGGACCCATGCTTCCAGTACGCTGGAGGGACTGGGGACTTCCAAATATTTTATCATTGTCAATATCACTGAGAAGCCAAGCAGGGAGAAGATAGATTGTGATTCATGATTTTACAGTTTTTTTACCCTTCAATGCCTAGGCAGCTGTAATGGTGTGTTGAAGGTCTGCTTTAAAGCTAAAATCTAAAATGTTTAAAAGCCTCCTATGAAATGTTCCATTTCTACCTCTGATTTGTTATCATAAACAAACAGCAGATATGTAGAGTACTGATCTTAGCTGAAAGTCAAGCGCCATGTGAATGTTCTAACACCAGTAGATCTTTTCTGTGCTGATGGTGGAAATGGTGCTTTTGGCAGTTTTTCAAAGCCACTGGAAGGGAACAATGGTGGTCAAAACGGGTGCCAACCAAGATCACATCTAGCAGTATATCCTTGGCTCAGTTACAGAAATTGAACCCTCCTTTTTTGAAAAAGCCTATTACATTCAAGGATGAGCTCTGGGAGATCTGGCACTGCTTTGACTTCAGAAACAAACAGCAAGTCAATCCATTATTTCATTCATCCCCAGGAAAATCCCCATGTCATTTTTCTTGCATTTCTTCAGCCGGTTACCTCCACTTGATCCGTCTGGGGCTTGCGCTCTTTGGTTACTTGATCACCCCATAATTCACAACCACCGCACACTGTATCAGACTGAGCTGCCGCTTTGATAGCACGCTTCACCCGGAACAACGGCTGCCAGAGGGCCAGTTCACAGAGGCCACGGTGGGGACACACGGGTTGAGAAAGTGAATTCCTTTCCTACTGCCACACAGGAGAAAACACAAGATGATGAGGAGATAAGGAAGTGTTTGAGAGGAGTTCAAGTTTCTTTCCGGAAACCCGGCCCTGCTGACAGTAGGAGAAGACCTGTATGAAGCACTCACTGAAGGTATGGCTGAGGATTTCTGAGAAAGGGCCTGCTTCTTACATTTATTCATTTAGCTGATGCTCAAGGGTACTACAGCCAAAGGCAGAGATCAAACCTTCAACCTTTAGATTTAAAGACAGCAGCTCTAACCGCTACACTACCAGCTGTCCCTTTAGTCACCATTGTCACAATAGCTGTATGTTAACACCACAGAACCAGCACAATGTGTTGGGTGGGCTCAGATTTAAGACTCTAATGAAAGAATATCTTGGCATAATTCTGTTCAACAAACTGTTTTACTTGTGCATGTGTGTACTGGTGAAAAGGTTGAGTACATGAGGGCAACATGGGCAACGCATGTAGGGTGTAGTGCAGCAGCTGGTAGCACAGGGGTTAGTGCTGCTGCCTTTGGACCCACAAGTTTGAATCCCACCTCAAGCTATAGTACTCTTGAGCAAGGTGTGTGCCGTAAATTGCTCCAGTAAAATTACCCAGCTGTATAAATGGGTAAATAGGTGGAGCAGCTGGTAGCATAGTGGTTAGAGGTATTGCATTTGGCCCCAAAAGGTTGCAGGGTTGAATCTCACCTCTGACTGTAGTACCCTTGAACAAGGTACTCACCCTAAATTGCACCAGTAAAATTACCCAACTGGCTAAATAATTGGAAGTCACTTTGGAGGAAAGTGTCAGCTCAATGAAATAATGTAAATTTATGGGATGAACTGGACAGAAAGTGACCCCCAGGCATTCTGCATCTCTGGGTACTGCTGCAGAAGAGCTGGAAAGACATGTTGGTTCATTTCCTGATCAACGTCCTTTAGCAAAGTGTCTCCTGAAGAGCGTTTCCAGCAAGTGCACCCAGAGTTTTGACTACATAGACTCCATATGGAAGACTGAACATGCACGTCATTAGTATTCCGAAGCCCAGCTGCTATTTCAGCATCTTGTATTACCATATTTACTCGAATATAACTCACCCTCGGGTATATCTCGCACCCCTAATTTTACTTTACGAAAAAAAGAAATTAAAAAGTTTTGCATATACCTCTCACATGAAAAAAGTAGAAAACGGTTAAGAAATAGACAATCAACGGTATTTGATTAGAAACAGATAATAATGGCAGTTTCAGATATTTTGGAATTCAGTTAAAGAGAATCAGCATTTCGACACTGGTTGACTTTCCTTTGCCCTTTGTTGTTGAGTCGTGCAATCTTTTTATTAAAAGGGCAAAGAATAATGAAACTGTTTTAATTTAATTACAGAAGCATCGTCGCTGAAGATTCAGATATATCGCGTGATGAAGGCGAGCGGCCGATCGCGTAAATAACGTCGATAATTAAAATTTGAGATGTAAAAGGAGAAAAGCGTCTGCTAAATAAATAAATGTAAAATTTAAATGTATTCATTTTACGAATAATGTGAGCAATTGTAAATTATAATGAATACTGGGGATTTCGTTACAAACGCCAACTTAATTTTTTCCTGAAAAACTCTAGTTTCCGAAAATTCCCGCATATATCTCGCACACCGATTTTTTAACTTGAATTTTGGGAGAAAAGGTGCAAGTTATGTTCGAGCAAATACAGTGCGGTGCGTGAGGTGTGAGGCGTCGTGGGAGCAGGTTAAAAGGTTTCACGGGACCAGCTTGCCCTTGTGCTGGGAACTCCGCAGGGCAGAAGGGTGACGCCAACAGCACGACCAGCTTCTTCAGCTACCTAAGAGTGCAGGTTCGAGTGTCATGGGAGGACCAAGTGCTCAACTGAGCAACAACAGCAATGATAGTAACACTAATGATCACAATTCATCATTTTATAACTCCTTCAAGTTAAAACAGTTCTCTATCTTCTCCAACACCTTCCACTGCTAATTCCCCAGCGAGATATGTGAATTAGACTAACGTGTTGCGGCACAGTTTGAAAGCTTGTGAAGATTCCAGCTTTAGGAAGAAAAATGCCTTTTGTAATAACAAATCCTGGGCGCCAGCTCATTACTTCAGCGACATTATTTCTCTCAGGACAAGTCCCAACTCTTCATCACTGTGAAAGTCTGCCCGCTGCTGAGCTCGGGAAAATTTATTACCCTTAATCCATTTACAGCACAGACAGCACTGCATTCCACCGCTGATTTGTTACTCAGGGCCGCAGCAACGCTCCTGACATTTTTACGTAGGAATGCCGTCTACCGGCAGAGCTCAGTGTAGCCCAGCTCTGAGTTTTCAGCCTATGCAGAAAAGAGCATTTACTTTTATTTAGCAGATGCTTTTCTCCAAGGTGGCTTCCAGTCAACTCTATGTAGTGTTACCAGCCCACACACCTTATTCACCAAGGTGACTTAACACCGCTAGATACACTACTTACACTTAGTCACTCGTCCATACACTATGGGTGAACCTGAACAGCATGTCTTTGGACTGTGGGAAGAAACCAGAGCACCCAGAGGAAACCCAAGCAGACTATGGAGAACATGCAAATTCCACACAGAGGTCATTATGCATTATGCTTCACGATGAGTGAAATCAGGGAGTCCGACAGCGCAGGAGCCCCTGCAACTTTCATGCCCTCGGCCTGCATGATCACGGCATCTGTACGGGTAGCTTGTGGCAACAGGTCTGGAGGGAACTTAAGAAGGAAGCCCATATTGCGCTCAACGAGGCAAAGGAGGAAAGCACGGTGCTGAAGGCGATCATTAACCTAGGGGAACGTTTTTCTCGAATCACGCACTCCCTCCTTCTGGAGCGCACAGTTCACAGGGTTATTCGAAGAGACCACAAGCACAGTGCTGGAGAAGTGCAAAGTTCTGGTGTGGTCTGTGAGTAAATTGAGGGAACTGTCTCATGCGCCCAGAAGACAGGAGACCCTGAGCTGTCTGAGGTTTTCATCTCAAAATCAAGAGAAAGTGCACAAAACATATAATCTTTATATGAACTAAGGCCATATTTTTATGTGATGAAAAGCAGTGCATAAATTTAGGAGAAAAATTCTGCATATAGATATTATTACTCATACAAGAGGCCAGTGGTTTCTCAAAATAACGTGCCTATTGCTAGGAATCCTCTAAATTGGCTTGGGGAGCCTAGCCTGTCTTCAACAATTGTTCATGTAACAGCAGGACAATGTGATAGCAAAATGTCTTCAATCAATGTAACACAATGTAACACATCCATGGACCTCAAGCTAAATTTACTCATCATTGCTAGAAGACATGAGCAGAATTACAAAGCTGCAAGAAGGTAAATTGCTTCTGAAAGAGCTTCCAGGAAACCGCAGAAGCAGGACATTTGCTCGTCATACTCTCTTTCGGAAGGCTGGACGCTTACATCTGGGGTTCGATGAACTGATCTGCTGATGTCGTCACAGTTTACTCTTCATGCAAGACCGGTTTTCTGCCGTTTTCACTGGAGTGATCCATTACGTACATTCATTCATGTCGCTGACACTTTTCTCCAAAGCACCTTACAATGTTAGTCTACTTAAAGTTATTTACCAGTTTGTACAGTTGGGTAATTCTACTGGAGCAACTTAGGGTAAGTACCTTGCTCGAGGTTCAATCCTGCGACCTTTGAGTCCAACCACTACACCACCAACTGTTCCTATACTGGTCCCTCACTGCTTAGATTCCAGTTACCAAGGGAAACAGCTCTCCTTGGCATCCCACAAAAACTACATCAAACACATTTCGTTGTGTTCTGTTTGGAGTTTCACACACTGGAACAAAAACCATCCTTGGGCTACGGCAGCTCTTCATCTCATCTTCAAACCAGCTCACCTGCAGTACAATAGGAAGTAATTTTTACTTCTTCTCAAGTAAATGGTATACCGGCAATTGCTGGGTTATTACAGGTTCTCAGACTTTAATGAGACAAAATGCTTTCAAATCTGATAATTACCCCCACATTCAAGGTATCTCAAGGCACCGGAAGACTGAATACAGGTAACAAAAGATGGTATAAACCACTGTTTGTAAACAAAGATTCACTGTATGTTGCATCAGATTCATCATTTAAATAATGGTCGAGATCCACATTCAACTGACACTTTTCTCGAAAGCAGCTTACAATGATTCACCCGTTTGTACAACTGGGTAATGGTTAGCAGGGCATTTTTTTTAAGGTAAGTACCTTGCCTAAGGGCACCGCAGCAGTCAATGAAATTCAAACCTGCAACCCTCCGATTCAGAAGCTCTAAGTACCATGCTGTCGACTGCACAATTACTCAGAGGGAGTTTGTGCTTTTATCCTCATAACAAAATTCACAAACCTTCTTCTAAATTACAAACTGCTTAGAATTACAAACTGTCTGCTGTTAGCAACAGTAATTTTAATAGTAATTTAATTTAATAGTAATTTTAAAGTACTTCTACTTCGGAGAGAAGCGTCTGCTAAACGAATAAATGTAAATGTAAAGCAAAATTATGAGAAATCCACAGACATTGCAAACGCTTACAGCATAGAAATATAGGGCATATGGAAATATTTCAAGGCACCTCACGGTGTGTTAAATATCGAGATGCCATTTAGAGAAAGAGAGATTACAAACCACATGCACGGATTCACTTAAGGTCACAAAGAGCAGTGTGTCACCAGAAGCGGATCTCTGATAGAGTTGTGCGTACCTCCTGGGACAGTCGTTGATATTGTAGCCAAAGACCACCTGAAAGGTCTCGTAGTATCTATGGATCCAGGCTATAAAGCCACCCAGAAACGATACCCACAACATAGTACCAATCGGTGCTGATAAGGCTTGCGTAACGAAACACATCACCTCCAAAACCGCTCGCTTGCCCTGTAAACAAACTTAGTTTACTCTGTTTCCGTAGGTACAGAATGCCACGTTTCAGGGAACGCAAGGGATGAGGTTCTGCTCTTTGATCCTACACCTCCAAAAAAAGGGTTGTGGTTGGGATTTGAGTCATTGCTTCTAAGACCAGGGACGTCACCGTGGGGAAGCGAGCTATCGATTGGGCAGTGATCGAAGCAACGGGTCCAACTGTACAGAAATTAACTTTGCAGGAAGGTACTGAGTGCTACACTTGGACCATGTGTCTTAGTAGCCTGTCCCTCAAGGTGAGATGAGTAATCTAGTTAGGTGCTGAATTTGGAAAGGGGCTTCGAATTTCTCTTGGAATTAATGTATTTAGATTTTATTTATATAGAATTCAAATTAGATTTTTAGGTATAAACTTTGTAATTTAGTTTTTTTTTTTTTTAATTTTTATAGGGTCAACCCATTACATTTACATACTGAAAAGACTTCTCAAGGTCCATGTTCATTTCTGGCAGTGAGATATAAAAAGGACTGCTTGTATATCTTCCCTGCTGTATAATGCCTTCAAAGTACTAGTTGTGCGAAAGGTGTCACGACAACCTTGTATGAAGACAAACTCATTCCTTTGATACTGAGCAGACAGACGACTGTCCCTGTCTGGCCCAGTGATAGAACTTAGAATGGTTCTTTTGTCATGTGTTCATACTGAAATGTAATGAGGTGTTTTCTGGAAACAAAGCAGATAGACATCTCCAAATACTGACTACGGTACAAATGTGTTTCCACTGGAACTGCTTTGGAACAGGTGAGCTGTACTTCTGCTTTGTCGTGGCACAGTGGTGCAGCGGGTAGTGAAGTGTCTCACAGGGCCTAGATGATGCAATGGGATGGGAGTTCAGTCCTTGCTCAGCCTGTGTGCTGTTTTCTGGTCTTGATGTGAGTTTCCTCTAACAGTCCAAAGACCTGTGTGTGTGTGTGTGTGTGTGTGTGTGTGTGTGTGTGTGTGTGTGTATTACACTACTGTGCTGAATAGATAGGAGAATGATTGCAGGGAGATCAGTATACCGTATCTAGCACTGTCAATCATCTTGGATGAAGGTGTTAGTGAAATACTACACTGTAATCATTGCAGGTCACACTGGAGAAAAGTGTCTGCTAAATTTAGCTAGATTATTTTACGAGGATGCATGCTGAACACAGTTTACGGCAAAAAAATGGTATCGCACTTGAAAATAGTAATCAGAAATTTATTTGGAAAAAAATATATAGTTCACTGTGTTTTTTCAGTGAAATTAAAATATTACTAGGACACCACAGTGACACCTGGGGTGTCTTTGGGTGCGTGTTCAAATCTGGTTTTGTGTGTGTTTGTGTGTGTGATTTGCATGGGATTCCTCGGGTACTCTGGTTTCCTACCACAGTCCAAAGACGCGCGACAGATGAATTTATGGCTCTAAATTGCCTGTAATGTGCAACTGGCATCCCATCTGTGGTGTACCCTACTTAGTCCTGCGCTTTGAGGACAGGCTCTGGAGCAGCGCTCAGTGCAACCCTGTCTTGGATAAGCAGTGAACAGTATTATTACTACAGTAACGGGAGAAGCAGTGGATAGTAAATAGTGCCAGTTCAGCCTGTGTGGAGTTTATATGTTCTCTCCATGTCCTTGTGGGTTTCCTCCCATAGTAAAAAGACATGCATTTTAGGTGAAATGGTGACTCTAAACTGACATAGTGTGTGTGTGTGTGTGTGTGTGTGTGTGTGTGTGTGTGTGTGTGTGTGTTGAGACTGGCATCCTGTCCATGGTGTCATGGTGTATTTGGCCTCACGTCCTATGTTCCCAGGATAGGGTCCTGACCCCCATGACCCTGCACCGGGAAATATGTGAAATTCAATACGCCAACATTGCAAGCAAACTGAATTTCGCTGTGCCGTTGATACCTATGGAGATTTCAGCTTTGAAGACTGATTGACATTTTAACCTGGAATTGAATCAGATGAGATGTTTCAGAGAATGAAAACTACAGACACTCTCAGGTTCAAAAACTGTAAATCTCAGTGGAAAAAACAGGCACTCGCCGAACTCTTTTCACTTAGAAATTTACATCTAACACTCAGGTGGTTCTGAGAGGAACAATGTGGCTTTTTAGCAGCAGCCAATCTGTTGAACCCAATAAGGGTTTCGGATGGTAGCAGACAAAGTAGCCTGGAGTTTAAATCCTTCCTTCTTAAGCTCTCAGAGTAGCTCTAGGCCTCTGTGAGAGAAATCTTATCTCCCTTGATGGTCTTTAAAATCATTTCAGAATCTTCATACTGAAATGACAGTTTTATCACTCCACTATGCAGAGGTTTCGCGTTCATTTGTCTTGTTTCTACAAAGCAAACTGCACGCAGAAAGAAAAGAGGGTTAATTAACATCCAGAAAAATGAATGAATGTGAATTCAATTCACTGAAAAGCCCACGCTACGAATTTCACAAAGTCTTCAGATCGTTTCTAAGGAAAACATGCCTTCACTTCATCCGAATGGCAAAAATGTGACTCCCAAGCCTATAATTAGCCTGATTTTCACCAAAATTATTCTGTTTTTTTTTGGTTGCTTTTTTTTATGTATAGAACTAAGAAGAGGTCAGAGGCCACGGGGATAATTCTGCTGAGCAGATATTGCCATTTGATATCTGAGACATTCCCACCTGTGTCTATGTGAATATTTATTTTGCCCATCGATGAATACCGTGCAGGTCAGCACGTGCAAGTTCCTTCTTTGAAGCATGAACTCTGCTAAGGACAGCGGGTCTTCAGCATCTAAACTGTGGAGCAATGCATGGCTGAGCATAGCCTTCAAAGTGTACCAGCCTAGGTGTGCTGCCCTGCAGCTGGCGAAGGTCTTCCCTGAAGTTCCCCGCTACCCGGATGAAATTTGCTGCCTGATTTAAGACGTAGTCATTTTAGCATAAATGGTCACCCCCACCGCACATGAAGTGGAGCATCATTCCTGTTTACGCAACTTTTCTTGAAGCCCTGCAGAATTCCTGGTGCTCACCTCTCATCCGGTAACTTAAGGAAAAAGAGTTTTGCCTTAATTGGAGATGATTAGGAGGAATGGCATGTGCTTCAACTGCCTGTGAAGCCAGAGGGGATTGCGGGCCACACCCGACCCATTTTAAGCTTGCAAACAGAGCTTCAATTGAAAAAGCTGACAAGGGAAAGCTCGGTCTTTGGTGGCGGCTACCTGGCCCACCTCCAGTTCCAGTTTCCGCCCACAATGATCCGGAATATCGAAAATTAAAGACACTTTACATCTGTTACATCTAAAACAGCCATCTGCTCTTCCTGTTCGTTCGAGAAAAGACATCTGTAATATCTAAAAATGTTTGATGTCATGAAAGCTTATTGTTTAGAAACGGGACACGTGGGTCACAAGTGCAGTTCTAACACTACTTAATTGGTGACGTTAAGTGTCCTGACTAAGAGAAACCGAGCTGGATTTCCAATCCACTGCATGGATAAATTGTCAATAAAGGTCCTCGATTGTCATCTCGAGCATGATTTTGAGCTTTTTGACTAAAATCAAACGTGTGTCTATACGTTTGAGGGCAACCTGTTCTGAAAGAGGGGATTACTTTGCGCCTTTCCGTAAAACCAGATGTTTGCAACAAAATCCAAATAGCGCATGCACAGAAAAGCTGTCATCCATGCTGTGAGCTGGTGGGTGGTGCGGTCATGGCAGAAGATGGAATTTGCTGCGATGAACAGCTGTCTTCACTGCTTTAATCTGTCTGAACCGTATGATGACAACCAGCTGCCGAAAACTGACGTGGAATCGGTAAGGACTGTCAAGCAGCTGAGCCGAAGACTGAAGGGTTTCCGGTTAGTATCCTAGGGAGAGTTGGCCAGGGTGTCATACTGTCCATTGATTGTGACGATGTTGCCTGGTTTTGTGCCAGGGGGCCATATCCCTGTCAGGTTTGGTTAGACTGTGTTAATAAAATCTTTTTGTCCTCAACACCTGCTTTTCTCATGTCTTTGTTCTGTCCATGCGACCACCTCTGCCTCACATTGGGCCACCGTATTTGCCATCATTTTCTGTTGTACATTCCCAAGAAGACTCTTTGTTTCTTCAGAATCCTATACTATGAGTAGACGGTCCACACGAGGAAGAGGGAGAAGTACTCAGAGGTTACGGCCAAATGCATGGAAGGAAGATGGAAGGAAATCGTCTATCATGTGGAAGTGGGATGCTGAGGTTTTTTGAGGACATCTACTCGGCGTCTACTGAGGATTAAAGTTGAGAAAGGTACTCAAGGAGCCAGCCGAGGAGGCAGAACGCTTCTGGGTGTGACTAAGAAGGGAATGTAAAAAGTGGGGGACGCACAGTTCATGAAGGCAGCTGGAGGATTCTATGAATAATGAAATGGCAATGTTTTCTGTGGTTGTGTAGAAATAACACCTGGAAGGGATGGATCCTGGGGTGGCTCCCAGCTGATGACCCTGCTGCTGGTTTGAAGACAGTTTTGCTCAACTGAAAATACATTTACCTGTATACACAACTACTAACTGAATAAAGTAATCAAGCATATAAAATACTCATATTTTGCAAGTATTCTAACTTGAACATAACGAAATGTGTTGCTTGTTTTCGAAAAACAAATGTCTGGCTGTAGGTCATACAACTTCCTGACCATGAGCAGTACTTGGCTTGAGTTGACAGCTGTCATTATCTAATATACGCAGCCTTATGATATACAATTAAATGCAATCATACAAAAATGTTTCCAGCCAGAGAGCTAAAGTGAAAACAGGTTTATTTATTGCACATTGCCTCAGGTACTGAAAGACTATAACAGCCCATTTCATATACTGTAGGCAGATGTCTAGTTTGTAATGCAATACATGCTGTAGCGAGTGGGAGGAAATATTTAAAAATACTTTTCCATAGCTTTTATGTACACTGCAGGTTCTTTGTGATGCAGGTAAAGAAAAGGTAAACAAAAAAAAAACCCATCTATATATTGATAACATCTCAGAGTGATCTGAAATGACAAAATCCGTCTAAATTTACCGTACCTACGACATATTGCAAGAACTACCATCATGATCTTTAGGTTGAATGTCAAAACAAGATGTTGAAATATTAATATGAAAGCAGTGCTATGTGAGGGACAAATGATATTTTTAAACGTGATATCCTATTAAGGACCAACACTGAAACTGACACCTAGCTAATGCTTTCAGTGCATTAATAATTGCACTGAAATACTGGCTATAAAACAATATCAGTCAACAGTTGCTGTAATGTGATACATTTAGCTCTGTTATCAAAGCGTTCAGCTTCAGACCACTTTTGGTAATCGGATCTCATGTTGGGACATGAACTTGCTATCTGATTGCCGAATACATACAGTAAGTCAGCTTCTGTAGTCAAGAAACAGCACTGGAAACACTTTTTTCGTATGACTTGGTGGAGAAGGGTTTTCACGTCACTCGCAAAAATAGGATCATTATGGTCACTCCTTCAGTTGGCATCATTGAGAGATTTCTCTACGTGAACGGGATCTCTTAAATGTAACTCTACCAGTGCAAATGTACGTGAAGTATCTGCATTGTAGGTGTCTCTAGTACACACTTCATTTGGCTGATGTTTATGTCTGTGGACAGCCACCCCCTCATACACTCGAGTTTTCCTGGTGGGAACTAATCTGACAAAGGCGCCTTTGAACACAGGGCCTCTAAACATCTCCATCCAGTGTGAAGGATGGAGATTTGAAGCCCCACAGATCCTTATCTGCTGTTCGATGGAGAGAGAAGGGCCTCCCGAGCACTGACGGCCTGGGCAATGGAGGGAAGAAGGGAGGGAGGGAAGTCGGTGTCGGCCACGTGCGATCTGAGCCATTGCTCTCCAAAGGCCCTACGCACGTCCCTCGCCCCATTCCTGCCACTTTATGATGTGAAACAGCAAAGAACGGGATGTGCTTCTCAAAGACCTTGTTTCTTTTTCTTACACCTTTGGAATTTACTTACCACTACGAGTGTGATTTCACCAAGAGTTCCTTTGTGAGACCATGAGCCTGGAGGTAGGTAGGGCACGTCAGATGAGCAAGTATAATACGGTGAGGCTCACACTCTTTACGCTGATATATCAAACGCCGATTCATATCCTCAAGGTTTGCGTCCGCCCTTGAATAGATCTTTTCAGTTCTGCAGGACCTCAGCTGGCTGTACAACTGCTACGCAGTCTGAGAACTTTGCTCCGAAAATAACGGTATCAAAACGGTGTTCTCCATGAATACCGTTCACTTATTTCAGCGCTCAGCTCGGTGTTAGGGGGACAGCTTTGCAGTATGGATTTCTTCTGACAGCTCCTCCTGCTGCCAGGAGGTAGATGTTCATGGCTTCACTAATGCAGGCCTCACCAAGCCATCTTCTCCTAGGCAGGTACCAGAAGTTTCCTGACCACCAGCAACAGCACCCGCCGAACGTACAGCATGCAAACAATGTGTCTGTAATGTCTATTTCTGGATAGCATTTGCATGATTAACCCAACTAACACAGATCAAAATCTCACATTTTGAAAAAAGCACAAGCACATGTCTGTTGTTGTACCGTGACAGGTTGGAGCATTAATCCCAGGAAGTGCTTTTGAAGCAAATGGGGACTAATTAAAATAAGTGCGTCACACCCAATAAACGTATTGTTTCCAGGTCCGAACCTTTTTGCCACACATCCTGAAATGTATCCAGGGGTTAGAGCAAAGGATTTCTAGATATTTACATTTATTAATTTAGCTGAGACTTTTCTCTAAAGCCACTTACAATGTTAATCTACCTACAGTTATTTACCCATTTGTACCACTGGGTAATTTTACTGGAGTTATTTAGGGTAAGTACTTTGATCAAGGCTACAACAGCTGGCTGGGGGGATCAAACCAACAACCTTTGGGTCCAAAAGCAGTGACTTTAACTGCTATGATACCAGTTGTCCCCACGTTTTTATGGTTTTCACAATCGTACTGAGGGTAAACTTTTAAACCTCAAAAGGTTGAAATCCAAAACCAAAGTTGCAACGGATACCGTCAGGGATTTTCTGTTTGCTGATGACTGCGCTCTCAATGCTACTACGGAAGCCGACATGCAGTATAGCGTCAACAAGTTCACCACGGCCTGTAATGATTTCGGCCTCACCGTAAATATGAAGAAGACTGCAGTTCTACACCAGTCTGCTCCAGGAAAAACTTATGACGAGCCTAACATCACAATAAATGAAAAAAGGCTCAGCGCAGCGAATAAGTTCACGTACCTTGGAAGCACACTGTCCCGAAACGTTCAAATCGATGACGAGGTGAACGCAAGACTCGCCAAAGCCAGCGCAGCCATCGGCAGACTACATTCAAACGCGTGGAAAAGAAGAGGCATACGTCTGCAGACGAAACTCAGTCGTACTATCTACACTGCTCTATGCGAGCGAAACATGGACGGTTTATAGTCGTCATGCCCGAAAACTGAACCACTTTCACACAAGATGCCTACGTAGAAATTCTTACTATTAAACGGCAAGAAAAGGTTCCCGATACGGAGGTTCTCGCCCGTGCGGACCTACCGAGTATTCACACTATCCTAATGCACTCCCAACTTGGATGGGCAGGTCACGTGGTACGCATGACAGACCAACGGCTTCCCAAACGACTCTTCCATGGCGAGCTATCCCAAGGCAAGCGATCTAGAGGTGGTCAGAAGAAGCGATTTAAGGATGCGCTTAAATCGTCCGTGAAGGCATTTGGCATCGACACGGATAGCTGGGAAGAATCTGCAAAGAACAGAACGAGATGGCGCACCTCCATACACAAAGGCGCGATGCTGTGCGAAGCCAACGAAACAACTTTAGCCGTGCAAAGACGACAGGAACTGAAATGTCGAGGCCATCGTTCCCAGCAAAAGGGCTCAATCGCACGCCCACGGTGTCAGAGAACATTTCGTGCGCAAATCGGCCTAATCGGCCATCTGCGGACACACAACGCACCACCGCCCCAACCCCAGTCTGACTAGATGGCCCTCGTCGACAACGACGGACAAACAGCATGGTTTTCACAAATCCATGCATGAGTAACGGCAAAAAAAGCAGCTCTCGCACTTGAAGCCACTAGACAATTGGCAAACCGTAAGCAGGCTCCCCGTGCAGACAGCTTTCGAGAACGGCAGGTTCAATTAAGATGTTCTGTCGTAGGAACTAGCTGTAGGGGTAAACACAAACAACTCACCTGCTGGTTCCTGCGAAGCTGTGGTTTTTGGACGGAGTACACAGGGCGCCCTCACCGTGCCCAGGGGAGAGCAGGTGCAGGGAGGGACAGACAGACGGCATTCTCAAACACGGGAGGCTGCGGCATCGGGCAGCCCCACCTGCAGACATAATAGAGCACCCATTACTTTCCCCCATTTCGCCGCACGAATAAATGTGTCGGGAGATACAGATTATGTTCCTTTCTGAGTATTTCAAAGGAGCTAACAACCCTCAAGTCATATTTGCCTTCTGAGTATTATACGTACGTCAGGCAGCAGCTGCCAGAAAGCAAAAATACTTTAAACTGAAACACACGATATAATTAAAAATATTTAGGTTAGGGATGTGTGGGGAGATCTGAGAAACAGAATATAAAACAGACAAAAATGATTTATAATGTAATGTTATATACATAGGGGGGTGCGGTGGCGCAGTGGGTTGGACCACGGTTCTGCTCTCCGGTGGGTCTGGGGTTCGAGTCCCGCTTGGGGTACCTTGCGACGGACTGGCGTCCCATCCTGGGTGTGTCCCCTCCCCCTCTGGCCTTACGCCTTGTGTTGCCGGGTAGGCTCCGGTTCCCTGCGACCTCATCTGGAACAAGCGGTTCTGAAAATGTGTGTTATATACATAATATTTTAAAGCAAAATTATTTTTACATCACGCTGCAGAATTTGTAGGCTATAAACACACACACACACACACACACACACACACACCCAGCTGCTTGCCAAGAGTGAGATCGTGGTGAGCCAGAGCTTGGTGGCACGGGGTGGAGGACACGCCCAGGATGGGACGTCAGTCCGTCGCAAGGCACCCCAAGCGAGACTCGAACCCCAGATACATCGGAGGGCAGGACCCGGTCAAACCCACTGCACCACCACGCCCCTCTTTACACATGCATAAATATACATGTATATATATATTTGAAATACATATATACAGTATGGGGGGGGGCGTGGTGGCGCAGTGGGTTGGACCGGGTCCTGCTCTCTGGTGGGTCTGGGGTTCAAGTCCCACTTGGGGTGCCTTGCGATAGACTGGCGTCCTGTCCAGGGTGTGTCCCCTCCCCCTCCAGCCTTACGCCCTGAGTTGCCGGGTTAGGTTCCGGTTCCCCGCGACCCTGTATGGGACTAGCAGTTCAGAAAATGTGTGTGTGTGTGTGTGTGTGTGTGTGTGTATATACAGTATATAAACATTTATGTTACATTATGGGAGTTGCGAGTAGCTGCGTATTAAGCTGCATATTGTTTCACTTCCAACCTCAAAAAAGTGTGAGTTTGCCCTTTGGGTGAGAATCTTCTGTGTTGCTGGATTTTACTTTCATTTATAGAGCTGATGCTTTTCTCCAAGGCGACTTACACTGGTAAGCTGCTCACGGTCATTCAGCCAGTTACAGTTCAGTAACTTTTTCTGGAGCCATTTTTGAGGGTAAGTACCTTGGCTCAAGGGTACTACTGCTGGAGATGGGAACCAAACCTGCAACCTTCAGGTGCAAAGGTTTCAGCTCTAACCACTTCAGGACCAGCTGCCCCTTTTAAATGTTTCCATCGTTCTATAAATATGAAGCGTACCCGGGTTCTGAACACAGGATATTCCAGCTCGCTCACTTTTAAAAAGAAATTAAATTAATTTTATTTAACGTGAAGACCGCATAAAAGTGCACTGCTCCCCAGACTGATGCGAGAAGATATGCAACGTTTAACACGCATCAAACACACAACACACCGCCTACATGTGTGAACAGACCTTGTTAAGCACAAACAACTTTGGAGCCACCATAAAGAATTTGCTTCAAGCTAGCTTCAAAATGATCTTCGCCATCACCACCAGAGACCGCGGAAATATTTTAACAGCCAAAGATGAAAGATGCGTGTACCGGGTTTTACTCTTTTTCACTTTGGATCACCTTTCAACCAAATTCAAGCACACGACTTATTTAGTTATAGGAGACTTCAACTGAAAAGAGATACGGCCTTATGGTTAATGCGATCAAAGTGCATAGCATAGAAACATTTCACTTATAACATATCTCTCAGTTAAAATTATGTATTATCATGTCATTTATATTCCTTGATTGTGATTGGCTGGTGGGTACAGATGGGAGTTTGGCCAAACTCCTCCCTCCTGAAACTTTGATTTTATAAGCACCAATTAGCTGACACCTCTGCGCAAAGCAGTTTACAATGTCAGATAATTAACCTGGCATTGATTTACCTCTTTTTACAGTATACTGATTGTACTTAATCAATTCAGAGAAAGTAGCTACTGGTTCAACAGCAATAGGGGGCCTTTATCATCTGTGCATTTGTCAGGGTACCATCACCCAGCAACGTGGCCCTTCTTTGATGGACTCTATTTCTAACTTTAAATTTCTATTCCGTATTTCCACCCGGGGGGTGTGGCGGCACAGCGAGCTTGGCTAGCTCCTGCTCTCCAGGGGTCTGGGGTTCAAGTCCCACTTGGGATGCCTTATTATGGACTGGCATCCCATCCTGGGTGTGTCCCCTTCTCCTCCAGCCCTGTGCCCTGTGTTAGCGGGTTAGGCTCTGGCTAGCCGCTCGGCACTCGATTTCGTGTTCGTATTTCTGACTATATGCTGAAAGGACTTTTGATGGACTATATTTTCCTGCTCTAATAAACCAAGCATTCCGGCTTCATTAAGCCTTTCGAAATTACTTTATGTGGCAATATATGGCCATATATTGGAGCGCTTGTCCTGTCGGCCTGGAAAAGCAAGTACAGTGACAGAGCAGTCTACCGGCATGACCCCAGGACTGAGGTTCGCTCCAACGCTTGTGTACCTGCTGCCAGTGGTGCGAGCGAAGGAACCCGAGTGTCTCTGCGGAGGAGAGAAGCACCGTTCGCGTCTGCCGTCCCGGGAACTGCTGCTCCCGTTTGCGTAAAATCGGCCCCGCTCCGTGTTCGCCGCGTCTGTTTGCTGACATGCTATGCAGACTGAGGCTGAACTTGCCAACGGAATGCCATGAGCCTCCGAGCGAGCAAAGCCTTAAAGGTACTGACTGGAGGTACGTGGTGGCTATAAATCAACCTGCACTAGAGGCTCTGAACACATCACTGCTCAAGGACCCCTGATACTCTCCCATATAAGTGGGGGCAGGAAGAGGGTGAACCGGGGAGGCTCCGCATGGCAGGCTGCCTCGTGTTCCCCTTGTGGGCAAATTCTTCTGTCTCCCAACCCCCGCCACCATGGGAGTCTGCAAGTCCCACCAGGAGACACGAAGGGTTAAATGCTCACAGGCTTCCACATGGCAGAAGATCAGAGAGCACACGTAATAACCTACGCCCAATAAATCACCATCGAGCTTCCTAAATGAAAACACCATAAAAGTGGCCTAAACATGCACGTCCAACCAACAGACTCCTCATAATGTCTCGCAAATACAAATTATTCCAAAAAACGGCACCGAACACCTTGAGCGCCGCTTAATGATGTTCAGATGTTTTACTTATATTGCAAAACGTAACGTGTTGATGTTTTACTAACATCGCACATGCGCTTTAAGTACTTCTGTTAAACTTGTGCACCCTCTGGATAGAACAAGATGCCTTTCCGTTAAAATCTCTGACATGCCTGAAGTAACTGAAGACACGGAGAGAAGGGCAATCAAGGTTCGCAAACGTTATTTCCAAGAAAAATACATTTCACATTAGCCATATTCATTGTAAAAGGTGTCTATCATAAGGTAACTTTTACAGCTTAATCCTCTCCATCCGTGGTATTGGTCACTTTGCTTTTACCCTGTGTACTCTGATTGTTCTTTCGTCCTGGGCAATATTTACCCTGCCTGCTGAATATGTGGAAATCGATCATTTTCCCATTCGGCTCTTCTATTAATATGTGCGTCAGTGTCATGAACTTCGTCAATTTCTTGAAAAAGTGAACATTTGTAGCTCTTCCCTCTGCATTTTCAGTTTTATTATTATTTTTTTTAAATAACGACACAGACAACGGGAAAAGTCGGCTGTTCTAAAAAATTCATACGTCATTCTCATAAAACTGTCACATACAATCTGTTTGCACTGTTTAATATTCGATTTTACTTAATATATGGTGGCCTGACCTGTAAACTTTACTGACTAGCACACAAAAATATTACCCTGTTTGTCGCTGCAGAAAAGGACAAGGGAGGACTGTTGGACCAAAACTGGACTATTTATAGGGTTCAATCAGAGTTATTAAGTGTTAATTGTAAAAGAAGTAAAGAATTGGTCAATGAGCAAACGTGCTGGGAGAGAACATGCATTTATTAGAGTTTCCTGAAGGAGGGACAAAGATTCTCCTGCTTAAGCGCCAGGCAACCCTCAGGGGCGGTTAACGCTCTGCTCAGAGGCTAATGTCCTGATCCTGCCTCCCAGTCGAGGCCCTGTCAGCGATTTCCGCGACATTTCCTGAAGTGATTAGACCACGTTGAACTGTGACATTCTGAAGAAGACCCGTAAAGTCCTCCCTCACCACAGCAGCAGACTGGTGTAAAAACACGGTGACGGTGCAGGTGTGCCTTTTTTTTTTTAACCTTATCATTTCGCGATTCTTCATTAAATATAGCTCTTTGAGCGAAACCGTTCCCATCATTCACGCCCTCGTGTGAACGAAGGGCCCCGCATTGCGTCATCAGTTGCGTAATCTTTATGGGAAACAAACGCGAATTGAGTCGCAAGCAAAATCACAAAAAAGATTAAGCAAACTAACGTCTGAATCTTTATCCAGATCAACTTCATTCATTAATCGTATTTGTTTTTTCTTTTATCATCGGATTAAAACCTAACTACCGCTAGCATTTTAATGACATGCGGCTAAGGGTCAGGGTAATGCTGCCGATTTTATTTTTCATCTGCTGCAGTATTTGGCTTATTTAAGCCACAGCTTCCCTGCGGACACTTTTTTTCCCGCACCTTTACTGCAATTTATACAGTAGGCAGAACAGAACAGGCCTGAGCGTGCGAGGAAGCCGACGGTGTTCACGAGCACTCCGTCTTCTTGCGTAACTAAGCAGAGGCAAGGCCTCCGCCAGCCCTCCATACATCTCAGCAGCGGTACTCATCCCGGAGGTCCTGATTTCCTCAGCCGCGCTGAGCCCCGTTGTTGCCCCGGTCAATCCGTACGCAATTCCCACCCCCGGAGAAACAATGACGTCAACAGCACCGGTCCTTTTCTCTTAAAGTGCGTTCTCTGAGATTGACACGGATCTTACTCTTCACATATTTGTATCGGATGCACGTCAGGATAAACACCATCGTTTCGAGCCACCTGAAGTCACGGAGCACAACATCGGGCTAAATCGGCGCAATCTCATTCATAAAATGTTCGCGACTGATTTACGAGGTTCGCGGGGTGCAAGTTTACAAGTCCCCTTCTGTTTATTCCGAAAAGGGCTACACCTCCGTCAGCGGCATGATGTTTCCATGGGAGACGCACATAAATTTTCACCAACTGATTTCCCCTCTTCCCTTCTGCAGTATCTTGGATTTGCCAACTTCCTGTGGGAATCTCTGACACCCCGATGGTGGGCCGCTTTGGCTTCCCTTGGCTTGGAGCTGCGCTCGCTGTGAAGTCCCTGGATCCCAATCAAATGCGAAAGGCTTGATAAAGCTCGTTGAGGAAAAGGACAATCTGTCAAACGGCACACTCCTAACTACTAGAGGGACGGCACCTCAATGGCCGGAAGCGTTTGGAGCTTGACTCGGGGCGCTGGGAGGAAGGCCCCACCCCTCCAGTCCCCGTCACGCACAGAGAAGGGAGCGGCAGGACCCCTTTATCGCTGAGGGTGGTGGCACCAGCCGTTCCAGATGAGAACGTACAGAGTCGGTGAGCAGAGCAAGGCCCTCTTGTACAGCTTTTTCTGCTTCCCGTCACTTACATTTACACGTATTTAGTTGACGCTTTTCGCCAAAGCAACTTACAGCGTTAAGCTGCTTATAATTATTTATCCATTTATACAGCCCGGTGATTTCTTACTGAAGCAATTCAGGGTAAATACCTCGCTCAAGGGTACTCCAGCTGCAGGAGGGAATTGACTTTTGAAGCTCATTCAGGTGCCAGTGGTGACATGTAGCACTCTGATATAAGGATATAGGCGCTTTTGATTTATATATATATACATACATACATACATTTTCAGAACCGCTCGTCCCATAGGGGGTGACGGGGAACCGGAGCCTACCCGGTAACACAGGGCGTAAGGCCGGAGGGGGAGGGGACACACCCAGGACGGGACGCCAGTCCGTCGCAAGGCACCCCAAGTGGGACTCGAACCGCAGACCCACTGAAGAGCAGGATCTGGTCCAACCCACTGCACCATCGCGCCCCCACTTTTTTATATATATATATATATATATATATATATATCAAAAGAAAATATACCTATACATATATATCAAAAGTGCCTATATTCTTACATATAGGGATAGTGTATATATGTATATACAGTATATATATATATATAATATATGATTTCATATTATAATATATGTATATTATTATTATATGATTAAGTTATATATACATATATTATGACTGATCAGATTAACATCCTGAATAATTATTAATATTAATAATATACATTTTCTTGGGACAGCTGGTAGCATAGTGGTTAGAGCTACCACTTTTGGACCCAAAGGTCACAGGTGCAAACCCCGGCTGTAGTTCCCATGAGCGAGGTATTTACTCTAAATTTCGCCACTAAAATTACCCAGTCCTATGAACGGGCAAATAACTGTAAGTAGCTCAACACTGCAGGTTGATTTGGAGAAAAGCGTCAGCAAGATTCACGCTGCGGTGTCTCGGGGACGGCCGAGTAATGTGGAGTCAACAGAGGAGTTAATCTATCATGCGCCGTGTTGTAGAAAAATACACCATAATCAAAATCACAACGAAGATGATGTCACCTTGCAGAGATTTATATCACCTGAATATCATTGCAGACAGTAATTAATAATTACCAGGGTAAATACTGCTCTACTCTGAGCAATTGCTGACAGAATGCTATAAATCACAATGGTTGACCAGGCTCCTGACAGGAAAATCTATAGAAGGTAAAATAAAACCCTTTTTTCATTAACAAGCTACTGTCCTTCCGCCTTTCTCGCCTGTTTAGAGGACAGGGAAGCGGGAAACAGATAAATCGCATGTCGAGAGTAAACAGACTGTCGGTGTCGATGAATATTTGACTGCGGGAAAGAATTGCCGGGATGGTGCTATAATAAGACCTTTGGAAGCATAAAACCTTTATGTAAAAGCAGACAGTGAGACTTTGAACTGAGATTGTGGGAATTCCCTGAAATTTGGAGCTAAAAGGCCATTTCATCCCCTAAAGTGGATGTGCCGCTCTTGTCATGAGTTGCAAAGATGATTGACAACCAATTTTAGGAAACGAGACCTCATGTCAATATAAATGGCACAATAAATGGAAACGTTTTGGGCTCAGCCAGATAATAATTCATGCTTCATTGTGCGGCTCAACAAATCCTAGTAGCTCAGAGTTAAAATTAGGAGATGGCAACCAAAAAAAAAGAGGAAACCTTTGTGTTCCAATGACCTTGGAGACTATAACTCATGCAGCTGCACACATGGCTGGGCAGCACCTCTGCTGAGACGCACAGAGCTCATTAATCCTGCTATCAGACAATGGCACACACCCTTTCCTATGCTGACAATGGGACGGGAGGGGTCCTCGAGTGCCTCAAGCTGACACAACGCACACGCTTATTTTAGCTCTCCTCATTAATTCCATCCCTATGCTACATCTATATTTCCAAAGTCTATTGATTCCTTTCAAACAATGTTCATATTCCATACGCTAAGATATATCCATTAGTAGCCAGTCCCCCGGGTTGATATGATCCCTGTCATTCATGTGTATTTATTATTAAAATACCAGTTTATATATTGTATATGGTCTTTGTTACTATGGGTCCGAAGATATGATAATAAATCAACATAGAAAGGCTTGATGATATGAGACAGTTTTGGCATTTTAAAATTGAAGGAATAAATGTATATTAGTAACATACCCAATTGTTGCACATCTGTTCCACCTGTTCCCCAGCAGGAGGAAGCATTGTACTGTTCACACTGACACTACGCCACAGCAGCCATAGTAAATTCAACAAACTCGTACAGAGTAAATTCGCTAAATCTTTCAAATCACTTTGGAAATTTCAGCAAATGTCTACCTGTACGTAAAGCCACACTGGTCAAAACAAAAAAGGAAAATATTAGAATAATTTCAATAATATTATAATTCATCCGACTGGCGTCCCGTCCTGGGTGTGTCCCCTCCCCCTCCGGCCTTACGCCCTGTGTTACCGGGTAGGCTCCGGTTCCCCGCGACCCCGTATGGGACAAGCGGTTCTGAAAATGTGTGTGAAATGTATAATCCATCCACTGTCAACAAGAGCTGGTCCCAAGCAGGGACACACCCAGGACAGGACGCCAGTCCATTGTAAAGCACCCGAAGCAGGGCTCGAACCCCAGACCCACCACACAGCAGGCACTAGCTAAACCTGCCGTGCCAACACACCCTCCTTAATATTATAATATATGATATAATAAAATCATAAAGGATAGTAATATTATCCTTTACTTGTAGCTGCAGAAAAGTACAAGGATTGTTGTTCTGTTGAATTATTAGGTATGTTGTTCGTTATGTATGTTATATATACAGTACGTACAAATAGTGATAACTCTAACCTTAGCTCCAACCCTAACCATAGCTCCAACCCTAATCGTAGCTCCAACCCTCACCCTAGCTCTAACCCTTACTCTAGCTTCAACCCTAATCCTAGCTCCAGCTTTAATTGTAGCTCTAACCCTAACCTTAGCTGCAACCCCAACTCTAGCTCCAACCCTCACCCTAGCTCTATCCCTAACTCTAGCTTCAACCCTAACCCTAGCTCCAACCCTAACCCTAGCACTAACCCTAACCCTAGCTCTAACCTAACCCTAGCTCAAACCTTTACTCTAGCTTCAACCCTAACCCTAGCTTCAACTCTAACCATAGCTCCAACCTTAACCGTAGCTCCAACCATAAGTCTAGCTTCAACCCTAACCCTAGCTCCAGCTTTAATCGTAGCTCTAACCCTAACCTTAGCTGCAACCCTAACTCTAGCTCCAACCCTAACCCTAGCTCTAACCCTAACCCAAGCGCCAACCCTAACCCTAGCTCAAACCTTGACCATAGCTCTAACCTAACTCTAGCTCCAACCCTAACCCTAGCTCCAACCCTAACCCTAGCTCCAACCCTAACCATAGCTCTGTCTGGCACCACAGCCACACAGACTTTGACGCATTCACAGCTATAATGAACACACACCATCCAAAAATAACAGTAAAACAACACTTGGATGCACAGGAAGTAAACTTCCTGGACACCACTGTATATTACAGTGAATCTCAGAATGGCCTTAAATCACTAGAAACTATGTTCTTTTTCAAAAAAACAGGCAAACATTGTCTGCTACACAAATCCAGTTATCACCCTAAGCACACATTCAAAGGACTAATAAAATCGCAGCTGATCAGGTTCCACAGAATCTGTTCAGAACGAATTCACTTCGACAATGCAACCGCAGTTTTGTTCCAGGCTCTCCGACCAAGAGGGTACACAAGATGATTTTTCGCCACATAAAATCACAGACACTGCATTCATTAGAACAGCGACGGTATGCTGGGGGGCCAGGCTCTGAAAATGTCATACCTCTGATAACAAAGTACTCTCTCCAAAACACAACACTTAACCACAAACTAAAAAACTGTTGCACTGAAATCAAGGAGGGGTATCCACCACTGCAAAACTTTAAAATAATTTCAGCATACAAAAGGAACAAAAATTTAGAAGAGTTATTAGTCACGTCCAAATTTAACTCGGGTTCAAAGGTACCACCAGACCACTACAAACATTTCACACCGTTAAAATACGTCATAAACGGAGGAGGGGGACAGCCTGTCCGACAATCAATAACACTGTCCACAAAAAACGCAGTGTACCTGATCACCTGGAACAGGTGTCAAAAAAAAGTGCATCGGGGAGACCAAACATGAGCTCAACACCAGGCTGAAACGACACCTCCCACAGAACTAGGACCACTGCACTTATTAACCACTTCATAGACCACGGATTGGACAGCCTAAACATTACAGGTCTAGAAGCTAACATCCACTGGTCCACCGGGGACAGGCATAGAGCGGAACGAAAGTGGATTCACGTGCTTCACACACAAACTCCCAAAGGGCTCAATGAAAGGTAAGGTGGACCAAGCACATACAACCCTAACCCTAATCCCTAACCCAACCCTAATTCTAATCTTAACCCCAACCCTAACTATCATCTTGACCCCAGCCTTCACCCTGACCCCTGCCCTTATCCTAACCCTATCCCCAGACCACACACACACACACACACACACACACACACACACACACACACACACACACACACACACACACACACTCTTTCAGAACCGTTTGTCCCATACAGGGTCACAGGGAACCAGAGCCTACCCGGCAACACAGGGCGTAAGGCCAGAGGGGGAAGGGGACACACCGAGGACAGAACACCAGTCCGCCACAAGGCACCCCAAGCGGGACTCGAACCCCAGACCCACCAGAGAGCAGAACTGTGGGCCAACCCACCACGCCACCGCACCACCACACCCCCACACACATTAGTCATACACGCTCAAAATTTTTTTATCCTAAAAAAATCTCCCATCCACAACCTACCCCTATCCAAGCATACAAACCTGCTCTGGACACCTGAACACTAACCACATCATAGCACATTCACCACAGAAATTTCAACCCCTCCTACAATTCCACACTAGACCCACAAGGGGGAGACATTACTCCGCAACAAAGACAAAAAAAATTCTCTGACAACACATGGGGCTCTTGATCCACTTCTCTCCCACAACTGGACACCCATAAGCAAACACACACATATAAAACGCTTTTACACACCTTCCAGCAACGCTTCCTTCATCAGCATCACTCCACCACGCACAAACACACCTAAAATAAAAGGGACATGTTACAACCGGGAGGAGAACACAGTGCTGCCAAAGCAATCGAAACACAGCTGTGTGTACGAAGTCCATAACTGTCCTCAGTTGAACCCCAATGTTAACCCTAGCCCTAACCCAGCCCTAACCCAACCATAACCCCAACTCTGACCGTAACTCTAACCCTAACCCAAACCCTAGCCATAGTCCTTACCATAACCCTAATCCCAACCCAACCCTAACCCCAGCCCTAGCCGTACCCCTACCTCTACCTATACCCCTAACCCCAGCCCCAACCCTAACCCTAACCCTATCCCCAGCTCTAACCCAACCCTAGCCATAGTCCTTACCCTAACTCTAACCGCAACCCAGCCCTAACCCCAGCCCTAGCCGTACCCCTACCTCTACCTATACCCCTAACCCCAGCCCCAACCCTATCCCTATCCCCACCCCTAACACTAATCCTAACCCTAACCCCAGCTCCAACCCTAACCCTAACCCTTTCTCTTCTCCTAACCATAACGCTAATTCTAGTCCTAATCCTCGCCTCATCCCTAGCTCTAGCCCTAACCCTAACCCAAATCCAAACCCAAACCCCAACCCTAACCCTAACCCTAACCCTAACCCTAACCTTATCCCTTTCTCTACCCCTAACCCTAATCCATAGTCTTATATCTCCCCCAATCCTAACCCCTTACCCTAACCCCAAGTAGCATTGACAATTCTGAGATGGAAATGCTGTGTCTAATATCTATTAATATTGACACAGTTTTTACATGCATCCTTGGTGATTTTGTACAGCTTTACCTCTTTGTTTTCTGCAGGCATTGATAAAAACTATCAGATATTTGGACACTTCTGCCGTTACTTTATGTCATTATCTGAGTCAGCTTCCACCGCACCTGTCCTGAATACTCCTTGACAAGTACTTTGTGTCATATGTACAGTACCGCCTGCATAGTTAAGGTCTGGACCTATACAGACCTTCTGAAAAATGTCATAATTATGTAATTATCATTGCACTTTTGGCAGTCACAGCAGTAACTGTTGAGTAGGTTTATTACATTCAATCATATCCAGGCCCAAGTGGAGGCTAGAGTTTAGAACGGCTGTGATCCCTGTTTTGGGTCAGGTCCATATCCTCGCACTGGGCCTCATCTGGGCTGGTGTTACAGCCATAGCTGCAAGGACCTGTTCTGTGTGAGCCTACAGTGTTGGTGCAGCTGAAGTGCTGGCTGCAGGTTCCAGGGGCCTGATTTCATTTGTCATCATCTGGGGCGTACAAACACACCCCCGTGCACAAAGTGGGTGCGTTCCGTTCCTGCGTTCACCTTCCTTTGGAGTCATTTCACAGAGTCCCTCACAAGCAGAGCTCTCCACAGCCACACCTGTGTCAATTCCATGTGTTCTCTATTATCCAAGCCGGTTATAAAGTGCAGATTTACAAGCGGAAAAATTCCCAAGGAAGCTAAAATGCGAAACCAACCTCACAGAAAGGGCTGGATATTATTCCCTGACCTGAAGAAATGTGCATTTGGAAGGTTCTAGAAAACAACTGGACACAAAATAAACAAAAAGGAAAGTTACGCAATGAGCAATTAGGGGTAATTTGCTATATTTAAAAAATTTGCCTGTGGGCTAAGAGGAAATTGTTGACAGCCTTTGCTGGCCTACAAGCATCCAGTACCATCCAGTACCCTGCCAGGGTGAGAAAATGGTTCTGAATGACTTTCATGAGGACCTAACGACCACTGTAGACCGAGCTACTGTGTAGCTTGGAACTGAATCCCACCTCCAGCTGTAGTAGCCTCGAGCAAGGTACTTATCATAGATTGCCCCAGTAAAAATACCCAGCTGTGTAAATGCATAAATAGTTGTCAGAAGCTTAACATTGTTAGTCACTTTGGCAAAACCTGTATCAAAGTAGACAGCTGGTAGTGTAGTGGTTATTAATACTGCCTTTGGACCTGAAGGTTGGAGGTTTGAGCCTTACCTCTGGGTGGAGCCCTCTTGTGCAAGGTACTTACCCTGAGTTACTCCACTAAAAAAATGCCCAGCTGTATAAATTGGTAAATAAGTGTAACCCCAACAGTGTAACTTGCTTTGGAGAAAAGTGTCAGATAAATGTATTAAAGTTTGTGGCTTTTTGGGGGGCGAATTTGGCTTGGTCCTGCTCTCTGGTGGGTCTGGGGTTTGAGTCCTGCTTGGGGTGCCTTGTGATGGACTGGCATCCCATCCTGGGTGTGTCCCCTCCCCCTCCAGCCTTGCGCCCTGTGTTGCCAGGTTAGGCTCTGGCTCGCTGCGACCTCGCTTGGGACAAGCGGTTTCTGACTGTGTGTGTGTGTGTGTGTTGTGGCTTTTCCAGAAGAAACCATTTGAACTCCCACCCCTGGGTGGCGCTGTGACTGCACATCACGGCTCCAACCGTCAACAAAATGAAGTAACTTAGACCTCTTAAAATGTGTATTTTCCCCCCTTATCCTGATCACTTCATTCTTTACTTTATAATCAGGTTAAATTACATAATATCCGATAGCCCCTGACGTGACTTCACCGTACAAAGTCTGTGTGTGGTGTCTCTCAACAAGTGCAGCTTTTTCAGGTTTCCTGGAGATGGACAGTTTGTGTGTCCCATAAAATCGTTTGCCAAATACTACCTTAACTGCTAAGACTAATATATTTTATTAGTTTTAGCCATCGAGGGAGAATTTGGCTGAAGCATTTGTCTCAAGCGAGGTTGCAGCAAGCCAGAGCCTAAGCCAGCAATACAGGGCGTGGGGACACACCCAGGGTGGGATGCCAGTTCATTGCAAGGCACCCCAGGCTGGATTCAAACCCCAGACCTGCCAGCAAGCAGGACCTGGCCAAGCCCCCCCACACACTTTCTGAACCGCTCGTCCCATACGGGGTCACGGGGAGCCGGAGCCTAACCCAGCAACACAGGGCATAAGGCTGGAGGGGGAAGGGGACACACCCAGGACAGGACACCAGTCCGTCGCAAGGCATCCCAAGCGGGACTCGAACCCCAGGCCCACCAGAGAGCAGGACCTGCTCCAACCCACTGCACCACCATGCCCCCCTACCTCTTCTACAGTAAACAGTTATTATTTCTGGGATGAATATTTATCCTCCCTTTCTAAGCATAAAAACCAACATAAAAACAAACACTACAGTAACTGAGGACAGCTGGTTAGAACTGCTGCCTTTGTACGCAAAGGTCGCAGGTGGAACCCCATGTAACACTACGGTAAAGTTGAGCAAGGTGCTTACCCTAAAAATTACCCAGCTGTATAAATTGGTAAATAATTTTTAGTAGGTTAATATTGTAAGTCGCTTTGGAGAAAAGTGTCACCCAAATAAATAAATGTAAATAATAGCAGTTCAACAAAGGTCATTGTACACCGAGGTGTAGACTTTGCAGACAGAGTAATCATCAGGTCGGAGGTCTCTAGTGTCGTAAATCTGTAAATACTGCACAAGTCATGCTATTATTCTAAAACATCAGATTCTAATTCACATTTTTTCATACTCTTTTATTGTGTATTCACCAAGTTGGCTTTTCTGTGCTGAACACAAGTGGGGAGAAAGTGCGAAGGTTCAAAGCCACTTGGACAATACGCTCTGCTTGGATGCTGTCATGGAAACGCAGTGGCTATTGACAGGGCCGATGAAGGCCCATTGGATGACAGCATAAGTGGAATGCTTCTTTCAAGCGTTGCTGTGGCCTTGATGTCAGAGTGCTTTCGTGCATGCCATCTCTGAGCTGGAATCACAGAGGATGGGTATGCCGAAAGACATCATTGGACTGCGGGAGATAACCAAAGTTCCCAGAAGAAGCCCATGCAAACATGGGGAGAACATGCAGGCTCCATAGAGACAGAGCCAGATTCCAATCAATGTCTGAATTTACAACCAGCAAGCTATGAAGCATCAGCACTAATTGCTGTACCACTGTGCTGCACAGATTCCACCCAAACTTTTCCTTCAGACCAGAACAAATTCTTCCAGACATTTCAAGAACACTCTGCTTTTACCACGATGAAAATGAGTACAGCATGGAAAAAGAACAACATAATATGAAAATATATTTATTAAAATGTTTAGATGATACATAAAAAGCACGGTGTGTGCTGATGATACCCAGCTCTTCCTTTCCTTTCCACCTGGAGCGTCAGACATCTCCGCACGCGTTGCTGCTTGCCTGTCGGACATCTCTTCATGGATGTCTGATCACCACCTCCAACTCAACCTTTCCAAAACAGAGATTCTTCACCTCCCAGCTGGCCTGTCCTCCTGTCACGATCTATCGATCAAACTGGACAACTCACTCATTTTGTCTACCTCCTCGGCTAAGAGTCTGGGAGCGCCGACTGACTCAAGTCTATCTTTTTCTCAGCACGTCGAAGCCACAACCCGGACCTGCAGATACATCCTGCATAATATTCGTAGGATCCGTCCCTACCTCACTACTGACTCCGCCCAAGTACTTGTCCAGGCCATGGTGACTTCCCATCTGGACTACTACAACTCTCTCTTGCGTGGCCTTCCCACTACTGCCATTAGACCTCTACAGCTGATACAGAACGCTGCTGTCCGAGTTGTGTTTGACCTGCCAAAGTCTTCCAATGCATCTCCTGTACTCATCTCTCTGCACTGGCTTCCTATAGCTGCCTGGATAAAATTCAAGATCCTGGTTATTGTCCACTAATGTGTAAATAGAACTGCTACCAGCTAATAACAAGACTTGATCAACTGCTACACCCCAACCAGACCCCTTCACTCATCTACTTCTGCTCACTTGGTGGTCCCGCGCATGAAAAATAAAGCACGGAGATTCTTGGTTCTGGCTCTGTTGTCATGGAATGACCTCCCCCTCTCACTCAGAACTGCTGAAACTCTGTCTACATTCAAGAAGGGTCTGAAAACTCATCTTTTCCAGACTCACTTCACCTAAGATCTCTCCAGCTCATGTATGGTGTAAATGTTCATGCACCATAACTGTATGATCATCCCCAGATAAGGCTTTACACAGCCGCTACTCCTGTATTATATGTAAATGTTTGTGTACCTTATGAAAAGAAAAAAAAAAAAAGTTGTAAGAAGGTTATCAGGATTCATCTATCCTGAGTTTTATGCACCTATCCGTGCTATGAACATCGGTTTATCAAGTGGAAAGTAACACACTAGGTTTACTTAAGAATCACATGTCTGCAGCTATGTCCCTTTCTTCTAATGTAATGTAGAAATTGTATTTTTGCTGAGATGTATGTCACTTTGGAGAAAAGCATCTGCTAAATTAATAAATGTAAATGTAAATGTAAGAAGGGGTGTGCAGAAACTGGGTGTCGTGGTAGACCAGATGCTGTGCCCATCTCTGGAACACATTGTTGAGTTCCCAGAATCATCAGAGATGCATATTTCCCCGCTGTCATATGAGATGCTCTCTGCATGACTGTAAATATTGATAGCATTTATGCCGAGAGTCTGTTCTCCATGGAGATTCACAGATGAAGACAGCTCAGGTCACTCCTTGTGCTGGAGGCTATAAGGTACCAGGGAAATGCACAAGGCTACCAAGCAGACATGGGAGTGATGGAGTGAAAGCCAGATGTTTTCCCAATTTTTGCAGGACTCTATGAACGAAAATGCTGGTGGCTCAAGCTGCCTTTTTTCTCCTTGTACCAAGTACATCCAAAAATTATACAGAATGTAAGAAGGAGGAGACCAGACTAAATCATAGTCCATTAGCCTTTAGTACAGTATTCTGCCTCTGCACCTGGACTCTGCATTGTGTTTGCATATATTATGTATGGGTGGCACAGAAAGTAGCGCTGCTGTCTCACAGAGCCTGGGTGGTGCGAGAGGATGTGTTCAATCCCCACTCAGTCTGTGTGGAGTTTGCATGTTCTACCTGTGTCTGTGTGGTTTCCGCTGGGTGCTCTGGTTTCCTCCCACAGTCCAAAGACATGCTGTTCAGATTCACCCATAGTGTGTGAGTGACAGAGAGAGTGTGTTCCACTGATGTATGGATGAGTGACCCATTGAAAGTAGTGTATCTAGCAGTATAAGTCACCTTGGTGAATAAAGTGTGTGGGCTGATAACACTCCATAGAGTTCATTGGAAGTTGCTTTGGAGAAAAGTGTCTGCAAAATGAATAAATGTGATTGTTGCAGTTTCCTCCAACAGTCCAAAGCCATATTTGTGGTGGATTTGTGGTACCCTGCCTTGCTTAGGGGGGAGTGTGGTGGTGCAGTGGGTTGGACCACGGTCCTGCTCTCCCCTGGGTCTGGGGTTCAAGTCCTGCTTACGTTGCCTTGTGATGGACTGGCATCCTGTCCTGGGTGTGTCCCCTCCCTCTCCAGCCTTATGCCCTGTGTTGCTGGGTTAGGCTCCGTGACCCCGTATGGGACAAGTGGTTCAGACAGTGTGTGTGCGTGCGCCTCGCTTAGTGGTCCAGATCACAGACTCTGTAATAGGACAAACTGCTGTCAGTAGCAGGCAATAAGTTTTGACCAAAAAACCAACAGTGACTGCCTCCACACTCTGCGTTCCAGTTTAATTTCTCTTTCAGTACTATGGAAATAGAAATAGGGAACACATGCATGACTGAAAATTTCTGTTAAGTGCCAGACATCTTGCATTTTTTTTGTTTTGGTTGTTAATTGTAGGGTGGTGCTGGAGGGTCAAGACAGGTAGGCCTAAACGCCCTGCTGCTATTCACAGACAGCTAGTCAGGGGACAGCTAGTCCAGAGCAGCTAGTCAGGAAAAGCAAATCAGGGACAGCTAGTCAGGAAAAACTTTTCAGGAATAGCTAGTCATGGAAAGTTAGTCAAGAAAGCTAGTCAGAAAAAACTGTCAGGGAAAGCTAGTCAGGAGTAAGCTAGTCGGGGGCAGCTAGTCAGGACTGGCTAGTCGGGGACAGCTAGTCAGGAAAAGCTAGTCAGGGAAAACTCGTCAGGAAAGCTAGTCAGGAAAAACTTTTCAGGAATAGCTAGTCAGGGAAAGTTAGTCAAGAAAGCTAGTCAGAAAAAAACTGTCAGGGAAAGCTAGTCAGGAGTAGCTAGTCAGGAAAAGCTAGTTGGGGGCAGCTAGTCAGGGAAAGCTAGTCGGGGAAAACTAGTCAAGAAAGCTAGTCAGAAAAAAAGGTGTCATGGAAAGCTAGTCAGGAGTGGCTAGTCAGGGGCAGCTAGTCTGGGAGAGCTAGTCAGGAAAAACTTTTCAGGAATAGCTAGTCAGGGAAAGTTAGTCGAGAAAGCTAGTCAGAAAAAACTGTCAGGGAAAGCTAGTCAGGAGTGGCTAGTCGGGAAAAGCTAGTCGGGGGCAGCTAGTCAGGATTGGCTAGTCGGGGACAGCTAGTCGGGAAAAACTGTCAGGGAAAGCTAGTCAGGAGTAGCAAGTCAGGAAAATCTAGTCGGGGGCAGCTAGTCTGGGACAGCTAGTTAGGGAAGGTAGTCAGGAAAAGATAGTCAGGAAAAACTAGTCAGGAAAGCTAGTCAGGAAAAACTTTTCAGGAATAGCTAGTTAGGAAAGTTAGTCAGAAAAAACTGTCAGGGAAAGCTAGTCAGGAGTAGCTAGTCTGGGAAAGCTAGTCAGAAAAAAGGTGTCATGGAAAGCTAGTCAGGAGTGGCTAGTCAGGGACAGCTAGTTAGGGAAGGTAGTCAGGAAAAGCTAGACAGGAGTAGCTAGACAGGGAAAGCTAGTCAGGAAAAACTTTTCAGGGAAAGGTAGTCAGGAGCGGCTAGACAGGGACAGCTAGTTAGGGCTAGAGCTAAATACAGCTGCTGCCTTTGGACCCATTGGTTCAAATCCCATCTCCAGCTGTAGTACTCTTAAGCAAGGTATTTACCCTAAATTGCTCCAGTAAAAATTACCCAGCTGATAAAATGGGTTAATCAGTGTAAATAGTTTAATGTTGTATGTCTCTTGGGAGATAAGCATCAGCTAAATAAATAGATGTAAATGTAGTCCTGCTGCAATAAAACAGGAAAGTGTGGTAAATAAAGTGCACTTGTTTTGGATCGCTTCACAAAAGCTGGAACTGGCCCAGATAACAAATCCCTCCTAATCCTCCTCCTCTTCTTCCTCCTCCTCCTTCTTCATGAAGAAAACATTACTGAAGTCAGTGTTACTGCAGGAAACAAAAAAGTCCCTGAAAAAGTGTCCGCGAAAAAATCTGCAAAGAACAAAAAAGTACATGCTGGACAGTGCTGCTAAAGTGATACATTGTTTTCCATTTTGAGCAGTGTGATGGGAATAAATAACTGATTTTTTTTTCCAACTTCAATAAAGTTGTTTGCTTTGTTACACAGAAAATACATTCATCTTGCGCAGCCAGTCAGAACAGAAAATAAAATTTGATGGGAGAACTGATGGGAAAAAAGAACTGGCTAAATTGTTGGGAAATTGGGCATGAAGTTTTACAGAATTTATACAGTATGTGTTCAGAGAATTATTTGTCTACTAAAATGTAAAGAGAGAGACGTGACAAATCACATTTTCTGACAGTAGTGGGTGGGGCTTCAGGGGGGTGTGGCCTCTGACATCTCCTCTGCATTAATTTTACCGTCTTCGTCAAGGTACTCAGAGGACGTCCATCCATCTGACCCTTCGTTAAAAAACAAAGCCAGTTACACTAATCTCCCAAAGCCAAAGGTCAATTTGGTGGGAAACACTACAGTGCTGATTGTATCAAATAACACAACAAACAGCAGCAAAGTTCTTCAAAACTTCAAAAAGTTCTTAGTTATGTAGAATTTTACATTCATTATGATTACTTAAAGTTTACTGATTACAAAAATACCACCAGTTCTTCTAGAGTGTTACTTTTAACTTAGTACTTTACAGCCATTGGAAGATTCTAGAATGTACCGAAATATTTCTAGAAAGCATCAGACTTTAAAAGGTTCTGGAATATTTGGTGGCTGGAAGCCAAGGCCAAAATTTGCCAAAATTTGCTAATTTGTGGAATATGTTTCTAAAACGCGGGGGGTGCGGTGGTGCAGTGGGTTGGACCACAGTCCTGCTCTCCGGTGGGTCTGGGGTTCAAGTCCCGCTTGGGGTGCCTTGCGGCGGACTGGCGTCCCGTCCTGGGTGTGTCCCCTTCCCCCTCTGGCCTTACGCCCTGTGTTGCCGGGTAGGCTCCGGTTCCCCGTGACCCCGTAAGGGACAAGCGGTTCTGAAAATGTGTGTGTGTGTGTGTGTTTCTAAAACCTGACATATAGTGTGACCTAACACCAAAAGTATGTTTAATCTAACAAAACTGAATGGAAAATGCAAAAAAAGAGCGACATAATACAATTTCTGTTAAGTTTTTTGCTCATTAATTTTGGAAAGAGCTGATGTTATACATTTGATAATTATGCAATCAAAGGAAAGGTGGGTGGAATGTTTACTGAGAAAAGCATATTAAGATAATTTGTCCGCTGATTTGTCCGAAGAAGTGAGATACTTACATGGCGTGTTTCCTTTCTTGTTTTGGTAATCCAAACCTTTTCTTTTTTTTTAATTTTCCAGGGAATTGTGCCGAGACAAATGGGGCTTAGGACTGTCCTCAATATATTAACAGCATTCATCAATGACAGTCTAAGCCATTTCAGCCCATTTCTCTTCACGTCTTTTATAAGACCTTTATAATATCGCCATAATGGGGTGTTGTGACAGTGAACGACACAAACACACACACTGACACACGCACACACCCTGTGCTTCTCACCAGCAAACACATCACTAACTGCAGTACTTTGCAGAAGGCTTAGGATGAGCTGCGGCCAGGATCTCAAACACTCACTCAGCCTAGTGCCGGACAAATCCAGAAACCCCACGGATTGAGCTCTCAGAAAGACCACCTGATGTGTTACATGTCACCTAGGACACACACACCATCTTTACTGGGATTCGCTTTCAGAGCTATTTTTTGAAAAAGTATGGATCTGCTATTCGTGGAAGCGTCAATGGAAAATGTGTAATCGAGTTCCCTGCATTCTTGTGTATTTTAATGAAGCTCAGCAATGATCTTCTTCTGTCATTCTGTGTAAATTCGCCAAAACTATTCTCCAGGCAACTGGAGATATAAAAACAAAACAAATTAATCAGCCACAACAAGGAAACAGAAGACATTGTGGCATATTGTTCCCAGCGTATCTCTAGTCCTTGCAGATTTTCCCAGTTTCTGCACCAGACCTGCAACATGTTCACTGCTGCCTTATTATTGATGTTTTTATTGCATTTACTCTTTTAGCTGAGACTTTTATCCAAAGCAAGTCACAATTATACAGCTGGGTAATATTTACTGGAACAACTTCAATGTAAGCATCTTGCTCAAGGGTACTCTAGTTAGAGATGGGATTTGAACCTGCAAGTCTAAAAGTAGCAGCTCTAACCACTACACTATCAACTATTATTTCTGTAAAGTAGACATAACATAAAATCTTAGCACACTTTGGACATGTCGCACTTGGAAAAGCTTGATGGAAAAAAAAGCAGGCGACCCTAATCCTAACCCTAAGCCTAAACAGGGTAAATGGACCTGTTTACAGCAGTGAGCACACCCCTTTCACCCTCAGTACACAGGTATAAGACAGTCGCTCTGGAGGAACTCTTCATATGTGTTTGCTGAGACTCAAGGTCAACGTCAACAAAAAGAAGGCCAGCATCTGCATTTCTTTAAAGGGTTCACATCATTAAACTTCTGAGGGCAGTATCTGTTCAATATCAGTAAGAATTATTACATATTGAGAATTATGTAAAGGTATGTATAATTTAAATGGAAGATAAATAATGTGCATATGAGACTGAAGCACAGTGCACCCCACAGATGCTGAGGTTGCTGGAAAGGATTTGTGAACCAAAGTATTGCTGATGGAGGCTTACTATCCATCTTTCCCATCATTACATTTATTTATTTAGCAGATGCTTTTCTCCAAAGCGACTTCCAACAAACTCTATGTAGTGTTATCAGCCCACACACCTTATTCACCGCGGTGACTTACACTGCTAGATACACTACTTACAACGGGTCACTCATCCATACATCAGTGGAACACACTCTCTCTGTCACTCACACACTATGGGTGAACACGAACAGCATGTCTTTGGAGTGTGGGAGGAAACCAGAGCACCCAGATGAAACCCACATAGACACGGGGACAACATGAAAACTCCACACAGACTGATCAAACACACGTCGTTTCGCACCACACAGGCGCTGTGGGACAGCAGCACTGCTCACTGTGCCACCGTGTTGCCGTTAATGGGAATGGGCTCCTCCCCCATTTATGGGCTGGGCTCACCAAGCCAGTCTTTCCTCTTTTCGTGAGCCAGAAAGACAGGGATTCAAGGGTACCCTAGGGGCTGCGGATCCTGTCAGGGGTGACCCCGCTTGCACACATGCAGACCCAGGGAGCAGCAGTAGCAAGAGTCCTTCGAGGACAAGTGTGTAACAGGGTACACCATGGCTGGGTCACATGGCAGGAACCAGTAGGGACTAAACGTCTGTCTAATGTGTAACAGCAGGGTTACGCTCACCCACGACAAAAGTCTCTGAGTGAGAATGGGTTTCAAATGAGTTTCTGATGGCCACATACTGCTGTGATAGAACTCCTACCAGGAGCTCAATTGTTGCCGACTGAAACAGCATTAAAAACCAGGCAATGGGAAGAGTTTACACAGTGTCTCCACGAGGCCTTTATTGTCAGGCAGTCAAGTGCCAAGTGCTTTCTCTGCCACGCACAGTTTTACAGTCTGGAACTAACAAAGTTTGGATTCCATTTGTGCTTTTTGACATGAACACTGTGTGGCGGCTGTATTTTTTCACTTTCACGGTTCTCAGCCACACACCTTTTGAAATTATTTGTCTCTCGGGGTCCTACAGTAATGTAAAACACCCTCATCACACCATGTGTCTGTCCCAGATGTGATTAAGCACTAAAATATGGGGGAGGTTGTTCCAAGAAATGCCTTACTGCCCCATTAAAGTAAAATTAGGCCATGTTCCACATAAGCAGTGTCACCGACACACCTCCACAACAGGACAGAAAAGAGGGAAGAAGGGATGGAGGTAGGAAAGCTCTCTGGCTAGTTGAGGATCTAACCTGGGAAGGCTCCTCAACATGAAATTTTTATGTTGCCTAACGTGTGCGGCAGGAAGGGCTCTTGGCCTTTGGACAGCGACGGTCCATCTGCCTCATCTTCCAGAAGCGGTGCTTCTACGTGGTTCTGGTACACAGGGAGCAGGAGGGTGAGGAACGTCATACTCAGGAGGGACGTGCAATCCACACAGTCTATCCACAGCTGCAGTGATTGCATTGTGTCCCCTTTCCCCACGTTTTCCACGAAATACTTATTTGGTGAGAATCAGTGCTTCTCATGTGACATAACAGGTGTGTAAAGACCAGTTCCATATGTTGCTTTAGAGGAAATCATGTGTGTAGTAGAAATACACAAGTAGTGCAGGGGTAAAAAATAACTGAAGCCCAAGTTGTATTAATTAAACCAAGTAGGTAAGTAGAATCAGGTGTGTAAATCATGGTCATTCATTCATTCAATACATTCATTTTAAGATTTAATATTTAGATTTCATAAGTTTATTTTAATTTTTCATACAAGAATAATGACCATCCCTACAAGGTTCACATACTTCAGTGCAGCACTGTATAGTACCATCAATTGCTCTATACTATTGCCATGGATAAAACTGTCAGCTAAACAACAAATTAATAATAACAGCAAAAATGACAAATTATGTTTCTTACTGACTAGATCAGGCACAGATGGAAGAAAATGATCTCAGATTTTACTGGGAAGAAGTAGAATATAAAAATATTTGGTTGTAAGAATGATGGATTAATGCCTTTAACTTTTGGTGAGTGAAAAAAGCAATAACAAGGAAATGGAATTTGAAAATAACATTCTGAGATTTGATTGATTATGCACGAAATTGCTCTGATAAAAAAAAATACTAAAAAATCAGCCTTTGTCTTTAAGAAAAAAACTGACCCATGTGAATTGGATTTGTCACCCAGGAACATTTTATTCAATAACATTTGATATTTTTTCAATACCGTTTAGTTGTTAATTATGAAATTCTCCAAAAGATGACAGGGCTCAGGAGAGAAGAAAAAATGGCCTCAGATTAATTCACATAAAACTGCACATTGAATATTTCAAACATCTAGAGTCCTTATGTACATTTCGTGACCAAGTTCTAGTGCTGAAGAAATGAAACCCTCTCTATTCTCCATTCCCAAAAATGCATACAATTACACAGTTCAATATAATTCATAATTCTCTCACTCTCACACACACACACACACACTTTCTGAACCACTTGTCCCATACGGGGTCGCGGGGAACCGGAGCCTACCCGGTAACACAGGGCGTAAGGCCGGAGGGGGAAGGGGACACACCCAGGACGGGATGCCAGTCCATCGCAAGGCACCCCAAGCAGGACTCGAACCCCAGACCCACTGAAAAGCAGGACCCGGTCCAACCCACTGCACCACCGCACCCCCATACTAATTCATAATTCATAATTCAATTCCTATAATTCATAATCTGTTCAGCAAGTGAGTTGAATGTAATCAGATACAGCATATGATTTTTACTCTAATTAATATATTCTTTCATATGTATTGTCTATTGCATAAAAACAGTTTCTCATCTATTGAACTTAAATGTCAGATTCAGTGAGTCATGGAGAAGCCTTGGAAGATGGACTTGTGTTATAATGTTAAGATGAGCTTTCATATGCAAAGGAGATTAGCTTTTTCACTATTCTACAACAGAGCAGTCGCATAGAACACATTTATTACTTCGTGGGATAAATCTGCAACAAACTGATCATATATGAGCCACATATATATTGAACATACAGGTTTTGAAAAAAGGGGTGTGTTGGGCTTGGCTGGGTCCTGCTCTTTGGTGGGTCTGGGGTTTGAGTCCTGCTTGGGGTGCCTTGGGATGGGCTGGCATCCCATCCTGGGTGTGTCCCCTCAACCTCCGGCCTTGCGCCATGTGTTGCCAGGTTAGGCTCCAGTTGTTTTGGAGAATAAATTCACCTTTAAAAATTCTAACCAGACACAATAGCTGGCAATAGCTGTCAAACTCCAAAGAACTCGGAAACATAGTATGAATGTGGGACATATAATCCTATTTAGAGTATAAATTCAATATTATGGTGCAGCTTTAGATACTTAGGATTCTTACAAAGACCTTGAATTCAATACTGTATAGAGAAGCTGAATTCGAAGTATGAACTTGCATTATAAGTACGAGCTGCAGACATTCCTTTATAAAGTGGCAGTCAGTACCGCATGGTGAGCGTAACTGACATGACATGACACAATGATCTCAGTGCAGATGCTTTTGAAAACACTAATAAACTGGTCACTGTCCTTACCCTATGTACTCAGATTGTTCTTTTGTCTCGGGCTATTTTTAGACCGCCTGCTAAACACATGGACACTGATCATTTTTCCATTTTACTCTAGTTTTAATATGTGGCTTAGTGTCATTAACAAGGTGGCACCAATTTCGAAATTCCTTCACAGAGTGGATATTTCTCGTTCTCCAGTCCGCATCTTCAGCTGTGTCCACGAGACTACGGCGATTCAATGGAAATAGAGCAAAGTGTAATAAGAGCAATCCAAACTGTAAGGAACCTTCTCCAATTCCTGGACAGGGAGTTCCAGCTTGCCGCTGTATATAGACGTCCTACAGGGACAGCAGGACACAATTTCAGAACCTTGCAGTGTGTCACCTTCAAAACATCCAGCAAAGCATCTACCTCATTTCCAACAGTCTCGACTGAACTGGCAACATCAGAAATGACATTCAGAGCAAAAGTATCACATTCTGACAAGTAATTCACACATGGGCTAAAAATGTGTGAGGAAAGAACAAATTAACTCCCAGTTCATACACTTTCCTGTCTCAGTGCTTTATATACAGGATGTGACTCCCTCTGTCTCAAACATTTGTAGCAGGTGAATTGACGCATCAAACCTGTTAAGCAGAGTAAAACAAAATGAAGTATGGTAACCAGGAGGTGCCCATGATGTGCCAATTTGCTTTTTTAGGAAGCTTCCCGGGTCACTAATGTACAACATAACAATTCATCGTTCGATTTCTGACACAGGTAAACTGTAAATAGCCACAGGGCTCTTCTGGAACCATAGGCAAGGTACAACTTCATTTGATTTAGCTGTTCCAACTCCTCTTGTCTGCTGGCACGTGCTGTATGTATTGACACAGATGCAAGTAAGATGATGTAAGCTGCTTGCAGACAAGAGAGTGTATTATGGTTATTCACAGGATTTACTGCATTTATACTGAGCTGATACTTTTCTCCAAAACAACTTACCATGTTAAGCTACCTTCAATTAATTATTTACGCATTTATACAGTTGGGAAACTATACTGGAGGAATTTAAGGTAAGTACCTTGCTGTCATGGGCGGCCGAGAGAACCGGGACGGCAGAACCCAAGTGCGGAGTCTTTCATTTGGATTCGGGGGATCAGGCAAGTTCTCGGTGTCGGGGACAGGCTAATGGTCGGTCGAACGGCGGTCGGGGTCAGAGCGGGGATCCATGGGCGAGGTCAGGAGACGAAGCAAAGAGTCGGTCGATCGGCGGTCGGCGTTGAAGCGAAGATCCGTGGACGTGGTCGGGAAACAAGGCGAAGGGACGAAAACCGGAGGATGAGAACTGAGAACAAGGGTTGAGTGTGCACTGGACGTCACGAAGGAGGGCGGTTGTCTCTGACGAGATTCCGCAAAGGTATGGGAGCTGAAGAGGGTCTTTCAAAGGGTGAGCAGTTAATCACGTGCTGGAACAGAGTCAGGTGCTGTTGGTTGAGTTGTGGATGTGACACTTGATCAAGGGTACTACAGCTAGAGGTGGGATTCAAACCTGCAACCTTTTGTTTCTAACCACTACACTACCAGCTGCTTAACCACTGCTGGAAGAAGCTGCGTATACATACTGCTTATACATATGTCAGACATTATGTATCCAGAACTCATATTCACATTCACGGCTATGGTGAGAACTGAAAGTGCACCGTGTTTTTGTGGCAGAGATTATTGTGCACTGTGCACCACACCGGTTCCTCCTTCAAAACAGTATTTGTGTGTGTGTATGTGTGTGTGTGTGTGTGTGTGTGTGTGTGTGTGTGTGTTGGAGTGCCATGAAGATTATATCCAGGAAATATTAGTCTGGAGTAAAAATAACCGCTTACTATGATAAATGTCATCAAATCAGATTTTTTTTCCTACATCACTCAAGCAATATTTGCCCCAGAAAAGACACAGTTGGATGAGAAACAAGCAAGCGTATGCATATTTCTTTGCCTGAATCTCTTCCGTTCGTGCCGAGTTCAGGTCTTTGGGGTGCACTGTGGGGAGCAAATGGCCTTGAGTGTACAACATGTAGCTCTCCATAAAGAGATTTATTTATCTATGACTGTGATCTTAAAAAAGTTTGTGTAAATGCCCATTTTTCACTAGAGCATTAGCTTTGAGATTTCTTGTTCTTAACACTTTTACTCACCTTGCTATTATTCAAATATGACAGACCACGTGTTTGAAGGGCCAGTCAATCAAACCTGACTCTTGGCAGTCACTCGTGGGCTTTCCTAGGAAAAGCAATAATGACATTAGGTTACAAGCACCTCCTGTGGCTTTTTGTCAATGTTAATGACATTGGTGTTAATTTATGCTTCAACAACAGTTTATAACTACAGACTTAAGCTAGTAGTGTGTAAGTGACAGAGAGAGTGTGTGTTCCACTGATGTATGGATGAGTGACCCAGTGTAAGTAGTGTATCTAGCAGTGTAAATCACCGCGGTGAATAAGAGGTGTGGGCTGATAACACTACATAGAGTTCATTGGAAGTCGCTTTGGAGAAAAGTGTCTGCTACATAAATAAATGTAAGCCACTAGAGGACATTAAGCAACTTACAATTACTTACCCAGCTGGTTAATTTTACTGGAACAATGTAAAGTAAGTACCTTGCGCAAGGGTATTACAGCTGGAGGTGGGAATTGAACTTCCAATACCTGGGTCCTAGCACCTATAGCAAATACGCTACCACCTATCCTTCTGCCATATTGGTCTTTTTTTCACATTAGTCACATCCACCGAAGTCCCGTGTTACAAAATTCCAAGGAGGGGTGGGCAGCCATTGGTACGTGGACCGCCCAAGGTTTATTTCTCTCCTTTTGATTGTGATGGGAGCTTTTTGTTTTCATCTCTACTGTTGCCAGCTGGCTTAGTTGATTATAATATTAACATTGATTCATTTAGGAGACACTTTTCTCCAAAGCGACGCACATCTCAGAGAAAGATATAATATCATTTATATGTTTTCTAAAATAAATATTTGATTATTTTCAGCAATCTTGTTTAGCAGTGTAACCTTGTTCGGTGCCCTGTGTTACTCTGGCGGGAGTACCGTTCTGTTTAAATAAACCTAAATTGAAGGTATGTGTCTCTCAAAGTGACTGCGAACTGAAAGACAACAGAATGTAGAAATAACATAATAATCCTGGCAGCGATTTAGTGTTTGGCTCTGGGGCTGACTGGGTAATTAAAAGAAGTGACACAGCCAAGAGGCCACTGACAGAAGTAAAATGAGGTAACAGTTTAGCATGGCACATTTATGGAAAGTCGCTCGGCCCCGGAGGTGGCATCCTCCCCGCTCATGTGCAGAAGACCATTAATCAGTGACAGAAAGCAGCCTGACAGTACAGACGAGCTCAAAGATGGTTCCCACTGGACAAGCGACACAAAATCTCAGCCTCCTCCAGTATATTCATCTGCATCTCTTGGTTGACTGCTGTCAGACCCGGTTCCATTTCAGACGACGCTTGAGAGCCATGGTGGGAGAAGTGTGGAGCAATGTGTGCGAACATCGTTGTGCGCGGCCTCTCTGGACATGGGGCGAGCGGCTCACTGTGACCTTGAGGGTGACCCCCAGATCTTCAACCGCCTGCCTTTTGGATCTCGACTAAAGTTTTTCCCGCGGTCAGAGCAAGCAGCGGCGGTCACTCGGAGGCCCTCCCCTAGCTCTCTCTGACATTCTGTACGCCTCTCTGAAGATTTCCATCATGGAATTAATCAGTGTCAGGCTTGTGTAAAAAATGTATAACTGAAATGGGTCTTTTCCCAGAGCACAGCCTTCAGGAAAGGCATCGGCCGATGGTCACTACACACTCCCATTTCCAATGCAGAAAACTGTGCGTGAGCTGAGCTGTTTCTTCCCCTCGGGTCACCGGAGGCTGCGTGTCCGCTGCAGTCTCACAGAGGTACCAGGGTAAACTGCCATATTCTGTAACCACATTCCGTTCTGAGGCCATGACCCACAGTGCACACAGTGCAAAATGGAATAATGCAGCATACCATAAAATGACTAGAGCGAATTAAAGAAAGACAAAATGAATTATTCACAGCAAACACATCGATGCCTTTTTTTAAAGACCGAAAGGAAACATCCTGTGTTTCAGACAGGCTCTTGTGGAAAAAGACTTTTTAAACTGATTGGAAATATATTAATGTTTTTCAAGAAAATGAATAAACATTTTCTCTCGCATAAAAAAGGAGGGATTGGGAAAAGCATAGCATGGAATTAGACTATCCATTGAGAGCTAAAGCAACACAAAAAGAAAAAAATTTATCTTAAGGCAATGAGGTGTGGAGGTGTTTAAAAACACCTCTTTCATAAGGAGCACGAGAGCCATGGGTAGGGCAATGATGATAATGATCAAGCGATGGAACATTAATAGCACTTAAAGTGTAGTGAATTAACTGTAAAATCAAGGGCTAATTGACTGTGAAAATGGTGAAAATAATTTACCTGCAAGAAGTTTCTAGTTTACAACCTTCGTTGAAAATTAGTCCTTGTCTGGACGACAAGAAGATCAGAGCAGGTTCAGAAAGGAGCACTATGATCTCGATGTGCTGTGTGACAATGAACTGACTGTGTCAGTGTTGCTGCTTCTGCCCATAACTGATCAAGCTGGGGCAACTGACACACTGAATTTGAAAGAAATATCATAGAAATATGAAGACATTTGGCATCACGCTACCCATGTCGATCACAGAGCCCTGAAAAATTCCATTCACCTTATCTGAATTTACATGGAGACCTAATGTACAAGAAGCACTATCCCTTCATCCATCCATCACCAGTAAGTCCTTGCCTGATACAGAGTCATGGTAGTCTGGAGGATATCTGGTAAGGACAGGGTGTGGAACAGGACATAATCTGGACAGGATGCCAGTCCATCAAAATACGATCACCCTGTAATGATACTGGACCACGCAGAAATATCATCACAAATCACAAATATCACAGTATATCATAGAAACATTATGGAAACATGAAGAAATTTGCCGTCATGCTACCTATGTCGACCAGAGCCATGGAAAATGCCATCCAAGCCCATCTAGAGTACGGGTGCACATTATAGAGAACATTAGAAGAAATACGAGAAATACGAGGGGGAGAATTCGCGGAGGAGTGTTTAAGATGTGTGAAACGTAGTGCCTCTAAAACGAGTATGTTCCAAATTACAGAATTATAGTACAGCTTACCTGAGTTTACATGTAGACCTAATGTACAAGAAAGCACTATCCATTCATCCATTACCAGAAAGTCCTTGGCCAACATAGGGTCATACTGAGGGACATACTGGGGACAGATGGTAGCACAGTGGTTAGTACTGCTGCCTTTAGACCCAACAGTCACAGATTTGAGCCTCACCTCCAGCTGTAGTACCCTTGAGCAAGGTACTTACCCAAAACTGTCAGTAAAACTACCCAGCTATAGAAATGGGTAAATAATGGTAAGTAGATTTACACTGTAGGCCATTTTGGAAAAAAACATCAGCTAAATGACTAAATACATATTCATTCATTCACACACAAACTAAGAGCAATTTAGAATCACCAGCTTACCTGATACATGTCAAACTGAAGCAGAACACACAAAAACTCCATGCAGAAGGAGCCAGACTTCAACCCACAGGTGATCCCAGATTCCAGAAGCTGAAAGGCATTGGTGCTACCCATTGCACTGTGGTGCCACCTGGAAAGAGTTGTGCCCCATAAAAAAAAAAAAAATTAAGTTGTTGAAAAGTATCAGTTCCCCCAGACAAACAAGAGAGGGAGTGTTGTTTTTTTTTTTTTTTTTTTTTAAATGATTGAGTAGTTCATTTCTGAATTCTTATTTTCTCGTTGAATTTCAGGCCCTGGCCTGACTGCATTTTCAGAACATTCACACACATTTGGAAAGGCGGGAGGCATAACAGAAACACTCGGAATTTGCCCTCAGACACCCGTACAGCACAGCGACTATCCACTTGCCCTCCTCTTTAACCATTATATTTCAGGGTTATGTTTTCATCCTTTCATGCCAACCCAGGTCCTCTGCACCCTGCTGGCACTGCTGGAGAGGTCAGAGACCTAGCCCAGGGTTCTGAATGTACCGACATCCATCATCTCCCACTAATGACTGCAGGGGGCCATGAGGGCACAGTGGAAGTGTGTGTATTTAACTGCAGCCGGAGATGGGTTCGAAAAGCATACCACCAAACGCTATGCCGTTTCCCTGTCCTCTGCGTACGCACTCAACATACCCTTTGCACCCACCCACACGAGCAACTTGCCATAGATATTAAAAATATAGTAAATAATAGGGCACGGTGCCAGGTGCTCAGTTATTGCTCGCTGAGTTTATGGCGGGAAGAAATATCATGCAGCCCAACAAAAATTACAGCTTTGTTATTTCAGCTGTCCTCGCAGCCACGAAAAACACTCCCGGAGTTAATGAAACAAACAGCAACTCCGTGTACTTTATTTATAATTCATAACTAGTCAGTGAGTGGTAGAGACTTGGATTTAAAACATTTTCTGTTGTAGTAATAAAGAAGGAACTGCTGCTTTTCTGCTTTGGGACTTGTCAGCTTCGCGTGTTATGCGCCATATATCTCACGGCCGGTGGCGCCGCGGTGAGGCGGGGACCAGAGGCTAACGCTCTCCTTTCTTCCCCCATTTACAAAGAAGCCGAAATCAGTTTGGGGGTCTCACGATCCATTTGCAGTTCAGACAGGACATATATAACCTCATGTTTTTCTGCGCTCACGAGTACAGTGCTATGGATAGCCAGTTTTGTTGCTATAGTCATATATCGGATATTGTTTCGTGCTCCTTCTTGGTTCCGTCACCCATCTCAGATGTGAATAGTAATGGAAGTGTTCTCAAGGACTTAAAATTACTGGCCTGCCCCTACCTCCGTGCAACTCAAGGAGCTTCCTCGTGGGTAGACAGCAATTACCTTGATGGATGAAGAGGGTCCCCTCAGAGGCGACCCAAGTATTGTGTTCCATGAAATAAGCAATGAGTTCAGAAGTTGGTTCTCTGCCACGCCCTGGCCGCCATAGCGCCGAGGCACACTTGAAGCCGCTCTCAGACGCATAAAAGGCCGAGGAAGGCAAGGAGCTAGCGCGGAACCTTGTTCAGCTTACCGACTCCAAACTCCTTACTCAACCTATTGCGCCCTCCTTACCTCTCCATCCTTTGCCCTGTTCTCTTATCCCTCTCCTTTGTCCCTTGTGATCATTTTTTGATTATCGACCTCTCGCCTGTTTACTGAGCTCATCTTTTGGATTCTCTTGTTATTGACGTTTGCCCATCGGAGACCCTCAACTGTCCACCAACTATGAGTTTGGATTATCAAAATAGAAGTCCTGTGTGCTCCGCACTTGAGTCTGACTACTTCCTTCCGGAACCGCATCATGGCATTCTCATGAAACATTGGACTTATGCGTCATCGGCCTTGGGGAAAGTAGCAATGCTTTGGTATACTCTGGCCTCTGGAAGAGACAAACCTAAACTCTGCACCATTACAAACTGTCTTTTTTCAAAAATCATGCCAACGTGTGTCTTCTGCAATTCCACACCCCATATGTGAGATGATGGGTCAATATCTGCAAAGACGCAACGTGCTCCTGGGTCATACCGTGGCTCTGGCAGAACAACTCACTCCCAATGCGGACCCTGTGCCGAATTCTGACTGCAGGGTGCAAAGCCCTCGTGAAGGATTTCGTTCCCTGCAGCCTCGCACTCGTCTAAAGATGCGGTGCTGAGCGGACAGATCTCATTTAGCAACATCTCAACACCCCTGTTGTGAACAACCGTAGACATTGAGCCAGAACTTTCTCTGCTTCACTTTACACACCGATGCTCAGTGAGTTTTTATGCAATTTCGGAAACTGGCATGATGCAATCACCTTGCTAAAAGTAGAATAAAACAGTGTGTTCATATAATACTGAAACACAGCTGCCCGTTCATCATAGACACGCTGAAATTCATCGTAGAAGAACTCGTCATGCAAATATTGGATAAGCAGAAAAGCATATCAGGACAGGACCTCCCAAATCCGGTGTTCTACATTACCATCATCTACTGTGCTTTCAACTGCAACTTCCTATCCCTTCAATGTCATTTCATGAATTTGAAAAATAATGGAATAAATCAAAGGCGCACTGTTTACTTACAGACAAGACCTGCATTTTTTACAGTCTTTGCATTCCTCGTGAAGGACTTTCCTCTTTTCAACAATCAGAAACAGGTCTGCATTCCAGAATTTGGAAAATATTATGAAATTAGCCAATCAAGGAAATATTTATATATATATATATAGTTCACGATTCATTTACTGTGCCAGTAAAAAGTACATTCCAAATACAATGCCAGGCTTTGACCAGGGTTAGCGATGGATTAAATGATGGATTAATGATGAAGGGATTAATGATTCATTGATGGATTTGGATTCCTTAATGTGACCGCATAGCCTATGTGTCACAAGCCAAAACATATTAAGTATCAAAATGGGATTTACATCCCAGGAAGAGAAATGCAATAAATGTCTGCTGACATTCTCATCTACATGTTGAAGAAAAGTCAAAAAGAAAAAAATGTAGAAATTGTTGAATGCTCAGAATAATGTTCAAACAGGCAGCACTGTTAGGCATAGCAAGACAAACCATGAGTGAGGCTACATAAAAATCCTCTCTTCTAATCAAAAAAAAAATTATCCTGTGTCTTAGACAAAGTCTCTAAAAGTTTCCTACTATCTGTTTTTTTGTACCCAAGTCAAAGTGATTAATGCATCATGGCCTTGTTACTGAAGCTGCCAAGTGGTGCACATTTTACCACAGAACAGATGCAAAACAAGGAGACAATGGACAAAGAGCTGGTCTCAATAAGTGGAAAGAATTATGGGCACTAAACCTATGTTGTGGGCGGCACGGTGGCACAGTGATAGCGCTGCTTTCTTACAGCACCCGGGTGATGCTAGAGGATGTAGGTTCTATTTTGCCCCCTCAGTCTGTGTGGAGTTTGAATGTTCTCCCTGTGGTTTTCCTCTGGGTGCTCTGGTTTCCTCCCACACTCCAAAGACATGCTGTTCAGTTTCACCCACAGTGTGTGAATGACAGAGAGAATGTGTTCCACTGATGTATGGATGAGTGACCCAGTGTAAATAGTGTATCTAGCAGTGTAAGTCACCGCAGTGAATAAGGTGTGTGGGCTCATAACACTACATAGAGTTCACTGGAAGAAAAGCTTTGGAGAAAAGCATCTGCTAAATTCATAAATGTAAATGCTGTACCTTACAAGGATAGAGTGTGCTACGTGTATGTTTGGCATGACCAACTTGTTCAGCCAAAAGAGTGCACACTTTACCACAATCCAAGGCAACTGCCTTGTTCTGCATGTGTAGGGGAAGGGAACAACTTCATTAACATAAATAAACAATAATAACCTACTTTTTGGGCGACGTCATATTCTCCTTGCATGCAAGGGAATATACTGAGTATTTAAAAGGTCCACTATACACAGTTAACACATGTAAAAATGGACAGATGAATCCACCTAGAAAACTAAATGCAGGAATTGTGAGAAGACTAGAAAGACATATAGGATGTACTACAAGAAAACACTACGTCACTCTCCATGATACAGGTCGAAATGTGAAATTAAATACACACACACACACACACACACACACATTTTCAGAACCGCTTGTCCCTCACAGGGTCACGGGAAACCGGAGCCTACCCGGCAACACAGGGCGTAAGGGGACACACCCAGGACGGGACGCCAGTCCGTCGCAAGACACCCCAAGCGGGACTCGAACCCCAGACCCACCGGAGAGCAGGACTGCGGTCCAACCCACTGCACCACCGCACCCCTTGAAATTAAATATGCTTTTTTAAATTATAATGGGTAGTCTCCGGCTTTCCGTGATCCTGTTCGGGACAAGCGGTTGTTGCCGTTGGTTTCTCCAAGATGACTTACCATATTAAGCTGCTTACAGTTAGCTACCCATTTATACAGCTGGGTAATTTTACTGGAGCAATTTAGAGTAAATACCTTGCTCAAGGGTACCACTTACATTGCCAGCAGTCCCCTATTCCCATCATCAACAAAAGAATAAAGCGATCCCAGACCCAGAGTCAGATTCAGTGGATATGAAACTTACAAACACAATATGGAGAGTAATATACGATACATGACACATATGGTAGAAATGATACATGAATTGGCCATATGGTCACTGGTACCTCATAGATCCTGGGCTTGTAAGTTTAGACACAGATATAATCTGCTTTACGTGGAGTCTGCATGTTCCCTCCTGTATTCACATGGGCTTCCTCTGGTTGCTCCAGTTTCCTCCCACAATACAAAGATGTGTTTCAGATGAACTGGTGACTCTGCTTTGGCTTTGGTGTATGAATGATGTACCTTTTCTCAGAACCTGTGCTTCTGAGAGAGACTCCAGTCCATAGGAGCTATGAATTGGACAAGCCGTTAATGATAATGGATGGATGGATGGATGGATGGATGGATGGATGGATGGATGGACAATACAGTTGCTAAATGTCTCAACACGGCAGAAACAGCACTGTGTCACCATGGCTTAAACTTCTAAATAATGGATTTGTGGAAGGAGCAGTTGCCTGATTTCATTTCATTCACCACTGATTCCATTTAGGACACTAGGACACTTGCTCATTATATTTGGTTAAACATTCAAGCCACGATGTTCACTATACTAGGCACTGTAACAGAACTGATATATTATTCATACATCATGTACAGAGAGGGAAATTGCAGAAAACCAGAATCTACTGGTACCACACCATATTTGTCAAGAAATTCTTGCACTTGCCACCTCAGCCATCTCCAAACACCATTAAGGCAGCAGGGGTGGTGGCAGTGATGCTTCTCATTAGGGAGACAGACACAGCAGAACAAACAACTGACTCCAAGCCTCAGACATCACCTCGCGTGACATATTGAAACCTTGGACAGAGCACAACTTGAGAACTGAGCTCATTAGTTGACTCTACAAATTAAACGTGTTTGCTCGAGCTACATAAGAAAAAAACTTTAAAACACAGAACTTTGGCTAAAAGAGTTGAATCATTTTCATTTTTAACAGAAAATAGTCATGTGTACAAACAAAGATACAAAAGATACTGGTGCAAGCATAGAATGTCCTTACCTTTTTGTTGTGAGAAGGGGTGTTAACCTTGCTCTGGCTGGTCCTGTGAATGCAGTCGCTTCTCAAAATACCAGTTCTGAAGGTTCCACTTGAGCACAGTCATAAAATGCATCTTCTACAAAATAGTTTTTCTTAGAAAGAGGTACGTTGCCATTGTGGGATGGAGCCATGGCGCAATGGGCATCAGATTTTTCATGATCAGGGTTGTGTAGATTGTTCCGCCACAGGTATCTTCCTTTGAGTTGTAGCTTGGAACGGGATAGCACATCAGACCCCCAGCACTGCTGGCGCAATGACACACCTGGCACAGCATTCGAGGTGCTTGGACACCTTGAAGTTGGCTAGAATGCAGGGCGTGGGATGAACAGGTAGCTGATCCTTCCACCTCCTTGAGGACACTGGAATCATTTCTTCCAAAACCGCAAAGTTGAATTCTCGCGTTCCCTTTTATTACTTTCATGGGCCACTGATGGTCACCAGACACACGTTTGTTTCCTAACCTTAAACTGTCATTTGGAGATGTAGTAATGTAGTGGTTAGAGTTACTGCCTTTGCACACAAAGATTACAGGTTTGATTCCCACCTCCAGCTATAATACCGTTGAGCAAGGTACTTAACCTAACAATTGTTCTAGTAAAACTGCCCTGCGGCATAAATAAGTGAATGACTAAGTAGCTCAACATTTGTAAGTCCCTTTAAAGGAAAGTGTCACCTGAATGAGTAAATCTGATTCACCTATTAATCTCACTTACATTATGACATAATTAACTTTTTACTGTACACATCTCCGTCCCTATAACCATAAAAGTTGCTGCATCTGTCTGCCCTCTAAATAACATAATTCTTCTTTGAGTCTGGGCTATGCCCTTCATTGACATAATTCAGCATTGCCTTGGGTTACTTTGATGGCCTGACCTTTGGTTGTTGTTTACCTGCAATGAGAGATGAACTGTTTTTCCCGTCAAACTCTCACAATCCCCTGAGCTGTGTGAAATGCCAGCTGACTGGCAGGACTGCAAATCAGTGGAAAGCACAAAATGTTTCCCAACTGAGTACAGGGGAGGGAGGGGGGGGGGGGAACAGACTTGATTTATGACTAATTTCGGAAAACAAAAAATACTGAAATAGTTAAAGATACAGACACAATGACAAAAACCAGAGTAATGGACAAAGAACCAGATTTATGGTCAGAGGCTGACAACTCCAAATCTAATTCGTATTCTTTTAGATCATTTATTTAATCCACAATACAATGAAAAGTGGATTATACTTCCAAATGTATTGTTCATGTAATACACAAGTTTGGAAAAATAATGCTTTTAAATTCTCAAGGTACTGAAACTGAACAAGATCAAAATATGATGGCAGTCAAATATATATATATATATATATATATATATATATATATGAAATATATAGTGTATGTAGATATATAATTGACTGCCATCCAGAGTGCATTCTAGTATTTTACATGCATACTTATATTTCACATGATTTTTTATATCCTTGACATTATGTTCTTGCCGGAAAGACCTTAAAGTGGTATAGTGGTACTTTAAAAATGTAAAATGAAACACATAATATTCACCGTGCCACCATGCCACCCACAAAAGCTACAATACCAACGCCTAAATTAGTGTCCAACCTAATTACTGTAAGATGGGCCGAATGAGTTTTGCTACAGTAAACATATGTCCCTCAATAGAAACTCATTACTTATTTATCCTTTTTTTTGTAAAAGTTCTCCTGCAAAATGCTGCTGTTTTGTTTCCTCCCCTGTCCCTCGGTAGTAAAGCAAGTCAGTTTGTCATATTGATTTTACCTGAAACTAATGCAAAAAAACTCTGAATGAAGGAATAGGTGTGAAAAATAAAATCTGAACTATTGTGTAGATAAAAGAGGCGCGATAATTTAGGAATGAATCAGAGCTTTCAGACACCATGTTGAAGGACTTTCAACAAGGACAGGGACTCCTAAAGCACTATTAGCAAGCAAGAAAGACAACAGAGGAAAACCTCAAGTTACCCCAATGACTTTAATCACACAAAGCAGGTGAAACCATATCGAAATATTATACCTAGTGTATTTCTGTGTGTAATCCTTCTCATGGGCAGTCTAAAATATTTCCAGTGAACGCCAGTCCATCGCAAGGAACCCCAAGCAAGACTCGAACCCCAGACCCACCACAGAGCAGGCCAGGATTTCACTAATTAAAGCTATTATTTTTTGTTTTGCTGGTTGTTCATCTCAGCTTCAACACAAGGACATCACGCTTACTTAACACAAAATGAGAAAGATTTGAGTTTGTGTGGAGCACTTCTACCTCAGCTGAAATCAATTTATTCTCCAAGCTTTTTCTCCTGTGTGGTATGAGGTTACAGTGTTAGTATCCTTAGGGGTCTTCAGTGGATATTGTGAATTCAATGACCTTTCCTAATTTAGGGAAAGGTCTACCCCTACCCCTTGCCATTCATGGAACTGAACCAATTGTTGAACCATGTCCCCAGATGAACTTCTTTAAACTCATAGGTGGATTTTGTGGCTGTTGTGTGGAAGAGGGGTGTCGTGAAATCATGGTGGAGAGGGGGAGGAGAAGGAAGCTGATGGGATGAGTTAGTTTAGGCCTAATAGCCTTCTGGATGTCGAAGGAAAAATTTTCTTTAGCGTCGTGACAAGGAGGTTGGTAGTATACTTAAAGGCAAACAGGCTGATTGATACCTCCAAACAGGTACCACAACCTGGATGATTCGCAGCACTATTCCCACAGGATGCTTTAATAAGTTTAATTTATTGGATGTGTAATGATGGGCATGACGGCACAATGGGTAAAGCTGGTGCCTCGCCAGTGTTAGGCTCCTAGGCTGCTCCATGGGCATGCCATTCAAGTCCAGTTCCGGGTGTGTCAACTTGATGGCATTTCCACCCATCCGTTGGCTTGAGGAGCATATTAACTGACCAGTGAAAGATAAATATGTCAGTATGAACATAAAACCACAGGTAAGAGAAGGTTTAAAGAACACTTTAGAGCTTGGCAAAACCATGCATCATAAGATTTAACAGAATAAGTGCACCATTCTGTTAGTAAAGTTCAGCTTTGCTGTGCCAGTGTAAATCAAAGGTATATTTCATTTCTTAATGTTACTTGGTATTTTATATGCATCATTAGTATCAAATGGAAATGTGTGGAACATTCTTTATTTAAACCAGATTTCCCCTACTTTATGGCATTTGCAAAGGAAACACTAGACAAAGCAAACTCTTAATTTTAAACTTTCCAGTTAAACAGATTTTAAAGCCAGAAAGACTGTACCTGTACTTCCTTTTAACCTTGAAATTACAATTAGTTAGAGCTGAAATAAAAACTGACTATCCAGGGGAACAATTTAAAAAACAGAAAGCTTTGCACACAGTTCCAGCATTTGTTGATTTGTAATTTACAGCCTTCGAGTCAGAACACCACTGATGCAATCCATTTTTTATCAAAATATGCAAAGGTCCTTGATTCTATAATTCACCTACTCTAAATTTCTGTAGAGGTTAGCTACCTGGGCATCTGCTGAGCTTATATTTACATTTATTTATTTAGCAGATGCTTTTCTCCAAAGCGACTTCCAATGAACTCTATGTAATGTTATCAGCCCACACACCTTATTCACCACAGTGATTTACACTGCTAGATACACTACTTACACTGGGTCACTCATCCATACATCACTGGAACACACTCTCTCTCTGTCACTTGCACGCACACACTATGGGTGAACCTGAACAGTATGGCTTTAGACTATGGGAGGAAACCAGAGCACCCAGAGGAAACCCATGCAGACACAGGGAGAACACCAAAATTCCACACAGACTGAGCTGGATCGAATCCATGTCCTCTCACACCACCCCAGTGCTGAGACAACAGCACTACTCGCTGCGCCACCATGCCGGCCTACCTGTCATGGACTGCTGTTTGCCACTAAAATAGAGTTCCAGCTAAGAGAAATGCCCTTGGTTTACAAACACATATTATGGGTAAAAACTGATTATGATAAAGGGTTAGGTCAATGCAAGCGAGGCAAATTCAAATCATAGCAACCACTCACATGGTTGTCATGGTACGGAAGAGTGCAGAAATGGATTATCAATATCGTTCAAAACTACGGCTAAACACACATCTTAGACACCAGCATTACGTACTGCACCGCCATGCCATGAACTATGAAACAGCAGTACTTTTGTTGTATATCATGTTGTCGCTCAGTGTCTGACTGTCAATTTTTGAGAAATTCGAACTAGCCTGGAATTGTTAAACACGTCTCGCAGCAGACGATCCCTTCCTTATTTCCCACAAGGAGGAAGAGTCTGATCTGAAATTTGGATTTCATGCATGTGCAGAAGCTGATATAATATTTAAAATAAAATACATCCAGGTAAAATGTGATTATTCATGTGACTGAATGGCAAATTACAGAACATCCATCCATCCATCCATCCATCTTCCTCCGCTTTTATCCGGGGCCGGGTCGCGGGGGCAGCAGTCCGAGCAGAGTACTCCAGACCTCCCTCTCCCCGCACACCTCCTCCAGTTCCTCTGGGGGAACCCCAAGGCGTTCCCAGGCCAGCCGGGAGACATAGTCTCTCCAACGTGTCCTGGGTCTGCCCCGAGGCCTCCTCCCAGCGGGACAAGCCCGGAACACCTCCCCAGGGAGGCGTCCAGGAGGCATCCGGAACAGATGCCCGAGCCACCTCAACTGGCTCCTCTCGATGCGGAGGAGCAGCGGCTCTACTCCGAGCTCCTCCCGGGTGACTGAGCTCCTCACCCTATCCCTAAGGGTGCGCCCAGCCACTCTGCGGAGGAAACTCATTTCTGCCGCTTGTATCCGCGATCTCATTCTTTCGGTCATGATCCAGAGTTCATGACCATAGGTGAGGGTAGGAACGTAGATCGACCGGTAAATTGAGAGCTTCGCCTTACGACTCAGCTCCCTCTTCACCACAACAGACCGGTACAATGACCGCATTACTGCAGACGCCGCACCGATCCGTCTGTCGACCTGCCGCTCCATTTTTCCCTCACTCGTGAACAAGACCCCAAGATACTTAAACTCCTCCACTTGAGGGAGCAACTCCCCCCTAACCCGGAGGGAGCAATCCACCTTTTTCCGACTGAGAACCATGGCCTCGGATTTGGAGGTGCTGATTCTCATCCCCGCCGCTTCGCACTCGGCTGCAAACCTCCCCAGTGCACGCTGCAAGTCTTGACTTGATGAAGCCAACAGGACCACATCGTCCGCAAAAAGCAGAGACGAGATCTCGCGGCCACCAAAACAGACACCCTCCGTTCCCTGACTGCGCCTAGAAATTCTGTCCATAAAAATAATGAACAGAATCGGTGACAAAGGGCAGCCCTGGCGGAGTCCAACATGCACCGGGAACAGGTCTGACTTACTGCCGGCAATGCGAACCAAGCTCCTGCTCCGGTCATACAGGGAACGAACAGCCCGTAGCAACGAGCCCCGAACCCCATAATCCCGAAGCACCCCCCACAGGATGCCACGAGGGACACGGTCGAATGCCTTCTCCAGGTCCACAAAACACATATGGACTGGTTGGGCAAACTCCCACGAACCCTCCAGCACCCTAGTGAGGGTATAGAGCTGGTCCAGTGTTCCACGGCCAGGGCGAAAACCGCATTGCTCCTCCTGAATCCGAGGTTCGACTATCGGTCGGATTCTCCTTTCCAGTACCCTGGCATAGACTTTCCCAGGGAGGCTAAGGAGTGTGATCCCCCTGTAGTTGGAACACAATCTCCGGTCCCCCTTCTTAAAAAGAGGGACCACCACCCCGGTCTGCCAGTCCAGAGGCACCGTTCCCGAACTCCACGCGATGCTGCAGAGGCGTGTCAGCCAAGACAGCCCCACAACATCCAGAGACTTGAGAAACTCGGGGCGGATCTCATCCACCCCCGGAGCCTTGCCACCGAGGAGTTTTTTGACTACCTCAGCAACTTCAGCCAGGGTAATGGACGAGTCCCCCTCCGAGTCCCCAGCCTCAGCTTCCTCTACGGAAGGCGTGTCGGAGGGATTGAGGAGATCCTCAAAGTACTCCTTCCACCGCCCGAGAACATCCTCAGCTGAGGTCAGCAGTGCACCACTTCCACTGTAAACAGTGTTCGTGGAACACCGCTTCCCCCCTCTGAGTCGCCGGACGGTTTGCCAGAATCTCTTTGAGGCCGACCGAAAGTCTTCCTCCATGGCCTCACCGAACTCCTCCCAAGCCCGAGTTTTTGCCGCGGCGACTGCCAGAGCCGCGCTCCGTTTGGCCCGTCGGTACCTGTCAGCTGCTTCAGGAGTCCCATGAGCCAGCCAGGCCCGATAGAACTCCTTCTTCAGCTTGACGGCATCCCTTACTTCCGGTGTCCACCACCGTGTTCGGGGATTGCCGCCGTGACAGGCACCGGAGACCTTATGGCCGCAGCTCCGAACAGCCGCACCGACAATGGAGGAGCGGAACATAGTCCATTCAGACTCAATGTCCCCCACCTCCCTCGGGACCTGGTTGAAGCTCTGTCGGAGGTGGGAGTTGAAGACCTCTCTGACAGGGGCCTCCGCCAAACGTTCCCAACAGACCCTCACTATGCGTTTGGGCCTGCCAGGTCTGTCCAGCTTTTTCCCCCGCCATCGAATCCAACTCACCACCAGGTGGTGATCAGTTGACAGCTCAGCCCCTCTCTTCACCCGAGTGTCCAAGACATATGGCCGAAGGTCAGAAGAAACGACTACAAAGTCGATCATCGACCTCCGACCTAGGGTGTCCTGGTGCCAAGTGCACTGGTGGACACCCTTATGCATGAACATGGTGTTCGTTATGGATAAACCGCGACTAGCACAGAAATCCAATAACAACTCACCGCTCGGGTTCAGATCAGGGAGGCCGTTCCTCCCAATCACGCCCCTCCAGGTATCACTGTCGCTGCCCACGTGGGCGTTAAAGTCCCCCAGTAGAACGACAGAGTCCCCAGTGGGAGCGCTTTCCAGCACGCCCCCCAGGGACTCTAAAAAGGCCGGGTACTCTACACTGCCGCTAGGCGCATAAGCACAAACGACAGTGAGAGACCGTTCCCTGACCCGAAGGCGTAGGGAGATGACCCTCTCATTCACCGGGGTAGACTCCAACACATGGCGGCTGAACTGGGGGGCTATTAATAAGCCCACACCAGCCCGCCGCCTCTCACCTTGGGCAACGCCAGAATAGTGGAGAGTCCACCCCCGATCGAGTAGAGTGGTTCCAGAACCCAAGCTGTGAGTGGAAGTGAGCCCGACTATATCTAGACGGTATCTCTCAACTTCCCGCACCAGCTCAGGCTCCTTCCCCGCCAGTGAGGTGACATTCCAAGTCCCAAAAACCAGAGTTGGCGCCCGAGGTTTGGGTCGGCCGGGCACTCGGCCCCGACCACCGCCCAAATCACAATGCACCGGCCCCTTATGGTTTCTCCGGCAGGTGGTGAGCCCACCGAAGAGCGGCTCCACGTTGTGGCTTCGGGCTGAGCCCGGCCAGGCCCCGTGGGCATAGACCTGGCCACCAGGCGCTCGCATGCGAGCCCCCCCCCCAGGCCTGGCTCCAGGGTGGGGCCCCGGTGACCCCATACCGGGCGGGGTAAACGGACGCCTTGATTTTTTTGTCATAAGGGGTTTTTGAACCGCGCTTTGTCTCGTCTGTCATCCAGGACCTGTCTGCCATGGGAGACCCTACCAGGGGCATGTAGCCCCAGACAACATAGCTCCTGGACTCATTCAGGCACTCAAACCCCTCCACCACGATAAGGTGGCGGTTCACGGAGGAGATTACAGAACATATACGTAAATTATTTTAGGGTTATTCCAAACGTATTGAGTGCATTAATGGCCCGCAGTTTCTCAAAGTACTCCTGTCTCAGCTCAAATCTGTTTAATTTCCCAGAACTTTCAGCTGTCAAGTCCGGGGATGAAGTGCTGATACGCTTTGGGGTTGCAGAGGAAATGGTAAACTCGTTGGCGCAGTCTAATTCTGGTACAGATTTACACATTTCTCCATTTCCAGTTAATTAAATTGAACCAGTCTCCGACATCTCCAAATATACTTCCTCGTGAGCTCATCCTCTCAGATGCTCACCGCCTGGATCCAAACGTTGATGCCGGCACTGATGTGATTCTACTTCTGTGGAAACCAGAGCCTCTGAAAGAGTGGGAAAACATTGATGAGAAGATGCATAATTCACCAACGTAGGAAAACGCCACAGGAACTGCCTCACTGGTGAATGATGGGTGATACTATGTCATGGGTAATATGCGTGTAAATATTATTTAATTTTGCTGTTCTGGATCGTGTCATTCCTTTAGGACTGTTTTCGTGAAAAAAAAAAAAATGGAACAAAGAGAAGCTTGTAGAACGAAAAATTACGGTACAGGTTAATCTGACACAGGGTGCGTGAGTGAAGCAGAAGGAAACGTGCCTCAAATATTATGTTTTTGTGCAGATTCCGCATCCCCTGCCACAGACGATGCGACTCCCTTAAAGTTCTACAGACATTTATGTATAAAGATAGTAATTCATTAAGGAAGTTTCATCCAACTTTCGAGGTCCGGAAAGCTTGGAATGTATTGTTTCAGACAAATCTAGAAGTGCTTCTTTTATAGAATTCAGCAAAATAATAAGAAAAAATAAACAAGAAAAATATCAACAATAAAGTAGGCAAAAATATGATGAAATAAAGTAGGTTAAACATTATTCTAATAGCATGAATTCTCGAAAATAATGAAACTGCTATGGAGGCCCATGCAGTCAGGTGCTGTTAACCCTTCCTAAACAATGGTGGGTAGTTTTCATCTATCAGCTGATCGCGATCAATTCAGTTCAGTTGAATTCAATTTATTTTTATAGAGCGTTCTTCTCACGCAGTGACACAGAGCGCTTTAACACAGGCGTAAGGCAAGAAAAACTGATTCAAACAAGGAAGACAGTCGACTAATGATCAGTGATCAGAGATCAGTGGCCAAAGGTTCCCAGGTACATAAAATCTGAGTTTTCCACTGGAAAGGAATAGTGCCATTTAGAATTACGAGAAGTATCCATTGCTTTGCCAGAGATTTTACGACATTAATTTCATAGTCTGAAAGCTTACTACGATATATTAGGATATAACCTTCAAAAACTACAGGTATAAGAGTTCATTGCCATAAAGGGAAAAGCAATGAGCCTCTTCTCATATTCTCATAACATCTTTGGGTTTATTCCACCGAATAGCTTCTGGATAGATCCTAATAGCATCAACCAAAACCCAGTCTGGTCAAGTTCAATGGCTTTTGAGAGAGGGGTCTCTAGCACATGGGCCCAAGATCAGGTTAAGAACATAAAATTCACATTAAACTGAAATGCTAAAAAGAGGAGCAATATAGTGGGGTGTTGTTACACTAATTTGCACGTGTGACCCAGCTCTGTCCTGTTATGTTTCATTATAATTATAAAGATATTTTTCCCTTCATTTCTGCTGTCTGGATCAATAAGGCAATTCAGTAGCAATACCTTTTGGGCCAAAAATTCTGGGCTGAAAAAAGACAAGGTCTGCTGACATGTCCAAAATCATCCCAGTCAGTGGTGTCGTTCCACTCTGTTGGGTCTCCATCCCTGCCCTGAACATAACTCTGTTTTATAAGATCCGTTTGAACCACCTGTCAGAGAGCATCATGGGCCAGCTGACGTCATGGGGACCTTTAAATGTCACTCAGGTCCCCAGTGAATGCCCTTTTTGTTTTCAGTGAACAAAGGAGAGTGCCTCTTTGTTGCTCCTGGGAGGAAAACGTGGTGACCCGTAGCATGTGCGCATGCCAGCGGGGATGGAATGAGCTTGTTTATCGCTGTTGTTCGGAGCCTTTCTGTTTGGACTGAAAGACCGTCGTTCATAACACTCCTGACTGAACTATTCTAGAAGCTTCTAGTGATCTGCGACGAGCCTGCAAAGACTTGAATCGTACAGTTTTTCTGAAGTGGCTTCAATACCTTTCATTTTCATCAGTACCCATCGATCAACCATCACTCAGTCATACCTTTACTGTCATCAGTATTACTTCATACAGTTGGACAGGTGACGGGATGGAACCTTTCTTCTCTCGAACAAGCGCGTATCGCCATGTGGCCGTAATTAAATTGTTAGAATTTCAGCATCTAAACACGTCCACACCTGCTGTCCTAATTTTGTTCAAAGCCCCACCTGCCTAAGAACTACCTTTACAACATTATGTAATGCGAGGCGCAAAACAACACTCTTCGTAGAGCATTGCATTTAAACGGCGGGCAATTACCATCCAATCAACGGTCGCCCATCCACCGAGGCATTACGCCGTCCCGTCCCTCCGTTAACTCACACTAGAATTAGCATTCCGCATGGCACTGCAAGCCTCTCCTTCTGATTTCCTCGCTCACTCATCCTTCAGAAGTGCCCTCTGGGAACCAGCTGGGATTCTTCTCCGCTCACAAGACAGACATTCGCCAATTTTTCTTCCCAGCCAGCTGTGCATCTTCTCGAGCCGCGAATACTGAACTCCAATACCTCCCCCGCCCAAATTACTGTCTTCCGTTTGTCTTTGTCACAATTAAAATTTCGGAGGGAAAAAAAAAGTTTGCTCAGAAGGAAGGACATTTTATAAGCAGACAATTCCATCAGACTCCAGATGATCCATAATTAAAGCCTGTCATGAAGCTCTGTGTTTCATAAGTCGAGATGTTTTATTTTTTTTTTTTTTTTAACATGGTCAGAAACGTAATTAGACCAGTCCCTATTATCCATTTCTCACCATATAACTGTGCCTTTCATCCTGAATGGTGAAACATACATACATTTGGTACCACGGTAAGGGGTAGGGACCCACTACCCTACCAGCTGTCACCATACTTCATACGAATAACACAGTAATGGGACAGGTGGTAGTAAGTGGCTGGCACTGCTGCCTATTGACCCAAAGGTCACAGGTTTGAAACCCATCTCCAGCAGGTTCCTTACCTCAATCGCTCCAGTAAATTCACCCAGCTGTAAAAATGAATAAATAACTAAGTATCTTAACATTGTAAGTCACTTTGGAGAGAAGTGTCACATAAATAGTAACATAATTCATGCAGCAGACCAGCTGAGCTCAGTTATTAAGTTTTCTGGTCTCCTTTTTTATAAATGAATCACACCTCAAAAGCTATATTTGCAACTGACGTTTTTTTTGGGAATGGGCTGTTTTTAGCTGTATCCAAAAATGTGCGGTGTTGCAGGAAAATTGACGTGCGGTAGTAGAAGATATTCAAAAGCATCGCAATTACTGCCCGCCATCCCTGCTAACAATTTTGCAGCACACCAACAAATGCAGTCAGGCCTCTCGGGGGCCGTCCCATGCTGGTACTCCCAGTGTGATCGCGCGCACAACCATCTGCAGCGGGGATTGCGGCACATCCGGGCCTCTGAGACAGATGCTCCCCCCCCCCAGGCGAGTACGTTACCTCCGCTGGACCACTTAACATGGTGTTGCCACGTGCAGGTAAATGCAGAGCGCGTTGCTTTTCACATCTCATGCAGCCTGCATTGTGGAACAGGTTTTCCTGCTTCATTCCTTAAGAAAAGGTCCGACATTTTCATCTTATTTACATTCATTTACATTACATTCATTCATTCATTTAGCTGACGCTTTTCTCCAAAGCGACGTACATCTCGTAGAATTTATTTATTAATTATTTATGTTCTGCACTGTGTTGGAGGGAACTGCCATATATTGTGTTCATGAAATATAATGTGTTCTTTAAATTATAACACTGGGATCTTGTTAAGCTGCTGACAAAAAAGGGACTCAGTATTCAGTAGAATATTTCTTTCCATGATTTCTTTTCAGGACCTCTCGTTTGGGGTTAATCTATAAATTAGTTTTTTTCATTGTGAGGATACTTTTACTAATTGCTAAATCAAGCATCATTTTCAATTTTTTTTTTTCTGAATGATCAGCATCCTGGTCCTGATTCTTTCAAAAAATGTCAGGAGAGCCATCGCTCGGAATTTTATAGGACAATAAAGGGAATTTTTTAGAGGTAAGAGCAGTCTAAGATTTACATTTATTCTTTCAGCAGATGCTGTTCTCCAAAGAGATGGACATCTGAGCGAAAAATACAATGAGTGCATTAGATGAACAGGAGGAGAGATTTGGATGCAGCAACGTTACTTACCGCAGCATAAGCCAGTAAACATCACATGACTAGCTGCATATAGGCTTTTCCATTATTAAATTGTTTATCGTGCACTTATGGGATCAAAAGAGAATAGAGTCCAAAAGAAGGGATTTTTGAGAACTTTCATAAATGTAGAGAGAGAGAGATTCAGCAGTTCTGAGTGAGAGGGGAGGTTATTCCACCAAATCAAAACCACAGTCAGCCACAGCCAGAAAAGTGCAAGCAAACACATAACATCCCACAAGTGCGCTGCTGTTCGAAATAAATAATAAATCACACTTTGAGCACTTAAGTTAGTGTCTGACTTAAACAGACAAGACAAGTGTAAAACAAATGCCAGATGATAATAGGAACACCGGTAGGGTGACATCTGCTGAATGACATTTACATTTTACATTTATTCATTTAGCAGATGCTTTTCTCCAAAGCGACGTACATCTTATAGAAAATACCTTACATTAGGAGAGAGACAGAGACACAAACGTATGATTCTAAAGTACAGTTAATTTCTTTCCTCCATATGAACCAATGTTCATCACGCGAGAAGTTGCATAAAGGTTTATTTTTAATAACATTTATTAATTTATTATTATTTATTTTCAATGACAATTCCTAAATGCAATCCTATATTTTCTTAAACATTTACATCACACAAGTAGGTGTGTGAAAGTTTATCCGTTATTCAACAGGTATGATCTCAAAGTCATAGAGAATGAACATTTATACATGACGTGAACTTACATCATGGGAAAAGCGAGTCCAGAACAGGTGAGTTTTAAGATCCTTCTTAAAGCGGACAGAGATTCAGCAGTTCTGAGTGAGAATGGGAGGTCGTTCCACCACATCGGAGGCAATTTAAAAATGTCATTAAGAACAAGAGCTACTAACACACAGCACAAGTATGTATATACACACACAGTGTCTGAAACCACTTGTCCTGAGCAGGGTCGCAGCAAGCTGGAGCCTAACCCGGCAACACAGAGCGTAAGGCCGGAGGGGGAAGGGACACACCCAGGACGGGACGCCCACGGGACTCGAACCCCAGACCCACCAGAGAGCAGGCACAGGCCAAACCCGCTGCGCCACCGCACCCCCCTCACATAAGTATAGTATGTGAGAATAGCGCGGGCGCATGTTTGCCGCCCTGATGTAACCGCTGCTGTCTGCAACCACCTGCTGGGCAACATTATGAATAACAATTATGACCTACAAATGTCACACGGGCCCTTTGAAGTCCATTGCCGACTGTTCCAGCACTTTTTAAGCGTGATTATGGGACCCAAGTTACGATAGGAGTTAATCTTGACAATGGAGCATCGCTGAATTATTTACATTTTTAGAGTAAAGGATGGAATTGTAATCATGTAGAATGTGTATCATGGATATCAAAGGGGCGGCTCGCTTTAACAGTGCTCCAGAGCGTAGCACTGCATCCACAAAGTATAACTGATAATGAAGACAAAGTGGAAAAAAATGACACCACAGACCAAGGAAGTACACGAAGAGGACAGCGCAACCATGGTACTGCCATGTTCCAGCCCAGCAGACTACAAGAAGGGTCACTGTTTGTCAAATTCCCCAATTATCGCCATAATTTAGAGGAAATTCATCATATAAAACCTCTGACAATTACATTACATTGGTTTATCAGGCACTTTTCTCCGAAGCAACTTCCAGTCAACTCTATGTAGCGTTATGAACCCACACACCTTATTCACCGCGGTGACTTACACTGCTAGATACGCTACTTACACTGGGTCACTCATCCGTACACCAGTGGAACACGCACACCCTCTCTGTCACTCACACCCTACGGGGGAACCTGGACAGGATGTCTTTGTTGTGTGGGCGGAAACCAGAGCAACTGGAAGAAAACCACACAGAAACAGGGAGAACATGCAAACATCACGCAGACTGAACCGATTCCCTCTAACCCTAACCCAGGCGCAGTGAGACGGCAGCACTACTCGCTGTGCCGCCATAGCGATTGCTGTCAGCACTTTAAACTTACCTTACAGAGTCTTATGTGCCTACAAAATGTCACTACATCGTTGCAGTAGATAAAATCAGATGTGACGCTACGAACATCGCAGTCACGATGAATTAAAGACTGTGGCCGTGCAGATAGAAAACTTCCCACTCCCCTATCCACGCTGGATTATAGAGACCGCTTTCTTTTTGTAAAGTGAAAAATAATACACTTAAATTCAGTAATGAGGAGAAGTCCTTAGGCTATTTCATCTGGAAACAAACTGAAGTGAAGATGGATTTTCTGTGTTGATCTTGGTTCATATGAACCGGAGCTCATCCATCTGTACCGGGGCGGCAAGGGAATTCTGGTGAGGGTCAAAGCAAAGATGTGCTTTGTGGGACACTCTCCATTTCAAAAGGTCCAAACTTCTCAACACTTACGACTCCAACGGTTATTGGGACAGGCCATTTGGGAGGGTTTGGAGGTGAAGAAAGCTGAAGAGTAAAATAAATTCCAACCCAAACCGTTTTTAAGCTGTAATGCCATTAGTGTTTGGGAACCCTTAAAAACCCCCTAAAGATTGTGTATTTATACTGCGTGATGAAAGGGTTGATCTCAGGGACAACAGGACGGCATCGTTTTCTTGTAGGGACGCTTGGACAGTACATGTCACGGCAACAATCTGAAGCGCCGAAGCATCTGTGGTCTTTTCTCGAAGGAAATCCAACGCGTGGCAGCAACAGAGCAGAAAAGCTGGCCCACTCCGCACTCGTGAATGAATTCTGACATTGTTCCGATTACGCTCTTAGCCGCTTGATCTGCGGCTGGTAGCATAGGGGTTGGAGTTGTTGCCTTTGGACCTAAAGGTTCAAACTGGTTCAGTCCCCACCTCTGGCTATAGGTCCCTTGAGCAAGGTACAGCACTTACCATAAATTGCTCCAGTAAAAATTACCCAGCTGTATAAATGGGTAAATAATTGTATCCTTAACATTATAGGTCACTTTGGAGAAAATCTTCAGCTAAATAAATATAAGTTGAACATGGCCAGATTGCATGTGTTCTGGCTATAATCACACACGCCATCTGAAACTGCTTGTCCCATACAGGGGTCACGGCCTCACCTGGCAACTCAGGGTGTAAGGCGACACACCCAAGATGGGATGCCAGTCCATCACAAGGCACCCCAAGCAGGACTCGAACCCCAGACCCACCGGACAGCACGACCCGGTCATACCCACTACACCACCATGCCCCCCTGGCTATAACCAGACTGGTACAATATCATGTCTCAAAATGTTCCTCCTCTAGATAACTAAGTGCTGGCAAATTCTTCCAAAACCATGTGAGCCTGTGGTAGGGTGATCCAATATCTCTTCCCCTGAAAACTGAGTGGGGGGGCAGGAGAAGGTAACGCATTTCATAACCGAACATTGTACTTCGCTTTTTACATTACCATTTACATTGTTTTTTACGCCAGCATTCCTATTGAAAACCAGTCACGTTCAGCTGCGGTTGCAACCCTGTTACGGACAGATGAAGGAGAGAAACATGACAGGTACCACCAGAGGGAAGCGAGCTTGAAACAACACATCGCTTGGAAATATTCCTGATACTGATCTTCTACTTCATATTAACCAGAACCATCAATGAGTTTTCCGTTGTTTTGGGACTCGTCTTTTTTATAACGAGGATTTTTCTAAGGAGGATGATGAGTTTAGCGACTGTCGCTCATGGATGTCAACGTGAGCAAGACCATGCTTGGTCGTTTAGCGCTGAACAATCGTGAAGCCCAACAGCGAAGTTAAATATGACTAGTCACGAGGGTGTGGCGGGAGAATATTCCGGACCTCTCACCGCTGCTGTCACCCACATCGGAGGTCATAGCACGAGGTCAGTCGATTTCTTAGCGATGCTGAGGTGTCACAACGGGATGCAGTCATACCAGCTACAGCCCTGGACGTAAATTCGACCTTTTCCCACTTAAACGACAAAGCACGTTCAGCTAGAATTTTTAGAGGCGGTGACAGTTCTGTGTTAATGGCACAAGAGGAGGAACCTTCATTCTGGAGATAAAGAATTGATCGCCCTCTTGGGCACTTTCGAAATAAGCATGATGTGCCGCGCAGTGATAAATAGGCAGACATTTTTGGAGCAATCCTGGGAGATGAAGCGTATCTGTTCAACGCTGTTTGAAACACGAAAAGTCTTGGGGAAAAAAATAAATAAATGATAAAACAAGCAAAACTCATTGTTTAGCCTCCCCTCTGGCAAGAAACACATTGAGTAGCTAATAAATTCCCTTAGATCAAATGGAAACTATATTGTGTTTAAGAAAAAAAAAAAAGCACTGAGTAAGTGTACCATCCTATTTGTTTTAACACATTAATTGCAGGAGGAATACTTAAATGTGGGCGGCGTGGTCTCACAGCACCTGGGTGATAGGAGGACATGAGTTCGATTCCCGCTCAGTCTGTGTAGAGTTTGCGTGCTCTCCCTGTGTCTGAGTGGGTTTCCTCCGGGTGCTCTGGTTTCCTCCCACAGTCCAAAGACATGCTGTTCAGGTTCGCTCGTAGTGTGTGAGTGATAGAGAGAGAGAGTGTGTGTTTCACTCATGTATGGATGAGTGGCCCAATGTAAGTAGTGTATCTAGCAGTGTAAGTCACCACGGTGAATAAGGTGTGTGGGCTCATAACACTACATAGAGTTCATTGGAAGTCACTTTGAAGAAAAGTGTCTGCTAAATAAATGAGGGAAAAAAATCTGCAAATTATCCATAAAGAAAAATATCTGAAGCACTGGGAATCGGCAGCACGTTGACATAAGCACCCCTCACTCAACTTGAGATGTGACACACACACATCATGTATGATCCAGGAAGGAGACAGCCATACAGTGGTCTTAAGGCTGGATTTTCCATTTTTAATCACCGTTTCATTTTATAACAGCAATACCAGCAAACGGAAAAATTCAAGGCCAACAACAAAATGGCCCGTCAGTCCAGACGACCAAAATCTGAAGATCTCTACTTAGTTTCCATCCACACCGAAGATCATGGTACAAATTCCAACATTTGCGACGCAAATCCATGCAATGAAAAGCAAATGTTCTCTAACCTTTTCTCCTCACTCCTAGACCTTTAATGGAGTTCTCAATAAGGTTTAAGCGGCTGCGCCTTGCGCTCGTTTCTTTCCGTAAAGCACTCTCAGAACGCGAGCGTCGTTCTGAGAGATGGGTTATGGTTCGAGGTGTCCTCTACTGCAACGCAAAAACTATACAGCCAGAAAAATAAGACTTCTACCATTTGTGGCAGCAGCTGCAATTAAGAGTAACTTCGGTAGCATAAATTTCATTTCTAAAACTGCTTTAAAGGTCAGGAAACTATACACCCCGTCACACCGACATAAACAGACATACCTGACGTGAGTGCCGTTGAATACACATTGAGCCGAATTTGCACAACTTACACTTTCTCCCAGAAGGCTTCTGCTCACAACCAGTTTGAATAACTCCTGGGAAACCTCAAAATATTCATTTGTTCTATAGGACTGACATGTGACCTGTAGCAAATGCATAACAAGTGTCTACTAGAGTTCAACAGTGAAAGTACTCCTGTAGCGGCAAAACTAATAATATTAATACACAAAGTATACAACCCCGTACCTGGACACCAGCGGCACAGTCACATACTTACACGAAGCCACCTGAAGAAAAACCACGACAAGCATGAGATTATCAAATTTTATTTGCTGAACACTTATGTAAATTCTTCCTTCTACAAAAAAAAAAAAAAGAAAAACTGGTCCTTTACATACACTGAGATGTTCTTAACACAATGATCCTTAAGACTTATCTTCAGTCTGCTTACACAGCACTCAACATTTTACAGCACGAACTGCTTTGCTCTTGCAGTGGAGGGGCATCCTGGCCATAGCGTACCCTCATCATCCTTACACCCAGTGCTTCTGGGGTAAGTTCCGGAACGCAGCAACCCTCACCTGGGCTAGAAGTTGCTGAAAGCAAGAAATTAATTGCTTTTCATTCAGTGAGTTTCCTTATCTCACATACCTGTTATTTTGACAGATTTAACATATTGAAGTTTGCCATTTAAAGTTAATGGCATGTTACCAGCACTACTGTGGACGGAGCACAAATGTTGGACCTGAATACACAGTCATTGAAATGAAAAAAATTTGAGCCTCAAATTTCTGGAAGTGTTCTTAAACCTGCCCAATTTCATCAGTTACAACGATCAACTGTGCGACCAACCATACCTCTTTCGCATGTTTGTGCATCTCCTTCCAACGTCCACCAGCATTTCGTAGAACTGAAATCGGCCCGGGAACTGCCTTATTTTGAACTTGAGCACAACTTGCTCGTATCTTCTGAACCTTGGTTTTGAAGAGTTGTGACCTGACTTTATGCAGAAGTTCTATCCTGCTGATCCCTTGCATCTACCCGTATGAACTCGTAGAAGTATGAATTTCACTCCTGCAGCAGGGACATTTTAAAATGCTTTTTCTCCCCTTGCCTGCCTGAGCCCTCTGTTAACAGAGATGTGACTATACATTTTATTTCACCATTTTGTGTTTTTTTTTTTTTTTTTACCAGCACAAGAACCTGAGCTACATGGGCTTTCAAGTTGTCATTAAGAGAAAACTGAATTAATCCACTGACACTTCATAGAGTACAGCGCATAAAGAGCAGACTGAGAGGCTTCATTTAATTCAGGGTGGAAATAAAGCCCAGAAAGCTAATTATCATATACAAGTTCAATTTATATGGCATGAAAGCCCAAGACCCGTAAGAAAACCCATACTCTGCAGAGCTGCAACTAAACAATGGAAGCTTTAGTGTCAGAGGCAGACCTATTGCGCATAATTCAGAGTACTCCTTGAAGTTATGGGAACCCTATAGGGATGGTCATTTGTACACAAAACATACAAAATCTAAATGTTAAGTCTTAAAAGGTATAAAATGAAGAACCATGATTTACACCCCTCATTCTACTTACATACTTGGTTTAATCAATGAAATCTGGGCTTCTGGTTTTTTTTTTTTCTAAACCTGCACTACTTTTGTTTCTACTACACACATTTCCTCTAAAGCAACATAACAATTGGTCTTTACATAGCTATTGTGTCACCTGGGAAACACTACTTCATTAATAGCCCTTTTGTGAAGAAAGTAAGCCCACATACTTTCAAGCAGCACTCTACTGTATAGAGTTTTTAAACATTTATAGAAGCTTGACAGTAGCACTCTTTCAATATGTACAAGCAAATCCTCACTGTCAGTGATATAAACGTATATAAAGGAAGCCAACTACATCACCCTTCCCCAACCCTGTCCCACAGAAGCATCAGTAAAAAGAAAAACAGTAACACTGCTTACTAAGACAGAGCATGATGACTAGGACAAAGAAACAAGTAGCCCATCACATTGCATGCTGGACATTAGTTTTATTAACACTCTTAAGCATCATCCCCTGTAAAACAATAATTAAGATCCAGACACAAGACATTTTACTATACCACTCAGACATGGACATGAAGCATCATAACCGCCAGGTGACAATGGACACCAAACAAAAGGCACATAATACTACATGAAAAAAGTGAACTAGAGTTGACTAATGCAAAGATATGAGAGACAAGGAGGTACACAGCAACTGGACAGGGTCATAATTGACTAGCTATGCACAGAATGGGAGCTTAGGGATAGAACAGAACCACCAAGGACCAGGTCAGTAACCATGAGCCACCCAACAACCACAAGAAAAGCAGTGAAGAGCTACTTCAATCAGCTTCAGCCCCTTTATAGGGTTGGGAACTGATCGAATTCATTGACAGCAGGTATGTTGGCTTAATTATATGGCCCTCAGGTGCTGCCTCTGGTGGACCTCAGGGCTTTCACCTGCTGGGGTGGTGACAGTAGCATCTTCCACGACACTCTGAATAATGTAAAATGCAACACAGAAAGGTTTAATTATGAGCATATTTATAATCGCAAAAATAACACTTCTGATTAGATAAAAAAAACGCTGTATAGTTGATGTAAAAGCTGCTTTCACATGTCTCGTGACCTTGGGCCAAGTTTGGGTCACAGGAACCGGTAACAGGTAGAAAGGCTTCACGCAGGCAGATTCAGAGCTTTTCAGAATATTTTTAGAAGTGCACGAAAGGTAAAATCTGAAGCCTAGAGGTTGTGAGCGCAGTCTACTGTCTTGAACATGATGAATAATACTAAGCATTATGTAAGCAGTCAGTGACATGATTGTGTGGCAGCCTTAATATTTCAAAATTTTTTTGAAGCTGTAATTTTTAAAAAATGGCTGCAGTAACACAACTCATGATAGAAACACTTTTTTTTTCATATTTTCACATAGGTTTTCACTTTAATAATGTAGGGAGCATCCAAAGGTGGGCTTTATTGGACAACCAGAGCGTTACAGTAAAACGTAATTATCCACAAAGCAGCAGGAAAAGAAGCAGTCAGCATCACTCAGTTGAAAATTACATTTATGAGTACTTTATTGGGGGTAGCGCAGCAGGTCTGGCCAGAGTCTGCTGGGTGGTGGGTCTGGGGTTTGAGTCCTGGCTGGGGTGCCGTGCGGCAGACCGGCGTCCCATCCAGGGTGCGCCCCCTCCCTCTTCAGCCCTCTGTTGCTGGGTTCGGCCCCGGCTTGCCGTGACCCTGCTCAGGACAAGCATGCGTGCGCTTACTTGTAAGTGTTGACAAGTATGTTGTACTCCTAAACAATACCAACAAATAGAAGTAGTCTCAGAGGTATTTAATTAGTTGTGTTTAGCTGTCACCTTCCACGGGCGAGCTGAGAAATAAGATGAGTAATTAAATTAATTTCAAATTCAGATGTGCATCCATATTATAATAATCATCTCAGGCAGGATCTCAACACCTGAACCACGAGGTATATTTGACAATAAATATTTGATAAAAAGTTATTAAAAAGTAAACACCCCAAAATCACATTACAGTAAAGACCCGATTACCTGGTTTTCAATTACGTGGCCTTTGACAAAATGTCTTTGATTGAAAACCTTCCCAATGCACAAAGCAATAATGTTCACCCCTCTCTGAACATCTTACTCCATATGAAGAGTTGTTTCATGTTTTTTTTTTTGAAACTTACATTAGCTGAATTATAACAATGCACTGTAGTAACGAGTTTAATTTTTTTTCTTTTACATTTTATATTAAAAACACAGAAATAACGATTACTGCCTAGGGTTGACAATAAATGGTTTTCATAGATTTTTGTTTCATTACTCAGCCTATCTAAACCCATTTCCAAATACAGCTCATATTAAATGTTTCTGTATCATCTGTCTTATTTGTTATCCGTCCCACTGCTGTTCCTTTTCTGCCCAGATAATCGAGACTACAGAATTCACAGATAAAGCAATTGTTTTTCAGAAGAGGTTTGAGTTCCACATTCATGTATCATGGTACTGTTTGTAGGTTTATTTAGACTGCTGTTCAGTAAATCAGATGTGAGCGTGGTATGGTGTGGAAACGGCGGGAAAGGTTTGTCGAATTGTTAACTGAAAGTGATGTATAGATGCATGAAGGATATCTGGAAATGCTACACAAACGGAGAAAAAGCAAACTATTTAAACGGTTGCTGCAGATGCAGTATTAAAAAAAAAAAAAAAAAAAAACCCACTAATATCACCAGCCTGATGTCAAGTCTTGGTAAACTTGGTTGCCCAAAAATATGGAATTTTCAAAGCACTGTCAAAGTTACCTGTGGCCTGTAAAGTAATCTTAGACAACTTTTATGTTCTTGTTTTATTTAGAATTTTAGAAGACAGGAAAAAAAAGTGAGTTATACATTACAAATGGTGAAGCACCATTTAAGTTACAACAGAAGTATCTAAGCAAGGATGCATTTGCCACTTTGACATCTGCTGGTCTGTTTCGTACTAGTGGTTACACACACACACACTTTCGGAACCGCTTGTCCCATACGGGGTTGCAGGGAGCCGGAGCCTAACCCGGCAACACGGGGCAAAAGGCTGGAGGGGGAGGGGACACACCCAGGACGGGATGCCACTCTGTCGCAAGGCAGCCCAAGCGGGACTCGAACCCCAGACCCACCAGAGAGCAAGACCCAGTCCAACCCACTGCACCACTGTGCCCCCCTCAGTGAATATATAGTAACTGGATAATGACTGAGCTACTCCTTCCATGACAGAAAACTTCATTCCCTTGCCAGCAGGATGAGGTCCATCTGCACAAGCTGCAGGGAAGTTAAGGAAGGTACTGCTGCATGGCCTGAGTGTCACTTTTACACCCTTCCCATCCAGTTCATGCCCCACCAGCTTCCTGAATCCCAGCATACTGCTGCTCCGTTGGTGGAAATGTCAGATGACGATTTACTAACGGCACCAAAAGGGCTCACTTCATTTTCATTTTACTGGCAGGCACCCCAGCCCCAGTGAACCATCAGTCAGCTGGTGGAAAAACAACACTCTGTTGATGATGGAGGCCTGAAATGGATGGCTTCCGCTGTCATTTGGGTTTCTTGCTGTCACACAAAGGGCTGCCTTTCACAGAGGGTCAAGTAACTGCAAACTGTATCTCACCAATGTGTTCCACTTTTTCAAAGACTTTTTTTTTTTTTTTTTTTTATACACAATTTAACAAATATAAAAGAGTTCAGCGAATAGTAAGATGCTAGGATCACATCCTATGTCTCTTCTGGGACTGCAACAAAGTCTTAGATATTCACAGAAAAAAAAAAAAAAAAAAGAATGTTTCAGTGGAAGATTTTTCACGCATTGCATTTTTCTGTTCTAAATAAAAATAAAATGCTCAAAGTTGTCCTGAATTTTATCCAAACGAAGCTAAAAACGTTTTACCACCATACGATGTCAGCAGTGGAGGCCTCTGGGAGGACTTCCACAGGGTACATCCAGATGGTGCGGCTTTGGAGAAGAGCTTCAGTCCTTCTGCCAGCGTACTCTGAAAGCAATCACCGCGTTTATGAAAATATTACCGACAACACACGGCTAATTAGGATTTTCTTGTTGGACATGTAGCTCTTCATTATGATCTACAAGTGTTCAAAATATCATGGGGTCCAGCAACACAGATGTGCATCTTTGGATGCATCTTATTTATCTGGAGAATTAAATAAGAAGTAATTCTTTCCTACAAACTCAGACTGTGGCACTGCACTGACAATAAATGGAAATATCTATTTTGCCATCTATCCGTATTTTATTTTCTCCACCATTGCTGCATATTCACTCCAGCAGTGTTATTCCAATGTAACCCATTTTCCATTCTCACACAGAGGGTAACAGTATATGGGAAAAGAAAATTATTTCTATCCACACTATTACCTAAGCAGAAGCTGGCCTTTCTCAGCATAATCAACGGTAAGTGGGAGGGCTGGATGCTCTCCTTTGGTTAGGCTTTCACATGTCTCCACAATGAACCTGCTGGGAAATCAAGAGGCATCAAGAGGTAAAACATCTGCTGGTGGAACAACTAACAGGCGGTGAGCCGGTGTGCATCGTTGCTGTACTCTTGAATAAGCTATGAGTACTTAACAGGAATGGTTTAAGAACATAACCAGCGATGATATTCTTCAGCCAATCCTTAGCCACCGTTGCTTCACTTAACTTTCCTCTCCATTTCTTCAGAATTCATTGGTTCATTTTGACAGAAATGTGTCTTTTAATTAAATTTAATCATCAACACATTTACTCAAGACAGCGTCACACAAATATCAACTGCTACACCCCAGCCAGACCCCTTCGCTTGCTTGGTGGTCCCGCGCGTGAGAAGCGAAGCACGAAGCTTCTCGGTTCTGGCTCCGTCGTGGTGGAACGACCTCCCCCTCTCACTCAGAACTGCTGAAACTGTCTACGTTCAAGAAGGGTCTGGAAACTCACCTTTTCCAGACTCACTTTGCCCAAGATCTCTCCATCTTATGTATGGTGTAAATGTTCATGCACTGTAACTCACGATAATCCCCAGATAAGCCTTTACACAGCTACTACTCCTGTATGGTATGTAAAATGTTTGTGTACTTTATCGAAGGGGAAAAAAAAAAATTGTAGGAAGGTTATCAGGATTCATCTAACCTGCATTTTATGTACCCGTTCAAGCAATGAACATCAGTGCATCAGGTGGAAAGTAAAGATGTACATCACTTTGGAGAAAAGAATCTGCTGAATGAATATTAAATGTAAGAACTGAAAATCAAGGCTGAACAATCACTGCAAGTTATTCTGTGCCAGACTGTGGGAAAGTGACTTTGTGGGAGAGTAACTCCGGAAAAATAAGTTTATCCCAACAATTAGAAGTAATAGTAATGATAATAATACAGCTGGTAATAATAATGGGACAGCTGGTAGTGCAGTGGTTGGAGCTGCTGCCTTTGGATCCAAAGGTCACAGGGTCAAGTCCCACCTCCAGCTGTAGTACCTTTGCTTTGAGCAAGGTACTTACCCTAACTGCTCCAGTAAAAACTGCCCAGCTGTGTGGGAGTAATTGTTAGTAGATTTAGTGTTACTTTGCAAAAAGCGTCAGCTAAATGATTAAATGTAGTAATAATAACATAAAGCTGCTCAGTAACTACACCATGATTTGTAGCCTCGCTTGTTGCCCTTTGCAAAAGTCTGACATGATGTGCTCTTTGCGTCTTCTAGAGCTGGGAAATTGCGAAGTACGGAGGTTTCGCTTCGTTTAGCGACCGTCGTTACCTTCCAGCTCTGGCGGGAGAGCGCGCGAGTCCCGCGCTGCGCCTTTAAGCCGTAGCATCGTGGGGGCGGCCCGCACCCCTCCCCTTGATGACGTAAACAACTCCCAGCATTCCCGGCTGTGCTTGAATGGCAGCGCATGGCGGGTCTTTCTCTCGCTCAGCGCTGCCTTTACAATGACTAATGCAGTTCTTTAGAACACCTTTAAACAACATATTTAGCACCTGGATGTAAATGCGTGTGTCAGTGGCAGCTACCGAACCTTGAGTGGTATCTGTACATTTTTATAAGTATTTGTAAATCTTTAAATATGTTTAAAAAATGCACTGACTGAGTGAGTCGGGTGCTGTTCTAACTCCATGACTGAAAGTGAAACTTTGTGCCAATGAACTGCAGTTTTACCACTCTGTTACTACAGTAACCAGGCGCTTGTCTCCTGCGCCATTACCACGTGTTTCAAGAACTGTCACTTAGTGTTTTATTTTTAGTAGCTGTGATTTTGCGAACTGTCTATGGCACATATTAAGGAGGAGCAGTAGCTCTGCGTCTCTCGCTACCTCGCGCCGAGATACACCTGCTGTCTCGTTTCCGTCACACTCGAGTTGTGGCGGGAAGCGCGCGCTCTCGGCCACCGATCCGGACCCGTTCGTTCGTTATCACTCGGGAAGATGGTCATGGGACCTCCCTGCTTTTGCCCTCTTTCCCTCTTCTTTTTCGCCGCCCTGGTTGCACATTTGCCGCATTGCGCGACGGGCACATCCAGGCTGAACATCCCCAAAGTGCTTCTGCCGCTCGCGAGGAGCACAAGGATCAACTTCACACTGGAGGCGACCGACGGCTGCTACAAATGGTGAGAGCGAGCGCGTGAACGCGAGCGCGCCCCGCTCCTGCCGGGAAGCCGGCGTTGACGCGGGGAGACACGTGCGGCAGTGGGTCGCGCGCTGGTCACTGATTAAAGTGGACTGTGCGTGTGGCGCGAGAGAGGCCACGCGGTGCTCATGCAGCTTCGGGTGCAGCGAGTGTCTGACTGGTGGCCCACCATGTATAACTGTAATTATTATAATAATATAATTAACAGTAATAGTTAGTGTTGTTATTGTAATAAGTTACAATAATAGTAATTATTGGAGTAATTTGGTGTAATTCATGGTAAGCAATTTGCACAGTGGCCCAGCAGCAGCAAGAAGTGGGGTTTCAACTGGAAGCTGCAGGTGGCAATGTGTGTCACTGCACTTCCTGCTGCAGATGTGTATTTTACTGTATTTTACCTTAGCATTCCCCAAGTCTGATGCACACCTACCCTGTTGGATCAAACTAAATGGCACTAAGTACCCTGCACTGTAATTTTTACTAGCAATCCATTTACTCTGGAGGCAGTCTGTGGGACTCCCGGTGTCCGGTTCAGACATGGTAAAGACTGGTGTAAAAAAAGATTCCTGGTGATGTAATGGTAATATGTACTGTATGTTTTGTACTGGCTGCTGCATGTGCTCTTGACCTTTTGAAAGGACACCGCTTATGTAAACATCATCTTCGGTGCAGTTGGTTGTAGAGTTTTTTATGGGCTGGAAATTAACCCCAGAATTACATCTTTGTAAAAGTGGTCTTTGAGGGCTGTGCAGTCCGACTCATTCAGCACACACTTTTCTCCAAGACAACTTTATTGTAAACGTTACATTTGTTTACTATGCTGTTAGTTCTATACCCATTTAAACAGCTGGGTGATTTTTATTGTCGCCATTCAGGCTTAGTAGCTCAATCAAGGTGCTACAACAGGGGCAGAGATTCGAACACAGGTGCCTTTTATTGTATCGATTCTGTTTACGTAAAGATGGTTAATGTGGTCAAAAGCAATCATCGTACAGTTTACTGTTTAGGACAATCACTGCCGCCGTGCTAATTTTTTTTTTTTTTTTGATTGGCATGTTATCAGGTTTGATCTCTTTTCAGATGGGGGAGAAAAACAACCGTACACAAATGTTGTGGTTGAGTTACACTTGCATCTTTATCTGCAGGTTATAAATTAAATAAGAAAAAATGAATGGAAAATCTGTCCGATTTCCAAACGGTTTGGAACGTGTCAAAATCAATGATAAGAGTGATGTTCTCCTGTAGACCTTAAACATTATTGCCGTTCCTGCGCTCTCACTACCATGATTACCTTCACTCCAGGCAACAGCTTTTGTCCAGACCTTCGACGGATAGGTTGATGATTCCAGCATTATTATACGGTGTATTACCAGCTCAGCCTGTGTGTAGAGAATTGACACGTGTGTGTGTGCTGGGAATTGACCAACGCTGTCTGCTGCAGGTCTTCCACCAGACCGGAGGTGGCCAACATTGAGAGCGTCGATGCCATTGAGGTTGCAGACCAGCTGTGTTCCCAGCGGGCCATACTGCAGGCTCGCTCAACGCATCCATCCAGACTCACAAGCATAATCCTCGCAGAAGACATCTGTAAGTGCTTGTTGCTGATTTGAGAAGTTGCTGTTGGCTGGAGTAGGTTGGGGGTGTTTGTCGTTAAAGCTGTTTTTTTTCCCTTATGCCCAAGACAACCACCGGTGTGGCAGTAACCCTTTCCACCTCTGTCATAGTTCTGTGGACAGAGGGTTCCTTCTGGGTGCTTCCATGTAGAATAAAGGCATGTGTGTGCTCATTTTTGTGAGTATGATCTCCTGTCCGTGTGCTAAAGTGACCGGCCAGTCCCTGCGATGTGACGCCATAGTGGACATCATCAGCGAGATCCAGGTGGTCTCCACCACCCGTGAGCTCTACCTGGAGGACTCCCCACTGGAACTGAAGATCCATGCCCTGGACTCTGAAGGTTTGGGAAACCACTGACCTACGCCCTTGAAGGAACCTTTTACATTGTACGCTAGTTGACCATTTCTAGCTCGTAGGTGCCAACAGATAGGCTAGAGTAGCTCAAGGCGCAGCTTTTGCCTGCAGCCCCGGAGCAGTGTCCCTCCTGTTTGTGCCACAGCCTCTGTGCACCGCACTCACTCTGAAAGCTGACACATTAGGATGACTGCCACGGGGCTTGCCTTTTTTTTCTTTCTCTTTTTAAAAAAAAAAAAAAAAAAAAATTCTTTCTTCTCCTGCCGCTGCAGTGTACATGTGTTTCTCCTGTATAATCCTATAACGAGCGCTCGCTCTGGTTGGGGGTTAAGCTGGAGACTCACCAAACTGGAAAAGCAGCCTCTTCAAGTAGAAGGCCGCCCTGGTGGAAATAATCGAGTGGGAGCAGTAATCCATGTCGTTTGTGTTGTTTTCCTGCGTGTGTAAACAGGAAATACCTTCAGCACGCTTGCAGGACTGGTTTTTGATTGGACCATAGTGAAAGACGCGGAGACGGGCAGCTTCCCGGACTCATACAGTGCTCTGAGGTAAGGCGCCCCGCACGGGTGGGAAATGGCGCAGCGGGCAGCATGGGTGCAGAGCGAGTAGCACTGCTGTCTGACAGTGCCTGGGTGGTGCGAGAGGATGTGGGTTCGATCCCCGCTCAGTCTGTGTGGAGTTTGCATGCTCTCCCCATGTCTGCGTGGGTTTCGTCCCACAGTCCAAAGACATGTTCTTCAGGTGGACTGATGACTCTGTCACCCATAGTGTGTGAGTGATAGTGTGTTTCACTGATTTATGAATGACTGACTCATTGTCAGTAGTGTATCTAGCAGTGTAAGTCACCTTGGGTGAATACAGTGTGGGCTGGTAACACTACCTGTTAACACTACCTGGTGTTCATTGGAAGTCACTTTGGAGAAAGGCATCTGCTAAATGAAGTAACATAAATGAGATAATGCTGTGCTATGCAAACAAATCCAGGCCACTATAACCAGAGAATGCAAAGATGACTCGGCCTTTAACCTCAGCGTAAGAAGTGTACATAGTGTATTGCACCAATCGAAAGGGGATGTATGTGAAAATAGCCGTTTTGTGGGTTTTAGTGTTTTTAAAAATTATTTAAGCTTCTCGGTTCACAAATATACAATTCTTGCAAATTTGCAAATATGTGTTCTGTTGAAATCTTGGCGGTCACCTTAAGTTTCACTGTGCTGGCCCTGCATACCTAGACATTTATAGCTCTTTAAGCACAAGCATATGTTATTGGGAAAATCACAGAGTTTTTTTCCTGAAAGGTTGTGCTCTGCTAAATCAGCAGGGCTCAGGCCAATTCCTAGCAGTGTTTCACTTCTGATGCCTTTTTATTGTTTCTGGGAAAGACTGCACACTGCTTTGTGGACCGGTCACTTTAACCACAACAAGAAAAATCCCTTGTGTTCTGTGCCACGGGATACAAGAACGCACAATCCACCATTGCACATATGGGTTTGTAATTGGTGTCGTCCTCCTTCAGGGTCCTCAGGTTCTCCGAGTCCACGTACACTCCACCAAGCTACATTTCTAACATGGAGAAAGTGGGCAAGCAGGGAGACATCATCCTTGTGTCGGGCCTCAAGACTGGAAACGCCAAGTTGAAGGCCAAGATCCAGGAGTCGCTGTATAAGGTTGTGAGCAGTTGCCACCAAGCAGAAGTTTTCAGAAGCCCTCAGTGTCCTGGTTTAAACTTCTGATGATTATTCTGAAGAATGCTCTCGATTCACCTTTTGGAGACTCTCAGACGTGATGCTCGTAGCTCTACTTTTCCCCACATGCCTTGTTTTTAAGAATTGTGTACATTTTTTTTTTAGGTGTGTTTCTATTTAAAGAGCGATTCTACTCAAACACTGTGTGGCAGTTTTGCTATTAAGCTCAGAATTTAAAATCCGAAATAACAGCGAAAAGGAGCGCAACTTGTAATTTAATTAAATTCCCTTCTCTGATCTCACGTCCTTGCATCCTGAGGCGGCGGTAACTATAAATAGTTGTACTTGCGTAATGCTGACGTGTCCTTGCATGCTTTGACAGTGATATCGCCAGAACTGCGCAGCGGACCTGGTCACAGTCACATACACAATATTCTGTAGCAATGAGGAGAGATGTGTAAAAAATGTGAAATGGCTTTTTTTGGTATTGCATCAAAATCTGGAACAAACTGCAGTGTAATAGTTACTCTTCGGTTTAACCAAAGTACTTTTTACTTGGCAAGAACTTAAGTAAATGTTAAAAACTGGTTCAGGTGAAGTGCTCTGGAAAAAATAATCAGCTGCAGTTGGTACTGTAGTGGTTAGAGCTGATGCCTTTGGACCCAAAGGTTGCAGGTTCGAATCTTACCTCGAGCTGTAGTGCCCCTGAGCAAGGTATTCACCCTAAATTGCTCCAGTAAAGTTACCCAGCTGTATGAATGAGTAAGTAATTGTAAACAGATTAACATTGTAAGTCGCTTTGGAGAAAAGTGTCAGAGAAATGTAAATGCAGAGAGGGCTGCTGACAGAAATTATGTAGATGAACGGTGTCAGATGAGACTTTGGGCAAGACATTGAGCACAAGTCAAAATTACAGGGATTTATTGATGTAGAAGAGAAACAGACGTTTCGGTTTGGTGGTGCAGTTCAAAGTACAGATAATGGATCTGAATGATTCAGGGGAAAAAGAAGGTTCTGGAAGTGGGGAAAAATGATTCTTCCAGCACTTATTGCCCAAGACATCAAGTAGAGTAGTTAAGAGAGGGGGCCTTCCATGTGCATGAGTGCGAAGCTAGGCAGTAACATTTGCACTTTGTGTCCATCAGGATGTGGAAGCTGCTGAGGTCAGGCTGCTGATCCTTGAGAACATATTGCTGAGCCCCGCGTACGTCGTCTACCTCCTGGTGGGCACCTCCGTACAGTACAAGGTCCAGAAGATCCGACAAGGAAAGATCACGGGTCTGTGTGTCTTTTTTTTTTTTTTTTTTTTTTACCTTTTCAGCTGTTTACAAATCATCACTCGTGTAAATAACTACACTAATAATTTGTTATATTTTGAGAAATCCAGACATTCCATGTACTTTGTTTATGCTGACAACTGAACAATTGATTAGCAAACCTGTTAATAATTCAGTTCCATTCATTGTTTAGTATACTTACATCTTTGCCACATACAGTGTGGGCCCAAAATTACGTGGGGTCCGTGACAGTTGACTGTGTCACGACTGCGTTACGTCTCTTTTCCCCTTTGTCATTGCATGCAGTCACAGCTGATTTGAACATTTAAGTTTCTTTATCATAAAATAATAAACAAAAATGTAGTAATAATTTTATGTCAAGTAACAGTATGCAGGGCCTACAGTGTATTAGGCAGTTGTCGGATGTGAATGCATGAGTGTGTTTGCTGAGATGGCTTCTTTCTGCCTTTTTCCAGAACTGTCAATGCCCTGTGATCAGTATGAGCTGCAGCTCCAGAACAATGTGGTGGCGCCTGATGGTGACCCCGCACTGCCTATCGCCAGGCTCAGCAAAGATACTTCCAAGGTGCTCGCTCTGCAGCCTGGTCACACCAACGTCGTGCTGGATCACAAAAGTATCCTAACCACTGAAACTCTACTCTGTGGCTGCATGTAGTTTACAATGCGGTGTTGGCCTGTCGGTTGTCGGGAGCGTCTGGCAGGTTTTCGCTGACTGCGCAGGGAGCATGGGAGCGGACTTGGTAGCGTAAGCTGCTATTCTGTTTCTTCTTTGATTGTTCGCTGTCACCCTTGATTGAAAGCATTCAGATCTTCGCCTGCAAGGGGCCTCGAGGCTTCCCAACAGTACGGTCTACGTGGTGGAGCCAGGATACTTGGGTATGTATTTGGTTGAGATCTGCTGCTCTGGGTTAGTGCAGATTCCCTCATTACAGGCCTTGAGCATGGGCCCTGCGACAAAAGCCACTCCTCACCCTGACTGACCCTGCATTGAGTACTTTTTAAGGGCATAACTACCATGTTGATTGTGAGTCATCATGGGGAGCTCCTGGCGTTTGCTGCACCGGGCTATTGGAGAGGGAGTGGGTGCCCAGGGTGCATTTAATGAAGCTATGCTGCACTCTCCCGCTTCCCGTGGTGCACAGGCTTCATCGCGGTAACGTCATGTGTTTGCTCCTCCTCTTGGACAGGATTTAAAATTCAGCCAGGTGACCACTGGGTCCTTGAGACAGGACGAGTCTACGAGATTGTCATCGAAGTGTTTGATAAGTCGAGCAACAAAGTGTATCTGTCTGATGTGAGTCGATTCTCTGAGGTTCTTCTTAAAGTGGCACACGGCATGATTTCAGGCTTTAAGGAGCATCTTATCTAAACTATAGACATTTATGTCCTTGCATTCTTTATGCTCTTTATAAGCAATTTGCACGATCTATGATGTGCTTTGTTTAGACGAGTAACTATTCTGTTTGCCTTTATTACATACCTGATTTTTATGCTTTTTTTTCATCTATTTAGATTTTTTAAATGACAATTTTTCCTAATCTTTGTCCGTCTAGAACATTCGGATAGATGCCTCCTTCCAAAAGGAGTATTTCGAGGTTTTGGAATCGTCATTGAACGGCTCGTACCACCGAGTGAAAGCTCTGAAAAATGGACAGACTGTCATCGATGGCGCTCTCACCTCAGTGGTAGATGAGGTTTGTCTCGTTTGTTGTCACTCCCTAGACTGTTCTTGCCTTGGGCCTCATCAAGTGTTTATCTGCTGCCTGCCATTTATTTCTCTTAAATTCTTGAATATTTCACGACACCCACCATAGTAATTATTTTTCTACTTTGTGTTTTAGGATGGAGGAGTCCATGTTTTTCCTATCCCAGTGCGCAATCAGCAGGATGTGGAAATCTATAATCCCATAGTGCTCTCTCCCAAGATCCTCACATTTCCATGGCAACCCAAAGTAGGAGCATACCAGTACACGATAAAGGTATTTGTTGCCTTGACATCGCTCCACAATGGCTTTTCTCTGAGTGCCTGCACAGTTTGGTCACCATAACCTCCTTTTTGATAGTCAGATTTGATAAGAAGCTGGGGTACAGACATGAGGAACTGTCCTTTCTGCTCTTTCTGAAACCAAATATGAGATATGTAGTGAAGGTATTGTGATGAAACAGGGTTAATGCATTTGAGGAACGTGTCTGCCATACTTCATGTTCCCTGGTGGATGATCAGAAACCAGGCCTGTGCTTCGGTGAAAGTGGTCTTGTCTACCATAATAAATCTTTCTTGATGATAAGCTGTCAGAAGAATGTGTTCCACTCATACTATCCTGCTCCAGATGAACGCTATATTGTAATTTACTTCTTTGCAGCATCTACCTGTATTCCAAAAAGAGGACAGGGCTTCATGAGACACCATGTCAGTTCAGTTTTCTAAACGTACCACTCTGAGTCGATACATCTTTGACAGTTTTATTATTATATATATCAATTTTTTTGGGGTTCTCCTCTTTTTGAACTTATTGAGTACACAACAGTGAAGGCTAAATGCCGTCTATTGGCCGGTACTCAAGCTTGTCCATTTGTTACAGGCAACTGGTGGCAGCGGAAACTTCACTTGGTCCTCGTCCAGCCAAACCGTTGCCACGGTGACCGTTAAAGGAGTGATGACAACAGTCAATGACATCGGCGTCAGTGTGGTGCGGGCCCGTGACGTGCAGAACCCTCTGCACTTTGGAGAGATGAAGGTCAGTTGACTGCACGTTGAGGAGGGCCGTGTGTTTCATATAAACAGCGAGTTGTCCTTCCTTTCATAGCTTCGCACTTATTGAGCTAATTTCCTGCAGTTGTGCAGGAACCTGCACACATGACTTTCAACGTGGTGTTTGTGCGGTGCAGTTTTTGGTTATAAATCCATTAGCTAATTCCCTTTATACCAAGGAGTACTATTGGATTGATATCATTTCCTAATTTGACCATATAGCCTGAGTTTGAATTTTAGCTGTTGGTATTCAGAGCAGGGATTGGGACTTGGAGGGTTTTTTTTTTTTTTTTGCTCTTGGGGATGGTGGTGCTTAAACAAATGCCACATGAAATCATGGCTTGTTCAGTCACTGCCCCCCTTAGATTTAGAGTATTTCAAATTTTATGTCCTATCAATTTTGCTAAAACCACAAGTCAAATTTTCCTCCTGCAAATTAGGTGGTTGACTGATCTCTCTTTTTATCTGGTGAATTTGTAAATGACATTCAAATATAAGTGCAGCTGGATTAGAATGGAGAAGGCATTTTTGGTATTAGATCCTAGCATGGTAGATGGTTCACTGTGAAGACAGGTAGTTCCACCACATCAGAGTGCAGCAGTTGTGGATCAACAGGCACATGGAAAGTTGATCGAAAATAATTGAAATGAATGAGCTTGTCGCGTAGTCTAAATTGGAATTAATTTTTTTTTTTTTTTTTTATTTTTATATTTATAATAAACCCCCTCTAACTCAGAATCTTCTAGTGTTTCGTTTGGGCGGTTCTGATCAGTTAAGCTTCTATTATTAATGTCTCAGGTTTTATTTTGTTTCAACATTCAGTCCTGACTCTTGATTTAAAATGTTCTAAAGAACTGGGAGATGTCTAATGCCTCACTGTGTTTGCCACATGAAGACATACTTCAGTATTTATGCTTTATTTTTACTTCAGTCTTCAATTATGGAAGGTCCGTAGCGCAGCCAGAGACTCAGGACCTTACGACGTCATTCGTTCGTATGCTCCTGACCTGTAAGTTGCATTCGAGATTAACTATGCTGAACAAATAAATGAAAACTCGTGGAGTTCGGGTTTCTTTGGGTCCCTTTTACAACCTTATTAAACCTCATTAGAAAGTGAAGGAGCTGGAGAAACACATAGGGTTTAGTCAGTGATCACGAAGTGCATGTGCTGGCCACAGTTTTGATGTTGGAAGACTGATTCTCCTCAACCCATGCAGGTGTATGTGATCGAGCCCATTGGCATGGAGTTCACACCCTGCCAGGTGGAGGCCCGCGTGGGCCAGGTGCTGGACCTGCCTCTTCAAATCTACGGCCTCCTGAGTGCAGAGAGTGGCGAGCGGGTCACCCTCAGCGACTGCTCGCACTTCCAGCTGCTGGTGGAGATGGAGAGCCAGGGTGTCTTCCAACTGCTGGAGGGTGGGTGATGGAGAAAGGAACTATCAGGAGAGTACATATGAGCTCATGTTATCCTCTTGTAATTAATACCACCTACAGCTCAGTGAGGAAATCAGTCCCAAGTCAGCATGCATTTGTTGTTGGCTTTCATTAATCCTTGCTTGTTCAGTTGCTGGACTGTGATAAGCACATTGCAATAACGCTCTCGCTTGTGTGGATTACGCTTTTGACTCTGCTGAGTCAATTGAGACGCTGCTTAATTCCACAGACGATTCGCTCCGTGATGATGTGAGGCTCTGGCTTGCCGGAGTGTTAATGGCCTGTGACATCTGTGTTCCCAGGGAGGCTGGCGCCTGGCCAAGACCACTGCAGTGGAATCCAAGCACAGGCGCTGGTGCCCGGTCACGTCGCCCTAACGGTCAGCTATGCCCACGGCAACGTGCGCCTTAGCGCCCGCATCACCATTGCCGCCTACCAGCCTCTCAAAGTGAGTGGCCCGATCTGGGTACCGTTCCATTTCTGCTGAATGACGTGAAGATACTCCTGTGAACTGACCAGCCTTGAAATCTACAACATGCTTGTGTTTTGTTCACGGCTCATTATCCTAGAATCAGGCCATTGGAGTTGTTTCCTGTCGACCTGTGGGGATTAATTAGGCATCCGGTGCTGCCATGGCATGAAATCTGCTTTGAGAACCCCCTCCTTCACAAACAGAACCATTGATGAGCTATGGCTTAATTACCTCACTGTGTATTGGCCCATCTTTCCCATCCCTGTAGCATTTGCCAAGTGGCCTTGCCTTCACAGCAGCGGTGTTGTTGTTGTTACTACCATAGAGGGTGTGTGGATGGGAAAATTCTCCCTCATGCATTTTTCATGAGTTGGTTTTGCCTTTTCGCCACATTGAGTCCTCTGCACTGGTGTTTACTGTTTTCACTGCTAGTCCTAACCAAAAATACAGGCCTATTTTTAGAAGAAAACTGGGAACGTTGATCCTTTAGGAGACACTCTTTAGGCCAGTTTGTTGTTTTGTTTTTTGTTTCCTCCTGCTGCATGCTAGCAAGCTGTTGAAAGACATTGCAGAACTTGGAAAAATGTCTTGTGCTCACTGTTTCCTTAAACCTTGCCAGGTAATTGACCCCGTGTCTGTTGCCGTGGTAACCCTGGCATCTTCCAAAGACATGCTGTTTGAGGGGGGTCCGAAGCCTTGGGTTCTGGAGCCCTCAAAGTTTTTCAGAAATCTGACAGCTGAGGATGTGCGCGGCGTCCACATGGCACTCTTTGGCCCGGCATCACGCAACTACATCAAGCACTGGGTCCGAGCCACCTGCCGGGCTTTGGGCGAACAAGTGAGGGTCGCCGAAAAAGGGCTTTCTGAAGCACCGTCCCAGTGATTTTCTGTTTTATTAATTTCTGAGATTAGTGTGTACATGGGCTATGATTTACTGGTTATTGGTTGCCACTGTTAATGTTCTTTTATCATTTTGGCTGTTTAGAACACTTTATGTATGAAATCTATAACCTATATATAGCGTTTTTAAATATAGTCTGATTTGGCTTTGATTTTGTTGTATTTTAGGACTGTTGGAGAGCTGTCTTAATGCTTTTCTCTTCTGCTCACAGGTCTTGTCACTGACGGTGGGGAACCAGCCCAGTCTGACAAACCCGTTCCCCGCCGTGGAGCCAGCTGTGGTGAAGCTGGTGTGTGCCCCACCCTCACGCCTCACACTGATCCCTGTTTACACCAGCCCCCAGCTGGACCTGTCCTGCCCGCTGCTGCAGCAGAACAAACAAGTGGTGAGTGCTAGAGATTAGAGATTAGAGCTGCAAGGAAGGCCACCATTGTGTTGGAAATACTGGGACTTGGCCATGGCTGAGTAACATGTACCTTCTGGTTGAGCATAGGTGCCTGTTTCAAATTACCGCAACCCTGTGCTGGACCTGGCTGCCTACGACCAGCAGGGAAGGAGATTTGACAACTTCAGCTCTCTAAGCATCACCTGGGAGTCAACCAAGGCATCGCTGGCTAGCATCGAGCCCACGTTTCCTATGGAACTTCTTCTGATGGACGAAAGCAGTGGGCAAAAGAAGCTCCATGGTATGGTTTCTGGTACTTTGCAGTGTATTGTCTTCAGCAAGTAGTATTTATGACTTAAGGTGATATGTGGCTTTTTGCACATTTTATTTCCAATGTCCTTGGTGTAATTTGTTAGGTGCTGTAAACAGAGCAGTTCTGGCACCAAGTAATTTTTCTCTGAGGATAAGCTGTTCTGTTTTGGTTTTTGTTGATGGGTCCCCACCCTCCTTTCCCCAACAATGTTCATTAAGTGGCATTTCCTCTGTGTGTTTTAGGCCGTCAGAAGGTGCTGGTTCATCATCAGTCGGGTGTGGCTGCCATCACTGCAACAGCGACGGGGTACCAGGCCTCCCATGTCAGCGCAGCAGAAGTGCCCAGTCCGGTAAGATTGCACATCCTCCTTCATGCTCAGCACATCACTGCTGGTGTTGTGTGATTCAATAGGCCTGTTTCATAGCTTGCTGCACAGCAGTGAGACATGGGTGGGGGCACCACCCTGAGAGTAAAAAGAGGAAGATCATGCAAAACCACAGACTACAAACAGCTGCCGTAACCAACAACAGTGCGATGTTGCATAGCAATGCGGATTTCCCCTTTGTGTTCTCCATATCAGCATTTAATGTTTTCCTCATCTAACTGTTGTAGATTTAATTTCAAAATGAAATGGGAAAACTCTGTCTTCAGTGTTTCCTAGTATTACAATCAAAGGAAGTTTAGCATAACTATGGTTGCACAAAGTTAACAATCAGGCCATTTAAAGAATAGCAACAATAATAATAATAACCCACCCCTCTACCTCTAGTGCTGAAATTGTGCTCACTTCTGCAGTATGAGCCACTGTCGCTGGTTTCCGCCACACTGGAGCTCCTGTTAGTGGAAGACGTGAAGGTCAGACCAGAGATCATCACCATATACAATCACCCGGATGTACGGGTAAGTCCAAGCTGCTCGATCCTTTGTGTCCTCACACACCTGCCATTGAGATGTCACCAAACAAGAGAAGTTTATAAAGAGAAACACTCATATCAAAAAAGCAAAAGATTCTGTTTTAGTTTTAATTCCAATTATTTCTATAAATATTGCACACCAAGACTAGACATGAGTAGGGTACTAGGTACACCAGTAAAAAATTTTAGGGTAGCGGATAGTCTGCTATATTAGGCACAGGAATTCTCAGAAGAGAAGGTGTGGCTGAGCCTGCCAATCACAGAGGGCGTTTATTTTTATCATAATTACACTTGATAACCCCTGACCTCTACCTCATAATACAGAGTGTAGTAAATGTTTCTTTTTGACTTTTTACTATGTGCCAGGTAAGTCAGAAATGTTTTCACTAGGAAAATTTTACTTGAATAAATTCAAGTTTTAAGAACAATCAAACAATTTCACTGACAGTATTTACATTTATGTTTTTTAACAGGCTGAACTTTCCTTGAAGGAGGGTTCTGGCTTTTTCTTTGTGAATGCCAGCAGTGGAGGTTTAGTGGAGTTGGTATACCAGGAATTGCAGGGAACTGCAGAGGTAAGGAGTGGCAAGGAGCCCTTATGCTGCAGAAGATCAAGCTAAAAATTGCTTTTAAATTTCAGCAATCTTTGGTATATAGCTTAAGGGTTTTTCTTCTCCCATGTGGTGTTGTGCCTTTTATGGCTCTTTTCCCCCCCAGGTTCTGCCACTACAGGCAGGGCTCCTACAGGTGCTGGTTCATGACTTGTGCTTGGCGTACCCTGCCCCGGCAAAGGCCACCGTCCACATCTCTGACATATTTGAAGTTTATGTCACTGTGGTTGACAAGGTTGGTGCCTACACATACCTCCCAGCAGCCTTAAAGAGTACCACGGTTTGTCCCGTGAGCCTGTTGACAGCATCATGACATGACAGATAGGCCTGGCAGCATTATAGTAAGGGTCCTGGATTGTGGGTGCTCTAAATTCCAGGTGGAATGTGGTATGCTTTCATTGTGAATGTTCCTATGTGATAATGGGCTACCTCACAAGTTGTGAATGGCCTGCATTAATTACCAATGGAATGAAATCTTCGTTATGAGTGGGACATTTTGCCCTTTCAGCGGCTTCTTTGGCATTGATTTGGTATTGCAGGTAGAGATTGGAAAGTCAGTGAAAGCTCATGTCAGGGTCTTGGATGACAACAAGAAGCCTTTCCTGGCCAAGTACTTTCCCTACATGAACTTGCAGCTGAAGGCAGCATCTGCAATCCTCTCCTTATCGTGAGTGCAACAAGGAATGTGTAAGTGCTATCAGGTGATAATGGGCATATGCTCACCATCCTTTTTCCCCCTCATGCGTCAGACCGCTTCGTGAGACGGCTGAGAAGGACACAGCTGTTTTCTCGGTCCGTGGCTTGGCTGTCGGACAGACCAGCATATCGGCCACGGTGCTAGACAAAAATGGGAAAAAAATCACATCCGCCCCTCAGCCAATTGAAGTAAGTTTGACTCTATCTTCCCTGGAGCCGATGTTAAGGAACACCCAGGATGTTGATGTATAGCCTTTATTGCTTGCTATATTCGTCAGTGTACGTCGAGAATAACGGCTGTTCCTATGATTATGAGTTTCCATCTGAATCTCATGTCTTATGTTTGGCCTTTCAGGTGTTTCCACCATTCAGACTGATCCCCAGAAAAATGACACTGATTATAGGTGCCATGATGCAGGTAACATTTGGGAATGTGTTTTGGCACCTAGACTACAGATTACTTCCTCCTCTTGTCCATCACATCAACTAATTACATACCATACATAAGCTCCTGCTGTTTAATGTCCCTTGCTGTTGTTTGATAAACTCTAAATATTCCTCCAAAAATGACAGATTTGATAACCCCTTTTTTCTATAATTATGTTTTCATAATTGACCATTTTGTTTGATGTGTCAGGCCTGTATTTTAGATGACTGGCAACTCAGTCAATGGTCGGCTGCATCCGTGTCTTACTTTTTTAGTGCTGTGTATTTTTTTTTGAAAGTGGGGCTGTAAGAGTCTCCTATCTTTCCGTTGGCAGATCACATCAGAAGGGGGGCCCCAACCTCAGTCCCACATCCTGTTCTCCATCGCTAGTGAGGAAATTGCTTCTGTCAACAGCATGGGCCATGTCAGGGGCCTCGCTGTGGGCAATGTGACCGTGACTGGCCTGGTTCAAGCGATCGATGCTGAAACCGGCAAGCTCATTGTTGTGTCTCAGGTACTAGCGTTAATTCCCCAAGATTCTTGTCGTTGCATTGTTTTTTCTTTTTGGTCAGACCTCAGAGTGATCATGGCAACAATGTGTCGTCTTGGTAACTTTTTCTGTTTGTTTTGATAGGATCAGGTAGATGTGGAAGTTGTGCAGCTGAAGGGGATAAGAATTCGGGCACCTATAACAAGAATGAAGACTGGTACACAGGTAAGTTAGTCCTCCTTTATACGAACACATGGCATTGCTGTTTTCCCTTCCCCTGCTTGGCCTAACCTTCTGCAGCCTCTCCTAACTGATGAGCATAACTTCAGCTTGGCTTATCTCATCTCACCTACAGATGCCAGTTTACGTGATGGGACTGACCAGCAGCCAAACACCCTTCTCCTTCGGTAATGCACTGCCAGGCCTCACCTTCCAGTGGTCCGTGAGCAAACGGGACATCCTAGAGGTGACTACACGCCACTCAGAGGTACGGTAGCTCTTTCTGTCCTCCTCTGCTGGATGAGGATCTTTAATATGTCTGAATGCATGTTGTACATACGCTACAGTTTTTAAAGCTGTTTATTGTTGATGGAGGGAATCTGTGATGAATGGAGTATTGTGAGAAAATTAATGATGAAGCAGATGTTTGTCTTTTGTCTGATGGAATCATGTTGTGCATGACACGGAACTGCTGTTATTTAGCCGAGGGGGATGTCCCTGGAGCCCCTCTGCTCTTCAGATCTCTGTGATACCTGCAAGTTGTTTCATACAAACTGTTTCAGCACTCGCCCTTTCTATTCACTAGACACCCATCACTGGTACTGTATTTTGGTAGTTTTCCACTTGTGAATATTCATATTCCCTCCCTTATAGCATAATATATTATATATGTCGATAACATGCATTGTTCGAGGCGCTTCTCTTTGGAGTTGTCTCCCAGCATGCTGTTTGTACTGACACTCGGAAGGAATAAAGGCCTTGACGTTTCAGGCCATGAGTCTATTCGAACCAAATTCCACGACAGTTTGTTTCTCAGATAGTCGCCTTAATAAAATGAAAATAATGTTAATAAAATTGGGGAAAAAGAAATGGTCTCATTGAAGACATGTGCTTGGGAACTCAGGTCATAGTGCAGAGCACCATTCTAACAGGAAGACACCATGACGCTTAAGCCTAACGTTTCATCCCCTTTTAGCGAATGACCGACTTGGTTAAATTATTTTAGTTTGACTGGATAGTTCAGACCTCATCAGCGTTGCTCCTGTTGACAACACCCTTCTATCGCTGTGTTTTGCTGTAGGCTTCCATTAGCTTAAATGCCCAGCATAACTTCGGCATGAGCGTTCATGCTCAGACTAAGGGCAAGACCGGACTCAAGGTGGTGGTGAGAACCGTGGACCCCCAAGCCAGACACCTGGCCAGTAACGTGGAGGAGTTATCGGACGAGCTGCAGATTCAGGTAGATGAGCACCGATGGCCACATGTTCACCTGGAAGTCCTTGTTCACCTCGCTGTGTGCTCACATCCCTCCCTTGATTTAATTGTCTCACTCACTTTCTGTTTAATGAACCAAAAAATTTCTTTCCAGTCTGATCAAATGCAAAAAAATGGTGCATTAATCATGTGCAGTGCCAACAAAATTGGTTGAAATTCTGCTTTTTCCTTCGTAAAAAACTGGGGTGACATTCCTGTGCCTGGTGGGATGTTGAGCAATTAAGCGGCTGTTGTCTCTTGTGCTTGTTGCCCATTTCTGGGTCATTTCAGTTTGTTTCAGCCAAGTGGTTTATCCTCTTGCCAGTTCATATCATTAAGATGGTTTTTGTAACCCTATTTGAGGGGGGTGTAGGGCAATGTCTTATTTTTTCATTTTAACTGCCTCATATGTGAGGAATAATCTTATGACCCAAGGGATCTCCCTTTCTGTAAGAATGTATAGTAACAGGCTTCTTCATTGAACTCCAATTTGTTCCTCTCTGCATCTTAAGGGGAGAAAGGGCTTTGTGGTTCATTACTGCTAGATGCAAAGATCTCGTTAACATATGTCCCCCTGTAGGTTTATGACAAATTACGCCTGCTCAGTCCACACGTGGAAGCAGAGGAAATATTGATGTCCCCAAACTCTGTGATCAAGCTGAAGACTAACAGGTACAAAATAAGTGTTGGTACTACAACACCCTGCATGCGTGCCCCGTTTTCACATCACAGCTTCAACTTCATCATAAACCGTGATAAAGTATTTTGTGGTTTTACTGCAGTGTCCAGTAAGTGTCAGTTTGTGCAGAACTATAAGGTGCAGAGCTTTTGCTGTTAGTTTAACCCGTGTTGGTGCAACTCAGGCACCCAGGGACCACGTTGTGGCTAACGGTGTCTGTGCTGTACGGTTGTTTTGTCCAGGGATAGCATGGGCCAGGTCTCCTACCGCGTGCATGACTGTCCCAACAAGGCCGCTCTGATCCACGTCAATGAGAACGGCCATCTGTCATCAGGGGCGCTTACAGGCTCCGCCTCGCTGCAGGTGACCTCGCAGGAGAGCTTTGGTGTCAATCAGACCGTCATTGTGGCAGTGAAGGTGAGTGTTCAGCTCTGGTGGAAGGAATCTGCCACACGTGATGTTTTTTTTCCACTGGTGGAAACGTGTCGGAGAACTGTTATACTTTTTTTTTTTTTTATTTCCCTCCCCCAATTGCTGAAATAAAATAACAAAGGCGGTATCCCACGTCAAGAAATAGTGCATTTTTCATGGCTGCGAAGTTGTGTCCACATAATGGTCATATTGATAATGAGCTTAGTATTGTTGTTCACTAATCAGCCAGGGCTGGAGGGTTTGGTCACTCCGTCCTGCACTGTCACTGCCTGGAAAGTCAGTACAATAAGGACCTTTTCCTCCTAATTTCATACGATTATTTTATTATTTCCAGTCCTTTCTATCATTCTTGCCATATGAAAGCTGAATCATTGAGAGACAGATTTTTCTCTTTTTTTTTTTTCTCTCTCCAATGTCCATAATTACAGATTTAGAATAATTCAGGGCAGAGGAGCCTGACATGTATAATAAAGCCAGACAAATCAGTATTATAGAAGAATACGTGGTTAAATTATTCAGATAAGCTTTTGATTAAAAGGAATAAATCTAAAACTGTAGTCCCAGGCAGCCATGCCGGTGCTCAGGCTGACTCGACAGCCTCTCTTGTAGGTGGGTTTTTGAAGCTGAGCTGGTCTAAGAGTTGCCTCTGTGCAGGTGGTTCCAGTATCCTACCTACGGTTTAGCACCAGCCCAGTCCTCTACACATCCAGCAAGGAGTTCCCCTCCACTCTCCCTCTGGGAATGGTCCTCACCTTCACTGTCAACTTCCACGACAGTACAGGGGATGTGCTCCACGGGCACAATTCCCTCCTGAACTTTGCCACCAACAGGTGCGTGGTAGGAGTTGCACATTGCAGATGCGAGTGGGATAATTGGGGAGGTGAAAATTAGTTCCTTCAATCTGCAGCTGCCCCTCACCACTACAGTATTGCATGAATGGTGTCTCTTCTGAACAGCTGGCAAATTTCTTAATGGCTCAAAAACATCACATGACTTTTTTTTCTTCCCCCCCCTCCATGTGCGTTGCTTTTGAGAAAAGTCTGCTAAACAAATGTAATGCAGTGTACAAATAACATGCTAGCGGGCGCCTGCTTCTTACTCTGGAAAAGCTCTTCTGGTAGTCCACTGCTGCTTTCCCATTTTCTCCTCTAAGTAACCGGAAAGTGTTCTCTGATCATGACTGACTCATTCAGTTACACAGTACGTGTTGTGTGTATGTGTGTATGTGGCGACTTGTCATGCCGCTTCCAGAGATGACCTGGTGCTTGTGGGAAGAGGCCCCACCAACAACACGCTAATGGTGCGCATGGTCAACGTAGGACTGACGCTGCTCGAGGTGTGGGACTCGGAACACACAGGTGTGGCCGACTACCTGGCGCTGCCGGTGCGACACGCCATCCACCCTGAGGAGGCCCAGAACCTGGTTGTTGGAGACGTTGTCTGCTTCGCCACTCAGCTGGTCAATCAGGAAGGTAGGTAGGCAGCCACTGGGGCGAATCTGCAATTCTTTGAGCTCAAGCGATGTAACAGTATTTATGCTGGAAGCTTAGTTTGTGTTGTCCATCCTCTCTGCTTTTGGGCCACTGTTCTGTAATAAAGAGTGACCAGTTCGAGAGAGGCAGACTGCTCGTCAGTTCAGGATTGGATCTTTGCTCAAGCAGCAGTCTTTAATAATAAATTAAAAAGGCCCTGAATTTCTGTCAATCCATTTGTTGGAAGTAGTAAGAAGAGAAGCTTCAAAGTGCATAATCTTTCTCGCAGGATAATTTTCAGCAAATACCTGTGTATTAGTGGTAGGTGTTGAGGGAGGGCAGCGGAGCAGTCAGGTTCCAGTTCTTGATGTCTTCTGGCTTACGAAAAAAACAGCCTACTGGAACAAGACAAGGCTGCAGCAAACCGTGCGGCAGCCAGGCGGTCACCAATGCTCCTTGTTGATGCTGCGAGGAGATGAATTCTGTTGCCGTCGTGAAAGCTGACCTGACTGCCCCATCTGTAGGGTCCCCTGGTACCTGGAGCTCCTCGGCATGGGGTGTGCTTCAGGTGGACCCCAAGACAGGCGTGGCGGTGGCCAGGAGTGCTGGCACTGTAACGGTGTACTACGAAATCCCTGGTCAACTGAAGACCTACAGAGAGGTAACGCTGCAGTAGCAACTCTGTGTGTTTGAGGATTGGGGTTGGAGGACTTTGTTGAGTATCTGCCGTGAATTCCTTTTGCAAAGTAATTGGCGCCGTAAGGTGTGTGCAAGAGATCACACCGGTAAATTACACACTTGCAGTGGCGGAAACGCAGAATGGCCTTTTGTACAGAGCAGGTAAGAGCCCCAATTTGGCGCTCAAACACCCTGGTGTGGACACTAGACAGGAAATGGGTCTATGTAACGACAGGGACCTAAGTGCCGCACTTCCTCTATTCATGCTGCCTTCTTGTTGCAGTCCTTTCACATCACCTGTCCTTCTGGTTTCCCCAACTCTCTTTATTTCTGTCAGTCGGTTACTCTCTTGCTAGTCTTACTCGCAGTACCGTCACAGGATGGAAAACGGGCAACGGGCCCCAGGAGGATTCCTCCAGAAGATGAGTATCAAACAGCTCACAAGCATCGCACTCAGAAAAGATGGAGCAGAGCACAGAAGAGCTGCTCAGCTCACCTTCCTGGCTCGCATATTGTCCATTTTTTGGGACAGTTGGTAGCATAATGGTTAGAGCTGCTGAATTTCAATCCAGACTTTGTAGGTTCGATTCCCACCTCTGGCTGTAGTACCCTTGAGCAAGGTATTTACCCTAAATTGCTCCAGTAAAATTACCCAGTGGTATAAATGGGTAAATAATTGAGTCAAAATGAATAAATGTAAATGTTATTGGATGTGGGTCGAAAGAGCGGTTTGTGCGCCTGCGAGCGTGACAGGTGTGAGATGTCATTACTGTCACTACAGAGTCTCCGCTGTCTGCTCAAAGGGCTCCGAAGAGCTGCGTCTCGGCATTCGCTTGACTTGTTTTGCTTCTTGAATTTCTGCGCCTCTTTTTTGGGAAGGCATTTCTGCGGGAACTGGCTTGCAGTTATTTATGCTGATCTGGAGTGACTCTCTTGCAGTGTGTTGGGCTCTGCCGTACGAGAACTTCACACCAACACCGTCTTTGTCCCTGTGCTGTTTTTCTCCAATGCCACATTCTCTCTCTTTTTTTTTTTTTTTTGTGCAGGTTCTCAGCTCATTCCCCTGGGTTGCACTGCATGGAATTTCCTTCTTTTTACATCTATTACATTGTCACGGGTTGACAAAACCGCAATATTTTCATGAAACATGCAGCATGTTTCTGATGTTTGCTGTTTGAAACTTTTTCTCGCCCTGAAACCGACATGATTAAGAAAGACGTTTTTGCAGATATAAAGCTCATTGCTGTCCCAGCGGTTATGATCAGGGCTTTAGGGCCTTATGAACAATGTGACAGCAGACTGCACATTAACTACCACTTGCACATGCGAAAGTGTAACTAACTCCATAATAACTATTAATTTGAAACAGCTAATTCCTCGGGTTTTGAGGAATGTGTTATGGCTTTCTACACATCCCACAAGCGAAAGGATTTCAAGATGGACCACTAACAAAGGAAAACTTTAAATGTGTTGACTTGTGGAGGGGAGGGGAGGGGAGGGGGGGGGAATGGCACGAGTGAATGGATTTGTATTTATTATAAAGGAATTTTGGACTGTTTAACTGCAGGGGAGGTAATGTGTGGAACATGTTTGTATTAGGAGTTTATTCCTTGAAATGGCATTGTTTTTTATTTTTTGGCAATGGGAGAAATGGGGTTAAATGGGTTTTGCGCTATAACAGCAGACCTGGGTGGGTTCAGACCTTAAAAGCAAGCTAGTTTATTGTGCTTTGGGTGCTGTCTGGGTGTTTTTGGTGAGGTTTCAGAGATGTAGGAAATGGAACATTCTAATAACACGCTCACATGTCGGTGTTGGTGTACTTGAGTACAGAGCATCTGTTTTTTTTCATACTTTGTCTAATTGTTCTGTGTTTAAAAAACACATCTTTTGTGTTTTTGAAGCACTCATGTACTGTTATGATTTTTTTTTAAAACATTTTCTGTAAATCTCTCACTAAAACTTCGAGAGGTTTAGCTCACACACCCGGAGTCTTCTTTCTGGTCAGAATTTGTCACGAGCGGATGTGCACAGGTTCTCCCCCTTGTGTGCGGCAGGTCTCTGTGAGTAACGCTGTCCGGACGTCAGTGATGGTGCAGCCAGCTGTGGCGAAGAGCGAGCGCGAGCGCGAGTCCAGGGTGATGGTCACCACCCGAGACGGTGGCACCAACCTCATAGGTACACCCTCCCACTCCCTTAACCACTTGTGAAAAAAATATGGTACAGATGACCTCGTGATCGTACTCAGTTCTCTCGTACAAGGATCTTTCGTACCTTTACATCTGACATGTTTACATGAACACAGCGGTTCAAAAAATAATTTTTAATGAAATCATTGTCAAGAGGTCTTTAGAAGGGTACATATGGGAAAGGCGACAGTTGATTATATGCAGTTCCTTAAAAAAGGGCCCTTGCAGCCTGCACGCATCCCATGGGTGTCCAGGAGTAGCTTGTGTGGAGGACAGCACTGCTGCGTGCAGTGTCTGCCTCCCAGGGCTTCTCCGTGCTGACACCTAAGAGTCGAGCCACGTGCTCCACGCAGGGACCTGTTCGTCGGCACAGACGGAGACCATCCCTCACCTGAAGCCCGAGTCCAGCATCAGCTGCCATATCCAGTTCAGCAGTGAGGCCATCGAGTTTCCCGCACATGACGTGTTTGCCACTCAGACTGGTTTCGATCCCAGCACAGGTAAGAATATTGCTTCAGGGTGTGAGAATTTAGAAAATTTTCACCATGGGGTGAAAAACAAATATTGGTATTGCATGTCGTAGATGTTGCATATGACGTCACATCCCGGGTTGTTAAGGAACATTTCGGTTACGCCATGTTACTGAGTTTTTAAAATCACAGCGCTCAAACCATGCATGTGAGAGGATACAGTAGTAGACCGTGGGCTACAATGCAAGTTTATTTGCAGTACTATACTGTTTCTTAGGGTCCCCATGAGTTTTTTACCCAGATATTGTGATGTGTTTGTGTATTGCAATGGCTGCTCTTCATTCTAGATGTGTGTATGATACAATTAGGACTTGTGTGGTTACACTAAACCTGCCTTTTTGTGCATCCAGGATTTTATACCTGCTCAATGACCCTGCAGCCCCTGACAGAGCAGCAGCTGAGGGTCTTAAGTCGTTCCATGACCAATCTGGTGGTGAAGGCCTCTGTCGAGGGGGGTCAGTTCACGGGTATGCCGGTCAGCGCCCAGCTGCCTATCAACCCAGTGTTCTACGCTGACCAGAACGAGATCCTGCTCAGCAAACTGCACCCATCAGCTGAGCTCACGGTGTTTGGAGCTGCAGCAGCCATCAGTAGCCTGGAGGTGAATTCCACTGGTGCCTTTCTGCTACTTTACTATTCTAATTTTGGCCAGGTTTTAGAGACAGTCTTGAACCGACCTCTGCTTCTTAATATATGAATGTGGAATAAATCATTACATACCTGCAGACTGCTGCAGATGCTAAAGTCCTTATTTAGACCAGGACACTTTAAGCACTACAACATAGTGATTGCTTCCCTTTGGCTTCAATCATATCAGTGTACCCCCTCCTCCACCAGCAGGTTCCCTCTGTAAAGCCCTTGACTTTTTCTACTCCTTAACGAACATGATGAACATAACCTTGAAGAAGAAGTTTTGGTTAATGAGTATTTTTTTTTTTTTGTTTGTTTTGTTTTTGAAGGTGACCTCAAGCTCCTCAGTCATTATGATTCATCAGAAGGAGATTTCTCAGGGAGCCCCCAGCTTCGCTAAATACACAGTCAGCCTCGCAGACCCAAAATTCACACAAGGTGGCTCTTTGGCAACCCTTTTCGTAACAAGTTCAACAACAGACCAGACCCTCCAGCTGCCCGTGACTATGATTCAAGTGACTGACCGAAGCACTGCGATGCAAGGTGGGCTACCTGACTAGGACCACTGTGTTGATCCATCAGTTAACAGTACAGAATGTGGGTCTAAATGTGAGACTCAAAGGTGAATGTGTGATGCACAAGATTGACTGTTCATTATGTGTGGTTTGTCACAGAGTTATCTGTGTCTCGTGTGTTTGTCAACATAGCAGCTCCGTGGGAGGGGCCCTCTCTGCTGCAGCAGTTCATCGATTCCTACCATGTCATGTTCTTCACCCTGTTTGCTCTGTTGACCGGCACCGCCATCATCGTCATCGGTGAGAAGGCCTCGCTGGGAGTTCCCGGGGATCAGAATGATCACTGCTTCTTTATCACATACCCTGTATTTTTTTTTTTTTTTTTTTTTTTTTTTTTTTTTGGTGGTGCTGGGCTCCAAAACAGTGTTTGCAAATGTTTAATATGGGCCATGTCCTGAAAACGAAGATGATGCTGCTAACAGGAAATGTCCACCCTTCATCCCCAGCCTGCCATTCCTTCTTGAACCCGAGGGACCAGGCTCCTCACCCAGCTTTCATCCAAAGACATCCTTCTCCACAGGTACTCTAACAGCTCGCTTGTTCTTATGTGAAAGTGGGGAGAGAGAGAGAGGGAGAGAGAGAGGGAGAGATCGTTCCTTGCTCTCTTAGTGGTCTGTTTGAGTACCAAGAGGTGGCAGAGCTGGAGGTGTTGAGGCACTCGAGAGATGTCAGGCCCTCACACTAACACAGCTCACATGAGCACTTAACCACCATGCTGTGTTTCAGGTGTGGCATCACAAGAACTGAGATCAGCCATCGCAACACTGCACACACTCTGACCTGCAGGGTCTCTGTGGACCCCATCTCCCACTCAACTGTGAAGGGGAACTGCTCTGTCGCAGGAAGATGGAAGGCTCAGAAGGCTCAGAAAAGTGCCTTTCTCATGGCTTCGCACCGTTCGGCATATTATAATGTTGTTTGTTTTTGTTGAGCTCAATATAGGCCAGAAGATGACAGGCAAGACAAGGCCAACTTTGGGTGGAAATGATGGCAGCATAGCGCCTTGTTGAACATTTTGTGTTTAATTTTTTTGTTTGAGTGTGCTCAAGTTTTAAAGCAGTGTCCTATATTTTTGTTTTCTCATCTTTTAATGTTAAATGCTTTGCTTTCATCCTTATATGATAAATTGGGTTGTTGCACTGATTTAACTATTTATATTCCTTCATGGCTGCCTTGCTATGCACCTCTTGAGCTTTGCTGCATGCTTGCTGGATCTATAGTAAAAAGTGAGTACTTGAAGTATCAGTGAAGTCTGAGTGGACATGCTCTGAAACTCTGGAAATTAAAATTGATGCACTGATCGCTCTGTGAATTTTTACCATGTGAATGCCAGTATTCTAACCACATTGTCGCCACTGTCTCGACATTATCAAACAGTTCAAAAGTGAAAGATAAAATAACCACCAAATGGATCCTTATATTGTAAATAATAGTGGTTAAAGTCGTGTCTGGTTAGGGTTTTTTTCTTTCAGTGAGAGAGAATTCCTGCGAGTGTTTAATTTTTCTGCAGCCTGGATTGTAGCAAATTCTCATGTGCATCTACAGTTTTGAATGCCTTAATACCTCAATCTGGAGCAAAGCCACTGCAGATTTATTCTTAATATGAATTAATTTTTACTGCAATGTGAATTAGTTTCATTTCGGACACCTTCAGTAGTCAACAAAAGTGAATTAGCGTTGCTATCGTGATGTGGCTATTGAAGAAGTTTCTTTTCATATCAATCACCTCGTTTATTCTAACTTTAATGGCAGCAATTAATATTATTTATTTTTCTTTTAAGCTCTCATTGTGAGTAACATGGAATTGAAGTTGCAAGTACAAGCTGAGACAACGGAATGTGGTTTTTTTTTTTTTTTTTTTTTATTATTATTTCCCGTCCATTTTTATCAGTTCCAGACAGTAGTGTCTTTCTGTTTGTTGCCATGTCGTTGCATATTTCTGAATGTGAGCTTATCGTTATCCATCTGCAGGTCTCTCTGTGGCTTTCTCTTCAATAAATGTTAAGCACAATGTCTGTTTCTGTGTGCCTCAAGGTCTCAGTGGCTTATTTTGCATTTTCTGTTAAATGAAGTAATTTTTTTAATTGTCTTACATAAATGTTGGCAATTTTTCAAAATAAATACTTTAAATATGAATGCTTATAAAGGTTCCTTCTTTGGCAAATCCGCACGAATATTGATCTTGCAAGTGGACTTGTATATCTGTTTGAAATTATATTTATAAAGGAGAATATTTGGACGATTTAGGCATGTATAGGGATTCATTTTCTGTCAGTAATGGTCGATGACACTCTGGAATGAACTTGTCCAGGACCTGCTGTACTCTCCCCAAGGAATTAGAACCCCCTCCCCTGAACTGACTCTGACAGCTGGAAATGTTGCAATGCCTTTATGTCTCATGTGGCACCAGAGCGGCTCGAAAGTTCAACGAATTAAGTCCATCTTTAAGTCTTCCTTGAACCTGCCTCTCTTCAAAATATTCCTTTGTATCCGAGTGATTAGTTACTGATTTGGTGGTGGAAGGAGGCGCCTCTTCCGGGTGTGGCGTTCACTTGGTTGGGTGGTACACACTCAGTAGCCTTGACCCCCATGCACACTGGTCTAGTTCACCACCACAGGGTGTAGAGGAAGGGCTTTCACTTTTATGGGTGCAATTTAGTAAGCAGAAAGAGTTGCAGTGTGTGGAGCTGCTTCGTCATGAATGCTCATGGCTTCTACAGAAGGTGTCCAAAAAAAAAAAAAGCGTGTTCTCTGCTGATCTCCCCTCTTTAGGTTAGATTAGCATTTTTGCAAAGTCCAAAGTGCAGACTTTTTACAAAAGGGGCAGGCAAAAAAATGACATGAGTTTTAATCAAATTTTAATTTTCTTCCATGAATTGAATTTTGCCACTAGCCACTTTCCAGAAGCCAAAGTCTTTCCATTATGTGTGACTTAGCAGCAGAACAAAACAATTCTGCACATTTACACTATTACCATGATTCAGTGGAACCCTCATCTAGAGACCAGCTGGGTCAAAATAACAGCTGAATGACTTGAACAAGTGAAAAGGTGAAGTGAAAACATCTCATTTGCAGTATGTTCCCTGTAGCCTTGATGAGCACGTTCATTCAGTCCAGCTGCAAACCAGGAGGCCCTTGTTAGGCAGCTACAGCCTGGAGCCTTGGAGTGGTGCTGCTGGTTGAACATTCATGCAACGTCTAGCTGTCCAAATAAGTGTTCGGTTTTGACAGCTCGACAATTGGATCTCTTCTTCTCTTTAAACCAAAGACGGGTGGTTTAACTGGTCTCCTGAGTGCTGCTTTCCTCTGATACCGTTAACAGAGCTGCCATCGCAAGGCTTCTTGAAAGCAAGACCTTTATGGAAGACGTCGCCTCCGCCAGTGTGGTATTTGAGGGTGTATTCTGACAGCGCTTCTTTTCCTGCTAGTATGAATAATTCTGAGTAGAAATAATTCATGGATGACTCAGCTGCTGCTAAGCTGCTTGGACCTGCGCTGCAAAAAGTTCCCATGGAGGGTGGGCAGGCACATGACTCAGTCCTCCCAGGCGCATCGTCCGCACCCACTGTTGAGCGCTGAGCAACAGCTGGTAGCAGAGATGATCATGAAAAATTAAACCAAGACGAAAAACGACCTGCATCACAATGGAGGGAAAACCATCCCACGGGGATCAGAAATGAGGGAGAAGAGCTCGGCGTGCAGAAAATGGAAGGGAACCAAACGTGTTCCTGGGCGATTTTGGATGTGATGCCCAGACCGGTTTACTGCAGGAGCGGAGCGTGTAAATCCACATTTTTCAGTGTCTCGCTCCATTTGGGGCTGCAATAACAAGCATATTAGTCAGCACCTTTTAATTGCAAACACCTTCTCATTTTGTCCACATGGCACTTTTCGTTGCTTTGTTTGACTAATGCAGAGCAGCTCAGTTTCTCTGAAAATCACTGTCTGTTCCCGGGTTTTTGGGACTTTATCTGCTGCTGGTTCGGATCACACTGAAATGACCAACAGCGACAGACCCCTTAACTGCCCACCATCATATGCCACGTGAGTGAGATGAACTGACACGTGGAGATGTGTTCGATGACTAACGTTACACACTCGTTACGTTACGCGGTGTCATCATCAACTGTGTTGTCGTGTAAAACCTCTCATGCGTTTCCCTTCCAATGGACATGTGCTTCTCATTTAGTGGGAAGGATATTCGCACAGTGTGTGAAGGACTTCAAAGATCTGGTGTGTGGCGGGGGGTTCTAGAAAATCTCTACATGGTTAAATCAGCCGCAGAGCAAAAGCCTCTTATGGCACAAGTGCGAAAAGCACATAAACGGTTTCTTTCACGTCAACTTTTCACTTGATCCCTCTTCCACCCCATCTCTGCTAAGTATGATACAGAACATTGCTTCAAATTATGAGAACCCCTTGTGCCCCTTACTTTTACCGTGAAATGGTTATTTAATGAGAATCAGTGTCTCTCATGTGACACAATAGGTGTGTAAAGATCAATCCATGTGTTGCTTTAGAGGAAATCATGTGTGTAGTAGAAATGAAAGCTGCAAAAATAAGTGAAGCCCAAGTTTCATTGGTTAAACCAAGTAGGTAAGTAGAATCAAGGGTGTAAATCAGTCGTGTATTCATTTTATATGCTGACGATTTAAGATTTAGTTTAACCTTTTATACAAGAATAATGACCATCCCTTGAGGGTTCACATACTTTAAGGCAGCAACATATAGTATTTATGATGTCCAAATATGGGATTAACACACCTGTCCAGGCATATGCAATCTTTTCAGCATCATCCAGACCAACGGAACCACATATTTAATTAGCTAATGCCTTAACCAACTTTGCAGAGGTTTGAAAACCCCTCACACTCATTCTCAGTTCCGGTGTGTACAGTCACACTGACGGAGTCTCCAAACCATCCTTCTGTGTTCATCAGTAAAAACAAGGAAGCGGTACAGATTAAGAGGGGGCATCAGCCAACCAGATGACAGAATTTTATTATAGGGAAATTATACAATGATGTCGTGAGACATAATGCCGTGGGCCAGTACAGTGAAAGCATTGTGTGTTAACACAGAAGTGCAAAGGATGCCAAAAAAGGGAAAGAAGAAATGGGGAAGTGTTTCTTTAGAAATAAAAGCTCTCATTGACTATGGTTCCTTATGAGATTTGCTTTAGCCAAGTAATCAGCAGAGAATGAAAGGCGGTTTTTGATATAAATGCTTCATCATTGTTGGAGTGGCTAATACTTCTGTTCCTGATGATATAACAATGTTCATAATATTATTACTCTCATTACCATGAAGAGAAACTTAAGACATTATATATGCTACATGAGCCAGGTTTGTTTCTCCAAATTCTCACAGTGATCTAAAAGCAAGTAATTTTGTTTCTATGAATCTGGCTGCAGAGTATCAGAGTGTTGGAGCTAATGAGGTCTAGACTGCGGGTCGCATTGCTCCCAGATAATGGCTCAAATTACCCATCAGGCAGATCTGAAAGCAAAGCCCTTTTCTCAGCTTCCGGCTTTTTTCCGGAGAAGCCGGGCTGCGATTATACAACTGCAGAGTAGACCGTAGTGATTTGTGCAGGCGGTTTATACCTACACTAAATGGTTAGTCGATAATGCATGAAAGGTGCAGTGTTTCGGCAATGCGAAAAGCAGGAGGTGAAAAGGCAGGGAAGCTGCGATCTTGTCGAGGAGGCGAGGGGACTTCGGGCAGAGAGAGACGTGGTACAAACATGGAGCCAAGATGTTTCATAAGTAGGGTGACCACATACTGAAGAGTGGAGACAAATTATATCCCTGAAAGGGGATGAGATTTTTTTTTTTTTCGTGTGTTTGAGGATGAGGACACAGCTGGAGAACCTCTCCTTCTAACCGGTGGGTCTTTGTTGGCGCCGAGCGCCAAGGCCGGGCCAAACCTCGGGTCTTGTGTCACGCTGGAGATGGGCCAAGGCTGCTTCCTGCAATAGTGCCACTGAAAACAGAGTCCTGTATTTGGCGCGGTCATGACCAGGGTTGGACCAAACACACAATAAATATATTGTTTCTGAACAGCCATACGCAGCACAGCACAATTCTTGGAAAAACCCATTTAAAATAAACCAAAGCAGTTCCGAGATATTTCGGTCGCAGCCCGTCTCCGGCGATGATAACTATACTGTATAAAGTCCACGGTCTTCTACGAGAGCCTCGGCGAAAAGAGCCGTGGGCCTCGTAAACGATGCTGCGACCACCCCTAACGTACACCGGGAAACAAAAGCGATTCTATTTTCCACACCAGAAGTTTTTAAATGCGTTTCCTTCTGTGGCTTTATTTCTAATGGGAGCCTGAACTGTAATTTGTTCAGCTACAATAGTACAAATACGAGACCAAAGGAAAACAGGAGCATCTCATTTAAATAGAAAGGCACAATAAACTATTTGGCGTTTTGATTGTCGTGAATTGTTTAAAATATTAACGCAGTAAATGATTTAAATTTAGATGTGTGGAGGCGAAGGAAATGTGTCAAATTCACGTTTAATGTTGATTTATTTGGACTTTTTTATTTATACAGAGGCATAAGGGCCGTTGGAAGTACAGTGGATAGGGTTGCTGTCTTCTGCTCAAAAAATGCGGGTCCAGATGGGACTGATTGAGGCACCAACCCTGAAGTGATCTAGTAAAAATTACTCAGCTGTATAAATGGGTAAATAGTGGTCAGTTTGGGGAAAAGTGTCAGATATAGAGACACTTGGAGCAGTTTGGAGTACAGGAGTGAAGGCGTTGGAATATGAGAATATGGAGAGAGCGGTGCAGGTTCCGAAATGCTCATAGCTGCTGATCCAGATTCAGGACGAGTGAGAATGTACAGGAGATGTGAATCATGGCCCACGAACATCTGGAATCCCGTGTAAGACATGTCCTGTGTTGAAAAGGAACAGGTCACAAAATAAGGGCCTTTTGGTCCTTGGGTGGGAGAGGGAGATGAGATATGGGGTTATATATGGTATATGTGGGCTTGTCTATGGTACCTTGGGTTTTTTATTCGGCTTGGGGTGTAAATGATTGCGGTAAAAAGATTTTTTTCGTTAGAGTCCTGGCCGTATGAACAGTAGCGCATTTGCGCAAGGATTTTGTGCCCTTTGTATTTTGTGTCTGTGTTTTCAGTCACGTATTTTCATTCAGAAATCATATTAAGGAGGTTTACAAAGTGGCCTCTGAGCTTTATTACATTTACATTGACATTTATTCATTTAGCAGACGATTTTCTCCAAAGCGACGCACATCTCATAGAAAATACAATTTGTACATTAGGAGAAAGAGAGACATAGTTGCAGACGTGTGATTCTTAAGTACAGTTTGTTTTTTCTTTCCACTTTATGCACCGATGTTCATCGCACGAGCAGGTGCACAAAACTCAGGATAGACTAATCCTGATCACCTTCCTTCAATTTTTTTTTTTTTTCAAAAAGGTACACAAACATTTACATACAATACAGGAGTAGCGCCTGTGCAAAGGTTTATCTGGGCATGATCATAAAGTTACGGTGCATGAACATTTACACCATACGTGAGCTGGAGAGATCATGGGAGAAGTGATCTGGAAGAGATGAGTTTTCAGACCCTTCTTGAATGTGGACAGAGATTCAGCAGTTCTGAGGGAAAGGGGGAGGTCGTTCCACCACAACGGAGCCAGAACTGAGAACCTCCGTGCTTTTACCTTTTATTAGATATCAGGAGTTAAAATAGCACCCTGAGATAACTCTCCCTAATAGCAGATGATCAGACCACCAACACTGGCAAGATTAAAGCCCGTTCAGAAGCTCGGCTAAGATCACTTCTTCGGCCCTCGTAGACACCGTCGGATGTGTCATTGCTCCCCAGAGCGCTCACTCTGCCAAGACGATCACATACCGAGGTACATTTAAATTGCCACCCGGCTGCCCGCTCCAATGTCCCTGCGTCCCACATCTCATTTTCTCTCCAACACACTGCACTGCACACCTCCTACACTCAAATAATTCAACTGTACGAACCTCGCTGCAGCTCTTCAGCTCTGGAAATGCGGAGTTCAATACGGCACCTTTTTGCTCTGTTCATAGCAAGACTACAAATTCCTTTTTGTCTCTCTTCATAACTGCCAGGCACAACGACTTCATGCTCTGCAGTAAATCCCCAAATGTATTTTTTTTACAAATGTATTTTTTTCACTGCTCGGCATCTAAATCTAAAAAATGATCCTGTTGTTCAGCGGATACAAATGCACAATGCAAACATTGATATTTCCATTGTCTATATCGCACTTTTCTCCAAAGCTACTTCCAATGAATACTATGTAGCGTTATTAACCCACACACCTTATTCACTGCTAGATACACTACTTACACTGGGTTATTCATCCATAGATCTGTGGAACACACACTCTCTCTGTCACTCACACACTTTGGGGGAACCTCATTAGCATGTCTTTGGACTGTGGGAGGAAACCAGAGCACCCAGAGGTTACCCACGGAGACATGGTGAGAACATGCCAACTCCACACAAACTAAGAGGGGGTCAAATCCACGTCCTCTCACACAGACAACGCCGTCTGTTACTATTTTCTGGGCTGTTACACTGATTAAAAAAAAAAAAAAAAAAAAAAAAAAAAAACAGCTTGTTGGTAAAAATAGCACCATTAAATCACCTCAACAGTTTATATCGCTGCGTGATGAAATGATCTCCTCTCAGAGCTGATTTAAATATCTCAGTTAATTTAACACTGCCAAGTGTTTTTGATGAAGACACACTGAGCCTGCATGACACTTACCATCATATGGTACTAACTGCAATAAATACGCTTAAATGCAGATCAAGCAGCAACGGCAGCAAGGAGGTTAATGAACGACACTGATATGTACCATGAACGTTTCTGGTTCATGTCCCAAGGAGTCCTGTTGCTGTGTCTTTTTGCCTGCTACTTAAATCTTTTGTACTGTGTACTGCAACAGCAGAAATGGTAAATGTAAATATTTCTCATTTCTTAACACATTCTGAATTACCGTCCATCCATCCATCCATCCAACCATCCATCCATCCATCCATCACCATTTGTCCAACGCAGGGTCATGATGATCCAGAGCACATCCTGGAAGTGTAGTATGTGTGGAAAGGTACACCCTCATTCACTCACACAAAGGCAAAGTTAGCGTCATCAATTTACCTGAAATTCAATTCAATTTTATACAGTACTCTTCTCACACAGTGACACTGAAAGCTGAACAAAGGATCAGGACACATAATACAGACAAAACACAGGCTACACATTAAATTACTAGAATAACTATGTAATTATTACAGCTGTAAGTAAGTCTACTGGATATGGAGGAAAGGAATAAAGAACTTGAAACCGAAAGTCAAGGGAAAAAATAAACATCTGGGGGTCCGAGCACCAGCGGCTGCCCACCCCTGCTGAGCATTCTGGAATTAAAAAGGACTTTTAAGTCAGTTCACAGCTATTTATGACATTGTTCAAATTTGCATGTTCTCCCCCTGTCTGTGTTGGTTTCCTCCAGGTGCTCTGGTTTCCTCCCACAGTCCAAAGACATGCTGTTCAGGTTCACCCATAGTGTGTGAGAGACAGAGAGAGAGAGTGTGTTCCACTGATGTATGGATGAGTGACACAGTGTAAGTAGTGTATCTAGCAGTGTAAATAACCTTGGTGAATAAGGTGTGTGGGCTGATAACACGACATAGAGTTCATTGGAAGTCGCTTTGGAGAAAAGCATCTGCTAAGTGAATAAATGTAAATGTAAATGTTCCTAAGCGCTAATAACTCGATGTCCCCGCACATCTCGTCCACCTCGGCATGCGGTCATCAGCTTCCATCAACAGGGAGTGCTGGTATCACGGCTGGTCTCCTCAGGTCTCCTCTTGGGGAAGCTCTGTTGATGCTTGAAATGCATGTCTTGGCACTGTGGAAGGAAACCAAAGTACACAGAGGAAACCCACACGAACACGTCTGAACACACAGTCCCAGAGCGGGAGGACACCAGCACTAGCTGGCTGACTGGGGATCACTGTGTTGCATTACATAGTTACGTAATAGCTGGTTTACTAAATAATCTAATCCATGACAAAAGCGGTATTTGAAACCGAAAGAAAAACATGCGGGATGAACGAGTCATGGACAACGAAGGGATGTTTTGAGCGTACGGTTCCAAGCAAATACACCATCGCCTCGATTTGTGAACATAATTCGGGAGGGAAATGTGTCTCGATTAATTCGTAAACCCCGAGTCCCTTTACTACTACATAACGATCAATGTTAAGTTTAATAATATTGACATTGTCTGATTTATTTATTAGGTCCTGTACAAGTATCAGATGAAGCTATAATATATTAAATTAACATTTATTGACATTTCTTTTCAGGATGTTGCAGTGAGTAGCGCTGCTGCCTCACGGCACCTGGGCTGTTCGGGCGTAGGTTTGAATCCGGCTTAGTCTGCATGGAGTTTTCGTGTTCTCCTTGTATTTGTGTGGGTTTCCTTTGGCTGCTCTGGTTTCCTCCCACAGCCCAAAGATGTTGTTGGATTGGCGGATAGGTGACGCTAAATTACCTGTAGTGTGTGTACGTGTGTGTGGCTACCCTGCGATGGACTGGTGTTCCTCCTAGGGTGTACCTCCCTTGTTCTTGCCCCCAGTGCTTCTGGGATAGGCCCTGGACCACCACGATCCTGATAAGGGTAAGCATTTATTTACATTAAAAATAGATACATGGTTTTATGTGTTCTGAAAAGATGTTTCTGGAAAGCTACGTACAGTAATTTAAAATGATGGAAAATAAAAAGACCCACATTTCTACAAACTGATTTTTGACTGATCTATTCCATAAACGTGCAACATTTCTGATCTGATTGATTACAGCCTCCGACATATGACTCCAAGCACCGCACTCCTGTACTGCTCTAGTGTGTTTTGCTGCTAACTAATGGAAGGAGGTGGAAACGGAGGTTTAGTTCACAACGGGTACATATTGTAGAAAATGGACCAGTGAAGAAAATGAAATCAAGCTATCTGGAATAAGGTTTTTTTTTTTCCATTAAAATTTGTAAAAATTCTAATTTTTCTGACACAGGCCAGCGTGTTTATTCAACTACACTCAGCCTACATGGGTTTTAAGTATTATGAAATACATAACACATGTGTATGTATCCCCTTTGTTTCCTCGTGTTTCAAATCTGCCGTCTTGATTAACAGTCATTCATAAATGCTAATGACATTCTGTATGAAATCTTTTTGTCTACCTTCTGTAAATGGTTCTCTTTTGGATGGCGGCACAGCAAGTAGCGCTGCTGCTGCTTCACGGGTTGTGGGAAGTGTGAAAGAATGTGGGTTTGATCCCTGCCCAGCCTGTGTGCAGTGTGGAAGTGTGGATGTTCCCTCTGAGTGCTCTGGTTTCCTCCCACAGTCCAAAGACATGAAGTTCAGGTGAACCGGTGACTCTTAATTATCCTTGTGTGTGAATGGGTGAGGGACTGTGTGTGGGTGGCTGCCTTGCAATGAACTGATGTAACGTACCCCTTGCATCCAGTGATAGCGGGACGGACTCCAGGACCCTGCTCAAGACCAGCGGTTATCGAAACTGGATGTTACTTGCTTTGCTTTAAGACCTTTCTTGGTTATTAACAAGCCTCGCAATGATGCATAGAGGTAGACCTATTCATTAGGGACAGCCTGTTAAACAGTTTTCTTAAACAGAGTATGCAACTGATGTCCTAAGGTGCTTTTCTACCTGTGGGCATTTCAGATTCCACAAACAGTGTGTGGTTTTGGTGTGCTAGGTTTCAGTTCCAAATTTCGCTGGCAGCTTCAGTAGTCCTTTAGTCCTGAACTCTACATGAGAAACTCCAGTTCATATGAGACTCAGTTCCCTCCAATAATGACCTGAGAATTCAGCACTGAAAACTTGATGACATCTTTAGTCAAAAGGGGAAAACGCTGCAGTCCGTGGCGCACACTTGAGAACTGGTACAATGCGTTTCGAAACACTGTATAGAAACGGAGACCAGACTTATTTTATAACTGGATTTGTTCTTCATAAGGGTTAGAATAAGTAGCATTCTCCTTACTGTGTGTTTATGTGTTTGTCAATGTTGAAAAAAATGTGCTTTTGTACAAAATCAACAGAATCAAAAACATTTAAAAAAAACTATAGGAATTCCTCACATTACAGGCTCACTACACCAGATATATCCAGAACATTGCCAGACTGAGTCGGAAAAAAAAAAAAAAAAAACTATTTAAATTTGAAAAAAGTGTGTAATTCTGTCCACAAATGTTTGGTACCGGCCGTTGTACGGTATAAAAAAAGCCGTTGTGAGAGTAACTTGACCGCATAATTGGCAAAAATGCTGCAGTACTGAATCACAGGCTTGTTTTGTGGGGAAAACGGGTTTCATTTCTCATAAGCCGCTGTGGCGCTTTTCCACTGCAAAGTATATATTACATAAGAGCTGAGTTTGTGAACATGATTCATGTGAGCAGAGAACCATACAATCTGAAATGTACAGTTCGACAGGAAGACCGTTTCGGTTTCAAACGCTGTTACAATCGACAGAAGGGCACAAAATAACGTCTAGGAATCGGAAGGAAACGTCTAGCACTAGTATACCAAATAACGCGCATGCCTGAAAAATGTACAAATATTCCAGAAGCGCGCGCGATCGACGTATGAAGACGGTCCCTGCACAAGAACCGATGTGATTCTCGGAGCGCACGTCGGAACGCGCACGTTTAAAGAGCTCGTTCCGCGCGCCGTGGCGCGGAGGAGGAGCGCACGCGCCGGGCGGACTTGACGCGCAAGCAAGGGGTTAAGTGCGCTTCCCGTCCGCGGAGTCGCGTGCGGGGGTTAGTTACTGCGCTGCAGAGCCTCCGGACGGCGCTCTGCTGCGGTCGTCGTACCTCTCCGAGCGACTCGGTGTGTCAGTCAGTCTGTCGCCGGCGCCGCGCACGAACAATGGTGGGCTGGGAATGCGCGCCTCGCGCCGGCGGAGTCTGACGGAGCTCGCGCGTCGGGCGACGGACGGGGGGGAGCAGCGGCGCGCGGGACGGGAGGGAGCCCCCCGGCTGGCACTTGGGGCGACATGGAAAACCCGAGCGAGAACCCGAGCAAGGCTGCGGAGTACCTGAACGAGCTGAACAAGATCATCGACACGCAGCAGGAGTTACTGGAGAAGCAGAGGAGTCGCATCGAGGAGCTCGAGCAGCAAGTGGCCAAGCTGTGCGAGGAGAACGCGTGTCTGCTGGAGCAGCACGAGCGGCACCTGGCCAGCTGCAGGCTGCAGCACGGCAACGGCCCCGGCGCGCTCCGGGCCATCCAGGAGAACGTGATCCACGAGAAGTAAGTGCGCGCGCCCCCGCCGCCACACGCGCCAGGCGACGCCGCGCGCGGGGAGAGAGAGGGGTGAGGGGGCGCGAGGCGCGAGGCGTGCCGTGGCGGTCTGGGTCTGTACCGTTTACGTGCGTGCTGGCCGCGAAACACCCGCCGCCTTCAAAACACCGCGCGCGTCTACTCGAGGACGCGCAGGTTCGGGGGAAACGGCTCCGGTTGCAGGCGATCGGGAGCTGGGAAGTCAAGTGTGCAGCACGAGCGGAGCGCTGGCGCGAGCCAGAAGACGCTCCGCGCGCGTCCAAAATAATTGCCCGAGCAGTGTGCACAACTCTACGTGTGTCCCGTTGCCCAGTGGGACAGACACGGGGACACCGCTAATAATAATAATAATAATAATAATAATAATAATAATGCACAAATTGTACTTTCGCTGAGATTTACGTCTGCTAAATGAATAAATCAAATGTAAACGTAATAATACCAAGCAGACACGTAATGCGCTGCCTTTATAACCCGTATCGGGTTCTTCTTGTCAAGCTTTTATGAAGATTGTCGACACTGACTGTTTTGATGGGATATTAGACGAGAATGAGTGAGCCTCCTGGAACGCCTATCCCTCGTGTTTTATTTCCACAGTGCGACGTGTGACATGATCATTTTTCAGATCGTTGCGGAGAAGAGCGGGTGTCCTCCTCGGGGAGCGTGACATGTTCGAGTGTCCAGCTTTTCTCGGTATTGCGAGCGGCCCAACAAACACATACATAGTTCCCAAAGCCAAAAAAAAAAAAAGAATGAACGCGATGTAACGAAAGGGGGGCGCAGTGGCGCAGCGGCGCAGCGGGTTTAACCGGGTCCTGCTCTCCCGGTGGGTCGAGGGTTCGAGTCCCGATCGAGGGAGCCTTGCGACGGACTGGCGTCCCGTCCTGGGTGTGTCCCCTCCAGCCTTACGCCCTGTGTTGCCGGGTTTGGCTCCGGCTCGCCGCGACCCTGCTTGGGACAAGCGGTTTCAGAAAGTGTGTGTGTGTGTGTGTGTGTGTGGTGGGGGGGGGGGGCGCGCGATGTAACGATGACTGAAACAGCGGGAATACAAGAAACGACACGTGTGAGTGGTTAAGGAGCCAGCCTGTCTGCGCTCGAGAAGAGCCGCGTGCGACACGGTCACCGGGCTGCTGACCGTTGAACACTACAGTGACTCTGACCTGCATTGAACTGTGGAGACTGGAGACTGCGTGTCCCTTCTTCGGACACGGACGCGTCCTCACCTTCCGGTAGTGCTGCTAAAGCCCGTAGCTGTGTGTTCCGATGATGGAGCATCTCGCGGTTATAACACTGTTATTAACAGTAGTAACACTCGCGTAAAAAAAAAAAACAACGTAATATTTCAACTGGGGTTGGAAGAGAGAGCGCGCGCGGGGGATCATTAAAGTATAAGGTGGCTCTAGTAACCCCACCAAAACACACTCCTCTGCCAGAAAAAAAGCACGGGAAATAAGGAAAGGCTTCGCAAGCTCGTGCCTGCAGTGCAGCTCCATGACATGAGCGACGCGTAACGGCGCGCAGCGCCGATCTGCTCGAACCTGTTGCGGGCGCGTCGCTAAATTCCTTCTCGGTAACTCCCGAGCGCTGTAGCAGCGTCGTACGCCGTTCTTTACCATTTCCCACCATCTCTCGGACCACCCGGACGCCTCTTCCCTTTTGTACCGCTTCGTCCAGCCCTGCTTTAACTGTAACGCAGGAGATCAAAGGCGAGCGCGAAATAGAAACAAAATGCGTCGCGAGTGAAAACAACACAAGCACGTGACCGTCGGACGCGCGTCTTCGTCCGCGGTTTTGGCGATCGGACCCGCGTTATTACCGCGAGTTTGGTTGCCCTCCTGGTGTTTGCTCGCGTTATATCACAGTGGGGAACGCGCTGTGGCAGAAGCAGGGAAGGGCTGAGGGGTGGGTATTGGGTCGCATCCTCCGCACCGACAGCAGGTGCGACTGACTGGTTGCATTGATCAAGAGCGTGTGAGTCTGGCAGAGATCCTGCCTGCCGGGTTTCCCCTCCCTGGGCCGCACCGTGTCCATCCCCTAAGTGGACTTAGCGCTCAGCTCACTATTAATCTGGGATATTTATGGACTGCAGCCTTCTGGAGAGGAGACCCTTTCACTTTCGGAAGAGACCGACAGCAAACGGCTGCAGAGCCCAAAATGGGGCTTCTTCAGATGTTTTTTTGCTTCCGAAGTGCGCTTTCGGAAAATCCAGTTTTACGGTTCGACGCCGCGGCCTCCCGCCGAGCAGCGACTGTCATGCCGCGGGCCTCAGGTGCAGAGTCGGCGTGATACGCAGCGCTGAGTCAGCAGCGGGGATGGCCGGCGCGGATAAATAGTGCTGGACCGCGCGCAGAGGAGCGTGGAAGCACCAGAAGCTTCACGCTGCGGAGTCGGGATTCGGCCGCCCAAACTGCCCGTCCGGTGCTTCTCATCTCCGGCTGCGGTACTCGGCCTGGTTGACGACGCGCCGGTGCACAAGTGCAGACATTGTGACCCGACCCCCTGCATTTCTCTGCAGCGATCCTTATTAAACATGGCACAGCTTATCCCGCGCGCGAGTTATAATCCCCCGAAGCGATCTGTGAATGGCGCGCGCGGCCCACGTGAACCGTTTGCCAGGAAGGCCGCGGCGGCCCGGCCTGCCCCGTAGGTGTGTTTCGCCGGGGCCGGCGTGTCACCGCTCGTCGCGAGGCACTTTAAAAACAACAAGCTTGGCTCGTTGGTCGAAAATCACGTCTCTTTCCACGAAGTGTTCGAAGGACTCCTTGAAATGCGCAGTCCATTTTCGGCACCCATTTGAACGCTTAACGATAATTGCGTTTACCTCGCCTGCGTGTCGCCGCGCTGCTTCGGTAATGAGCGGAAAATACAGGCATCCTCAGTGGTTCTGAGGGCAATTAAAATGATACTGCAGATATTTTCACGGTGATAAGAGGTGGACAGGAAGACGCAGTTGAAAAGCATTTTGCATCACCAAGGCTCCGGAGCTGGGGAGGGGGGGGACCATCTTACGGTAAAGACCTTGAAAGCCGTTGCTCATTGTGTTGCCTCCTGTCGATCCTGTGCACACTTCATTTTTATTTGCCTTGAGCGCTATTTATAGTGGTAGGCAAAATAAAACCTGTCCTTCAAGCATCTGTCGGGCTATTTTTACAGCTATACCTTGGGCATTTTGAGTGTGAAGGGGCTATTGTGAGCTGGTCCCGGTGGCGGGAGAGGCGATGGGCAGGGACACAAAGGGGCATGTGTCAGGGAGGATAACACCGACTCCTGGCTAAATGTTTCAGCTCCCTTAAAGCCACCCAGCCAGCAGCTCAACAGCAGTCTTCATTTTTTTTTTTTTTTTTTTACTGCTTTACAGCTGCAATTATTTATTTAGCAGACACTTTTCTCCAAAGCGACTTATAATGGATACTATTTAGTGTTACTAGCCCACAAACCTTATTCACCGCAGTGACTTACACTGGGTCACTCATCCATACATCAGTGGAACACACCCTCTCTGTCACTCACACGCTATGGGTAAACAACATGTCTTTGGAGTGTGGGAGGAAACCAGAGCATCCGGAGGGAAACCGCGCAGAAACGGGGAGAACATGCAAACTCCACACGGACTACGCGGAGATCGAACCCACATCCTCTCGCACCACCCAGGTGCTGCGAGACAGTAGCGCTACTCACTATGCCGCCCAACGCTCCTGATCAATGCCAGCTAGAGCACGGGGTTTCGTTGACGGAGCCAGTTCATCTTAAGTGCTGTAAGAGACCGTCTTGGATTCGTCTGGCAGCTTTTTTGGAGTCAAGTCCACAAAGCGTGTCCCTGTACCCCTGGACGAGACCTTCGGTTCAGCCCGGCTGAGGTGGATCACCATGGGCCTGTGCCCAGAGTGCTGAGGCAGACTTCACGTCTCTGCATCCTGTCAACAGGCTGCAATGTCAGCTTTGTGTTTCAATAAGGTTTGTGCTGACCGCAGTGTTCTGCTCAGCTGGTGGGGAGCTCGCACCCTGCTGTATTACTCCCGTTTTACATTTTCATGTATCCATTTATCTGACGCTTTTCTCCAAAGTGACTTGCGGTGTTAAGGTACTTTAAATTATGTACCCATTTATACAGCTGGATAACTTTTTACTGGAATTATTTAGACTAAGTACCTTGCTCAAGGGTACTACAGCTGGAGGTGACACTCAAACCTGCAGCCTTTGGACCCAAAGGCTGCAGCATTAACATTACACTACCAGCTGCCCCTGTTTTCATCCTTTACACCACTGTACAGCTTTATGAGAATTCTTAGCCTGGAATGGGCTTTTCTTTTGCCACATTTATTATTATTACTGTTTTGTTTATTCATCTGGCTGAGGATTTTTTTTCCAAAGCAACTGAGGCAGTTTACCAGTTTATATAACATGGCATTTTATACTTTCTCAGTTTGTATAACCTGATATTTTATACTTTATCAGGTTATGCACCTCACTTAAAGCAGGAGGGGTGGGATTCAAACCCCAGTCACCTGATCACAAGGTGATGGAGGTAACCAACACACTGTCTGCCACCGCTGCGTTTGGTCGTAAGCTTTTTAAAAGCACCAGCAGGTTACCTATGGCAGCAGCAATGTGATCCATATAATCAGATTTTTTTTTGGGGCTCATAGGGGCAATAAGTAGATAGGGATCCATACGAGGGACCCTGATTTTGTACCTTATGAATAAAACTGAACTGCATTAAGGTTACCTGTTCCAGTTAGATAAAAATCGAAAATCGTTTTTGCGCGATTTCAGCACTCAGGAATAAAAGAAAAAAAAAAACAACATCACAGCAGTTTCCCCAGATTACTTTACATTTATAACAGCCAAAGCTTAAATTTAGTGCTCATTTTTGCAAAGTTGCTTCACCGACCAATAATGGAACCTGTGGATGTGGGCAAAGGAAATAAGGTATTAAATAAATTAAGGTATTAAGATTATCGAGATTGTTTTTCTTTCCTTTTTGGTGGAGGGCAGAGCTGTGCAACAATTTATAAAGCAACTACATTACTGTGCAGCTCCACTGGTTTGAAGGCAGGAAATGTCTAATATAGATCACTGGAGAAATCAATGGTGTAGACTAACATTTTCATTCACAGTTGGAAATGGAGCCGCCACACGCTTATCTCGCACCTAATAAGTATCACTGCACATTGCAGCTATGCTCCAGGGCTTGAGACCCCACGTGCCCTCAGCAACAGGGGTGGACAGACGTGTAATGTTACAAGTCACGCTGAAATTATAGTTATTATGCTGATATGTTGTGTATGGGATTGAGACATGATGCAGAAGGTATTGCCCGAATTTACATGATTAACGATCACCTTGTGATTGGTGGCTGTATGTGTCATGACCTTTGGGGAAAATACCCCAGAGGACCACAGGGGAAGGTAATCTGGGAATCCAAAGCATGCACTAAACACGTGCACTGAATTAAAGCACGTGTTAAAAAGAGGAGATCTGTTATAGTAGAGTTGTTGTAGAATCTCATCGAGAATCCTCACCTTTCCTTGCGCTTTACTCTGATCCTCGCCCATTGTCGTTTGACCCTCGGATCTCCATCCTCACTCTTTGGACCACGACTACTTGGATCTTGATCTTTGCATTGGAATCATGTCCCTTTGGATCTCGAATTTTCCTCTTTGAACCAGGGTGACAACTCCTCTGATCTTGATGTTCGCATCAAATAAACGCCCCTTCGGATCTCAACCCTCACTCTTTGAACCAAGACCACGTCTCCTTGGATATCGATGTTCGCATGAAAAAGAAAACTCCCCTTCGGATCTCAACCCTCGCTCTTTGAACCAGGAACATGACACAACGGATCTCGATCTTCCCATCAAAACCATACCCTGCACTCAACCCAGCTTCAGAAAAGAGCTCTGTGCTTGTGTTCTGAGAAATAACTCATGGAAATCATGACACTATGGAGACCCTTCCCCTTAGGCCACCGTCCTCCTTCTAAAGCCCTCACTCAGCCCAGTTTGCATCTCCTGCTGACAGGGGCAGGAATATAATTAATTGCTTTTCGGCAGGTTTAAAATGGCATTCGAATGAGACCGCAATCACAGTAAACCAGATCATTCAGCCATTTGTACGTGTACCAAGAATTTGGGTTCCACCACAAGACAAAAGCCAAAGAACATACACACTTTCTGAACTTCTTGTCCCATACGGGGTCACAGGTAACCAGAGCCTACCCGGCAACACAGGGCGTAAGACAGGAGGGGACACACCCAGGACAGGACGCCACTCCGTCGCAAGGCACCCCAAGCGGGACTCAAACCCCAGACCCATTGGAGAACAGGACCTGGTCCAACCCACTGCACTACCACGCCCCCTTAGCCAAAGAACAATTTGTGTTTAATCTTGACTCGTGTTTTTATTTGCCAGATGTTTACTTGTCATTATTTACATCATTTGTTAACATGAAGTTCCTCAGATGTGAAAATAGGAGTGCAAAGATTAGTTTTTAAAGCAGAAAAATTCAGACTACAGCAACTCAGTGTTTGGAAGTAATTTTTTAACTTTGTACAGATTATTATTCTTTGTTTAACTTATGGCTTCGCTGAAAGCAATTTAAAATGTTACACAGACTTTTGACGACGTGGTACCCATTTCTAGAGTAGCATATTCTCAGTAAATACATTGATCAAGAATAATAAAGCAGGAGTGGGAATCAAACCAAGAACCTTTGGGTGACAAGGGTATAGTTCCAATCACTATACCTCCTGCTGCCCTCAATAATAAGGCCTGATGTGAGTATTTGCGGTAGTGAATATGAAAACTTTATGTTTGGCTCTTGCTGTGATTTATTGTCCATTCCTTTAGATCGCCGAAGTGGTACCCAGATTTACCCAAGATAATGGTAATGGTGAGCATGGTAACGCAGCAGCAGCAGCAGCAGCAGCAGCAGCAGTTCTGGGCCTACATAGTTGCCAGACAGCATAGGTTCATCTCTTCTTTACTAAAAATCATAATCCCCATCCACAGTGTGCAATATTGAAACCTCTCAGCTTTTAAGGTGGTTGCTGCTTCGTTGTATCTGATTGCATCAGAGGAACTGATGCCTGTGTGTGTGTGTCTGTGTGTGTTTTGCTTTGTGTATTCTGGCTGTGCGATGGGAAGTCCTGTTGTATTGATTTTGGATAAGTGTTGTTGTCGCTGCTCATATGAATAGAGGTGCCTGTTTTTTTTTTTTTTTTCCCCCCTTTGGTGTGTTAACCGGCTTTTTATCTCATGCAGTTCTCTTTGTCAAAGCTTGGAATTGGCTAAAGCAAAAATATCAAAATCCTGCTGAAGGCAAATGAACTGTGTTTCAATTACGTTGTCAGCTTATTGTAAATGTGATGCAGGTATTTTAGTGGCACGCAGCAGAGCGTCGTGAAATGCAGACAGTTACTACCAGCTGCATCCCAGCCTTCTAATTATCAATTATTAAATATTATAAAATAAAAAAAAAAAATCCTTGAAAATAAAGCGTGCATGCATGCATCCATTAATCATGTGTAGAACCAAAGAGAAAAAGAGCATAATTTTAATGTATTGCTTCTTTTAACTGGAGATGCTTCTGTCAATTGAAAGAGAAGAAAATTCCATTGACTTAACTGACACTTTTCACCGAAGCAACCTGCGATGACAAGGTTGTAATTAGTTACCCATTGACACAGGTGGCTAATTTTCCAAGAGCAATTCAGAGTAAGCACATTGCTCAAGGGTACCATATCCAGAGGTGGGGATCAAACCAGAAACCTTTGGATCCAAAGGCAGTAGCTGTAACCAGTACACTACTAGCTGCTCTACTTGGGACTGTTTCACGATACATTGAGCTCAAAACTCCAGTATGGATTGACTGAGCGATGACTCATGGATAGATCAGAGTTCCACCTGCACTGGGATTGAACCGGCATGACGGCGGGATGAGATGGGGTTGAGGATGCAGACGTTCAGGATCTGGGCTCTTTGTGCTCTGAGAAAGAGGAGTCAAATGATAAACCCATATAGCAGAACTCGGAGCTGTTATAGCGCGATGTCATCCATCAGCGTTACAAAGGCATAAAAAACCTCTGCTTACTGCCACGCCTTCCGTAAGTGAGCGTGATCACAAATTGATTAGAAACGGGTAGGGAGTGGGACTTAAACATGTATCACGAAAGGTTTGCCGTCTGGCCAACGAACAAGGGTGAACTCATACAGTCATATTCAAGCAACCTGCCCTGGAAGGTAATGACAACGCAAGCGCCACTGCTGTCGATTGATTGCCGTATCCTGAAGAGTTTCTAGCCATTTACTCTGTGAGTCTTTGGGACCCCATCCCGGAAGTCGCGAGCTGCCTACTTTTCCAAGGTTCTTTGTGGAATTTTTCATTCCACGTAGCCACGTCATTTTCTGTCCTCCTTGATTTCTTTTCCATTCGGCATTCGGAATCGAGAACAGCGCTCGTCTTGGCAGGCGCCTGTGCTTCATACGCAGAACGTGCCCCAGCCAGCGTAGTCCGCTGAGCTCTATGCGGCTAGAAACCGCGCTTTCGCCAGCATTTCCGCCAAGAGTGCGTCTTCTCACTTCTTTGTTGCTGATTCTGTCGTTCCAACCAATTCTCGCTAACTGGCGCAGGCACCGGTGATCGAAAACTTCCAGGCGGCGAGAATCTTCGGCACGAATTGCCCATGTTTCTGATCCGTAAAGTAGGACGGATCGAACTACGGCGTTATAGATGCGGCCTTTCACTTGCGGTGAGACATCCTCCCTGCGCCAAAGATGTCTTAGGCTGGCGAACGCCACTCTGGCCTTGGCGATGCGGGCACTGATTTCCTTTTCAACTGATCCATCATTTGTGACGCAGCTGCCAAGGTAGGCGAATTCGCGCGATGACTTTTCAATAGAGAGCTCCACCAACGATATGCCACACTTTGTTTCCCACAAACCAGCTGGACAACGTTCTAGACGTTATACCAAGAAGGACATCGAGTTCGCCTGGGTCTGTTGCAGCCCTGCTGCATTATTCGTCTTTCAAATACTGGCGGTGTCTAGCGTCTCTGTAGAATTATAATGTGTCTAAATGGTGTAACACTTCAAATATTTTAAATGGCACAGTGTGTGTATGTTTCAACCTTTAAACTTTTGTGAAGCGACTTATAGAGGTATTATGAGCCAACGGAATTTGTGCGTATCACCGTTATCTGACCTGTGGAGTTGTCTCGAAATAAACCGTAACAAAAATCCTTGGGTGAGCAGCGTGTTGTATTTAAGCCTCCCCTTGAATCTTCAAGTATCTTCTTCCATTTTTTGCAAACCTCTGGAGCTGAACGGTGTGATGTTTGTGCTGGAAGCAAATTGGCAGCGAGTCAAGCAAGGAGCATCTTCACTTGTATCTGGGGATGCGATGCTTGCATGGCTTCCAATCCTGCGTCGGGGGGGGTGCCGTTCAGCCCGAATCCTTGTTCAGAAGATCACAACAAAATGATTTGCGATGAAATTTTGCCTTGACTTTATGAGAGTTCCCTTAGCACACAACTCTGTTATTTGTACTGAGTCTGCAGGCCCACAGGTGCTATTAGTGCTGCAACACTGTGCCCTATTGCCACGGGTGTGAGCAAAGTGAACACGGTATTGTACTCTTTATACGCTTTTCCATACACTTCGGGAACCAGAAAGCCATGTGACGATTTCTCGGGATGATCCTCTCAGCCATGTGTGTGACATGAATTTCTAGGAAAGACCTGAGCAGACAATGTGGAACAACATGCACAGATCAGTAGGTAAACCAGGAGGTATACAGTGCTGCACTGAAGTGTGTGAACCCTGTAGGGATGGTCATTATTCTTGTATGAAAAATTAAAATAAACTTATGAAATCTAAGCATTAAATTTTAAAATAAATGTATGAAATGAATATATGACCATGATTTACACCCCTGATTCTACTTACTTACTTCATTTAACCAGTTCAACTTAAGGTGCACTTATTTTTACACCTGCACCACTTCTGTGTTTCTACTACACACATGATTTCCTCTAAAGCAACATCTGGAATTGGTCTTTACACACCTGTTGTGTCAGGTTAGAAACACTGTACCTCATTAAATAACCATTTTGTGGTAAAACTAAGGGACACAAGGGGTTACCATTTTTTTGAAGCTGCACTCTTCCTGTATAGATGAGGAGCTCCAACTCTATATCGACATCATAGCCTGATTGCATAGATTAGGAGCCCATTTTTTACAGACGTGTGTTTTCTCTACTCTGTGGCGAAAGCTACGCTGTAAATGTACAATTTGCTGGATGGTCTGTTATCAGCCCCTGTGACAAAGTAGGTTTCTCTCTTGGTATTTTAATGCCAACGTGCTAAAAGCAGTGAAAACTAGTGCCTGCTTCATGAACTGACGAGGTAACAGTTCCATGTGGATATTGTCAGAGAAAGTTGTTCATATGGGGTCATCGATGACCTTGTTGATGCTGTGCAGTGCGGTTCAGATATACATGCTTCCCAGTTTGTGCACATTCTTTGATAAGCTTAAAATCCACAGCTGTGACATAGACATAAAGACAGTATCGCATGAGAAACTAACAGATAATAAACCAACACTGCAGATTATTTCTGTATTTTTGGTAAAAAATTCAGTAAGTCAATCCACATGGGCGCTGTTGGGTACCATGTCATCATAAGCATTAGTGTCACCCCACCATTTTTTTCTTTCTCTAAACACACAGAGTGCCTTTAACAGTTTAACTTCCTTTATGTTCTAGAAGTTTTTTGGCTTCAAGTGCTTTCAAGACCACAAATGATGTAAGGAAGGTCTCTGTCCAGATTTGAGTGTTTCATTAGACGCCCAAGTTCACCCGATGCAACACTGGAGACCTGAATGATTGTCTGCATCTCATGATGCACATCTCTTTTGGTTGGCTTTTATACTGGAAACAACACAAACACACACACACACCATGACCCTCCCAATCACTATCTATCATTGGCTGTGTTTGCGGAAGAAAACACAGTTTGTGTTAATTTTAACATTTCTAATGATGTGGCACTTTGTTTGGAAATGGAAAGAGTTCTATGGACCAATGTGATTTGTTGGTAGATGCCCAGGCATCCAACAATAGCATGCCCTTAAGGCATGCGCTGAGTGTGTAGTGAAATGACTGTTGCTAATTTTAAACATGAATGTAGCAAGGAATGCCCCCCGCTGCCCACTGTGGTATGTGCTCTACATGTTGTAGCTTGAGATAGCAGGAAACCCATGAAGTAAACAATGTCTGAAAAAGCCATTTGAAAGTGGGACTTCAAAGCTGCAAGGCAGCATCACAATGACTCTTCTGGGTCATTTTTGTGGGCGTGTACGTGCGGCTTGGTGTATTAAGGTGCTTGGCCATTTTTCGGGGCAGGATCCCGAGAAGCGGGTCGTTGATCAAAGCCTCTTCGGTTTATGGACCAGTGAGAGGTTGGACTTTGAAAATGCTCTTGTTTAACATGGTGGTGACATACAAATGCTGTCATCCCAAAGCAGGGGAAAGGAAGCATCCAGATTGTGACGGGGGTGATGCTGGCACCTCAGAAAGCATCACTAGCAGCATTTGTTGACTCTGTTTGTGACGAATATCAATTCTTTCAGGGGTTGCAAAACCAAAGATAAATATAAGCGAGGGATTTTTTTTTTCTTTTTACTGGAGGTTTCAATCTTCTGCTTTGAGCTCAGTCAAATCTTCTCTGTGATTCTTCTTGCAACGAGTTGTAGAAATTTCTCACTTCCATTCAGTCCCCCACTTTTATCTTTGTGACTGAACGGGAGGATGTCTTCTGGACATGCACGCGAAGTGTGAATTCTCTAACTCTCAGCGAAGCGGGGTATTTTGTGGGGCACAAAGCCCTGGTTAATTCATTTCTGGGAAATAGCACCCTTTGGATACTTTAAAGGGTTCCAAGCAGACAAAATTAGTGTTAAAATGCAGAGACAACCAACTCATAAGCACGTACAGTAGATCAAACTAAATGCAGAGTAACTACAGAAGCTGAGTGACGATGTTGAAGAGGAAGGGGTGGATTCTGAAGATGGCTTGGAGGTAGATGTGACAGGGCTGGGTCAATGAATAGATGTGAGTGTGGAGATTATCCAAGGCCACTGAGGTTCTTCACACGTGAAGATGACGTGATGAAAGCAGTGTTTTGTCTTTAAATCAGTTCGGTCCAGTAAGAATATCCATCTCTGGCATGTTCGCACCATGAAAATGGCCTCATGGCAGATGTTTTCTTCCTCTGAATGACTGGCACCGATTCTCTGGTGAGATTCAGGGGCACATAAACTTGCTCAGCTGAGATCCATCATGAAACTTTTGCCGAGGTCAACAAAACACCACCGTCACACTAGTCTGCTGTAGCAGCATCAGGTTTGAGAAACTTAACGTGTGTGTGGACACAGAAAGCAGGGTACTGAGGTGCCATCAGTCATCAGATCTTTCCATCAGTCACGAGGAACTGCATTTTTCACGAAGCCTCTGGAAATCACCGAAAAGGTTTGCCACTCGCATTCCTGTTAAAATGAAAATTGTCTAACGTAGTTACCTCTGGTCTCTGAGGTGTTGCAGCTCAGACATAGTTGAGTGCGGTAAATGCTTTTGATCTTATTTCCACCATCCCGAGAGAATAGTTAATGACGGTTTTAATGAGAGTTTTTAACTTGATCTGATTGCAGTTCCGGTACAAGCGCTCGGGGGGAGGGGGAGGCGGCACGGTCGCATGCTGGAAAACAAGTGGCTTCGCAGAAGACTCAATCGAGGGCTGTAATTTTGGTGTCTATGGATGCTCAGTGTTTTGTAAACACTGTCTCATCTAACAGGAAATGGGAGCCATTCTCAGGGTACCAGGCGGTTTCCATGTGCTGGTGCCGTTTCTCTTGGTGCTGCGTTTTGCAGAGGTGTGTGTGGCAGCATATGCCACGTTCGGCTTTGTTACTCGACCTTGTGCTCCAGACTGCCGCAAAGGTTGTGCACTATGAGGTCATGAGGGAATATGCTGTTATGTATCGTATGCAGATCAAATAATCGGTTTGCAAACCCCCTCCTCGATTCAATTAAAAAAGGCCTGCGGTTAAACGATTAGTTGAGAGACCTAATATTAGGCAACTTAATCATTTTTAATACAGCGGTGCTGGTGTTTGTCCCTGCTGTATTGGGATGTCTCCTTAACGGCAGCGCCCATGTGTTGCCGTGGCTGCTTCGTCCCACACTTTTTGGAGAATGCCACGTCTGTGTGTATCATACTTGTCTCAGGCTCTGGTTGTGAGATGTGTTTGCATGTCACATACCTTATGAAGGAAGTGCTGGCAACAGGAAGCCCGTGGGATGAGCCGCAGTCTACAGCGAAGCGGGACTAGTCCTGAATCCAAGATGAGGCGCTGGGCAGGATGCAGGAAATTGAGACGCCGGTGTTTTCGATGTAACCTCTAGCCGGTGTGTTCAGATGTCCTGGTTAGTTTAGGGTGTGCCTCCGTAGTGCTGTCAGCCTGCCGAGGGGAAGCTGCACTTGGCTGAGAAACGGGGGCGGGCAGGCAGGATGCTTGAGTCACACATCTTTTAGTTTTCCTCACACTGCTACCCAGAAGGACTAGGATATGTCGAAAGGAGAGTGACAGGGTAAAGACGAACCCCCTGGCACCGCGGAGACCAGAGGAAGGCTCTCCGTGGCGTACGCAAAGCCTGTGATATGAGCTTTGAGTTCTGTCGAGCCTCAAGACTCAGCGTCGTAAGTTCCTCGTGTGGACGCCTTTTCTTAGACTGGAGCGTCTGCCTCAGAAAGCGCAGCGTTGCCGCTTCCCAGCTTATTCAATTATTGAAATATTTCCCCCGTAGTTCTACTGCGTCGTAGTAATTTCCTGTTCTGCCGCAGCCTCTGCTGCCTGCAATGCCAAAGACGCTGAACAAGATGTCAAAGCCTGTTCGGTCACTGCTCCACCGAGGCAGTGTGATGCTATAGCATTTCAACAGCAGATGCATGGGCAAGTGGGATGATGCCATTGCTTGTGACGTTGCTGTATACCACGATGTCGCACCATGCCTTACGAGGGAACACTATGCCTTCGGCGTGGCTCCATCTGCGCGGCGGGGTGACCGAAGTCTGGCCGCAGCCACTTCCACAGATTGACTGCTACAACCTGAGATCCCCTTTTTATATGGGAGATGAGTACCAGGTGAGGCACGCTGACCAATGAAAGACTCTGCATGAAAGACTGCACTTTGGAAGTCATGAGGGGAGGGTTATTTGAAGATTTTTTTTTAAAAAAATTTCAAGATATGGGTAGATCGCAGGGCAGCCTGCGGCATCGTGGTTGCAGCGGCTGCCTTTGACTCCGAAGGTTGCTGATTTGACCCCCCCCCACCCACTCAGCCTTGCGCCCGATGTCCCTGGCATAGGCTCACCGCACCCCTGCTCGAGACAAGCAATTTTTGGAATTAGTTGGTTGTTGGTGTGGAGTGCAGAGAGTTTTGTTGGAGTAATGAATTTGAATTGGTGTTAACGTGCATTGTACTGATGAAAGACGTTGGGTTGCTTCTTGTAGGGTTAAAATGGAATTTCCTTCCTCTCTGATTTCATAGACGAGTTTCGTATTCGAGATGCATATGTATGGATTTTGTTAATAAAAGCAAGTCGATGCTCAGCTACTGCAACGCCACACCCGGTCACCGCTTGAACCAGCCTCGTCCCAGTGTGTCACAGCTAGAGCTGGGACCGTTTGAACCTATGTGCATCTCAAAAAGCTGCGGTTGGCGCTTCTGCACCTGCCACCAGGAGATCCTAGGGCATCCCATTTGAGTGAATACAGTTTACCGGTTGAGAAACCTGGTAAACATGTCTGCTATGGGCTCTTTGATCAGTGGTGTTGCGCACACCCTATCACGTTGTGCCCTACGCTGTCCAGACCACCCAGACCCTACAGCGCATGATGCTCACTCAGTGATAAAATTGCATAGAAAATCGCTGAAGCTACTTGACCTTTTAAAGTCGTTCAAACTTTGAACTTCTGGGTGAAAGACCATTACGAGACAGTGCTGAGGTTCCCTCGATGGCGGTTGACATTTGATCCTGTTTGAGCAGCTAATCAGGTTTGAACAATCTAATAAGTAGCACTTATGCTTAAGTAGCGTAACAGTGGAGCAAAAATTACATTGTGTTCAGTCAAATCAAGTAAAAGCTTAGTATGTGGAGAATCTCTTTTCCATACGTGATTGTAAAAACACGTCGTGCGAACGCCGGCTTTAACAAATGCCGTCGAATTGCGTTTGACTAGCTGCCGGGGACATTTGCAATGTAAAATTGAGTCCACGCTGGAATAAATATAAGGCTGAAATGGGGTTTATTATGGCAGCAGAATTCTAAAAAGAAAGTCAGAAAATATACGGCTTGTTTTTTTTTCCCCGCTGCCTGGGCTGACTGTTTTTGACAATGACAGCATTGGTCTACGATGAACAGAGAAGCCTTTGTTTCGCTGCACTGATGTTCTATTCAGAGATTGTGCATCGTGTCAGTGAACACTCTTCCTCTTCAGCCGGACCGGCATTATCCTGAACCGAGGGTTACGTCGGTGTGCTTTTGGAAATGAGTCAGTCTGGTGGAAAACAACTGGTTGGGGTGCATCCAGGTTTTTTGGCCTCTTTTTGTCTAAGCAAGTAAACACATTAAAGGAATTGTTCGTATTTTGTGGCTTTCCGCATAGGATTTTGAATCGGAAAGTGTTCTGAAAGCTTGTTTCATATTCTGAAAAGCTCTTCTAACATGTATTTTGTTTCCAGACTTCTGCTAAAGATCGCTACTCAGCATTTACGCGGGATCGTCTTCCTTTCCGTAATCCCATCCTTGACCGCTCAAGGTGGCTGCGGTCAGTCATAAGAGTGACCCAAGGTTGGGGTATTGACATCGGTAACAGGATGTAGCTTGGCACCATTATAAAGTAATGAATGCTTTTACTGTAATCGTTGACATTATTGGAGTTGCAGAGCCTCCAGTGCACCCAACCACTGTCTACAATCGCTTGTCCCAGGCAGGGTCACGGCAAGTCGTAGCCTTACCCGGCAGCACAGGGTGTATGGATAAGGGGAGAGGGGACACACCCAGGATGGGACGCCAGTCCGTCGGAAGGCACCCCAAGCAGGGCTCGAACCCAGGACCCAGCACCCAGCAGGCACTGGCTGAACCTGCAGTGCCACCACCACCCCACCTGCCCTCCCGCCCATCCTTCATTCACCAATATTTTCCACGTGATTTGGGATTTTTAAAATCCTTTTTGTATATATTGTTACGAAGAATCACGACATGAAGCATTGCTTGTCTGGTAATTTTAAGATGTAAAATGCTGCAGAATTGTGTGGGCTATAGTAGGTATTTCATGTCAAATTCCAGCTGCTCCTATTATGGAGTTCAGCAAACCTCAGTTATACCATTTTCTTCCAAGTGAAGCTCAGCTGTGAGGGACATGCTTAGGAGTCACTTGACCAGTGCATTTCATTCATCACTTCTCTCCACACTAACTTACAATGTTAAACTACTTCCAATTACCATTTAATAGGGTATTTTTACTGGACCAGGTTAGGGTAAGTACCTTGCTTATAGGTACTTCAGCCAGGGGTGGGATTAGAGCCTCTAACTTTCAGGTCTGAAGGCAGCAGCCCTAACCACTATACTGCCAGATGTTTTCTTTCTCTGAACACCAGTTAAAGGAGGATTTTTTTTACAGCAAAATCCTTTTACTGCCATTTCAAAGCCAAAGGCCCTGTAGGGAATTTATTTGGAGTTGACAGATGTTTGTATATCAATATTAGACATTTAATCATATGAATATTTCAGGGGTTTTGTATCTAGGCCTCGTAAAAACATAATGAGACCCAAAGTCAGCTTATTTTCTCGTCTTGTGCGCGATGTAGAAGCGAAACAAGAATGTGTTCGGAGCAGCAAGGAGGCCTGCATGCGTTTCTGTATTTCATCAAGGGAGGAACCCTCTCACGCTCTGTCCAATATTTAGCGGCGACCAAACAAAAAGCACCCTTTGATGGAAGGTCGGGCTTTTTTTGGGACCCGCACGCCTTTGATTGTACCCTCGGCACGGTAGCCGTACAGCACGGAACTATGACCTCTACGTTTAGCTCCGATGTTGCCGCATCCTCGTCGACACCCAGCACCTCGTTCCAGATGGCGGCGACCGTGCCGTGTCCTAAAGTATAGACTAGTCAGACGACACCCGCTGCCGGATGACCGACCGATGAAGCTGAGCAGCATTAGTTGGTTTTTCTGCGGGGCTCTGTTTTTGTTTGAAGTGCCTGTGGGAGTAACATACTGGCTTCTCCTAATGAGATACAGACACAGGTCTTCTGCTAATTAATCCATTAGTGCTAACGGGCATGTAAACTGTGGCTCTTCCGTGGGTTCAGCTTAATCTGGCCAACTTTCCTCCTCCTCTTCTTTTTTTTTTTTTTTTTTTTTAAATAAATATTGCTGCCTTTTAATGATCCCCTTCCTTAATCGTAGCTCTATTTATATGAGGCTTTTGATTTTGCCGAACGTGTTCGGTATTGCAACGTGCACGCGTGCCCCCGGGTAACGGCGGTGCCGACAATCCAGACCTGGGATCGACTCCAGCTGTTTGCGTGGGGTTTGCATGTTCTCGTCGTGTTTGTGTGCGTCTCCTCCGGGTGCTCTGGTTTCCGATGTCCGGTGTCAGATGTGCTGGTGTTGAGCCAAAGAGCCGAGCTGTCGCATTAGTTGTAACGTGCCGGACGTTGTCTGGGACCGACTTGGCAGTTTGGATCGGCCGGGGCATGTATTTCACCTTCGTCATCCAGGGCTGGGTAGCACACTGTGCCGCCCATCTGCCTGGGACACCTGTTCATGACTTGCTCTTTCCTCTCTTTCTCGCACGCACACACACATACACACACATTCGTGCACCGTTTTAATATGACTGATTTCCGTCCGCACACAAGGCCACAGACACTAATCACTGACAAAATCAGATTGATGACTAGTGTACACAAGCATCTGGAGATTTACAGCCCACATATGAGCTTTTAATAAAGCAGAGCTTTGGATACGGCGTAGCGTGTATCCATAACACGAGTAACATGGTTACGTCTACACGCCAATTAGAAACAATAACACGTCGAAATCGTAATCAAAGCGGAGCGGTTGGAAAAAGATACAGGATCAGGAATGGGTGTGTTGGAAAGGTGGAAGGGGCGCAGCGTGAGCTGACGGATGGCCTGGGTATGAATGTGGCGGAGGGTCCGTACCTTTCTAGTACCGCGGGGGGGCATGATGTAGAGGGTCTGGGAATGCGGAGTAGGAAATGACCCTGCAGAAGGAAGTCCGCCACCACGAGGGTCAGGGAATGTCATTCGCATCCCGGTGTATTTCTCATGTTCATTTGCTGGCGGTCGAATTGGTGCGCTGTGTTTTACATACTGAATGGCAATAACCGTACCTGCTAATGGGGGGCACACGCAGACCTTGACGGTGTGCTGATACAGGTGAAAACTTAAAGCGGGGTCCAATTACGGTTCGGCGCGGGGCGGCCGGGGTGCCCGCCGGCTCGGGCGCGAAGGACGCGAGGACACAGCTCGCCGCAGCAGGAAGGGCTGCCTCTGTGCTGCGAAGGTCGGCTTGGGTGAGGTGACGGGAAACAGCTGTATTCGGTTCCACCGGGCTCTGCGTCAGGGCCGAGTTTCGCCGTGTCACAGCTCCGGCGCATTCCGCAGACCTCAGCGGAATGCTAGCTTTACCCCCGCCTTCGACGCGAAGGGAGACGAAAGCACGGGCTGAAAGGGAACAATTGTCGAAGATTTCACAATGGAGCAGCTGGGTTTACAACAGTACCGAGCTGCTTCCTGTATCCCTCTGGGTTTGAGGAGCTTAAATGTTAGACGTTTTCAGTCTAGTCACTCTTGCACTCGTAGCGGAGGCTCTTCGGGGACTTGGCCAGCAGGTGGCGTAGCGGCTAGAGGTGCTATCCTGCAGCAGATGAACCCACGATCGAATCCCAACTGTCGGGACGCTGGTAGTGTAGGGGTTAGAGTTATTGTCTTTAGATGCGAAGGTTGCAGGTTTGAACTCCAGCTGTAGCACCCTTGAGCAAGGTACTTATACTAAGTTGCACCAGTAAAATCACCCAGCTGTATAAATGGCTAAATGCTTGTAACAAATAACTTTAACATTGTGAGTCACTTTGGAGAACAGCATCAGATGCATGAATGAATGTAAATGCTAGAGTAGCCTTGACCAAAGTGCTTGCCCTGCGTTGCTCCGGTGAGAACTACCCATTCATAGTAGCTTGTTAGTGGCTTAGTGCAGAAACCTCACGTTGTAAATTGCTTTGGAGGAAAGTGACAGTTGGATGAGTCAATAATAATAATACAGTTCTAGTGGTTTTTACTCTAGGTACAGCAGCAGTGGTTACCCTGGGATTACGATGTCCCCATGACTTCAGGCTCGTATTAAATACTATATCACTTGCAGCTACAGCTAATAGACCCCAAACTCGCGAGTTGACAGCACCCTGCGTTGAAACAACGCGGCGCCCTTTCTGATGAATTAACATCATTAGCGGAGCGAGGAATATGATGTTCGCACCACGTGGATGCGGAGCTGCTATTTGCCTCTAGCCGAAGGGCGTCGCATCGTCTGGAATTTGCCGTTCGCGCCAACATGGTGTTTATGGCCTTTTAAATGATTGCGGCTCCCAGGGGTCGGGAGACAGGGTTCGATCGCTCGTTTCGCTTCTCGTGGCGCCGTTAATTACGACTTGTTGCCGCAGTCTCACGCGGGCACCTCGGTGGGAATCTGGACATGCGCGCAAGCCAATAAGGCGCTTGTCGTGTCTCCTTCCCCCTTTCGTCTCAGCGTTTTGATGTTAAACTAACGAACGCGTTGATAATGATGAAAATCCCCGTCCTTCTACGATACAAGCAGAAATCTGACGCGGACAAGCGTAAATAGCTTTGGTTCCTCTCAGCCCCTCTTGGACCAGCCGCCCGCACTGTCATTTGCGCCTGGAGGTGCCTGAAGTCTAATGAAACATTTCTCGGTGTGGAAAAGGGCTTCAGAAATATCTCCGTGTCGTGCACTTCCACCCCAAAGCGTGGCCCACCTGCAAATAGCCGGCACTAAACGGACTAAATGGCGCCGTGTCCGACTGCGCCTTGTTTTTCCAAACCCCTCAACCCGATGAGCCCCAAAAGTGAGCAATAGGCTTGAGCTCAGTCAGGTCTGTGCTGAAAGCAGGTCCAGCAGCAGGTCAGGGAAGCAAATACGCCTGGCTGCCTCCCTTCCAGCCATCTGCTTAATCTTTTATACATTGAATATTTAAATCCCCTCCACCCTCTCATCTGCTCATTCAGCTCATGCTTTTCTCCAAAGCGACTTTCGGTGTTCAGCTGCTTACAGTTATTTACCCATTTATACAGCTGGGTAACTTTACCGGAGCAATTTAGAGTAAGTATCTTGGTCAACGGGGGGCAGGGGGGTGCGGTGGTGCGGTGGTGCAGCCGGTTTGGCCTGTGCCTGCTCTCTTGTGGGTCTGGGGTTCGAGTCCTGCTTGGGGTACTTTGCAATGGACTGGCATCCCATCCTGGATGTGTCCCCTCCCTGTGTTGCTGAATTAGCCTCCTGCTTGGGACTGTGTGTGTGTGTGTGTGTGTGTGTATATATATATAATATATACCTTGCTCAAGGGTACTACAGCTGGAGGTGGGATTCAGACATGTGAACCTCTGGATCCAAACCACTCTGCTACCAGCTGCCCCTCTATAAATACTTGGGCAGTCAGTCATCGCTTGTTATTATTGAACCCCTCTCATGAAAAAGACAAACATCCTAGTTTCCTTTGCGAGTAGACAACAGCACGGTAGCTTAATTACAGACTCGGTCGTGAGAGATGTCTGTCGGTTTGAGCGACACTCCTGATTTAAGTTGTAATAAAAAAGTTTCTTAAAGATACGTTGCTTTCTCTGCCGTTCAGCACATTGTTTTCCCAGAGATTAACGTGTCTTTTTAATAATGTTGCCCAAAGCTTACTTACACACACACACACACCACTTGTCCCAAGCAGGTTTGTGACGAACCGGAGCCTAACCTGGCAACCCACCTCCAACAGGACACCGGTCCACCCCAAGCAAGTCTCGAACCCCAGACCCACCACACAGCAGGACCCAACCCAGCCCCCCTGCACTACCGCACCCCCTTAATCAAAGATTATTTTAAGTAAAAATATATGACCCTCGAAGTGTCTTAGGTGGTGAAGGCAGAATAGGATAAGGACACCGTCACCACTTTGAACCAACGAGTAAAGGTTTCATCCATGTAAATGAACTGCATCACATCTGACTGCCGTGGAAACGCTTAGAGTCAGCAGCTGAGTGCATGTTAGGACCCGGATGTGTCCATCAGACAGCAATTCGTGAGATGGAGCGACTGAAGCAGAAGTCAGAATGTACGCGGCCTTCCAAACACCTCTTAGAAATCTTATCCATTCTCACGCACTGTCATTCTTTGCCTCTGTGTGTGTGTGAGAGAGAGAGAGAGAGAGAGAGAGAGAGAGGGGGAGAGGGGGTGTTTTGTATAGCTTATATCCACATATAGCTCCTGGTTTCTACCAAACTTATGCTGATTATGTTTTGTTTCACCTCTTGCTTTTTCCTTTGTGTTTAATTAGAGGTGGAAAAATGCAGCCTCTCCACCTATTTGTTTACAGGGCACTGATAATTGTTTTTTTTTTTGTTTCTGGAATGCCATCAATACTTCAGTATTGTTAGCTTTCAGAAAAAAAATATTAGCCTACAAATGAGATTCTTTTTCTGAACTGCATCCATGATAAGTGCCGCGCAGTCCCGTTATAAACTATGCATCTTAAATCACCTTGAGCAACAGCTGCAACCTTCAAGTATAGCTGTGCAATATTGTGTCTTTTGGTTTATAGAAAGGGCAACAACAGGCCTTTTTTGAGAAGAACTGGGATCAGTGCTGATTTACTGTGTTTCCACTGGATTTGTAGCTCTCCACTTGTCCACCCGCTGTATGTCACACTAGCTCGTGGAGAAGAGCTCCAGCAGTGCTGGTCCGCTGCTTAATACCCAATGGTCTTTTGCAAATGCTGTCACACACAAGGGCTGCATTATTTCTTTGTAAGGACTTGTAGGTGTAAGAATGGACGATGTGGAAGGCAGAGTGGAGCACGCATCTCATCTGATTTCACATTATCTTTTCACTCATGAACACTGGCAGAAGGGCGTGGGTCGAGCGGCTTGCAGGCAACCATTGCTGAGACCGTCTACCAAAGGTTTAGCTCTCCAGTGTCTCACCATAAACCCTAAAGTAGATTCCCAGGTACGGTATAGTGGGGTCTTTTCATCACTGGGGTTTTTAAAGATTAGATCTACACTCGATTTGCTCACATTACAATAAGCCCATGTGGCTCTACGTCTTGTCATTTACCACTAATGGATTTTGTCACATGAAACTGATCTTCTCCAGTCCACCTGAATTTATCTTAATTCTCTGCGTGGGGAATTCTGACACTTTACTATTGCTAGTTGTTACTGCCATCTCTGGACCTGTGGACCACAGTGATTTTTCTTCACGGTGTTACACATATAGAGCTGGGATCACACACATTGCAATTATTTGGCCCATTGAGCATATCATGGTGAGCCCTACCGTGATGAGCATGAGTGTAGTGACACATGTATAAAGTAATTCGCCATGGGATATTCCTGTGAACGTGGGTCTTTATGAGGAAACTGCGTTCGGAAACACAGCGCTGTACTGTGGTGAGATGTCGTGCAAAAGTGAAGTGTTTTCACATGGCTGTAACCTTGCCTCGAGGTAAAGGTACCTGCAGTTCAGTCTTCTCCTTTATGCTGTGTGGAATTTATGAAAAACAGAGATTTAATGTTGGGTCAGGTATACACTCCCTTCCTCTCCTGCTGTGAAGCCCAACCCTCTTTGGCGTTGCACTCCCTGTAGATGTGCACATTGCATCACCATTTACATTCTCCTAATTACGTTACTCTTTGGATGAGATTTCTGAGCTGCTGCCAGCTAGTTGGTCCCTCTTGCGTGAGTTCCCAGTGTTAGATTAGACCAATGAAAATATACAGCAGTCTGATTCGACGCGTCTTTCTGCCGGGAGCTGTCCGCGGTGCTGAAATACTCATACTTCAGAAGTGGAGAATATGAAACGTCATGTTTTCATCCCCCCAGCGTCATGTATCAGGATGTACAGTTCTGTGCAGAAGTCTTAGGCACTTAGATGTTTCACAAAAATATTTGTTTTAGACGGTTATTTAATGTCTTCTGCATTAGTGTCAATGGGAAAGAGCATATTTTAGATTTCCAAGCATTCCTTTTGCAAAAAGTTACAGTACTACAGTAAGGGTTTTGTATGTCGTTAAAGAAAGAAAGTAAAATAGTAATAAACCACTTTCCAAATAGAGAACTTGAGGTCTTTGTATGGCAAACCGATTAACTGAAGCAGGAACAGATGTATAGAGGAAATAAAACTGGATGAGGGACAATCATACTGAAAATGTGAGGTTTTGAAAGGTGTGGCAGTTTAAGTCTGAGATCTTACACCATGGCAAGAGTGGGTACAGCAACAAGACACAAGGCGGTCGTCCTCGGGACGAGCGCTTGTTGACGATGGATGGTTACTGAGCTTTGTAGGAAGTTTATTCATTAAGAGCATTATTTTTGGAATCATTCTCACTTTACAGCTTGTTCCCCAAGTGCCTAAAACTTTTGCACAGTACTGTACCTAGGAATACAAATACTTCAGAAAAGAGGATTCAGGCATTGTATAGGCGATTGAACCATCTCCGCGTCTCCACCTTTTTGCCATGAGCTCTGCCTGCGGCTCGCGGTATCATTCAGTTTGTCCCCCTTCCGGCCTCTGGTCTCCGCTCTACTGCATAAATACCATGACCGAGCTGCGATGTCACAGGAACATGCTGAGGAAAGCCACACGCCCGTACACTCCAGCACCCCCAGAGGATGGATGCTGCTGGATATTGTGTGTCTCAGTAGGATCCACAGTGACCGCAGAGGAACGCCACTCCCGTAGGCCGGCCCTTTGGGTATCTCATCACCAAAGGGGAACAAGGGCCTCCATCCTGTCCTCTCTGGACATTTTTCACCTGGTCTCTATTGTTGTGAGCAGTGACTTGTATTCTACAGTCTGTTCTGTATATCACACTGGAATTGATGTATTTTCTCCAATTCCTTTGATTCCTAACAAGGAAGAGGATTGCTTTTTTCAGCGCCGACTGAATGAATAAGGGTGGCCTGCGAGGAGAGACGCGCTGCAGTGGCTTTACAGGCGGAAGCGAGCTGCCGCAGACCCACAGGCGCACTCTGCAGAACACATCCACTCATGTACCCTCGGTATTATTTCACGTGCGACTTTGTCATCATTTTATCTCTGCTAAGCGGCGACGCCGTCGGGATTTTCAAAGCGTTGTTATCTGCGCCTGTTATTGACCAATGACCGTTCGTTGGCTCTGTGGAGCGGTGACGGGAATTGCTGTGACGCCCGCAGCGGTGAAAGCAAAGTGCGCGCGCTGCTCACGACAGGCCTCTTCACGTGCTGCACCAAGGAAAATCAGAAGCAGGTGAAGGTGTGGCACAAGAATGTTTGTGATTAGGAAATATGGGAGACATGGCACGCACAAGCTTCATCGTTTCATATACACACACACACACACACACACACACACACACTTTCTGAACCGCTTGTCCCATACAGGGTCGCGGGGAGCTGGAGCCTACCCGGCAACGCAGGGCGTAGGGCCGGAGGGGGAGGGGACACACCCAGGACGGGACGCCAGTCCATCGCAAGGCACCCCAAGCAGGACTCGAACCCCAGACCCACTGGAGAGCAGGACTGTGGTCCAACCCACTGTGCCACCACACCCCCCTGTTTCATATGCACCCTCGGTGTAAATAATACTACGTTCCAAAGTCGGCACCAGAACATGCAAGGCAAGAACATAATAGAACTGAGAACTCGATGACGATATTTCTTAGTTCAACACTTAATTAGCCGAGGACTCCGGCAACCGCAAGCGTGTATTTTTAATGTGAAAATTCCAAAGTAGAGGTGAAGATTGAGACTGCACCACACGATGTGAAAAGCGGCGCTGTGGCGTTTGGCACACAGATGAAATATAAAACCACACACGTCGTTCACACGTAAGACCATCCTTTGCATCACTCTCTGTGGCCGGTTATCGGTAACTTATCATAGTCTAGTTTCTAACTAGCTGGAATTCCCACAATAGTTGTTCTTCGGAGTATTGAGTTGGCTCTGTTTTTGTGATTGCGGGAAAGCGCTGCTGCTCTGGGATAACCGATGGCAGACACCCCTCAGGAATTAATTTGTGGCCCTTGACCTCTCAGTTTATCGGAAAAAATTAATGAGAAAATATACTTCCGTTTTTTAAAAGTGTAAATGATGAAGTACTTCGTTGAACTGGTCCTGTCTTATTAGCTCATTTTCGGGAGCTTTGCGCCCGCAACTAATTTGGACCAATTCTGCTGTAACATCCGAGTGATTTTGCAAAATTTATTACACCCTGTAATGATCCCTAGGTATTTTCCTATTAGCATTTCTCTGTGCCAGTCTTAGATATTGACAATAAAACTGTTCATTGCATTGAAACAGGCTCCGCTACGAGGAGCTGCCGCACTGGGAAGGAGAAGAAAGGTAACATTCGTGTCTGAATAAAAGCTATTCGTACTGTCAATTCCTGTGGATTTTGAGAACGAGATTTATTTTGCCGCGGCACGCTGCCTACTCACAGTCAGCGGAGTTATGGAAGAAGACACACAGGTGTAGGTAGGTAGGCTCTTGCGCTGAGATGCGTGACCGTGCTCACATGCGGCGTTGGCGTTGCAGCGGCTTGCTTCCGCCTGTCCCGTCACTGCTGGCCACCTCTCCGTGCAGCCTCCGCTTGTCCATTAAGGCCGAGAGAGGGAAGCGAAACACCCAGGGATGCCCGCTCTCCTTAAAGATCGAAATAAAGAGGCCTGAATGTTTCGATAACCCCCTGCTTTGTCTCGGTTGATTATATACATGTCAAGTGACTATAGCGCCGTCACTGATGTTAATAAATTAAATGGGACATTATTTTAGAAAGCATTATATCTTCCCTCCTTGTGGGTCTGTTGTTTTCTTCAGGACGTATTCATCATTGGGACGTTAGGTGATTAATTAAACTGAGACTCACATCTTATCTGAAACCGCTTGTCCCATACGGGGTCACGGAGCCTAACCCAACAACGTAGGGCCTAAGGGACACCGGTCCATCACAAGGCACCCCAAGTGGGACTCGAACCCAAGACCCAGTGGAGAGAAGGACCTGCTCAAACCCACTGCACCACCACACCTCCCTGCTGAACTTAATCTCAATTTATTAAATTAAAATAACTTAAGTTGTTTGTTAGGTACAGTATATCTTTGTTTTAAGACATGGGTTAGGGTTAGGGTTACATTCTGCCAGCTTTTCTGTTCTGTTTGTAGTTTATTGTGCTGAAATTTTTAGTACGTCTTCTTCGTACACTCTTTCACCCCAGCTGCGGAACGGGTATCGATATGCTAAGGGCTGAATTATGAAAGAGGTACGAAAAAATGGCCTTTCCATTAAATCGGTAACAAAAGTCGTTTTAAAGTCCTTTTTGCTGTAAAAATACAAAATAATGTACCCACTGTGACTCTGCACCTCACACATTACATATAGATTTATGTGCTTGATATATCTTATTTCATCTTAGACTACGTGATGCAGTCAATAAATTGTAAGACTGGTCACCATGTGACGCTGCTCTCCTTCTCTGGATATAAAACTAGAATGACTAAGAGCATTTAAATGGTCTTTGTGTGAAAAATTAAACCAATATTGCCGAATAATGCATAATGCCGAAACATCAACCGCAGTAAATCGTTCCTCTGAAGGTAGTTTCGCCGGCCGAGATTCTAATCTGAATTCAATGTTTGTTGGGAATTGGGAGTAAATTTCTGAGTCACCTTTGGGATGCTGCCTGCAGGAAGGTGGTGTTTCTGACAGTTTCACTTGGGAACCTGGCGAAGAGAAAGTCCTTGTGACAATCATGCCTTGGGTTACCTTGGGTTACCTTTAAATATTGTCGTGAATCAAACCCCTCATCCCAGTTTACAAGACGTGGGTTTGCAGGAAGTCACTTTCGTGGGTAAATGAAGGTACAGGCTACTTACCTTGCAATTACTAGGAACGCTTTACAAGCACAAAAAAAGAAAAAGAAGCTCCTTCGTGATTCCGAGAAGTAGAGGGACATCAGAGGCAGCACACAAGTACATTGTGACCTGGCAGTCGGTAGCTTTTTCCAACTTCGGTTTTTCAATAATGTTTGTAATTTTTTTCCCTCCCGGTAAATCAGCTTACAAACCTTAGATAGTGTTTAGGAACTCGGGAGGAGTTCGGTGGCCCAGATCGCACAACTGTAATTGTTCCCATGTGGGTTCGAGGGTGATTTTAGCCTTAATACAGGAGAGTTTGGTGATGAGTAGTTCTAAGGGACAAAATAAGGTTCTGAATGGCGGTAAAGATGCATTTGGTATGTGTGGAATATCACGATCAGGTGATTAAATGTCAAAGGGGCCTTGATTTTGATTTAGGACTTTTATTTCCATCTGCAGAAAGAACGCTGAGTGGGTTCATCAGTTCAACATATTTCATTTTTGGTTTGAAGGGATTTTAAGGCCAGGAGTGCGGTGATGCGGCAGTGCAGCGGATTCAGCGGGTGGCAGCTGTGTGGTGGATCTGGGGTTCGAGTCCTGCTTGGTGTCCCATCCTGGGTGTGTCCACTCCCCCTGTGTTGTTGAGTTAGGCTCTGATTCACCACTACCCTGCTTGGGACAAGCAGTTTTTGTTCATGATGGATTTTAAGCTGTAGTTCACTTTGGACATTTGCATGTTGTTTTTGCCACAGAAGTGTTTCTCCTTCCATATGTAGATGGTTCGAGGACCCTTTAAGTTATGAGGCATTCACAGTATCAGAAGGCTCTACATTATGCCGCACAGCTCATTTCTCAGCTTTCTCCTGAAGAACAACCAAGCCATCATGAAGCTCCTGAGATACACTGCTCACGATAACCAGGACCCCAACCATCACTGAGAAACTAACATCCGTGGCTCTTCTAAAATCAAAGCCTCTTCCTAAACCCGGTGTGGTTGGGTATAGTGATGCCTCTCCCAGCATGAACTTCAGATTCCCTTCCACTGCTAAGGAAAAGCCCAACCCAGCACTGTGAGCAGCAGTTGGACACTTTTGGATGCTGATACCCCTTTGTTTACGTGGCCTGGTGGCACAGTGAGTAGTGCTGCTACCATGTGATGCAAGTGGATATAGGTTCAATCCCTGCTCAGTCTGTTTGGAGTTTACATGTTCTCCCTGTGTCTGTGTGGGTTTTCTCCATGTGCTCTGGTTTCCTCCTGCAGTCCAAAGACATCCTGTTCAAGTTTACCCATAGTATGTGAGTGATAGAAGAGTGTGTGGATGAGTGACCCGTTGTAAATATGGGTGGTCCCTGATTTACGATGGGGTTATGTTCTCCAAAATCTGTTGAAAATGCATTTAATACACACCTCTGCATGACAGAATGGGAGTTGTGCATTGCTGTTGCTGCTCAATATTGCTCTGCATATCACTTGAAAGGAAAAAATCTAAATTCAAAGTAGGGTTTCTGCTGAACGTCTACCACCAGCTCACCATCGCAAAGTCGAACCATTGTAAATCAGGGACCACCTGTAGTGTATCCAGCAGTGTAAGTCACCATGGTGAATAAGGTGTGTGGGCTGATAACACTACATAGAGTTCATTGGAAGTCACTTTGGTGAAAAGCATCTACTAAATAAATAAATGTGAATGATGGGCTGTCCAGTTGACCTGCGAGCTCCAGTGCATGCATGGTTGATGTGTTTTTTTTGCCAGTTCATCGAGTGTCACTGCAGACTTTGTTAGCAGATTCATTCTGGGAATATGGGCCTAGGAATGAGCCTCTTGCTGAGCTGTGATGCTGGCTGTGTTGACAGCTCTTTGATGCACAGTATGGTGTGAGTGTTCCTGCTGTATCTGTTTGTTTTTAACCTCTGTTAATTTATTCTAATGTGCTTACTCTATATTTATGGTCTTAACCTCTAAGTAGCTTTGGGGAATGTGCCTGCTGAATGAATAAATGACTTTGGGTGTCAGAGGTGATCAGGCTTATATCTGTTCTGCTACTTGGTACATTAATTATCCCGTATTTATTCAAAGTCTTACCTTGATTTACAAAGAAGACCCGATTCTTCGTATATGAAAAACCACAATCATACAGTTAACTAAAAAAAGTATATCTTGAAATATTCTAAAGATACTTAAAAAATGCATGCGGAATCAACATAAATCAATGTAATAAATCAATGTGCGACCCTAGTAATCTTTTTGAGGACGAACACTGTTGCCAGTGGGTACCTTTAAAACAATTAGCCGGATATTTATGCGTTCTCTTCACGGCACCGGGGCTGCCGGCTCTCGCACGGCCGGCGACGCGCAAAGCCGAGCCTCTTCTCACACCGTCTCACACCGTCTGTCACTTCCCGTACACTGCTGCGTACTAATGTTTTATTAAAGCGTAAACAGCGCGATTGCTTCTGACAGTTGCCCTACTTGCACCGTTTTAACAAGCTATTGTTGTAATTAAATCACATTTAATTTTTAAACTAACATTACGTGCGAAGGGGCAGGTTCGGTCACATCAGCATCAAAGCAGCTCGTCTCTCATGCAAAGGTATTCCTGCTGACCAGCTACAGTGGACCAAATGAATTACATTTATCCATTTACTTGACACTTTCCTCCAAAGCATCTTATAGTTATTTACTCAGCTGGGTAATTTTACTGGGGCAAGTTGGAGAAAGTGCTTTACTCAAGGGTACAACAGCTGGAGGTGGGTTTTGAACCTGGGACTTTAGGGTCCAAAGGCAGCAGCTGTGCCTAGTACGCTGCTGGATTTTTCGAAAGCAGCTTGCTGCAGTTGTGCTCTGAATAAATGTGTTATTATTTACTTGCTTTATTTATCATTTTAGCCTGGCTTTACTGTAAATCATGGTAGTTATGTGATGAACACGAGATGACAGGAAAGAAAATCCAGAGTTAAGTGTATCTGCTGTTTTCAAGGTGTGAAGCTTATGCCCCTTTTCCTGCAGCATCACACACACACACACACACACACACACACACACACACACACACACACACACACACTCTCTGAAACCCCTTGTCCCGAGCAGAGCCAAGGTGAGCCGGAGCCTATCCCAGCAGTACAGGGCGCAGGGCTAGAGGGGGATGGGACGCACCCCGGACGGGACGCCAGTCCATCACAAGGCACCCCGAGCAGGACTCGAACCCGAGACCCACCAGAAAGCAGGACCTGGCCAAACCCCTGCAGCATCAGACAAACAAAATTGTGTTTTGTTTCTGGTTCAGTTTCGCATTCAAAGTTCGTGTCCTGATAAAAAGTCTTCTTGCATGACTTGTTTAAGAAATTGATTTTTCTTTTATTTCTGGGTTTCGTGCGGAGCACAGTGTCGAAATAGCATACAGATAGACGGTACATCGAGGGAAAGCAAATATCTCCGCGTACATAGAGCGAGAGCTCGGGAATATCGTTTTTCATGCTCTCAGAGCGCTTGTATTACTGCCGAAAATTCTGTGTCACACTGATGTTGAGCATAGCGGTAAAATAAAAATGTCTAAAAACACTGAGGTCGATACACAGCAATGCAGTCCCACAAAAATGCATCATTTACATTTATTCATTTAAAGAGGCTTTTCTCCAAAGCGACTTGAGCTACCTGCAGTTGTTCATATATTTGTACAGCTGGGTATTTTCTACTGGACTATTTATATCATCTTTTAGCGCCTGGGTGGTGCGAGAGGATGTGGGTTCGATCCCCACTCAGTCTGTGTAGAGTTTGCATGTTCTCCCTGTGTCTGTGCGGGTTTTCTCTGTGTGCTCTGGTTTCCTCCCACACTCCCGAGACATGCTGTTTATGTTTACCCATAGTGTGTGAGTGACAGAGAGAGGGAGTGTTTTCCACTGATGTATGGATGAGTGACCCAGTGTAAGTAGTGTATCTAGCAGTGTAAGTCACCACGGTGAATAAGGTGTGTGGGCTGGTAACACTACATAGAGTTCATTGGAAGTCACTTCAGAAAGAACCATCTGCTAAATAAATGTAATTCATCTGGGGTTTTACGGAAGGGTATTAGGTTTGGTCAGCACACCACAGGCTGCTTTGGAGGAAGCCCTCGGTCATTTCTCGTGCAGAGCTGCGAAAGATGCAGTGTCTGTCACTATAAGGTAGTGTGTGAAAGAAGCGGCATGGTGACAAGGCCAGAGGATGGTTTTGCTGTGTCACTACTGTATTATTATCCTCCTTTTTTGTGCTTTTAGACACAGTCCTAAAGGACAGTGTGTTTTACGCTGTCAGGAAGCAAAATTGAAAGAAAAACAAAAATGGCTATGCGGTCAAATTCCGTTTCCAGAACCAGTTTCACATTCCAGCTCACGCTGGGTCATATCGGGATATTTAATCACCTTTTCCCACATTCGTACAGCTGAACAAGTTTTCAGTGGAGCTCACACCCTGCAGCATGTAAAAGTTCTGCTACGCGAGTTTCTCCGGAATAAAGTTCGCATTTCAGATCATCCCTATCAAATCCCGAAGCAATCTGAATTTTCACTTCAATTATTAAATATCTACCAAATCACAATTGAAATAGTATGTTTTTCTGTGTGTTTGTAGTGAAGGTATGGTGTATAGTGGGGATGCGGTGGCGCAGTGGGTTGGACCACAGTCTTCCTCTCCGGTGGGTCTGCGGTTCGAGTCCTGCTTGGGGTGCCTTGCGACAGCCTGGCATCCCGTCCTGGGTGTGTCCCCTCCCCCTCCAGCCTTACGCCCTGAGTTGCCGGGTTAGGCTCTGGTTCCCTGTGACCCCGTATGGGATGAGTGGTTCTGAAAATGTGTGTGTATAGTGTATATGTTCAAGTGCACGGTCAACATGTTTGTGTGTGTGTGTATACACAAGTCCACAACCGCACATTGACTCTGCACTTGACTATTAGTTGATTTGAATGTTTTTCCTCAGTTATTGCGAAGTTTTAGCATCAATGCTTCTTGTTCATCTGCTTCTTTGAGGATTGAGAGACGACATCCCGGGGACACAAGTTTTGTTTTGGAGCTTTAAACTAGGAAACATGCATCTGCTCCTGGAACAAACATATGCTCTAGGTTCTGTTTTTTTCCCACTGTTGGGACCAGCTCCACTTCAAACAAGAAGGAAACAAAAAGCACCAGCGTCCAAATCCCTGCTCAGTCAAAAACATGATCATTAGTAGGATGAAAAAGTTGCTTTTATCAAGCATTTCCTTCACTGCTTGGCTGGTGATAAATACTTTCACCAGTGTTTGTTGGACAGCGGCTCTGGCTCGCTGCCTGCCGACATGAGGTTGCGCCGTAAAGGCTCTGGGATTCGATCCCCATCTCCTGCTGGGTTTAACCCATGATCGTTCACCTCTGGATATGTGCCAGTTTATGTATCACAGAGACCAGCATTGCTGTGTGCGCGGCCAGAGTAACACTCCCAGTATTAGGAAAGAAGAGCTAAGTGTGGATTAGAAGGACGCTGTCGTGTTCATGCCCACGACCCAATCGACAGCACCTGACTCCAATTAAGCACCTGACTAACTAACTGCTCACCCTTTAAAAGTCCCTCCTCAGCTCCCATACCTTTGCGGAATCTCGTCAGAGACAACCGTCCTCCTTCGCGACGGCCGGTTCAAATGCAATCCTTGTTCTCAGTTTCCGTCCTCTGGTTTTCAACCCTTCGCTTTGTTTCCCGACCACGTCCGTGGATCTTCCTTCCAACTCCGACCGCCGATCGACCGACCCTTTGCTTCATCCCCTGACCACGCCCGTGGATCCTCGCTCTGACTCCGACCGCCGATCGACCGACCCTTCGCCTGTCCCTGACACCGATAACTTGCCTGATCCCTTGACTCCAGATGAACGACCGTGCACTTGGGTCCAGCCGTCCCGGTTCCCTCGGTTCCACGTGACAGACGCTTGATCACATCCCAGTTTACTGCGCTTCAGGATGTTTAGAGATCCTCGAAGGAGGAAATTCCGTCGATTAATGCGCCTTGAAAGCAAATCTAAAATAATAGCATCAATACTTCATCTTGCTCAACATACACGAGCAGTGTATGTGGGTGAAGTGTACAATGAAACACCGCTGGGCACTGTGGATTTTGGAGCCTTTGAATCGGCTGGATGTCGTTCACCTTGGAAACTGGCAGATATCCCCTGGACCTTCAGACCGGAGTTTAATTAGAGTCTTGGTTCTGCTGTTTCTCCGGCTGGCATCCTGAATGGACACAGTGCCGTGAGACTTCTGCGTCCGTTTTTGTGTTGCTCGCATTGTGATCCCCCCCCGGGGCGTCAAGAGTGGAGCAGATGTTGGCCTGGAGGTGAAGGTGCTGACCCCGGGTCTCGGTTTTCTAGCAAGGGGAAGGAAGCCAACAGGAAGTCTTCTGTCTGGCATGCGTGAGGAGAAGAGGCAGTGAAGGCTGGTGCGGAGACCAAACCGTCCCTTGCGGTCTCCTTTCCGTGTGTATTCTTTGTTCTCTGCACAAAAGACCTTTCCAGTCGTTTTCCTCCTTAGGGCGGATCGCGCCAGTATTTTGAATGAAACTTTTTTCAATTGTATGCCTGCAAAGTTTTGGCGCCCAAACGAGCGAAATGTATGAGCCCCCGACAAGCGCAGTAGAATGATTGGGTTTCGTACAACTCCGTTATCATTCAAGCAATGTGAAGAGCGCTTGACTCCCGGAATCCTGCCGTTGCGGAGTAACGGATACGTGTGGCGCGGTGTCAGCCATCCAAGTGATGGCTTTGTATCTTTACTTCTTCCAGAAGATGAACCGTCACTGTCGGAAACGTCCGATGCGAGCGTAGTAGAGCGCGTGGATATTTTCATATGCGACAACTGAAAAGGAAGTCAGATTTTCGGAAAACGGTCGTTTGGTTTTTCCGTTTTATCGCATAGCAACTATTAATGTCCACGGACAGAGAACGCACCCTAAAGGAATGTTCCGAATGCCGGGAAACTCTAGGAATTGGTTAGTATTGATGGTACACCTGCCAAACCGCATGTCGAGTCGCCCTCCACGCTTTGTGCCAAGCCTCATTAGGTTGGTCATGTTTCTCATTAAGATTTGGACAGGATTCTTTGCGGCAACAAAGACGAAAAGACCCGTTAAGTAGTGCGAGAACTGAATGCATCAGTTGTTTGCGGTGTCGTTTTTAAAATTAAATTTTACTGGGTGAATTTTCTCTAAAACATGCTGTACTGATTAAATATAGAGATTACATTTACATGTATTCATTTAGCAGACGCTTTTCTCCAAAGCCAGGGGTGTGGTAGCATGGAGGCACGGTGGCGCAGTGGGTTGGAGTGGGTCCTGCTCTTTGGGGGGTCTGGGGTTCAAGTCCTGCTTGGGGTGTCTTGCAGTGCAGTGGTGTCCCATCTTGGGTGTGTCCTTTCACCCTCTGTTGCTAGGTTAGGCTCCAGCTCCCCTTGACCCTGGATGGGACAGGTGGTTTCAGATGGTCTGTGTTTTCTCCAAAGTGACGTGCATCTCATAGAAAATACAATGTATCCATTACATTAGGAGAAAGAGACACTTAGATGCAGACACACACACACTTTCAGAACCGCTTGTCCCATACGGGGTCGCAGGGAACCGGAGCCTAACCCAGTAACACAGGGCGTAAGGCCGGAGGGAGAGGGGACACACCCAGGACGGGACGCCAGTCTGTCGCAAGGCACCCCAAGCGGGACTCGAACCCCAGACCCACCGGAAAGCAGGACTGTGGTCCAACCCACTGCACCACCATACCCCCTCAATATATAAACATTTACGTTAAATTACAGAAGTAGCTACGTAAAGGTTTATCTGGGCATGATGAGTTTGAGCGTCAGTGTCAAAATAGGCTACACATTCAGTTTTTTTTTTTTTTTCAGACCTCGTGCAACCTGTTAATATAACGTAGTCGAGGTTCCCGCCGCAGATCTGCTACGTTACAACTGAAATATTTACTGGTTATTTACTTAGCAGATGCTTTATGTATAACAGCACATATACTGTACAATTTGGTCCTTTTTGTAAAAAGGTGAAACAATCCAATTCTTATAATTTGTGCAAGATCTTGCATTTTTGTGCTGTATTAATCCTGAAATTCATGCTCTCTTCTTCACAGGTCTGAATGTGAAGGCTCAAGAATGGTCAGGTAGGAATCCATCCGTCCAGCCTCTAATCTCTGAGCATTGTCACTCGCTCATACCACCACCTGCCCCATGTCTCCACCCATGATGCACTGGCAAACACTGTGTGTGTGTGTGTGTGTGTGTGTGTGTGTGTGTGTATACATGGCCCTTGTTAGGCTACAGTGGAGGTGAAGGACTTCTGTCTCTTTCATTTACGCCTTCATCTCGGACAAAGGATAACAAAGTACTTACAGCCAACGTATTTTTAGGTCTTGATTGTTTTTGCTTCTATTTCGCTGATTTTTTTAGAGCCTTCACAGCCTTATAGCCTATGTAGTCCAGTTAATAGATAATTATATAGTACATGAAAATAAATTCTTTTTTGCTCTTTCCGGTATTCAGCCGTCCAAAAGTTGGAAGCGAACTTCATTTGCGATGCCTGCTTGGTTAATTCTTTTCCTTTTATTTGGTGAGCCTTTCATTTCCATTGAACAAAGGCGCAATTTGACAGCTAGAGTTCCTTTCACGGCACAGGCAGGACATGCAGCAAAGACAGGTTTGAGTCACTGTCACCCACCATTTGAATTTATGTTTATTTTTGATGAAATGGTATGTATTATTCATATTTATTTTGAAACTGAGGAAAATACGTTGGGCTGAGCTGGATTCAGGTGCTGAATTCTGCTAAGAGCGTCTATGAAGAGGACATCGACTTGGTTGGGTGTTTAGCGATAAAGTAGATTTTCCAGGGGAGTAACATCGGCCAGGGCTGAGCTTGACTCAGGGTGTGTATTAGGGAATTAGTCACACTGGGAATCCTGCAGATCCCTCACACATGTGACGCAAGAATACACACCTCAGCGCCTTAATCCGTTATAGGTAATCATCCACTTACGCAGTGTGCTAGAGGTCGCTCTCAAGTCAGACGAAGCCCTTTCCCTGACCTCTTGGTCTCGGTGAAGCTTGTGATGGGCAGGAAATTGTTCTGGCTGTCTGTGCCTTATAAGAGTGTCTGGACTGAGGGTGCCGAAGAAATGGCAGGATAGCCTTGCGCCCATTCCTGTTCTATCAGAGGCGCTTGGGAGGCTTTCTCTCACTCCTTCCAGCATGTCTCCCCAGCAAGGTCATGATCGGGTTACGTGAAAGCTAGCAGGACAGACCCAGGATGCCTTTATCTTGAGCAGAGAACCTGAAAAATATTCAGTTGTATCAATGAATGTGATAATTGCAGAAGTATGCAGGCGGTGTGGTGACACAGCAAGGAGAGCCGCCGCCTCGTAGTGCTTGGATGTCGTGAGACAATGTGGGTTCGAACTCTGGTCAGTCTGTGTGGAGTTTGCATGTTCTCCCATGTTTGTGTGGGTTTCCTCCACATCCTCTGGTTTCCTTCCAGACTCCAAGACATGCGGTTCAGGTGAACTGGTGACTTCAAATCGCCCTTAGTGTGTGTGTGTGGGTGGCAACCCTGCGATGGACCGATGTCCCGTCAAAGAGGCTCCGGCCCACTGCAACCCTGCTCAGGATAAGAGGTTATAGAAGTGGAATGAATTTAAAAGGAACAACATGTCATATTCAGCCGAAACACGGCCCAAATCCTTGAGTTCTTAACGAACGTCCCAATGGGTGCAAAATTGGCTCCGAACATTTTCTGTGCCCTTCCCTAGTCTGTAGGAGCGCACCTTGAACAGTCCTGGATCAATATTCCTAATATTACAACGGTTCTGGACTTGTCAGAAGATATCTTGTGTGTGTGTGTAAGATCATGTCTGACAAACCCGATGTGCAGCTGACATACATGACACATGGTCTGTCGTCAAAAAACCCAAGGAACGATTCCCTTTGATCCAATACTTGCTTTTCATACTGGCTTCTCTCTATGGGGCCACAGTGCGAAGCTACGTTGCAATATAATAAAATAAATAAAATAAAATAATTGGCATCTCATTTCGCAGACATTTCAATGAATATTAAATGTTGGCAAAATATACCGAGTACCTGGGTAACAAGCATTTCTTCTGTGATGTACAGTGTTTTTCTGCTAAAGAATTTACCAGCATCATCATTTTCGCGGAGCGGTTAATTCCGGTCGGAAGTCTAATCTTGTGTGCGAATCTAATTTCGTGTTGAGCTTCCCAGAACCGCAGTGTTCGGTGCTCTGCAGTTTAATTACCACCTCTGGTTTATCGCCGCTGATGTGCTGGCGGAGGGGATACCATGATGTAAAACGGTAGGAACACGTCGAATACAATTGCATTTAGTAAGACACAAAGGCACGGTTCGCGAATAATCGTTGTCGTATTATAAACATGTAACAAAACGTAGTACGACCAGTAATAGAATGTACCAAAATGTCATTGTTGATTTTTTTTTTTTTTTTTTTTTTTTTGTCTTTTCTGTTGAGTTTTGTTAGATTCAACATACTTTTGGTGTTAATTTGTACTATGTGTCAGTTTTTAGAAAAATATTCCAAATTCTTGAAATCAGGAAAGTTTGCCAAATTTTGGCACCAGGTTCCAAGCACCAAATATGCCAGTACTTTTAGGATCTGATGCATTTTAGAATGTTTTATTACTTTCTAGAATATTCTGGTGCCTTATAGAATCGTCCAATGGCTCTAAAGTACCAAACTAAAGCTGACAGTAGAAGAACTAGTGGTATTTTTGTAATCGGTCAACTTTCACCAGTCATAATCCACGCAAAAATTGACGTAACTAAGAACTTTTTTCAAAAATTTTGTTGCGTGGTGTATTATGTATTGATACTATGCAGATTGTGAGTAAGTTCTGGTGGGAAACATGGCAGCAGATGGTATCCATCGGGGTGCAGAGAGCAGAAAGAGTCCAGAGGAGGAGCAACGTTAAACCTCTTATCACTCGTGTTAAAATTCAGGACGTGAAATAATGTGGCCTCCGAAGTGGAGCTTTTTCATCTTCTTTACCTTCGTTGCTGCTTCCGGTGTGTTGTGTGCGTGTGACGGTGATCTCCGCATGCGAACGAGGGTCCGGCATGGCCGTGCCACCCCCAGTTCGGGCCGCACGCACTCCGTCAGGAGGACGGCAGGTCGAATCACGGGGCCTCGCAGTCATGTGGCTCTCGGGCCGTTTTTCCCCTCGACCCCCTGCAGGCAGGTGCTCTTTGCCTCCGTCAAGTTCGCCTAACTCGAGCCCCAGCTGTCTTGCACCTCGTCATGTTGCGAAGCTTAACTGCTGAGGTTCGAAATCGGCCTTGCCGGTTCAAGTTAAGCCGGTAATAAAATATAGGGGTTCGGTTCCGTTAATTATTAACAGTAACTGAACTTGCTATTAGTTACTATAAATAAGCTCCTTACAGCAGGTTTGTGGGGCCTGCGGGAGAGGAATACTCCCCCTCCGTTTGAGAATCCCAGCAGTCCGGGCAGTCCCAGAAATCTCAGTGGCACACATACCGGTAGGTGTGGTCCGGAGGTGACGATAGGCAGTATCTTTCCTTCAGCCTTGGTTTTCTGATCCGCACAAGCTTTTCAAGCCCAGCAGACAATGCTTCTGTCTCTCAATGTGTGTGTGTGCGTGTGGCCATTCATATAGCACAGGCTGCATTTGCATGTCCCCGGATGCACTGTGGAGCAGCGCGAGGCTCTCGATTGGTCCATCGGCAGCTGTACTCGTGCACCGTCGCGTGTGGAGACTGACAATGCAGAAGCACCGAATCACAGGTGAAACTCGCAAGATGTTGTCTTCGTGCGGACGCGCTGCAGCCATTCGCGGCGCCCAATTAAGAACAATTATCCGGTCCGCTAGAGATAAACACAAGCGTTAATGTGCCTAATGACACTTGTAATTACTGTCATAAACCAAATCATGCGGCGGAATATTCTCTTTGCTCGCTTGTCCTCGATGCCGAACGCTAACGTAACCTCCGGACCTTCTGGGAACGTATGGCTGCTCCCGTGTCGCTTTTCGAAGTCGCGGTGGCGTTCCTTGTTCGGGGAGATGAGGTGAACACGATCTCGCGAGCACCGGGCGCCGCCGCGCCGCAGCCCCGCGCTCTCTCGTCCCATTTTCAGCCCCTTCCGCCTTTTGCAACCGAAAGGAACAGACGCCAGGATCCTAAAGTTGCGAAATGGGAGCTCGACGATAATGGCGACAGGTCCAGCTGTCCTTGGGACCGCCTCGGGTCCTCGCTTCCATACGGGAGCGCGTACGGGTGCGGAGAATCTGTTCTTTAGGCTCCCCGAGAGCTGAGCGAAGGAGAAGTGTTACCACGTACCCACGGGCACCGCTGTCCGCTTCCTTCGAGCAGGCCTGTGCTCAGCACGGAGGCTCTTCGCTCGAAACGATCACTACGTGAGCCGGTCGCCACCGAACTGTTTTTTTTTTTAGTAGAGCGGAGGAGCTTCAAACGAACGGCGCCGTTGTAAGCTGCCTGTTTTCGTTTCTAATGCGCTGCTTCACTAATGTGCTGTCGCTCATAGACGTAATAGCTCCCCGGGAGCGTAGAGCGTCCTTCGCCCAGCCCGTGCTGGTACGGCGGCCGTTCCGCTCGGTTCTGGTCGCGGGGCTAGGCAGTGCGTTTTTGCCCAGCTGTGTATTTGGAATGCACCCTGAGCCCATTAACAGCATGCTAATGTGGGAAACTGGGAAGCTTCTCGCAAGAGTTTAGCCTCTTGGCGCTGGGTGGTATAACTGCGAGCCAAGGGTTGCCAAAGGGCAGAGCTTACTTGTCCCGGATTGCGTTCACGATGCGCGCACGGACACACACACACACACACACGCAGACACACACGCGCGCGCGGACGGTAAGCATCCGGAACAGCGACGGCAGGGTGGACCGGTCAAGTGCTGGCAGATGTGAGCTTTGAGGATGCCACCTGTCCTTCCTGGCTCCCACGAGGCCTCCTTGGAGCACAGAATCGGGAAGACGAAATACACGGGGGCCTGTTAGAATCCTGCCCTGGACCAAAAACATGAATACGATGCCAAGGATAGTAAAAATAAATGTGAGGCCGCTATGAATTTGTACATAAATGAGAGCGACATTCTTGTGTGGACATGGGACGAAACGTCAATATGGTTTTAGTTCATTTATTTGTTCTTTGGCAATCATCTGCCACTGCCTGTTGTGGGGAGACTAATAAAATGAGAATATTTCATGCCTCCCAGTGCTTACTTCTCAGTCACTGCAGAGGGAAAGATACGATTTGCATTCGGAAATGATTCGTTCAGTATGCAGAAACAGCAGTAAGTGGAGGGAGCCCCGGATTCAATTAGGCCGCGATATCCATCACGGTTGGTGCAGAAACACCGAATTAGTGGAGGACGTTTCATTAGACGAGCCTTTCCGTAAAAGGTACTTTGCGTAGTTAATTGAATGAATGGCGTTGTATGATTAACACCACGGATGGGGAATGAATGGGCTCCCGCTGCCGCTCTGCAGCCGTTGCTTTGAAGAGCGCAGGACAGCCCCAGGTTGCTCCAAGGATAGAAAGAGCTGGGATGCTAGACGAGTTGTGACCGGCTTCCAGTCTTCTCGCAGAGGTGGATCCGGAGATCCTTTGGGCCAGCAGTGGACTGGGAAGCGTGGCGGATTGCTGCGTCGGATACTGCTCACGTCCCTTTACATAACGCGGACAGCGTTGATCTTTCATCCAAAGCCACTTGCGACATTTGGCCTGTTAATAGAGCTGGGAGTCCTGAAGGAATAGCAGATCGTTCGAGACCCTTCCTGACTTTCCCTCAGACCTGGATGAACACCTCTGCACTAATATCTCAAGAAGAGAAACTGAAACCAGTTAAACTTAGGTCTCCTGCTGCCCCTTTTACAGGTAAATTCAAAGGAGATGATGCGGTGCAGTGGTCGCCATCTCACCACTTCATTGGTATAAAGGCCATCAAGTGCTCATTCAGGCCTTCTGGGTTAAAGTCCCTGCACCTGTTGTAACCCCAAGCAAGGTACTTGAGCCAGTGCAAAATGCCCAGCTGTATGAATGAGTAAATAATCAAAACTCTTTATGGGGGCACCTGATAGTATAGTGGTTAGAGCTGCTGCCCTTGGACCCAAAGGTTATGGGTTTAAGTCTCACCTCCAGCTGTAGTACCCTGGAGCAAGGTGCTTACCCTGAACTGCTGCAGTAAAATTACCCAGCTGTATAAATGGGTAAACAGTTGTAAGCTGCTTTGGAGAAAAGCACCAGCAAAATGAATAGATGTTAATACCTTGAAATACAAACCTGACTTTGCAAATTGCCTTGGAGTAAGGTGTCAAAGAAAGAAACGGTGTCCTTCTCTGCTAATACTTGTGCTGTTTGAGATGTGGCCACATTCCTCATTGCTCCAGGTGGGAAGGTAGACAGTGGGTTTATGGCAGCTCACCTCACACCTACCCCCAGGTGCTGATTTTCACCCTACTCAGGCCTTATTACCATTGTTCTGCCACTGATCCCCCATTGCTGTGGTTGCCTCTACACACCTCCTGTTTGACCTGCTCCATCTGTTTCTGTCCATCCCTCGTACACTCCCCCTGCATTCCTTGTTACGGATTTTCAGGTGTTTGATGTGAAGTCAATAGAAAGAAAGGGTTTTTACTGCAGAGAAGAGCACTGTTTGTTTGTTTTTCGCTCGGTGCCTGGGATAATTGGATGGACCGCGTGGGCAGCAAGGTTTGTGTTGCTGTATTTTTGCTGCAGCTTCTGGCGAAGTGCAAATTTACAGCTTGGCTGAGATGACTAACTGCTGCCCCCTCACACACACCTTCACCACCATTCATCGGTGTCTGAGGTCCACGAATGACACTCGTGATCGCAGCGTTCCTGCCTTGTTTTCGCATGGTGTAACCCCCCCCGCGGGTTCTAGTGGTCCAGCCAAAACAACAGAGCGTATTAAAGTGAGCGCACACAATGTTCCGTTATATGCGCTTACTGTGAAGTGTTTTTGTACATCTGTATTTTGTGTGAAATTGCGCTGTGCCGGGACATGAAAGAAGCACGGAGGGTGGGCTTTGAGGAGAAGCCAGTCACATTATGGGTCATTAACATTTTACCCTTTCTCCCTTGTGCTCTCCAAAGGCGACACGCCTCTCTCCCCATCGATGTCACTGAGAACCACAGCGCCATCCTTTCCTCCATGTGCAGGAGGAACTACCCCTGCCGCAAGTGGAAGTCTGCCTCTTTCGGGTAAACACAAATAATTCACTTTCTTTTGTTTGTGCAGTGCCATACTTCTGAATGACGATACGGCATTAGCTCTTTTTCCATTGCTCTCGAAGCCTGTAGAGGACAATCAGTTTTCTCAAAACGAGATTCTAGTTGGATGACTAATATTTACTTTCCTACTTTTTAATCCATATTCTTTGGAATGAATCAATGTACATTCCACTTTATGTGACTCACAATACTGTATGTATTTAGTTGCACTCTGTCAAGGACTTGTCATGCGTATCAGGTGGATGCGTGATTGCTGCGGCACTTTTACAGGTGATGAATTCGGCACTTTGGTTCACAATAACACATCTCCTTGGCAACCTGCAAATTTTCATCTCCAGAGCAGCTTGTGTTGAGTTGGGTTTCCCATCAGCCAGGCCTGTTTCTGAAAGGATAGGATAGGATAGGAAGAGATGGGATGGAACCGGATGGGATGGGATGGGATAGGACGGGATAGGATAGGATAGGTTAGGGAAAGGTAGGGTTGGGTTGAGTAGAGTTTGGTAGGGTAGGATAGGATAAGGCAGGATAAGGTAGAGTAGGGTAGGATACGATAAGATAGGGTAGGGTAGGATAGGATAGGATAAGATACGGTGGGGTAGGATAGGGTAGGGAAGTGTAGGGTAGGGTAAGGTAGGGTAGGGTAGGATAGGGTGCCATAATACTTAATTAATCCCTGCTAGGAAATTCACGCACATTAGCTCAACACGAGGCATAACAATCACAATATGATAAGAATACTGCAAGAACTTTTGGCCCAAGTGTAGTTTCTCTGCAAGCGTCACTGGGGCCGTTCTTTAGAACCTTCCCTAGTCCTTATTTCCCCATTCTCGTAACCTGATTTGAAGTTTGTTTTTTGGACGAAAGTGTTTTATCCTTCTAATACATTTAATGAAATGATCATTGAAAGGAACTTTTTTGCTGTAGCTGTCAGTGTAAAGGCTCACATGAACTCCCATGAATTTGTGCAGCAAAACAGCAATTTTTTCCTTCGTAACGGGACCAACACTGAATGAGATTAAATGAGCAGATCATGATGACTGCGGAATCATAACTTTGAGCGAAGAGCGATGCTCAGCTGCTGTCAAATCAATATATGGCGCTCGCTAACAGTCACGGGGAGCGATCAATTCCCTTTTACCCTTCTGCTCGGCCCAGATTTACTTCATTGGGCAGTGGCTTTCATTAGCAGGGTATCCGGGTTCTGGTTTATTGCAGCCGCACGTCTGCGTCCTGACAGCATCTTGGGGAAGAAGCGGGGATGTGAGAGATGAGAAGGCAGTGAGCACAGAGCAGTGGGACGCACGTTTCAAAAGGCTTTTCTCGTGAGCTGGGCCGCAAATCAAACCGCAAGCCGGTTTCCAGGCTGCCGCGGATACGCCTAGCGAGTCCCGCTCAGCCGACTCGCATGTCGTCGGCGGCCTGCGCTGGGCACATAAAATCATCCCATCTTCGTCAGCCGCTCACCTTCGGTTGACTGGTGAGCTGAGAGCCCGAGGCTATTATGGGAGCGGGAGCCGTGTGACGGCGAGCTGGCCCACAACATTACGGGAAGACGGGGAGGCTAAAAAACCCCAGACGTTAAGAGTGCAGCGAGTAAATTAAATATCCGGGTGGTGCTGGTGGCGAGCCGTGACCTACGTGTCTCGTGTGCATGTTCACGGCTGTCATTTAGCCGGCTTGTCATCGCAATGCGCCGCGCGTCCGGCTGTCCCAACGAAAAGGTTCCCAATTATCATCTCCCAGAGCGTGTCAGGGCTACACCCGGAGCCGTGCATAAATCATTATGGGTTAAAAGTACGGGTTCGTTCACGGGGAGGAAGAGGCTGTGCTGACTTCGGCCCTGGGAATGAGCGCATTGAGGTGGTGCCGCGTTATCTGGGAAACTTGTAAAGCGCTGCCGCTTAATTAAATACGACAACGGCTCTTGCGGTGCGTTTGTTACGCCGCACGTTAGTTCTTGAATAATTGCATACGCCAAATAACATGCTGACATTTTGGCTAATGTGTCACCTTTGAGTGAGTAATTATTGGACATTTTTATGGATGCCGTTCCGAAGCTTGCAGCACAACAGAGCCGTCGCTCTGGGACTGACCAGCGTTGTGTGTGTGTGTGTGTGTGTGTGTGTGTGTGTGTGTGTGTGGAGAGGCCTGCTCATTGGTGCTGTGTGCAAGTCAGCAGGGACCTGAGGCTTTAATAATCTTGCCGCTGGAAAGCTGTGGTTCGAGAGTCCGCCGGTTTCTTGCACCAGGGCCCCAGAGCCATCTCGTAGCACCGCTAATAACAGCCATCGCTGTCGGGGCGTTTTTTTCTTTTTATTTCTGTGTTCCACTGCTACATAGTTGAGAGATGTTCAAATATAGGATTTACAGGGAATGTTTTCTTGATTTTTTTTTTTACAATTTTATTTATTTATTAGGAAAGTTACCCCCTGAAATACCTGCATTATTATTATTATTGGGGGGGGGGTGTGGTGACTGTCACGTCCACGCCCACAACACAAGCGACAACACCTGACTCCGCACTAGCTCCTGAGTAATCGCTCACCCTATAAAGACCCTCTTCAGCTCCCGTACCGTTGCGGAATCTCGTTTGGGACAACCGCCCTTCCTCGCGTCACTTCGCGCACACACTTATGCTATTCTCTGTTCGAGATCTCCGGTTTTTTGACTCCTTGCTTCGTTCTCCGACCACATCCACGGATCCTCGTTCCTGTCCCGTTCGCCGATCAGCCGACCCTTCGCCCGTCCCTGGTTTTGAGAACTTGCCTCTTCCCTCAACTTCAGACGAACAACGCTGCACTTGGGTTCAGCCGTCTCGGCTCCTTGTGTTCCACGTGACAGTGGCGCGATGGGTTTGACTGGGGCCTGCTCTCCAGTGGGTCTGGGGTTTGAGTCTTGCTTGTGGTGCCTTGTAATGGACTGGTGTCCTGTGCTGGGTGTGTCCCCTCCCCCTCCAGCCTTGTGCCCTGTCCTGCTGGGTTAGGCTCTGGCTCCCCCTGACCCTGTATTGGGCAAACGGTTTCCGATAGTGTTTGTGATGATTATTATGCTACTCAGCTGACATTTTTACATTTAAACGTAATGCAGTTACTCAAGCACCAACCTTGAGGCTTTAAATCTGTCCCGTCCATTGTGTCACCCCAGAAATAAGTTTATAATATAGAAACAAATCACAGCAAACAGAAAAATGGAGATACACTTCGCACCTGAGCAGATGCAGAGCCGAGACTTTCCTTTCCGCGTTCGCGCAGCTGCGCCGGCGGCAGTTTGCGCAGTCAGCGCAGGTGTTCGGGAAGGTTGTACCTGTGGCATTTTCACATTCGCTTCCCAAGCTGCTTTTTAATTTTGCGAGTGCAGTTTTACGACGGTGTGTGGAAGCAACAGTAAAATGTCCCCATAAAAGCGCTGTGCCTTGTGACAGGGTGTCCCTTATTCCCTTATCCTCTGCTATTGTTCGTGTGCCGCTCTTTTTATTGTCACCGCACATCAATGTTATCGCGTCCCCCCGGCAGATACACATACAGATGGAGAGATGGAGGCTGCGTGTGGATCGTCACTTGGGTTCGAGTTTGGAACCCGTTCGCCGCTCCTCCGCCTGCCGCACGCCGGACGTGTTAACTCCTGCAGTCGTGTGCACTTTTCCTCCGTGCAGAGTATTTTTTACCATTACAGCTCTGTCTGAGGGTTTTCCCGAACCTACCCTGCGTGTAGGTGGAGGGGCGTATGTATTATTCAGTTTTTACTGTGGAGTCGTGATCAAATCGGGTTCGGAAGAGACTTCCAGTCCCAGTAGCGTTCATAAGTCCAGGAGGCAGCGTACATACACAGTTTGTGTTTGTCTGTGTCAGTGTGTGTGTGTGTGTGTGTGTGTGTGTGTTGTCCTGCACCTAGAAGCGAGGTTTTTGAATTATTTTTTAATTACTTTTCACAGTTCAGTCACATTTAAGAAAAGTAACGCACGAACGTACTGCGCGCGCCTTTCACCGCGGTGCAGTTCGGAGTCATTTACCGCATTCAAGTGAGACAGGACGGGGCCGTTTGCAGCGAGTGATGTATTGCGCTTGGCCGTCACCACGCAATACAATGCTTTTTCAAAGTCAGTACGCTTCATTTCTGAAGAAACTCAATTTTTTATTTTTTATTTTTTGATCAGCTTTCCTATATTCCAGGGGGGCGTGGTGGCGCAGCGGGTTTGGCCGGTGCCTTGCTGTGTGGCAGGTCTGGGGTTCGAGTCCTGCTTGGGGTGCGGTGGCCCTGTCTTTCTCCCTCTGTTTGCATCCCCTGCCATCCAGAAGAAGGACCCGGCAACCCGCCTCTGTTTCCTCCCTTGACTTGCCTTGAAAACCACACGAGTGGTCGCTATGGGTCGGCTTCAACTCGGCACTTACCGTACCATTCCTATATTCCCAGTTTAAAGTGGTGCACCTGCAGGGCTTGCGTCTCTGTCCGCTGGGCTGCAGACCTCCCTCCAGGCCCGACGTCAGCTGTACCACGTTACGCTTCCCTCCGAGCTGCTGTGTAATTTGCTGCAGTCGGGAAGGAGGGGTCCCGGCGGTGCCGAGGTGAACACGGGAACCACCTCCGAGATGATCCTGGACAGACGTTGCATCCTTAAACGGCCCCCTGGTTGCGAATCCGCCGGCGGCGACAGAAAGCCAATAAAAAAGGTAGTTGTGCCATATTTTACTCCGGCACACGTCTGCTGCCTTTGCACCTCTTGGAAGAGTTTAAAATCTCAGCGACGGCGGAGTATTGGCTACATGACCGGAGGCGTCCGGGCGGTCCGGAAATCCATTTATTCCCCATTTTCCCTCTCTGCAGTTTCAGAAAGGCCACATTAGCTGGCAGGGGTGCAATTCACGCTGCTTTATTTGACTAAGGAAGAAGTACAACGAAATAATTTCCTCCAACATTTAGCCAGAACTGTTGTTAGCGGTAATTCCCGGCGCGCTGCACCCTGGTAAATGAACGCGCGGTCGGAGGGTCCCAGGGTGATCGAAAGCCCCTCGAGCTGTAGCTGTTTCGAATGAGCTAAGCGTGAAGGTTGCTCTGTAATTTGATAAAGCTGCAAATTGTTTTTGGGGGAAATGCAGATGCAGGCGAACGAGCGGAATTTGCTTAAACTTCAAAGAAATAAGTTTGTCGGCACTACCGAAGGCCGCCGTTCCCCGGACGTCAGCGTTAACCCTCCGATCAGTTGGATGCTCGTTGTCGTCAGCGGTCGTACGAACCAATTTAATGAATTTTTGCACAATTGCAGTAGCAAATAGCAAAGTTTGGGCTTCCGGGGGCTTCCCTTAGTCCAGATTTTTCATTTTGAGGGGAAAAAGGCACAGCACGGGAACCCCGACGTGACGTCGCAACCTGTTTTGAAGAGCAGCTGGGGGACGGGGTTGCCAGAGCCGTGTCGAGTCCACCTTTACGTTCATTCATTAAGCTGACGCTTTTCTCTAAAGCGATGCACATCCGAGAGAGCAATACAATGAGTGCGTTACATCAACGGAAGGAGGGATCTGGATGCAGACACGTTGTTCTAGAGCACAGTCGGTGTGTTACATACCACAGTATAAAACAGTGTACATTGTATGAGTAGCGGTGTAAAGGTTTACCTGTTGCCCAGTATAATTTCGCCGATTGCAACATGCGCTCGAGGAGCACAAACGTTCGCTTCCTCTCCGGGCAACAGGGCCTGTATTTGAGGGCTGGAGGAGCGACACGCAGCAAGCGTGCCCTCGGGGAGCTGTACTCCGCCGTGTGTTGCGCGACGCCGTAATTGCTGCGGGATTATTTTTGTGCAACGCGAATGAGATGTTTGCAGGCATGGCGATAAATGAAAGAAAACGGTGCGGCGCGTTCCGGTGTAGCAGCGCACGCCGTGGGTCTCAAGGCTCGTCCACAAGGGGGTCTGTATGTGTGTGCCTGCGAGTGGAGCTCCTGTGTTATGATAGACTGGCCCCCGTGCCCTCTGCCCTCCGGAAGGGTCGTGGCACGAGCACAAGAACACACGCCCACACCCGCATACGGCAACTTTCTGGTACCGTCACTGGTAGTTTAGCCCAACAAAAGCTTTATTTTCTTTATTATTCTCCCCAAAAAAAGAAAAACCGTAACAAAACTTGAGGATACGCACACACATCGGCTGAAGCCGCTTGTCCTGAGCGGGGTCGCGACGAACCGGAGCCTAACCCGGTAACACAGCCGCAAGGCTGGAGGGGGAGGGGACGCACCCAGGACGGGACGCCAGTCCATCGCAAGGCACGTCAAGCGGGACTCAACACCAGACCCGCCGGAGAGCAAGACCAGGCAAAGCCATCTGCGCCGCCACGCCCCCCAAATTGAGGACATGTGTTGAAAATTTTCCGAATTCATGCTTTTGCAAGAACGATGACTATCTACAATCACGCGACCGGAACAATCCCGTGTTGATTTAACCGCAACATAATCCACACTTTCAAATCAAAATAAAACAGAAAATACTTCAATGTTTCGTCAAACACAAAGGGATGTTTCCGTGCGCCAGAAAGCATTGTGCTATCAGACAGAGTGCTTTCTTTAGCAGGCCAAACAGCAAGCAAAGAGAGGTCTCACACGGATGCATCAGAAGTTAATATGCTTGTTTTTTCAAAGAAAAATGCGGTTAAGTATTCATAATAACTAAAAATGAAAACGCGTTAACTTATTCGGCTTAAGTGAAACAAAACAAACACATTTACTTGTTCAGTTTCCTTGAGCCTCATTGTCAGTGTCTAGTTAGGTTCTAACGTGTTGTGCGTAAGATATTCATTATTAATGTTGTTAATGATACGCTGTGGTGTTTTGCGGGGGGTGCGGTGGCGCAGTGGGTTGGACCACAGTCCTGCTGTCCGGTGGGCCTGGGGTTCGAGTCCTGCTTGGGGTGCCTTGCGATGGACTGGCGTCCCGTCCTGGGTGTGTACCCTCTCCCTCCAGCCTTGCGCCCTGTGTTGCCGGGTTGGGCTCCGTGACCCCGTATGGGACAAGCGGTTCTGAAAGTGTGTGTGTGTGTGTGTGTGTGTGTGTGTGTGTGTGGGTGGTGTTTTGCATTGGCGCACCACTAGTTGGCGCTAGAGTTTTTGCAATGCAATTAGAGAGGTAGTAGAGAAGAAGAAAGAGAGGATGTGCACGTGGTGATGTTAACTTGGTGTGTTTCTTGCTTTCCGATTTCATTATTAAAATCTTTGAATAATAATTCTCCAGCTTCCCTTGTTCGCTGAAGACACAACATACGCCGTACCGTATCGCTTAATCCTTAACGGTGCCCAACCCTACATACACGCAGACGGGCCGTTCCAGCGGTTCGGTGGTGTTCTCTAACCCCGTGACTGACGGGTCGGTTCCACAGTGTCTAACCTTCAGTCTGAATATTGTGTCTTCCGTTTGCCTCTCAGCCGCAGAATTGAAGTTCTCTCTTTTTATTCTTACAAACACTCCTTTGCACTTATTTGTGCTCATTTCTACTCCGTGTTGCAAAAAAGTCGTACTTGCACTTGTTTCCTTCAAAACTAGTTTATCCACCGATTCTGCAGCCACACACACACATTTTCCGAACCGCTTGTCCCATACGGGGTCGCGGGGAACCGGAGCCTACCCGGCAACACAGGGCGTAAGGCCGGAGGGGGAGGGGACACACCCAGGACGGGACGCCAGTCCGTCGCAAGGCACCCCAAGCGGGACTCGAACCCCAGACCCACTGGAGAGCAGGACCCAGTCCAACCCACTGCACCACCACGCCCCTCGACATTTGCCTCTGAAACATATATTTAGACGAAGCTGTGAATAATGGTGATGGGATGGTGGCAGACTAAAGGTCAGCAACAGGGCAGCAAGATATCCTTCTGAATGATAAGTCGATATCCTTCCGACTGATAATTTGATATCCTTCCGACTGATAATTCGATATTCCTCTGACCGATAATTTGATATTCTTCCGACTGATAATTTGATATCCTTCCGACTGATAATTCAATATTCTTCCGACCGATAATCTGATATTCTTCTGACTGTTAATTCGATATCCTTCTAATTGATAATTCGATATCCTTCCGACTGTTAATTTGATATACTTTCAACTGATAATTTGATATCCTTCTGACTTCAAATTCGTCTGTTAATGTATTATGTAGTGGTTAGAGCTGCTGCCCTTCCCTCCTCTCCTGGGACCCGGGTTCGAACCTCTCCTCCTACTGTAGGACCCTCGACTAAAGCACTTACCCTAAATTGCACCAATAAAAATTACCCTGCTGCACGAACGGATGAAGAGCTGTTCATGCACAAACCTAAGAATATAAGTCGCCTTGGAGACGAGTGTGAATTCGCTGAATAATTAATAAGAGTTTCTTTCAGTAAAGCCTAGGTCCCTTGAAACGCAAAGGTCGACAAACCGTGAGAGGCCTTATCGGATTTCTCAAAGGCCGACCTCCTTCACCTTCGTTTTTTCACTCTCTCATAAATAAGCAAATAATCTCGCCTCTGACATAGGAGCTGCTAGTGGATATTCAACAACAAGAGAAATGTGTGTGTGTGTGTGTTTGTGTGTGTGTTGCTGCTGAGTGTGTGTTTTATTTGAATGAAAATGAGGGCCAAAGTGTGGGACAGAAGAGGAGCCGAAGGAGTCCCATTGAGCAGAACCAGCGGTAACAAGCCATTTCCCCCGCAGTCGGCGGGTGCTGTGCGGTCTGCTCACCCCCCCTCCAGCCCTTACTTTGGAAATGAAGGCGAAAGAAAGGCCGTATGAGGGGGAGGCTCCCCACTGAGAAAATTCACGCATTAAATGAAAATAAGCGGAAGCGGAAAAGCTTCGACGAAAACATAAATATACAAAGAGAGCAGCCTGCAGCCGTGCGGCCGTTTACCACCAATTATCAAACCATGGGACCCGCATCCCAAAAACATCCCAAGTTTTCAGCTTTTTCCTGCACCTTACATTATTTTTTAATCAGTTGTTGAACAATAAACCCTCGACGAATAAAGATAATACTCAGACCAGATTAGCCCTCTCGCTTTTATGCAATCGGACTCTAATTACATTTTAATAACTTAATTTATGTGTATAATGGAAGGTTATCGCCACCCCACTCGACTATTATGCTACATAGTCGCTAATTATAGCCAGGTTCAGATTCTATGTAAACGAATAAAAAGAAATTTTGCGGACCCGTTTCCCTGGTGACGTGCTACAGGGACTTCCGTGGGACGACTACAAAGCCCAGCGACACCGTTGCCGTAGGGCCACGGGTGCCTCGGTGCACCGCGGTAAAAAGAGCTGCAGCCCGTTCACACCCACTCGTCCCGGCCAACCCCCATAGCGCCTTTTAACTTCTACACGGAATCTTTTCCCCATGCACCTTTTTCACAAATGTTACTAAAATAACTGAAAAAAATGAGAGCATTCATCATGTGTTGTACAGTATGCTGCACAGTGCCTTTCTTGTGCTGCGCCCATATTGGGGGCACTTACTGTTTCCCACGAAGCGGCCAAGGTGCCTGCAGGGGTTCTGCGACACCTCCGGCGGTAGTCCGGCCAAAAGCCGTGGCGGCCACTTCAAAGCGATCGACCCAGGATGCCTGGCTGTAGACCTTGAATGAAAATGAACCGGTTTACAAAAATAGGAACTGAAGCAATGGTGTAATTTACTCCGCACCGGTGTGTGTATCTGCGTATGTGTAGAACATAAAGAATCCGTGTGTGTGTGTGTGTGTGTGAGAGAGAGAGAGAGAGAGCGCAAGAGAGGGATAGGGAGAAGGAGGGAGGGAAAGTGTATCGGCATGCATCTGGGTGCGTGTCTCTTTTGAAAGGGCAGCTGCCTATGAATTGCAGAGCTGCGTCTGGATTATATGCGGGAAGAACAGACTGGCTCCTCGGGGTCGGGGTTCCTGGGAGTAGGTGAAGGTGTCCTGTGCTCAAGAAGAACAGGAGCCTCGTGCAAATCCACATCCTGGCCTTTGCCTCAATCCACTAAGTGCGGCATCCGCTCAGCCGGGCACCGGCAGGCGGAACAGCATCGCCACGGACACGGGTACATCACGTCTCGAGGCGCTGAGGGCCTGAGGAGTTGGGCGCTGTGTAGTTACAGGGGATGCAGGGTGTTGTCCTCTGCAACCCTTCCAAGTCTTTCAATAGAAGACAAACCTCAATGGGTGCAGCAGCTCTAACCGCTACGTTAATAGATGAGCAGGTGCCGCTTTTGGCTGCAACGAGACAAACGAAGGTGCGGGAAAAGTGTCCGTCACCGACTGTTCGTTCAGAAGCTCGGAAGACCGTGCCGAGGTTACCATGGCATTAACCCAACGGCGAGGGACGACAACTGGTGCTCATCCGCTTCCGGTCCGAACCGTTTACACGTCCTAACAGTGTCTCTCCATCATTACAACTATTTACGGTCCATCCCAGTTCCTGCTCGGAGCGAGGGCTCCCGTCCAGGCCCGGCAGATATACGAACCCGATGTAAAAATGGCACCGAAGGAACCGTGAACGTTGTCCGTATCAGTCGACGGATGACCGTTTCTGTACGCTCCGTGCAAGGGACTGCAGCGCCGCAAGCTGCCTGTCGCCGTGGACCGTAAGCAAGCATTAGAGTCGCCGGGGGGTCATTAGAGCAGGTGGGTGTTTAGTGTGGAAATGGGAGCACAGGAACGCATCAGTAAATTCTGCCCTGCTTATTATTGCACGGCACTCGCGTTCATCTCACTCCGCTTTAATGACCACGTGCAACCCGCCACTGTAATAAAACAGTCAATATAACCAGTTAATGAAAAGAGCGCGCGGTGAAATCACAGGGTGTCGCCAGCCCTACTTCTGAAAACAGGAGGAGGGAGAAAAAAGCTGGTTCCTCACAGAGGTCACCCTCAGTAAAGAAAGTGGATGCTCACGGTGCTCTGCTCTACTGTCATTTCCGATACACTTCCTGCTAAGTTGGCTCTGGTGAAGAGGGGGAACACACACACACACACACACACACAGTCTGAACCACTTGTCCCATATGGGGTCGCGGGGAACCGGAGCCTAACCTGGCAACACAGGGCATAAGGCTGGAGGGGGAGGGGACACACCCAGGATGGGACGCCAGTCCATCGCAAGGCACCCCAAGCGGGACTCGAACCCCAGACCCACCAGAGAGCAGGACCCGGTCCAACCCACTGCGCCACCGCACTGCCACACCCCCCAAGGGGGAATACTTGCAAACTAATTTTTTAAAGGGTCAGTGTTCCGCACGGTTAATGTTCTTCCTCAGCCGAGGCAGGGCGCGTGCCTCTAGTCCCTAGTGTCCGTGTGGGGTGCGCTTAAAGTGCATTTTGGACCTACTGTGTGCTTGATGCCTTTCAGCCTTTTCCCTTCATTGATGGAAGGACCGAAAGATATACAATGCTGCTTGAAAGTATAGTAACCCCTCGTGTCCCTTACTTTTACCATGAAACGGTTATTTCACGAGGTACCGTGTTTCTCAACGTTACATAATATGCGTGTAATGACCAGTTTCATATGTTGCTTCAGAGGAAATCATGTGTGTAGTAGAAACACACAAGTAGGGCAGGTGTAAAATAGGTGAAGCCCAAGTTGTGTTGGTTAAACCGAAGGAGGCGAATAGAATTTTACACTAGTATAATATAGTATATAGTATAGTAGTATAATATAGTATATCATTTTTATAGTATAGTATATACCTTAACATCTAGGTTTCAGATGTTTATTTTAATATTTTATACAGGTGGTCCCCGATTTACGATGGTGTTACGTTCCCCGAAACCCATCAGGAATCGAAAGTATCGTAAGTCGAAGATGCATTGCATACACCTAATTCACACCTCTGCGTGACAGACCGGGAGATGCGGATCGCTGTCGCTTCCCAGAATCGCGAGAGAGTATCGCGCGGCGTATCACTCGCCCAGGAAAAATTCAAAATTCGAAGTACGGTTTCTGCTGAACGTCTATTGCCAGCTCATCATCGTAAAGTTGAAAAAATGGCAAGTCAAACCTTCGTAAATCGGGGACCACCTGTACTCTAATAACAATGAACTCACAGTCGAGGAACCGTAAGGTACCATCGCTTCCTCCACCCACCAGCATTCCCGTTCCAGGAAATCCAAAATATCATCGGAAGTGCCGCTATTAATTCTGAGAAATGTGACTACTAGGCCATAAAACATGAGTCACGACTGCTTGACTGTCTGTAAAAAGAGGCAAATGGCACACGTAAAAGTTTAGGAGCGGCTTCGAAAGGGCAGACGTTACGAAACGCTTAGCGTCCGGCGTTAATTGCGCCTATCGATTTCCCGCAGGCTCCCATCAGTTTTCTTCGAGAGTCGCTGTCAGAGTGTTTCCAGGACAGTGTGACGCGTGCGAATCGTGTGATACGGTGTCATGTATGTTTAGTCCTTTATTATTCTCACACTTTTCTCCAAAATGACATACAATGTTAAAGTATTTACAATTATTTACCCATTCATACAGCTGGGTAATTTTACTGGAGCAACTTAGGGTAAGTACCCTGCTCAAGGCTACTACGGCTAGAATCGCGCCGGCAGCCTATGGGTCCAACAGCGGCAGCTCTAACCACTATGATACCAGCTGCGCCCTCGTATGCTGTATGATGGCAAAGAATGATGTATGATGTGTGATGGATGGTCATATGTCGAATATGCCAGGTATGCTTTTTCAAAGCTCCTCTCCATGTCGGGACTTCGGAGGCTCGGTTTGGCTTCCGCTCGAGGACGCAGACCCCGCTCCGTGGCTCACGCATGCCGAGAGGCTCTCCGGCTTCGCCTCTGCGTTCTGCAGACAATCGTACTCAACTTGCACGAGCTGCGAGAGCCGTGGAGATGGTCTCATCGTATGGAGATAGTGCCATGGCAACGCTGCGCTCCATATCTAAAGCTTCTTTTCGTACGATCGGAGCCCACCGAATGAATTAATAATGACTGAAGGCTTTTCCTTTTCTTTTTATCGCCCTACATCACAATTAGTTGGGTCTCTTGCGTGGGACCGAGCTTCCCAACGGGGACGAGTCCGCCGGTGCTCGGCGAATGCCGGGAGCCTCCTCTGTGACGTCAGGGCTTCGTAGCCGTCCGGCGCCGGAGCCCTTCGCCATCCGAGGCGCGGCGCAGGGAGCGTAACTCGACAAACGCGCTCCGCTTGGTTGCGTGACAAATCGCGCGTGTTCTCGTGAATTTAGTCCAGGGAAATATCTGAGGTTTCACCAGGAAATGAGGCAGCGTGCTCCCCCAGCTGCTCTGCAGCACTTCCCAGAGATGTTGGACACCTATAGGTCGCTTTCCTTTCATTCTTGCGTCCCGGGTGTTGCCCGGGATGCCTCGTTCGCCGCTACAACGTGCGTCAAAGGCGTGTCCAGCAGCATGGCCCCACCTCAACAGACCAACCTCGCTGTCCGTTGTCACACAGTTGATGTCACAGCACTGTTGTTCCAGCAAAGCGCTCAGTACCATCCAGGGGTAACGGTAATACCTCTTTAAAGGCACAGGGTGCCGGTTGGGCTCCGCAGCAGCTCCAAGTTATGGCAGCAGCGCTGATGCTAATTGATGGTGATGGTAACTGGCATAGTGTGAGGGTGGAAGCCTAGTTCCTTTCTGCCTTTTAATCCAGCAAAAGCCTAATGAGGCTGGCTCAGTCCCAGCTGGATGAGCACAATTCAGGGTACTTTTTCAGGCCAACGCCGGGTAACAAGCGACGTGTCCTTGCTCATCATGAGTTCTGGTCTCAAACTCTGCCAGCGGTGCCCGTGGCACTGTGGGGAGGGCAAGGTCGCTGGCTGCTTTGTGCAGTGGCGGGGAAATAGGGATCAGTTCTCTTCTCAGCCATGGTCCGGTATAGCTGCTGGACTGGGCGGCAGTCGCATGTTCGGGAGCGTTAACCGTATCGCAACCGATAATATTAAAATCACAGCTGTTATTAATCATTCACTCAATACTTCTCTTTAATGCAACCTACCCTCCGTTATTTACACTATCTGTGTCATTTTACTGGAGCAATTTAAGGTAAATACCTTCCTCAAGGGTACTACAGTTAGAGGTGGGATTCAGACCTCCGGTCTTTGGGTCCAATGGCAGCAGCTCTAACCACTACACTACGAGATTTACAGTGGTAAAGGCTGGTTTGTTCTTCTCAGGAGCTCTTTACAGCAACGTGACACCGTACATACAGTTAAAGTGATAAGGGAACGCAGAGAAAATAAAGTCAGTGTGTTAATGAACAATACTGCTGTCTGGAAACTGAGGAAAGGGAAACAAAAACGATCCCAGACCAAGGAAATAGGAGACAAGGATACGTCTGGGGGTTCCAGTGCTAGGGCTCCCCACCCTCCTGCATGGCTTTACTACAGCACCACTCCGTGTCTGTCTGTTTCCTTCCACCCACCGTGTGACCCGCTGCCTTCGTGCGTGTTTCTGCGAGCAATCCACACCTTTGTGTGTGGAGCAATCCCTGCAAATCCAGGCAGGACGAGATAGATGAGGACTGGGATCTTGGGCGAGCCCCCGTTCATCTTGAGATTTACACTCCTAAAACCTGTACTTCCCGCACCTGCTGAGGAGACGGCGCCGGCGCCCACGTAACTCCTCTCATACTGCTGCTGCTGTTCCGTTCAGCCTCCGCTGACCGCTAGCGCTACGGGCTCTGCTGCGGCAACAGAAAATGACTTCATCCCGGATGCTGTCCGCACGTCGGCTGAGACCCGCAGCAGAAGAGGACCTGTCGAACGAGTGGACGGGCAAGGCAGCTGTAGCGGGGGTAGTCAACCCTCGGAAAAACACTGCCACTGTCTCGACCTCGGGGAGATTAACACCGGAGGACCGCAAGAGAAGGTCATCAAAGCTCGTTCCGCATACGGGGCGAACACCTGCTCCTCATTAAAACACCCTATAGAAGACCACCTACCCACAGTATTGGCGGAATCTCATCGAGAAACTCCACCGTTCCTCACGCTCAGCTTTGCTCTTTACTCCTTGTTAATTGTTCCTCGGACTGCGACCCTTGAACCCCGGCTCTTTGGTTCACGACCCTCGCCCTTCGGACCGCGACTTCGGACCGCGATCTCCACATTTGAACCGCGTCTCCTCGGATAACGACCTTAGCTCTTCGGGCCACGACCACGACTCCTTGGACTACAGCCTTAGCCCTCGAACCCCAACTCTTTGGATCACGACCCTCGTTCTTCGGACCGCGACCACGACCCTTTGGACGACGATCTCCGCAGTCGCGTTCTGACCGACATCTCACGAGAACCATGACAGGCACACCTCTGAGCCCTGTATGAACCGACCACATGTCTTACAGCATGTCTGTGTGGAGGGAGGGGTAAAACACCCTCCTCCTGTCACGGTAAGAGAGGCTGCCGCTGCTCCGCCTCCAGCTGCGGTAAAACATGCGGGATCCCCTGATCTTGAGGGCATTTCCCTCCATCACTGACGCCAAGTGAACGTTTTGTTTTCTGTCTTGGCTGCCGGTCCCATAACAGAGACGTCTCGTCCACGGAGGGGGTTCTGTTATAAGAATACTGCCCTCTGCTGTTTCCGTGCCACAAGTGCAGTGGTTTCGTTTCACAGTGTTTTCGAATCCCCTGCGGTGTCATAGCTCCCTTTTCTCCATCCTAGGGGTTAACGATGCGGACCGACTCTTCATAACAGCTTGGCTGCGCGGCAGGTTTGCAGATTTATATTTTTTTCCTTGTATTTATCAAAGAAAGCACAGCAGAACACAATACCCAGCGCTACAAACTAAGTAATATAATGCTGGGTACTGGGTTCGAGGACCATTGCCGGAAACTCGAGGCACTTGGCTTTCCCGATTGAAGAGGAAGCCAGCAGACATGTGACCCCAACCCTAAGGGGCATCTTGTCAGCTGCTTTGAATGAAAATTTTGTGTCCAGTTCGGGCCAGACAGCTCTGGCACATGTTGCCCAGGTGTACTTTAACTGGCTATGCACAGTGACGACAGAATAACTGATAAGAAGAACATGGTAAAACATGGCAGCATATTCAGACAGGGTGTCTCTTATACTATATTTCATGTGGTTTGCAAGTCTGACTAGTTCCTTTCAGCTTGGTCCCAACTCAGAAACACGGGACATTAATGCTGATGTACCGATTCAATGCCATCGGTAAACAAGGAGTAAAGTACTTTGGTTTTACCACATGGAGTGAAGTTTTATTTATGTTAATTCATTTATCTGACACTTTTCCCCAAAGCAACTTACCATGTTACTTTACTTCCAATTTTTTACCCATTTATACAGCTGGGTAATTTTACTGGGCCAATTCAGGGTCATTCACATGCTCAAGGGAACCGCAGCTGGAAGTGGGATTTGAACCTGGAACCTTCGGGTCCGAGAGCAGCACTTTTAACTACTATGCAAGAACTCTTTTGTGTGCTTTTAAAACCAAAAGAGTGAACTGCTAAGGTGATATTTTCAGACAGTGTATTGACTGCTGCTGGAGAACATCATCATCCTCATACAGTTTATGTGCGTACGATTTTCCCACACACAGTTTATAGGCCTCAAATGCACAATAATATACTTTTATCTGGTTTTTACGGTGATATGAATCACAGTTTTCATCGCAGACTATTTCAGCTCAATAGTTCTAACGTTTTGTCTTTGAAACAAGCCGAGGATTCAGTCGGCAGATGGTGCCCCCATAACCTTTACTTAAATATACCAGTCCTGCTCGTGTCTGTGACGAAGAGCCAGTGTTAAATCACCATTATTAGAGACTAAAGACGGATAACTTGGACAATATCGTGTCTCTTCCTATCACAGTCAAGCAGCGCGTTTTGGAAGGACAGCAACAATTTTAGTGGTTATTTGTGATTGTGCGTTCTTGACTTAGTAAGTTGGAATCCACAGACCAGAAACATGCAGTCTGGGTATTTATATGGACTGTGTGCTGGAGTGTGTGGCTGCCCTTTGATGGACTGGCATCCCGTCCAAGGTGTACCCCGCTTGCCGTGTACCCTCTTCAAGACTTCTGTGTTTTTTCAAACGTCTCTTTGTGTCGGAGTGGATGCAGCCTGCTTTTACACGCCCTGCGAGGAGCTGTGAGTAAGACGCACTCAGACAGTATAGCAGATTGGGAGCAATTTAATTAAACTCGCGCCCAGTGTTTACAGCTTGTGTTTGGAGCTCCTGAATGTGGGTGATCGGTGTCAAGTGCCGGACATGTTTATTGGATGAATCAGCCAACAGCGAAAAGGAGTTTGTGGAGACAACGTGTTCTTATTTTAATCTAGATTGAAGTTAATAGAAATGTTTAAGTCTTACAAGAATGTTTTTGTTATCATAGAAGACTTTTACAGGATCTAACCTGGAAATAAATCTAGCGATGTCTGTATTACTAAGCTTTTACTCAGTTTGACTTAGAGGTAAAGTGAATTTGGAGTTAAGAAAAAGCAAATAATGAGCAGACTTCCATCCCCAGCTGTGATTGTAAGCCGAGGAGCCGGTTGTGCTTAGCAATGGGTCAAGGTCGCGTCGCTTGAATGTTGAGGGACGAAGCCGAATGACAACTTGAGGGACTCCTGCCTTCGGAGGAAGCCTCCCGGCCGGCTCATTGCTGCCCGTTGCGCTGCCCAGGCTGGATCCTGAACATAACCCCGTGCCAGATGCTGGCATTGGCCAAATAGCGGCGCTTTTCCGCATTCACGCCACACCAAGTCACCTGCCTCCTAAAGCAAGTGCACCGCGGTCTTAGCCCGCTTGCGTCGCCTCTGTGAACTCCGCCGGAGAGCTGGGGTCAGGCTGCGGGCAAACAAACTCCGGAGCGGCACGGGAATGTTCTGCTTTGCGCCAAGCGCCCGAGATCGAAGGTGTAAAACGAATTGCTGGGCTGACGCGCTCCGCATGCCTCGCGCCTGCGACTTCGCCACTGGGCTCTCTCCTCCGGGCCCGTGTCTCTGTGGAAAAAGAACAAAGCTCGCGAGACGCCGAACCTCCGGGCCACCTCAGCAGGGAAATCGCCCGTGTCTCTAAGTTCCCCGCGCGGTAAAAACATCCACCTGCCTTCGTGGTCCCCGGAGGCGCTTTAAAAAAGCTTCGGCGATGTTCACGATGAGAGATTGCGCCCCTGCAGGTATCTGGCCTCACTATGGTTTCTGCAAACTGCAGCACTACATCAAAACTCCTTTATCATGCGTTTCCTTCCACGCCTCAAGCAGGAAGCCAGGATGCTGCTCCCATATGGACGCTTACCGCACATCTGGCGGTTGGCAGTTTTTCCAACATCTTACAGATCCTCACCAAAGTGGGAGGGTCCTACCCTCAGCATTTATTCTCAGCTCAGATGATTTTTATTCCACCGAGATGAACCCCCCCCGCGGAGTCGTGCGTGGCCCCGCGTGTTACGCTAAGCAGCCGCTCGGTGAGCGTAGGTGCCGTCGTGTTCGCACCACGTACGTCAAACCATGTCAACAAACCGCACGTCACGCTCGGCGCTGAGCTCCCACATCGCCATCACGTGTGGCTCTTTTCTCAATGGGACGGTCTCCACCGAGACGAGCGTTCTTACGTAACCGTCGTCAAAACAGGCGTTTGACCTGTGCGATTGCGTTCCTTTTACTCCGTTTTCACGCTAAATTAAATTTTTAAAAACCATCTTATTGTGCTCGGTCATCGCCGGTGTTATAAATGTGGGCGTTTTCACTGACAGATCAATGTTTTATGCAAATTCTCTATTTGCAGCATGTTGATTTCACAATGGAGTAAGATGAGCGGGATCTGCCTCGCACACATCCTTCTGTTTCTATGGAAACCGGGGGACCAATCGCCTCGCGCCATTGTGGACTGTACTACGGCTGCACGGCAAGAGGTGGCTGACACGGACCAGAGATGCTCTCGTGCGCGCGTGGACGACAGCCGGGGGCAACGGGGTAAACGTGAGGGAGGCTGCTCTGTTGCGTAGCCGCGCGCTGATGCGCTGCGGGAGCTCGTCCGCAGGGGTCGTGCGCCGCAGGGGCGAAACGGTCGGCTGCTCTGGGGGGGAGACGGATGTTTTGGAGCGCAGTCCCTCCGCCCCCCCGCTCGCCGTGGGCCGCGCCGATGCCGCGCGTGACATCACAGGGGCCGGTTACATCACGGGCTGCCTGCCGAGCGCTCCCCCCATTGTGAGCGAGGCTCAATGAGCACGGCGAGCGCGTGAGCGAGCGTGTATCACTCCGTCCGTCCGATCCAGACCCAGCCCAGCTCTGCGATGGCGTGCAGGCGATGTCATTTGTAAGTACTGCCCCTCTGTGTAGGTGCACGGCGTGGGAAGGGGATCGGGGCACGGGACGTGACCAGCGGTCCTGATCAGGATGACGAGGACGGGATAAGGCGTGCTTCAGGTTCGAAGCGGCATGCTCGGATGGGTCCTGCCGCAAGGAGGCTGAGGGTTTCGCGGGGGGCTGCGTCTGTGCGCGTTGTCACTTGTGTGACCGTGCCGTCAGAACCCGAACGCTTTGCTCACAGTTAAGACTGTCATGTGATTCCATTGTTTTGCAGTTGGAATCAGATAAATACTGCATCACGTTTGGTAGAAAAAGGCTGAAATTGTGAATGAATACGGCGTTGAGCATTCGCTGCATCGTTCGTGCCCTCGCGCCCGACGGCAGTGTTTTGACTCTTCCTCCAAGCGTGCGGCCAGGGACGAAGGTCGACGGATTTCGAGTCGGGTGGGTGACATCACAAAGGGACTCGGTTATTTTTAAAGGAGCATCTCGCAGGGCCTGGGGGGGGCGGGGAGTTCACGTGGTAAACTGTCCGTCATCACACGTGCTCCCTCCCTCATCCCCGCACATTTCTGCTGGGTTCGTGCAGCCCTTCGTTTTGCATTCAACTCACAGTCCTCGCGCGTGACCAGCTGATCGAAGTGACGCAAACCAGCCCGGGCGCGTGTTTTCGTCTCCGTCCCGCCCGCTTGCCCATACCGATGTTGTCCACGCCGTTGCCCCGCCGCAGGTGGAATTCTTTCACCGAGATCCTGCTTGCGTAAACTGAAGCTCGGTGTTGATGGAAGGCGGTGGAGCGGATTCAGCATCCGTCGATGACCGTTTTATGGCTCGAACAGTTGGGTCGCACGTAGCCGACGCGCACGGACGCGTCCCGAAATCCAGGAGATGCGTCCGAGCGGCGACGCGCCGTGCTAATGTCCCGTTCTCGGCTGCCAAGGCCGCCCTGTCGTTTCCAGCCCGCGGCGTGACGAGTTTGCGCGTCTACGTGCGCTGACGAGCCAGCCAAGCGGAGGCGCTCCCGGTCACCGCGTATACGGGGCGTTCGGTGCCGCGGGACGCCTCGATTTGCGGCCACTTTTGCTTTCGTAAGGATTTCGCGAAACCCCCCCCCCCCCCCCCGAAGGTGCTGCTCGAGCAGCGCTCGGAAAGGCTCGGCTGAAGTTGCGCTGTTTTCGGAGGAGCGGAGAGATGATGGGGGGTCGGGGTGACCGTGCTGCCGGCGTTTAGAGGACAAGCAATGCCCTGTGCTTTCCTGACATCGTGCCAAGCTCCTTGCAGACACACACACCAGTGACTGTTGCCTTTCTCGGGGAACATGCTGAGGATGTAAAATTGGTTTCCGCCTCTCGGAAAAAAACGTTCCCCCCAAAACAGCGTGGGCTTCGCTCACTGGGACGACGACCTGGCCTTGAGCAGCACCCATCGGTGTTTCCCTTCGAGGGTTCAGCGTTTCCGAGTGGCGCGTGCTGACGGATTTGTGTCGTTTATCAAAAAAACCCGCTTTTATCGCAGAGAGCTGCGCATTTTTGGCTTCCGTAAATCTGCGCATCACATTTCATAGCACTTAGCGCTCATCCTTACCTGTATTCTGGAATAATACACATTTTACACATAATACTCACTTTACCTGTGTTTTTAATCAACAAATGTGCCTAGAAATGGCCTTGATTCCCATAATCCTTCCTTTGCTTTCTGGATAGCTGTTTCAGGCACAGTTTGTGTGGAAACTAACTGTTCTTATTCATGGTTTCACATTAATACAATACATGTTAATGTTTCTGTGGTAAAGGCCAAACTTATTTCACGCATGTCTGGACATTTATGGGGCAGCTCGGGATCGATGAGCTGTCATCTTTTTTAATGGTTTTCAAGCATCGGGAACAGTGGTTTATCTCCGAAGATGGTGTTAAGATTATTTGTTACGTGGTGCTGCGCTTGGTTTGAATCGTAATGCGTTGTTGGTTCCAGGTCACCTTGGAACGAGGGGAGAAAGAAAGGTCTCGAATCAAAAGGTCTGTCTGTGATGAAGGGGCTCTGATAAATAGCAATGAAGAAAACGTGTTGTCGTTAAAAAATGTTGTTGCCGTTAAGGACCTGGTGGGTTCGTACGAGGCCGAGACTGTATTTAAAGACTGCCTGCTGTCAGCGTCGTCTATTGTAAGGGAAGAGAAGGCCGGAAATGCTGCGGCTTTGACTCCCTCCGCTTAACTGTCGATTCCCAGTCTTCAGCATCTTGGGTTGAGAAGGAAAAGGGGGGTGGAGCTCGAAGGAGAGCGGTCTGCTCTCCGTGGTGCTGAACCAGTTGACTACCTTGCTTCAATGTCCCTTTCAGTTGGATCATTTTCCTGGCGCCATTTCTGTCCTTATAGACCGAAAAGAGGAGACGAAAAGGTGGACATAGTGCTGGAAAAGAGAGAAGACTGGCAGAGATGCTGTGAGGGAGGTGTCAGTCATCATGTAGTTTTGTACAGGTCTATACAGGTGTTTGGGGCAGCAGGTGACCTAGTGGTTAGAGCTGCTTCCTTCCACTTGAACCTGCACTCGAATACCAACTCCTAAATGTAAGATGTTGGGGGATCCCATCCATCTAGACCCAGCTGGAGTTAGGCTTCTGGCTGTGTCCGTTTCACCGTTCCCCAGGTGCATTACTACTATGCAACAGTATTGCCACCCTTTTCAGATTTCAGGTGCGCAGAAGTCCACCCAACGCGCCTTCCTGCTGGGAGTCATGGAAAGAGCCCATGCTATGTGGTCTAATTGGGCCTTCGGGGTCGGGAGAACATCCTCATTTAGTTAATGTACCAAAGCAGCGAAGCAATTCCTGGCCAAGAACTTCGGCTCCCCGCGTCTAATTTAGTCCTCCGTCCATTAAAAAAAACGCTCGTGAAACAACAGGTAATTTTCCAAAGTGTTGGAACTGCATATTTTGTAACTGCAGCACTTCATCTGTTTGGTTTATTGTGCGACTGGGGGAAAAACTCGCTTCTTCTACCGCTCTGTGCCGGTCTCAGGAGTTATGAACGAACATCTACACCAAGCCCTGGTCTGAGAGGCTGTGATTGTGGTTGTCAGACACCTGTAGGAGGTTTCCACTTGACTGCTCTCTTGAAATGATTACCGGTGACCTGAATAAGCCCTTTTTGGCGTAGCCGTCAGACCCGCCTCTTGCCCACCTCGTCCCTCGGCTAATTTTGTGTAATCAAAGGGGCCGCGCCGCTCTTTATGACAGCAGGACAATGTGTGCGATACATCACGTGTGGGTTCCACACCCCTCGAGAACCCGTAACCAGAATACAACACATGCAACATGGTCGTCATGCTTCTGCCGGTCACCCATCCAGTCATACTGGAAAACACCGCCCGCTTCCTTGAGACAACATCCGTCCCCCCTGGACAGTGGGCGGTGCTGGAGCCCCTCTGACTGTTTCCCTATTGTGGCGCCTTGCTCACTTTTTCTTTGAGCGCGTTCTCCAGGCTAACGAAGACCAGAACGTTTGCTTGTTCTGTTTCCGTGTACATTTATTCATTTAGCGGGCGCTTTTCTCCAAGGCGACGCACATCTCATAGAAAATGCAGCGTGTTCATTACATTAGCAGGAAGAGACACTTAGGTACAGACGTGTGATTCTTAAGTGCAGTTTGTTTCTTTCCACCATTTGAACCAATCAATGTTCATCACATGAGTAGCGGCATAAAACTTTATCCGAATATCGACGATTCCTAATCACCTTCCTAATTAATCATTTTTTTCTTTTCGGGATACATAATAAACATTTACGTTACATTACAGGAGTAGCTGCGTAAAGGTTTATCCAGACATGATCTTAAAATTATAGTGCATGAACATCTAAACCTTACATGAACTTAAGAGATGATGGGCAAAGTGAATCTGGAAGAGGTGAGTTTTAAGACCCTTTTTGAATGTGGACAGGGATTCAGCAGTTCTGAGTGAGAGGGGGAGGTCATTTCACCACAACGGAGCCAGAACCAAGAACCTCTGTGCTTTACCTTTTGCGCGTGGGACCACCAAGCGGGCAGATGTGGAAGAGCGAAGCGGTCTGGTTGGGGTGCAGCGGCAGATCAAGTTTTGTAGATAGCTGGGAGCAGTTCTACCAATGCATCCGTAGGCCAAAGTACACATCACTCACACACACACCGTCTGAACCGCTTGTCCCATACAGGGTTGCAGGGAGCCAAAGCCTAACCCAGCAACACAGGGCATAAGGCTGGAGAGGGAGGAGCCACACGCAGGACAGGATGCCAATCTGTTGCAAGGTACCACAAGCAGGACTCGAACCCCAGACCCACCAGAGAGCAGGACCCAGCCCAACCCACTGCAGCACCGCACCCCAGTTCTTCGGGAATAAAAGTAGCTTTCTCGAGCGTGTGCTCAAACTTTTGACTGTGTGGAAAGTAGCCCCTAGGGGAAAAATGGATGTAGGGGGCGATTTGTGAGCTGGTGGAGTAAAGGACAGTAACCAGGTGAACGTCATGAACCCGAAGAAGCAGTACTCAGCAGGGAGAGGAGTAAGTATCTTAAGTATCTGCTGTGAAGGTCTTTCAAAGAGCCCCTTTCATCAGTAGGATGCTGTGTCCCGGTTGCACCGTCAGCACAGGTTGTGTGTTTTAAAGCGTCCTGCTGCCCTCCCTCCGTGGATCTGAGCTGCGGGGGGGGGGGGGCGACTTCTCCGAGCTTGCTCAAAGTTTCATCAGCAAGATCCCCGGAACGTAACGCGCTGCTGAGATTGTCGACTTCATGCCGTCGTTTCTCACACCGCGAGACCCAGGCGTAGAGAACGCGTTCCCGCTCGCGGGGATTCGCTGGCGTCGCAGTGTCGGTGTCGGTGTCGCGCGCTCGCCGTGGCGTTCCGAAAGCAACCCGTGAAAGGTGTTGATCCCCGTGGGTTTCATCCATCCATTCATTCTGTGAATACACTGTGAGCGTACCCACGGAGACCAACATGGATGAACTCGCAGTGTATTCACAGCGTACGTACAATGTACTCGCAGTGTATTCACAGTGTGGCTTCCAGATGAGTCGAAGGAGCCCGCGGCGTATGAGCGCAAGCGGCTTTTCGCCCAGCGGCCTGCTCGCCCCCCCCCCCCCGCGTCACCTGCGGACGGGCTCTCCGTGCGGCGCGCGCGTACCCCGTGTCGGTCGTACGCGGAACTCGAGGCGCATTCGTACGGAAACGAGCGCAGCTCGGGCGAACCCGTGAGGTCCTTCGGGAGGCGAGCCGTGTGAAGCGGACTGCGGGGAGAGGGGGCGGGGGGCACCGGCGGGAGATGGATGTGAGTATGGGAGTGAAGCACTGCCTTTTTTCCCTAAGGCTGCCCCCTCCCCCACGTAGGAGCAGGGACCAGACGAAGCAGAACGCTGCCCCTACAAGTACATATAACAAATAGGTACTTGGTGCAAATAGGCAGTGTATTCGGTGTACTTACAGCGTACTCGCAGTGCATTCACAGTGTACTCGCAGTGTGCTTACAGTGTACTCAGGGTGTACTTGCAGCGTATGCAGTGTACTTACAATGCACGTACAATGTATTCACAGTCTACTGACAGTGTACTTGCAGTGTACTCACAGTGTACTCACAGTATACTTACAGTGTACTCGCAGTGTATTCAAAGCGTACTCGCAGTGTATTCAGTGTACTCACAATGTACTCACAGTGTACTCGCAGTGCATTCACAGTGTACTCGCAGTGTGCTTACAGTGTACTCGGAGTGTACTTGCAGTGTATTCAGTGTACTTACAATGCATGTACAATGTATTTGCAGTGTACTGACAATATACTTGCAGTGTACTCACAGTGTACTCACAGTATACTTACAATGTACTCACAGTGTACTCACAGTGTACTCGCATTGTACTTACAGTGTACTCGCTATGTACTTACAGTGTACTCGCAGTGTACTCACAGTGTACTTACAGTGTACTCACTGTGCATTCACACTGTACCACAGTGTGCTCACAGTGTACTCAGAGTGTACTTACAATGCATGTACAATGTATTTGCAGTGTACTGACAATATACTTGCAGTGTACTCACAGTGTACTCACAGTATACTTACAATGTACTCACAGTGTACTCACAGTGTACTCGCATTGTACTTACAGTGTACTCGCTATGTACTTACAGTGTACTCGCAGTGTACTCACAGTGTACTTACAGTGTACTCACTGTGCATTCACACTGTACCACAGTGTGCTCACAGTGTACTCAGAGTGTACTTACAATGCATGTACAATGTATTTACAGTGTACTGACAATGTACTTGCAGTGTACTCACAGTGTACTTACAGTGTACTCGCTGTGTACTTGCAGCATACTCACAGTGTACTTGCGGTGTACTTACACACAGATTACACAATAAGGGCAATGAAGAGTCACCAAGTCAACTAAAACTCATCTGTTCGGACTGTCCGAGGGCCCCCACGCAGGCGTGGGAGATGGGGGTTATTGACACCTGTACTTATTCCCCGTATATCGGGGAATGAGTAATTACAGTGTATCTTGTAAACATTTTTATTATTACGTTTTATTAATTTTTGTCTAAGAGCAGGTTTATTGGCGCATTAACTCAAAGTTTATATGATGAAAGGGTTAGTCATGGTTTTTGGGAACAGCGCAACGGAGCAGACACACACATGTGCACACACACACACACACACGTTCACACACCCTGGCTAGTTTAGTGCCACCAGTCGATGTAAAACACACATCTTTGAACTGTGAGGGTAAACCGGCGTTTCGCAGAGTGTACAGTGTGTCATGGCTACAGAAGGGAAATGGCCTCGTTGTGTTATTGGTGATATTTTAGCATCAACGAGAGTCGGTTTTGGGCTCAGAAACGTATAAAATTTCATTGAAACTGATGGTAATTACACCTCCGACTCATGAGAATTCAACCTTCCGGTGGATTTTTCAGGGACGCATACATAGATGTCCACCCTCACTTTTGGACAGTTTTCGGGGAAGGCGTGTCTTCGATTTAGATTTAGACACTTTATCCATAGGTTATTAACTTTTCTGTGCAACTTTAAACACCTGTGTCTAACAGCATACAAAGCGAAATGATAATTTTTTGTACAATTTGAAAAATAACCGAAATATGCACTTACATCCACTGCACTGACGGTTACATGTGCATTATGTAAAGCGACCACAAAAGTTTGCAAGGCACATCCTGCATTCCGTCTCGCTGCCTCAAACTCCTTGTATCCTTTTCTTTCCTGCTGTCAGACACCCTGTTTTACACCACGTTCAGCAGGCGTTCGAGCTGCTCGGATTCCCCCGTAATTCGATTTTTATCGATGGGTCAGTACAGACGCTCTCTTTTAGCAGATGTCCTGCATCAGATATTTGTATTGTGTCGAAGGGGTTGTTTGTCTGTTTGTTGACCTTTTTTCCTTTTGTGGAAAACAAAAAAAAACATGTATCTTTTGCCCTGTCTGGGTCATCCTATGTCCAAAATTGAGAAATATCATCATTTTTTAAGTATTGCCGGGTCTCTGAACCAAAACAAATATTTATTTTATACGGCTTCCGCTTAGGAATTGTGCAGAATTTCTGCCTCTTAACCAAACTGTCCCCGGGGGGTGTTCCAACTGTCCAACTTATGGGGCAGTTTAGAGACACACACACCAATTGAAACCGCTTGTCCCATACGGGGTTGCGGGGAGCCACAGCCTAACCCTAACAGAGGGCAAAAGGCTGGAGAAGGAGGGGACACACCCAGGACAAGATGCTAGTCCCTTGCAAGGTACCCCAAGCAGGACTCGAGCCCCAGACCCACCAGAGAGCAGGACCCAGTCAAGCCCACTGTGCCACCATGCCCCCAACAATTTAGAGACACTCATCTTCCAAATATCAGTTAAATGTACATTTACATCTCGCTGAGACTTTTCTCCAAAGCAGCTTCTATTGTTATGTTCTCTGCAACTAAGCTTAGCCACTCAGAGAGCTGGAAATTTTACCATGTGCGATTTAGAGCAGGTACCTTGTTCCAAGGGTAGTACAGCAATAGGTGGGATTAAAACCAGTCATTGTTGGACCCGAAGGCAGCAACTCAAACCACTACGCTGTTAGCTGCCCCATCTCATGGAGTTGTTTGTTTGTCCGTCCGTCCATCCATCCATCCATCCATCCATCCATCCATCCATCCATCCATCCATTCATCCATCCATTCTCTTCACCGCTTGTCCTTAGAGGGTCACGGTGGCAGTAGGGAGAGCAGAGCAGCCCAGATGTCCTTGTCCCTCACAGCTTCTTCCAGCTCAACCTGGGGGATCCCCAGCTGCTCCTAGGTCAACTGGGAGATATAATCCCTCCAGTGGTTCCTGGGCTGACCTCGGGGTCCCAGCTGACCGTTCCTGGTATACCCCCAAAGGGAGGCGCCCAGGGGGCATCCTTACCAGATGCCTGAACCACCTCAACTGGCTCCTCTCAATGTGGAGAAGTAGCGGCTCTACTCTGAGTTCCTCCCGGATGTCCGAACTCCTCACCCTACCACGGAGAGTGAGCCCCAACACCCTACGGAGAAAACTCATTTTAGCCACTTGTATCCGTGATCTTATTCTTTCAGTCATTACCCAAAGTTCATGATCATGGGGAGGGTTGGGACATAGACCGACAGGTAAATAGAGAGCTTTGCCTTATGGCTCAGCTCCCCCTTTACCGCTACAGTCCGGCACAGCGACCGGATTACTGCTGCCACCGCTCCCAGTCTGCAGCCGATCCAAAAACCCCAATGAGAAAGGCAGACAAGACAACGTTTACCCTGTCCGGAAAAGGGTCACCGGGACCTCCCCCTGGAGCCAGGCCTGGGGATAGTGTTCCTAGGCGAGCGCCTGGTGGCCGGGCAGCCCATGTAACCTGATCAGCTTAGCCCGCAGAGGCAACGTAGGGGGGCCATGTGGGCCCACCACAAGGTCCTACATGGGGGGCCGGGTGCAATGCCTTTCAGGCAGCAGTAGTAGTTTGTAGCAAATAAATGACTGTATGTAACGATTATTCTTATTGCTACAGTTGTAGCACAAGTCAAAAACCAATATCAGCTATAAATAGTGTTTTATAGATATTAACCTCGACCATGTGTGCTGTTACGTTGCTGCTCTGCTGGGGGGATATGCGGACGCAAACTTAACTGGAAAGGTCGATGTTGTGGAGGGTCAGGGTTCACCTTGACCTCTAGAAACCACGTATGTCCCCGGTGGATTTTTGTCCTTCCGGGTGTGCGGGGACGCTGAGCTCTTGATGCAGGAAACATCTGTGTGTGTTGCGGACGTGCCGGGACCGCGCGGTGTCCAACACTACGTGGACACTAGGTGGACACTAGGTGGCGCAGAGCTCCAAGGCATGGGCACGTTCACGTATGAGGCGCCCTCAAGGTCACCGTCACCGCAGCCGCTCGCGCTCACCTGTACCATAGGTGCACTCCCGTTTGGCGTCTCGGTCCAGCTAAACGCCTTCCGCAGTTTACGGTGCGGTAATTCGCGGTATTCCTAACATTTCCTGCCCCTGCGTCACAAGGCGGGGACTCGGGGTCAGAGGGAAATAATTTGCATATTAATTAGTATGAAATGATTTTATCCTAAATGAAGGGAATAAAAATGTTTGAAAGAGTAACTTATTTCATGTTCCAAGCGCACAAGACTCAAGTTCCATAGAGATGGTCACCGAAAAAGCTGGTAGTGACCGTTGCATCTCGACTGCTGTGATATTAATATGCTGAACATATGCATCGATCATAATGTAAGCAAACGTGATCGGCGAGCTCCGTGGCGGAAAACGAATAAGACGTCGAGGAGTTGCCGCTTTCGTGTTCCGCGCACCATGGGGGGCGGTATACGGTAAGGCAACCGTCATACCACCCCGATTCTTCTTCATTGCGCTCCAGAGGCCGTGTTGTTCCCGGGAGCAGAGACCTTTTTCGGAGGACCCCCCCCACCCAGCAAGGCTGAGGATCAGTCGTGGAGCAGAGGCTCGGGTTCCGAAAGAGGAGTTCTTGAGCTGGGAAACCCTCATACACGTTATGAAGGAAACTCAAGTCCCCAAACAGGCGCATGGAACAAAGAGAAGATTAACTGTCATTCATTCTCCAGTAAACAGTGATGCTCTCTTTTTGTCTCGTCTGCTGAATTTGCAGTGTTTTTGTGTGTTTCATCCCTCCCAGATGTGGATTCGCTAAGGTCACATGAGCGAGGTGTGTGGTGCTCTTGCTCACGGATTGCGGCCCAGCTGTGGGCCGGGCACCTTCTCGCAGAAGGGTTGTTGGTGCCGAGCGTCGTCCGTCATCATGCGGTCCCCATCGATCGGCCCTGGCGATGAGCGGGACCTTAGGTGGACGTGCCGTCACTCCACACCAGCGCAGTTTCACGCTCGCCAACCCCACGGGGGTCATGGGGTGCTTCAGAGGCCTTTCCGTGAGCCTCCGGGATTTTTTTGCGTTCGGATTTACGGACCCCGCTTAGCTTCGCTTGCACGGTGGCTGCCCAGCCTCTACAGGCTGCGTTTTCTGGGACCGAGGGAAACCGCGGTCGCGGACACGCAACGGCGCAGACTCGGGTTTGGAAAGCGCCGTCGTGGCGTCGGGATGGAAATGGGCTTCGGATGTGCAGGGTCGGAGCAGGCGAGAGGAGCCAACGCGGAGACTGGAAACCCAGGGTGTTTCTGACTCAGCCTCACCGGGACTGGTCACCGGAGAGGAATCACCGTCGCGGTAGCAGTCCGTGAAAACATTCCCTCAGTCTGACTCATCTGCCCACTTGTTTGCGGAGCATTCAGCCAAAGAGAGGAAGGCTTGAGGTCCAGCTCTTGCGGTGACGCTTCTGCGGCGATCTCTTCCTCTGGTGGTGCGCACAACGGTTTCTGCAGAGCTGCGCGGAACAAAGCGCGACAACGGCCCTCCGAGGAGACTGCCAGCTTCCTCGCGTCATTTCCATGCGGTTCATACACCTGCAGTACGGCCACAGGCAGCCGCGCAGGTTTTTCGGTCAAACGTTCAACCCACACATTGTTATTTTGATGAAAAATGGACGTGTTTGGCTTCAAGACAGCTTAGTGAGGCTGGAAGCTTCACGCCATTGTCACTATCAGCTGCCGGCAGAATCCCGGGGGTGAAGTGGACTGCCTTTTTACACACGTAGAGAGATCTGCTTCCAGTCCGCCACTCTACCGGGGACAGTACATGAGCTCTGTGTTTACGGTTTTGTGTTTTCTTGGCTTTTGTATACAGGATCTCGTATAGCGTACAGTTCACATTTACATTCATTATACCTTTAGCAGACACTTCTCTCCAAAGAGACGTGCGTCTCAGGGAACCACGCAAAAAGAGCGTTACGTGAGCAGACGGAGAGATTTGGATGCGGACACATGATTCTAGACTACAGTCAACGTGTCCCATACTACAGTATAAACAGGTATGCATCGTACGACCAGCTGCATATAGGCTTTTCCACTATTAAATAAACAGTTTTTGAAATTATTGAACATAAACACACGATTATCATACACATAGGAAGATCAGGGGAGGAGTGAGTCTGCATGAGTTCAGTTTTGAGACCTTTCTTAAATGTAGAAAGGGATTCGGCAGTTCTGAGTGAGAGGGGAGGTCATTCCAGAACAACATCGGAGCCAGAACGTGAAAGCCGTAGTGCTTTTGATTTTGGACCTCTTGTGCGTTGGACCACCAAGCGGGCAGAGGTGGGGGAGTGTAAATAGTCAGGTGGGGGTGTAGCGTGTGATCAGGTCTCGTAGATATCGGGGAGCAAATATTGGGGATTTTATCGATTTTTATTTTAAGGAGCTGTTCAGAACGTGTGCTTCGCTCAAGGGGAGCATGAAAAGTTGGACCTTTCTAGGCTGACTCTGGTTCTATCGTCACGTTTCACATCAGGTTTGTTCGTATCACTCATTGCACGGCACTTAAAAGTAGCAAACATAATGACAGACAACCCCATAAAACCGAGTTCCTTCCTTCACCGTAACGTTAAACCACACGGCAGTCCTTCCGTAGCAGCCTCTCCCATGGGTCTCAGCAGCTGTCTTCCTTTCCAGGCTGCCTTCGATGCTTCCCCATGAGCCTTGTTCACAGTCAGACCCTACCTATCAGTTGGAGGCAACCTGTCCTCCCTGAGGGACGCTGTGAATGATGGACGGTGATGGAGTGCACAACACAAAGTATCAAAACTCAAAGTTCTTATGTCGATTTTTGCGTCGATCATGACCGAGCACGGTTCTTACCCTAAATTGCTCCAGTAAATTTGCTCAGCTGTATAAATGGGTTGTCACGCGGAACACAGGGAGCCGAGACGGCTGAACCCAAGTGCAACGTTGCTCGTTAGACGTTGAGGGAAGAGGCAAGGTCTCAAAACCAGGGACGGGCGAAGGGTCGGTCGATCGGCGAACGGGAAAGGAACGAGGATCCGTGGACGTGGTCGGAGAACGAAGCAAGGAGTCAAAAGACCGGAGATCTCGAACAGAGAATAGCATAAGTGTGTGCGCGAAGTGACGCGAGGAAGGGCGGTTGTCCCAAACGAGATTCCGCAACGGTACGGGAGCTGAAGAAGGTCTTTATAGGGTGAGCGATTGCTCATGAGCTAGTGCGGAGTCAGGTGTTGTTACTTGCGTTTTGGGCGTGGACGTGACATGGGTAAGTAATTATAAGTAACTCAACACTGTAAGTGGCTTTGGAGACAAGCGTCGACATAATGAATAAATGTAAAGTGGAGAGGGAAGGAGTGATGACTCAAGTAGCCCCGGCACTTTTCCCAGGAGCCCTGTGTTCCTCTGCAACTAATTTACTGCAGGCCCCTCCCCCAGCGGTGCCCTAACCGCCAGAGGCCCTTTAATTCTCATGCGGTATGCAAGCAGTGAGTCATGCACACTTTAAAGAGGAAGATGATCCCTCGCGGGGTAACTTCATACCGGGAAGAGGATCGACCACGAACATTTGTCCTTGTGCCGTAGAAGCAGTAATAGCTTCACTTTCTGTGTGTTTCAAACAGCGCTCACACACTTCTCGCGCTAGCTGCGCGGTGCTCGGTCACACCCCCCCCCCGGATTGCCTCTGAGACCGAGGGACTTGCTGCTGGAAGCTCAAAGCCCACGGGGGGGGATGTGTGGGTGTAATTTTGTCCATCTCTCCGTTCGCCGTGTCTTTTTAAAGGAGTTGGAGAAAAGCCAGAGATGAAGAGACGGCGTGGTTCTGAAAACACTTTTTATTTCCAGGGCAAAGCCTGGGCGCCTCTGATCGTAATAGCGACGATTTCCGAAGAATTAGCGGTGTCGAGTCGGTTCCTTTCCCGTGACATGCCCGAGGTCATGATCACGCCAGTTTGAGTCAAAGATAAAAAAGAAATATTGAGGGCACCAGGTGGTCATTATATCTCCGTTTTTAAAAATCTTTCGTGAATTCATTTTCCATAATTTCCTTTGTGATTGCGCTGCAGGTGCATCGACACGTTATTGAAATGTGGAGCCACGAGGCCCCCGAAAGGCACGGGGGTCGCTGGTGCTGCTTATCGTGCCCGTAGCAGTTGCATCGCTGTCGGACCACCCCCCGTGACCCCTGGAGCCTGGAATTGCCTTTCGCCCCGGTCGATGTGTTGCGATTATAGCGCTCATCGTTGGCGTCGGCCCTAGGCGACCTTTGCTAGGGCCAGCGATGCATGGTGAACATGAATCTGTCACCGTGCAGACGGCCCAGCTTTAGGAAGAGCCCTGTTTGCCCCACATTCCCATCTTCCTCTTTGCATTCGGTGAATTGCCTGCCAGCGACAGCTGCTCCAGTGCCTCCTCCCTCGTTGTCCCGGACTGGGCGACAGCACCTGTGCGATAAAGGTTCAAGGTTCATTTTTGACACAGCTCTCCCCGAACCTCTTTATCGTTCCGGTGGCGTGATAGAGCCATTTTTGTGTCTTCTGTGACATTATAGTCACCGCATCCTTTTTCAAGAAGGCTTGTTGCCAACTTGTTTTACACTTAATTTTTAGAGTAATTTTTTTGATCATTTTTGATGACCACAAATTTGTTGCATTTTGGTCCTTCTTCCGACATGTCGGTGTCAATTACGGTAACATACGGGGTAAATTGTGAAAGCTGGTAATGCAGTGGTTAGAGCTACTACCTTCGGGTCCAAAGGTTGCAGGTTCCATTCCTACCTCCGGGTGCAGTATCCTTGAGCGAAGTAGTTACCTTCACTTGCTCCCCATCAAATTACGTGGCTGTGTAAATGGGCAAATAACTGTAAGTAATTTAACACTACAAGTCACTTTGGAGACAAGCATCAGGTAAATGCAGTGTCATTGTGTCACCTCCACATTGTCATCGGCTTTCGGAAGCAGACCATTGCTCTATTGTTTGACGCACAGGGCCATCCTGCCTTTATTGGCAGCCAATCAGCAATTTACATCAAGGTCCCATTTGTTGCTTTGTTAATGTGTTGTTGTCGCCAGGCAACCAGCATCAGCCTATCAGACTGAGAGCTCTCCCCCCCCTGAGTGTCATGTGCTTCTCGAGATCACTTCTTCCCCGCACAGATTGGTTGACAAGAGGAGTTGGAGAAGACATAATTAGTCCCTCGGTCGGGGATGGCGCCGAGGGGCACGTTCACCGCGGTGAGGCGCGTTGAACCCGGTGCTGTTCGTAGACACACAATGGTGCGTGTGGCAGAAATTCAGCAAGGGTAAGAGAATCAGCAACGGCTTTCGCCAATCGGCAAGCGAGCCGCTGCGACGGGGGTGGGGGCTGTACTCGAGAGTGAATAATACAAAAGTGAGATCTGTGGGGGATGTGAGGAGGAGATTTGCCCCCCCCCACACACACAGACACGCACGCCTCCGCAATTTCACACGTCGCCTGGCAGCGGAGAGCACAGCCTTAGATGGGGAGCTCTGCTGGCTGGTGTGTCCCATCGCACAGGAGGAGATCGCTTTGTCCGAGGGCCTACGCGGCCAAGAGGAGGAGATGACGGCGGTTTACGAAGCCCTGGCTTTTCAATGAAGGCGCCCTTGGCTCCAGCCAGGTTCCGACAGAAGCGCTGCAGGCCTTCGGCGGCTCCCTTCGCTTGCGCAGCACCGCTGAGATGGGACAGCGGGCCTCGTGGGACCGTCTCTCCGAACTCGCTCCCGACGCCGCACGCTGGGTGACGGATACGCTGAGGGGCATCCTTTGTGCGAACGCAGCCGCGCGTCCACGCTTGCATCCTTGACATGAGTTTCACCCTCTCCGCTTGGCGAAATGAACCTGAAAGCTTTCTGCTCGGATTACTGGCAGGTGTTGTGCCTGCAGCCCCTTAACGGATTTTATAAAAGGTAAGGGAGCGTTCTTACGCGTAATTCCTGCTTGTAGCCTGCCGCTGCACAATGATCACTTAATCTCTGTTTGTGCCGTGATTCACGTTTGACAGCTGAGCCGGTCCGTTGCAGCAGCCGCTCTGGGGGGCTCTGCTCCGCTCTTTGTTTACACTCGGAGTGCGATCCATGTGGCGCAGGGCTTCTTTGTGTAGGAGCTGCGGGACTGGTGCCCTGGACCGGCTGCCCGTCGCCTCCCTCGCTGCCAGGCCGGCCGAAAGACGGAGCACCACTGTGGACGGGCCTGCCCTGGTACACAGGCTGGCTTTCCGTGGCTCCGTGCTGCTGCATTTACATTTATTCACTTAGCGGATGCTTTCCTCCGAAGTGACCGCAGTATAAACCAGTGTACATCGCATGAGTAGCTGAATAAAGGTTCATTCATCATTCGCCAATTTGTCATAAAAAAAATGATCGTTTATCGTGCGCTCACGAGACCAGAAGCGAGGCTGAAAGAGGTGAGTTTCGAAGCCCTTCTTCAACGTAAGGCGGGATTCAGCGGTTCTGAGTGAGAGGGGGAGGTCATTCCACCGTATCGGAGCCAGAACCGATGATCTGGGACACCGATGCGCTTATGGCTCGTTTCGTTCTTTCCTGCAGCCACGCACACCGGTTCCGTCCATCCCCTTTCCGCCGGGACACGTCCCGTACGAAATGACGGAGACCGGAAAGTTTTCGCTGGGCTCTTTTTGCACGTCGGTCCCTCACCCTCGCAATTCTCAGTTACCTCTCAAATTAAATTGCCTTGTGTGAAATTAAGAATGCGTTTCTCTACACTCTGGGTGGGGCTGTGTTGCCGGGGGGGGGTATTTATCTCTGCGTGTCTCCTGTGGGTTGGCAGTCAGCCTCCGGCACAGTAATTAATCACCCTTCCTACCCCCTCCTTGTTCCCCTCTCATCGCAATCGGCACATCCTTGCTCCTGCCTGTCATCGCTGCTCTACGGGCTGTTTGTGACTTCATTAAGGGCCCCGGCTGCGTTTGAAAGTCTCGTACTCTCTGGGCCAGATACGGTTTCAGACGAGGTCCCTTTTGTTCTCTCCAGGGGGCTTCTGTTCCACGAAAATGCTCTTTTCACCGAGTACGTTGTTGCTGTCGAAGCACCGAATAAATTGTACCGTTTCCAGTTTTTCCAAGGAAAACGGCAAGTGTGGTCGGAGGGTTGCGCGGTGCGGGATTGCCGAAACCGTGTCCCCCCCCCCCCCCAGTAGACATGGTGACCTTTTCTGCGACGCAGAGCATGCCTGTATTTTACGAGTTCCTAAATTGCTGCGGCATTTTAAGGACGCTTAGTTGGACCTCACTGAGTATCGATTAGGACGTGAAAACAACACGAGTGACCCAAGCGTGCCTGCTGGTGGTCAGTGTTTTCACGCTGTTAGAGCCACTCATCCAAAGGGTTTGGCCTGCAGAGCTGTCAAGTTGTAAAAATTTATTACTACAAATAGTTACAAGAATTTCCTGCAGTGGCATCATGACAATCATACATTGTAATGGGATGTGAATATTTGCATCACTGCATTTAACTGATATTTTTTTTCAGAGAAACTTACCATGTTAAGCTGCTTATAATTATGCACTGATTTATATAGCTGGGGAACTTTTAGAGTAACTACTTCACTTAAGGGTATTACAGGTGGAGGTAAGACTCAAACCTGCCATCATTGGGTCTAAAGGCAGCAGCTCTAACCACTACACTACCAGCTTATACAACCAACATGCTTGACGTAGACTGGAATCACCCATCCATCACAATCCGAATCCTGGTGGAGGTCATCCGTCGCCTTTCGGCTGACCTTCGTCGGACCGCAGCGCGAGATCTTCCGATCAAGGAGGAAAAGAGGTCAATAAAGCGAATGTGAAATCGACCGCGACACAATGCGAGGGTACTTTTTCTAACGCTACGTGAGAGCGACGCGTTGTTTTGTGCGTCGTGGCCATTTGCTGTAGGTCAAAGGGTTCGCTTTGTTTCTGTCCGTCCTCCGCAGCGGTGCCGTCGCCCGGCGCAGCCGTTACCGCGCTGTTTCCGAAAAACCGTCTCATCGGTGCCAAGGACGTGGAAGTATTTACAGCTCAATGGAGCGTCTCTTTGCACACAGTGCTTCTTGTGTCGCTCCTCCTCTCACCGTTCGGTGAAATTAGTCCTAAGAATGAGTTTGCGTTGTGGCCTCGAGCAGCAGGCCGGAAAGGAGCCCCTGCGTCTCCAGTGCGTCCGGTTCAGGTCGAACGAAAACAAGTTCTTGTTTCGTTCCTTGCCGTTATAATACATGGCACAAGGACACCTCTGCCTCGCAGCCCGAGCTGAACCTGAGAAGGGGGCTGTGCGGCATGCGTTCCAAATTTAAGGAACGGCTCTCTAATCCACCTGGAACTGATTAGATTTGCATGAATAATGCATCACTTGATTAATTTACACTTCTGCCCCGTTTTGGGACATTCGGCAGTTTTTTGCTGCCGTCTTAAGGCGTATTTGTTAGCTTCATCTCAAATGTGGCGACGTCTGACGTGAAATGTCGTGTGTTTATTGACTCACCGGGTCTCGGGCTTAGACCGGTCTGGGATTTATTCCATTCCTACCATGACAAGGTTACCAAGAGCCTGGCAGTTTAATGATAGGCTGCCAAAGGTTGATGATGAGGTGTTTGCTCACTTGTCCAGACGCCCGGTCTGTGGAATGGGGAGCACCAAGTGCTGCCACTCGCCTCTTTCCATTATGCCCGAAAGCAGTGCTCAGTAAAGTCACTTTTTCCTTTCTCCCACTTCACCCCCAAGGGATGCTTTACATTAATTTATGCAGCAGTTCCTTTTCTCCAAAGCAACTTCCAGTGAGCTCAATGTAATGTTATAAGCCCATACACCTTATTCACCACGGTGACTTACCCTGCTAGATACACTACTTACACTGTGTCACTCATCCATACATCAGTGGAACACACTCTCTCGGTCACTCACACACTATGGGTGAACTTGAACAGCATGTCTTTGGACTGTGGGAGGAAACCAGAGCATGCAAAGGAAACCCACACAGACACGGGAGAATATGCAAACTCCACACACACTGAGTGGGGGTCAAACCCACATCCTCTCGCACCGCCCAGATGCTGTGAGACAGCAGTGCAACTCACTGTGCCACTTTAAAAACATTTTTATCCCTTTCGCTGCAGACTGAGGACAGAGCTCTCAGCCGAAAGAATGTGCACTGACTGCTTCTATGACTCTTTAGATTTGAAGCCCCAGGCTTTGATTTGTCCGCTCATTCCACGAGTTGGGAGGTTTACTCATCTTTGAGAAGGCGAGCTGTCTATAGGAAAGGACACTGAATTCCTAGTCAAACAGTAAAGTAGGAGGATGTGAAATAGCATGTGAAATATCCAGTGCCAACCACTCAAAGCTAGATCTTAGCTGTTGGTACTTTGGCTCCATTGAGTGAACCTTTGCAAGAGCAGCATGTGTTGACAATCAAAGCAGCAAAACTTATTAGATAACAGAAACCAAACTAGAGGTGATACTCCTTTAGAACAACCAAAACACAAATTAAATCCTCCTCTTTCTCCAGTAAGTCCCCCCCCAGCCCTCAGATCCCTTCTTTAGATGCTCTGTCTGGTTGACCTCTTCATTTCCCACAGCTGATCTCCAGCTTTAACTGGCTGGATGGGCAGTGGGGAGTTGCCCATCGTGTTCGTCACTTTTCCATGCCACGACTTCGTCGCCCACAAAGCTTACGACTGCGCTTGCTCAACCTCTAAATAGCAGTGTATATAAAGCACTTGAACAAACCGGCCACTGGACTCGGGGTGGGGTCCCCTTACATGACATCACAAAAAGTCAGAAAAGCTGGGAAATTGTGTTGTTAATCAGCGCAGTTTCTGTTTCCTGGGTTTTATTTTGGGGCTACTAAAAATAGGAGATGACTAACTCAAGGCATGAGTATGCTCTAGGGTGTTTTCCTCAATTCCCACCTCAGAAGACCAGAAGACGTTGATACGCAGAAACAGCGCTCGCGTTTGAAAGTATCTGTGCTAGGCTTCAAAGCTGGCATCTTTCTTTGGTTGACTTCACTGCGATAGAAGCACGACCAGACTTCACCTTCCCCAACTGCAGCAAAGTCTCCCGCTCTCTCTAACGCAAACACAAGTTTTAAAGTCTCCTTTCCTCTCTGTGTCCTAAGTTGTTCCCGCCTGGTGCCTGGGTGTGGGCCGGCCTTGCGTGTCTCATCTGGAAGGTTGGGGTTATACGGTAATTATGATGTCACCGTCTCCGTGGCAGCAGCAGAGCAGACCATGGAGCGAGCTCCAGGTCTCCGGTGTTACTCGCACCATCAGGAGTTAACAAACAGCCCAGTGTCGATTCCATTCCATTAGTCTTGTCATAACATCTACTGAATTTAAGCGGGTGGGGAAGAGAAATCCCACCCGCCGCTGACCCCAGGCGCACACGCACACTCGTACTCTCCCGTGGAGAAATGTGTCACTCCTGGACACGGGCCTGACTCCCCCTTTCTGAGAAGGCTAGCCTATCCCAAAGACCGTGCGGAGAGCAGCAGTCCTAGCCAGAGGATTTAGGGTGTGTGGAGCAGCACTAGTAAATGATACCGTGTGCCGGGAAGAGACGGGTTTGGCGCCTGGGTACGAGTGCACGGATTGCTTGTACTTTCCGAGTAAATGATGTTTAGCTGGTCCTGGCTGTACACGTAGTGGCTTTTCCTTTCCGGTAATCGGGGGAAGCAGCCCTGTCCTTCGCATCCCGAAAAAGAATCACGGCGGGAGAAACGAGTTGCTGGGAGAGCCGACGACTCGAACGACAGCTGGGGCTTTGGATAAGGAAGGTGGCCTGTTTCCCGGGAATGCGTGGAAGTCCCGGCTAAGGGGAGAGACTGGATTGAAGGCGCCGTTCGGAAAATCACGTGATACGCCGTTGTTTCGGACGCATATGACCCGCAGGACAGGAGATGTTGTCACCATGTGGAATCTGATGTGGAAGTACTGCATCTCCGTCAGAACCATAAGGTAGGACACCCTGTTTCATCGGAGGGGATGGAGACCAACGGTTCCCTTGTGTCTCTTGAGAAACTTTCCATAATCGGAGGTATTTGCTGTATTGTTCAAAGTGACAGATGCATCAGTCACTTTTGAGACAGCAAAAGGTCACAGGGTAATTGTCTTCTGACAGTACCGATGTTGCCGAGTGCCTCTATGAAGACAATTACCCAATTACAATTACAAAGAGATGCACTTCGGTTAAAGCGGTTGGGATGCTCGCCGTTAAAGGCATCCCTTGCAAAACGAACGCTCATATTAGAAGAGTTCGCACTTCAAACCGTGTGCCGTTTGGACCTTAAAATTCTCGACTTATCAGCTCACGCTTAAGTGCCTTATGAGAACGGAAGTTTCGATTTAAAATACAAGCCTTGGGTGACGTCAATCGCCAAGCAAAGCAAGCACCGCTGCCAGCGTCCCATTGCTTAAGCCTGCTAGCGTCTCTCAGAACTTTCCAGACTTTCTATCACCATGTACAATCATGTATCGCAATAATCAGCCCGAAGGCAAAACATTCAAATGATGAAATGGAGAGAATTGTCTTAAAAGGCGATATTAATACAAAGGACTTCGTGCGATTTACTGTTGATCTGCCGCAAATTATACTTCATAAATGTCACAGCAGAGCGGCGTTACGCTTGTTACAAGTGGTTGTGCCACAAACCCCAGTGCCCATGCCTTGGGAGGATGCCTGAGGTGCCCCTCTCCTGGCTTCTCACGCATCTACTGGCCATCAACCAATTTCCTCGAATACGGAAAACGGCAACGGCAGCATTTGTGGAGTCTTGTTCGTTTCAGTCGTGAATAAGCTCTGTTCCTGCTTCTTTTCCGCTGTGGTTACAGACCTCATCTTTGTACAGTGTTTGTTGTTTCCTTTCGTGAAGAATCTACACACTGCTGATTGCTCTTTGTCATTTTCCGCAGCTGGATTCATCACTTAGTCACGAGTCCGTGTCATTGCACATTAGTTATTACGTTGTGACAATTGCCTACTTAGACAGTGGTCTAATAATAATAATGACAAAAAAACTTCTGTTGAATATTTCTATTTATTCATTCAGCTGACGCTTTTCTCCAAAGTGACTTACATTGTAAAGTTAGTTACAATGATTTACCCTTCTATGCAGCTAGGTAGACTTTCTGGAGTAAGTGAGAATAAGTACTTTGGGTACTGCAGCCAGCAGTGGGATTTGAACCTAGAGCTTCCAGGTTCAAAGGCTCTGTGTTTGTTGTACACTGTGATGGACTGGCGTCCCATCCAGGGCACACCCTCCCCAGTCTTGTATTTCAAGAATTGTTTCACTGTAATGTCTACCTGTTCATACGTATTAAAGTGTAGAATTCTGCAAGTTCTGGATGCTAAAACAAAATGATATGAATCAATAAAATAAATTCTAAAATGATAATATATTCACTCACAAGTACATAGATTTGATCCCAGCTACTCCATCTTGATGGGGCCAAGGCTGGCATCTATGTTCTTCTGCTTCAGGCAAAGTCACGTAATAGTCTTATATAACCAAATATGCCTAAGAAATAAATAACATCTTTATTCAGCTGCAAAATCACTGTCTGTCTTATGCTTTTGTCAAATGTTGCATCTACCATGGATGTGAGCTTTCTCTCGAAACTGGGCTTGTGCACCTTTGAGGTAACCCCCAATCTCTCAGAAATGATCCGGTTTCTCTCGCCGGTGCATCTCGTCTTCGTTGTTTTCGAGAACAGGTCTCACTGTGCTCATCTACAGACCCAGCTGCCAAAAGAGCATCCCTGGTGCCTTGAGTCTTTTGTCTGGAAGCTCCACTTGAATGTTGACGTTGTGTTTCCTCCATTCTGTCTTTGTTTCAAGGGGGGTGCAGTGGGTTGGACCGGGTTCTGCTCTTCGGTGGGTCTGGGGTTTGAGTCCTGCGCAGGGTGCCTTGCGACGGACCGGCGTCCTGTCCCGGGTGTGTCCCCTCTGGCCCCGCACCCGGTGTTGCCGGGTTAGGCTCCAGCTCCCTGCGACCCTGTATGGGACAAGCGGTTTCAGATGATATGTGTGTGTGTGTCTGTGTTTCAAGTTTGCCTCCTCACTTGTCAGGGTGTGAATGCCTCTGCTTCTCAGGAGTCAACGGATGTGCACCGATGAGTTGTCGGCTGAGACGTTACTTCACCTGAGGGTTAACTTTGAGCGAAGGCCTCTGCAAAAAGTGCTTTGAAAAGCCAGCTCAAGGTCTGGAGGGAAATGAAGGGAACAAGAAACCTGATCTGGACCTTATGCAGCCACCAGGAATAATGAGCGGCATTATTTATTTAGGTGGCGTTGCTCTTGGGCTCGCTTGCGGCAGGTTTGACCCGCTCTGTCCCAGGAGCAAAGGGTTCTTCTGCAGACATTGGGTTCTCTGGCAACCTGCTTACCCTCAGACGCCTCCATGTTTCTAATGACACCATCGAGGTCAGCTCTGCGGCTCAGTTACCAGGTGCACCAGGCACCAGAAGACTGAACCTCCAAGTCCACAGTAGCCAGAGGAAGCCAGAAGGATGGGACTGGAATTGACTTCCAGTCCTGTCTCAACGGTCCTCGCTTGTCTGACCTATAAGGGAAACGGAAAGTGATTTTTCTGCGTTTATTCTACACAGCAGACTGGCAGCAGCTGCCAGACAGATCAGCAGACGGGTGGATTCCTCTGGTATTGGTGAGTGAGAGCTTCCATCTGAGCTGTTCCTGGAAAGGCGGAATAAAGCAGGGTTTAATTCGAGAAGGAGATTTGGTCATTTGGGACTCGACGTGTCTTTCACATCCGAAAAAGAATGACCTTTGTGGGCTCGGAAGTAGACGGCCGACGCTCCTTTAGGTCCCCTGGTTGTGCTGTCAGTCAAAAAGCTTTCGCGTGTCCTGGACGTGGACAGACCCAAGTTCGGAATGCAGTCTTGCAGTCTCCGTCGCTGTCCTCCGTTTCCTGTCCAGGCGTGACAGCTAGATGTATGTTTTTGTGCAGTTTCCTCTTTCCTCCAAGCTGCTCAGCAGTGAAGATCGATGGCTTTGATGTGTGCAGTTCTTTGGGGAGTCGGCGGCTGGACGATGAATGGAAAAGCACAGGCTCCGCCTTTGTGCTGAGAAAGCTTCCAATTGTTCCGTGAGAAAGAGACGGGAGAAAGAGAGAGGTTCCCTATTTGTGTAGACGGTGCGAGACGGGTTTTTAAAGTCCCCTACTGGGCCGGTGGCATAGAGGCCCGTTTGCAGTGCGGAGGGTGTTTGTACTGCCTCCCCCCCCCCCCCCCCCCCACACAAAATGTATTTGTCATGCTTCACTGGCCTTCTGGAAGCAAAACAATGTAAAATGTCTCATCGGATGATGAAGACAAATAGATTTTGTGAGATTTGAGCTGCTGGGGGTTAAAGCTGGGTCTTGCTAACAAGCAGACAGATGGACGTAATGGAGACGCCCCGTATCCCTGCAACGGACGACATGTGAGACAGCTCGTGCTCTTGTTTTCTGAGCCGCGTTTATCCATGTGGGTCGGAGCCGAGGGGGTTAAAAATGACTCCGGTGATTTTCATGTAGTTATAAATTTACATTTCAGCTGAGAAGTTGGAGCAGCATATTGGTTATTGGAAGTGATTTCTTGGGAAGAGCAGTAAGGACTGTTTTTTTAAGGGGAAGACATAATAATAATAATAATAATAAGAATAATGTTCATCGCTTTGGAGCACCAGAACATTTTTTACATTAAAAAATGTGAAAAATAGAAAGAATTGGAGGAAGGGATATACTGATTGCGAATGGATACAAAGAAAATATATCATTTCACGAAACTGCAGCTTTCACAAAGCAGGCGAAGGCCCCTGTTAGCAGGAACCGTGTCTGGGGAGGGCATTTACTGCGGTACTGAGGGGTATCCTCTCTAGGGGCGGCACTCCGTACGGCGCAGTGCGCTTTTCTCCGGGCCGGTGGTCTCACGCTGCATCCAGAGCCCTCGCCACAGCCGACCTCTCTGACAGGCATAGCTGAGGACGGACGGTGGATGGCGATGTCACAGCCTGGGAGCAATCGCAGGGCCCTGCGTGAGCTTATGTAAGACTATGTTGGGGGTGGGGGGGGTGTGTGATCAGCTTCTGCTGCTGCACTGCAGATCTGCTCTCTTCCCATGGCTGCTCAGCATTCTGTCCCCTCTGCCGCGAATGCCCCCCCCCCCCGAGGCGTCTGATTGGCCTGCACTCACTAATTATGCGCTACACATAGTCGTGTGGTTAATGTCCACCTGCTGCCGCTGCCCATGGTGTAAACACAGTGCTGTGGCTGGAGGTGGGGAGCGCGGAGAACCACTGCTACTCTCAAAACATCAAGTATAATAACTCATTAAAAAGACTAATTTTACTTATTAATCACCGACTGGACAAAAGTAATCACGACTGCTCAGGGGTCAGTCCCTCCCAAGTAGTTGTGGGTATCAAACCGTCTTTACACTTTGGTTGCAGACAGAGGCATTTAATGTAATGGTCTGTAATGTCTTTAAGTGAATGGACACATGTACCATACAGTTGGGCAGTAGCTCCTCCTGCCAGCATCCTCTTTAGCAGTAAAGATGATGAGGGTGCTGTGTCCCCGCGGCCAGTAAACGGTCATCGGGGCTGAGGACTCGCCCCAGTCCCAGCGCTCATGGGTCGAGGCGGCCAGCCATCCAGCGTCGGCACTTACAGCACAGCACGCTCTCACCGCCGGCATCACTAGTGCGTGAGTCTTTCCAGCCTTGTGCCACACTTGGCATATGCAAATAGTGAAGTGGGCGTGGCCTCCTGATGCTCCTTAGCAACCGTGAATCTGTTTGGTATGACATCACTCTCGGGCATGTGGCACAAATCTGCTTGTGAGGCTGCTTCTGGAATGACTGCCAGAGCTCAGACAATGGCTGAACAATGCACTCGGGGTGTCTTGGTGCCCCCCCGCACCATTTTATACTCTGATTTCTTTTCGGTCTGATCTGGACAGGTTTTCCCGCATGTTTTTATTGCCCTAGATGTAATTATGCAGCTGGAGTCCGGGATGGCATTGTCTCTTGAGGGATTGTGGTGCGCCGGGGGACGTGTCTCCGATGACTTGGGCGGCGTTCCCTAAAAGCTGGCAGCTTCGGACGATCGCACCGTTCCGAAATCCCTGCACCGAGGGGGACGACGCTCAACGTGGATCGAAATGGAAATCCTTACTGTCTCACACCAGTTCATTGTGTGAGGGTTACACCCCCTCTTTGGGGCTGGGGGGGCGGGGGCACACAATCTCCATACCCTTCTAATGAGCTCCCTGGGGTGGAGGTGGAGTCTTCTCCTTAATTAGTTTCGGGAGGGGGGATCTGATGCCAGATGGCTGCTGGGATCCCACCCTACCCGTGTTGCGGTTGTGCTTGTTCTGTACCCCATTTTTACTCCATCGGAACGTCTACCCGCAGACTGCCCTGCTCTTGAAGTAATGAACGGCTGCCGTGCTGCTCCGCTTAGCCAAGATGGTGGTACGCGTTCCCACAGCAAGGCATGTATCATTGTGCGATTCTGGTTTCAAACATGATAAAAATGTCGGAACGACACTTTGCTATGTTAATGAAAGCGCGTTAGCGGCGGATGTTCGTCCCGCAACACTGTACTGGCTCCCCCTGTTGGTAAGTTCCATCGAGAAGCCCCCTGCACTTGCATCATTGCCAATGAAGTAGTGAGCCCCTGACCGCGGTACTCCACAGTACTCCTGAGCTGGGAGTGCGCGCCGCTCTGCCGTTTGCGCCTTAGCCACATGGTTCACGAAGGCATTTCTTACTGGCACTTGCCAAAAACTTGGAGGCCTCCTGCGTGGATCGACAAGAGCACATTCCAGTTGTCTAAGGCGGCAGGTGGCTTCGGTCAGGGAAAGATGCACCTGCTCCTTTTTTCTGTCATCCAGACAGCTCCCCTGCTGTTTCACGCTGCACAGTTTTTAGACGTTATCTTTAAATATGTATTTTAAAAAATGTTGTTCCTGTCATCGACCAAGGAGGCTGGAACAGCTCATGTTCATGGTGAGCGGTGGAGGTGTTCAGAGGGGGAAGCTTAGCCTCTGGTTGACTTCTTAGCAGAGGGAGGCTGTGGGGTGACCTTCGGTCCGGTCCTGCACGTACCCCCAAAACAAGCGGTCCAGTGCACACACACACACACACACACACACCCATCCCCACATTGGTGGCTGCACTCCTGTGTGTTTGAATTGGTTTCCATCCACCTCAGCATGTGTATGTGAAGTTTGTGGGTTTCCTTCCACAGTCCAAAGACATGTGCTTCAGATGAACTGGTTACTTTGAATTGTGTGTGTGTGTGTGTGTGTTATGTTGTCCTGCTGTGTGAATTAAGTTGACATCTGTTGGTTCTGGACCCCTAGTGTGAGGCTCCTGAGCTGCTGGACAGCTGAGACCGTCCCTCCTCTTTCTGGCTCTCAGCACTGCCCCCTGGTGGTCATCACACACACACACACACACACACACACACACACACACACACACACACACACACACACACACACACAATGCCCCCCTACCAGCAGCAGCCTTTCAGTGCCGCTGCCCCTCCAAGCCTCTTAAGTCCTTTTCCAGAGATGCGACGGAAAAAAAAAAAATCCCCAAGGTGATTAACTTTTTTTTGTTCTTCCGGAAGATTATGTCGAATTTGCTTTTATTTTGTCGTCTAAATATGCGGAGTGAGACGCCCCGCTGTTTTGTTCTGTACTCGCGTTTTCCACGTAATCTCTGATCACAAAAGGAAGACTGTGGAGACAATTAGTTGTGAATATTGTATGCATCTTCCATATGGCCAGGCAGCTCACTGGTGCGTGAGTCCAAAAGCTGGACTTTAGCACCTGGTAACTGTTCAAGTCAGCAAATTGCCCTGTACATTGTTGGAGAGGTAAAACAAGTCGTACCGCACAAAAGAAGTCCAGTGATGTAGTAGTAAGACACACACACACACATTTTCAGAGCTGCTTGTCCCATACGGGGTCGCAGGGAACCAGAGCCTAAGGCCAGAGGGGGGAGGGGACACACCCAGGGCTGGATGCCAGCCCGCCACAAGGCACCCCAAGCGGGACTCAAACCCCAGACCCACCAGAGAACAGGACCCGGTCCAACCCACTGCGCCACTGCGCCACCGCGCCCCCCCGTTAGTAGTAAGACGTTCTTGGGAATCTCAGTCCTGGTGGTTGGACAGTAAGTACGGTGTTATCCCATCTTAGGGTGATAGTGTGGATAGCTGATAGCATGGTACTTTACTCTTCTGCCTTTGGACCCAGTGGTCACAGGTTTGAATCCCACCTCCAGCTGTAGTACCTTTGACCAAGGTACTTAGCCTGAATTGCTCCAGTAAAATTTCACAGATATAAATGGGTGAATATTTATAAGATGCTTTGGAGCAAAGTGTCAGCTAAATGAGTGAATGTAATGTGTTCCTAAATAAGCCTTTGTACCATGGAGCCTCGTGACATAATGACAGTAATTAATGGTAAAAATGGTGCACATCCCTGATCCCCAAAAGTGACTCCCATTTAAGCCTAAAATATCGCCACTTCCATTTAAAATGGACACTTCAGCAGTGCAGCTAAAGGCATTAGTTGTGCGCTGTGATTTATCTCTCGCTCTGCACCGTGGTGTTTGTTTGAAACCGTGGTCTCCTGTTCGTCGACGTACAAAAGCCGTGACCAAAATCACGACTGCTCCCTGCAAAGTGTTTCTTTTTTTGGGAGTCTTATGAATTGTGAGGATACTTGATAGGCTTATTGTTCAAAATGTAGTCCTGTGTGGCGCCGTCACGCGAACCCGGGGAGCACCATCTGCTGGATGCCACCATATCCAGTTAGTCGTGTAATCCCAGCTCTAAGACACATCCCTGCCCACTTTCCCAGGAGAACAAGTGTGTGTTCGCCAGTGCCCCCTTCTGTTTCCTTCTCCGTGCCGCTGCTACCCTGCTGCACTTGGCGGTTTGGCTCTCCTCCGTGCGCCGACCCACACCCCAGGCTCTTGCTCTCCCTCTGCTCTCCACGTGGCCCGGAAAAGCCTGGAACAAGCGGTGACCTTGCAGCGCTGCAGTGGAGGCAGGGGATGCCACGTCACTCACAAAGCAGTGGATCAGCAGCGGCTGAACAAATGGCCTGTGCACAGTGTGTGTGTGTGTGTGTGTATTGGGGGGGGCTTAGAAAGAAAGAGAGAGAGCGAGAGGCAATGAGAGAGAGGCAGTGAAGGCAGAAGCTCCCGGTTCCTCTCCCCGGCATATACCCGTAATAAATGTGCTGAGTGGTACATCTGGCGGTTCCTGCTGTGCACCACTTTAGACCCCCGCATTGGTCTGGCTCCTCCCTCTGGCAGCTGGGAGGGTTCTGCTCTACGGACGACCTGCTCCGGCGACTCGTCGGCCTCAGAGAGCATGAACGAAGGGACAGGTAGGCTGGTCGGTGCGAGGCTGGGGCCGCGGCTGGGAACAACGGTCGGCGCAGCTCGAGGGTACACGTGCAGCGTTCCTCTCTGGTGCAGTGTTCCATAAAAAGAGGCAACGCTAATAGAGTGCAAACCCATGGGAGGTGGCCACAACTGAAGTGCTCTGCTTAGCTGGAGTGATCTCTGTGCTCTTCCTTTTGGACCGTGTGTTAGATGGTCCCACTGCGTCCCACCGGAGGCTTTTTCCGAAGCGGCAGATTGCAAGCTGAGGTGATGCAGACCCCCGCAGAGTGTGGAGACCTCCTTGGTGGTGAGGATGCAAGAGCAAAAGCAGTTTAGCTGCTCTTACAAGAAGTAGTTGAGCTTGAAGGACTTTCCTTGCGTGCTGTTAGATGGAGACAGTCGAGGTCGGTGCCGCCTCCGGGATCCGTCCAGTGGCCCTCTGTAGGGTTGGTTTGGAATTCTGCAGGATTATCCTGTGTTTAGCTTGTGGTGAGGATTTAATGGGGAAAGCTAGGATTCCCTGCCGCTTTGCTCACGCGCTTCGGTGGGATCTCGGTCAAACCCTTGCGTTCAGAGGTTTTCGTTGCAGTCTCACGAAACACCCCAGCGAAGGCGTCGTCACACTCCGATTAACCGTCGTTTGGCGGCATAATTCTGAAATTCCCTTGTTGTTCGTTCCCAAGGAGTGAGCGCCCTTCCTCTGTAGGGCAAACTCCTTGCGTGATCCCGTATGGTTGGGGGTTGAAGACAGTGGTCAACGTTGTCGGCGCCACAACACCGTCAATGTTGAGTTGAAGTTTGAATGCCCTACAGCTTACGGAGAGCAGGACGTACAGGTAATGAGGGTAGAGCTACCGCCTCAAGAGCAAAGAATAAAAAGCATTTTGAACATTTATTTTTGCAAAAGCCCAGTTCCATCGTGTTTCCATTGTGTTTCTTGACATGAAACGTTTGGAGACCGTTCCACCGAGCATCGTTACCTGGTGATTTGAGAACATCACTGCACTTGGCTCTGAGGACCTTGTGGTGTAGGCTGAGTCCTATGGCATGGTCGGTTGTACGTGGGGGAATATCCGACACTTTTTGTCCCCAGATGTGCGGGATTTTACCTGGCATGTGGAGCGAGTGTCCTCGTTCGGGGACGTGTTGGGTCTTTGCAAGCGTTCGGTTTTGAGCAGCAAGGGACGTGTCCCTCCAACGTTCAGCAGCAGAAGCAGGCGCAGTTGGCTGTAGCGTCTCCACGGTTCCGATGCTGGGGGGTTTGTGGATGTCCTATTAGGGATGTGACGGAGCCGATGAAAATGCGGATTTCAACATATAAATCCGGACGGATCCAGATGCGGTTGCGGTTTTTAATGAAAATTCAAATGGAAAGTATCGTTTTGACTAATCCGCATGCACATATCAATTAAAAGATAAAAAGAAATATTTATTTGGTTTCCACTTCACACACAGGACTAATTTTCCTTTCCAGCAATTAAAAAAAAAGGTTTATGCTCAAATTTAATATTAATAAGAATATAAACATTCATTTATCTCAATATGAGTATTTCCATTTAAAAACTTGAAAGAAGCTGCATATATGGAACTTGCACAAATTGTTTTACCCTGTGCAAAAGACCACAATGACATCCATGGTATGCAAAGTGCTACAAAGCAGGAATAATGCATTTCACTGTGTAATTGATATGCAAGTAAATGCACATTTATATTTGCATTTATTTATTTAACAGACGCTTTTTTCCAAAGCGACTTCCAATGAACTCTATGTAGTGCTCTCAGCCCACACACCTTATTCACCAAGGTGACTTACACTGTTAGATACACTACTTGAAATGGGTCACTCATCAATACATCAGTGGAACACACTCTCTCTGATCACAAATCACTGAGTGGCGCTTGAGTAGTGATTTGCATATAAAGGTGTATAGTGGTGAGCATGTAGTACTGTACTGTAGTACTACTGTACAATCATTAATAGTCACAGTCTCTCTCAAGTGGATCTACACTTGCGGACAGCAACGAATATACATATAAAACAAAGCTTATGCCGAGCTGTGCTGCTTTGACTACTTTTTCCACATCAAATCCGTATCTGCCGAAAAAGCGTTGATAAAATTCGACGGATTTTGGTTCTCCCAAAAATATTCGCAGTATATCAACATTCGAATTCAAAGTTTTTCACATCCCTGATCCTAATGCAGGATATAGCTGAAGAGGAGAAAAGTGATATCGAGGACATGAAAACGTCACCAGTGTCTTCTCCGAGCAGATCGACGGAATGACTGCTGTTGCTATGGCGACAGCGATGTGCGACAACAGTGGGACAGAAGCATTTTTTGGTCCTTGGTAGCTTTTAATAAAGAGTCTTATGGCAGTTGATGGCCCAAACGGGTGATGGAGACCATGTGGAAGAGCCTCGTAGGTACAAGAGCTGCTTCGGAGCAACACGCTCGCTTTGCGTTGGACACAATCCCTGCAAGTCAACCTCAGTATTGATCGCTTTTGTCAACCTTCTCGGTCTTCACTTCGGCTCCCTGAGCGGTCCATTGGCCGGTCGTCTCGGAACTTACGCACACGTGTACAGACAACCCCAGATGAGTAAATGTTCCTGCGGGAGAGATGTTCAGTGCCGCTGTATGAGTCGCCCCCTCATTCAAGCCCCCCCCCCCCCCCCCCACTTGTGACAGCGAGGAAGGAAATGTCAGGCATTCCTGGTTTTCGACAAAAAGAACGGCTGCCCGTGGGACAAGGCGGCCCCCTGCCCGGGTCTGTTGCAAACATGCCGAGCTGATAACTCTCCGACCCGAAGGCAGCTCCCGCGAGGGGGTCGCGACCCCAGAAACGTGTGCAGGGCTCAGATGCGTTTATTGACGTCACTGCGGTGCGCTTGGAACGCATCTTCAGGACCCAAATAATCCGCTGCAGCGGACTGGGCTTTTATGCACCTTTTCAACCTAATCACTTTGTGTGTGTGTGTGTGTGTGTGTGTGTGTGTGTGTGTGTGTGTGTGTGTGTGTGTGTGTGTGTGCGTGCGCGTGCATGCGCAGCTGCAGGATATCGTATGTGCTGACACATGAAATCAGCAATCGAACCGCTCCTTCAATAGTTGCTGCTCCCAAAAGGCTCCGCTGCTCTTGCAATGAACTGGCCTCTGTCTTACCGTAGTAAGTGGGTGTCGACTGTAGGGACCTTGTTTTTCTCTCTGCCACCTAGTAAAAGGGAGTACGGCAAGTAGTAAAAAGGCCGCAAACCAGCAGAGTTACGACGGTACGCGGTTTTGCCCAGCACTTTTCGTAGAGTCCTTTCATTTCAGACGCGGAACGCAGTCCTGTTTACCGCAGTAAAGGAGCTGGATTTTGGGAGACTGCTCAAACTGATAAAGCATACAGAGGAACTGCGGCCGTGTCATAACAAGGGTCTCCCCTCTGTGCAAAAACACACTAATCGCCGGATATCCAAATGCGCTTTGATTGCTGGTGATTGTGAGCCTATCCCAGAGCTGCTGTTCTCATTAAATATGTACCAGGCGGATATTATAATATTCTAATATTATATTATTAGTTTTATTCTATTATTATTTTAATCTATATTAGATATCAGTTTATTTTATATTAGGATATTAATAATATTTCTATCATTAATAGAATAGAAATAGAAATTGCCCTTGACCTCTGCCCTCTGCTGGCTGCTCTCTCTCTCTCTCTCTCTCTCTCTCTCTCTCTCTCTCTGCTTTACTCATCCGGGTGTCTTCACATTCCTCTGTGAAAGAGTAAGAAGGAAACGCCCGAAGTGTGTGTTCAGTTGCTGAAGAAGTCACATTTTTGGCTACATTTCAGGGGTCCTCTGAAAGGAGACGGGATTCAGCCTGCGACGGGTGTGGTGTCTTAGATGAGACGTTGCCGATTTGTGTGTGTGCGGGGAGTCAGGCTTGCCACTCGTGCCGCAGGTGCGTGAGCGACTGAGGAGAACCAGGCGCTTGGACTCCAGAAGCCCGTGGCCCTGACAGCGGGCCTCCTGTCTCCCACCCCCCCCCCCAGCACAGCACTGGCGCTTGGGCACAGTGGGCTGTCTGTCTGTCGGGTGTTTGTGTAGCGGGCATGCCAGCTACCACGGTGGAGGGAGGAAAAGCTCTCATTCCCTCGGGAGGGGTTGGCATGGTGTGGGACGGGACAGAAGAAATGCCTCCCCTGAGGCTTGGGTCCTGGGGGGGCGACATGGGGGCACCCTGCAGGAGATAAACGAACTGCTTGGGGAGAGGTTTCCCACTGGCTTCAAAGTGTCCAACAACCCCCCCCCCCCCCAAGGAGACGGGCTTCGTAGTGTCCATCCAGGTATGTCCCACAATCTGGGGACCCACCCTCCCGGTGAGTCGTGTCCAGCCTGGGTGACCCCCCCAAGCCCACTGGCCGAGAAATGCCCATCAAGAGGAGCGCTGGCAGTCTGGGAAGCGGGACAGTAATTACTCCTCGGCTGAGCTCTCAGGGAATGAGGTCCGTTTAATCAATACCACGGGAAGCCTATGTACGGCCCGTGGTCACGTGGCCCGGGTGCGAGGATTTCAGTAAGACGCATTACGGATCCCTTTGCGGGACCGCGAGGCTCTGCATCTGGTCGTGTGTGTTTCGCCTGCCATCGAGTGTGGGCAAGGCTGTCGAGCGCTTCGTTCCTCGCAGTGTGGGACACGCCAGGCTGTGCGGCTCCCCTGGAATGTGAGCAGAGGAGAGGGAGCCCGGCGATCGCACCGCGCCTGTGGGATCGGATCACGGCGCTGTCTGGGCCGGGTGGACGGGCTGCCTGGAGACAGGGTAAGTCCAGGGAAATGCTGCACGTTAACTTTTCCCGCTCTTTGCCCGTCACTCTGTTTACCACGGTGCGCCTCAGACTGGACTCCTGCTCAACCCTTGGCTCGCGTTAAAAAAGCTCTGCTGGAACAGCCGCGTTCCGTTCCGAAGGAAACGCCCGTGTTTGTTCCATCGGTACGTTCGGCGAGGGGTACCGTGTTTTACCGTCCGTTTAATTTATCATCGCCGTTTTATATTTCACCCTCTGCCGTTTCAGGCTATTTGGTTAATTAATTTTCCAGGACTTATCTGTTGATTCAGATTAATTGAGCTTCAGAGAGCGTTGCAGTATTAGAGCGAGGGGCCGGTTGGCGAAGGCCACTCGCAGCCGAAATGCCGCACTGAGTGGAACGCTTTTGTCAATATTCAACGATTAATGGAGCTGAGTAGCCCTGCCTTCGTAATACAGACTTCCTGAGAGGCTTCTTGGCTGAACAGCTTCCTTCTAGAAATATCAAAGCAATTACTTGCCTGTTTAAGCAAATTTCTTGCCAGTGTTAATCTTTGGTAATAAAGAGTTTCGGTGGCGGAAGATCAGTTCGAGGCGCAGCAGCAAAACGGCTGAAGTTGGTCACACGTGGTACCTGTCCGTCGTCTGTGTGTCCTTGGTTGCCGCCATAGACCTCTTCGCACAGGTGATGTGTGATGTACCCCAGGTTTCCTCTCATCTGTAGTCCACTGTCATTGTTTATCATAGGGTGGCTTCCCTAGAAGTCATCAGTTTGTGCTGCAGCCTAAGTGTGAACCGTCCCCCGTAATCAGCGCCTCTTCACTTTGAGATGATGAGCTGCAACTGCACAGTACAGACCGCGGTAAACTGCAGCCATCAGTATGATGGCTCGTTAGGTGAGTTGAGGAAAACCTGCTGTAATTTCCAGACACGTTTTTTTTTTTTGCTGATAAAGCTTACGTTCTTTGAACGGTCATTTACGAAGTAGGTTAAACAAGTCCCGAACTTGATCGCTTCATTTAAATGAAATGGTCAAAACCTAAGAACAAGGGTATAAGGTGTTCATCGTAATCACCGATTAACTGAAACGATAAACACCTTTTTAATGGAAAGCAAATGTGTTTATCTATGATTAGTACATGACCAACACAAATTGTAGGAGCCCTCGGCTAACGGCGTTTATGGTCTTAGTTGTGCTGTTTACCCAGTGAACAGCTCCATCGCACGCTCAAATAAAAAGGACGGAACGTGTCCACCCAGTGATCGGCCGGGACCGGAACCACGGCGAGCCGCTGTTCTCGAGCGTCCCATTTCCGAGGAAGAACCGCGAGCGCGATGATGTCGAAAGCCCCTTTCCTGTTTCCCCTTAAATATCTGTGTTTTTCTGCCCCTGAAAAACAATTGCTTTTCTTTCCTTTCCACCGACCCCCTCTCTTCCGAAGCAATTTTGGTATTTCGCTGACTGGCCGTCCACCCACATGTTACTGGAAGCAGAGAGCATTGGTGGAATGTGCCTTGTGTCAGCGCTGCGGTCGGTGTGTGTGCTCAGCACTCCACGGTCTGCCCGCTGCAGCTCCCTGGCCTCCCCGCAAGGCTCTCGTCCCGCCGAACGTTTTCCTTCGTCTATCCGTCCGATGGTTTCCCACCATGCAGTTGCTCAGATTCCCAGTTTCCCGGGACCTGCGTGTGGTTTACCGTACCGGTGAGAAGTGTGACTGTATCTGGGCAACCCGGCGAACGCTGGACAGACGTGACGCCTCGTTTCCTGATCTGACCTGTGAAACAACTCAGTTTACAGCCGCTGTACTCAAACTTTTGACTGCTACTGTGATCTAGCCCTGGGACCTGTATATGTTGCACACTCTTGCCGTACAGCCTGTGCTGCGGGTTGTGATTTTTGCGCCACGTGGTCCGTAGCTCAGACATTTGCTTCTCTGGAGCAGGATAATTTCATGTGGCAGATGAGGATTTCCTTCGGCCAACGCAGGATTGTCTGATGCTGCCGGTTGCCGCAACATCTGGCTGTCTGGAGGGGTTGCGGGTGTCATTACCGTCACAGGTTACCACAGCGAGGATGGCTGACGGGAGCTTGTCACGTAGCGTCTGCCACATCGTTCGCCTCGACTGTCTCGGCCACCCGGGTCTACAAAACATCCCTTACGTCGGCCGTATTTACCTTATTAGACATTGTTAACCGCAGTACCACGCTGGCTATCTTGCTTTATGTGCACCTTTGGTACCTGGCAGATCATATCTAAAATAAGCATGTCTTGCAAATTAAAATCCTCACAAATTATGAACGTTTTACGAAGCACTGCTTTTTTGCTTCATCGCCTTACTCATAGTATTTTACCCTCCTTATTTATGAATGTGTAACATGTTCTAAGCATTTAATATTATTATCATTCCAGAGCTTTCAGGTGCATGTCAGCCTATTTGTGTGCATGTTTATGTCTCCAGAGGGAAGGTAGATGCCCTCTAACTGTTAACATGTGTCATTATGTATTCAAAAAACGAATAGAACGGCAGTCGATATCCCAACGCTTAGGTTTGTAATGATTCACTCTCCGTTGACTAGTAATGTGCACAAGACATTAGTAACACATTTAACAATGTTGTGTCATGCCTGGAGGAGGCGTGGTGGCACAGGAGGTCGGACCGGGTCCTGCTCTCCGTTGGGTCTGGTGTTCGAGTCCCGCTTGGGGTGCCCTGTGATGGACTGGCGTCCTGTCCTGGGTGTGTCCCCCCCCCCTCCAGCCTTATGCCCTGTATTGCTGGGTAAGGCTCTGGCTCCCCGTGACCCTGTATGGGACGAGGGGTTTCAGATTGTGTGTGCGTCATGCCCGATATTAGGTAATCAATACACTTGTCTGCTGTCTACTTTCATATTCTGCTTTGCACCTTTTCTGAACGACTTCTCTAGAGCAGGTAAGACCGAGTTAATCTTGTCTCGTTCACCCGTTCCATCAAATAAGTGATATGTCATAAGTGGGAGAGTCTGCATGGTGCATCTGGTACATTGCTGGTGTCGTGGTGACACTGGATCCAAGCTGCTGTTTGGAGATCAGAGGCTTTCCCAGGCCAGGGTAATCTCCTCCGCTCAAAGGGGCAGCGGGGGGCAGTTTTGGCCCTCGCTGCATTAGATGAGTCTCAGATGGAGGCCACTCAATGGAATCCAAACATGCTACGCTGTTTTTTCCGCTCTCTGTTTCTTGCTGACGGATTGCGTTCGAACGTAAGCCTTCTTTGGTCCCACAGATATATAAAATTGAATACATTTGATTTGATGCCTGCAGTAAGGACACCATATTAACAGTTGCGTACAGGTGTCTTTTTGGAATTCCTACAAGGCGCTTTATCATCATTTGGAGGTTGTTTTCATCTACATTCTTTAAAGCAGTTGGGAATTTAGTGGAGTTTTTTGCTTCCAAACTTTTGCCACTTTTTCTTTTAATGTTTGAATACTTCTAAAATGCAGATAATTATACCCAGATGATGTAAGGTGTTTCCATAAAAATATTATTGAAATATTAAAAAAAAAAAAAAAAACAAATACAGCATAAGTAGAAAAAAATAGCGTGAGAACTTAGTTCTGTGAGTTTTTTTTAATATTTAAAATAAAAAGAGGGTGTGGAGTAGCGTGTCTGATGTTATGCTTTAACTTAGAAAAATTAAATTCACTTAGAATTGTTTTTTTAAAATAGACACCCAGAGCGTTTCCTGAATATTCATTTGTATTCTCGTTGTCATCTGCAACAATTTATAATCAACACAGTCCGAAAGTATTACAGTGTAGTAATGAATTCTTTTGTAGTTTTCTGGAACGACAAATTACATGATGTAATCTTGTGGTCACAACACAAATAAAATGTTGGGTAACAATGTTGCCTCGTTGATTTATTTTTTCATTCATCCATTTATTTTTTTTAAGTCTAATACCCTAATTAGTCTAAATCAAGTTTAATGAGCATAAATGCAGAAGAAAAATCTTTTTAACTGGGGCTTTTAGCCACAGCTGTGGATTCATGATAATCGCAGAAGTTGGGAGCCTCTGCATGTTTCTATAAATCCCAATAAATCACACTTCGCTGGGCATTCTGGTGTTTTGTCTTTTTGGGTAAATCGTTTGTGCTCTACTGGAAAAGTGGTACATATAGGCCTTCTTCACATAACGAGTATAATTATTTTATGAAGATCTTGTAAATTATTGTAAAAAGAACTTCATGTTATCATTAGGAAAAAGAGAGATAATGTGTCCCTGAGCCGCAAAACATTCACACAGTTTTTTTTTTTTTTTTTTTTTTTAACCAATCATTCCGTATTACTGCAGTATCTTTCAAACATAGAGAAGATCTAGTTCAAAATTAAGTGCAGAGTATCAGAATTTAACTAGACCCCTTTAAATCCAGGATTAAGACCCATCTGTTCAAAATTGTTCATACATAATGCATTTTGTTGTTTTATTCTGTTGTGAATAAGCAGTATGGAGGCACAGCAGGTACCTCACAGCACGTGCTCACAGTCCAAAGAGGTGATTCTGCTGAACTGGTGACTCTAAACTGCCCCGTGTGCACGTGTGTATGTGTTATACACAAGACCATATTAGACAAGCGGCTACTAATGATCAGTGGTTTTGCTGTTCTTTTATAGTGGCAATTTTTTAAACCCTGAGATTTATTGTAAATTGCATTAGAGCTTTGAGAAGTGGTATTTAAATGCGCTGTATGCATACACAGGGTGCATTGTGGCACAGCAAGTAACGCCAGTCCCTCAAAACTCCTACACTACGGAGTGCGTGTTGGGTTTGAGCTTAGGTTATGAAATGTCACGTGCCACTCGTCAAACACACATGGATAAAAGCAGTTGTAAACCACTTCCGTTCCTGTCTTGCCTTGGAAACCACACATGTGGGCCTTGACTTGATGGCATTTCCATCATCTATAATAATGATATTAATTATGACCATGAAAAACTACAAAGTCCAGTTGATTTTCTTTGCACAAAAATGTACAGGCTGCCTGTAGGCAAGATTCTTATGAGTGGGCTATAGAGCAGAGTGACCCAACACCATAACCCATATGGTTTATAACAGACCAACCTCAGAGATAACTGATGGATTATGGACACCGTCGGCCAGGGTGCTACTGCAGGCTTGGTAGCTTCCAGGGGAAGATTTTTGTAAATGCTTCTACAAGTCTTACTGCAAGCTTCCCTTTGGCAAAAGTCAAAGTGTAAAACAGCAACTGTTGACATAGCAACTGTGTAGGCCTGTTCCCAGTGGCTGTTGCTGGAGGTGAAATACCTCCAAGGTCAGACTGAGAAAGGCTCCCTTGTGCCAGATGCCAGCACAAACAGTGCCCTGGGCCAGTCATAGCAACTGAGCAGGGCGGTGTCCTCTGTGCCTCAATATCCCCAGTGTTTCCACAGCGGCACCAACTCTGGACCCAAGGTGCACACACCAGCCCAGGAGCGGTGGGCCACAGGCACACAAACTCGACTGCGGGGATACAGGGTATCGTTTCCTGTGATGTGACTGGCAGCCGATCCTTAGAGGGTCAGATTTCTACTCTCAGTGGGATTTCACCTATTCGTCTAGCTTCAGATTACAAGTAGGTCACTGACTTGGAGAACCATTCTTCTCTGTCAGTGTTTTGTCAGTCAACGAACTTGGATATACAGTACGAAACCTGGTAAGGTGACATTCATGGATCACTTTGGTTTCAGCTTTGATTTGAATCACAGTCTGATTTTTCAGATAAATTTATACAGTATTTAATGTAATTATTGCTGTGATTAATCAGACAGTGAAATTGGCTTGAATGGAGAAACTCAAGGTCCCCTTGCATGTGTGGGTAATGGATTGAGAACTCATCCAGAGGGATCTGTTCTGTGAAACCACCACCTGACTGGCAGGCAGTCGGGCTTGAGCGGACTCTCCCATCCATACTGTATTTATTCAGCCTTAATATATGTGGTGAATTTCCCTTGACATTACAGTGAATTAGTTCAGTAACGATCTGTCTCTGACCCCAGAGGTAGACTGACTCAATCCATCGTCCCCACAGATATCTGATTGGACTGTGATCCTGATGGGGAGGATCAGCAGAATGGCTTATGGAATGTAATGTTATAACACGGTGGCTTAAACCTGGGCCTTTAATCCTCCCCTTTTCCATGAATACACACCCTTCTGAGAAGCGGATCAGGGCCTTTTCAGCCCCCATGGTGCCTTCTGGTGAAGTTGTATCATTTGCTAAGGAGGAGGGCTCTCCAGGGAGAAGGGGTTGGTATGGAATGACATCTGTGGACACTTTGAGATTGTACAAGAAGCAGGGCTCAGGACGCCATTTGTCCTGGGAGGTTGCTCTTAAAAGAAACCAAAGCTCTTACAGCCCAAGGCTGTTTTGAGTTCCGAGCACCAGTCGCTGTGGCCTTTCTCTGACTCTCTCAGAAAAAGGCAACTGACACGTGGAATCCTTCATGCACCTAATCACAGCCTTCTAGGTACGCTCCTTATTCTGCCTAGCAGATTGCTACCATGATGCTTTGGACAGATATATAGTAGCTTCCACGCCAAAGTGCTGGGAGAGCCCTAGGTAACATCATCATGCCCACTGAGCATGAAGCCCATGCAGTCCTCTGTGTATTTATATACCCCTCAGTGACCCTTAGAGGTGATCTGAGCATGCTCAGAATGACCAGTGAGAACATCACTCATATAACATATGTTGTGTCTCTTTACAATTCTGTTGAGGAACATGTCCTCAGCTGTACGCCTGCATCTTTCCGTCTCCTCCTAGCGGGATAAATCACTTGGGTTTCTTGTCTGTTTCTCCTCAGTGCGGTCACTGAGCAACACAACTGTTGCTGTCCGGTGCCACGCCGCCTTCCCTTTTTCACAGTGGGGTGGAAGCTCTAAATTGTAAATAAACTGTAAATCAGTTCTCACAAAACCATGCTGCTGCTCAATGGGCTTCTAAAATGGAACTCCAAGTTTTAATACTGTAATGGAGATGGCTGTGGTCTCCAAATACATGAGTCACGTCTGTTTTTAGGGCTTAAGAATGTCCAGGTTCTTCCAGCCACGGGTCTGGAGGAGGGGCACTGGGAAGTCAAAAGGCTGGCACAAGGGTTCGAGTAGTAGAGATGCCATGGAGAACTGGACACACTCCTCAGCTCTGTGGTAGGGGCATATAAAAGAAAATGAATAGTCTGGTGGTGCTGTTAGGAAAACCACACAATTTTGTTGTGTAAAATACAGGCTTTTCTTACGTAATGAGTCCAATTTGCTCCTGATAACCTGCTTCTAAGATGAATTCTCATAAAGTGAACTCGGTCGTCAATAATGTAAATGGAGAAAAATAAATTATGTCTTCCTGGCATTCCTTGTGTGAGTTGTATATGTCATACAAATGTTAGGGAATGATTTACACGAGCTTTCAGTGCAAATTCTTTTAACAGAAGTGCTCATTACACAAAGCAAACCTTCGTTTTATTAAGGGTCCAGCATTTGATCGTACAAACACAATCATTTGCGTTTCTGTTGCGTGGGCACTAAAGACCCATCCATCCATCCATCCATCCATCCATCCATCCCGCTTGTCCTAGTAGATTAATTTTATAAAGCATATGAAAAGGAAAATAAAATGTTGTTTTGCACCTCTTTGGTAATTAAATACAAAAAAGTTGTTGAGTATCATCGTTGAAATGGCTTTTTAAAGACAAGCAACAAATACCTGTATTGTGAAAGCAGGTGTGTGAATTGTGCTGCAGTATGATTATGTATTTATGTCAGGTTAATAAAGTAGTGGTCAAAGGTTAGTGAACATTTTATTGTAGGATTTTAATTATGTTCCTTGCTTTAGTAGTGTAGTTGTTTCCTTGATCTTATCCTAGTGGCACATGGTGTCACCCTTCAGGAATTTACTACACAGTACACTCTTTTTGTACCACAAATCACCCTCCACCGTGGTGGAGAGACACTTATTAGGTCATTCCAGTCAACAAAAAAGGGATTCCATGTTCAAACCATTAAAAATGAAGTCGAAAAGGCACAAGATTAACTCTAAGGAACTTCCCTTGGCTAAGTGTGTGTGTGTGAGAGATGCTGATGATGTAAACATGCTTATACTTGGTGTTTAATTGAATGATGTCCTTTGTTTTCATCAGCGCGGTCAAACCCAATAAACGGAGAGGTTTGTTTAGAAGAAAGAACGCGCCTAGGAGCGAAATTAAAACGTTCACAGAGAACGTGAATGAAAAAGCGAACAAAGTACACAAATGTGTTCCAGCTGCCTGAGCGGTTCAAACGGGAGTTTCTGCAGCGAGGCTCTTTGATGGTTTTTTCATCGTGCTGCCCATCTTTAGTTGCTGGCTGGAGATCCTGAGGGCCGTATGTCTGTTACTGTGGTCCTGGGCTTGATGCAGCGAGCAGATTGTGTTTCGCATACCGTGGTTGTTCTGCGTAAGCCTCATCTTGTGGCTCTGCACAAAATTACCCTTTGTTTCTTCGATTTTAGACGTTCATTGGAAGGTTTTCGCCCGGTTTCTCGTTGTTGAACCCAGCAGTGCGCACTCCTGAAACGTGGGCGCTTTAGTGCACCTCTACAAGATAACATCTGAAACAGTGTTGTGTTAAAACAGTGACCTCACTCCCGTAATGGCTTCCAGATGCGGCACGGCAGACGTCTGTGTTTGATTTTCCATTTCGTTGTAAAATCTCGGTCCGTGCGCTTGGAGCTAATGCAAACATTTGGAATGCGGTGTGACATCACGGCGAGGTTGTTTATTCTGCCGAAGCGCTCGCGAACGGAGTTCTTGCAGGACCTCGCTGGGCTGGGAGGAAAAACATGTCTGGTTCCTATTACTGAGCGCTGCTCTGGCGCGATCCTTTTTTTCCTGCTGAAATGAAATTCTTCTGCACTTACAGCGCACGAACCCCCGCGATAGGAACTCGGACTTTTTTCCAGATCCGTGTGTGACCGAAGCACGAGAGCGTGTAAGCCTGACAGTTCTCGGATTCGCTAGGTTAAGTAAGGGAAATAGCGCTGCGTATGCGATCAGGTAACGACGTTGGCCCGGAACCCGTGGGCCTCTGGTGACTTGGTGTGATGCGGCGAGACTCTGTAAGCGGTGCCAAGAAGAAGGGCTCGAGTGTGGAATTCCCTGACTGTGACATCATCGTGTGCAGACGGGACAGAGTTTCCCGGCTGTGACGTCATTACACGTAAGGGGCTGATCTTCCCCATCATTACGGCACCCTGTAGGAGGGGCTGCGGTATCGTGTTCGAATGGCAGCTGGTAAACAGAGACGGATTAACAGCAGACAGACGGACTTGAAGCTCAGGGATGAGACAGACACGCCGAGTGAGTGAGTCCCCTTTCCTTCTGGATATTAGTCATAGAGCAGACATGATGTCTGACAGGTGCTCTGTGAGAGGCAGCTTAAGATGTTGACATTTAATCATTTAGCTCATGCTTTTCTCCAAAGTTAACTTACCATGTTAAGCTACTAACATTTATTTACCCATTTATACAGCTGGGTAATTTTACTGGAGTAATTTAGGGTAAGGACCTTGCTCAAGGGTACTGAAGTTATAGGTAGGATTCAGATCTACAGCCATCGGGTCTAAAGGCAGCAGTTCTAACCACTACGGTACCAGCTGTCCCCTAACGGCCTGTTATTCGTGGTCACTCAAATTGACATTGATCATTTTGACGAATGTTCTGTTCGAACTAGCGCTGATTTACTTGATTTGTTTCGGTATTTGTAATGCTTACTGTATAAAGCTTGCTCCTGATACATGTGTCCAGCTGCATGTGAAGGGTTAATCAATCTCTGATTCTGAACCAGAAGAACGCAGAGCATGATGGTCCAGTTTGGAAGGTCCAAATGAGAAACATGGCCATCTGGGGGCTATGTGAGTATATGAGCAATCATGTTTTTGATGGGCAGTAAATTTACGCTGTATGGGCTCACTCTTTTTATTTTTAGCTTTACTGATAATAAGCATTTATCAGGTGGGTGTTGCATCTCAAATTAATGTGAATATTAATTATATGGCATTGTAACTGCAGAACTCAGTAAGTGAATAGTTAATATTTCAGTAGGTAATGGGGGTGCAGGCAGCGTTGTGAGTAGAGCTGCAGCCTTTGGACCCAAACGTCACAGGTTTGAGACTCACCTTCAGCTGTAAGTAGGTTAACTTTATGAGTTGCTTTGGAGAAAAGCATCTTGTAAAATGTGTGTTTTAAAACTGTGCAACCAGTAACTTCAAAGTAATTGCATAGGTTAAGTGAAGATCGAACATTACGGTTAGAATCAAACCATTTAAACTTGGCAGAAAGCAGCACAGGTTCAGAAGTTCAAGGGATGAAATACTTCCAATCATACAGATGTCATTCGAGCTGTGTCATGACTGAGTGAACTTTCACCCTCCCTCATCACCTAGCGCCATGGGCTTCTGCTGTGGGTCTGGTCAGGGGCCTAGTCAACAACCAGAACCAAGCGTGTCTTAATCAGGACTCCACAGCTTTATGGACGAGCGGGTGAACGGAGCCGAACTTGACCTGTTGACTTTTCCAGTCATCAACTCAGTATAAAGACCTTGCTTAGTGGTGGAGTCGGTGAAGTTCCTGGATCAACTCAGTCGCCATGTTCTCTTCATCTTCATCCTCAGCTGTGAAGTGCTTGTGAATTCGTTTACGGAGCTATTTTCTGCTGCTCTGCTAGAGGCTGTCCCCATCAGTCAGCGCAAAGAGCTAAAAAGAGGCCCGGAGTTGCTCAGCTCCTGCTCCGTGGAAAGCGACGGGTGAGATAGCGCTAGACCGGCGGCAGCTGTTCTGTCTGCTGGAGCCAGGAACAGTCGAGTGGTCAAAAATAACCACCGAGAATCACAAGTATGGACTGGGTGGTACAAGGCCAACGTGGTCAACATGGTTCATGCCCCTAGATTCAGGAATGGACACGGAGTGACATGGGGGTTGTTGTTTTTTCTTTTTTTTTTTTTACAGTCTTCTGTTTGATGTTTGTGATGAAAAAAGAAGAGAGGAAGTAATCGTTGTCCCCTTAGGGGGAAAAAAACCAAAGTTTATAATTAGAGGACAACACCACCTTCATCTTCAGACGTGTGCTGCCTCTGTAAACGTTCGCCATCTGGGAGCTGTTTCGGTTGCTTCCTCTGCCAGCCCTTGTTAGCCCTGCATGGCCCCTATCTCAGGGGCACTTTAAGGAGATCCCCACTGATTCTGGGGTCGTTATTCTCTTACCCAGATATTCCTATCTCCAAAGGCCTGATAGGCAAACAGCCAGATTCTTGGAGTCGGGGTCAGCCGGTCTTCGATAGACAAAGTCGCCACAGTGACGTTCCATCCTTTGCGTGTAACTGGAGTGGGTGGGTGGAAATCAGTCCAGATTTACTACAAGAGATGAATCAGATCTTCTGTGGAGATCCACTATTCCATTTCTTTTTCTTCATCTGACGGCAGATGTTTAGCTGGTAGCTGTTAAGAAGTTCGCGTAGCCCTTGAGCACAGCTCACTCTGATTTAATACCAAGTTGCAGGGCATCTTATTTCACTTTTGACTGTTGTCTCCTCAGACAAGTGGGCTGAGACACAACAGCACAGGTTTCTGCCTTTGGTTTCAGTTGCTGGTGGAGAACTGTAGGCTGCAGTAGACAGAGCGGGATGAGTTTTGAAAGGGAACCCAAGAACTCAGCAGAGCGAGAGCTGCCTGCTATAACTACCACCCTGGATTCCATAGTCGTCCGTTGACAGAGATACTTCCTCTCGTTCGGGAGAGGGGGCTTCCTGAGTGACCTCGCGTGTGTCCCCGTGCATGTCTTCCAGTGCTGTGGGACAGCATGCCCCTCCCTACAGCTCCCTCTGTGGGAGATCTCCTTCCAGCCGGGCTCCTCCCCCGCTTCATTAGTATTCGCCGTTCGGCACGGTTAGCGTGTGGCTAGAGGAATTCCCTCCCCTTCTCAGTCAGTGCCAGCTCCCACGCCCCCCATTCCCCACCTCCTGTCTCGCTGCCTGCAGCCCGGAGAGCCCGGCGGAGCAGGCTGGAAGAGGAACGAGCCGAGCCATCATTGCGCTCTGCGCCCTCTACGCGCCCAACCGTCCACCACAAACTGAGGGCCACACAGTGGTCATGTCTGGGGTGCCTCCCTGACCAAGTGGCAGCTGACATGTGGTGTTTACACTGTAACTCAGAGAAGACCCAGTCTCTGCTGGAGCTGGAGCTGGAGCCGGACGGCCGGTAAGGCAGCCTGGGGCTAAGAGTGTCTGTGTGTGTCCGTGTCGTTGAGCTGAGTGAAGCAGCAGGTGACACTCAAGTTGACTCGGTGACAAGGGACAGCATGTGGTAAACGGAGGCTTTTCTGGTTTGTCTGTGTCTGTGTGTGTGTGTGTGTGTGTGTGCGCGCGCGCACGTCATCCCATACACCATCGCTTCACTGACAGCCGACGGAGGGAGGAACCAGAGTGATCTCTCTGCCAAAGGAGACCAATCTGCTCAGCACTATTAATACCTCCTTTTACTTTTGCTGTGTTGCATCTGTAAGTACCTCTGAATAAGAGCGTTAATCCAATGAGCTCATATAAAAATAGCTATTTGTGTTATTAATATGTGGGCGTGGTGGCACAGTGGGGTTGGCCAGGGCCTGCTCTCTGGTGGGTCTGGAGTTCGAGTCCCGCTTGGGTTGCCTTGCGACGGACTGGCATCCCATCCTGGGTGTGTCCCCTCCCCCTCCAGCCTTTGCGCCCTGTGTTGCTGGGTTAGGCTCCCGTTCACCGTGACCCCGCTCGTGACAAGCGGTTTCAGACAGTGTGTGTGTGTGTTATTAATGTTGTCATTATTCTATACTAGATATTTTTTCCAAAGGAAATGTCAGTTGTTAAAACATATTTACTTGCTTTATATGATTTACAACGTCACCAAGGAAAGGATTTTTTAGCTCTCATCATCTGAAATGCAGTGTGTGGAAGGATGTGTGTCGCTGAACGACTTTCTGAAACACAGAGTTCATTTAGGAGGAGCTCCTTTTCATTCCCTTCGTTTTCAGAAACAAGTGGATCAAGCGAGAGCTTTGGGTAGATTGATGTTCACTTGTCCAGCCCAAAGCTATCCACATTTGTGGCGTGTGTCGTGGCCACATCCGGTGTCCTCGGGAGGTGACTCCAGTGGGTCTGCTACTGAGAACATGCCCCCAGAGGTCCTAGTTCCAAGTACAGCTGCCGCAACCTGCCTGCTGCTAAATGCGTACCCCAAGGTGATGGCTGCTGGATCGCACGGAAGGGGTTCCTGCAGCAGCTTTAATTAAGAGAGTGCTTTGTTACCACCATTAGGGCCTTATTTATGATGCCGAAGCACTTAAGTGGCCACTTGTTCAGTAGGTTTGTGCTGCTTTATAGTACGTGTTTTGCACGTCAATGTGCTGACGGGACCCACATGAAGCCCATCATCTCTTTATTAATCCACTCTGAGGAATTCAAACAGCTACCCCGTCCTGCCGAGTATTGCCAGCATTTTACAGCTAATTGGAGCGTAATAAAGAACACTAGTTGTAATCCGCACGTACTGTGTATAATCTCCACACTCCAATCACGGCGTAACCTTTGGTTAAATTAGTTTAGGGGTCCATCGCTCTTCTAATTATGTTTACACATTATTTTCCTCTGTAGGTTTCACACAGCATCATATAATTGCAAGAACATGAACTAGTTGTTAGATGAATGATTAATCATAATTATTTGAATAGATGTTTTTAGTTTTTCGGTGACGTCAAACCAGTGGATAATGCTGAACCTCAGCACCCTTCTCAACTGGGCACTTTGCAGGAGAGAAGCATCCAGCTGAGTGAACCTGCCGTCTACTGCCCAGCAAACCGGGATATAGGAGTCGGGAGTTGGCCACCAGATAGCACTTCTGCCGTGAAGTCCTTTCATCATCATATCTCTTATGACATCACTGCCCACTTGGCGTTTCCGCTGTATCGCTGAGATACCTGTTGACCGAAGAAGAAGCAGTGACTTGAAGAGCTGTAGGAGGGCTGTCACTGAGTGCTTTACGGTTATGTAATCTTTGGCTGGACTTACAATTAGCTTTGCCAGTACCACTTGCCGACCGCCAGCTCAGCTGCGTGTTCCATCCTGTTCACGATTAAGCTCGCCGACCGATTACAAATGATTATTTAAAGACAGGCAAACCAAAGGGCAGAGGCACAAACCACTGTTTGGCAATGTTTTTAACCCTCAATTGTGTTACATTTCAGAAGCCTTTATAGTGCCTCTGCACTAGTCCCAATTACCAACTTGACCTGTCTGGGTTTTTTCCCTCCATTTTAAACATGTGGAATATGAATTCTCCCTCCTGGATGTATAAAGCAGCTGGTAACATAGTGGTTAAATCTGCTCTTTTCGACCCAAAGGTCACAGATTCAATTCCCACCTCCAGCTGTAGTACCTTTGAGCAAGGTACTTACCCTAAATAAAATAACCCTAGTAAAATTACCCAGCTATATAAATGGGCAAATACTTGTAAAGTACTTTAACATTGTAAGTTGCCTTTGGAGAAGAGTATCAGCTAAATGAGTAAATGAAAATCTCTACTGTTTTGCTCTGATTCCCTCAAAGTCTTGAAGAGCAGAACGTCTGTCTGGCTACAAGAGGGTTGCATTTGGTCGCACTCCTTAGGTTGTAAACGGAGTATTTTTTTTGGGAATGTGTAGTACTGGAGGGAGACACCCTGAGCACCAGCTTCTCCTGCTTGAGCCTGCAACCAATTAGCAGGTTTCATTCCCAGTTCTCCAAAGACTGTTCCATCTCTGCCTTGGCCTTTTGGGGAATTCTTCTTCTATTTAGCATAGAAGTCACTTCTTCACAGGGTGCACTGACCAAGGATGGACATATAAATGCTCTTTGTACCACTGATCTACCCAATCGCTGGTTGCCAATGATTTCCAACCAACAGCCGGTCCAGCCCAGGTCCCGTAAAACGTGGAAAACTCTTGGAAAAGAGAAAACCATAGATACACTTTCAACTGTGTGAGAAAGAAAGATTAAATGTTTATCTCGGTCAACCCAAGGTCCACATGAGTTCACAACCCCATGATAGAGCTGTGTGTTGGGAGACGCCCCATCTTATTTAGGTGAATGAAGGAAGTTCCGCCCACACACCCCTGCCCTCTGTGGGATGCTGCTATACTTGCTCTTGCTCTTTGGGGCTGATTTTGTCATGTCTTTGTTTTACTTGGTTTAAAAGAAACATCCCTTGTTACATTACATGTGAAGCCAGACATGTTGAGCAGGAACTCTGATCAAAATCTACACAATGTCAGTTTACCTCATCTGAGCAGAGTGCGAAGATAAAACCATTAATTTCAATTCAAATGTAGAACAAAGTATATTTTTCCAGTTTCAGGCAGAACATGGGAAGTAAACATTGGTCATGTGTTGTGTTGGAAGTCACTTTTTCGCCTTGCTTTGGCAGTGGTGGGCGTTGGTTTTCTTAGGTTCTCTGGAAATCCAGGGGGGGAATTTGCTTTTAATGAAGTCATTGTGCTGCTGGGGCCATTCCGGTAACATCTTGCCGGCTGCACCCCTTGTGGTCCCCAGCTGCAGTGAGCACTGAGAGGCCTGCAGGTTTTCATCATCATGGGAGCCATTTTCGGGGCTCTGAGAAGTTTAGAGAGAAATTCACGGGTTTTTCATACCTGCTCCTCCTAGATCGTCTAGGGAGCTTCAAGCAACACAGCGTAGTGTGAAAGCACTCCTGCAGAGAAGGTGTGGAAGCCTGCTAGCCTCCCACTGCCACTGCAAAGAAGCAGCTGCTCCAAGAAAGGAGGTGTTTCTTCTCCCCACAGCTGACAATCCCCTTAACACTTGTGCTTCAAAAACTGGTGCTCTAATCCAATAATCTCCAGTAATCTTCACTGTGCTCTGGCATTCAGATCCTGTAAATGTAGACGGGACAGTTAAGATGAAGGTGAGGGTGCATATGGGGAAAAGTGGCGAGCCGGTGGCTTGGTGGGTACTGGGTGCCGTTTGCCTAGTGGCTGGCCTTGGGGTAACAGCCTGCTTTGCCCCAGTAAGAGGAGAGTCTATGTCGAGGGATGATGGTCGCGAACATGAGCGGTGATGAAAACGTCCTCATAGGGAAGGTTTCCACCCCGTACCACTTGTGTGTGCTGTGTTAGGCCTTTCATGCGTCGCTCGTACGTGTGATGCCAAGTCTGCTCTTTGCTATGGCAGGCAAAGACAAAGCAAATGGCTAACTGGCAACTGGAATTTTGTATTCATTGCAATGCACATTTAGACAATGAGGTAGTATACTACAAAAGTACAGGATAAATACCTACACTAGTCGTCTGCCAACCATCTTAGCTCAATACACACTTGAGGGTCAGTAGAGATTGAAGGTGACAGTTGGTTATCCCAAAATGTGTATTTCTCTTTGAAAGGCATGAATGATGTCTGATGCTTGTGTGAGATTGGTTTTACTAGGTGGGGTTGTGTGCCTGGATGTGTTGAAGGTGTTTCTCTGATGACCGCAGATATCACCCAGTTCTTCTTGCAGTGGGGGCAGGGTTCATGGCTGAAACGGTGGGCTGCGGTCCGCTTGGAGGTACGAATCTCTATTCCTGTATCCCAGGCAGGGCTGCAGGACTTTGGTAGCAACGTCTAGGATGCGGAAAGAGATTGGCAGCTGTCTGCCTGAGGGTGGAAGAAGGTAAGGAATGTAAGACCTAGAATTGATTATGGAGTAAGCAACTGTCTCTTGTTGCTTCGGTCATGTGGGGTTAGTGTATATAGCGCACTGGACGGCGTTTCAGACTTGTAGTCCAGAGTTTGGTCCAATCCCACAAGGGTCACTTTCTGCCTTACCACTGAGAAAAGTACAGAGCCAGAGTGTTTTTAAACATATTTACCTGTAATATATGAGTGTGGTTGTAGGTCACTTTCAATGAATGTGTTGGCTAAGAAACACAGTAATAATAATATTTACATGTAACATGTCTCTACCACAAAGGCTCGTTACCCAGCACCCAAAACCCAATGTATTTAGCAGGGATGGAGACTTTGGGGGATTAAATGAGACAGGATCTTCCTGAATGTTTTGTAGCACCCTGAGTGCAGGACCTATAACGTTTTCCATTATTACCTCTGTTCCATTAGTACCGTCGCCTCACTCATTTATCATTATTAACTTGAGTAAAACCACTAGGTAAACAGTACTTGAGCTCGGTGGCAGTAAATCAATCTCGCGGTGAAAGACTCTCTGGGGCACCGTCCTTACTTCATTAGCAGAGCTACTTTTAATCACGGAACTTATGCTCTACTGGCTCACTTTCTGGGCTCTAGCTCAGGTCATTATGGGTGTTTGATCCAATCACGGCTCCTAATCCCAGCTTGGAGGGAGGGGCCTCGAAGGTGGCAGGAGGTTCTGTAGCTCTTTGCATGTGGGAGGGGGTGTGGCTTTATGGACTGGGCTAGAGCCAGGAATGGAGCTCAGAAACCATCTCGGCGATTGTCTCTGTGGAAACCAAAATGATAGAGTCAGTTCTGCTGTGCTTACCATCCACTGGATTTGAATAACGTCTCACTGTCCTTCTTTTCGACCTTTAACCACACGCCTTGAATGTCTAACTTATATTGAATTCAGTACTGCTCAAGTTGTGATGGTGGCAGTCCTCGGTGTCGGCGTTTCAGATATTAGTAAGGGGAGTCAAGTGTTTGTTGTAAAGCACTGGGTTCATAACTCTCCATGTGTGGACTTTCATTCCTCTGAGGAGCACTCTGCTTCGGTTTCCATGCCATACTTTGAAACCATCTGGCTCGGCATGGATGGAAAGCTTGGACGTCTCGGGAGGTGTGCAGACAGTAGCTGTAGTTTGAGAGGATTGAGAAGTCCAGAGCAGTTAGCCGTAGCGTGAGTTTACTTTGCCGTTACTCAGGGTAGGGATCTCCTCATCGTTGGTATACACTCAGACCAGTAACAGCCTATGTGAAGCAGAAGTACGGTATTGTTTCCTCTCCTCTAGCCTGATCCTCGATCTAAACTTAGGGAGGATATGGAGCCGTGTACATCTTATGGGAGAACTTTGAAGGAACTGGCATTTTGCTCCCTGGAAGGAGACTCTCTGTGATTCGGGCTCTCGGGTACAGTGGCTTTGACTGGGGACTGCGACTCACAGTGCACCTTGTTCTTGTTCCAGCGTGGAAGGCGATGTTCCAGGTGGTGAGGTGGGCCCCTCTGTAGACAGCGGCTATGGCCGGGGCCCCGTGACACACACCTCCGCCCTCAGCCCGGACCGCTTTGACGGCCCGCTCTACGCGTACCCGGGTGCCAGCGGCCAACAGCGGCCACGCCACCCCAAGCTCCAACACTCCCAGTCCATTCTGCGCAAGCAGGCCGAGGAGGAGGCCATCAAGCGCTCCCGCTCGCTGTCCGAGAGCTACGAGCTCTCCACGGACCTGCAGGACAAGCAGGTATCGCTCATCGCGCACCGAGCCTTCGTCAGGAACTGTGTTGAAACAATTGGAAAAACAGATTTTGCTGCTAACACACACATTCTATTTCATGCCCTTTTCGTTGAGGCTCATTGCATTAATACAGTGACAGCTTGTAAAGTTTATATGTATTTTGCAGCAGATGCTTTCATCCGGAGCGAATAGCGTTGCTGTTAATGTGCAGGTACAAAAGGTTACATTTATAACCCCATTTTGAAACGTCTTCTTCTCAAACCATTACTCTACGGAGCATTACTGCCTCTCTGCTCTTTAGAACGCTCTTTGTTTGTAAATAAACGCCACTCCTCTCATTTGACCCAGACCCCTTAAGCCCCATGTGCTGTTTATGTTGTAAGCTCTCAGTCGCCCTAAATTTTCCCCGTGTCCAAGTATTACTGCCCACGCATGGCGTCGCTCCGTCACAGACGTCACACTTCCACCAAGATAAATGTATGATGATGGAGTGGGTAAGTACATGAAGGTAAACGCTGACGGGTCACACACACCGCCTTAATAGGACACTGACAGCAAGGGACAGTAAACACTTCATATTCCATATTTACATGAGGGGATCTTTGTATATGAATCATTTTCATCCTTGAACTTCTTGTTTAACTGTGTTCCTTCGCAGACGCGGTGATGTCATTTGTTGACGTAGAAATTTTCCCCATTTGCTGTTCAGGCATGACATACCAGCTTAATTACGCTCCATTTTTAAACAAACGCAGTAGTGGTAGAAGACAAGAAAGACGAAGCCGTCAAAAGGTGCGCTTGTGGGTGTCAAGCGTGAGTTTTAATGTGTCTGATTGTACTTTTTATTCTGTCCGTCAGGTTGAGATGCTCGAGCGTAAGTATGGGGGGCGTTTCATAACCCGCCATGCTGCTCGCACCATCCAGACTGCATTCCGCCAGTACCAGATGAACAAGAATTTTGAACGGCTTCGTAGTTCTATGTCGGAGAACCGCATGTCTCGGCGGATCGTCCTGTCCAATATGAGAATGCAGTTTTCCTTTGAAGGACCCGAAAAAGTCCACAGCTCGTACTTTGAGGGCAAGCAAGTCTCCTTGAGGGATGATGGCTCTGAAATGGGGGCTCTGGCGCCATCTGAGCGGGGGGACATGGTGGTTCCTGCGAACTTGAAGACCCCCGAGGCGCAGAGTGACTTTTCGGACGCCATAACCGAGCTGGAGGACGCTTTTTCCAGGCAGGTAAAGTCGCTGGCGGAGTCCATCGACGACGCCCTGAACTGCCGCAGTCTTCATGGAGAGGAGGAACAGGTCGAGCAGGTCAGGGGTCACCCGGATCTGGAGAGGGAAGTGGCCTACCAGGTAAAGCCCTCTCACAGTGCAGATCATCAGCAGCTGGATGAAATGACAGCCTCCTATAGTGATGTGACCCTCTATATCGACGAGGAGGAGCTCTCTCCCCCCCTTCCGCTTTCCCAGTCGGTAGAGCGGCCCTCCAGCACCGAGTCGGACCTGCGTCTCCGCTCTAAGGAGTGCTGGTCTTTGGTACACAAGGATGACAGGGGCGACACGGACACCAGCTGCCGCAGCACCCCGTCTCTGGAGTGCCAGGAGCAGAGACTCCGGGTGGAACACCTGCCGCTGTTGACCATAGAGCCACCTAGCGACAGCTCAGCGGAGCTTAGCGACCGCTCCGACCGCGGTTCAGTAAAGAGGCAGAGTGCGTACGAGCGAACCATGGTAGGCCCACAGGGCAGCCCCAAGCACGTGAGCCACGTGCTTCCACAGCGCATCCCCTCGCGGGACGAAGACCTGCCGCGGCACCGGCCCCGACCCCTGGAAGCCCACCTGGCCCTCAACGGCACCGCTAACCGGCAAAGCAAGTCCGAGTCCGACTTCTCCGATGGGGACAACGACAGCGTCAACAGCACGTCCAACTCCAACGACACCATCAACTGCAGCTCCGAGTCATCGTCTCGCGACAGCTTGCGGGAACAGACCCTCAGCAAGCAGACCTACCATAAGGAGACACGCAACAGCTGGGACTCACCCGCCTTCAGCAACGACGTCATCCGCAAGAGGCACTACCGCATCGGCCTCAACCTCTTCAACAAGTACGTACGCAGTGCGGCCGAGCTCTTGAAAGTGACCCTGTCCTTCTAACACCTTCTAACTCCATGAAACATACTCAATTCGTTGGGCTATTTGGCTGCTGGATCACAACGGTTATGAAGTTTGACATTGACAAATTCATCTTTTTCACACAATGAGTAGCAGATGCTCCTGCTCATGATCATTTCTACTTGACTGATTTGATAAATATCCCTTTAACAGGGAGGTCCCTTTAAGGAATAATGTTTACTCCTCGTACAAAAAAGGGTCTTGGCCGTCAGTGGTGCCGCACTTGAAACAACTCGCTTTGTGGGTGCGGGAGCTGCTTATAACACATTTGCATCAAACGTCTGTTTCAGTTATAAAACGGGGGTGGTTCGAAATGAGAGATGCGTTTGGCAGAAATTCAACTGCTTGTATTTCAGTGCGAGATCTGAGCAATGCCTTTATTTGTAATGAAGCAGAAACCAATCCTGACTTCATCTTAGTCAAGCGCTTGTCTTTATTGTATGGTTTATGCAGCAATCTTCATATACAGCTCCGTTTCTTTCCCGACATTCTGTGACAAAAGCTGTGGTTACTTTTAAATGTATAGCGCATGAGGTCACAGTACCAGAGCCTCAAGTCACTGAAAACCATGTGGTTTTTATAGTACGTTTGAAAGAGCGCAAATTTCAGTTCCAAATGTTCTGAAGGCCACCCTGGTCAAATGTACAGCATCTTCATGTACCAGGCTTGTGATTTAACTTTCAGACTGTTGACTGGAGTATGTATGAGCTGAAGTTGAGACACTACTTGTGCAGTCACTCGGGGAGATGTCCAACTGCCCTGCAGGGAACAAGTGTACCTGTCTTTAACTGTCATTGTACAGCGTTTCCCAGGCTGTGGGTTGCATGTGTTTTGGTCTTAACTTTACAGCCCAAATGGCTTTAGTTATGTTAGGATTCCTGGAGGATTTTAACCTTGAGATTTTTAGATCAGCAAAGTCTGGTTTTATTTTATTATCTTTTTATTATATAATAATATGATAATATTATGTTGTTTATATTTTTTATTATATAATAATAATGTAATTTTATTATTTTATTTTATTGCACTGTATTAGCTTCAGAAGAATCGCACACACCTGTTGGGTAAGAATATAACTTAGTTAACAATGGCAACTTGCCTTGAGAGCGGTGCTATGGTGCAGCAGGTTGTGCTAGAGCTTTGTATCTCCTGGACTGCAAATTCAGACCTGCGTTCAAATCCAGCTCTGTCTGTGTAGAGTTTCTATGTTCTCTCCTTTCTGCATGGTTTTCCTCCAGGTACTCTGGTTTCCTCCCACAGCCCGAAGACATGCGTTTCAGGCAAACTGGTGTCTATAAATGTCCGCAGTGTTCGTATGGGTGTGTGATTTGCCCACAGTGGATGGGTATCCCATCCAAGATATACCCTACGTTTGTGCGTGGGCTCTGGACCACTGCAACCCTGTATTGCACATAGATAACGGATGAATATGTTCTTGAGAAACAGGTCTCATTCACTGCGTCACAAGTCATCATCTCGGTATGTTGCATCTATCATGATATCAATTCTGACTCAAAATAATGGCCTGTAAATTGGGTTGAATGGGGTTATTATTGGAACAAGCCTGTTTGAAGATGATGTCTGCCACATGAATTGTATTCTTTCGTTGGAAAATATTAAACTGGAATGGGATCGGGTTCCGACACCGAAAGTGATCTTGTACAAATTATTTCCATAGTTTCATTTTACACTCAGCATTGAAGACAATAACTAATTTCAAGGCTGTCAAAGTTAGTGCTATTTGGCTCACAGTCTGTCCATTTCGACCGCTAGTTGTCCATTTTTTTATTTATAACACAGCTGTCGATCAGGTGTCCCTCGTCGCTTTCTAAATAGCTCAGTTACCATGGTGTTCAGAGGTCGATTAACATGTCATTGGGACGCGCCAGTGAAAGACAAGCCGGCTTTAAATCAGGCATTGTTTTGCTTTCATGAGTATATTTTAAAAATAGCAGTCACCTCATCATCCACAATGCATTCTCTGTCTTTACTAGTATAAGGAGTGAGACAGTATGGCTGCAGTCCTCCTTGCATATTTATATTGATTCAGTCAGCTGACACTTTTTGCTTGCTATTGTGCACCCATACAGCAGGGTAATTCTCTTAGAGAAATTCTGCATGAATACCTTGCTCAAGGGTATTAGAGCTGTAAGTAGGACTTGAACCAGCAACCTTTAGGACTAAAAGCAGCATGAACCACTACACCACCAGCTGTGCTCCAGCTGCTACTGAGCCCCTAGTGACACACAGACACCTCCAGCCACATAGGCAGTCAGAGAGTGGGAGTGAGTGCCATCAGACACCAGCACATTTTCATAGAGAACACACACACACTTTCAGAACCGCTTGTCCCATACGGGGTCACGGGGAACCGGAGCCTACCCGGTAACACAGGGCGTAAGGCCGGAAGGGGAGGGGACACACCCAGGACGGGACGCCAGTCCGCCGCAAGGCACCCCAAGCGGGACTCGAACCCCAGACCCACCGGAGAGCAGGACTGCGGTCCAACCCACTGCGCCACCGCACCCCTCTCATAGAGAACATTGCTTTTCTTTTCTTTGCTTAAGTCTGAGTGTGCTTGTGTATGTGTGCAGATGCAATTTGTGTAAAGTGTAAATGCACTTGCAGTAAGACGCATAAGACGCATATGTCCAGTACCAGCGAAAAGTGTGAGTTCACCTGGGCAACGGGACAGACGATCCAAGTGTCCTGCATGTCTGGGAATTGCTGCCGGAGAGCAGGAGAGACCCGTAGGCTCCAATCCCCGTCAAACTTGCTAACCGAACGCCTTGTGACAGAAAGAAGCTAGTGGTGTACTCAAAACTTATACTCTTACTGTGTACGAGTTGATCAGTTCACTTGGTGTTTGGGAAACTGGTGACCAGTGTGTCCAGAGATACATCTCCTCTCGTGCTCCTCTGTCCACAGGAAGCCGGAGAAGGGCATCCAGTACCTGACGGAGAGGGGATTCGTTCCCGACACACCTGTGGGCGTGGCTCACTTCCTTCTTCAGAGGAAGGGCTTAAGCCGACAGATGATTGGAGAGTTTCTGGGAAACCGTCAGAAGCAGTTCAACAGAGATGTCTTAGAGTGAGTGCTTTATAGGCACCGGAAGCTGTTTGAAGGAATAAGCACTTCTTTTTATAGGCAGTTTATTGTTTTGGAAGTCAATGGATGGGGGGTGGGTGGTGTTTTCATGGTCTTTAAGGCCTCTTATAGCAAGAAAGTAAATGTTGGCTGGCTTTATAGCTACCATACAAGCTCCTGTACCTGGTAAAGCCTGGTTGTTGTACCTTAGAGGTGTTTCACCTGAAGTGCGTTAACATTATGTAGCCATTGAAATGTTTGTAAGATACGCAGACTGGCCGAGATAACTGCGCCTGATGAGTAAATAAAGCGTAAAACCGCAGTGTAGACCACGGTGAAGTTCTGATGTCTTCTGGGAACTGGTGGCTTTATCTCTGGCAGCCTGTGAGTTAATTAAATCTCAGCACCACACTGACACAGAGCACTTAGTTGCCCTGAGTGGTCTCACCGCTGCAGAAGTGCTGTCTGACCGCTCTTCCTCACACACTTCCTCACCCACAGCTGTGTGGTGGACGAGATGGATTTCTCAGGAATGGAGCTGGATGAGGCCCTCAGGAAGTTCCAGGCCCATATTCGAGTTCAGGGGGAGGCCCAAAAGGTGGAACGTCTCATAGAGGCTTTCAGGTGAGGATCGCGGGCCAAGAAAGCGCTTGAATACCTCAAAGGAGGCTGAAAGCAATTCACACTGCCCTATGGCGAGAAAGTAAAGAAAGCAGTCATTTATATTCTACTTTGAAATGTGTTTTTCTTCACATTAAACGCTGCTTTCGTCTTCTTCTTTTCATTTGGACCAGGATGGTTTTGTGGCCAGCACTGTTGTTTGGGACATCATCGTTGTTTACGTGTCCCTTTCTTCTGCAGCCAGCGGTACTGCATCTGCAACCCATCAGTGGTGCGGCAGTTCAGAAACCCAGATACCATCTTCATCCTGGCCTTCGCCATAATCCTCCTCAACACCGACATGTACAGCCCCAACGTCAAACCGGAGCGCAAAATGAAGCTGGAGGACTTTGTCAAGAACCTAAGAGGTGAGCAGTAAGAAACGGCACCCTCTTCATTTTGACCATCTCTCCTTTTGCCCTTTCAGAGTACAAAATCGAAACCTGGCAGCAGAGATTGACTCTTTTTTTCCCATTTTTAGTTTTATTTTCAGACCTTGTTCTTTGAGCCACGGCTTTGCTACCAAGTATGAAAAAGGCACAGATTAAACAAGCAAATCTTTCATTTTATTCCTGACAACTCTGAGATGGGCAATGTGGGTGGGTGGGTGGGATGGGGGATGCCCTCCAACGGGCTAACGAGGGCTTGGGTTCCCCTGTAGGAGTGGACGATGGCGAGGACATCCCACGGGAAATGCTGATTGGGATCTATGAAAGGATCCAGAAGCGGGAGCTGAAGACCAATGAGGACCACGTGTCCCAAGTGCAGAAGGTGGAGAAGCTCATAGTGGGCAAGAAGCCGGTGAGCTCAGTCGGATCCCTGGGAAAAACGTCTGCGTTGTGAAGGTTGCAGGAGTAACACTTTTGATGAACACGGACACAGTTGCACATCATATTTACAGGGATTGCTTGGTGATGTCATACTGTACCACTTTTCCACATTTTTGAAATCGCAGCACTTCTCAGTCACTATCTGGCATCACATTTGCGATGACCTTACTTCATTGACCGTGCAGGACCACCTGAGTAACTGCTTAACAGCTGCATGTTGTGAGAAAATGGATTTAGACATGGTGCATGTAGGGGATCCACTGTGATGGCTTTAGGGGTCTTATGGGGCTTTGATAGTCTGTGTGATATTACCGGCTCCCCCCAGGCTTGTGTTGCATGGCGCACGATGTCGATGAGCATGTCAGATTCCCTCTTACCGCCTCTCTGCACTTGTGTTCCAGATTGGATCTCTGCATCACGGCCTTGGATGCGTAAGTAGATTTTCATCAGCCTTCCTACCTGTAGTCAATTATTTGAATTCTTTTCAGTCCTCATCACTTTCCACTTTCGTTCAGGCCTATTCAGACAATGTAAAATTGTGATTTTGATGTCGCAACACAATGGAGTCCATATGTTTGCAATTTGTTGAGAATTACAAGTGTGTGTTTCAGAGGGCCTTGGCACCTGACAGAATGTTTATTTTGAAGAAAATCCATGCCTGCCTCTGGCTCTCATCTCCACCAGACCAGTCCACACAGTTAGCAGCTTAGTTTTAAGGACTGCAAGTACATTATGTATATTGTGCAAAACTCAGCAGCGGATGTCCACTTATTGTGCTCTTAGGGTATTCGCTGCTGCCTGGGGTCACACACACACTTTATATGTGGCCCTCGGGCATAAGTAGACTTGTCTGATTTTCCCATATCTGTTTTCTCAGCCATGCTTCTATCATTGCTGAACAAGAGGTTGATAAAGCCTTCTTGGATGACTCCGGTCAGCCACTCCCCCCCAAGTCATCTGCGTTCATAAATCAATGAACGTTAGTGAAGCATGCACAGCGATTGACTGCGGTGTTCCCGCACCTTCACGTGTTGCATTCTAAGTGGTTATTAGAACTTCGGTCAAATGCGGTCGCAGGTTTATTTTGTCGTGCCGGGTCCCTGGGTTTCGGGTCTGCAGCCAGCAAGACACACAAACTTGTAATTGCATGACAACTATTGAAATAATTAAATATTTGCTCTTGAAATTGTAAGATTATAAAAGTAGATTAAAACTGATTCACTTAAAACTGATAAATTGTTTCATTACATATTTTGGTCATTTTTACTCCCTTTCCATCGGTTAGGTCAACTAACGGGGTCTTTGCTGACCACTAACTGAACTAACTGGACCAGTAACCCAGTGGCTGTAGGGACCACATGAGGATGTCCATTTCAGTCCCTTTGTCCCATGTGCTGTAAAAGAAATAGCATCAACGGTCCCCAGTGTCGCAGTACTGAGTCTTGGAACGGCCCTTTGAATAGCTCCAACTTTAAATGTAAAGTTATGTCGATTAAAAAGTAATAGTACTCCAACAATTTATATTTTAATATTTAAAGTTTTGCCATATAGTCAGAGCTGGATTAGGTTACGAATGCATTTAATTTTTGAAGATGGCCAAAGGAGCTGCTTAATTGATGCATTTGCTCTGGCATCAGAGCAACAGCTGAGAGCTTCTGCATCAAAGGCTGAATTATTGACCGCGCTGAAATGTAGCTATGGGGATTTTGGCTTACGCAAACTAGGCCCTGGAACATGTCCTAAACCCGTTCTTTGATTTTTGCACATGTGCCTCTGGTCATCGGTGCAGTCCCTCGAGATCCTAGCCGGCGACTGACTGTGTGGCCGTGGTCGTTGTAGGTGCTGTCTTTGCCCCACCGCAGACTGGTCTGCTACTGCAGGCTTTTCGAGGTGCCGGACCCCAACAAGCTGCAGAAGCTCGGCCTACATCAGAGGGAGATCTTCCTCTTCAACGACCTTCTCGTGGTAAGGCAAATGCTTCTTCACACTGGAGGTTCCAGGATTGCGACCTCAATGTGTCCTCTATCAGGGTGAAGAGAGCGGTACTTTTGAAGTTCCCTCCATCCAGATGGAGACTTCCGTACTACGGTATCAGTGTTTCCTCCATCAGGATGGATGTTCAGATGCTTCTACCTAAGTGTTGCCCCATGAGACTGTAAATTAGTTTGCTGTGATCAGTTTCTTTTTTTCAATATTGCTCAGACAAAAAAATGTTCTTTTATGTTCTTTTCTGTTTCACCCAAATCGAGGGCTCAGGGAAAATCGGTTTTTATTTTATTGTATCCAGTCGCCTTGAGCTTCAGTTCAATGACAAGAAGAGTCTGGACGTAATGCAAATAGCATTTTATTCATGAAATAATGGATTTTGACCTGTGTTCCACTTTTAAAAAACATCCCTGTCCGTATATTCATTCATCACACTTTATACTCTCTTATATGATTCCTTCCCTTTTGTCTTGTTACCAAGGTAACCAAGATCTTCCAGAAAAAGAAGAACTCGGTAACATACAGCTTCCGACAGTCTTTCTCCCTGTATGGGATGCAGGTGCTTCTCTTTGAGAACCAGTGTAAGTACAGGAGGATGATGAGCTCTCTAAGTTTACTTTGTTTCCCTGCTGAAGGTACCACAGTGTAGGAGAAAACGGAGCGAAAGAGGAGATATATTAGACTTTTCCCACTTCTTGTTTTCCAGACTACCCCAACGGAATAAGGCTTACCTCAGCTGTCCCTGGATCAGACGTGAAAGTCCTCATCAACTTCAACGCCCCCAATCCCCAGGATCGCAAGAAGTTCACGGATGACTTGCGGGAGTCCATTGCAGAGGTCCAGGAGATGGAGAAGTACAGAATAGAGTGTGAGCTGTCCTTTGAAAGCACGACGACCTCTTTGTGCAGCCCCCGTCCACTCTTATTTACCATAGTAATTTAGTGGTTGTCTGTTTTCGCACAACAGGTCACAGTAGTTGAGAACCACATATAGGCTAAGTAAAGATTGAGGAAAGCCTCTAGGTAAAAATGCGTCAGAAGACTTTGAAATGTGAGGAATATCTTAAACCTAATTTGCAAAGTGGGATACAATTAAATGAAGAAGATGGTCGTGCAAGATATGGTTAACCAAACAAATGTTTCGGGTTGGATGCTTTTCATAGATTATAAGCAGTAGAAACATATACCAAGTTAAGGTTGGGTTGAGTCAGTCCGTACACAGCAGTGACATCGTTGCTTTCTGTGTTCAGCGGAGCTGGAAAAGCAGAAGGGTGTGGTCCGGCCCAGCATGTCCCAGAGCTCAGGCCTCAAGAAGGAATCGGGCAATGGGAACATGAGTCGTGGCAGCCTGGATGACACCTACGCCATGGGTGAAGGCCTGAAAAGGAGCGCCCTCAGCAGCTCTCTGCGGGACCTCTCAGAAGCAGGTGAGGCTGTTCAGGGTTGCCTGTCTGCGCAGCATCGACCTTTCGTGTACTAGGGCAGGGGGCGAAAGCAGCCCTCGTTCCGGGTCATTGAGGAGCCTCTTTCGGCCTCGGGAATGTCGCATGGAAGTCGACGAGCTGATAAACGAACATTGGGGAATGTTGCGCTGTGTTCGTGCGGCTTGTTTTTGAAGATTCTCATCATTTCTTGTCTGGGGAGGACAGGCGGGAGGTTTCGCTGGACTGACCCCCCGTCAGGTGAACAAAGAAAGACGTATCACATGTGATAGGCTGAAGATCCCTTTCAGTGATGAAACAGCATACGTGTCCTGGATGTCCTGGAGCTGTTGTTCATCCATATTTCCAATGAAGGTTTTGATGGTTAGGTTATCACGATTGTTCTTGGCCTTTTGTTTGGTAGCATTTTAACACCGATCAATTTAGATGAGCGCAGCCTATAAGCCATTCCGCTTGTAAAGTGCATTCCGAACACAAGGGATTTCGATGACTCTGTATTTGCCCGTTCTTCCTTTTTATTTGACATTCTCAACTTGTGCTGTTTCCATTACATCTTGAGTTTCCAGTGAAAAATGTCCATCACCAAATCTGCTTACGATAATCTCTTTGACTCGCCCGTGACCCGCAGATCCAACGAGGCTGAACTTCCTTCGTATCATATTTGAAAGCCATAACAGGAAGACTTGTTTTAACCAGACTTGTACCAGCACCCCATGTAACAGAGTCCTGCCTCATTGTACATCTTCTGAAGGTTCCAGTTATCAGTTTTTCCTCCTCTTTCTTTAAAGTACGCAGAAAGGATTAGAGAGAGGTGTGGCATCGGTCACCAGAACCTGGGTCATCCTTCTGTAGTTACAATGAAATGTTTCCCATTCAGACAATGTCATACTAAACGTCTGTGTACGTGGACTCGTAGGTCTTTCGTTCAGCACTGGGCTGAGCTTGAGACTTTTCGAAAACACCTTCGATTATTGCGCAACACTTGACCACGTGTCATTTGTAAAGGGAAATCAGCTCCGAGTCTTGCTTAAGGGCGCCGTTTACAGGGCTATTTGAAGTGGATGTTTGCTCCGTGTGTCCGTGTCATCGGGAATTCTGGTGTCATCCAATGGCCTCGCAGCCCGACATGTTCCAGAGTCGAGGAGGAGAAAGCATCCCCTTTCCCCCTTCTTTACCCTACCTTGGTATTTATGGGGAGATTTTTCTTACTTTAATTTGAGGACAACACAGCATCAGCATTTTTTTCTCACTTTGTCCCATCTCATTTTGTTTTATTTTTTCTTTGACTTACTTTTTTTCATATTCAAGTGGGAGTTATTACCTGTTAGTGTCATGCCCATGCCAAACCGTTCACACCTTGGCTGTGTGTGTAGTCCACAGAGCCTTGCTGGTGTCAGTCACACAGTTCGTGTTGGCTCTCGCCTCTCCACTTCCATGTCATCGGAGCACTTGCCCAGGTAACCCCAGGCGTGGCTGTTTCTCTGGTGCTCGGACGAAAAGGTCCTCCGTGGGCGGTCATGCGGTCGCTCCTGGCCTCATGAAGCTACCGCGATTTCCGAGGCAGTCTGCACTGTGTGGCCACGTAGTCCCTTCACAGCAGAGCTGTTTTGAACACAGAAGTAGGAGAATCCTGCCCAGTAAACCCCTAGGCTCTCTAATAAGCTGTCCCGCAGGGGGCACTGCAGGGTCAGCAAGCTCGTCCTAGAATCCCTCCCACTCCTCCACTCGAACCAGTCTCAGCCTGTGCTCACACGCAGCCACAGTGCCACCCAGGGAAGGAGGGATATATACACCTCTGTATTATCCCTGTAATGTCCATCTCTAATCTGTGGTGTTGCATGTCCCGGGCAGGCAAGCGAGGGCGCCGCAGCAGTGCAGGATCACTAGACAGCAATATGGAAGTAAGTAGGAGGCCAACCACGTCCGGCTACTCTCTGTGTGATGATGTGCTCTTTACAAGCATCTCTCTTCCTTTATTTCTTGCAACCTTTTTCCTTCTTGTTTATTGATTTATTTTTTAAATTATTTTTCAATGTGGTTAATGTTAGCCTGCCTGTCTGGATCAATGTGCATGCGTGGCCTGCTTGCATTTGCTGTCAGAATTGCCTCCGGAAGGGAGGGTCCTTGCATTGCTCATGCGGCCTGCCAATCCCTCTCTTGTTCATGTAGAGAAGCATGAATTGACTAATCCCATTAATCCACTTGCCATTGTTTCTCAGCCCTGTCGGCTTCTGGTCAGTGTTTTTTTTTTTTTTCTTTTTTCTTAAATTTATTTTGTTTTGCCGTGTAGCTTTTTCATTTTTTTATTTCGGTTTTTAATTCTCAACTTAACAACGGTGTACATTTTGGAAGAGCCCCCCGTCCACCGTAATTTGAAAATGGCAGAATCTCTCCGCCAGCCTCCAAACACCTCTGGACCCGTCCTGTTTTTTTTCACCGTACTTCATGAGGTGCAATGAGCTGAACTGCTTCTCGTCATGTTGTCATTGGTTCGATACTTAGATCTGTTAGGGTGTGAGGAGAACAGAACTACATGTGGTCCCCGACTTACGATGGTTCGACTTTACAATAGTGAGCTGGCGATGGATATTCAGTAGAAACCGTACTTCAAATTTTGAATTTTAATTTTTTCCCGGGCAAGCGATACACGGAGCGATACTCTCTCGCGATTCTGGGCAGCGGCAGCGACCCGCATCTCCCAATCTGTCATGCAGAGGTGTGTGTTAGATGTATGAAGTGTATTTTCGACTTACGATATTTTTGACTTGTGATGGGTTTCGCGGAACGTAGCCCCATCGTAAATTGGGGACCATCTGTAGTTGGATGGGCACTAAAACACAGAAACAAAGACGTCGTGGATTTCATGAAGGTTCCATCCATCATTTCATTAGCATCTGCATGAGGAGCGGAAACTCAAGTGTTTCTTTTCAATTTTGTCACCGCTTGCAGAAGCAGGGTTAAGAAACGTAACATATAGTTTGAGAGCAGGGATCAACTGGGCGCTACTTAGACAATAATGTACCACCTTTTATGAGCAAGTAAGAGCTGATTCCCGGTAGCTGTGGCTGAACCTGAGTTGCTGTTTCCTACTGAACATGGTTTACCTCTCAAATGTAGGGTTACCCGGCAACATAGCACACAGTCGGATCAAGTGCTATCCCTGTTTTGTAAATCATTAACACACCACGTTACACATATCATGGTAAAAAGGAGTCTGGCAAAATACCACTGCTCTTCCTGGCACTTGTCGCCTACTTGATCCTCAAGTGCATTTGTGTTTTGTTGTTTAGTCAAATGTTTGGGAATGACATCACAGGGTCCAAACAAGCACAGTGTACGTTGGTTCCTGAACGCCACTGGGACCAGCGAGTCTGTTCGTGATGTGTTTGGTTCTTAAATCCAAGGTCACGTTCACCAGTAAAAACTTATCTGTACTTAATGCACATGTTGCTCGATTTACTGTATTTATGGGCTAGATTCTGTAAAAGCCTTGGATATAATTAGAAATTTTAAAAAGACTTGTTTATTCAATTCTTATAAAATTCACGCTACATTAAAATTAAAACTAATTTTAAATTTAAAAATAGGCTCTCTCCACAAACTCATATTCGTTGGAGATCGTTGACGGATTTATCCCGTTAACATCTGCAGTGTTATCGTCTTTCAACTGATCACCAGCACTCAGGAAGACAAGGAACGAGTTGTAGACATTGTGGAAATGAGCTGAATTAAGGGATCCCACCCTCGTAATCCGTTTCCGTGTGTTCAAACTGAAATTTTTGGGTCATAAATAAATAAAAGGGAGAACTTTAGTACCGGGACTACGTACTATGCAGAGCACGGGTGCGGATTCACACTGAGAATGCTGTTTTACAGTTTTCGATACTGATGTGCTTATAAGTATTTTCCAATCGAGCTTCATCTCAGGTCCTCCCTCGTTGGGGTTGCGTCCGTTTGCTTTTGCGACACCTCTCATCGATAAACAGCGAATTCTCTTTGTAGGTGATTATCCCGTTTTCCAACAGCTGTACCTCATTTGGCTTGCAAATGGAGGTGAAATCATGGGACATTTTGCTCCCGTCAAGGACACTGGCTCCTTCAGCATGTCTTTGGTAATGGCAGAAGGGCATTGCAGATAGTCTACGGAGAATCATACCGAGTACAGATGACCTTCAGGGTACCAGTAGTCCCAAAACCTAACATGACAGGTACAGCGTTCCACGGTTGCTTTTTCCGAGACAATCAGCAGTGGCTGCATGTTGTATAAATGACCATCAGTGTCTGTCTCTACAAACTAACATGGACTAGGAGCCGTGAGACACGAAAAGCTAACGATGTTAACATCTGCATATGAATCATGTGTATCAGGGGTCATTTCTTAACAGGGATTTAAAAGCCGATAGGATCCATCGGTTGTGTTTCTCGAAACTTTGCAAAAAGCTCTTTCGCAGCGTTGGGAGCAACGCACGTCGGGGCACAGCTATTAAAATGGTGCGTATGCCATACTAACAATTAAACGCGGAGCACTGTCTTCCCTGTTGCTTTGGAGGCGTTTCTCTCTCCATCTCTTTGCATGGTGTGTGTGCTCTGCGCAGCCAGAGCCCTTCGGCTGCAAGGCCACGCTTTGAACGCCTCCCACCCCCGCTCCCCGGTCAGAGCCGTGCGCATCCGCGCCGTGGCGGCTGGCTGGCGGGAGCAATGACCGCACCCTCTTGTGTTCCCCCAGGGCTCCATCATTAACAGTCCCCACGTGCGCCAGAGAGCCGTGTCCTCCCGGGACGGCGCGCCGCGCGGCCACCCGTCCGTCCCCAACCCCTCGTCTTCGCTCCTGGGGACGCTCTTCGGCAGCCGACGGGGGAAGCCTCCCTCCTCCTCGTCACACGGCCACTCGCATCACGCCGGGCTCCAGCCTCCCACCCTGATCTCTCACACACCGCACCACAGCAGCCAGGCAGAGTCCCACTCCCACCACCCCCAGTTCTGCCATGCTCAGAAGCCCCCGCCCTACCACCACCACCATCACTACCACCCCCCTCACCAGTACCACCAGCACCCGCCCTATGTCCCTCACACGCACGTCCAGCACAGCCACGGCGCCCACTCCCAGCATGCACCTCACCACCACAGCCAGCTGTCAGGCCCCATACCAACAGGGGGCAGCAAAGCCAAACACAGTGGCATCAGTACCGTGGTGTAAGGCCCTGCAGAGAGGGGGGAAGAAGCACGCGTTTCTAAATGGCAACGGCAGCGGGAGTGCGCTGTGGGCGGCTGCGAGGGGGCCCTCTTGTGGCTGGTCCAGCTGCTGGCTCGGGCGCAGGTTGGCAACGTGGGCAAACAGGCCAAGCGACTCCATTCCTCCATTTTACTTGGAGCCTCGTTTTTAGGAGACGAGGATGTCAGACATCCCCTGGCCTCCTACACCGGGCCACCGGAGAGCCATCTTTTCATTGCATGAAGATCATCTCGAACCATGCAGACTGAGCAGCACACGGCCATCCTTCAGAGAGTAGCCGCGTCGGCTACCGTCACGCTCTCACAATAGTCTGTCTTCCCTTCAGCAGAGCCGGGAGAAAGGCACAGACTGCAGGGAAAAGTCAGTGGGCGTGCGTCGTCCGGTGTGAACGCTGGGTCAAAATTGGCCATTTTTCTAGCACGTTACAGTAACGGCTAAACCAGCAAGAAGTCGATCAAACACGAGTAAGAAAAAGAGTCGCAGCCTTTCCCGGAGCAAATCACAGAGCTGTCGACTTCGGCCGATTACAGATACGTGCCAAACACGAGGGGTCGATCAGTTTTACTTTTCTTTGCTTCCTACATCAGGGCCCCAAGCATATTGTAATGTATTAATATCGCTAGTTAACATTGGAACAACACGTTATGGGGGTCCTCGCATCAAAATACAAATTTAACGCTTGTAGATTCTTTGGCTCCTACCGTACTCGGCCTTGGGTGCGCGATTACTCCTCTTTTACCATGTTTAGGGTTAAACGAATCTAGATGTTATATCGCACCCTGGATATTTGTCAATGGTTAGCCTTTTATTAAAACACGAAGTGAAAACCTGGACAGCAATTAGCGCACGGCACGGCGACTCTCATTGGACCTGCGGTTCAGGAAAGAGAGTGAATTAACGGTAAACTGGAGGCAGAGCTCGTGGCGGGCATTGGTCATCCGGTCTTCCTGCCCTGTTGCAGCGCTCCTCCCGTGGGCTCGTAGTCCTCCGCCGGATGAGCTCTCCCAGCTGGCGCAGAGCGGTACAACGCCCTTGTATGTGCGCGAGAGCATCGGCAGCGCTCAAGAGACTTGAGAAAGGAGGGTTTAACAAGGACCGCACGTAGACCGCAGGGACAGCGGAGATGGAGGACGCGAAACAAATGGTATCGGAGGCGCCTTGAAAAAGAGGTGCGTTCTCAACACCTTCTGTTACATCCTCCAAATTCCCAGTCTGTGGAAGGGATGCGATCCTAGCAAACTCTGTTGAGAGCAGTCTCGCCATTATATTTTATTTCAGTGTTTTATTCCAGTAATCACATGTGTAACAGGTATATTGATACACATGTACCGGTATTACGAAATAAGGTAGGGCTTCACTTTCCATGCGGTGCATTCCCTGTTACGTTGTCATTGTCTTTCTTTTTTAAAAATTTTTTTAAAATCCTTTTTGCATCTTGTGTCCTGGATAGTTTTCTCTCTGCAACGTTGTTGTCTAACTGTCGTCATGGTCTTCAAGGCCCGTTGTCCTGCAGCAATGAGAAATGTCCAAGAAAATACTCTTGCATGTCATGTCAATATAGTGAGGCTTTTCTCTACATATTGTATATTTGCTAAATAAATAAATGTTATTCTTGACTGTTGTTGGAGCTAAGTGTTAACAAATTAAAATATGTAGGCTTCTTCATGGCATTGTAATAACAGTAGTTTGTTACCATGGGTTGTTCCTGAACAGATTTCTGTTTTTTTTTTTTTTTTGTTTTTTTCTCATTGTGTAAATACACGAGATGGATGTACGGTGCAAACTCGCACGGTTGCTGTGGCGCGACGGAGAACTTGTGTGTAAAAACTACAAAAATGGACGTCCCGCCGTCAAAATGCGTCATGTGAAAAGGGGAGTTGAAATGCGGGAGCCGCCATCTACTGGAGCGGAGTCGGCGCCCAGGACTGGAAGTGTGTACAGTTGTATGTAATAAAAAGAGCTGTTAAAACTTTTAATTTCGCGGAAATGGCACCATCACGTCCGTGCAATCTGGGCGGCGCCGGATCATCGAACTGGTGCGGAAGTCGTCCTTCGGGATGGTGCCGTAGTCGCGACTCCGATAATGCGATTGCGGCGTTCTTGCATTTCTTTTTAAAGATGATACTGCATTGTTTGGCGGTGTAAAGTGTACCATGACGAGGTGCGCGGGTAATAGTGGATCCGAGGTCACGGATGCGCGAGTGACGGACGCCCACCGGGGAGCCCCCGTGTTTTCTTTATTTCCTTGTCCGTTTTTGGCTGAACTTGATGGAAATTCGCCGCTCCATATTTTGCGGTGCGTAAACCCAGCATGCTTTTCAGCGGACGCCATTACGCCATTGACAGAGCGGGACCGGGGCGAAGGAGGCGGTGCTTGTCCGACGAGGCCGCTCGTGACTCCGGAACCGCAGCGCTAACTGTACATAGTGTGTATTTTAATCGCTCACATCGGAAATCACTTGCGCCCCCAGCTGTACTGACCCGTGACACGGTGAACACGTTAACCGCAGACTGTTACAATGACTCGCTGCCTCCGCCGTCGCACTGTCCCGAGGGACCCTCGTCCCTTAGGCTCGGAATTTAACATCGACGATGGAGAGGGAAACGGAAGAGCGCTCTCATTTTAATATGCATTCTGTTTGTAAGTAGTTCATAAGACCTTGTTGATGTAAAACTATAACTGTGACGATGTTGAGAACCCAAAATAAACTCTGTCAAAGTGGAGCCGCTGTCGCTGTGCTCTGTGTCCGGGATCCAGGACGAGGACGGTCCTGCTGCGCCGTCTTCGCAGCACAGGCGGGTAAGTGTTTGCTCTCCGAAAAGGACGCCCGGTTGGAACAAATGGTGCTTTCGGCCCCAACGCGCAGGCTCCTGGAGCCACTGCCTTGCGGTCTAAGGCCCTGGGTTGGAAACCCGACTAGTGCCGCAGAGCAAGGTACTTCCCCTGAATTCATACAGTAAAAATAGCCAGCTGCATAAATCATGGCTACTTCAGTACGGGCAGCTGAGCGTGCAAACAACGTTGTGAGTCACTTTGGAAAAAGGTCTCGGCAAAATAATAATAATGGTAATAATAATAAGGTGTCGGTGAAATCACACACACACACACACACACACACACACACACACACACACACACACACTGACTGAAACTGCTTGTCCCGAGCGGGGTTGCGGCAAGCTGGAGCCTAACCTGGCAACACGGGGTGCAAGGCCGGGGAAGGGACACACCGAGGATGGGACGCCAGTCCATCACAAGGCATCCCAAGCGGGACTCGAACCCCAGACCTGCCAGAGAGCGAGACCCGGCCAAGCCGCTGCACCACCGCGCCCCCCGAATAGCAATAAAAATAAGAAAATTGTCAGTGAAATATAATAATAATGAGGTGTGAGAGAAATAATAAGAATAATAACATAAGACTGTCAGATGAAACCATTTAGACGGCTGTACCTAGAGTTTATTGGACCGAAGTGCTTTTCAAGGTGCGTTTCTCATTCTCTGCCATGCTTTAAACACAGTCACACACTGACACGCAGTGGCTGTGCACAGACAGGGCGGTGAGGAGGCTCACTGGACCAGTGGGACTGGTAAGGTGGATGAACGTGTCCAGAAATGGACGTACGCAAGGTGTCTCCTCAAAGCGCAACACCGGCGGCGAGCGCTCGGTGTGGACAGGACAGCAGGTCCCACTGAACCCCAGGAGTGCGTCCTGCGACTCAGCGCGGCCCCTGCCGACTGGGGGAACTTACCGTACCGCCTTCGGATCAAACCGGAACAGGAGAGAAAAAGTTGTATTTCATTTAAAAAGTACAAGAATGATGCAAGAGCTTGAAATATTAAACTTTTATTAAACTGAATAACACAGAGATGAAACATCAACTCGGTGATTCCCTTCAAATGCGTATCAGCGCTGCCGCGTGTGTGTGTGTGTATCTGTGTGTCTTTGCGTGTGTGTTTTCTGGGTTTGCTCACAAAGCTTAGAGAACATAAAGCAAGTGGAAAATGTAGGGTTTGGCGAACGCGAACGGTTGCACAACGGCACAGCGGCGCAGCGGGTGGTCTTGGTGTCTCATAGCTCCTGAGCTGCACGATAAGATGTGGGTTCAATCCCCGTTCACCCTGTGTGGAATTTGTATCTTCTCCCTGAGACCCAAGATGTGTTTTGGGTGCAAATTGCCCTCTTTTGTGTGTGTGTCAGTTACATTTCTCTGCGATGTAATTAGAGTAACGACTGTACCTTGTTTACCGCATCTAGCGCTGCAAGTCGCCTTGGATAAAAGTGTCACCTAAATACGCACACAGTCTGAAACTGCTCATCTCAGACAGGGTCGTGGGGAGCCGGAGCCCAACCCAGCAACACAGGGCATAAGGCTGGAGGGGAGGGGACGCACCCAGGACGGGACACCGGGCCGTCGCAAGGCACCCCAAGCGGGACTCGAACCCCGGACCCAGTGGAGAGCAGGACCCGGTCCAAACCGCTGCTCCCCCGTCACCTAAGTACCACGTGGTAATTATTGTAGGTCGCTTTAGAGAAAAGTGTCTCCAAAATGCATAAATGTAAACTTATGAACACATTATATTGCGTCGAACAGCGAACAAACGAATGGCCGGAGTCAAACCAGGGACCCCAAGACTGCAAGCAGAAAAAAGGTGGCTTTTTGTAATAATGTCTTCGTGTACGTCGCGTATTTCTCCGCTGCTCTTAGCCCGACGTGCAAATAGATAATTAAAAAAAAAAAAAAAACCCCAAAAAGAAAGTGGAAAAGAGCTCAGCTGCGTATCACAGTTACACGATTTCCTTCCTTAAGCGTGAGGCCTGGAGTCAAAGATAAATGTCCTTCGTCCCTGCAGTCAAGCGCTCGTCTGCGCTGCCACTTCCTTCACGGTAGGAGGCTTCATTTTCTCTCTTACAAACTGCACATTACCATGTAAATTAAACGGTGTTAATATTTGATACGGCACGTCCGCGGAGGGGAGCGTGTTTTTTCGCTCATGAATAATTCGTGTCAGTGGACATAATGGGTGTAAAAGGCGAAGAGCGGTAGGACAGCAGAGGTACGACTTGGGGCTCCCGCTGCCTTCCTCTAAAGCGGCGAGCGGTTTCCTTCATGGTATCGTTACGTTTATTTGTGTAGCTGATGCTTTTCTCCAATGTCACTTAAAGTTATTTAACTATTTATACAGTGGGCTAACTTAAGAGGAGCACTTGGGTTAAGTACCTTACTCAAGAGTACTACAGCTAGAGGTGGGATTTGAACCTGTAACCACTAGATTCGAAGACAACAGTTGTAACCACTACACTACTGACTGTCCCAAGGCATTGCTCTCATTTATTATTCTGACCCTCCAGTGGCTTTTCCTGCCTCCTCTCCAACGTTCATTGCGAGACGAAGAAGTGCGAAGTGCCATGACTGGCCTCGGGGGGCTGAGAGATTGCGCCACGTTGGCCATCCTGCTACTCTCTGTGGGGGTGGGCTGCTGCCCCGACGACTGCATGTGCACCCCTCTCGCCGACATCGGCCAATGGGTCCACTGCTCAGTCTCGGAGGGCGGCCCCTTCCCCTTGTTACCACCCGACACCGTCGTGCTCGACCTCCAGGGCAACGGGCTCCGCGCGGTACCGCCAGGCACCCTGGACCACCTGGCACGACTGCAGCGCTTGAAACTGATGGGCAACCCTTGGGAGTGCAGCTGCCGCATCCTCTACCTGAAGCACTGGCTGGAGGACCGGCGCGGCCGAGTGACGGCGACAGGCACCCGCTGCTCCCTACCCGACGGCTCCTACAGGAGCATCCCCTCGCTGAGCGGGAACGAGATCCCCGGGTGCCGCCGCGCCCAGGAGCCGCACTGCTTGGCGGACGTCCGGGTGCTGGGCGCCGCCCTGTCTCTCGTCCTCCTGTCTGTGGGCCTGCTGGCCTACGCTGCTGCGATCCTTAGAAGGATCCGCGTTGACGGGCGCCGAACGCCCGGTGCGCTCTGGTGCGCCCCCAGGAGGACAGCCGTCTAATAGACAGAAACAAAGCGCTGAGGTTCGGCCGCTTCTTCGCACCTGCTGCTCCGCTGATTCACGCGTGGTCACGTGGAGCGAGTCTCGACGCACTGACTCCCTTCCACATGGCTGGTTTTTATTTTGGGATTCCTCCCCTGGATTGAGCCCACAAGGCCAGCGGCTCTGCTCGCGATGCTCTTACTCCCTGTCCACACCGACTGCCACGTTGCATTAATTATCATACAATTGCACCGATTGCAAAATGCATTTATGGATGAAAGGAGGATCCGTCTCTGTCCCGTTAACATTCTTTTCAAATTAATATGTAGACTTTTAATGCTTAACACCATATGCAGAGACGTACCTGACAATTTGCAGCACGTTCGTTGTCTGTCGGTTTGCATCAATGTTGTCATGAAAGGGTTAAATGACAATAAAGTGCTTCGCAGTGGTCGGCAGCGCGGAGTGATTTTCTTCACGAAGGAATGATGGGTGGAGAAAACAGCCCGCTTATTACTCTGGAGTGACGCCGCCCTCACGTGGCGGAGCTGTGTCCCGAAACCACAAGGCCCACATAGCTGATAGTCTTATCGCTGCGGCCCAGGAGGGGTCGCACCGGGTCACGTGGTGTGCGGGGACAACCGTCTTCTCCGTGCGAGCGCGCGTGTGGTTTCTGACTGATCGTACGGGGAAACTGGGAGGAAAAAAAATTTGAAAAAACACCTCCCTTGCCCCCCCGGGAGTAACGGGCCGTGAGAAGGTACCCCGGAGCACCACCTCTGGACTGAAGAGCTGTCTCCTCAACGATGCGTGGAGCTGCACGCGTTTGTCTGCTCTCCAGGTCTACGTTGAGAGGTAGGCCAGCGCCCGCAGACAGGCCTGCCGGAACCCTCCGGAAATGTCGGCGCATAACCGGACCTTCCTGCAGGGCTACGGCGCTTCGTCCGCATGTTTTTGCTTTTGTCCGGTCCGCTTGGAGCACGGTTCTCCTCCGCTTTCGTTCATAAAATATGTGGTTGTTTCATTAAAGCACCAATCTTAATGTTCTGGTTTGTTCTTCTAATGTTACGACAGACGGTCGAGAAGAAACGTCACGCAGCAAGGCTCTTAGAGTCTTACGTGAGTATTATTATTATTTTGTGCAGACGGTGCTTCTCTCCAAAGGCTAACCATGTGCGGTGTGTATATTAAGTTGCGATTACCGAACCAATTATGCAGGTAGGATTTTTTTTATTGCAGCGATTTAGGATAAGGAACTTCAATCGAGGGTATTGCGGAAGGAGGGAGATTCGAACCGGGATCCCTCACTTCTAAGCTATTGAGTCGAAACATACGCCCGTTATATTTTACTCTCTCATTTACCTTAACCATTTCGGGTCGCTGCAGTCCGGAGCCCGGGCGACGCACCGGTCCGTAGCGGTATTTACGCAATTTTAGTGTCGATTTTCATTTTTTGTAACGTGCACACGTGACGTTTTCCATTATTTTGCGCTCTAGGATGCTCATCGGTCCAGCGCTAGCTGTTCTTTTCCTCCTGGGTTCTTCGAATACGCAGTCAAGCCCAGACCCCTGTCGCTGCGTCTCCCTTCGGCCCACCGGACTACGGGTCGACTGCCGGTCGCGCGGCCTTACGGAGTTGCCCCCGATCCCGCCCACCGCCTCAGAGTTGCACCTGCAGGACAACCGGCTACACAGTCTACCTCCAGGGCTGCTGGACGCACTGCTTGACTTAAGGATGGTCAACCTGTCTGGCAACCCCTGGGACTGCGGGTGCAGTATCCTGTACCTGAGGGCCTGGCTGCGGGACCACGAAGCAGCGGCGGGAAGACCCACCTGTGTCACACCCGCAGCCCTGAGACACAGGGCCATCGCCGAGCTTAGCGAGACGGACCTCCCGAGCTGCAGCCGGGAGAGCTGCGTCAGTGGCTGGCTGGACATTGTCACCATCCTGCTGATGGCCGGTCTGATCGCCCTCCTGTTCTGGTGCTTGTGGACAGTCAAGAACTCCACCTTCACTTTCAACGTGGTTCGGAGACACGGGGACGTGGACAAAGACCTCTCGAGGTCCTTCGAGGCCAAACGCAGGAAGAGGTCGCTCAGGAGGCGGTCAGAGGAGGCCGAGTGCACGCTGCAGTGGACGGATGACCTGGAGAAGCCTCTGTTTAACATGGAAATCTTGCCTCAGGTCCTTGAAATCTTACATAAGAAACACAATATAAAGATCAAGGCCACCTGAGGACGGGATCTAGCGGATGTACGACTAACGGACAAATGGTGCTCGTATTCAGTGTGACCACGCTGGGCCAGTGGAGGAGCATGTTGATGGAACTTCCAGACTCATAGCACAGCTCTATCATCTTTGAACTGTCTCTGAAGTCAACCTCCAGATAAATATACACACACACACACATTTTCAGAACCGCTTGTCCCATACGGGGTCACGGGGAACCGGAGCCTACCCGGTAACACCGGGTGTAAGGCCGGAGGGGGAGGGGACACACCCAGGACGGGACGCCAGTCCATCACAAGGCACCCCAAGCGGGACTCAAACCCCAGACCCACCGGAGAGCAGGACCGTGGTCCAACCCACTGCGCCACCACACCCCCTCCCAGATAAATATATATTTTTTTTAAATTCTAAAATAAATTTCTAAAAATTAATGAGATGTACATGCAGAAGTGATTTGCCTCCTAGTTTGTAGGTGATATCTTGACCCCCAGGGATTACAGTATGGAGAAGTGTCCTCGGTACATGCTTGAACCTCAACTTACGGACGCTACCGGGACCCGAAGTCAGCTCTTAACACAAAATTCTTCGTAATTTTGAGTCTCCGAAACCTTAATAATGCAGTTTAATCCCTCTTTTTATTCACAGATTAAAAGCACCAGACAAAGTTATAATAACCTCGCTGTAACACTTGATTCTATTTTCATCAATAGCTCCTACAATGCAGGATCTCAGCGTTCTTCTCCGCAGTAAGAATTTCGAATGAGACATTATACAAGGTGGATGGGGCATCGGTTTAATTGACCTTTTATTAACGTGAAGCAACTTTAAAGTTAAATGAACTTTAAGGGTTTAAATGGCTGAAAACACACAAATAAATAAATAAATAGCTCGACTCCACGTCCTCATCCTCCACAGCACTGTATTTTATACACCAAAGGATGGTGCCACAAACCACGTGCGGTGCAGAAATAAGAGTTAAAGTGTGATGGAGGATCATGAGGGGAGAGCGGATTAAAAAGTGATTCATCTTGTGTCTGCTATATCCGTTAGTACTGTGTTAGTACTCTGTGTCACTGGGTTAGAAGAGCACACTATAAAAAATAATTGAATTGAACTGAATTACACCAATGAACTGAATTGCACTGAATTACATCAAATTGAACTGAAATTAATTGAATTGAATTGAATTGAATTGAATTGAATTGAATTACATGATGAACTAATGAAACTGACCCTGAGGAAGAGACCAATTCATTACTCAAACGTTTGTCAGCATCTGGTTTAGTTTGCAGCAAAAACGACACAATAATAGAAATGTCTGTTCATTTGCTGGGCAATTTATAGTAAATGTGTAGGATGTAGTTGAAATATATTGAAAAATATGCTGACTGTAATGAGTCCATGAAGCTGCCTGTGCCCCCCCACCCAGACCACCACCACAGCGTCATTTCAGTCTCTATTCCGGTAGCAATTTGCTTCTCTCTAACGGCTGGAAGTGGAACTGCAGGCAAGTGTTGCCCCGCGACAAAGAAATTCCAGAAAGTCAAACAGTGAATAAAACGCAATAAAAAAAAAAAAAAAAACACCAGAAAATGTCCGTATTTTCAATAATTTCACGTACTGGTCTCCGAAAACACAACTGTTGACATTCAGAGGCACGTCTGAAAAGGCTATTCTGTCAAGAACACTCCCAAAATCTTACCCATATCAACCTCAGTTTAAGAACCACAAAGTCAATGAGCAAACCGAGTTGCGTCTTTGAGTCAGTTTTTAATAATTATGAAGCACTTTGTTAGTTATTAAAAATATGCGCTTTTACATTGCAGTCTTCCAAAACCTGTTTTAACAAACACATCTTGTCTGACTTTACAGCAAAATACCCAACAGACACTTTCGCTGCACATGGAGAACATCTGTCATCGCACATTCGATCGGTACGCAGATGGGGTTCACATAAGTGTTACATCAGACCAATTCATAACGAGAAAATTAGTACAAGCTTGTGCTTTCTGTCCAAATAAAAAGCAACAGGGGGGTGGCACATTAAAGTAATTCATAAATACTGGCATTATAACAAAGTGTAACAGTATTAATGCTTTTAAAACCTCAGGTGCCCTTACACTAGTGACAAAGAAAGCATATTACTGCGTTCAGATTTTTCGGACCTACGAAAACATACATAGATTTTCGAAGCTTGTACAATTCCAAATCAACAACACAAAAAAAAAAAAAAAAAAAAATTGGCATCCTTTAAAATTCTTTGTGGGGCTTTGCGTTTTACAGATGAGCGGTTATGCCGAATGAAAGCCCTTGCGCGGTACTTTCAGTGCCAGCATTACACGACCTTTCAACTTCCGCAGTGTCAAATCCGCAGGAGTAAAATTCCCGAGTCCCACCAGAACTTCCAGAGCAGAACATTTGTGTTTGAAACGCCGCAACCCAGCCGCCCGAGGCTGAGCGAGGTGGGGGGGGTGTTCTTCCTCTGGCAGCCTCACTGAGGCACGAACTTCTCCCTCTGGAAAATGAGCTCCACAGCTGCGTCAGCATCCTGGACGACGTAGGTGGGTTCCACTAGCACCGGGTCAAAGCGAAAGTCCCTGTGTCCGTGGAACACGGTCTCCTTGATGCAGCGGCTGGCATCGGGGGGCACTTCCATGTGGGGATTATAGACCCCAGTGCAAACCAGGATGGACTTGCAGGAGGTGGCCGAGGGAGCTGCTAACACGCTTTCCCAGGTGTTCTCCACAACCTCCTCCTGGGCCAGTGTAGTGGAGGACCCGGTACCAACGAAAGCCTTGGACACCACCTTTAAGCTCTTGCTGGAGCTCCTCTCCTCCAAGCAGCGGTTGTACAGGTTAGCACCATAGATGTCAGTCATGAGGTTGTCCCTAGATGTAACCACACAGAAGAAAAGGAGAGGGTCATGGGTGAAGAGAAGTGGCAGTTCACTCGCAACTCAAAACTGGTAGATGCGGAAGGCAGATGATCATCTACAGCCTGTTCATCTTCTGTTCGGTTCTCCCACCTTCTCCGCTCTTTGAAAACCTTAAGGCAGCGCTTACCACAGGTGGTCCCTGATTTACGATGGTACGACTTACGATTTTTTTTTTACTTTACGACTGTGAGCTGGCGACAGACATTCGGTAGAAACTGTACGTCGAATTTTGATTTTTTCCCGGGCAAGCGATATGCATTACAACACTCCCTCGATCCGCAGCGATCCGCAGCGATCCGCATCTCCCAGTGTGTCACGCAGAGGTGTGTATTAGGTGTATTAAATGCATCGATACGATATTTTCGACTTACGATGGGTTTCGCGGAACGGAACCCCATCGTAAATCGGGGACCGCCTGCATTTGCGCCACTACTCGTCGCCGCATCGGGTGATGCTTCAGCAGCTGGTTCGAACTGCTATGCTACTCTCTGAAAATGGAAAAAGCAAATACTGATTTCTTCCCCAAAAAAAGGCTAAGAGTTTGTTACTTCAAAAGTTCTTAAGTTGGGGACCGACTGTAACCTGTGCTCTCGTAAAACACGTCTCGTAATTTCAGACGATTGCTTATTACGCGCATTTTAGGGTACAGTTTACACCCGCTTCTAAAGCCCAATCCTCATCGTACGTCTACCGCACAACTCCTAGCATGTGTGGTCAAGAACTCCGGACGTAAGCCTTGGCAAGATCTAGGAACACGGCATAACCCATACGTGAGCTCAGCTTGCAAAAACACTTCTAAGATCCTTACTGCCACGTATATGACAGTGAGGGAGGCAAACAGTCCTACCCGGTGGAGCGTAACTAGACATCTGAGCACCAACAATGCAGCACAGGGGCTGGACTTACCCAATGGCATACAGGCACTTGATGGGTGACCTCCAGCCCCTCTCGGCAGCCTGCTTCCGGATCAGGCGTTCAGCATAGTGATAAGTCAGCTCGCTTGGCTTTCCCATTAGAGCCTCATATTTCAAGTCTTTTCCAGTAATTTTTTTGTAGACATTCTCTAGGCAAACCAGGAAGGTTCCGTGACCAAATCTGTTCTCGGCAAAAGCAGGAACGATGAGATAATAACTATCAAGCGTCTTTAAGCCGCATGCATCCAACAGACAGGTAATCGGTACTTTCACACGTTATAGCTGAGATTTCCTGCACGCTGTCAGCAAAGTGCTTACTCAATAACTCATAGCCTTCTTTACGTTGCAAACACGCAAAATCTGTCGAGAAAGCCATGTGTTCGTATCCAGAGACCTTTCTGTCATATAATTATGAAAATATTCTGCTTCTAGTCTGGAGGTAGGTGGATTATTACTTACAAATATCTACTGTACAGCCAGGCTATTTAACAAACAAACTTGTTTTCCAGCTTAATATGGATTTTTAACACACTGCACATTAACGATTTTTAACAAAATACAAATACTGTGGCACATACACTACCTTTAAGTTCACTCCATAATATGCAGCATACAAGACTGCAAATTGTATGCAATTACCGTGGCGACTGTGCCTCTGCCATCCACATCAGGTCCATGTTACAGGCAAGGAGGGGTAAATGAGGGTCAGTCTGGTACTGCTGGGCACTGCTCAGGTTCCCATTGGTGAGCAGCACATCGATGATCAGCTGCAGATTTGTCTCCCATCGAATTGGCTCCCCGAAGAGGATAACAACTGTAATTTGTACAAAACGTGCACACTGCCAAAATACCCAACCTTTCACAAAAAATTATAACACACTTGATGACATGTTTGCTATGCTGACACAGCCAAGCTAAAAAAAAAAGGCACATTTAAACCAGTGCTGATAGTAAGTAGCAATTTCAAAAGATAAATAATAAATGGTAAATAAGTCAATCACTTACCTTCAACCTTTGGAAAGTTTACAATAGAAGATGACTAGAATGGGAAGGGGGGAGAAAAAAAAAAATCAGGACTTTGTACAAGGAGCTAAGTCAATAATTACTTACACACAGATACGCACACATACACACTGGTTGAAACCGCTTGTCCGGGGGGGTCGTGGCAAGCCGGAGCCTAACCCAGCAACACAGGGCATAAGGCTGGAGGGGAGGGGGAGGGGGACGCACCCAGGACGGGACGTCAGTCCATCACAAGGCACCCCAAGCAGAACTTGAACCCCAGATCCGCTGGAGAGCAGGACCCAGCCAACCACTGCACCCCCTCAATAATTACTTACTCAAATAATTCCCTGAACTAGGAATTTTATTTTTATACACCAGAATGCATAGCTCTTTGGTTCCACCCAACAGTGCCCTTCCAATCCTGAGCAGCGACCCTGTCCGAACCTAACAGCAGCAAGCAGCAGCTGGCAGGGGGTAACCCTGGAACTTACCGGAAGCTTTGGACGTCTGTTGTGGTCGACCATGTCAAGCAGTGGAAATGAATCCCGCAGCATGTCGACGGTGACCACTTTCTGAAAGCCCAGGCTGTCAGAAAATGTCAAGGAAATACATCGGCCTGAACATTATGTGGCAGGTAGGGCGCGGGGTTCAGCGGTATCTCTTTTACAAAATACGGAGTCAAGGGCTGTGCTTTTGAAGAGTTCACCTTGACAAAAGTAAAAAGCAGCTAAATGAATAAAGGTAAAAGTGAATGTAAACGTAATCACGTCCTCTGATCATACTGAGCAGGCAACGTAGAGCACAACTGACTCTTGACTGCCCCATGTGGTCAGGCCAAGGTCGGCAGCTACGGGCCCTTCGCGGAACAAATTAAAAGCAAAAGTGCTAACGCTAAGAAAATGACAATAATACTCGTCACCGCTCCGCAAAACATTTGTTCCGCTCGGAAGGATACTTCTTGGCAATATCCAGAACCGGCCCCTGTCCCGACACCAACGCGCACTTGTCGTGGTACTTCTTGAACATTCTCAGAGGACTGTGTGACATCATGACCTGGTCCTGGGAAATCTGTCCCAACAATAGAAAGGCACCGTCCAGCCACTCCACTTTCGAAGAAACGGATAATTTTCATTTAAAAAGGTAGCTTTCACTTTCACGAGGCTTACGATTGCTCGATAGCATCGTCTAACCAGGTCGATGTAGTTACCCCCTCAGGGAAAGGCGCCTCTTGGGAAGCCTGGCAGCGGTGGATACTCACCGGAACGCCTAGAATGTGCGATAGCTGATCAGCTTTCGTTTGGCGAAGGCAGTTCCCTGCGTTTGTGACGAAAACAACGGGCACGACAAACCGCCCCTGAGGACTGAGGAGTTTTTGGAAGGCCTTCTTGGCAGCCGGTATAGGTGTCTTGCCCCGTACAAGGACGCCATCAACGTCAAACAGGAGGCCAAAACCCGGGCGGAGCTGCAGAGAAAAAAAAAGAATAAAAAAGAGAAAGAAAAAAAAAAAACTGAATTTTTACATATTTGTAAAAGTAGAGTTTGCACACATAAACCAGCACCGTTCAGCTATTCCTGGTCAGTATTGTTATTCCATGGGGCTGAGAACAGAACCTGAACAATGATGACCTGTTCTGATTATGATGAAAACAGTAAGGTTGAAGGCCCCAGTTCAAGAAAATACAAAAGAAGGGCTCAAGGACACAAAATATCACTTTTTCCAACGTATAAACAAAGCATATGCGTACATTTCAGAAGCCTGCAGAAAAGCACATTATGCAGTAAAAATGACAACGAAACTCCACACAAACATGGTCCCATACGTCCATTTGTGGTGACTTTGCATAGTCAAAGCAGAAACTAAAGTTGTGGATAACCACATGGATGGCACCACTGTTGGGCAGCATGGTGTCACAGCAAGTAAAGCTGCAGTCTCACAGCGCCTTGGTGGTGCAAAAGGATGCGGGTTCGATCCCTGCTCAATCTGTGTGGAGTTTGCATGTTCTCCCCGTGTCTGTGTGGGTTTCCTCCAGGTGCTCTGGTTTCCTCCCACACTCCAAAGACATGCTGTTCAGGTTCCCCCATAGTGTGTGAGTGACAGGGAGAGAGAGTGTGTTCCACTGATGTGTGGATGAGTAACCCATTGTAAGTAGTGTATCTAGCAGTGTAAGTCACCATGGTGAATAAGGTGTGTGGGCTGGTAACACTACATAGAGTTCAATGGAAGTTGCTTTGGAGAAAAGTGTCTGCTGAATATATAAAAAACACAAATTAAAAAAAGACATGCATCTAGCAGCATCATAGTACCAGTTCCTGCAAAGAGTCTTGAAGGCTCTTAGAGCATTCTCATGTACTTGATTCAACTTGGAGAACCAGAAGTGATGGGGTGGGGATTTATCCCCAAAAAGCTGTAAAAGCAAGTAAAAGGGAAGGATTGGCAGCAGAGGAGGAATGTTCCAGAAAGGAAGATTGTTATGAGCTGTTGGTAGAATAACCTCACTCTGTTCAGATGCACTTAATGGCACTACAGCAGGCTTAATTTTTCCCATCTAAAGACACACACTCTCTGAAATTGCTTGTCCCCAGTGGGGTCACAGCAAACCAGAGCCTAAGCTGGCAACACAGGGCGCAAGGCTGGAGTGGGAGGGGACACACCCAGGGCAGGACGTCAGTCCATCGCAAGGCACCCCCAGCGGGACTCGAACCCCAGACCCATCGGAGAGCAGGAGCTGGTCAAACCTGCTGCACCACCGCACCCCCTCTCATCTAACCAGTTTACTTGTGTAAGAATCCAGGCAGCCCATATATCCTCACTGCATTCCCTCAGTGTAAAGAAAAGTGACAGGCAACTGGATAATCCCAACGTGTGCTTTGCACGATAAACGTCAACGTTTACATTTCGGAGGGTGCGGTGGCGCAGTGGGTTGAACTGGGTCCTGCTCTCCGGTAGGTCTGGGGTTTGAGTCCCGCTTGGGGTGCCTTGCGATAGACTGGTATCCCCTCCCCCTCCAGCCTTGTGCCCTGTGTTGCCGGGTTAGGCTCTGGCTCCCTGCAACAAGTGGTTCAGATGGTGTGTGTGTGTGTGTGTGTGTGTGTGTGTGTGTGTGTATTTAGGATTGTAGAATAACGGATGCACCTTCATGCAGCTACTCCTGTGACCTACATTGGTTCGTATGGTGGAGTGTGAAAAATGTACTGTACTTTACAATCACGTCTGTATCCAAATTTCTTCTTCCGCTGATGTAATGAATTCACTGTATTTTTCTCCGAGATGAACGTCGCTTTGGAGAAAAGAGACCGCTGAACAAATAAAAGTAAATGTTTGCCTGTTATGGTGTCATACTGCTAAAGACAACAGAATAGCGGAGAAAATTTTTTAACCTTCGCTTTGCTTCATTCAGTATCTTGGAGGTAAATGACAGTGTTCAGAGTATCAGCAGCTGTAGATATAAAGACAAGAAGTAATCTACATTCACATTTTGTGTAGATTTCGGATAACCATGAGTAGTCCTTGCTTCAGTTGACTGTATTCATTTTACCATGTTTTTCAGCAGCGTGTCTGGCATTTGCAAATAACTAAAAATATATACAAACAAAAATACAGCGCTGCCTTGATTGTTATCGGCAGGAAGTGTTGACATCCCACAGAATTCTGCCTCGGCTCCCAAACACGTACGCATCTCGGCCGCTCGGCCTTCGCCGGCTCTCTGCAGCTGTGCGTACCTGTCGGCGAGCTGCTCATCAGCGTACACACGCAGGCGAGCCCATGCTCACACACTGTCACCTGCACTCCAAACGCCCAGAAAAGGGGGAGATTTAGGACAGAAGGAGCTCAATTCATAAGTAGAAGCAGGAACAGTAAGTATGTGGAAGGTTCCAGAAAGACCATCTAGGGTGAAACCCTGATCAGCTTAGCAAAACATTTCCCTTCAAAGAATCCTTATATTTTCTGTATAGTCTTACACTTTGTTTACCTTTGTGAGCAGTGGTGCCAAAACACACCTGAGATCAACTCCCTATCCAGCCTTAAATTACTCCTGTATGTATTTTTGTTTGGACTGATTCTATATCTTCTAGTTTTCAAACTTTACTGAAGTTTTTTTTTTTGTCTTAAACCTGAGTGGTTCATGAGCCCCGACCATGAGGTGACCATGGGCCTCTCTGGACATAAATATCTGTCCTTGTCGGTGGGGGGTACCTAATGTGGGCAATATTCTGTGTAGCGCTTTGGCTGAATGTCGATTGTATTAATAAAATATTTTACTTTAATAGTCACACAAGTCCTTGGTATTCTTCCACAAGTCGTGCAAAGACTTCCCCACCAATGTGTTTCCTTACTAAGCTTCATTCTCAGCTTCACTGCACCGTTCTACAGTATAAAATGAAAGCTCCAGCTGAAAAAAAACTTATGTAATCGAGTCAAATCAAATCACTTTATTGCCACCTCATAATAACCACAAGTGTACAGGTGGTGAAAATCATTAGTGCGTTCTCCGCAGCTGTTCGGCACAAGTTACAAATATACAGACCACAAAAAGTACAGTGTGTGAGTGACAGAGAGAGTGTGGATGAGTGACCCAGTGTAAGTATGTATCTAGCAGTGTAAGTCACCGTGGTGAATAAGGTGTGTCGGCTGAAACACTGCACAGATTTCAATGGAAGTCGCTTTGAGAAAAGCATCTGCTAAATTCGCACATCATCTGAACCGCTTGCCCCATACGGGGTCGCGGGGAGCCAGAGCCTAACCTGGCAACACGGGGCAGAAGGGGTAGGGGACACACCCCGGACGGGACGCCAGTCCATCACAAGGCACCCCAAGCGGGACTCGAACCCCAGATCCACCAGGGAGCAGGACCCGGTCCAACCCACTGCACCACCGCACCCCCGTCTGCTAAATTCAGTTCAATTCAATTTATTTTTATAGAGAGCTCTTCTCACGCATTGACACAGAGCGCTTTAACACAGGCATAAGGCAAGAAAAACAAATACGTCAAACAAAGAGACAGTCGACTAATGGGCACCATAATATAGTACTTTTACAGAGCTATAAGTATGCCTACTGGCCACCGGGGAAAGGAACAAAAAACTTCCAACTGAAGGCTGAGGGAGAAAAAAAACCTCTGGGGGTTTTTTCTCAGTGGTTGCCCACCCCTCCTGGGCATTCTAGATTAAATAACAATTCTAAGCCCGTTAACAAGTAATAATGATATTGTTGCTAAACGGTATCTTGGAAGTCCCATATTGCTAAATAAATAAATGTAAATACAAATATACATAATAAACACCTGTACAGTATGCACAGTATTCACATAACGCAATATACACGTAGGATTCAAGATGTACAGATGCAATACATGGGAGGTACAGTGGGTTGTGTGCGTGGTGGTGTTATTAGTTAGAGTTCAACAGTCTGTTGATGGCCTGCAAGAAGAAGCCTGCTGCTGGTGCGGGACCTTATAGTGTGACACCGTCTTGCCTCGTGGTAGCAGCGAGAGAAGTCCATGTAATGACTTGTCTACGCAGCTGCCCAAGAGAGAGGTTGACTGAGCGGCCATTTTTAATTGAGCATTTTAGGCAATTTTCTCCACATCCGGTGACGTCAGCGAAACATTAGCGCACGAGAGACAGAAACCTGGGCGAACGAGACAGGAGGAGTCTGCGACGCGAGACGGCACTTCGGACACGTGCTTTCCCGGAACTAGCGACGATACTAACAACAACAACAACAACAACAACAACAACAATAATAATAATAATAGAAATAAGTGTCCGGATGTGTTGCGGGTTAGGGGTACAAGTAGTACTTGGCAAGTACAAAGCGGAGCCACTCACTCACTCACTCACTCAGTGACAGCAGGTTTAGGTGTGTAGGACACACACACACAGACAGAGCTATCCGACTCCGAGCACGTGTCACAGCAGCTGGACACTCAAGAAAGAAAGAAAGAAAGAAAGAAAGGGGGAGCACCCGGAGAAGCAGAGCAGGATGAGTGCATGATGAGAGAGAGAGGCGATGAGCCGCGCGCGTCCCCACCTGAGTGCGCGCCGCAGCGCCGCCACCCGTCCGCTGCCAGACACTGGGGACCGCGGCCGCCCGGCTTAGAGACCCTAGAGCCTTCATTGTGTCGAGTGCGTGACCGAGATGCCGGGCGGGCTAGAAGGGCTCCTGAGGCCGGCGGACCGCTCCGCTCCGCTCCTTTTCCTCCATGTACCTTTTCTAGGGGAGGACGGGTGACGACAGCGGCGGGGGAGGAGAGGAGGGCGGAGGCGAGGAGCTGCTCTCCCGGCCGGGCTGGAGGACGGTCAGCCAACCGAGAACACAATGGAAGTGGAGCCACTCGCGGAGCCCCGAACATGAATTAAAATAACAATGGCTTCTTTTAAATTCCTTTTGACTCTCACATTTATTCGCTTTACAGACGCTTCTGCAAAACGACGCGCATCTCAAGCAGTAGCTACAAATTGCTCCATTCACGTAATTTACTTTCCTTCTCAGTGTTAAGTATTGTTGTTGGCATACAGAATAAATGAGATCGGCATTGGAACAGGTTTTTCCATCCAGGTTTTTCCATCCAGGTTTTTCCACTGGGTGCGCGATCCCGGCAACAGCGCATTAGCCTAGCGTCAATTGTACCTTGGGACATTCCGGATTTGATTTCTTATTTCATATTTACAGCTTAGTTCGCTCTTCGTCATTAATTTACAGATGAGATGGGGCTGTGGAACACAGAGAAAAACCTTCACTTCAAATGCAGCAACGGTTAGCGGACGGCGGGTGATAGAAACTCGTCATGGATGCTTTGGGGGAACTTTTCCGTCAATAATAAAAAGTCATTTTCATTGTTCTCAGGTCATGGCCGACCATCTGTTTTGTGACTTAAAATCCTTGTATCCGAATTGGCCTTTTTAATGGTAAAATACTGGGGGGAAATGCTATACTCAGACATCTAGTACATGCTAAAATAGGACGAACAAACTGGATTGAAACATGATTAACTAAAAGTCCCGGGGGGATGAGAACGGAAGTGGACTCAGTAGAGGTGGGGACATACGAATTACATTTACTCCTTTACTTAGTTTGTTGTTATTGTCTTTTTTTTTCAGCAACAGAACCTTTCACTGAATAGAAATAGCTTACATTTTAGTACATACAAAAATTTCCCGACTGGCCTTGTATTTCAAGGTTTTCTCCCAAAAAGTAAGTAATTTTTACTGTAAACCAGTAGTTCAACTTCCTGTCAGCTGACATCTCCTGTCGTTTTCATTGGCCAGTTTCAGCTGTCAGTCACAATTTTGCATTTACCTGTTGAGTAGAGTCACTTTTACCAGGACTGGTTACTTTGATATGCTCTTTATCAGGTAAAAAGTGTATTTTTGGGCAGATCTAACACACCATGTTAATAAAAAAGATTTTCCAAAAAAAGGAGCTAGACAATCTATAGAAATTTTCTATGTTATGAAAAAATTAACATTTACATGTATTCATTTAGCAGACACTTTTCTCTAAGCGACGTACATCTCAGAGAAAATAGAATGTGTCCGTTATATTAGGAGAAAGAGACATAGCTGCAGATGTGTGACCCTTAAGTACAGTCAGTTTGTTTCCTTCACCACATACACTGAATTCATCACACAAATATATAGTGCTAGCAAGAAATAAACTTACCGGAATCACAACGAACTGCAGCGACGATCCTCTAACACGAAATTCAATGCACATTATTTATGCACGAGATGTTATTGTGACATTTTTTATACATGATATTTACAGTAGAAAAGTACATTTCCATAATAGTGTTTTCTAGCTGTAAGACAACACATTTGCTTTTAACACTATTGAGCAGGGGTTTTTAACCTTCTAACTTAACTTTTTGGGGCCCATAGATGAACTTCAGGGGGCCTGGGAAGTGCAGACTTCCTTCGTAAATAACAGCTTAACTGAACAAAATTTTATATAAGTTTTAAGTAAAAAAACTGTTAAATAAAATAAATTATTACTATGCCACTGCTATAGTAATATGACAAAGGACAATGTTTATGCCCTGTGCTTCGCATAATTATATCATATTTGAATGGTTACAACCTATAGAGGGTTACTGAAAAAGTAAGGAAGGTGATTTTTCACGGAAATGGGTGACTCAATTCAAACAAAACAGTGACTGACATGTTAGCAGATTCAGGTTACTAGAAGAGAAGGTTTGCATCAAAAGCAAGGTATTTCACTTTGTTTCCTTGATTATCCTGCTATGCTAATTTATGAACTATTACATCATCTGAATTTATCTGGATCAGTGTTATTTTGAGTAACGAGGTCGCATGGCACATAGTAAAATCTAAAACTTTATCTAGTGAAAAGTAAGGTTCTGATGGACAATTATTTTAGACCATTGCACATCTTTTTTTTTTTGTTGTATGTGGTATCACCTGATTCTCACAAATAAACATAAAACAAGTAGGAAGTGGCATTTTAATGAGATTTGATTTGGTGTGGATGGCTGAAAGCATGATAGTCATTTGTCCTTTCCGTCTTTATCTGGAGTGATCACATGGCACGAGCTGCTTCCTATAATGTGTAATTTCAGGATTTAAATGAAAGGCCGTGGCCTTGTTAGGTCACAGGGGTTTGGTCCTATGGAACAAGTAGTGTGTAAAGAGCGGCACGGTGAAAGGAACCATTGCGTAATTCCAAAGACATGCTCAAAAAATTTTACTTGCATTTTGTGGAAATTAATAATGCTTGTTAAGTCCTATGCTCTGAACAGGACGTTGATTACTGCTATGACTAAAACATACGATATTTCAAGAGTAAGAAAGCACTGAATTCATCTTTGGATAAATGTTTGAACTATTTGTTGGATGCATCCTCAGTATTAACTATTAAGTTATGCAGTTTTCACAGAATATTCTAAATATTTAATATGGATATTGTTTTGTTATAGTCTTGAGGAGCGTGTTCTGTTACCTTGTCCGACCTTATGATTCTTCTCAGACCGCTCAAAAATTATGGAGCGTGTGTGTGAGGGAGTATTGGTATCATCGCATGATCCCCATTACGTACCCTTGGCTTGATGTGGAGGCACCCGATGTGTACAAATGAGAAGCATGAGCCTGCAGTAAGAGGACAGTGAGTGTGTAAAGGGCACAGGCATTACCTTCTTGGACTGGGAATGTAGAGCTGAGATCCAGGCTGCAACATCCCATCATATGCAAACAGTTAATTGGAAAAGCGTGCATCCCGTGAAGCCTTCCTTCTGCACCGGAGCCTGAATGAACAAGCCTTTCTTGTTCACACTGGATCTAAAATGCTAAGGAATGTTGGTATCAAAATGCAATTCATTATCTAAACCTTAACATATAGGCCATGTTCTGGCTTTTGCCAACATTCAAGTGCCATAGTCATCATTCTCAATAACCCGATCATATACGAATGTACGCACTTTTCAGATTAAACCGTTCTGACAATGCGGAAAAACTAAATTATACTACTTATAGACATAGTTGATTTAATACCCCGAACTTCCGCGTCCCAGTGGCATTTTAACAGCAACATTCAATGATGCTGCAGCAGAAGAAGACAGGATGTGGCCCTTCTTTCTTAAGCCTGCAGAAGCACAGCTCTTACGACGAGCATAAAGCAACGCTGGTCATCTCAGTTAAATCTCTTATTTCATCTGGCCAAATACATTCCAATTTGCATGTTTATTGCTTTTCTTCAAGGAATGGCTCAACCAGCCAAGGTCACAGAAAATAAATCGACTAAACCTTTTTCAATATACAAAAAATAACTCAGGGAATTTGCCGCGGTTTTTTTTACACCATTCGCTGTGCTATTTTCTCATGTCTGCATGTCCTCGGGAAGCACCGGATTATAAAGCTCCAGAACTGCTTTGCAAGGCATCCAGTGATGAACCCCGAACTTCTGACCAGCAGGACCCTGGTACCCTTTTAAATGATTAACAATTAAGATGCTTTTGAAATTGTGTAGTTAAAAAAATACAAGCTGAACTTCCTTTGATAAATATCTGTATAATTTAGTTTTATAAATTTACATTATTACCTTTGCCCATGGTGATTTTTTGCAGTGGTTTAATACTAAGATATTCACAATGATTCACCCATTTGTAAGCAGGGTGAATTTACTGGAATAATTCATGGTAAGTACCCTATCAAGGGCACTACGGGAGGGGGACAAGCCTGGGCCCTTTAATTGCAAGGCAGTGGTTCTAATGACTATAGTACCCACTGCTCTACCTGATTGCCAAAATACCGCAGTACTTGGCTTCCTCCACCTTGTTGCTGGTAGGAGGTGACAGGAGGCATAATCCCCACTTTTTATTCTACTTTTTCATCATTGACTTTCTTTTATGTAACTTACTTTTTGTTTCCTAGCAACCGTTGCAGCAATGTTTTCAGAAGGAGAAAGTTTTCCATGTTTAGTCCAGTGTTATCAGCAGTTTAGTCAGTCAGTTTATTCTCACATGTTCAGCAGAGGGTCACAGTGGTGGCATGTTGAACAGGCCGCCCCAAACCTTCCTTTCCCTAGTAATGATCTCCAGGCCCTCTTGAGGGATCCCCAGACTTTCCCAGGCCAACTAAGAGATATTGACTGTCCAATGTGTCCTGGGTCTGCTCTGGGGTCTCCTGCTAGTGGAACATGCTTGGTATAGCTGCACTGGGGATCAACTTGGGCTCATTCTTATGACATGTTCCAGCCACCTCAATTGACATCTGTCAATGCCTGCCACAGAAGACCAGTAATAATTCACATCTTGAGTTCACATGCTGCAAGCAATACCCACTGATCATTCCTCCACGTATTGCGATCATCCCCAACGTAAGCTTTGAAGTTCTACGGTAGGACTACTGAGTCAGTAGGCAATGTCCTCTTGAGTACATCGCAAACTAACTCTACGAAGGCTGAGCACTCAAAGGATGTTTGCTGCATACCCACAAATAAGTGATTTCCTGAGAACATTTCAGTAGTTTAGGGTGCTTGAAAGATTTTGCTGTAGCTGTCCAGGAACAGATACAGTACATGACAGATGCCTGCTGCAGTTGTACATTAAGCTTGTTGGTTTTACTGCTTCATTGATTAGGAGGACTCAGTTCATCTTCTCGCCAAAATGAGTGCTGAATATGGTTGGAATGTTCCCAAGTCTTCATGTTTTAATATTTTTGACACTTTTGTCTTCCAATGGCGTTACTATGCTGCAACACCCTGGCTGACCACAATTCCAACATAATGATTTGACTTTGGGTGATGCAATTAGTAGCAAAAATACCAGCCACTAAAAATGCAAAGTGCTAACCATCTATAACTACTGACTGGAATAAATTAAAACTTTTGGAAAAACACACTGCTTGTGTTGCGCAGTCCAACAATGTTTCTTTGAAAAAGTACTTATTTAGCCTTTCACGTAGCTAAGTTGCTCGAGTAGAAAGACTCACACTCACACCTAACGTTTTGACCCAATTGGTCAATGTCACCGTAACATCTGTACTGTATTAACATCCATGGTCTTCAGTTGGATGCATCTCCTGGCGTATCTTGTGCCGTTATACCATGTCTTTGCTTCCTTTTCAACTTCTCATTCACAGGCATCTCATCAAGAGCTCACTGATCAGCACCTTAACTGCAACAACAATCTCAATGCAGGATCCAGCGAAAAGTCAAGTAAAATGTAAATCGGTATGGGGGGGGGGGGGGGGGTCATGTGGGAAAACAAGACTCATGAGTGTTCTTGCTCCCACCTTATGTTCAGTTATTTCCCAAAAAGGAAACAATACCTTTATCAACTGCATGTTTTTTATACTGATGGCCTATTGACCTATTGAACCAGGTCCTTGTGTCACATGAAGTATAACTCAGGTACATATGAACACCAGTGGGCCCCCGTGGCAGCAGAAAAATGAAGTTTTAAAACCACCATTTGTGGCTTTTGTAAGATGGGCCAATTCTTCTAGTTTGAGCAAGCATGATACTAGAAAACAGGAAAATTCTGAGAACAAAAAGACGTACACGTGCAAAATTAATATCACCGCATTACATTTTGGAAGCCAAATGAAAAATATTCACAGGCAACTCTTCCTCCTCCAGATTTATTGATAGGTTAAAATTAAATGTTTTAAGGATTTCAGTTGCATTAACATTCCCACTAAAAAACTGAGTACAAGCAAATGATATTTTAGTCTAATTAATATTATACAAAAATAACATTTGATTTATGAAAACATTCTTGCTCCTCAATCTCAATTTTTGCTTTATAAAACCTTACCCAACAGAGATCTCCAAATTCTGCCAATGATGCAAACTTTTGTTTCATACAAAACTGAACTTCTCAATTTGTTTTATCAAATCTCTATAATTGATGTAGGCATTTTAAATTCAGCCTTTATTTTTTTTTTTAATAAACCGAACATCCTCATTGCTTAAGTATCACTTGCAAGGCCCAGAAAGAGGTGGATAAGACAACTGTTACCCATAACCCCCCAAGTCACTCACTCTTTGGCCTATTCCTATGCACCCCACTTCTATAGAAACAGGAAGTCCAGGCTTCCATCATTTCATCCTGCCTCTGACACCGAGGCTGACACTTGCTGGCCCGATTAGGCCTCTCCGGCACATTTGTTCACACTTGTTTAATTATCCCGGCCCTCAGGTGGCAGAGACGCAGGGTTCTTGAGCACATCATACAGAACACCACTACCAAACTAAAACCTTTTTGTGTATTGAAAGCAGAAAGTCCAGTTTTTTGTTTTCTACCCTTTCCTCCTTTTACATCAAGTCGAGGGCGCGTTGGCCGGCGACTAGCCTCCCCATCTGCCAACCTTTGGCCAGTGAAGAGGATTCAGAGAAAAATGACACAACCATCAAATCAGAAAAAGGAGGGGCAATGGAGGGAGGGGACTAGGCTGTGGCTTCAATGGTGCACTCCTTGGCCAGATGCCCTGTCTTGCCGCAGTTGTAGCAGTTGATCTCACTGGCCTTACTGCACTGCACCGCCACATGGCCGATCTCACCGCACCTAGCAAGGATGGAAAATGAGATTCAGTTCTAAAATGCATTTTGAGCTGAGTGAAGTTTCTAGGGTAAGCCAAAAATTAAATTTCTTGTGCTCAAACACTGCTTGTGCTGCCACCTTGAGAAGTATCCACCTGTGTGCAAATTGCTATCATGTGACCTGCAGATTAAGTAATTGAACCGCAAGCTGTATCTTTTCAAATGATTTGAAAAACTTTTTGCTATAGAAGGTCCAACAATTTCCTTTTTCACCAGAAGTGTTTTTCAAGGGTAAATTCCAGATAAAAACTACTATTCACATTTTCCTGGAGGGCTAATAGTGTAATACAAACCACTTCCTCCATCTTAGTCTTGTAATGTGATCACTTGTACAAGTAATTGTGTGAACATTTTCAGTCAAATTGCTTCTTGTAGGGAACAGGTGATATGTTTATGCTAAAGAAAGCTGGAGATGCAAGAACCTCTTAAGTTTCACTACGCCCAACCAGACAAGATGAGCTTCTGGAAACAAGGTGGTACACAATGCATTAAATTTGTGTCAACTCAATGACAAATCTTAACATATTCAAGGACAAAAAGTTGTTTCACCCCAAATTTACCTGTAGCATTTAACTTTGTCACAGAGCTTCTGAATGTGACCAAAGCCACCGCAGGAGTAGCACTTCTGCTCATTAGCATGGTCGCAGTCACGTGCAACATGGCCAGCCTTGCCACAGTTGTAGCAGCACTGCTCACGCTCCCTCTTGGGTTCCTTACAGTCCCTAGAGATGTGGCCGCTGCGGTGGCAATTGTAACAGGCTATGGGGGGTAGGAACGCAGTCGAAGGTTACAGGGCAAAACAAGTTCAACAGCCATGCTATAGAACACAGTAACAAGCACTACAGACCTGGCATTTTCCCCTATCAGCTAAACTAAAAGATTAACTGAACAAACTAAAAGGGTACATTCATGTAAAAAAAAAAAAAAAAAAAAAAAAATGCAATCAAGTGTCTTCAATGGGGAAACAGTCAAGTTCCAGATTACTCGGAAAGAATCCTCACCATCCTCAGTCTGTTCACAATCCCTGGCAATGTGACCTTGCTCTCCACAACGGTAGCAGAAGAGATCTGGGGGGGGGGGGGGGGAGACAGAGGTCCCATTTAAAACATACAGTCAAGTCTCCAAACACTGGGCTAAAAAGGGAAATGAAAGCACAATTTCACAAAGCCCAAGATGTGCTCTCGCACCTTTTCCTCTCCCGCGGCCCTTGCCGCGCCCACGCCCCCCATTGGGGCAGTTCTTGATCCAGTGCCCAGAGCGGCCACATCCAAAGCACTCACTGCTGCTGTTCTCCATTATTTCAGTTTTGCTTCTGCAAAGAAGAACCAAAATTAGACCACACTTTTGTTGTAAGATGACAAAACCACAATGTGGACACATCAGTTGATGGGACCTTACGCGTCGCACTTCTGTTTTCAGGACAATCCCATTTCGGTTTCATCATTACTCAAGCCTCTAGCTTCTCTCGCCTACACTCATTTGCGAGATTTGAAAGCTGCAGATGAGTCACTGCCGAGCAAGACCAAAGGATTTAGCTTCGCAGATTGTTAACGTGGCTCAAAAGGATCTTTTAGTCATATATCCAGCTGCAAGTAGGTAAGAGCTCAGAGCTGATCTTTCTCATCAGATTCAGCTGTGTGACATGAATGGGTATCAAGAAGCCAACACAAATGTCTAACTTTGAACAGTGTGATTGTTTTTGCCCATACTTGGAGCACCCCCCCTCACAGTTCAGTACATTGAAAATGTACAGCAAAGGCTAATGGCCTTATGACTGATGGGTGCAAAGGCTTACTGTCCAGTTCTAGCTGAGAAGCTAAGCCACAGGACTCGAGCCAAGATGGCCACCAGTCACGTGACCAGTGCGCTACCACGTTAGTTCACCTCTATAAGTGGCCTCAGGTCTAGGCGCAGCTACTATTTATAGGAATCAGAAAGCCGCGAAAGCTCAGGAGTTGTACTTGCCATGATCCCGTAAACAAATCTATGCAAAGAGAATTCCCGGCGAGTGCCTTTTTGGACCAAGTTTGGTTATTATATTAGTAAATTCTCTACCAAAAACACATTTTTAAACTAATTTTAACATACTCGCAACAACATTAATGTAACCATGAGAAAGAAGGTTTATTTGCACGCTGATATTTGTGCAGCCTGTTAGGCTTACATGAAATTGTTGTTGTAGGAAAAGCGCCTGGCGCCCTGATGATGAGACGATACGGCCAGGCCAGCTCGGCTAACTAACCCGGGGTGAAGGGAAGGGGGGAGGAAAAAAAAAAAAAAAAAAAAAAAAAAACGTGGTGGGCAATGTACGCACGTGCGGCGCAAGGGAAGGGTACCGCGCAAAGTTAACTCTGCCACTTGCACTTCCTTCGCCGAACCGCTGCGGACCGGTCGGGTTCCGCGCGGCCCCGTTGCCCTCGTGACGAAGACCAGTAGCGAAGTTGGCGTCCGCCCACCCACGCCGCCGCAGACCTCATATCCCCGCATTTCTGCTGCTTTCCAACTAATCATGAGAATGCAGCTTTTCCAATTTCCACTACAATTTGTGCATTAACGAGGCTTGCATTTTTATATTTCCATTACACGCTTACGCTGATCACACGACACGAGCTAAGCTGTTTTTCCCGCGCGGGGTAGGCCGTAGCCCTATGATGTTTGCTGCCTACTACCTTAATAAATTCTTTTGACAGCTTTTCCTTTTCGCGTGACCTTTGTTATTGCATACTTAGTGTAATAAAATCCCTGCAACCTGGCACATTCTCCAGATGGTGACACTTACCACGATATAACTCCTGGTTATCGCGCCTTGTGCTCCTCACTGCGTTACACGCGGACTGCACACGAGCAAGACCCTCCTCTCCGCCCACGAACGCGGTACACGTACACTCCTTTCCTGTGCACGAACGTTCTACTTCCGCTGACGTGAATGGCGTTGGGCGGGCATCCAATTGTTGGCCTAGAATCGTGAAATACCCCGCCCCCTGTGCTGTCCAGCGCTACCGAATGAGCTCGCGACCGCACAAAGTGCAACGACGCCGAGCACGAATGCTGACGGCCTGTACCTCCATTTTATAACAAGTAATGGTAGCTCGCGGAAGTGCTTTAGCTGTGTCGCAGCTCCACTCTTAAAGCAAGATAAATTCAGTTTCGACAGCGAGCATGTGTGCTATTTTAATAGAAAAGATATTGGAACATTGGCATCATTAAAAAGGAGTCGTATTTGCAAATCTGAAGGGATGCAATTTTGCCTTTTCCCTCACACGCACGTGGAATTTGTTAAATGTATTAACATTAATTCTTTTCTGATATGAAAAGAAATACAGCAAACCCCATAAATCAATCACTGTTCCCTTATGGCTCACAGAACTCGGTTTGGGGCTCAATGAGCGTGACTGTTCTCTGAAACAGTGTCTGTGGGGGAATTGAGTGTTGTGGAGGCATTCCAGTATTTTCATATGAAGAGCTGTTTGTGTAATTGCTCTGTGTTTCAGTACAGAGTAATACTTGGCTATGAAAATAATAAAAGTTTGTATTTTTATTTATTAAAGTGTTCCTGAGGTTTTTTTGGTCAGTGACCAAAAATAGCTGTGTAAAGTTATGCATAAATAGTCAGAAATAAATGAAGTTTGCTCCATTCTCATTGGATTCATAAGTGGCCTTACTCTTCAGCCTTGTGCACTCAGGCCTGTCCAGTCAATAATGAACAAGACTTTACCTGCTTTTCTGCCTCCTCAATGGTGCAACGTTTTGCCGTGTTTACTTGTCTGCCTTATGTCCAATTTAAATCACTCGCTGTCCACAAAATAAATGGTTCAAGGGTAACATCAAAATATTTCCTGTTCTTCTCTCGTGCATGCCTTGTCTGCTTTGTCTAACACTCTCCGTGGTACGTTGGGACCTTTACATATTCCAGGTTTGGCTTCCAATTTCCGCAGCACTCGGTAGCTCAGTCCCTCAGTACTTTCAAATTACATTTATCTCAACATTGGTTTCTCTGCTGGAAGGAATTACTAATAACTGTACGTAAATCAGTCACTCGAACACAGCTGGGAGCAGAAGTCTCTTCAGAACTCTGGGACTGTTTGCAAGCACACATGCTATGTGACAATCTGTAAAAGTTTAATAATACACCTTAATCCCTCAATTTATTCATGGGTTAGGTTCAGTTAAAAAGCTTGAGATGAAGCTATAATGAAATGAACATTTCCTTTAAGACTTTTATTTATTCTATTTTCATAACAGCTCATTAAATGCAGGGTCTCAGTTTTCATCTATACTGGAAAAACTGGGCGTGACGGGACACCACGTTTTGGATAGGACAACAGGTTTGTTTCATTACCTTGTATTAACATGAAGCAAGCTAACTCTGCTTTAGTTAAGTTTTATGTAAAAATGAATAAGATATAAAGAAATAATTCCACAACCTACTATTTAGCAGTGGGGGCACGGTGGTGCAGCAGGCTTGGCCCGGTCCTACTCTCTGGTGGGTCTAGGGTTCGAGTCCTGCTTGGGGTGACTTGCGACGGACTGGTGTCCCACCCCCCTCCAGCCTTGTGCCCTGTGTTGCCGGGTTAGGCTCCGGTTCACTGCAACGCTACTTGGGACAAACGGTTGTAGACATTGTGTGTGTGTGTGTGTTCTGCTTCATACTGGTTCCATACTGCCTCTGTGCATCAGATGGCACGAAAGAAGGAAACAATGGAGGGTAAATTGCAGCGCAATCAAGAATTGTGTAGTGAGAATGTATTAAAAAGTGTTTTATCTTAAATTCTGACTGCATGTCTCAGCATAATCTTCAACAAAAGTGGCCATGAGGAAGAGACCAATGTTATTTCTGGATCCATATACAGTATGTACATGGAAACACATGTTTAATGAGCATGAATTTGCATTTAATTAAAAAAAAAAAAAAATATGATGAACGTGCTGTTGTCGAGAAACAAGCGAACATTAGTTTCAATCTGTTCTCCTCATTATTATTTTGTCATGGTTCAGTGGTCCCTACACACAACAGGAACTTCACTGAAATGGCTGTTTTATACTCGAGCGGTTTTCACGGATCAAAATGAAGCTGTAGATAGCCCTGAAACCGTAAGCTCCTGAAAAGTAAATATTCATGACAGATACAAGTGTTATAACCTAAAGCCAACTGCCTCAGTGAATAAGATGTAGCAAAGGATGTATAGTTTTGCAGAGTGTGCAGCTCAGGATGAGGGCATCTATTAATTATGTAAATAATAATGGTATAAATTATTAAATCTATATGGAGTACTCAATATTCAACTAAATGCTTACATTAATGATATTGTAAGGACATGGTTCCATTTGGATATTTAATTCAGGACAAAGCTACCATAGTACAAATATGAGCTTTGTTTTGTTGACATTGTTTAGAATCAAGTTGTTCTCATTGTTTAGAATCAAGTTGTTCTTATTCAAAGTCCTGTGTGAAACTGACTGTTCGTACTTCAGGTTATATTTTAAAAGGTGAAGAACTAGTTAACAACTACAGGTTTTTATATAACCTCATCTGATTTACAGCTGATTATTAACTTGACATCTGCCATGTTTTTTAGTTTATTTTATAATTTTTCATTTCGTATTTTAGAGAAGTGTTACATTTGCTATACCTTAATGTCAAATACATCAGTTGTATTTTCAGTTGTGAGTTATACTCTTCTATGTAAAATACTCTGAGATTTATTTTCTGAATTTATGATGTATCAATAAGATCGGAATATCCCTACCCCTCAAACTGTCTGATGATATTACAAATAAATGAGGGTCAAAACAATGGCTTTCCCACACAAATTCTAATACTATGTTTGTGACATCCCTGGTAACGACCCTGAAGGCTGCCAAGGAGTATACACTCCTGGGAGCCTGGAGGCTGTGTTTATCTAGGAAACATTTTAGCGATGGAGCCAGCTGTCTGAACCATCCATTCTACATGTCAGATCAGGAGATCAATAACTGGAAACATCCAACCTTACGCAGCTCTTAAGGACATCCTTCACACTGCAGCAGAAGCCGGAGACATTTCTGTACGTGCGTGGACTTTCCAGTTAATTTCACATATTTTGTACAGCATAAAACAAAGGAAGAAGGTATGTGACATGATCATTAGTATATTTAGTGAAGAATGTAATTTGCATACTTGGCATATGATCCATATTGTTTTAGTCTATATTCTGTGTTGCTGTATCATTGCTTTTTTTATAGCAGATCTCTGTTCCCCTACCCAGGTTGCTTTGAACCTCTCGAAACAACACGGCAGCGTGAAGAGGCAGCCTCGTAGGCACACCTTAAATCCCTGCGATGTGTGTGGCCAAGCCCTCCCCTTTTCTCCCACCCTGAACATGTGAGCTTCTCATTATTCCCCTTCCTTCACACGAGGTTTTACAAATTTTAAGCGGCCTCTGAGCACATTTTAAAATGAGCATTTATACGATCAAACCAGAAAGCAACGTCTGCGAGGACGGTCAGACAGGAATACGATATTAGTGTCACCACTGAGCACATGGGATCTAGAAGCCTTTAGGCGACGGAGTGTGTGGCAGCTTCTGGAGATGGATGTTTGCTCCCTGAAAAATATCTAACAGCATTAATGGTCGCGAGCAGCGGGTGGGGGAAGAGTGGTTTCTCCCCACATTAAATGTGTTAGACAGATCTCTGCTCGGTTCCAACTGTCTACACAACGGGAACGCTGTCCTTCATGGTGTCACCTGCTGCAGCTACTTCAGGTGAGTGCCGGACATGCCAGACTGAGCACACCGGCGGTTAAAAAACAGGCCGCGCACGGTTCCTTTGAGGGGAATCTGGGAGTCACACGGATCAGGCATCCGATATCTGCAGAATGCAACACAATTATGGGGAGAGAATCTCTAGATTCCCACCTCATTACTAATTTCTGCAACTCAAATTTTACTTTCGCTTTTTTCTTACTACGAACCAAAAATCAATGGTTTGCTTTCGATCGTCACCTTTAAGACTAGGCAAAGGATATCACATTTTTGCAAGAACATATTCTGTTCTTAACATAGGATACTGTTTAATTTCACAGTATTTTTAATATACTGTATGTAGAAAACAGTATTAGGAAGAATTTCCATGCCTTTTCAAAGGTGTCTAGTAAATGTAGCAGGAGGATAGTGGTTACAGCTGGTGCCTTTGGATGCAAAGGTTGCGGGTTTGAATCCCACCTCCAGCTGTAGTACCCTTAAGCAAGGTACGTACCCTAAATTACTCCAGTAAAAATTGCCAGCCGTATAACAACGTAAATAATTGTAAGTGGCTTTGAAGGAAAGTGTCATGGAAGAGTGACTGTAGAGACACTTTGCGCTTCCGCGGGTTGCACTGTCTTATTCTGGCCGCGAGATGGCGCTTGTGCCTCTGCTGTGTGACGAGGGTCTGCAATACTGGATATTCTTGATTTTGGAAGATTCTAATATTTTAATGTTAACGCGTGTGTATTTTCCAGGATCCTAGTCAGTGTCAGAGTGAGAACAGGAGGCAGGTCGGCGATTAAGAGACCTGTCTAGAGGGGAAAATGTCGAGCATCGATACAACATCTTATCTACCTGTTATAGCGTTATTTCCATTTATTTATTTACTGCCGACACTTTTCCTTCAAAAAGACTTACAGTAGTCTACTTACACTTATTTACCCATTTATTTATACAGCTGGGTAGTTTTTTTTGTTGTTTTTGTCCACGGAGCTCGTGCCCAGACGCTAATGGATGATATATATATCTATACACTAAAATAATACATATAACAGACGTTTTGTATATGTAGTAGCTGGATTTTTTTACGTTAACCGGATGCGAGCGGAGTGATTCATACTTGTACTAAAAAGCATTAATAAAAATGGAAGGATTTAATGTAGGGAGCGCGACTGTTTTGAAAAAGGTGGGAAAGAGTTTAGTGTTATTTGAAGGGGGGGGAGAGAAAAAAAAACGAACTGTGATCCGGAACCGTAACTGTGTGGTAACTTGATATTAGAAATGATATTAAACGTCCGGTTGCTCGAACGCCACGGCCACAGAACTGGCCCTTCACACACGGGAGACGTGGAAAACGACGTGTCAGGATTACGGAAAACGCACAGACAGGTGTGTGTGTGTGCGCGCGCTGTACTGCTAAGTGTGAAGAACGGCTCATTTCTTGACACACACACGGTCCTTCCAAAGATAGCCCTGGGCTTCGCGTGTAAATTTTTTTTTTTTTTAAAGCTTCTCGCCACATGATGTGACGCTCGGAAGGTGTCGCCAAAGGGGACGCGTGTTGGTTTGTTTCTGTTTTTTTTTTTTTTTTCTCTCCTCAGTCCAAATGTGCGCATCGCGCCGCGGCGCCGAGCGCAGGGAAAGTCCCGAACTGTCCGGAAAACCGCGGGATCCGAGGGAGAACGCGGCCGGGCGGCGCTCGCGCTCGCTGCTGGCAGGGACTCGCGCGCCGCTCCTGCGCGGACGAACTTCCACACGCGATGATGTCACCCGAACTCTCGTGCTGCTCGTGGCGGGGCTGAGCTGAGCGCGCGCGCGCTCCGTCTCCGGGTAAGTTGTCAGCGCGCGGCCCGCGCTCTGACTGACGCCGACTCCAACAAACACACACACACAGCCATTTTCATTTAGGGAAAACTTTTGAACGTAACGTGTCGTGTGTGAAAGTTCTGGTTATACCTGGAGTCCGGGCGCAAGTTCAAGCTGTGGATTTTGTTCTGGCAGCACGCGCGGCGCTACTCCGCCGCGTCTTTCTCTGCCGCAGCGAAACAGAAAACGCTGTGTGTGTGTGTGTGTGTGTGTGTGTGTGTGTGTGTAAAAACACGCAGGAAGTTCCTGCGCGAAGCTCAACTTGTTCGAGCTCCCGCAAAAGAAGTTTTGTCGCAGTAGCCGTCATTTCCAGCTCCACCGCACACGCGCACTCGCGCACACGAGCGTCGGTGGCGCGAGCGGCGAGCGCGCGCCACGAAAAGGGACGTCGTTGTCCGCAGAAGGCTCCGGATCAGAGGTTCGCACACGCTTCTTTCAGACGCGTCACGTAGAATCATGTCAGCTGTAATTGCAATTAAAACGGTGTAACTGGCCAGCAGGTGGCGCAGTGGTTACAGGTGTTGTGTAATCTGAAGGGGGTTCGAATCCCACTGCTGCTGAGTCTGTGATCAGTGTAGGTCCCATGAATTGATGCAGTGAGCGTGCCCTGCTGTATGAAGGGGTAAATCACTGTAAACTAACATTATAATTATAAAGGCAAATGAATGGTTAATAATAAAACAGTGATTAATAATAATTTGTTGGATGCAAAGGCTGCTTTGGAGTCGCTGCACCGTAAATTGCACGTCGACTCCGCAACCTCATCTTTTTTTGGTGCTTCCAGTTCCAGGCTCTGCGTGGACGCTGTGATTATGATGGGCGATATGATTTACGCCGACACCCGCCAACCGCGAGGAGATCGTTTAAAGGTGATCTGTAAAGTCTGCATAATAAGATAGGACGAGCGTTTTAATCTGCAAATTCGACTGCAGAACTGCAGCGTGTTGGAAAAGGCGAGGGCGGTCCTACGTTACGTTGGTCCGAAAGCGTTGTGCAAATCGAGCAGGGCTTGGAAACGCTCGCAAGGCGTGGGAAGGCCCGCGTTGGGTAGAGAAGCTTTGTTTTCGACGGGCGCTCCTGTGTACCCAGACACCCGAACCCCAGACCGTTTGTATGTGGGGGTTTTTAAAAAGATGGAGAAAATTAAAAAAAAAAAAAAAGTTGCATGAGTGAACGTGCAGCCTGTGTGAGTGTGAAGGTTGGCTTTGTGCGCTGGGGCTGCGTGGTGTTTGTACTGAAAACAAGCTGGAAAGAGGAAGGCGCACGGAGTACAGAGGCCGTGTTTATAGTATACAGACGCTTTCTTGAGCGGAACCCGGGGCCCGAGAGACGGCGCTCCTCTGTATGGTTCATCCGGACCCGTACCTCTGCCTTCAGGGCTCCTGGTCCAAAAAGGCTGAGACACACGATTGAACCGGGGTTGGGGTTGGGGTTGGGAACCCCCCTGCAGCATCGATGGTGTCGGGTGTTGCCCCACAGCGCGGTGACCGAGACCTTAGAGGTGCTCGTAGACCCAGGTGTCGTGTCCGTGGCCGAGTCCAGTTAGGATGCTCACCTTCGGTGGGATTCCGTGTTTCGATCCTCGGGAAATGCAGCGTCACGGGTGTTTTACACCAGCTGGCTTCCGTTGCAGCAGCGTTTTTGTCGGCAAAAGTGAGGTTCTTCTCTGTAGAACAGAAATGGACACCGAGGTGGGTGTCGTCATATTCGTTTTTTTTATTCCCTTACTGATGCATTTTGTCCAAAGCGACTTACGGCTGTTTGGTTTTGCATACTAAACTACTTACATCGATTTGCACGTTTATACAGCTGGGTAGTTTTTGCGACACCGTTACGTTTTTTTCGGGTTTTTTTTACCCATTTATACAGCTTGGTAAGTTTTTTTTTTTTTTTTTTTAACTGGAGCTCGGGGGTATTACTACAGTCGAACTCGGGACCTTTGGGTCCAAAGGCGGCAGCAGCTCCAGCCGCTACGCCACCAGCTGCCCCTGGAATAATTCATGATAAGTACCTTGATCAAGGGTGGTACGGTAGGAGTGGGATTTGAACCTAGCTCCTTCAGTTAGAGGCAGCAGTCACTGCTCTGCTACTTGGGGGCCGCTGGTAACGTGGTGGTTGGAGCTGCTGCCTTTGGAAGCAAAGGTCACGGGTTCGAATCTCACCTGCAGCTGTAGTACCCTTGAGCAAGGTACTTACCCTAAATTGCTCCAGTAAAAAGTACCCAGCTGTACACCTGGGTAAATAAGTGTAGGTGGAGTGATTTGGGAAGGTGTTTGAAGAACAGGATCAGCTAAATGAATAAAAGTAAATGTACTGGAGCTTCATACAGTTCTTGACCTTAATGTTTACTGATACGATCAGTGTTACTATGCAAGTTTTTAGGCAATAAAGTGTGGGGCTGATGTCATGCCTGCTGCGCTGGCTGTTTTTCAGAGTCGGACTCGGTGTCGTCGGCCAACCCTCCGTAGCAGCCGGGAGGAGCTCGGGTTCGGTCAAACAGGAAGAGCTCTTTGGTTTTTCTTGGACTGCGTTGTGCGCCGGCCCAGGACCCCGAGACGGAGCCGACTTGGGTCAGTGTGGAGGACGCGGCGATCCTCCGCGCGCGGGACTCGGCGCACGTAGCTTCCGCCCGTGCGGCGTCGGGTGGAGAAGGTGCCGAGGGCGTCGCGGCGATCGCTCGTTCGTCCTTTTCGCAGGGGCGAGCGAGGCGCAGCGGCCACGCGGTTCTCGCGATCATCGGTCGCTCAGCTCGTTGGCAACGCGCAGGAAGGCCGTGCCGTTTTCTGCAAATGCCAGCTGTCTTTTGAGTCGCAGATTCGTGTTGCTGTGGTTAACCTTTCACCCCCCCCCGCGAAGCTCAGCGGAGAACTATGTGGGAGCCGGTATCTGTTGGAAAACCGTAGTGTCTTTGATTATCATACGGACCGTTCCCCCAGAGCTGAGTAAAACTTTTTATATCCTTAACTTTGAAACTGTATCGGAATATTTTGACCCGCTGAGCACTAATGATAATTAACGACAGCTTACAGACCTCTTAAAGCGAGAAAACTCGTCCCGTACTGCTTTATTCCTCTGAAAGGAGGTTACCGTAAACCGTGCCCTTCTCGTGTCATGTGTTCCTGCGTCGTTGTTTTGAATGCAAATGGATTTTTTTCTCTCTCTTGTAAGTTCTTGTTTTCATTTCTGCTTTTACCACGCAGCCTGTCGCAAGTGCCGGTTGCCCTTTAGGCCAACGTGTTGGGCTTTCGCCATTGCGTTTTGGAAAGGAAGCGTTTGTGCTGGCCACCACGAGCAGGCCCATCCAGCTGGTGTGTGTGAGCGTGTCTGTGTGCGTGTTGGGGGAGAGGACAGGTGGAATATAGATGTGTATGGTTGTGGTGCAGTAGGTTTGCCCAGGTCCTGCTCTCTGGTGGGTCTGGGGTTCGAGTCCTGTTTGGGGTGCCTTGTGATGGACTGGCGTCCTGTCCTGGGTGTGTCCCCTCCCCCTCTAGCCTTGCGCCCTGTGTTGCCAGGTTAGGCTCCGGCTCCCTGGGACCCTGCTCGGGACAAGTGGCTTCAGTGTGTGTGTGTGTGTGTGTGTGTGTGTGTGTGTGTGTGTGTGTGTGTGTGTGGCAGAAAAGTGACCCATAAAGGAGTTGGTTTGAACAACATTTAACCCGCTTAAGGTTCTTTTGCTGCAGGTTGGGCTATGAAGTGAAGGATGCGCTACTGTGATCATTAAACGTAACTGAAAAGACCATGTTTTGATTATATTTGCATTTTTGCACTGACATACAGTAGATTTAACTGGTTGGTGTCGTTACTGATGATTCATCCGTCCCTCGTAATTTGAGACGGATCATTACACACAACTAGACGCCTCTGAATTTTAGCCACAATGCAACAATCTTTGAAATAATGAACGAGCGTGCAATTCAAGTTTACGTACTTGTTTTTAGTGTTTCAGATGTATAACAAATTTTTATTTCTGTAATATACAGTGTGGTGGTGGTGGTGTTTTTACCTAGCGGTGGTTTTTTGACATTGTGTGTGTGTGTGAGATGTAAATGATTTTTTTGCTGCTTTGCCTGCTCTAAGTCCTAGATTCAGGAGGCTTTCGGGACACTTGACCTTCTGCCAGGCTGACCTTTGGTGGAGACGGCCTGACCTTGGCACCTCTCGCAGCGGCGAACAAGAACCAGACTGCCTCGTTTGAGTCTGGTTTACGTGTTTAAACGAGAGCGTATGAGACAGGGGAAAAATGCATGTGCCTTCCGCTTGGGTCCGCCTGGCCCTGCGCTTTAAATCACCTGTGGAACACCGGTGTCACATTTTTGGCAGCATCCAGAGAGGGGAGCCAGATCCAGCCGTCCGATCTCGTTCTTGACATCCAACCGCTCATTGGCCCGTTTCTGTAGAAAGGATCGGCAGACATTATGACTCTTGACCAGTCACGATCCGTCGTTTTCAAGGCGCGCTCATGGTCATCGTGACACTTTTCATAAACACACCTGTGATCGAACAGGGTCTTTAAGGGAACTAACTCAGTCTTCCATTTGAAAGGGTCAGTCGATCACTTTGTTTTCCGACTTCTGGAAGGCTGAGCTTTTCTCTGTGTGGATTTTTAAAAAAAAAAAAAAACGCTTATTCATTTAGCTGACACTTTTTTTTTTTTTTTTTTCCCCCTTCTCCTCCCTCCAAAGCAACTTTTAATGATTTTACTTGATTATACAGCTGGGTAATTTTTACCTGAGCAATTTTAGGCTAAGTACATTGCTCGAGAGTACTACAGCTGTAGGAGAGATTCGCAGCGGCAACCTTCGGATCCAAAAGCAGCGGCTCTAACCACTACCCTACCAGCTGCCCCTTTTAATAGTCGTGGGTAAATTGGTGAATATGAATTGCGTTTAGTGTGTGAGTATGGTACTTTGTTTAATAAGTGGTTGAATGACTGTGGGGAGTTTTTGTGTAGTATATCAAGCATCGTAAGTTGCTTTGGACAAAGTGTGAAACATTGTAAAAATGTAGTTTATGACCACTTGTCGAAAAAAATGTATAAAATATACATAAGAAAAAAAAAAAAAATGAGCCTGAAGTGGAACTGAAAACACGGTTTGCCAGACAGGAACAACTGAAAAATGTGCAGAAAAGAGTTGATGCTTATTTTGTGTCCATAACCCTTGCAGTGATGCTTTTTTGATTACAGGTACTGGGGAGGCTGTGAAATAACACAGGTGATACAGAGTCAGGTACAGTAGGACCCATGAGTACATGTCTCGACCAGAACAGACCCGCCAAGCGCTTGTCTTAGTAATAATTTATTGTACTGTGTTTGCTAAGTGTTTTGCATAAGTCACTTTGACGGTGTCCCGGTGTGTAAATCTGTACCACGTTGAGCATGAAAACTTCCGTTTGTTTCCGAAATGTGTTGCGTCAACGCTCGTGCTTTGCTCTGTCGATTTCGTTCTTTTGAAATAATTTAAAATGTTTCTTTTTTCACTTCATTCACATTTCAGATTAATAAAGGCAGCTTTTGATGCCAATGGAGCACATTCAAGGAGCACTGAAGACCCTCAGCAATGGGTTTGGGTTGAAGGACTCTGCATTTGAGGGTCCCTGCATGTCCCCGACCGTTGGCCAGGGATTCACCTTCCACCGGCGCTCGTCAGATGAGGGCAAGACTCCTGACTCCAAGACAAGCAGCACAATTCGGGTTTACTTGCCTAACAAGCAGCGCACAGTGGTTAGTCGTAGCCCATGTCCTACCTGTCGATGCACGTGATGTGCAGAACCATAAATTGCACTCGCCGAGATGGTCACCGCCTCGTACAGGAGCGTGTAACTCCTGTTGGAAGTGATTGAGTTCCACATTTTGGAGGGTGGCGACATTTTCCCATTTATTAATCTATTTTCCTTGCTTATTTATTTTGTAAAATTTTTATGCCTAGTGGAGCAAACATGACTTGTATTGACCCTCTGAACTGATAGCTGTCAGTAAAGCTCATCCGAAGAGATCGGGAGCATGAGACTGACTTCAGGTCACTTCCGTGGTGCTTACAGCTCTTGTCCGGTGTTCCCAAGTGCGGGTGATGGAAAACACAGCGACAAACATCGCTCGCGTTTATGGGTTGAACCAGTCGACAGTCAGCAACAAATCGTAGTTTGTGGCGATGACATACTTTAATTTTCATTTAAAATTGGTTTTAATGTAGCTTAAAGTTAGTAAACATGTAAAAATGTTACAAAGTTTTTATTGTAGCTATATCCAAGACTTTAGACAGAACCCGACGCACAGATGTATTGCGTATTTGTTTTGTTAAAATTTTATTAGCTGTGACTCGGTAGGGGGAAGAAGATGAATTTGGAGTTTCAAAGAAGTCACACTTTTGAGAAAAGCCTTCTTGTCCCAGATGTGTTTGTAAACGGAGGTGCTGGTGTAAGTGGAAGCGGGGTGGCAGTGTTCGTAAAGACCTGAACAGTTTCTGTGCGGTTGTCGCTTGTGCCCCGCAGGTGAACGTCCGTCCAGGCATGACTTTACACAGCTGCCTCATCAAAGCGCTCATGGTGCGGGGCCTTCAGCCTGAGTGCTGCGCCGTTTTCAGGCTCCATCCTGGCCAAAGGAGGTGTGTTCTCTGTGTCGGATCCAAACCCACGCCGTTTCTGTTTCCGCTTGCGTTTTCTTTCGGAAACACTAATTTGGTATGATTAATGGTTGCTGTAACAACTAATAGCTCCTGTGCGCTCTCTGTGATTAGCGAGACGTTTCGTTCTGCTGTCGAAGCCTTGCCATCTCATGACTTGCTCAAGTACTTTCTTTAGCCCTCCAGTGGTTTACCTTCCCAGAATAGCCGGCAGCGTGTGGGTTTGGATTTAGAACGGTACTGGCGCTGTGCTGCTTTTGGAGTGATCTTACCGGGTCTCTTCCTCATTCCATGCAGCAAAAAGTCCCGCGTGGACTGGAGTACGGATCCCGTGTCGCTCGTTGGGGAGGAGCTGCTGGTACAAGTGCTGGACCACGTACCTCTGACTACGCATAATTTTGTGAGTCCCCTGAAGTTCAGCGAACGGCCCAATTAGTATGATCGCTCACACCGGGCGAAGGACGTTCCTAATTATTCCCGTTTCTGCTTCTGCAGGTTCGGAAAACATTTCTCAAGTTGGCCTTTTGTGACATATGCCAGAAGTTCCTTTTAAATGGTTTCCGTTGCCAGACGTGCGGCTACAAGTTCCACGAGCACTGCAGCACTAAGGTTCCTACCATGTGTGTGGACTGGAGCAACATCCGGCAGCTGCTGTACGTTTGCCCAGCTCTGCGTGGCGCCGGGGGATTGCAGTTTGTCTCTGTACACTAGTCCTTCAGATTCAAGCACCTTTACACTTAAAGAAGACGTGGCTGTAGACGACTGACACTTGAGGTAGTTGAGTTCGACCCTCGATATCTCGTTTTATATCCAGTTTGACCGAGTCACTTTCTGGTGGTTGAAAGGTGGGTAACGCCACAGTCCTCCAGCAGTCATCGTACATCGCAGCTGTTGTTTGCCTTTCACTTTCTGACGCTGAAGGTAACTTGCTCTGCGTGCATTTCATAATGACTTTGCTGTCCTTCCCCAGGCTGTTTTCAATTCCAGGAGAAAGCGGAGGTCCTTCTCTCCCTCCGCTGACCACACGTCGCATGCGCGAGTCTCTCTCCCGATTTCCGGTGAGGTGAGCCCCCTTCTTTCTCGAGGTTCTCCGCTATTTGTGTTGGGCTGTCCAGCTCGAAGGTGCGTGTGCTCTTTGGTGACTCCTCCTAGGGATGAAACCCAATCCACAAAGTCCAGGTACAGTTTTGAGAACTTGCTTGCAAAGACCAGCTTTGCTCCTCTGCCAGACGATTCAGCAAAGTAAGACGGTAATCTTCTGTTGTTTAATTCTCATGTCGTTGGTCTTCTGGGCAAAGTGGTCGTGAGTGCAGCTCTTAAAGGGATGAGCAGGCAGGTGGCGCAGACCACACGCAGTTCCAGCACTCGCAGTAAGAATATGTCAGGCATCTGAAACTGATTGGTTGCAATAACTTCTCTCTCCTTGGTTTGAGCTCTCTCCCTGAAGTCGGCTGTGGAAAATGCAGCAGTTAGAGCTGTTGATCTAAGTTTGAGTCCCGCCTGCTGTTTTAATACCTTTTGAGCAAGGTTTTTACCATAATTTCTCCAGCAGAAATTGCGCAGCTATATAAACTGGTAATTAATTTGTAAGTAGCTTACCATTTAGAGACAAGCATCAAGTGAATGAATAAATCATTAATAATAATGACAGGTAAAGAGCTAATAGAGCTGTATGAGGGTACGGTTGAGCAGCATGTTCCTCCCGATGTCTCACCTTGCTGCTGTTCCACGTGACGCTGTTTTTCCTTCAGCTCCCAGCACCGGCACTCTACACCTCACGCCTTCGACTGCACTGTTCCTTATCCGCCGCCCGGAAGCGCTCTGTGCCAGAGACAGAGGTCCACATCCACCCCAAACGTCCACATGGTCAGCACGAACATGGCTGTGGACAGCAGTGTGATTGAGGTATATGAAGAGCCTTTAGCGTGGTGAAACCCAGTACTCCTTGAAGTCCCCCAGTAGCAAACATTCGTAGCTGATACCAGATATGAAATATTAGTTTTCCTTTAAACGAATACCACTTATTTTGTTTTAACCAGTTTAAGCGAGACATATTAATTAGCTCTGATATATCAAGATGTCAGCAGTCAATTTTGGTCACGTTTTAGTGTTTTGTGTCATTGCTGTTATTTTACTACTACTTACTCATAAAAACCGAAAGTAATTTTCGGCTTTGCCGTTAGTGATGTGTTTGCAGTGGCTCCTGGGTAGCATCTGTCTTTCCTCTCCCGATTCTTGCCTTTGTCCATCTTCCTTCCTCTCTTCACTGTCCCATACGTTGCGATGTGCTGGGGAGTAGCTAGATTGCCTGAACGCTTCTCCCAGCTCCTGGTGCCGCCGCTGTTGCCTCAAGAGAAGAGTAGGTATCGTTCGCGTCTGCAGCACCTTGTGTTGAAGCCTCCACAAAGCCCTCGACGAGGGGAAAGAGGCAGCCCCGTTGGCTGTATGTCTCATTTCGGGGACGGAGAACGATCTGCTCTCGAAAGGAGCCACGCAGAGATGTTTTGGTTGACATTCTTGAGAAGGATGCGTGAAAAAAGTTTACACTTGAATACCTGCTGCTGCCATTGTGCTCTTTTTCCCTTCCAACAAGGCTCAGTGTTTTTCCATGATCAGTCACGCATCCTGTAGCCATTACAATGTTAAGGGACCAAGAGCCAAACACCGTTAGAATGCAGTCAGCAGTCCTACCCACCATTACCGCATGTTCCAGAAGGCATGGGTGATAAGGCCATTCGGGCCATAGGTGTTGCACATTTTCCTTGATCTTTTCAATCTTGTGATTTATTTCTTTCAGTCTCTTATTTCCTACCACATTTTCCTTCTCACTTCCTGTTGGCAGTGGTTGCCGTCATTTTTCCTTGTTGCTTTAATGATGTCATTAAAGAGCTTAGTTCATTACTTGAGTTATGTTTTTGTGGCTGGGAGGTAAATGCTCCAAATATATATATTTTTTTTAACCTTCTCTCCGTTTTCCATTCCATTTCTTAGAACGCAATTCGAGTACACGAATCAGGTGAGCCACGCGATTGCCTGTCCTCGAGTTGTGCAGGACCCTAGAGGCTGCCGGGTCCCAGCTGAGTAAAGCATCCGCCCTGTCCTGCAGGTGCTTCCCCAGGCCACAGCCCCACTGGATGGTCTCAATCCAAGACCCCAATTCCCACGCAGAGAGAGAAGGCACCGTCCTCCAGCATACAGGAGAAGCACAAAATTGTGAGTTTGCACTGCAGTATTTTGAAATGGCGCGACGTATTCACCTGGTAAAACTCTGATGCGCAGACGTTGTTCTTTCTCTAGAGACCGAGGGACAAGAGAGATTCGAGCTACTACTGGGAAATCGAAGCCAGCGAGGTGCTGCTGTTGTCTCGGATCGGCTCGGGCTCCTTCGGGACTGTATTCAAAGGGAAATGGCACGGTAAGCATCGCGGGAGCCTTGGCGCGTTCCGGATTCGTTGCTGTTGGCTCACAACGGGTTGCTGGGGCCGTGCGGAGAATCTCCCTTTGCGCATTTTTCCAGCGGAGTAAACAGAAGCGTTTTGACAGGTGACGTGGCAGTGAAGATTTTAAAGGTCATGGATCCTACACCAGAGCAGCTCCAGGCATTTCGCAACGAGGTGGCGGTTCTGAGGTGAGAGCTGTATACATGGGATCACCGGGCAGGGCTTGACGAATGAGATGTTTTCTAAGCGAAGGAGAAGTTCCGCGCAAAACACTTTTACGCGGGATTTCTTAGTGTGCACCCTTTGCCCCAGAGCTTGTTTTTCAGTGCGTCAACCTGGCGTCTCCCCTTCGCTGCAGGAAAACGAGGCACGTCAACATCCTGCTCTTCATGGGCTACATGACAAAGGACAGCCTGGCCATCGTGACCCAGTGGTGCGAAGGCAGCAGCCTCTTCAAGCACTTGCACGTGCTGGAGACCAACTTCCAGATGTTCCAGCGGATCGATTTCGCCAGGCAAACAGCACAGGGCATGGAGTGAGTCTTCGCTAGTGAATGACACCCCTTTGGATAGCATCCGAGAGCCACCAGCTTGCACAGCCGCTGTCAGTCGCAAAAGGATTTTTAAGAAATTTAAAACGGTCAAAATATAACTGTAAATACACCCGTTCTTTGTTGGTGAAGTGTTGGCCTGCAGTTATGTTGAAAGGACTGATTTGGTCTCTAAAATAGCCTTTTGTCTGTCATTATCTTGAAGCTATTTACATGCAAAGAACATCATCCACCGGGACATGAAGTCGAACAGTATCCTTTTCGTAGTGGCTTTAACATGGTGGCCGCAGCGTGTCTAGGAGTGTGGCTGGGACGCACTGCACTGTGCCTTGACAAGATCACAGATATTTTTCTGCATGAGGGCCTCACGGTGAAGATTGGGGACTTCGGCTTGGCCACAGTGAAGGCCAGATGGAGCGGCTCTCAGCAGGTGGAGCAGCCATCGGGCTCCATACTCTGGATGGTGAGTCTCGTTTTCGCCACACGCTCCAGCAGCTCCTTGCAGACTTTTCATTCGCAGTAGCTGAGAAGTCCATTGTGTTCAAAACTCTTCATTATAAGGGGTTCTTGATGTGTGACGGGCACTCTTGGTCACTGTACAGACGTTTTTGTGTTTACACGTTACTCAGAGCTGCGTTGTCTGGCACGTTAAGGCTTCGTCCGCTCGGTCATATCGTCGCAAGCGAAGTTCGGAAAAGTGAACTTTCGCAGACTGATCAAAGACAGACCCTGCTGAGTTGTTGGGTGCTGTACCTGCTGCAGTGGTGGTGCAGCCCTCAGAGCTTGGTGTGCTCTTGCCTCTTCTCTCCAGGCTCCTGAGGTCATTCGGATGCAGGACAGTAACCCCTACAGCTTCCAGTCAGATGTGTACTCCTACGGCATAGTGCTGTACGAGCTGATGACTGGAGAACTGCCCTACTCGCACATATCCAACAGAGATCAGGTAACAAAAAAAAAAAAAAAAAAAGTGGTGTGACACTGCTTTATCTTTTTCTGCTCTGAATGCTGGAATTTCACAACGTGGCTCTAAGTGGAACGGACTGTTGACACAGCACCCTTCCTTAACTTTACTCACTTGTGTGCATGGTCTTTTGGCTAAAATGGGTCAGTCTCCATGGATACAGCTGAGGCTGCCAAGTAAATGTAACTGTGTTAAAAAATGTTGAAGAGGAATATAGCCACCTAAAGTTGCTTCATTTTTTTTTTGTCTCGGTGTTTGTGCGTGTGAATATTTATCACTCGGCATGGCATCGGGAGGAGTAAAAACAAAGCCATGCTCAAATATGTAACCTGCAGGCTCTATGTGCAGGCATAAGTAACCTGATCCATCTGCCCCGGGAGGCTAAAAGCGGCTAAGAAGCCAAGCAGCACCATCATTATATTTATCTATAATTAACCCACAGTGAGTTTGCGGCCTGGCTCACCTTGAGCTGTCTTTTTATGGAGCAACCACAACAGCTTTGGAGAAAAGTAAGAGGTGCTTCTGAGCACATATGAGCCCAGCAGAGCTGCTGTTGGACGGCTGCTGCTTGCGGCCTCCTGAGAGATCTCGGTTCCGTTGGGCCGATTGGGGCCGAGCAGTTCAGCATTGACTGGTTCCCTCTTAGACACCTGCTGCCGCAGGGCGAGCTTTGCAGCGCATATCACCTTCTCATTAGCTCTTTTGGCATGGCTGAGGTTTCCTTCAAGAGCCCTGATCCCATCCACAATGATGACGCCCCCTTGAGGCTCCACTTCCCGTCTTCTGCAGGCTTTTATTTGTCTGCTTATTTGTTGGTTTGTTTATTCATTTAACTAAAGCTTTTCTCCAGAGTGAATTACCACATGGCATTTGTATACAAGGCTACTTAAAACGATCAGTTTGGTCATTTTTACTGCAGCAGTGCAGGGTGAAGGTACGTAAACCACTACACTACAGGGTAAAGTACCCAAACTACCGCTGTAGGCAAGATTTGATCCCAGGTTCTTTCTGTTCTAAAGCAATGGCTCTGACCGCTACAACGCTTGGTGCCCTCACAGGTTTAGGCAGGAGAAGTTCTCCTGGAAGGAGAAGGCCTTGTCTTCGAGCAAGTGTTGGCGTTGCAGTTGAACTCTTGTCTCGTTCTGGCTCTTTGTGCACAGCCAACAGCCCCCGCACACCTCTCTCTTTTGTAGATCATCTTCATGGTGGGCCGTGGCTACCTGTCTCCAGACCTCAGCAAGCTCTACAAGAGCTGCCCTAAGGCAATGAAGAGGCAGGTGGCAGACTGCATCAAGAAGCTCAGAGACGAGAGGCCCCTCTTCCCTCAGGTTCACGCTCTTTGGGATCATTCTTGAATCCCCTTGTTACGTTAAGGAATGTTGACTTAATGATTAAAATACTGACTTCTAGGTACTTTAACCTTACTGTTCTGGTCAAGGATTGATGGTTTGATGGATTTCACCATGTTGAGGGGCTTCTGGATGACGTTGCTGATCACAGGTGACTCTTCGTTGTGGGTTGCAGATCTTGTCCTCCATAGAGCTGCTGCAGCACTCGCTACCCAAGATCAACCGCAGTGCCTCGGAGCCGTCACTGCACCGCGCCTCGCACACCGAGGACATGAACACCTGCACTTTGACCTCCACCAAGCTGCCCGTCTTCTAGGTCCCAAATAAGTTGAGAAAATGGACTCGACAACAAAGGAACTGTGCAATTAGGAATGAGTTCGAGGGATTTTATAGCAAAATTTCACCCTGGAACACCAGAGAGCCTCAGTAAAGGAAATCCAAGGATACTAGCTCTAGCTGTTGTTAAATACACCTATTTTACCCTACCTTTCCTGGTTTCTTGGGTCTGCTATGAAAAGTTTTTGTTAACTTTACAACAGGAGTGAAATGAACCCTGAAATCCAGCCCTGCACCTTTTCCGTGTGTCTCAGCAGCTGTTTCCACTGCATTTCTTGTTTGATTTACTCCAGTTTGCACCTTATTCTCCTGTTTTACTGTTCCTCCCTTCTCCAGTAAGTTGTCAAGGTTGCCGTGAGTATCATCAGTGGGCATTTTCAGCGGCTTACTAACCCACTGCTAAGTAAGCGAGTGCGATGACATTTGCCCTTTGTGAGCCTGTCCAAAACCGTCTGTCCTCCTGCATTCGTTTGCAGCTTTGGTTTGGTTTTGGGTGGTTCTGCTCATCACGCCGCTGTCGCACACGCAGCCCTCGCGGCAGTCATGGCCGACTTGAAAGCACAAGTTGGGACTGTTTCATTATCGTCTTTTATTTGGACTTTAATAGGTTTCTGTCTGCTACAGCTCTTTAGAGAGGTTAAACATTTTATTGTAAATCTGGAGGCGATGTTGTTTTTCCGTTTAATTTTAATAAAGTAACAAACGCTTGCTGCTGTGGGTGTGAAAATTGTGGTCATCTATTCCCCGACACTTTTTTAAACCCATGTTTTTGGCTTGGCTTTTCAAAGCTACGCAAAGGGAATGCTGCCTAGCGACACTTTCACAGGTGTATTTGCCTCCACCGTTGTGACCTCCTTGACGGTTAAATGTTGTTGCCAGTGGAGGTAAGTCGTACGAGGTTTAGATCTGCTTTCTCCCGTTGTCAACTAGCTTGCGGTTCAAGAGTGTGTATTCTATCAGTGTGCTGAGTTGAGGCCAGCAGCTGGGGACTCCTATCAGCGTTAGTGTAGTGGTCAGAGCGCTTGCCTTGCACTGCGTTTGAATCCCACTCCTGCTGTGGTACCCTATACGTATATTTCTAGGTGGATGGGCGTACAAACCTAACTTTAAGTGTTAAGTTTCAGCTAAATAAAAATATTAAATGAAACGTATGGAGTAATTTTATATAGACCCCACCCACACCGCCTCCCCAATCGGATTGGAAGTAGTTGGAGACACTCTCACAGCTTCAACCACTTGTTGCGAGCAAGACGTATCATAGGCTGCCCCCTCAGGTGTTATAGGTGATATGTCAGGTATTTAGGCTGCGCTCTTCTTGGTTGGTTAGTTGGAAACAGCTCAAAAACTGAGTAAGACGGAAAAACGAGGTAAGGTGTTATGCGGCACAGACATGTCTGCGGCACAGACATGTCTGCATCACAGGCATGGCCTTCCCAGCGTGGTGGGCTTTGTCCACATATGTCCCTCTGCCAGGGTCTGGGTTTGACAGTGACTGCAGTGTTGGGCATCGCTGTCGGTCTGTTGTAACTTCTGCAAGGGAGGGGAGGCAAGGGCAGTCAAATCGCGTGGTTTTCCAAAAGTGGCTGATGTCTCAATAAGTGGGGCTGAAAAGAAAAACATCTCTAGATGGTATGGAAGTTCAAAGATAGGCAGTGCAGGGTTGGGTCACACAGCATCTGCATCGGGTGGGGTTGTGTCCCATTGGGAGGAGATGTGGCCGCCTCGTTGACTTCCATGGCCAAACAGCCAAGGAAACGCTGACAGAGAAGGTGGTCCGCAGAAGAACCACAGACATGGAGTGCGCAGAATCCATAGCGAAATGAGACTTTTCAGGGGCGTCATCACCGTTTCGACCCAAAGGGCGGCGCCGGGTAAAAAACGAAGACCGTTTCCATCGCAAGCAGCAAAATCCTGCCAAAAGTGGCCGACTGACCTTTGTGTTGCTATTTCTGTCCCAGCTTTCTATTTCTGCTTCGTGGTACAACCAACCTCGAGCACACATAGCCTGCATTCGTCTGACAGCGAGCCTCCTTCCTACACCGCAGTGTGACTGCTGGGGGTGTGCAAACACGAGCGTGCTGTTTACCTTTTCATAAGCCTCGTGACACGTGTGCACAAAAATACTTAAGCTGTGTGTGTGTGTGTGAGGGGGGAGGACTTCAGAGGGGTGGTGTGTTTTGTGGCCTGCATTCCACATGACTTCTGTAACATGATCCCTGCCTCTTTAAGGGCTGGTTTCTTGGGGAGGGGGGGGTATATCCAGGCACAACAACGCTGGAACCCTGGTCTCCCATCCCGTAGCCTACTGTCTGTGTGTGTAATGAACAGGACAAAACCTTTGTTTTCAGGATTGGCAGAATATGTTTGAGGTCAGTGTGCGCTTGGAGACAGCACTGACCAGGAGGAGGTGTGCAGTGTCTCATGGGTACACACACACCATCCTGGCTGGGGTTTTGCACCCCCTGGTGGTGGTATTTGCACATGAGCCAGTAGGGAAAACCATGCCTGGACTAGTCCTACACTGTCTGGTGGGACTCTCCTGGCCTCCTAATCCTGAACCCACAACCTGCTCAGAACCTCTAACCTCAATCCTGCTAAGACATCATCATCATCATCCCGTTTAGACCACATGGGCTCCTGAGAGGCTGCAAGAACACAACCGCTGCAATATGACAGGAAACACATATTCGCAGTTTTCCAACAAAATCTGGACCCCTTGATCTCTTACATCCACAATATAGTCTTCATTTTTGCAACAGGTTCACAGAGGGATTTTTATATCCATAAAATGCAACTTTTAATCACTCACTGGTAGAAACGAGTTATTCAATTATCTCAAAATAAGAGGCAAATATGCCTTGTTTGGGAACAATTTGCCACTTCAAGCTTTTGGAGCACAGGGGTTTGAATACTTATGCAAGCGGCACATTTCAGTGTACTTGCCCAGCAGATGGCGACTGTAAATAGGGTTTATATTGTCATTATAATATAAACTATAAATTAGGGTTATACTATCAACCAGCATGGAAACTGGAAACAGAGTCAATCCATCAATCAACAGTCAGTTACCACAACTTATGTGTAAAATGTTTATTGGCAGCGATACCTTCAACAACACTGAACAATAGCCACAGGCTCGCACGAGAGAGTAATGCACACACGCTAAAGAACACGATCCAAACATACGAAACGACACAAGGAATACGGTGCACGGTGTACGCCACGTCCGCACGCTCGCAGGACTGCGCGGCTTCTGCAGCCGCAGGTAAAATACAACTCATAAATGTCCGAACCCCAAAGACATGCTGTCCATGGAGAGTGTGTTCCACTGATGGATGGATGAGTGACCCAGTGTAAGTCACCTTGGTGAATAAGGTGTTTTGACTGATAACACTACACAGAGTTCATTGGAAGTCGCTTTGGAGAGAAGCGTCTGCTAAATAAGTGTAAATGGTTGGCGCCGCATCGGGAAGCTGTGCCGTCTCCTTTGCCAACGTGGGTGTATCTGGTTTCGATGAGAAACGTGTGTCTGTGTAAGTACGTCTGACACTGAAGTTACATAAAGCTGCGAAAACCCGCTTGCGGTGACCTGAAACATGCATTCTCACATAGACATATCACTACACGGGGACACACACACACACATTAGAAATTTTCCAAGAGCAAACACAAGTACGGTTTAGGCACAACATCGAAAGATGCCACATATGTTTTTCACAGTTGCACAGTTTAACAGCGCTGCAGTCCGGCCCCTATACAAAACTGGGTAAACAAACCACAGTACGTTGTTTGGGGTGTGGTAAATGGCTTCTGCTTTTTCATATCTGTGGCCAGAAAAAAAAAAAGAAAAAAGATGAGAACATTGAACATCTCATTGAACACAAAAATGGACAAAGACAGGTTGGACAGACATTATTTAGGGTGAAATGCAATGGGATGCACACGTCTCGACGCATCGCTTGTGATTCCTCATATAAACGAGATGTCTTCAAGCTAATCGGAGAACAGACTAGCGAAGGACTTCCGGAGGCTGCGAATGGTCTCGGCCTTAGCCTGGTCCTCGCTGCTGGAGCGGAAGAAGGAGGAGCTGCCGAAACTGAAGGCGTTGGTCAGGGATTGGGATTTACTGCAAAACACAAAGAGAGGCGTAATAGTCAAAGTGACCACCTTGCTCAAATGTGACTTATGGATCTTCTTCCTAAACATGGAGCTGTAATGTGCTATGTAGGCCTACACACAAAGCAGAAGTCTTACTTGAGCTGTGGTTGGGACCGTGCCTTTCCTTTGTCTGTAGTCTGCTCCTCTGTGGTTGACTGAGTCTGGGTTGGGGTCGGGTCCCGAGCCTGTTGCTGAGGTGGGCCTTCGGGCTCAACCTGGGCTTGGGTCTTGCCCTTTGTGGGAACCTGGGGCTGAACTTGAGGTTTTGAATTTTGCTGAGACGGCGCTTTGGGTGTTTGATGCCGTGCTTTGGAAGGCTGGTCATCAGGCAGGTCATGACCCATGGCCCGTGGCTGCTGACCGCCTCTGAACGAAGTTAGTTGCTGGGCAGAAACACTTTGGTTCGGCTCTGCTGAGGGGTCCTGTCTTTGTAATTGAGATTCTCGGGGTTTCACTGCGACCCCTGGGTTTAGTACGAGAAACACTTTATAACAAAACTAAATTCCACTCAAATATATTGACAAAGCATTTGTTATACAACTCTTTTTTTAGTATTCCCTTGTTGGTTTGCATCCTGCTTATAACGAGGTTGAACCCAGGTCACAATGGAGGCACAACAGGCACATAACAGGCAAGGAATTGGAGCATCCCATGGGACGGCTCATACAGAGGTCACAGAAAACAGAGTACAGTGAAAAGAGAGGTAAATGCAGGTGGAAAGAGGTCCAAGTGGTAATAGCCAAGAGGAGACCGTACCGAGACAAATGGCATACATACAGACCAGTCATGCATAGAGGCAAGGCGTGATGAGGACACATACATGCTTTGAAACGTAATATTATTCTAGCATACTGGAGATTTATGGCTTTATCAGGTAGTGTAGTGGTTTGAGCTGCTGCCGTGCACTCAAAGGACCCAGTTTGAAATCCCACCTCTTGATGCAGTAACCTTGAAGAAGGTTACTTACCCTAAATTGCTCCAGTAAAAATGACCCTGCTGTATAAATAGGTAAATTGCCCTAAGTTGCCCAACACTATGACTTGCTTTGGAGAAAAGTGTCAGTCTAAATACATAAACGTGAATCTAAATTCACGGTGTTCCGTGGACGAAGGAGAGTTTCTGGTGTTCAGAAGAGAAGGATCCGAAAAAAATGTATAATATAGGTGGTGAAAACCAGCTATTGATCATATTGTTTAGATGATGCCTTTATTGAACACATTACAAATTTTACCCATTTGTATTGCTGGGCATTTAAGAACATTGCTTCAAACTTCTACAGAAAGTCTGCTTTTTAGAATTTTTTTTGAGGTTTTTAGGCTGTACACTGGTTCCTCGTAACATGATCACAACTGACACTGCAAATCTGTAGCTCAATTTGTTAGCAACTTCAGCGTCACTTGTGCACATGTAACAACTGGTAAAAGCTTAATAATAAAGACATACCTTGACTTACGACAGTACATCAAAAAGTGTAATGCTTTAATTAACTTTTTTTTAGACAAATTGAGGATAGCTTTTCACTTACCCTCCTGTTTACAGGTTGGGTTCTGTAACAGTCTTGGATATAGCTATAATGAAAATACTTTACAGATTCTCCTCGACTTACGATTTTTTCGACTTCACGACGGTGAGCTGGAGAAAGACATTCAGTAGAAACTGTGCGTCGAATTTTGAATTTAGATTTTAGATTTGAGCTGTGGTTGGGATCTAAGATTTGGATCTAAGATTGGTTGGATCTAAGATTTAGATTTTTTAGATTTTTTTTTAATTTAGATTTTTTTCCCAGGCAAGCGATATTTGGTGCAATACTCTCTCACGATGCTGGGCATTGGCAGCGATCCGAGTCTCCCAGTCTGTCACGCAGAGGTGTATATTTGGTGCATTAAAAGCATTTTTGACTTACGATATTTTTCGACTTACGATGGGTTTTGCGGAACATAACCCCATAGTCAGTCGGGGACCACCTGTATAAGACTTTTAGTTTACGGTTTCTTGTTAACTGGGAAGCAAATTAAAATTTAAAAAAGACAGAAAAAAGTTATCTCCAAAAACTTCTGTTCAGTCCTGATTGTTGACCAATAAATCCCATATACATGAAAAAATATTCAACATTTTTTTTTTTTACTGAGAACCAAACCTCACCAAGTCCAGATGTGAACTGTGAATACTGTGGAAGTGAGATGAATTACTCTGTTCCCACACTGCTACAGCAAAAACATGTACTAGGTGGCAGCGTAAATATAGATCGCATTCCCTCTGCTGCACACCAAAATTTTAGAAAACGAGTGAGGAAAATCAAGTTATAAAGAAACAGGGAAATGTGTGTATCTTTGAAAATTCAAACTTGACCTTTGGTAAGAAGAAGAGCCAGTGTTATGCTTTAACGCTATGTTTCCTACTATCACGAAGACGCCTTGTTTTAATCACAAATGTCGCAACAAGAAACCTGCAGAATTTCCAGAAGAACTTTTATTGCCTAAGAGAAAGAAATAGGATCGAAATATCGTAAAAAGCAAATTATTATTCCACAAACATCGTCCGACCCATGTTACTTGGAGTGTGATCTCCAGATTCACAGCATACGGGCCCACACCTTACCAACAGGAGGGCCCAGCACGATCCTAACAGTATTAACCTTGTGATACCACATAGATGTCACAGAGTACATGGAACGTCACAGAGTAAAGTGGCTCTCTGCAGGCATCACATGCGCGCACACCTACTGGGAGCACATAGCGGCGTTTGAGGAAGGGACATAAACACTTCCAACGATCACAGGTCACTGTGCGCAACATCTACGGATCCAGGGTTAGTGGTCTTAGGAGTACTAAACGCCATTCGCTACTCGAGCTCCATAGCCAGATTTTGCAGAAACACAGAAAATTACTTGAGCTCATATGAAGGCTGAGCTTCACCCATAACATAGCCGAGAAGCTCTTGGAATTATAAAGAGCTCAACTGTTGGCTTTCACTCGCTAAAGGAAAATCAAGTTAACATAAAATCAAGCAGCTCATAACACAGTACAAGACGTATATGGAATACTGTACATTTCAGTCTCTATTTTTGTCTAATCTAATGGGCTCTAGATTCTAACTGGATAAAGTGCATGCACAGGGTCATGAGACAGGTTGCATACTGGTGAAATTTCCTGAGAAGAGCTTGTAAAATGCCATGGGAAAGAAAGACCAAGGGGGGAAGCGTGTTGGATGGATCGATGGATGCAGAGCTCCACAAAGTGATATCCATAAAAAGGCTATTGAATTAGGCTGTGACATTCTACCTAGACTGAAAAAGGCTCTGTCTTAAAGTAACCTGATATGGAATTAGATTGCAGTCCTTTTTCAGATCCACGATGGTCTTGTGCAACACGACGCAAAGCGTCCGACAAATAATGGCGGATGAACAGGAGTTAAGCTCAAAACTCCACGTACGTCAAGCTGTTGGCGCTCGGCTTTGGTTAGTACCTTGTGCTGTAAGTACGGAAGCGTTCTGAGCTGAACTGGTGGGGAGGGAGACGGCAGCTGTAGAGTAAATTCTGACTTCACACTTCACATCTGACGTTCATCACACATTTACGTGTTCGTAAATAAACGATATGACAAAGGCATTTGAGTGCATGAAGCGTGGATGCATTAATGTAGAGTCTGATTGTGTGACACATTTTCAAAGAGATAATTAAATATGCCCTATAATTTTATATGTTGTTAGTTTCAGTCTGATATGACACAAACTTTCACATTCTTATACTTGCTTCAGATTGATAAGCTATAATATAACACATTTGCTTCAGAGTGTGTGCCTATTAAACTGTTGTATTTGTATATCCATTATCCATAAACACATATACGTAATGCAAAGAGAGGCTGATTTCAATATTTGGAATGTCAAGTGAAATAAGCTACTTAAATCATCGGAAGCATAGCTTTATCTTTTATCCAACATCAATGGTGACCTTGAAGGGAATACCAAGGTCTATGGTGAAACAAAAGCAGCCACTGCAACAACACACATCAGCATGTACAGAAGTAGACGGCACACTTGGACATTGCATAGGACAGGCAGAGTCCAGGCCAGCCACTGAAACCACTGAAACACGACCAAACCGCACAGACAGCTTCATTACCCATATGCCTCACATTCTCTTTCTAATGTAAAAGTGAGCGTGTGGCTCAAAATTATTTCCCATGGATGTATCACTGTGCCATGGTGGCCTTTGGCCCGGCTGCAACACCGTTACAGTCCAGAATGTACTGTAAACAACCTTGAGGAGCAGGGCGCTGTGTTGCCATCTTGCCGGGATTCACCAAGGCGTCTTCTGGAGGTGTTTTCTGGAAGGCACAAATGCGGGGAAACAACAGCCATCAGGCCTTCGGGGGGAATGGCTGGATGATGCCAGTGGAATTGGAACATTGGATAAGGAAGGCGCGTCGGGGGACATTGCAAGGGATGTTAACAGCTGGCCAAAGACATCCATCGAATGGTATAGTTACCCTCTGGATGACTTGGAAAGTCAAAATACAAACCCATAACCCCTTCACAAAGCAAGACTTCAGGAGCTTTGCTGCCTTATTTCGCTGTTCATGACACTCGCTCAGCATGCTTCCCTACCTGGGATGGTTGAACCGTGGTGGGCCTCTGGGACGACCTTGCAGCTTGTCTTGCAACTGCCTGGTTCATTCTGGCCACAACCAAGTCACAGATGTGCTGCTTGTCCTCGGCCTGGTACTCGCCGATCAGCGGCATGGAGGAGCCTACCACCTGGAATACCCCACCGTTCAAAACCTGCCTGCCAGTTCTCCTCATGGAAACAGGCCTCAATATACCTCAAAACCAGATTACCAGGGCGCAACACATAGATACACTCAATCATCTTTCCAAAGTTGTGCTCAGGTGTATTTCTGATATTTCTAGGAGAATAAAATTAGCCTATAAACATAAAATTAGTGACAGAGCTTCTTGCACATGTTTGTACCATTAGCTTTGGATAGTTATTTTATAATACTAGAAATATATATATATGAAACCAGGCTTACATCCAAGTAAAACTGACAGAAATCTATAACTTCTGACTTGCAGTTACTGCATTTATTCAGTTATTGAGTGATACATGGCCTATAGCATAGTGGAGATCACAGGGCTGCAAAGTAAAGTAAAACACCATGAAACCAGATGATGTTCATCTGATCTAACTGTGGAATATGAAGCACCATGAATTTTTTTTAAAGACGTTTCTCTTTCGGCTGCCAACAGAGCCCAGAAATATCGAGGGTGGTAATGGAAAATATTTCTTGACAAAGCTCTCTAAGCTAAGAGTCCTTAAGCTGAGGTCAATGGACCACTTGGAGATCCATAGTTGGGCTTCAGGGGTTCTGGGAAGCTCAAAGCTTCGAAAATAGCACTGTCTAAATAAAAAAAAATTACTATCTATAACATAATTCTACGTGACGGTAATCAATTTTTAGTGCAACAGCGTAAGTGCAATATTTTGCTCAAAATCTTGTTCATGGACATTTTTTCTAAAATGGAGTCCTTGGCTTTCACTACATTTTCTCGGATCTGCGGCCGAGAAAAGCTTCAGAACCTCTGCCCTTAATGCTGCCAAGGGAACACGTTTTGAAAAGCATAGACTTGTGATACTGCATCATTTTGACATCTCTTGTCAGGACAATGACTCTGATCCCAATTTATACTTTAAATACAGCTATTGATCGCTTTAACGTATTACTTGTGGACGTGAAAATACCCTGTGGAATAATGAGGAGGTTTTTTTCTCAGTATATTAAAATTGATCCCTCCTCTCTGTTACTAGAAAAACTTCATTTTACCATTTAAGATTGTGGATCGAACACTGATGTTACGTGGCAAACAGCTTGTTTTACGAAAAAAACAATCTATAATACAAAGTGTGTTTAATTAAATAAATAAATAAATAAAACCTTGATTCTACTGTTTAAAAATGAATTTTATCCCTTCATAAGAGTGGAAGCTGTGGTGCTCTAATGCTTTCCTGCTCAAGCCAGATGATCACTGCATTCAGTAGCGCACTCATCACACACACAGCTACAGTCCCTTTTATGGACAGGATTAAGATATACATAAATGTGGCTTTTCAGCGAGGTTTCCACTGCTTACTTTTTTATACTTAGCCTCAGCTTCCCAAAAATTAGGTCACGAATTTGCGGCCAAGAATATATTATCATCCAAGACTTCCCTGCTGGTTTTTCGAATGGAAACCTTGGTTGGAGAAAACCAAGTAATTCAGCATTTAAAGTAACTCAGAAAGAAATCTACTTAAAGCATTCCTTTTCTTGCATTCAGTAAAGCAACTGCGATGTGAGTGGTACAGCGGATATTTCCGCACAAACCTTGTTGTAAGTAACACGTAGAGTGTTTGTTGTTTATGTGCTTGTGCTTTTAACATGCAGAACCTAAGTAGCACTTAGACTACGACTGTGCGTGATCATAGACTGCGGAGAAATGCACTGTTCACCTCTGTGACGTAGTCTTTTCCATCCTTGCCATGAATGGCTTTGACCGCACAGATGTCCAAGCCTCCAAAGATCTCTGAGCACGTGTCCACCCATAGCTTATACCTGCCAGGTTGGGGAGGGTCCAGAACAGCACACATTTTGGAGAAGTTTAACAACACATCCTGTGCAGTACATTGGGGGATGAGCTCCAAAGCACAAACCCTTAAAACATTATCCCTTATTAAAATACCCAATGAACTATTGTAATGGAATACTCATAATTCCTTGATATAATAGTATACAGGCGGTCCCCAATTTACGATGGTTTGACTTACGATTTTTTCGACTTTACGATGGTGAGCTGGTGTTACTCGTTCAGTAGAAGCCGTACCTCGAATTCAGAATTTTGATTGTGATGCTCTCTCGTGATGCTGGGAGGCAACAGCGATCTCCATCTCCCAGTCTGTCACGCAGAGGTGTTTATTAGATGTGTTAAATGCATTTTCGACTTACGATGGGTTATGATGGGTTCGCATAACGTAACCCCATCGTAAATCAGGGACCACCTGTATAATAATGTGATGTGATAGGTTAAGAAAATGTAATACTTGTTCACCTTTATAGACACAAAGCTAAAAAGAATTTCCTAATCTTCCAGCAGTTTTAAACAGAAGTATACACAACGCTACAGTTGTTTTCAAAGTTCTTAGTCATGCCCATTTCTGTGCTGATTATGATTATTTAAAATTTACTGACTACAAAAATACCACTAGTTCTTCTAGTGTCAGTTTTAGTTTGGTACTTTACAGCCATTGGAAGATTCTAGAAGGCACCAGAGTGTTGCAGAAAGACTGAAACATTCTGGAAAGCATCAGATCCTAAAACGTACTGGAATATTCGGTGCTTGGAACCTGGTATCTAAAATCACCTAAATTTGCTCACTTCAAGAATGTGGAATATTTTTCTAAAAAGTGACATATAGTACTAACTAACAGCACAAATATGATTGATCAAACGAAACCGAAAGGAAAATGCTAAACATTTACATAATTAAATTTTTGTTACATTGTGTAATTAATCTGCAACAGATTGGCATCCTGTCTGTGGTGTACCCTAACTGTACTTGCACCCTGTGCTTTTGGGATAGGCTCCGGATTGCCACGGGTCTAACTTTTATGAGTAGTAATGACAGTGAGAGAGTGAGAGGAAAATCATTCTACTCCACATATTTTCAAACTTGATATTTTTATGTTGTAAACTGACTGTAAAAGTGAAAAATCAGTCCATGTATGTCCTGAAAGCCAGATCTATCCAGGATAATTGTAGTCAGGGGTGTAGAAATAATGTGTGTGTGTGGGAGGGGCTATTGCCAGCCAGTCAAATCCAACTCTCGGCAATCACTTGTGTGCTTTTCCAGGCAGAGGAGGGACAGAAGTGCTTTGCCAGTGCTGCCTTCTCTGTGGGGCACAAACTTCATGCACACCAAGCAGCTCAGGAGCTGTGAAGCGCTGGCTTTTCCCACACTGCCACCATGTAGAAACCATAAATGACGCAAAAATTGACATCGCCGTAGGGTACCAGTCGAAAGCTCAGCTGGGCTGAGATGCCCGGAGATCTAGAAGACTTATGGGTTGCTTTGCCTTCACTCTCCGGTCCAGTTTGTCTCATACTGACTTTGCCCAGGTTGATCATTTGTTCTCACAATTTCCACTGGTATCACATGCAGACTCATGGAAGGTGGAGTATAAGAGGAAGCCACACCGATTTCTTTTAAGGTACGGAGGACAGGAAGACTCAGCCCGCTGTTTTTGCGTCTTGGACTCCAGAGTTCTACATGAAATGTGATTCTATAAAGTTTAGCTGCAACGCTCCTGACTGCTCTGGAAAACATCTCCACCACCATGGTGCCTTGGTGCCTTGGCCCAATCCCATACACAGCATGCCCCCCCCCTCCTTTCCCCCAATTGAGCTCATGAGTCCATCCTCACCTGTCTGTCATGGCCACTTGTTCAAGCATTGCAGAACCGGTGTTTGTCTTCCAGCTCCCAGAAATCGAGGTTCTCCTGCGGGAGAGAAATAGACAAACACCGGCAACGTTGTCTTCTGTCTGTCTATATTTCGGCACGGAATTGGGTATTTAAAGCGCGTCGCTCTAAAAAATGTTTAGCTGTAAGAAAAGACATGAGAGGAGAATCCTTGCAGAGTCCTGAGCGTCATGACAGAATACAAAAAAAAACCCATCTGTGACAATTGGTCCATTGTCGCGGCTGTCAACATCATAGTCACGTCCTGTGTCATTCCCCTGTCTCATCACCCAGACAAGTCGAGGGCAAGTAAAAACCGCACTTCCCCCAAACAAACACGCTTTTCTTTAGAGACCTTTGCAAGTTTTCCACTTGAAAACAACCTAACCGGTAACTCAAAACACATATTTATATGAGGTTTTTCCAGAGGTCAGTTAAAATAAAGCAGTGCTGTTACACAGACTATACTTTTGCAGCTTGGTGTTTACAAGCAGTTGTTTCATGCGGGGGGCTATGAATAGGATCATACTTCAACAAGTCCGCGCAGGAAGGTGACCGCTCTGCTGGCACATAAAAACGTGGTACATATAGACTCTCCAGTGCATCTCTGAATACATACATGTATGCTTTATAGTTGCTCCCAATCTTCTGAATCCTAATGTCATACTTAGACTCGACGAAGGGCTCGGTTGTGGTGTAGGCATGGGTTAGGGCCACCGCACTGGCAATGTCTTGAAATCCACTGTGGTTGGCCACCTTCACCTGCACACCAGACAGTGGGAACAGGATGAAGAGGGGGTATAATGGGGTGAAACAGGCTGATGGAGACAAGTTTGACAGGTTTGAATTTCCTTAGTCAAGGTACTTAACCCTAAACTGCTCCACTAAAATTACCCAAATGGGTGAATAAATCTAAGTAGCTTAACATTATAAGTGGCATTGGAGAAAAGGCTCAGCTAAATGAATTAATGTAAGTTAGGCCCCCAGAAGTAGAGGAAGAAGGTAAGAGAAGATTGATGACACTATCAGAGATGGAAGGTTGTAGGTGCACCGAGTCATTTTATCACACTGCCACCAAGAGACAAAATAACACACACAGAGAGGTGGATCGTATCGGTTTACGTTATTGCAGGTAGAAGACAGAATCTCACCTTTCCCATGCCACAGTGAGCGTGTCCAATTTTCACTACTACAGGAAATGTCGGCATAGTGACCTAAAACAGAAGCAACGCGTGAACATTTCATGCTTTCAAGTTACTCGGATGGGGCATCGCTGTAACGCTTCGTTCAAGAATCTCTTTGTAAAATGAACCTGCCGGGGGTGCAGGTCCCGAAAAAAATGGGCTGCAGTTTCTTTGAAGAAATGCGCAAGAAGAAACAACTGTCGTCCAGTGAGTCTGCCTCCGTTGCTGTCATGATTCAAGCCTCAGTAACGGACCAACTAGTAAACCGACTTTGCGAGACACCGTCATCCTGCCCTGCATCTGCAACACACCTCTTAAATCTGCACCTCCCCCCCAGGCACGTGAATGGAGTTATTTAGTACGAGTGTCCTTTCGAGCTTTCCTCTGCAACTCAGGTAGCAGAAGGGGGACACTGAGAATGAGTCTAAGGCGTTTCCTCTCCCTGAACCGTGACCGTGTTTACGAGTAAGAAAGCAAAAATATCCCACCGTCTCACTCACTCACTGTGTTCTGAGGTTAAGCTGTAACACCGGTTACAATTTGGAGTAACTAGTTGCTGTGTAGTCTTTATGTCTGTAGCGGAGGGGAGGCAGGGGTGTGTTTTGTTGAGAAAGGGGTGGTCCTTTGGAACAGGCCAACTTTACATAAGAGATCCCTCGCGCCAGCCCCCCGCTTTGGAGAACACGGTGGCAGCAAGAGACAACGTGGGTCTTCTCTGGCGTCGCATTCCAGCACCACCCCGACCGGCAGCACCGATCCCGGGCGGCAGGCGGTGTGCCGAGGACAAGGCCCGACGACATGGCAGCGAGCGCACTTGGGTGTGCGGCGCTAGCGCTCCTGCTGCTGGCTTTGGGTCGGTTGGAGCTGGCGGAGGGGTGCAGCTGTAACCCCACCCATCCACAGGAGCAGTTCTGCAGCTCCGACGTAGGTATGTGAAATGGGTCGGCAGATTACGGGGTGGGTGGAAGACCGACAGAGGCAGCTTTTCGGCTCTGATTGCGAGTTCAGAAAGGACTGAGGGTAAAACTGTGCTGTGCTTCGGGAATATTTTCACAGTAAGGATCGCACCGATTACCGTCTACAGGGTGTCTGATTGTGCTGGAATCTCAGACCACACAAAGTGCTTTAGCTCTGGCCTGCAGTGTGTTTTTGAGCGACTTTTCTCCAGATTTCTTACCTTTTCAAGTTTATTTTTGATTCCTTTTGCCATTTCAGCGCTGGAATTTTGGCCGCACTGAACTGCCCTCAGTTTAAGAGAAATGTAAAGACTTCATATTTTCATATGATAAATAAAATGGCACTAAAACATTTTAAACTGTTAAACAATAACTATGGACTTGGAGAAGCTGTTACTGGCGAACAAGTCATTTGAAATCATCCCTCGGAGGACTAACTTTGTTCATGATGAAATTGAATACACATTTTGCTGACAAAATCCTAACCCTAACCCTTTGGATGCTAGATTTTACTTTGTCAATCAAACTGGAAATAAATATCCAAAACAGAAAACTGAGCTCAATTAATGAAAAATCAAAGGAAAAAAAAAAAACAGTTTAAAAGGAATACAGGTGATGCGACTGGAGTGCAGTTACTTTTTAAAGCAGGCCGTGGTGATCTTTAATTCTGACTAAGCAGACACCAGTTTCCTCAAAACTGATCAAAATTCCTCAAAGCCGCCAAAAAAATGCTCCGAGAGGCACAGTTCAGGGCAGTGAAATGAAACTGCATAAATGTAGCTACTCAAGTGTGTTACAGGAGTTCCAGAAGCGCTACCATATTGTCAGATCTTCCGGGAATAATGAAACCATATTCAATAACCTCCCAGCAGACGAGACTGACAATAAAGGTTTGTTATACTGAGTAGTCCTGCGAATAATTTAGCGCTAAGTTTCCAATATCAAGAATTTCAGGGAGTCGTGATATTTGAAACAAACAAACAAACAAAAAAAGAACTAAAAACACACACATCTGCAGACACAGTCTTCCCTAGACTGTAGGACACAGCGCAATGGAACTGCACTGTGACTTAGTGTTGCCGATTCCTTCAGTTGAATGGAAAGGAGATATCGTTTCGGTGATCATATGAATTATCCCTATCAATCATGCAGCAGAATTAGAAATCTTTCGGGCTGCTGAAAGCCAAATTAATGTGGAATTTGGCCAGAGTTCTAGAACTGTGATTCTGAGACCTGACGGGTTGCAGGGACACATTGCAGTAAAGACCAAGAGACGAAAAGCTGTATTTGTGCATTTACTTCATACCGTAGAAGACTAAGAGAATAAGTAACTTCATAGCTGTACTGAAATACTGTCAGCTATTTGGCCTGTTTCGAAATCACACAAGGCCTTTCTTTTTGCAGTTATACGTGCAAAAATTATTGGGGAGAAGGTTGTGTCTCCCAGCAACAATTCTTCACCCCACATGAAGATGATCCAGTATGAAGTCAAACTGATGAAGGTGAGTTTCTGCAATTTACTACATATATATCTATAAATTCAAAAATCTAGGTCTTCAAAAAGCCAAAAAGTCAAAAAAGTGTTGGCAAAAAAAAAAAAAAAAAAAGCATCAGTAGCCTGGACTACATCAGTCTGATGCCTAAGGGTCCATTAGTGGTGTGAGGCCAAGATGATGTCATGGCTGACCACAGTAACCTTGATGATGGCCATGGCTCCAGGATGATTATATTGTCAGTGTGAAGATCACCGTCACTGAGCATAGTGTGGTGGGCACTTTGGGACACTCTTCTCATCATTCAGAGCCTACTTTCCCTATAAAACTCATTAAAATGTTTATTTCTCCTTTTACAGCTAAAGATGAAAGATGATGCGAATAAATGCTTCCTTTTATAAAAATAACAAGGTTGAAATTGCAGTCAACCAATTGTAAGTTTTTATACAGGTTTTAGATGCAATTAAACTACTGTTGCGGGGATCTCTTTGGAAACTGTTTCATCTCGGCCCACTGTGCTCTGCAGACTTCTTCTCACAATAAAAATATGTTTACTGCATTTCGCAAGAAAACATTGTTGAGTGGTTTACAGTATAAGCCGGATATTGCGCAATGCCCCAAAGAGATGTTAAGATTTGAATTTTGTTTAGAAAGTGTCTGCATCTTTGGTCAGGTGAGGTGACAATATATTCCTTCTGACAGATGTTCAAGGGCTTTGAGAAGGTAAGGGACATCCAGTACATCTACACGCCTTTCTATTCCTCCCTCTGCGGGATCAAGCTGAACTCCAAAAACAAGGTTCAATACCTGATCTTTGGTAAGACACCCATATCCGGAGACAAACTAATGTTTTTGGACAGGATCGAAGCTGAGATGCTGTGGCCTCCAAACAGCTCTAGGCATCAACGCAGTCCTTTGGTCTTTATGTGGCAGCAAATAATTCCACTATTAAAGCTTATATCCAAGGTCTAAAATGCTGTTAGAATTCACTTTGTTTACCAGACACATGTAGGTAAAAAGGAAACATTCTGGCATCAACTGAAAGGGTGCTGTCATGCTTACTTTTCATATTTAAATATGTTATGAATTTGGAGGTATGTGCCCAGCTTATGTGTTCTGCAGATATTTGATAAACTTTATATAATACTGAGGACGGGAGTGCGGTGGCGCAGTGGGTTGGACCACAGTCCTGCTCTCCAGTGGGTCTGGGGTTCGAGTTCCGCTTGGGGTGCCTTGCGACGGACTGGCGTCCCGTCCTGGGTGTGTCCCCTCCCTCTCTGGCCTTATGCCCTGTGTTGCCGGGTAGGCTCCGGTTCCCTGCGACCCCGTATGGGACAAGCAGTTCTGAAAGTGTGTGTGTATATAATACTGTGCCTATATCTAGTGGGTTGCTATACTGAAACTGCTCAGTGACAGACCGCCCCCCGACACACACAGTATGTTTTGTGCCTTTCAGCCAACATACTAAGTGATGGGAAGATATCTGTTGAGCTTTGCAACCTTGTGGAGCCCTGGAAGCACCTAACCATGTCCCAGAAGAAAAACCTCAACTACAGATACCACATGGGCTGCTCCTGCAAAGTAAGTTTCAGCTGTCTTGACACAGTACAACTTGTGCACGGGTCAAAATGGTATACTAGAGCATCAGAACTGGAAAAATTACTGCAGTGACCATTCTGAGTCATGCAAATATGCTCCTCGTATTATCTATTATTATCTATTATTATTTTATATTATTATATACAATGTGTGTTGAGTTCTTCACAATTCCAAATTGCACAATGTTGGAGCAGATGTCTACCGATTTTGGCAAACGTGCCAGACACGTTCACTCTGCAGTGGAATCTCCAAATCTTCCTCCACCATTCCATCCCACACCCTATACCCTGGCACCCTGTCCCACAGATTTCAACATGCCATACCCTGCCCTGCACCACCAGTCTGGAGAAGGAATGCCTGTGGACAGACTGGCTGCTGGACGACAACCTGACTGGAGATCAAGCCCGTAATTTTGCTTGCATGAAGCGCAATGATGGCTCCTGCAGCTGGTACAGGGGGGCCCCACTTCTTGGCAAAAACTTCCTGGACCTGAACGACCCCTAAAAGGGAAATAAGTGGGTGGGTTTATGGGAGGATGGATACATGGTGGCTTCGCCATTCAGCTGACAGAGGTGTAGTGTGGCCCTCTACCCAGCAGGACTTCTGCTATGATTGGAAAGATCTTCCAAAGACTGGGCTACGCATTACCGCTGAACCCACGGCGGTATGCATCAGAGAGACTTATTTTATTATGTCTTGTATCTTTTTATTTTGTATCAAGCTTCAATGCCCGGTATACAGTAGGGCAAGGATATATTTCCTTTCTTGATGATTTGTTCTGCAATTTTTACCTGGATTAAGACATACACATTGTGGACTACATTTACACCACAGCTAACAGCATGAGACATAGGTCAAGCATGGGAAAACAAAGTGAAGCGTTGAGGAGCTCGGCAGTGCTGCGAGGTATACCATGTTTAAGGCCAGGATTCTAAAAAAATCTTACTGCCCTGCCTGAAGAGTGCCTGTCATTTGTAAAAGAACCCGATAGACCAACCCAGATTGTTCTGGAAGGCATGGCTGTGATCTTATTTTTGAGGCCAGTCCTCTGCAGTAGTTGCCGGGGAAGCGAGCGCTAACACTGAATGTGCCAGCTGACATAGTTAACGATCCGACTAGAGTGATCCGGTTGTCAACCGACCGCAGCAATTGTGATCCAACATTACTTGTTGTCTGTTTCTATGGAAACTTGATTTTGCTTGTTTTTCCTTGTCAGTAATTACATTTTTATACACTTCTCTTAAAAATACATTGTTTTGTTTTTGTGGCAGGCAAACGACTTAAAAATCTCAAAAAAAATACAAAAAAAACCAAATATTTTTTAGTGAAAAAGCTTAAAAATTTATTTTTTTTGTAGCAACAATGGTATTGATTGAGTAGCCATCACTTTCTGAAAGGAAACTTTTTGGGAAGTTGGGCAAAATTTAGGCAGCAAATGAAATGCTTAAATATCTTATTTTGGATTCACCAATTGGCTATATTGAAGCCTCTGTACAGTATGCATAAAACTAAGCTTTAAAGGATATTTGCATATCTCATTTAACTGAATGTTTCTGTATACACTGAGAGGATACATATAAACAAAGTAAAACTGAAGAGGAATGGGGTAAAATTGGTTTTACATTCTGTACATTTTAAAGCTATTGCTATTTTTTTTCTTTTTTTCTTAAAACCTGTTTTCACTTTTGCAAAATAGAAAAAAACAAACACACAGACAAACATTTTATAACTCCAACTCTGATAGCGTTTTAAAAAAAAACAGTAATTCTCTATGGCATAATGTTTTATTTACATATGATTTGTTGTATCAGTATTTTTGTCACTTTAGCCTTAAACACGTAATACAAATTGTTGACTAAATTGGTTCGTAAGTGCTTTCTTTACCTTTTTAATTAGTAATCTGTTCGATTTCTGACGCGTTTCTTCTGATAGCAACGTAATGGCATACAAACTGCTTCTGCTGCCCAGTACGTCCGAGTAAACCAGTTCTGAGGGAGTACATTTCCACACCCACAGTTGAAACTAACTGCCTTAGAATAAAATCTGGCGGTTTTAGCAGGGAATAGTTCTCGAGCTGACAAGTCATACTCAATTGCACTTTTTTTTTTCATGATTAATTGCTGCACTGTATTTGTCCTTACAGTTCTTCTCTGGACACACATGGGTTTCCATGCACCCTCTCATAGCAGATCATTCTGGTACTGGATTATGGAGCAAATTTTACGTCTTACCGAAAACCGTCAAATACAGCGACTAAAAAGTAAAGCAGTTCATTGGTGCATGGGGGAAAACAACAGCGATTAATGTCTACATGAGCTCTCAGATCACTCCATGGGTGGAACACAACAATTTGTCTGTGACACGACATGTAAGGCAACTCCGATGGGGTCTTTCGGATTGCAGACCTCAGCAGCGAAGACAGACGCAATCATTGGGTTCCTCCGTTGAGTGAAAAATTATGGGTCGCAACTAGAACACGCTTCAGCTGCGGTTGGATGGGATTATGGGAGGGTGGAATCAGCAGATATCAAGCGCTTACCATGTCTTTATAGTTTGGATAGAAGGTTTGTTCGATCAGCGGGAACGCTTCGGGGCCGAGCTTCTTGTAGGCGCTTATTAGCCGAGCAAACTGGAAGTGCAACGGAGGAATGAGTCGTCAGTGATGAAGCAGATGCATTATTTTCCAGACTTTTCCATTCGATTTCATTCTAAAATTGACTTTTTAAGTTCTCTCACATTGCAGTAACTCCAGAAGTTTCCACACGTTAAAAATGAAATGCGTTCGCGGTGCCACGGACTTGACTGGGACACATGCATGATGCGTACCGCGGTAGCTGCATGAGCAGAGTGCAAAGCATGACAGTATGTGCAGTGCAGACAATTTTAGGACTATACATCTCAGAAGGGGAGCAGCCCTGTTCCTTCACTAGTCAGAAGCAAATATTAAAGTCCGCCGAGACCCAAAGCCTCCCCAGGAGACAGTCATCATAAATTCGGACACAGCAAAATGCAGAATCTGAATTACTCCAAGATGTCTCGCTCTGTAACTGTACGTTCCTTTGGACAATGTGTCAGTTAAAAAGGCAAAAATTACAATAATTGTTGCTGTCATGAAAGCACATAACATTAAAGACAATGTCTAATAAACTGAGTGTTATCCTCAATGCTGTAGCATTCAGTTCCCGATGACGTTAAACCGTTCATGGTAAAGTACTTCAGTTTTACATGGGCAGCGGAAGCAGCAAATCCAAAAAAAAGACATAACCATTTCCCATTTCATTTGGCTTTGTTGTTCCTTTTTCCTTGGGTACTACTTGAAAGAAAACGTTTTAAAGATCCAAATTAATAAGGAACACCAAGGTAGGTACTCTGATAAAAAATAAATGGAAAAATACCTTCTTCGATGAACAGGTAAAATTATGTCTATGGCTTAGCATAGGGCAAAATAAAATTGGGAAAATCTGCAGTAATTCTAATAAATATCCAAGTTTCCAAAAGCAAGATCAGTGAATAGTTTATTTAATACAGTTTTAATAAGGTCGTGTTAATCTATGGCCATGCAAGCTAGAAGCTGGTTGTTCTTGGGAAATTCTGGAAAAATTTCATGTGAGATTGTTGGAATATTAACATTCGCTTGCCACCAAATGCAACCAGTTTGACAGTTATTTATTTGGAACTTTAAAAAAAAAAAAAAAAAAAAAAAGTGTCATAATATTATTTTATACAGGGGTGTATAAAAATAGATTTACATTTGCTTATGTAGGTGACACCTTTGTCCAAAGCAACTTACAGTGCTGGACACACCACACTAAGCTCTGCACAATCATTCACTCATCTACATTGCTGAGAAACATAACACACTCACTCATATGTCTGTGTGTACAATATGGACAACACATCTCTCCGGACTTTGGGAGGAAACCAGAGTACCCAGAGAAAACCCACACAGATGGAGGAAGAGAGGAGATGCAAAGTCAACACAGACTGAGCTGGATTTCAGCCCAAGTCTGAATGCACAGAACAGGTGGTGTGAAGCACCAGTACTACCTGCTGCACCGCCATGCCGCCTTCTTCAGTTAAATCTTATACACTACCTCCTTGTTTTTACCGCGCTATACATAGTATAAACATACTCTTGGTTTGCTTACTTCCTACTACGCAAACGAGGGATAATACAGTACATAAATTCTAACTGCATTAAGCTTACTTTCTGCGAGTTATAGTAATGTCATAATGTGACATTAAATGACACAAATGCAGCGATGCAGCAAACCATAAAGGAAGTCCTACCGCCCAGGGTTTATCACAGAGGTTGTAGACAGACTCCAGGGAATTGACGCTGGGAATGCCGGCATACTGGAGGCCGATGATCAAGTTTCGAAAGTCCTCGTTCTCCACCATGCTGAAGGCATGTTGGCGAATTAGAACAAAATCAGGCATGAAAGACCTGTAAAAGATGACAGAGTATTATACCCTTTCAAAAACCAAGACCATGTGATGAATGTCATAAAATGACATGTTCTGGGGAAGAGGAAGGTGATGGGGATAGGGAGGAAGATTATCATAACTGGAATTAAACTTTGGACAGCTTATGCAAATAATGCCCCATATTCCAACACAAGTAGGCTTATCCAGTCGGAGGCAGCATTACTACTAAAGGTATATAAATCCGCAATAAACACTCGTAGACAACTGCAGGTGCCTTTCTGATGGAAATAAATTTACATTGATTTACTTAGCAGACACTTTTCTCCAAACTGACTTCCAATGAGCTCTATGTAGTGTTATCAGCCCACACACCTTATTCACCACGGTGACTTACACTGCTAGATACACTACTTACACTGGGTCACTCATCCATACATCAGTGGAACACACACACTCACTCTGTCACTCACACATTCTAGGGGAATGTGAACAGCATGTCTTTGGACTGCGGTAGGAAACCAGAGCACCCAGAGGAAACCCACACAGACTGAGCAGGGATTGAACCCATATCCTCTTTCACCACCCAGGCACTGTGAGGCAGCAGCACTACTTGCTGTGCCACCATGCTGGCCAGGAAACTCCTTACCGTTACTCATCCATTTATTCCGCTGGCTGCTCAATGGTATTACAGCAGGAGGTGAGATTTGAACCTCTGACCTTCAGGACCACAGGCAGCAGGTCTAACTGCTACGTTACCAGTGGTCTGAAGTACCTGTACCGCTGAAATGATGTTGTGCCCGCAGTATAAACTTTGATCAAAGGCTCCCAGAGTTCAAATCAGACACGAGAGAGATGGAGGGAAGAAGCGGCCTTTCAAACCCCTGCCACCTTCTCCGTACCCGCAGTCGATTCCCATCGGAAAGGCGGCCGTCTCAGACCGCTTCCCTTGGATCTCTTCCTCTCGATTTCTTCAGCCAGACGACTGAGTTGGCTTCACATGGAAAATACGACATCTTCTACAACTTTTCTCACAGGACTCTAACTCTTTCAAGTGGCATCAACATATAATTCAGGGAGTTCAGGCAAAGTGACACTTATGCGTGTACCTAAAAGTGCTTACCTACGCCAGCAGCTAACTACGTGTCTTGGCCTTTAATTTAGAAACAAAAAGTAGCGAGTGTGGCCTGCTTACTTTAACATGTATTGATTTCTGTTTGTACAAATCCGAATGGATAGTAATTACAGGGAGCTTTGTGGATCCACCTCACTCCCCTTAAGGAATGATTCATTCTGTCCGCTCTGCCTCCTCTAGCCACGGCTCGGCTGTGGTCAAGTCGCTGGGACACGGCGGAGATTCTCTCGGCTCCAGTTCAGCGGCACGTAGCGCCACCATCTAGTGTTACACCATCGATATACCGCATGGGCCAGTTTTACAGGGGCAAGGTGCTCTGAGCGTGGTGCGGCCAAGCGGTCCATTGACCGTGTGCATGGCATCGAAACCTGCGTAGCTGGGGGGGGGGTGGACGGCTTATCACAGGGGCCACTGCACACGAGTCAAAAATAAACAGGCCACAGGCACTCAGTCATTACAACCCACTGTCGGTTATCCAATGGGGCAAGAAGTTGAGTTCCTGCCCCAAATGAATAACCTTCTGGTATTTTCCATGGGGTTGGAGACCCTCCAGACCAAGGTATGTAATCCACCGTGTCTCCATTTGGAAAAGTATTCAATGTCTTTCCTCTTAGTCAGCATGTATGAGAGAGACAAAGACTAGTGCTGAGTGTGGTTTGTGCACTCTGCTGTGACAAGGTCAGGAGAAAGTGAACAAATTCAAAAAGCGTTCTCCTCGCAGAGACAAAAACATGGACGTGCTTCAACTGTCTACCCTAACAGGGCAGTTCTCTGTAAAGCCCTCAGCCTCTACTTAGGCAACGGTACACGCGGTGTCATACCTGACGACCTTGGTCGCGTTCCTGAAGGCCTGGACGTGCACGTTGCATGTTCCGTTGGCATGCGACACGAGGCTGATCTCCGAGAATTCAGCCTGGAGGAGATGGTAAAAGACAAAATTTAAAACGTTTTTCCATTACGTTCGCTGCCGAAATGCTAAAGTCTTTGAAAGAGATGCAAAGAATAGACTCGTCACGCTGAATCAGTGTCATTTCAGGCGCTCCGTCATTTACATTTACGTTTTACATTTATTCATTTGGCTTTCTTCCGCACCGACACACAACTTGGAAAACAGCACGAAAAGAACATTACATCAGCAGAAGGAGAGATTTGGATGCAAACACGTGATTCTAGACAGCAGTCAATGTGTCGCACACCACGGTATAAACCAGTACACATCACGCAACTTGCTGCATGCAGAGGTCTTGGTCATCTACTCTGCTTAACCCCAATCGTGACCCCTCTCGATCCTGAAATGACCCCTCTCGATCTTCTTCGTTAAATTCTTCAACCATCACTCATGAATTAGAAGAAACGCAAACGTCAGTGTGTTCCACTCTGCCTGAAGCAGGTTATTTTCCGTCCTTCGGAAAGAGTCCCAGACGAAAGACAGATGTTCTGCATCCAAGATTATATTTCCTTTCGAGCTAAAACACAGCCGAAACACTCACATCTTACCAAATATTTCATCTTTTCATATTGGTTTTATTGTATAGTTAAGAGGATTTTTCATGAGTCATGAGACATTTGCATAGCAGATATTAGAATGTGTTTCGTCATTCCTTTCTGTGGGTTCAGTTACGTATAATGAAATGCCTTTGGAAAACATCTGCGGTTGTGTAAATGCCTGAAGGCAGTATTGTTTTGGATGCTCTAAACCCACGCAGCAGCTCTTTGTGTGTTTCACGTTTATTGCTAAGGGAGAGCTGATTTTCCCCATCAAATGCAAATGAGTCATTAACTGCAAACCTGTAATATTTTTAAATGCATTACTCCCGGGAACACCTTGACTATGAAACATCTGAAGCGGTTTGCCACTTCTGACAGCTCCATGAGGTGTCTTTTAAGCAAACCATCTGGATGCGACTCCATCGGCGAATGTTTTCCTGCCTGAGATTTGTGGAAGGTGAGGGTGGGGGGTTCTGGACTTAAAGCTTTCGAGAGAGAACGTGGAAACTCTTTCAGGTCAAGCACCAAGTTGCATTTTTTTTCGTCTTTTCATTTTTCAAAGAGGAAAAAAATTCTGAGGAAAGCTGTTATATAAGACGCCCACATTTTGTTTTGCATTAGAAGATGGTCGATGAAGATTTTCATGGGCTGTCTGTGAGGAATAAGAATATTAAAAGCTCTTACTGTGTGTATGTGGGTGTGTGTGTGTGTCTTCGAGAGGAGCAGTAGACTTACCTGTTCCACTTTGATGTCATGTTCTCCCTGAATCTTCTTCCCTCGGAACAGCTTGACCCTAAGGAAGACACAAAGTTACAATGAAAGAGTTCTCGAGCTACCCTATAGGAGAAGGAGAGTTGAGAGCCTGCTTATTTCCTCGGGGGCTTTTAAAATAAGAAATGTGCCATAATCTCTGCCGAATTTTCACCATGAAAGCTTGAGCAAAGACCAAGTTCGTTGTGGAATTGTGATTAATTTCCTTTTTTTTGAAAAAATATGTTATAGGACCAAATGTAGAAGTGGAAAAAGTCAATGTTTTAACTTTGTATCACTTTGCCATGACTGAGTAACAAATTCTCAATGAGAAACTCTCTATCAGCAACAAGCTACTGTGGTAGATCGTTACTGTGTTGGACACATCGCAACACAGGCAACACCTATAATTTTATGTCTCGTTCCATAAAGACTTGGGAACAGTAACAAAGCATCATGTGGACATCAATTATTTCTTTGGTACTTTGAAGAATGGTAACTACATGAGACCTAAAGGGCAACACCATTATATCTTTCCACATAAAAATGTACCAGTAAGTTGTGTTTGAGTTAGGGTTAGAGTTAGGATTCTTCTTGCAGATACTGTAATCCAGGACACTTCACCTGTAGTAACTGAGAGCCTTGGAATTTGGCATGAATCTCAGAGTTCTGTGATCATTTTATGAAAAGATCATCATAACTAGGAGGAAGTGCGCATGTTTATAATCTTTCAGAGTATGAAACCTGGAAAACATAGCACAGACAGAGAGATGTCTTTTACCTCAAAGTTTATCAACAAAAGCCTGAATTTTTCAAATCAAAATGTTCAAAATTGCCTTTGAAGGTAAAACATTCCAGTGACCTATATATTCATGCAATACATGGAGCTATGTATTCTTGGAAAAATTTTCTTTATGTAGTTGGTTTGTATTGTCATGGTGTGGGGTAGAGCTGCGGTGAACTAATGATTCCTGGACTTTGAAAACACCATGGATTTAAGAACATAGTGGTCAGTCCAACAACGAAAGTTTTCATGGGAAGGTTTATCAGTGTTGTTTATGTAAAGATCTAACAAAAGAGGACCAAGGACTGGACTGTGGGGAACCCCTTTAGGATAAAGAATACATTTTGTCACCAGATTGTGTACAGTGTTAATACAAAAGTGCATTTTTCATGCTATTTCAGATGTAACAATGGACTTAATCGTGACTGGGTTGTACTGCCACCCTGTGGGTATTTTCCACACACTTCCTGCTGTAAGACTTTGACAAAAGGCGACTTAGAAAATCATGTGATTCTGCATGGAGACACCATCGGGGGGTGTAACAGCCAGTAAGGCTGTCCTCTGTTGGGGGACCAAAAAGTATTTGGTAATAGTACTCAGAAGAGTTATAAACACACACAGGGGAGACAAATCAGGCTTGTTTGAAAATTGCTGGGTGAGGTGTACCTGGCCCATGTTTTACTGTGATTAAGCAGTCGATTACCTTACTGTCTTCTTTTATATGTGTTAATATTTTAACATAGTTTCTTCAAAAGCATTTTATTTGCATATTATATTCAACTTCCTTCTGAAGACATGTGCTCTAAATGTTCTAAATTATACCTGAAACATAAGTGTGCTTTTACACATCACTCAGGAATACACGACGGAACGCTCATAGATCATACAGTTTTACTTTTATTCGCCATAAGCCTCTCATTCTTCAGATGAAACAAATGACTACAGTTACTGACATTTCTGCTTTGCTATTGTGTTTCAGATACATTCCCACGGTATCTTACGCTATAAAACCGTGCGTTTGCCTTCTCTGTTTGAGCTTCTTGTAACTAGAGATGACGGCTGGCTCCCGGAAGCAGAGCCCAAATTTGACCTGATCCGTAATGCTGACGTCAGCACTGCTGGATTTTACCTGGCTCGCAAAGGCAAAACATTATTCCTACTGTTATCTTAAAGTCCAGGCAAAATCGAACACATTAAATTCTGAACTTTTCCTCCCCTTTAACTCTACCCTCTTATTCTCTGGTGCCTTTCTGAACTCATCAGGCATTCAGCGTAAAATCTCCTCTGAGCAGCTGGCCCTGGCAAATACTACAGTTTTTACTGTCTCTATCACTGGAGCACGGAGAGATACTGCAGTTAAGTAAAGTAAGAAAAATGTAATAAAAATGATATTTCACCCTTTTAAAAGTATGCCAATTAACAGTAAAAATAATGCAAACCCTTTATATACGAGTACTTCAGGTAGGGTTAGATAGTGTGGTGGTTAGAGCTGTTGCCTTGGGATCTGAGGGTCGTAGGCGTGAATTGCCCCTCCTGATCGAAGATCCTTGAGCAAGGTAATGATTGTAAAATTGCTCTTGTAAAAAGAAATGTCCCACCTGTATAAATGGGTAGGTAGCTTAACACTGTAAGCATCAGAATGGGCAGCATGGTGGCACAGCAAATAGTGCTGCTGTCTCACAGTGCCTGGGTGGTGTGAGAGGATGTGGGTTTGATCCCAGCTTAGTCTATGTGGAGTTTGCATGTTCTCCTTGTGTCTATGTGGGTTTCCTCTAGATGCTCTGGTTTCCTCCCAAAGACATGCTGTTTGGGTTCACCCATAGTGTGTGAGTGACAGAGAGAGTGTGTTCCACTGGATGAGCGATCCATTGTAAATGGTGTATCTAGCAGTGTACGTCACCACGGTGAATAAGATGTGTGGGCTGATAAGACTACATAGAGTTCATTGGAAGTTGCTTTGGAAAAAAGCGTCTGCTAAAATAAATTAACCTAATCCGATTGAGTAAAGGTAAAAGGACAGCTAACATGTACTAGACATGCTTTTCTACTGCTGTTACAAGAAACACAGACAAGACAATTGAGATGCTCAAAAATAATGACTTCAACTGCAGTGCCTTCGACCCGCTTTAGCCTCAGACGAGCAGATCACAGTGAATCTGAATTATTATCTCTTTTCATCTGTGTCCACAAATGACAGCAGAGCCGCAACGGATCCTCCGTGGAGAACAAAGCTGATGACTCCAACCACAGCTATTACACAGAGAAGCTCCGGTGATGAGCAAATCACCACTGGCTGCTGGCTGCCAGTACTCGCTTTTGTGGTGCCAGATTATTTTTAGACAAGCCGTCCCGAAGGATAAGCAGCGCCGACTTGATCGGAGTACTTTTCTACAGGGGAAATTCATTTGGCGCAAGCAGGTCAAACGTCGTGACTAATGTTTTGTGGCTTATCTAGGCACATGGCATTAAGGTTTCCTGCCCGCTGTCGCTATCATACATGGAGGCTGAAGTTGCTGATATATATTTTCTCTTAGGCTGGTAGATTATGGAGTGTTGGATCCCCTCTTTTTTTGAGCATTTCACCCCATCTGACCGGATCACTGTAGTTGTGCTGACCGCAGACCTGGAGGCCCGAGCTCAGCTGTCAGCACCAGTGAGGTTGTGGAGTCAAGATCTGTCCTGAGCATCGGCACCACACGGAGGATGTGCTCGCACCCAAAAAAAAAAACTTGCTCGATTTTGTCCGAACGGAACCTCGACAGTGTTACTTGTGCTAAAAGGCTCAGGTAAGGTAAGGACAGCTCTCAAAGTTCCCTCCTGCGTATCACAGCGTACAGCAAGGGAAATCAAATACAGTTTGGACCGTGTAATTGATATTTCCCGTGATACTTGACTGCAATGTGCATATGGATGTGGAACATATTTAAATAAGTAATTCAATTCTTTTGCATTACTTCCCGAGCAGGGGGGTGCGGTGGTGCAGTGGATTGGACCGGCTCCTGCTCTCCAGTAGGTCTGGGGTTCGAGTCCCGCTTGGGGTGCCTTGCGACGGACTGGTGTCCTGTCCTGGGTGTGTCCCCTCCCCCTCCGGCCCTACGCCCTGTGTTACCGGGTAGGCTCCGATTCCCCGTGACCCCATATGGGACAAGCGGTTCAGAAAGTGTGTGTGTGTGTGCTTCCCAAGCTCCAGTCTATACTCTACTCATCTCATCTCACCTCACATTAAACAGGAATAATTTACAAAAAGAAAAGTGTCTCCTAACATCCCCGAAGCCCGCCATGTCGACTTGGCTTTAAACCACTGTGATGAAATATTTGAAGAAATCTGAAGCATGGTGTCGTGTGCAGCAGAAGCACAGGCACCGGCAGTCTATCAAAAACCCTCGTGTGGCTTTCGGTCTCCCCAGGTGAGCCTTGGCCAAGACGCTGAGGTCTCTCTTTCTTGCGCCTTTCCTAAAGCGGAGGCACCCAGATCGCATGACAGGTCTTGGATTTTCTTGGAACCTCCTGCTGTTGAGTTTACAGCCTCGCGCAGGTTGGATCCCTGACTCTGCTGTGATCTGGACGGTACCAGGTTACTCCAGCAAAGACTGAGTGTCAAGTTTGAGGGAGCTATGCAGGAGTGAGCGTGTGAGACTGGGTGATGCGTGCCGAGCGCCGTCTCTCCTCTGCTCATTCGAAATGTACTTCCAATTGTGCAGTATATTTACTGTGTGTGAGGAATGAGGCTGTCAAATCCAGTCAATACGCTAGGGATAGAGTTAGGGTTGGGGTAGAGATAGGGATAAGGGTTAGGGTTAAGGTTAGGGTTAAAGGGTTAAGGGTTGAGGATTAGGGTGAGAGGCTAGGAGTTCGGGATTAGGGTTAGGGGTTGAGGATTAGGGTTGGGGTAGAGATGGGGATTAGGGTTAAAACCAAGCTCATAAGGTTGCGTTAACCTTCTTTCCACACTGCTGACTTTTTTCACTGCGGCGCCAAGACCTGGAGCAGTGTAAAGCGGAGTACTGGGAGCCTTAAAATCAAAAAACATAATGGTGATGATGCTATTAAGCGGCCATAAAAATGCAAATGGGCTGCAGACGATGATGCAACTGTTAAAGCTGCTCTACCCTTCAGAAGAAGTACGTCAAAGCCATCACATAATGAGCAGTCAGGTCGGAGACATCAGGCTCAGCGGCGATGACTGTACATTTCTGCAGAACATTCATCTCTTCTGCTTCTACTATCTGAGAAAAGGGAGAACAGCTTATGGCAGATGTGCTGTTTCCAATATGAAATTTGAATGTGCCACACTAGAAATGTTAAATACTGAAGATCCCAGCTCAAGATCTGACATTGTTTTACCTGGTAGCCATTAAACACACAAGCGACATAAAGATCCCACTCAGAGTAATGCCCAGTGTAAGAAGCAGAGCCTTTCAGCATATTGACTGGATTTGACAGCCTCATTCCTCACACACAGTAAATATACCGCACAATTGGAAGTACATTTCGAATGAGCAGAGGGGAGACGGCGCTCAGGCAGAGACAGATGATGCGAGCGTAAGCTACGAGACCGCAGTACAAATCTCTGGGGTGCCCGTAACTCAACACATATAAAGAGCCATATTTTATGGTGACTCCTTTACTGTATGACTTTCTGCGCTACAGTTTGATTTATCTTTCAAACAGCATTGCCTGAATGAAATAATGTTTTACTGCCTCTAAAAGTAAAAAAATAAAAGTGTGCCATTTTTCATGAACTGCTTGTTTCTGATTAGGATACAGGGCACTTGTTTCCTTCGTCTGTGGGGGTGGCGGGGGCTTACATAACATCGAATGGCTTACTGTCAATGCAATGGTGAACGCCCATTAAACATGGTCTCTGCTAGGTGCAGGGTTAGGGGTTAGGGTTAGAGGTTAGGGGTAGAGGGTTAGATTTGGGATAGATATGGGGTAAGGGTTAAGGTTAAGGGTTAAGGGTTAGGAGTTAGGGATAGGGTTATGGTTGGGGTAGAGATAGGGATAAAGTTTAGGGTTAAGGTTAGGGTTAGAGGGTTAAGGGTTGGGGATTAGGGTGAGAGGTTAGGAGTTCAGGATTAGGGTTAGGGGTTGAGGATTAGGGTTGGGGTAAAGGGTTAAGGATTAGGGTTAGATTTAGGGTTAGGGTTGGGGTGGTGATAAGGATTAGGGTTGGGGTTAGGGTTAAGGTTAGGATTGGGGTAGTGATAGGGATAAAGGTTCGGGTTAGGGTTAAGGTTAAGGGTTAAGGGTTGAGAATTAGGGTTAGGGTTGGAGTAGAGGTAGGAATAAGGGTTAGGGTTAGGGGTTAAGAGTTGAGGATTAGGGTTAGGGTTGGGGTAGAGACAGGAATAAGGGTTAGGGTTAAGGTTATGGTAAAGCATTAAGGGTTAAGGGTTAGCATTAGGTATACAGATAGGAATGAGGGTTAGGGGTTAAGGGTTAGAGTTAGGGTTAAGAATTTGTGCTGGGGGTTCATGGCAATGACAGGGAAATGATGAGAGGACCCCTCCCCAGTACTAAGAGCATGTGCCTGTTATTTTTCCATTTTTACTAAGATAGTTAGAATGGCGAGAGAAGAAGCAACAAACAGTCTAAGCCTCCGCATACACACCCACTCTCTACAAGAACAGTTACGTTCAAAGAGTAGTGACTCAATGTGGTGAAACAAATGTTGCTGCAGCTATCATGTGACACTGCTACAGGGTTCAATTTTAAACTAACACTGCCCATATTACCGAATTACTACACAAGGATTTTTGGTAACAGATCCAATCTCAGTCTCCTTCCACTCTGTCTCATCAATAAAAATCACACGGCTTATAATAGACAAAACAAAGTAAAAAGAACATGTTCACATTTATACGAGGACGTTTAGACATGCGATCGATCGGTAAAGTAGTCTTGAGTATTGCGAAAGAGCTCCAGGGTCTCAGCAGCTTGAAGACTGAATCTAAAACAGAACTTTTTCATGGTTTTGGAGGATTTTCGTGATAGTAACTGAACTGTTACAGTTAAATAGACACTAGAAAAAACGTATAACACTTGAAACTGTGCCATCTGGAATGCGAAGCAGCCATCGTTGTGCGCGCAGGTCAACAGACAGGTGAATGTTACTGAGGTGTCTTCAGCGCGGCAAACGTTTCGACAGACACTGCTCCTCGAAGGAACGCTGACACTCAAACATCTGTCTCCATCAGAACATCTTGACTCTTGAAGCAGCTCACTGGAAGCCCTGCTGTGGATAGGTCTTCACTTCTACTGCTTCTAAGAACTTCTCGATATTTGGAAACACTGCTGTTCCGAGAGGTAAACAATGGAATAACTACTGGAGCTGGGTGAGAAGGTGCGTCAATCAGGGTCTATCAGGTAAGGCTCAAACCTGAGACCTTTGGGTTCAAAGGTAACAGCTGTAACCACTGGACGACCGGCTGCCCTGGAGACTCCTACATCCCTCTTCCAGTGGAGAGAAGTGTTTCTATGCCCTCTGCTGTACACTTTTGCTGGGTTTGCTCAGGTACTCATGACGACTCGTTCTCCATCACCATCATTATTAAGGCATAATATTTCCCTCTTGACTCAAACTACATCCTGTGCTGTACAGCGGTTATATAATTTTTCACAAGAAGAAACGATGCAACATAACACCTTTTGCGCATATTTAATGATGCATAAATCAGGATTTTGCTGGATTGTCTGTTTTAATTTTGAGGAGAGACATATACTGCAAATGTCTTCATGTAGCAGGGGCCAAGCCTTTAAAAGCGTGAATTTCACACAATGTACATTTTGTACCAGTTGTGAAATGTACAAATTGCCCAGAAAATGGAAGAAATCATGGAAGCCACAGTGAGCTCAGTCTCTGACCGCCCTTCCCCTTGAGCATCTTACTTCCCAGTAATTTCGTTTCATGCACCTGGTACTCAAATCCAACCATCCACTTTCAATGACTACTTTGCCTGAGCAGGGTCATGGTGATCTGGAGCCTATCCTGGAAGCATTGGGCTCAAGGCTGAGAGGGGGTACCCCCTGCATGGTGTAGGCAATCCCAGGGTAGCCACTCACACACACATTTACATTTAATTAACACTTTTCTCCAAAGACCCTTACAATGTCAAACTACTTGCAATTATTTACCAATTTATACAGCTGGGTAATTTTACTGGAGCCACTTAGTGCTAAGTACCCTGCTCAGAGGTACTACAGTTGGAGGTGGGATTCAAGCCTGTGACCTTTGGACCCAAACAGACACCACTCACTCACACACTATTGGCAATCTGGAGTCACCAGTTCTCCTAATCTGCATGTCTTTGAGTGGTGGGAGGAAACCAGAGCACCCAAAGGAAATACACAGAGACAAAGGGGGATTATGCAAACCCCACACAGACTGAGCAGCAACTGAACCCACGTTGTGAGAACCTGCTTCAAAAATATCTGTATGTACACTGTGTCACAGGTCTTCTGCCCTTACAGCACTACTCAGCTAGTCAATTCTTACTCTAATAATCCTTCAAACACCCTCTGAGGTCACGATACATTAGACTTTTCTGGAAAAATGAAAAACTGCTCCACATTTTGCTCTTAACAGTTATAATGGCCTTCATTGTCAAACGGGCCATTCATCGTCTTGCAATGAAGGAGGCTCGAAAAAGTGCAGATAATTGAAATGTAGGACGCAATTCTGTTTTCGCTCACGACCCAACAATTATCTAACTATTTATCTTGCATCTTGCATTCATTCGAATTCACTGTCTCCCTTTCTTTACCTCTTTTCTCTCTCAGTTCCCTCATTTCGCACATTTGCTTTCTCTTCTCAGATGCTGTGGGTTTGGCACCTCTGCTCAAAACTCCTAAACAGAAGATGTTTCTACACTTTCACCGCATCATCAATTTACATTTATTTACTTGGCAGATGCTTTTCTCCAAAGCGACTTCCAATGAGCTCTATGTAGTGTTATCAGCCCACACACCTTATTCACCAAGGTGATTTACACTGCTAGATACACTACTTACACTGGTCACTCATCCATACATCAGTGGAACACACTCTCTCTCTCACTCACACACTATGGGTAAACAGCATGTCTTTGGAGTGTGGGAGGAAACCAGAGCACCTGGAAGAAACCCACGCAGACACTGGGAGAACATGCAAACTCCACACAGACTGAGCAGGGTTCAAATCCACATCCTGTCGCACCGCCGAGGTGCTGTGAAACAGCAGCGCTACTCGCTGTGCCACCATCCCTCCCAATTCTTTCTATGATGAGGTCTGACCACGATGATAGTAGGAATCAGCATCCGTAAAACACAACAGAACTTTGATACCTTCACGGAGTGGGGCTGCAACAATAAACACACACCTCTGGAGCACCTTAAGCACGAACATCCATTTTTCTCGAAATGAATAATAGGATTCTTTTCCTATGGAAGGACGTTTGAAGAGAAAAGACTGCGATGATTTAGACTGTGTAAAACAAGCAAAAAGAAATCAAAAAAAGCAACCTGCTGACAGCAGAGTTGGAACAAGAAAGTAACTGGCGTTTAAAATGAAGTTCAACGATGCTGACCATCTCACTTTGCCTGGGATTGAGATTGATCCCTAAAGTGCGTTTTTACTCTGCCTTTCTTTCCATTCCGCAGTTATCTCAGCTGCCATCTAAGTCAATTATCATCCTATCACATCTATGCAATATGACACGGCAATGAAGGAGCCTAATTACCAGGAGGGGATGGTAAATTTGATGAAAAATGACAGCACTTCCAGCGTTCCTTTCCAACAACAGGGTAAAACACACATCTGGACTCTGCTGTCTGTGCGGTGTGGTCGCTGACGCAACATCTTGCGAGTGATATCTTCACGTCACCGGAACAAGATAGGGCTGGTATCCTTCTCCTGTTCCTGCCTCTGATGCGCCCAGTGGTGCTGAAGATCCTCGTGCCATCACGACACAGGAACTTGCAGTCTTTTCCAGCGCAGAAATGACAAAGCCTGTCGAGCGTCTGTGCTTTCCAACGGCATCTGCATCCGAAGCAGTGAAACCGAGCGGGGACTCGGTGGTGCATGCCAACGTGGTAAATGAGGGCCACATGCGGCGCATCAAATCCTCTTAAAAGAGGAGCTGGTGCGTTTCGCCCGGAGCGCCAAATGGAGGCCACGCGCCCCGCTGCTGTTCGTGATGACAACCCCTCGCAGTGATGTTTCGCTTCTCTCTGCTGAATTTAATCCCGCTGCCTTCGTGGTGCAGAACCACTCGACCCTGGGTATTGAGAACGGGCTTTTCAATTTATCCCTACAAGGCCTACAAAGAGGAGGAAGAGTTACTAGCGAAACCCGTTCACACTGTCCTTGTTTGTCCAGGTGTCGAGAATAGTCATCCTACACCTCGCACGTGTACGCTTTGCGTAGTTGAAGTCTGATGTGACATTGGTTTCTTATCAGTTTTTTAAAATAAAGCATCAAAATAATAAACGTCAATTATCAGTATCGATTGTTTGATTCTAAAGCAATATTTTAATACATTTTTGGCATTCAGATGGTGAAAAAATGCCAATAACTACCTTGAAACATAATGGAAAAAACTAAATCATCATCTTCTTCTATAAGGTCTTCTGCTACGATGTCCCATGCGAGATATGATGGGACTTTATGTATATTACGCATTTTTCTCTGTTTTATTAATTCTTTATAAATCACAGCTTCCCAGTGCTCACTTTATTCTTATAGCTATCTTCACTATAAGCACTAAAGAAAAGTAATGCGTTTAGAGGCAGGAATTGTCATCCTATGACCTGAGATCTTCGGTGGGCTCAGTAGAGAGCGGTCCAGAACGACAACCGTAAGGAGAACGTTGGCAAGTCATTTGGAATTTTTTGAGGGGCTGGATAGAGGGAAAAGTGCTATACCAGAATACATAATATATAGACATCACATTTAATATGGTTGTTTTTTAATTTTAATTTTTAACTTGCATGGTTGAAAGTGTAATTCGGGGAAAGCGTTTGTAGAGAGTGGAGACTGAAGGAAGCGTTCAGTGGAGAATTTGTACCATGTCATATTCTGCTAGATGTATCTCACTCTGGTACTTCTGAAGTGTCGCATGCCTTTGATTGAGAAAGCCCGACTTCTTCTGCTATGGAATATGGGCCTTTTTAAGGAGACACAAAGGCAAAGATGTGTCCATTTAATGTGACATGCTGTCCGGAAACCACAAAAGATCCGTATGCAGGCCTGTGAAAAGCTGCTTCTGGGTCACTGTGAGGGGCGCATTACTTCTTCATTCATGATCACGGCACTGGTCATAGCAGAATCAATACAATTTCCTATCAATTTAATGGTGCAGGGTGGGGCTTGGGGCACTGCTGCCATGGCAACGTGTTGAGTGGCGCTGAGTCAGGATTCTGCAGTAGTTACCCCCTCTTTTTCAAAATCCACATGATGCTGCGAGGACTGGAGAAATGTAGTTGTCCCTAATTTCAGGTTTGCTGTTTCTTGCTACTGTTAATTTATTTGCGGTGGAAGTGCAAGGATGCTGGGATGATGGATGAACAAAACTCGCATTCTATCTGAATTACAGCGCTGGTTCGGCTCTTATTTGTGTGCGTCTTTGCTGTGATGAGTCTCAAGAGATAAACCAAACTCTACTGTCCCACATCCAGCTTGGGTGAAAGCAACAGCAGAGTGGTAGGGGTTAAGAGCTTTTCCTTACATCTTGTCTAAAATTGTTCCAACCCTCCTTCCCAAAAATATTCTACAACACATAAACACATATTCTAAAGCAGATGCTCTATAATTTAAAGCTTCTATTAAATGAGGAATACAACGGAGAGGAATGAAATAGGGTAGATGAGGGAATATGCAAGTAATTTCGTAGTAAGACAGTCAAGTAAACCCATTCCAAAAAAGATTTTTCTTCTACATAGAACCAGCCTGGGTAATGAATTTTGTCATTTCTGCTGGCGAGATTGAACAAATTGTTAATTTTTCTCAATGTATGTGATTTTCTCAATCTGTTAATTGCACAGAATCTGTAATCCACTGAACTCTATGCTCTGTTTCAAAGTCAAGCATGAACTGTATTCATTACGTACACTATAAGTTCAATAAAGCTTACAGCTATGAAGTGCTGATAAATTATTCACCCAGCGCTCTTGTGTGGGAATTGTTTTTAAGTGCTTGCTTTGGCATCGACATGGCTTCGTTTCACAACCCTCCCACACGATTCCCAGCAAAACTGTGTCCCCCTGCTGCCATGACAGCCACTGCAACAAGACACAATGGGCACAAGAAATAAAGCGTCCATTTTTACCATGTTGGGTAAAGGCAAAGAGCAAGCGTAGTACTGCTTATGTGATCACACGTGCAACGGAGACATGCTCTGCTGCAGAAAAAGAGGATCTTTCCGTGCTGTAAATATTTTGTTTGCCCTAAAAATTGGTTCTTCTACAAAAGCACACGAAGTGCAGTTCAGATTACCTCGCTTGGGTGTTTACACACCCCAGGTGTTCTAACAGCCAGGAGGGGAGTGCGGCTCCTCAGACTCTGCATGTGTTTCCGCCTCTTTGGCAACACGCTTGACAGACGTCTCCGTCATACATTATTCGCAGCGTACACAATATCATACAAATCTGATCCACGAGGGAAGCGCTACTGAATTTTTCATACTCTGCTTTGTAAAGCTGAAAGGGGACGAGGGAAACGTGGCTTAATTTCGATCAAAATTTTGCCCGAACGTACGATTCACCCAACATGCGAACTTGATGGGTCAATTTCTAAGTAGTGTGTGTAAGCAAATAAATAAATGTGATGGCTTCAGCAAGAGGTTAATACCTCTGCACATCCTGCACCATAACAGCAGGGCCCAGTACTGCTTCCTGGATGCTCTTGCAACCACTCTTAAGATGAACGTAACTCCAGAGAAGCTGCACCGAGGTTTTCGTTAACACTATATCGACACTGGTTGAGCTTGTTGGACACTATATTACTCACCAGTCCTGTTGAGCCTCGTCGATGACCAGCAGGATCTTGAACTTTTTGGAGGCACCGACAGCGGTCTGCTCCACCAGCCCGGCCGAGGCAGCCGTTTGCTTGACCACGTTGGTGATGGAGCTGAAGAACCCCACTCCAGCGGACTGGGCAGGTTGGGTTGGCTGGGTGGGTTGGGCAGGTTGGGGTCTTCGCTCCGACGCAGCGGAGGCGGAGGCGGCGGCGGACGCCGCTGGAGCTGCGCCCACAGGTGCTGGTTTTGGAGGGGGCTGAGGAGGAGGGTCGGGTCTCTGGAGGTCCGTCATGTATCCATCAGGCAAGTTGGCAATGAAGCTGCTGTCAGACAGGCGACGACGCAGGTAGTTCATGGCTAGAGCCGGCGGGGGAGCTGAGCGCTCGCAGGTGGTGCGAGGGGAGTCAGCAAGGGAGGCAGGTGCAGGGGGGAAGGCAGTCGAACGCTATCTGGGGGCTTGACTCCACCTCCGAAGGCGCAGCTGATGGGCTCAGATCTCCATGCAGCCCTGAGACAAGTGTGTTCCCTCCCCGATCCACGGTGATTCCACCGAGCTCCCCTGCCCACCCCCTCTTGGTGACATCAGCAATCTCTTTCGCGCGAACCAATGAGCCTCAGCTCTGACAGTGCTGCCTCTGTGCTGGATCTCCTGTTGTTGCCTCCCTCCTCCTCCCTCGCTCACGCTCTCCCTACTATGCGCCGCTCTCTCGCTCGCCGTCTGCATCGCTCATCAGCTTTCTCCCTCCCCACCTCCTCTTCTCCTGCTCAAAGTCTTTGCGCTTCTTGGGCCACCTTGCAGATGATGCCTTCGTCATACTGCAGCTTGGAGGAGGGGCAGGGGGTTCCGATTAACATGCAGGGGGTGAGGAGGCTTTCCCGCTGCTGCCCGGCTTCCCCCGGCCTCCTTCCACACGACCGCGTTCTTGCTGCTTGAGGACGTGGGCAGATAATGGCTAAGGGCAGAGAACAGATGGTTCTCCTAGGAGCAGAGCTGATAACCCCTCATTTTCACCGTGGCTATTATTCCTCCCTTTCGGCAGCGCTAAGACAAACAGATCAATGACCTTTCAGACGTTTTGCCGCTTGGACAAAATCTTTCAAAATCTGTTTCAGGGCACAAGATAGGTAATACTTACATAGTTCAAAAGACTTTACCTAAAAGAGTGATTAATATTAATAATGATTCTTGATTTAGCGCTCCATAGTGTGAGAAGAGGGCAACATTAAAAACAAAATAGAATTATAACAGTATTCCGTTTTCATCACCACTGTGTTATAAGCAGGGTTACAGTGGTTGGGAGCCTATCCCAGGGATTTTGTTTAAGTAGCAAAATATCTATAAGGTTATTGTGTGTGTCATTGCATTGTCCTGCTCCCTCCTCCATGTTTCCCTGAGATGCTGCAGAGAACTGTGACCCTGCACTGGAGACTTGGTTATTAATATTGGATGACCTGATGGATGGATGGATGGATGGATGGATGGATGGATGGATGGATGGATGGATGGACAGATGGATGGACAGATGGATGGACGGACAGACAGTAACAAGAACAAGCATCCAGCCGAGGGGCTGTTTTGTCCCCTGACCTGCTTACCGTATTGGACAGCTATAAGCCCATTAGAGGTAATGGGACAGCTGAACTGTAGACAGACAAGACACACTGTGATTTCATCTCACCTTCCTCAGTGCTACTCAGGGCTGCTGAATGATTAATCTAGTCTGGATCTGCGTAAGCCTCTGTTTGCTCACAGAGAGATTTCCTAAATGAGAGGGCCTCCGATTTAGATTACAGCGTTACACCGAAACGTGATGCGGGACAACCGAAAGGTGGGTCTTTCGGTGGTTGTATCCTGTTGGATGTTGCAGACAGTTACATCACGGGGGCACAATCCAGTTTAGAAAATGAGGTAGAAGAGGCAGCTGGAATACTCACTTCCTTAATTTCTCTGCATTAAACATTACAGGGTAATTTAAAAATAGAATAACTGTCCTCAATGCATGTAAATCCAGCATAAGGTTGGGACTCGATGTCTCATAAGTAAACAGGAAAAGAGATCAAAGAGACTCTGCTTCTTATCATTTCATAATTATTTAATTTGTGATTTGGGTCATATATGCTATGTGTGATGAGGATCCCTCCTGTCAGACTGATATAGGTTTTTTAACAGCTGGGTCATCGTTGTGGATGTGCGATGCAATGGGTGGGTGGAGTTTGTCTGTGAGAGACCAGTGTTTGCAGAGAGGGTTTGGCACAGAGGGAGGACTGGGAGCTGTTTGTCTGTCAGCAGCAGTTTACACCGGTGCGCTGACACTCTCTCAGGTCCTTTCCATCTCATTGTCAGACACTCTCACCATCAGTCTGTATAATAAGCTCAAATCCTTAAAGCAAGGGGAACTAGGTTCATACATGAGAGGGAAGCTTAAGGTGATTTGGGTAAAATTTCCAAAAGGGTTTGTCAACTTTTCAAAGAAAAGAACAGAGGATGTCTAGAATACTTATATCTAAGAGGGGGGTGAGAACATTACATGTGTCGTCCTGGTCAAAGGAACTGTCGAAAGAGGAAACAGAATATTTACAGTGGAGGCTATTCTGCAGTCTAAACCAGTCTTGTTATCACACCACTGGGTCTCTATTTCCAGGAAAAGGTTCTGGTCAGCATCAAAGGTTTAGCGGTTCCTTAAAACCTCTGAAAAACAGGGAAAAACCTTCCCTAAAGCTGTCTAAATGTTCACATCACTGTGAACCGGTGTCTGTCTAGTATCCTGATCACTGTGTTTCTTGGAGTTGCTGTTGGGTATTTGGTTTACTTGGCCTGTTAGGAGCCATGCTTGGTACTACCGTACATGATATTTATGTATGACCTGACACTTCTGCAGTTCATAAGGTTCAGCCTGGTAATCCTATACTTCAAAGATCTTCAGTGATTGTAGAACAGCTTTCAAAATTATTACAGCTCCCTTTAGAATGGTGAAATCCCAGGTATTCCCATCAAGAACATATTCAGAATGTTGGTAAACGAAATGTCAATTTTTTAATGTAACAACACAGGTCAAAAGCTACAGAATTGAAGTAAAGAAAAAGTTTTCAAATGCAAATACAATACAAAATGCAAAAACAATAAAAACACAGCCATCCCTTGATTTATTAAATTGATCCATTACTGAAAACTGCAGATGAGAAAGTTTTAGATACTGAAAGCTTATTTTATCTCAAATAGAAAAAAAACCCAAACCAATTTCCCCAAATATCACTAGGACAACTTTAAAAAATATATATCAATCATATCAATGACTTCACACATCATTTGATGAAACATATGTGCATTTGTGTATTTAGCAGATGCTTTTCTCCAAAGTGACACACATCTCAGAAAACAATACAAATGCTATTACCTTTGCTTTCCTGCTTCCAGACTGTGCCTGGAAAACCCAAGGCAGTTTCCCATCTAAACTGAAAACTTCTGGGCCAGAGTTACTGCAATTTTAATGTTTTAAACTTTTTAATTGATTTGGTTTCTGCAGGATGAGCAATGAACCCCATCAGTGATCCAGCAAACATGTTGAGTTAATTGTGAACAACTTTCTAAAACTGTGCACTGTTGCCAAAATGCGCATACATAACCAAAAAGCTATAAGGTAAATTTATCCTGCTAAGACCTCTGCTGTCTCCGCAATCATGCAATGAAATAACACTCCCAATATGGCTAACAGACACTTTACACCCCAAGACGCAAACTGAGTGATCTGGATCCAGACGCACAGACTATAGTATATTACTGCTCTTCTGTTTCACTCGCAAAATGTGTGACTTTCAGATAAATTCTGTTATACCGATTTTTTGTTCTATAAATTGAAAACTGAGTATGAAAAGCCAGAAGCCACTTTACTGAATTTCCAGATGCCTGTAGTATACAGTGCAGCAATACTTCACTGTCAATGTGGGAACAGGTTCTCCCTAAATGTGGCTAAGGCGGCTATTGTGCAGCATGCTTAGTAATATGTTCTTTCAACCAGGAAACTCTAGCTGTCTAAAAAAATTTGCCATCTGCTGTAAGTCATTCATCATAAATTTTCAAACATTATCTCATTTTTATTTCTGTTGGACACTGACTAAATCTAGAATGTATGACAATGCTATAGAAATGTAAGCGGTGCATATTAGAGCACTGCTTCTTTCTAACTGAACGTATATGTAACCTAACAAACATTTGTTCTTCGGTGTCTTACAACCTAAGGCAACCTAATTTTCACAAATCTTTTCAGACCCTGTTAATGCTGAACACATGTGTATTAGGATGTCTCTCTTTTGAGCAATCTCTTAGCACAGCGGAAGATAGCCTGAGCAGCATAGCCAGCAAGAGTGGTGTTATATACAACATAATGCTACGTGACAAAGCTTTTTACTGCAAATGATAGACAAGGTTTAGCTCTGCCTGTCAGCAGGAAAGTTACAGTTCATCTTACAGTCCATAATCATCCGCTTGCCAGAGGCTGTGAGGAGCATGTAGCTTGAACTGTTCTGTTCCCTGGATAGGTTTACTGAATCACTGCATTGTACACTGGTGCATTAGCTATTCTGTTCCACTGATGGGTACTGGGGAAGTCACAGTATGAATGCACATTTCAAATTATCCAGCGTTAGTGGTTTTTGCAGCCTTCTCAGATTACCCACAATGACAGAGGATGGATTAGCCAGCTCAGTGAATGGGCATACTGTTCTTGTTCGACCTTGGCTTGGACGAGGTACACACCAAGTGACATAGGAAACAGGAGCCCCTGTTTCTCAACAGCCCCTAGAGAGAAACAGATGGGAGGAGTCAGTGGTAACCCCTGCTGTGAATTGGAATACGCAGTAAAATCACAGCCTGCGAGTACGTGGCCCATTTATACGTTTAAGACAGTTAAATATGTAACAGGAAATGAAATTCTTAATGTGATTATGATCTGACAAAATGAATTTCCTTATAACCTATTCTTGTTCACGGCAGGAAAGTTTTCCTTGGTGTGACACGTCAGAGCTTGTCTGCCTAGGGAGTGGGCAGCTGTGGAAAACAAAGGAAAACTTACAGAACAACCTTTCAGACTAAAACTGCAGAGTTACAGTACATAGAAGAAATTAAAGCCCATATTAAAGGGTATTTTAACTTGATCATTAAAGTATACAAAGCTTCGCAGTGGCATCACCATTACGTCTGATGCTTGTAAAAAAAAAGGCATATGTCTGCCTTGTTTTATTTTCTCCTTTATTTACTCCTCCCGCAGTACTTCAGTGATAAGGTTCTCTGCTCCACTAAAGGTCCCCCATTCCTTACCTAAGGGGTTAATTTATTGCAAGAACTCACCCCGTTAGGAGAATTACCATTATTTCTTATGCATAAAACAAAATATAAAATAGGCTACCTGATAACTTTTGAAATAAACTGGTGAACAGTGGACATTAAATAGGACACTGTAGAGGCAGCATACTTTTATATTCAGTAATTTTAAGTAAGTATTATTTTAATGTCACTTGAAATTTTTAAAGTCTTACAACAATTAAAAAAAGAAACCTATCATAGGTGTTTTACAGAACCTAACCAGTGATAAACTAAGAGACATTTTTATTATTAAGCTTCTATTGATTGTGGTGAAGTGGGTGGGTACAGTATGAACTGGGTCCTCCACTTATGACCACAACTGGGACTGGAAGTCTGTGCAGAACTTATTTTGTTTGTAACTCCAAAGTCATTTGAACCATTAAGTTATAATCAGTAAAAGAAACACCGGACTAGACACAAGTTGTAAACACCCTACGAATGCAAGCCACTAACATCATGGAGGAGAGCTGATCTCACCCCTATTCTGGCTGGCTGAATTTTACATTACATTTACATTACATTACATTGACTCATTCAGTTGACGCTTTCCTCCAAATGACTTACAACATTAGGGTGCTTAAATTATTGAGAAATTGAGACATCTGCTTTACATGCATGTGTAGCTCCCACTAGAGGGTAGTACAGTATCAGCTGTGGTAACTGTGTAGTATTTCTGGTGTAAGAACATCACTCAAGTGCATCTGTAGCGAGAAGTCAGTTACAGTAAATGACAAAGTGCTGTTTCTAACACTTAGTTACAGATGATTGTAACTTAAATAACAAACATCTATCTATCTATCTATCTATCTATCTATCTATCAGATAAGCATATGTTAAGCATACACTGATTTACCATACTGCAGAACAATTTTGTACTATAAAAAGGAATTCGAACTCCGGTCCTCAAAATCAGTGAAGTACAAATAAGCGGCGATGAACTAAATAATTGATACTTTTGAATACATCAGAAGATTGCAGTGCTTCTTTTTAAAAGTATTTTCAGGGAAATGCCTAAGTGGCACAGTCCTGACTCCTGATGAATTCTTACATTTTAAATAGGAGGTAACTGTGCAATATGGCTGAAAAATACGTATTCAAAAAATTTTGGTTAAAAATATACACAGTAAACCATATGGCATATGCCACTGTCTCTCTCTATATATATACAGCATAAAAGAGTGCTACAATGTAGGAGTATATATATATTTATATATACATGTAGTTTGATGTATACATACACATACAGTTTCAACATATAATTACATTTACAATGTAACAAAGGTAAAATGTATTTCTCTTTCATCAGGGCTTGGAATTATAACTTGCGGTAAAAAAAAAAAAAATCTCTTCTAATGGAACGGAGAGCATTACGGGCCTTATATATTGCTACTAGTTCACTGATTTTAAGTTTTTTGTGAAACACACAGTCAGTAATCAGTTACTTTCCCTGCATTTTACGACCACTTGGTCCCGCTTTAACTGAACAGAACGCGCGCGATCGCATCCCGCGCGTGACGGCGGGTGTTGCGGAAGGTGCGAAGCGGGACACGAGCGTATCGGCGCGTGGAAGAAACTCGTTCTCCGCGCTCCGGCCCGTGACCCCCGCGAGGGCGCGCGCGCGCGCGCGCTCTCTCTCCATCCCGCGCCGCCAGGAGGCGAAGCGCTGTCATTTGACACGCGGGACGGAGGCGAGGAGGTGCCGCCCAGCGCGGTGGAGGAGAGAGGAGCGGAGTGTGTCAGAGCCCCAGTGTTAGTGTCAGTGTTACAGCGCGGCGCTCTCACAGCGGCCCGCGGGCCCCCTTTGTTCGCAAAGCGCGCTTCCTTCGCTGCTTCGTACGCTGCTGCAGCGCCGCCGCAGCTACCGACGCGACGGGGCGGTCCGACCGACTCCGAACTGCGCGCGCGAGCAGCTGGAAGAACTGAGGAGGAAGAGCTGCGTTCTTCATCACCGACACTGACTGACCGACTAAGTAACGTCAGAAGTCGGGCGGCTGACGCGTTTCGTGGGGGGGGGGAAGCCACAAGAGAGGCCCTTTTGGGCTGGCGAAGTGGCCCGATAGCTGCTAGCTTGGAAGTCAAAGTTGCGCGAAGAAGCGAAGCTCGTGGCCCGCACCGTGTTTTTGGGGGGTAAAACCGCAATCAAGCGGCTCATCTGATCTGCCGTCGACGCCGGTAAATGCTCCTAACGAAGATGGATCTGCTCAACTACCAGTATCTGGACAAGATGAACAACAACATCGGCATACTTTGCTACGAGGGTAAATGTGTGTTTCCTCGGACACATCATCGTGATTAACACGCCGATCGCTGACAATCATCATTTAGTCCAAGTGCTCGCGGTCCTCGGTATTATTTGTGGTTTTTGTCCGAACTTAAATGACACATGTTGATCTAGGAAGTTACCGTCACCCTTCTACTACTGGAGTAAGTTTTGGACGTTAGCTTTTTAGCTCAGTCACGGAGGATTTAGGCTAAAAATTTTAGCGACGTCTGCTGTGTGTGTCCGTTTGCGTTGTGCTTTCTCTGCGTGTCAAATGAAATGGAGGTTTACTTTTGTGCGGCACCGTCGCCGCACATTTTGTGCTGGAAAAGCTGTCAGAGGAAGCGCGGAGCTGTGCGGCTGGCTGGAGGTGGCTGGCCCTTGGCCGCCCTTCACCGCGAAGGCAGCTCGCCTCGCTTCGCCTCGCCGCTTTTTCTTGTTGTTGTTGCTGCTGCTTCGCGCGGAGGAAGGTGTCGTAAAGGTCGTGCGCCCGCCCGCGCGGACGTTGCATCAGGACGAGGCCGTAAAGCGGCAGTTTGGCGCCGGCGCCCGAGTTCGAGGCGCGCGCGCTCCCGCCGCCAAAGAACCGCTGGAGAATTAAAGCGCTGCTGTGGAGATTTTTGGGTCGTGTTAACATTAAAACAACAAAAAGTTATTGGGTTCAGCTCCAACAACTCACGTTTTCGCTCGTGAATTTAGAAGTTTCAGCAGAAGCGTTTGTTACATTTATTCATTTTTATACTGAAAGCGACTAGTCTAGACTCTGGACTAGAGTCTAGTCTAAACTCTAGTCGGGCAGTTAGTTACACAGGTAAATTTATATTATTGGGTACATAAGTAAGACTTAACACTCTAAGTTGCTTATGAATAAATTGTTTATCCATTTATGCACCTCGGTAGTTTTGCTGGAGCGAATTTTAGGGTAAATACCTTGCTGAAGCCAGGTACAGCTGAGGTAGACCTGCAACTTTTGGATGCAAAGACTCTTTGATTGAAAGAGTAACACTAACCAGTAGTAAAACATTTAAAAATGTTTAAAAGTAGTGTTGAAAATAGTCCTTGTTTTCTTCTCAAGACCATTTATAATGACGTTTTATCCTAAAGTTGCCAGTATAAATATTGGTGTTGTTGACCATGTAATACGAAAAGAAGATGGTGTCAGGTGTGGAGGGACTTATGATTACATTTTTACGTTTATTCATGTAACATTTTTCTGAAGTGACTGACAAATTAGGGTGCCTGAAACATCCCTGAAGTGGGAGTAAAGACACTTTTTTTTTTTTTTTTCCCTTTTTTTTTTCCCCGCAGTCCGCAAGGACTCATTTCCTTCTTGGACCGCAATGGAAGCTCAATCCCAGCCTTCTCTTGCACTTTTCTTCTTTGTCTCTCCATTAGAAAAAAATCCCTTGTGTTTATAAATGACGCTAAATGAACAGCTTGAAAGCGAGTTATAAATAGCACATGTAGCACACCTGTAACACGGTGACCGGGTTTGTGTTGCTGCGGACGGTTCTGATCCAACAGGGTTAAGTTGCACCGGTGTGGCATGTCTAATTCTGTAAAAGAAGATGTGTGATACAACTGCCTTTCATAAAACTGGCGTTCAGTGTCTCTTGCCATGTTTTCATATTCATCAAATTAAGGCATGCACTGACACGTGTGTAACTGTTTGTTTCCTTCAGGAAGTTCTTACTAAAGTCTCTGATGCTCTTCTGTGTTTCGACACTCAGGAATAAACAGCTCAGTGACTTGACAGACTCTCTGTAGTATATGTTTATGCCCATATGCGAGTATTAGCCTTGGCTCTGGGCAGTGGGGATGCCACCCGGGTCATCTCAGGACTCTCAGAATTTGGACATGAACTAGCTAGTCAGATTCTTCAGTCCTGTGCGATCAACGTTCATGTCAGATCATGGTATATTAGCAAAATCCTCAGATAGTATGCAGTAGCCCAAGGCTAGTGAAACACACATTGCTCTTCTTTTAATGCTTGACTATGTTCGGTCCTCTGTGCTGGGACTGAATGCGACTGATCGTAGGGAGACTAAGTTATCAGAATGACCAAAGGCTTGATTTTACTACTCTTTACTATAGAGAACTTCAAGATGACATGCTATGTTATCTGTTTACAAAAAAAAACCCTATATGCAGCAACTCATGTACATCGGTTTATACTGCAGTATGTGACACATTGACTGTACTCAAGAATCACATGTGTGCATCCAGTCTCTCCTTCTGTTGATGTAAGCACTCTTTATATTGTTCTACGAGATGCACGTCGTTTTGGAGAAAAGCATTCGCTGATTGAATACATGAAGGATGCTTTTAGTTACACTGGCATTCATTAAATGCATGTGATGTGTGCGACGAATGTAAATGCAGTTTACGTTTTGCGAAATGTGCTGAAGGTAGTGGGCAGTGAGTGTTTTTATGACCTTGCAGGTTACAACCTTGATTCCTACTTAATGAGTGGGTTACAACACTTGGAGGAGAGATCTGAGTTCTAAACCTGGTGCTGGAGGTCATTGCTCAAGAAGCATAATGTCTTTTGTCCATCCCATGACTGCATCAGGGATGAAACTGTCTGGCATTTTAATCCAACTTTCAGCCTGATGAATTGTGAACGTATCCGCTGGTCTCATCGATTTTCTCAGTGGGTTTGATTGTGCGGGAGACGGGCACGAGTTCTGTGTCGCTCTTCAAAAGCCTTAGGACAGTATCTAGGCCCGAATCCTTTCCACGCTGCAGACTAACAACTGTGTGTAAACTGACACTCCTTTGTTCGGTGTCTGTGCAGAACCTACAGTTCTTAGCGGGTAGGGAGGAGCCGCGGTTCAAAGAGGAGCTCGGTCTCCAGTTCTTCTGTTCTGATGACTGCTTGAACCACTTCACAGGAGGTCTGTGGGGCACAAGAAGGAAATTCAGGTCTATGTCACAGTTAACCTCTGTTAAACGCATTATGTGGTCCAGTTACATAGATAAACTTGCGTTTCTAAGACAGACCTTACACTGTTTACACAAACACGTGCTCTGGTTTCCAAATTGTGGCAGTGTGGGTGATCCTGCCTTCGAAATGCTACTTGGTTATTTTTTTTATTCACCCTTCATATTTCTGCTGGAAGCCTGTCGGTGTGAGGCAGAGCCTGCTTTTCATTGGCTGGCTATCGAGGGTTCTGCCAGGGGTTGGCACGAGTTCGATAACCCGGCTTGGGAAGCCGCAGTAGCGTGAAGTTGGCTGTTTAGTCCATCAGATGTTTTTGGGTTGATAAGTGTTTCTCATAATGTGCTAGATGGTTGCCTGCTGCGGCTGAATTTTCGTATCTGGCGAACATCAAGTGTGTGTCACTTCTGTTTTATCTCTCGCTGTGTTCTACTGGGAGCATCGTGAGCCCAGAAACTTGCCAAGGCACGCAAAGTGACAGATTCAGACGGAGCCCTTGTTAGACTTTATGCTGTGAAGCTCAGCTTAAGAGTCCAGTTCCTTTCTACAGTTGCGGCTGAGAGCAGTGACCATCAGCCGTCTGTGCGAAGTGGTGCGCCGCTAACTGGAACGGGTTTTGCTTGCAGGTGATGCTCTGAGGAGTGACCCGAGGATGCAGTCCATGTCTGCCTTCATCAGTGCCCACCGGACCGGGCCGCCTCCCAGCAGCCCAAGCAAGAGGAAGTACGGTGGGGAACAGCTGAATGACCTTGCCGAGCCTGACAGCGAGCACGTGGCCAAGATGAGCCGACTTCTTGCGGCCCAGATGTAAGTGCATTTTGTCGGGGCATCGGATCCGATTGGCAGCAGGGGCGTCTTCCCAGAGAGTCCGACATCTCTGCGGAAAATGGCCTGCTTGAAGATCGCAGCACGACTGCTTCGCGAACTTGTTTTGCTCAACGCAGCGTTGTCTGTCTGTGGCGCAAGGTTGGCTGGCTCTCTCTGCTGCAGTCCTGTTTGATCTGCTTTACTAATGGGAATGCCCTTGGTAATCTCCTTCCGCCTCCTGGAGGTGCAGGAGCGTCTGCTCTGTCTTTTCATCTGTGTGTGGGTTGTTGGCAGGAGAAGCGCGGTGCTAAGCGCTGCCCTGGATTTCCCCACGAAGGCTGTAACCGACGGTTTCCTTTGCCATGTAGGTGGTCTGCTCTTGCAGAGCTCTTGGTGGTGTTAGGGGACCCCTGTTGCTTGCAGGAAGTTGCTACTTCCTGAAAAAATCTCTCTTGGATACGGTTGCCAGGCATGCTCCTGATATGCCCTGCTTGTAAGGAAATGTGAACATTTCCTAGTAGAGGTGATGGAATATCCTGCAGTACGAACTCCTGTTTCCCTCGAAGGGTTGAGGGTGCCGGGCCACCCTGTTACATAACGTTTCTGCTGCAATGTGAATGCAGCTTTGAGGCTGCAGAAACTGAGATGACTTTAAAGGTACGGGGAGAATAATGAAATTCTTCAGGAAGGAAATGAGCAGGCTCCAGTCAGGGGGTCCTCATGCCTAGGAGCGCTCCTATGGTTGGCATGGCAGCAAGGACCGGCCTGAGACACGCTGCTCTCTGGGAGCGGGCGGCGCGGCACCGCAGAGGCCCGGCTGGTTCCGCACATTCCTGCACGCTCGGGAGATCTTTGTTCAATCATGAGACTAGCCGCCTCGCTGGGCGCTGCAACTCAGGTGTTTGTTTGTGTTACAGAAGAGGGTCCTTGTGAGGAAGGAGAGGAATGCACTGCTCAAGAGAGTCATGGTCCTTGTGTCTATGGGAAATCTGTGGAGTCCTAAATGCACATTTACCTTGTTTTTGGGCAGTTAAATGGTGCTGGATATATGTAACAGCTGAGTCTGTATGTCTTGCCTAACCCAGGATCTGCAGTTTGTCACCACACTTGTAGATGTCTGAATGTCTTATTTTTAACCCCTTATGGAAGTTCAGCATTTGACTTTGTGCACTGGCCTTGCTGGTCCTCGGAGCATCAGAATCGAGAGCACATGTGTACCATGATACACCATAGTTCAGCCTTATCAAGATCTTTGGGAGGAACCATTCCAAGTCTGCCTGGTACTTAGTCACCACTGGATGTGAAGGATCTGACAGCAGTATTTTCACACTCCACTCCCTAGGATGGTGTCTTATGGAGTCTGCTGGTCTTCTGCACTTGAAGCCTGTTGGTTGTCTTGCATTAATGTGTCGGAGAGAAAGCGGCCACCGGCAGCTCATTAAGAACAGGCGGGGATGCAGTAAGAAGCGTCCCAGTTACTGTGTGGTCGTGCTGGGCAAACAGCCGCCAGGGCTTTCTGCTCTTAGGGTGTGTTGACCCCCGTTCAGCGAGATTAATCCTAATCGTCGTTGTTACTGCGGAGGAAAGATGGCAGTGGTCTCCCTAGAGCCCCACAGGGTTCACTGCACACTCTTCTCCAGCAGTTCCACGTGGCTGCATGTACCTGCCACCTGATCCATCAGCTGGACTGTGGGGGACTCTGGTTAATTGGGGTACTGGCCTCCACCCCTGCACCGGGGGAGAGAACGCACCCCCGGGCTCTGACTTACTGTTGTAACCACTGATGCTGGAATAAGATCTGAAGGCTGGGAGGAGCTGGAGGGCTTTGTGGCTTTTTTTATTCTTGAGTGTGGAGATCCTCTAAAGGGGTAAGCACCTGGAATTAACTCCAGTGAGCTCAAAAGCAGGAGTCGGTGAGCGTTTAAATAATGTCGACCGCAACGGTAGGCTGTTTGCTACAAGCGTCGGCCGTGTGCCAACCATAGCTACACTTATGTTTACTCGCATTATTTAGTAGCGACTCAACAACTAAGCAGTAATTTCAGTGCAACAGGGTAAGAGAGGAGTAACTCTTGCTGGGAAGGTTTTTTTTTTTTTTTTAAAAAAAAAAAAATAAATATAGACCGTTATATGGAATGGTTAATTATGGAATAAGGTAATTTGTAAGACATATATATCATGAGCCAGCTTTGATTCCAAGTGATGTATTTTATGACTTGATGATTGAAATGAAATTATGCAGTGCTTTGCTGCAAAGAAACCCTTAGCACCTTCATGTCTCTACTGCTGGCAAGCCCCGCTTGTGAATGCACCCTCCAGGATCATCCTTCCCACAGCTGGTAGCTCCGATTGGAGCTGGGAAAGGCTCCCGGCTGGGACTTCCATGGGGAGCTGTTGGCCAAGCCAGATGGAAGCAGAACACAGGCCCAGTTCGGGTGGTTTGAGGAGTACACCCTCTTAATAAGGAGTTTCTGTAGTCACGCCACATGAACTTTTGCCACAATGCCATTATATGCCATTCTACACTCAATAAGGTGTCTTGACACTGATCAAATGTTCTTAACGCTGCAGCATGCGCTCTATTCTTTTCTCATTAGTTCATTGTTTGCGTTCAGTTGGAAATGATATGAATGTTCTACAGAAATAATAAGCTGCGGTGGAGCCGAGGCTTCAAGTGAGGCTCACCGCGTCAGTAGAGCCACATACATATATTTTGAAGCTGTGATCTCTTTTTGATGTTGCCATTATTGCGTTGAAATAATTGCTAGTGTAGGATACTTTTATGAGCGGACATAGTGGTTCTGTTTGAGCAAAGAACATGTGAACACCTTGAAAAGGGAAGGGATTATAACCGATGCTCCTTGATGTTACCGATGTGGATGAACATTTGACTTTGGGGGCGATTTTTAGCTGCAGAGTCCTGTCCTCCAGTGCATAATTCCTCCCAGATGTGGCCCAGTGTTCTTTATCTTCGCGAGGCTCCGAAGAACAAGAAGCAACTCCCCCCCAACTTTCAGGGAAAAGTTATCGCGCTGTATCTGAGCAAACTCGGTTGTGAGGAAATAACTGGTCCTTAAATGCTCAGTTCAGATGCAGTTTTGGCTCAGACACCCCCACCGCCTGCTTCCTTTGTCCACGCTGTCTGTGGGTCTCACACCGCTGTTCTCCACTGAATAGACTTTCACTACTTTAAATTGCGCCGCTATTGTATTTTGCGCAAAAATCATTAAATTTTAAATAGCTCTTGGTCTCTTTGTTACACCGTTTATTTGCACTTATTTGTCTGGAAAGGGTATACAGTCATGGTCCTTTTAACAGCAAAAACTTTTTTTTTAAGAAGCTTAGTTTTGAGGTCAGCTGATAGTGTAGTGGTTAGAGCTGCTGACTTTGGACCCAAAGGTTGCACGTTTGAATCCCATCTTCACCTGTGTTAACCTTGAGCAATGTATTTCCCCGAAATAGCTCGAGTATGTTTATCCCTCTCTATAAATGGGTAAATGATTGTAAAGTAGCTGAACATTTAGTTGCTTTGGAGAAAAACATCAGATAAATGTAAACAAATGGTAGAATGTATGTCTGTTTCACTTCCTTTACATTTTCCTGGTGCTGTATCTGATGGGATTCTGGGTCTGATCTCAGTAGCTTTGAACATCCACAAAACGTGTTTTTTTTTTTTTTTTTCCCCCCCACTCTTCCTTCTTTGAATTTTTAAAACAAAGGAGTATTTTTTTTTCCCCCCTATAATAATGTTTTTTTTTTTTCTTTCTTTCTTTATCTCATATGAACATCTGACACCCTCTCATTTCAGTGTCAGCGGCTTGACTCATCCCTTCTCAGGACCACGACAGTCTCTTTCTCGTAGTTTAAAGCATTCACCTGCCTCACAATACTGTTGAAGCGGAACGCTCACCGTTTGGCTGTTGTTCAGCTTTATAAAGTCTCCCTGCGTTGAAGTCTCTGCATATGGGCTCCGCTTGGAGATGTCTGCTTTTAGGTCTTGATTTCAAGAGAACAGCCATATAAAATACATCATAAAGTTGAAAGGGGCTATTAAAATAAAACCAGTGTCAGAAATTTATGGCGCGGGGAGCATTTAATTATAACTTGGTGTAATTTGTAGTGTGTAATGTGCTGTCATTCCGAAACGAGGAGATCGCACAAAATCGGTAAGAGCTGCCGCAAACGCAGGGCTTCGCCGAACCGGAGAGGAGGAGAAGACGAAGCTCGTGTCCCTTCAGCAAGAGGGAAGCTTGAGAACGTTTCCTTCCTCGACCATAACGAGTCCAGCCATTCAGTAAACCTGGCAGTTACGAGCACCGCGAAGGAGGGAAACAAGGGACTTTTATTGTGAAGCTTTGTTTGATTCCACTTAGATTTTCCCCTCCCGCACCCCCTTGTGGCCCTTTCCAAATCCAAGTGGCCTCACTCTGCTCGTGGGAGGACGCGGGGCAGTCTCAGTGCGTTTTGGCACAGATAACCTTGGTGCTAAACTAATGGGTGTTTCTCCCGGCTCTTTCCCTCCGTCTTCCCAGTAAAACAGATGGCGGCCTGCTTTTATCTGCAGTTGATTTATGCTCTCGGGGCGAATGTTTCATGTAGAGCAAAGGCCCCGTGTCGGAGATCCTAGCTCGTCACAAAAGTAATTGCTCGCGGCAATGGCTGCCGTGTCCCTTCAGCGCCTTGCTCTGCCCGCGAGCAGTCCTCCGTTCTGCAGAGGAGCTCCTGGGTAAAAGCGGTGCCGCCCCCATCTTTTCCCTCGGTTTACTCAATAGTGGGCCTGTTATTGGAGTTCCTCCAGGGAAACGAGGCGGGATGAGGGCGGGCAGGAAAGGAGCGCGGTTTGTCTGTATCGAATTTTCACATGGAGGCCTGACGTCGCACTCGAGAGGGTTTGGCAGCTCCCGCTCACTTTTGTTCCCGCAGGACTTTTGCGCTGGGTAGGTTCTACATGACTCTTTGAGATAGGCGTGCGGAGATGACAGAGTGCAGCACTCATGGGCAGCTCTGCTTTCAGAGAGCGCGCTTTGTGTGGGTAGCAACTGTAGACTTGGGGAACCGCCGAACCTGAGCGGGACGGGTTACGAAACTGGAACTGTACCTCCGTCAGGGAAGTAGGCACGTTTCAAAGATTATGTCCCATTGGTGAAATGCCAGCGTTTGACTGAAATCAGGGTGGACACAGCCCCCCTCAATCACCCGCTATGTTTAAGCAAATGGACCCCTCTGCTAAGCGGCACTTACCTACTCTTTGGTCAGCCGTTCGTTCGATTATTTCGGCCAGTTTTGAATGGAGCCAGCACTGATTTGCTGGGGTAATTGATTCCCCCCCCCAACTGAAGCCGAACTCCACACATCGAGCTCGTCCAAATATTGAACCGTGTTCAAAATGGAGATATTGCAGATTCACGTGGCAAACGCTGCTGCGGAATTGTTGCAGGAACGGCACCGAATCAAAGAACTCCCTGCAAATGCACGGGGGCGCCTGCCGAGTTTACCGTGTGAAGCGGTGGGGTCCGGTACCTCATTCATCTCGAAGGGTGGTCACAAGTGCCCTGCCTTGTTCTGGAATCTGTAAAATCTCTAGGTGGTGATGGTGATGATGATGAATGTTTAATCTGCACACATTTCCACTTCCGCTTACATGCAATTAAAGCCTGTTGAGGCCCTTAGACAGAACACGGCTGCAGGTGTAATTTGATTGCCATTAGCGCTCGTTGGAGCACATAGAGGATTTTATTTGCCCCGTGAAATGCATTGTGTTCCTCTCTCAGCAGCAGATGCCACCCCTCCATGGGGCCTTTCTTACATGGAGGACTCGAGCGGCAGGGTGGAATGGTTGTGCAAACTTGTATCTCACACCCAACTCTTAACATCACGATGATCCGCCTGCGCAGTAGTCACAAGCGTCATAAATTATTTATTTTTTGTCCTTCCCTTTCCACCTTCTTGATTTCCGCCCTAAGAACGAGAGACTTGTCTTCACGCTGGGGGTTGCTGTCTGTGTGAGTGATGGAGATAAACATTGACTACAGGGTCTGCCCTGGGGAAGGATTGGGGCTTGGCAATGTGGGGTGGCCACCTGTGCCCTGCTGATGTGTACCTCGTGTCTTGCAGAGGTAAGACGGTCCATGGGCAGCACCGTCGAGATCCCCGCGACCGGAGCCGAAGCCCCATGGAACGTCCCCCTGTCATGGGTCTTAATAGCGCCCACATGTACGGTCACATGCCTGGGTTTGTTGTGGAGCAGCCGCTGGCGCTGACCAAGAACAGCATGGACACCCCCCGCGCTGTTGCAGTCTCCCCAGCCATGAGCCCTGTGGAGCGCCAGCAGGTGGGTCTCCAGAAAATGTTACAAAGTGCAATCCTTGCCACGGGAAGTGGCAGCTCTTCCTATGGGAGTGCTTTATGTCTCTCTTCCTGGAGACTGTGTGCGCAGCTAAACTTACTGTGCTGTTTACGTTTCAGAATCGCCCTTCTGTGATCACCTGTGCCTCTGCCAGCAACCGCAACTGCAACCTGTCACACTGCCACATGTCGCACGGCAGCTGCTCCTCTAGCTACAGGAAGCCCAGCAACTGTAAGCCTTGCACTACAGCCAAGCACCAAGCTCCTGGTTTCCGCAATGCTGCCTGCTCCTTGGTTACACCCCATAAGTTTTTTTTTTTTTTTTTTTTTTTTTTTTTTTTTTTTTTTACCCAGTGCTGTTGTAGTGTAGGGATCAGAGTGACTGAAAACTGCTTTAAATGTTTGTTTTTGTAACACATGGCTCCTATATAGCATGAGTGAGTCTCCCAGTATTTAGGCCACATGGTTTATAATGGTAATTCAGCATGGTGAAATGCCCATCTCTCATAATCACTGGAGGCACACCGTGTCAGTGCAGACGTAAGAATCCCTTTAGCAGTGCGAGACATCTGGCACAGAGGCATGTGATCTGTGTATGGCACACTGCTGCTTCTGGTCCCATGGCCTGGCAGAGGTCATCTCCGGGCCATGAGAAAAGCCATTTCCGTGCTCCAGAGGGGAAAGTCCTTTTCCCCTAATCAACAGCGCACAGCAGCAGATATAAACACCAGATATGAAAAAAAAAAGGTTATTCAAAGGGGGGCTTTGAGTTTGTGCTGTAATTGCTTGTGTTTGGATTTTACAAATTCAGAAGCAGAAATATTTACCCTGTTGCTGTAAGTGAAGTCTGGGTACTTTTAATATAATTAATGGTTTGTTGAGTGTGTTCAACAGGCTCTATCCTGTTTTAAGTCCGTTTATTTCTATAGAACCTTGCTGTGAGAAATTTGATCCGTGACCTTCCACCCCCAGCACCAGCCGACACGCCCTGTGACCCGGTGATCGAAGAGCACTTCCGCCGCAGCCTGGGGAACAGTTACCGGGAGTCTGATCTGCCAAGCTCGGTGTCCATCACAGGATCTGTGGATGAGCACTTCGCCAAGGCCCTGGGTGAAGCCTGGCTGCAAATCAAGGCCAAGGGCAGCGCCTCCAGCCCCAGCGAAGCCCTGAACCAGGACCGCTCCCCCTCTATGGTCTCCTGAATAGGGCCTGCTGGCCTCCTGTCTAAACCATGCATGGTTTGTCTGAGCTCAGAACAATGCAAGTGTGTCAGTCTTTTGGAGGAAGGGGGAGAGCCATTATTATTATTATTATTATTATTATTATTATTGTGTTTGCTGTTTTGGGGATTCTTTAACAGATCAAATAATATGACAAAATATTTCTATTTGAAGGTCAAAATGGCACTCTAACCCTGCAGCCAGGCTGCCAAAGAACCCTGTTAAGAAATCTCACCCTGGCTTACATCCTTCCTGTCCTGCTCTGTCCTTTTGTGTAAACTCACTTCTTTTTACTCTACTTTTCCATTTTGTATGTTCTCTCATGTTTGTTTTTACTTGAAAACGAAGGCCAGCTCAGATTTGCACTACAATGTTGGGTGCAGCGTTTGTTGTGTTCCCCCAGCCCCACAGATGGAATTCTGAAGGAGAAGACTGGGCTCTCGACTATCACACCAGACTGATGTCTCCATAGCTGGTGCTCACAGCTGGACTGCATGGTTTCCTGATCACATACGTTTTCCTGTCATTTTATCAAAGCACTTTTTTTTTTTTTTTTTTTTTTTTCTTCGAGGACATGAGAATTTAGGGATGAAGTTGTGCTTACAGATGCATGTTTTAAATAGCTGGTATCTATTAATGTGTAGACATTACAGATGGTAAAACTATTAGGCTATGTTTAGATTTGGTTATTTTTTATCAGTTACAGTCATATTCTCACTGCTGGTACAGTTTTGCTCAATTATATATATTGTTTTGTGTATATATTCCGTGTTTCCAATTATGTAGCAGCCAGCAACGAAGAGCTGCCTCTGGACAGGCCAATATGTGAATGGCTCATTTTAAATATCTGTAATCTTTGGCACAGGACGTTTACCCTGTGTGTTGCATGACTGAATAAGTGCATAGATTGTCCAACCCAAGAGTCAGACCTAATCATGACAAAAAGGCTTAATTTTTCTTAGAAAATGACACACTTGTAGAGGAGTATTCACAGTTTGCATTGATTTTAGCAGCTAGGTGTTGCTGGAGGAGTTTCATTTCTACTCAAACTGCAAGCATTCCTGCTATGGGGATAAATAATGAATATTGTTTTTGTTTTTTTTGCCAATGGTTATCGATTACAGACCAAGTTGCTGGATGCAGTGCCAAGTATCTGCTCATCTTAAACTTGTCTTTGCGTTAAAAACAAGTCAACGATCTTGCATTCCAACAGCCCATTTAAGCATTACGAAATGAAGTGTTGCTTTGAAAAAGGGGCTGCTAGGTGCCACTCACAAGGAGCACTTATGGTGGTCTTAAGGACACTTTCTTTGACCTTGCAAAAGTGCTTTTTTTTTTTTTTTTTGTTTTTGTTTTGTGTAAACGCTTGACACAAAGTGCTGTGCTTCCCCCCCCTTCCCCTCCAGCAGAACCATGGTCCCAGAGCTTCCTTCAGTTTGTAATAGGTGTGGGGGGGTAAGGACCTAGCACATGAGACAGCCGTGTGCTCAATGCACTGTTACGTTTTTTTTTTTTTTTTTTTTTTTTGGTGTAGTGAGCACTTGTGAGCCCAGACACATGACCTGAGCCCCTATGTGCTGTAGGAATGTCACCTATGAATTACTTTTCTGTATAGACAACTATAAGACCATCATTACGCTGAGCGTGATGAAAATACACACAAAAAAAGTTATGTAGGTATTTTTTTGAAGAACAATTGAGTTGTTAAATATATGTAGCTATTTAAGTTTTCATTATCCTTACATCGTAATCATTTGTTTTGTGATAATATAAAAAAACGAGAGTTGTTGACAAAAGTGCAGGAACACAGTTACTGAGCGGAAACGCTTTGCGGGACAGTCCGTCTATCGAGCAGTTGCAGGACAGCTTCAGGCCTCGTTTAGGCTTCCTGCAGGTTGGTGCCTTTTGGATGAAGCCGAACAAAAGCGCTCTGGAATGACCTGTCTGGGATGGGCGACTTCGAACACATCTGCCGTTTGAGATTCTGAAATATTAACTTTGTCTGTAAAGGTCACATATAGGGAGGATTGGTGGTCTACTTCTATATTCCCTAAAGTTATTTGTAAACCTGTATTATGCCTTTTGTCCTTATTTCTTCTGGAGATGAGGTTTGGTCATGCCACACTTTTGTACTTAGAACTAGCTTCAGTTAATAAACTGCTTTTAAACCACTGTGCTGTGTTGGAGTTTCGATGATTGTGGTCCGAACAGCTACTGCACTTGACGTATCGCTGATTCGTGACAGACAGCTATAAGATGGGATCACTGCTACTTTCAAACAATGTTCTTGTTCTGGGAGGGAGGGTAAGAGTGTTGTCTAGAGTTGACAAAAATGAATGGTTGGGTCTCAGGATGGTACACAATTTTTAGGAAAAACACTTTCTACTCTTGACAGTCATTGATCCGGGTTAACATGACATGAAGTATAGAAATTGCATTTTGGTATTACAGTTGCCGCTAAATACATTAAACATTACAAATGCAGTAACGCTGCTGTCTCACAGCGCCTGTGTGGTGCAAGAGGACGTGGGTTCGATCCCCGCTCAGTCTGTGTGGAGTTTGCATGCTGCTCTTGTCTACGTAGGTTTCCTCCGGCAGTCCAAAGACATGCTGTTCAGGTTCACCCACAGTGTATGAGTGACAGAGAGAGTGTTTCACTAATGTATGGATGAATGTCCAGCGCAAGTCACCTTGGTGAATAAGGTGCGTGGGCTGATAACACTACATAGAGCTCATTGGAAGTCGCTTTGGAGAAAAGAGTCTGCTAAGTAAATAAATGTAATGTAATGTAATGCCCAAGCTCTCTACTAGTCCCACAACATTTTGACTGAAATCCAAAAAAAATGTCTTCTAGCTGTATGGTTTGAAACACTTTCTAAATATCAGATGTAATGAAGGTACTCCTCAGCAGTGATGACATTTTCTTTTTCCAGCTTTCACAGCTGAGGACTTTCACATGTCAAGCCAATAGCTCTAACCACTGCTCCACCTGCTGCCCCGATATCCTTTTTTTCTTCTTCTGCAGTGTAAACCAATGGGGTAAGTCTTCCTGGTAAGGTACGCTGGTTCTAACCAAGCTCAAATCTGCCTCCTTTCAAGACCTCAGTCAGTTCCATCCATACTGTGTGCTACTTAGATTTACCACAAACAGATCAGGACATGGTCTTTGAGCACATAAAGTTGGAAAGAAGTCAACCAGAAAAAACCTGCCCTACTTGCTGGAATGGTCTCCATGGGGTCCATAACAAAGCTCAGCTCATGAAGCACATTTGGCAGCACATGACACACCGTTTAATAAGTTACCTATAGATGGCTTGTTTGTGGAACACTTGCTACCCAGGTTCTGAGAAACAGCTGGTAAGACCTGCAGCTGATTTACCCACCAGGCTATACTGTATTCCTTCAAAGTCCTTTCTTCTGCTTTCTTGTTAACCAAGCAGCCACGAGCCTTGGCGAATAATGTAGAACACAAGATAAATTAATAATCAGCGTGTGTGTTAATGAATCTTCCTGGTGTCACTGTTATTCTTAAGTTAACATAAAACAATGTGACAAAAATTAGATTATATTGATTTTTTTGGGGGGTGCGGTGGCGCAGTGGGTTGGACCACAGTTCTGCTCTCCGGTGGGTCTGGGGTTCGAGTCCCCCTTGGGGTGCCTTGCGACGGACTGGCGTACCGTCCTGGGTGTGTCCCCTCCCCCTCTGGCCTTACGCCCTGTGTTACCGGGTAGGCTCCGGTTCCCCGTGACCCCGTCAGGGACAAGCGGTTCTGAAAATGTGTGTGTGTGTGTGTGTGTGTGTGTGTGATTTTTTTGGTTTTGCATTTTCCACTCAGTTGTGTTACATGAAACGTACTTTTGGCACTAGTTTGTACTCTATGTCAGTTTTTAGAAAAATATTACACATTCTTGAAATTTGCAAATTTTGCCACCGGGTTTCAAGTACCGTATATTCCAGTACCGTTAATGATCTGGTGTTCTCTGGAATATTCTGGTGGCTTCTAGAATCTTCCAGTGGCTGTGATGTACCAAACTAAAACCGACACGCTACAAGAACTAGTGGTATTTTTATAATCAGCCAATGTTAAATAATCAAAGCAAAAATCGACATAACTAAGAACTTTGAAAAAAAAATTTTGCGCTGTTATTGATACTGAATAATATGAACATCTTTGTAAATTACATATCCCTTCTAAATACTCATTGATCATGAAGGAAGGAAGGGTTGAGTATAAAAGCATTTTACCAAAGTTATTTTTAGATCAGTCTATATATTCCAACATAAGTAAAGAGTATGTGCACCTCATTAAAATAATATGAAGAGTTTATGTAGGGGTTGTAACAGCCGTGCCCAACACTGGACCCTGAGGCTGGTGCCTGGCAGTTTTTGGAGTCTGCTTGCAACCTGAAACACCGGGTGGGATGAAATACTGATAATTTAAATTCTACAACCAGAAATTAAGAGGTTAGGCCCAACCCGGTGTCCCCTGCGACCCTCTACCGGATTAATGATTCCTGAAACTGGAAGGATGGACGGAGTAAAATCCAACTCACACTGCAGCTTCTGAGGACCTCGGTTATCAATTCCATACCTTTACACTACCTTTTTAACTTAAAAAGTACAGGGAAATTAAACCTATGAGGAACCTGGCTGGTGAATCGCAAACCTCACATCGAGAAAGTGTCACTTGTGTTTATAATTTGCTTTTTATGGTCAACTTGTGGAAGATTGATGCCGTTTTCAGTGGGTTGCTGATCCCCTTGCTCTGTTTAAACATACAGAGCTGCTTGAAAGTGTGTGAACCCTAATGAGATGGTCGTTATTCTTGTATAAAATATTATCGTAAATGTTAAATTTTAAAATAGATGTAAAAATAAATAAATGACTGATTTACACCCTTGATTCTACTTACCTACTTGGTTTAATCAATACAACTTGGGCTTCACTTATTTTTACACCTGCGCTACTTGTGTGTTTATACTACAAACACGATTTCCTCTAAAGCAACATATGGAATTGGTCTTTACACACCTATTATGTCTCATGAGAAATACTGCACCTCATTAAATAACCATTTCGTAGTAAAAGTAAGGGACACAAGGGGTTCTCATCCTTTGAAGCAGCGCTCAACGTGTTTTCAAAACGTAAACGTATTCAAACGTTTCTACATATCCGAACCCAGCGCTTTATGAAATCAAAATAAAGGTCGTTGTTAGTACGGAGAAGTAAGGGAAGCGTCTGGATGTTGTGTGCAACTGCCTTGTTAGTTTGAGAAACGCCTCCTCTTTTTCCTGCCTTTGCACATCAGTCCTGTCTTGTTCTGCAAAGCATACATAAACTATAATTATGTGTATCTTTCTTTTTAATTACACTCGGATCTGTGGTCCTTCAAAAGCCTTCAGCACTGTGCAAACAAGGAGCGCTGCGGGGTTTGTTTGAAAATCAGCTATATTAATATCGACATGTTGCAGCTTGGTCCTGTGTATCTTCCACATTTTGGGTGTGTGTATTCATGTCCTTTGCTGCAGTGCGGTAGCTACTGAAATAATACTTGGCAAAAATATTTTTAAACTGCTGGTAAGGTTTTTTTTTTTTTTTTTTTTTTCCCCCTACATAGTAACTGAGAAAGCCAATATTTTTTTTCTTTTTTTCTGGCTCCTTTTTTGTGTATGTGTTTTCAAGTCAGAATTATAATACATATGAAACTGGAACTGGCAATGGGAAACAACACAGAAAATGTTACATCCAAGTTGTGATGAAAGTCAAGTTGAGTGTAATAAATCTGCCCGTGACAGTCACTGAACTGAACATCTGTTTGCACGTACTCTGTTTCATATTCCGCAACGTCCTCCCGAGCGACCGCCTTTAACCTCTCATTTGACGCAAATTGGCTGAAAGCCCTTGGAAATCCCGATATGCAAAAACCCTGGGCTTTGTTATATATTTTTATTTTATAGATATACACACACACACACACACACACACACACACACATTTACTGAAATGTTCTGTAATATTCAAGACATGTAGACAACATGAATTTTGACTGTTTTTACATCCCAGTCCTTTACAGATCACAGTCATATACAGGTTTTTTTTTCTCTTTTTCTTTCAAATTTCACACTGCAAAGGATAGCTCCCTTCAACATGTTGCTGCATTTTGTCTCGTTTCTCTGTGTGTCACACAAAAGTGTAAAGGGCACACGGCAATAGTGATTAGAGCTGATGCCTTTGGACCTGAAAGTCACAGGTTTGAGTCTCACCTCCACCTATAGTACCCTTGAGCAAGGCACACACCATCTGAAACTGCTTGTCCCATACGGGGGTCAAGGGGAGCCAGAGCCTAAACTGGCAACACAGGGTGAAGGGCTGGAAGGGGAGGGGACACCAGCCCATCGCAAGGCACCCCAAGCAGGACTCAAAACCCCAGACCCAGCGTAGAGCAGGACTTGGCCTAACCTACTGCACCACTGTGCCGCCGCACCCCCCCCTCCCTTGAGCAACATCCTTACCCAAAAATTGCTCCGGTAAAATTATCTGACTGTATAAATGGGTAAAATAACTCTAAATGATTAACATTGTAAGTTGCTTTGGAGAAAAGTGTCAGCTAAGTGAATACAGTACATGTAAATTTAAGGTAGAACAGGGGCAAGTGGTACCCTAGCGGTTATAGCTGCTACCTTTGGACCCAAAGGTAATCCAACCTCCAGCTAAAGTCTTCTTAAGCAAGGGACTTAACCCTGAATTACTCCAGTGAAATTACCTAGCTGTATACTGTAAGTTACTTTTAAGAAAAGTGTGATTTGAATGAATAGATGTAAAGGGTAGGTGAAAATCTCAAGGCGACGCAACGCCGAGCACCTCGGTGGGGACTTGGGGAAAGAAGAGTTGTTCTTAAAGAAGAGTGCTTGGTTGTAGTCCTTCCACCCTCTTAATAAGCACCAAAGGGTAGTGGGGGGATGGTGCCTCAGGGGTTTTAAATGGATCGGTTCAGAGGGGTAGACAATTCTTCCCCTTGGAGCGCGTCCCATCTGGGCCTTTTTTCCGTGTCGGATCTTTTGTGCCGGATGAAGGAGAAAGGCGGAGACTTATTTAACTTGAATGGCACCATGTATAGCCAAAAATGTTTCATTCAAAGTCCTTCGTTTTTATGAACGTTTTAGACTGGTCGCAATCTAGGTGTTTTTTTTAACTTCTTTTTAATTTTTTAAATAAAGTTGAAATTATTTCACTAGCGAGAACATAGAAAGTTTTTTTCTGTTCGCTCGGAACATGTGCCAGCAGTGCTGGAATAGGAGGAAAGTCAAACACAGGCATAGCAATGAGGGATTCTGCATTATGCGGCACAGCATCTCTAAAACAGCCAGATAATCTACGCCAGCGGAGGTCCAAAAATGCAGAAATCCAAAGTCCTTAGTAACACCAGTTACACATTTGGCAGCATATTTCTAATTCTTGTTTAAAAAGGCCGTTTTCTGAAATTCTTCGGTAATAACAGATGTCGTGTTAAATGCGCTCAGGCGCATATTATGTGCGCCAGCTCATATTTCTCTGGTGAGCCCTTCGCTTTGTTGGGCCCGTAGCTGTGAAATAGGATTGCAATCAGGGCTGCAAGAAGGAACAGGGGATCTGCAAACAATTATTTTTCACCCACTGGCAAAAAAATATAAGGCAAACTAACTTTTGCTTACTTTCCCACAGTAAAATAGCTACCCACACTGTCAAAGCACACGTCCCGCCCTTTTTACTGCAGCACAGCATGATGTTTTAAATACAGTGAAGGCTCCAAACTGTCGAGCAATTCTTCTTCTTAAATCAGACAATGACAGAAGTTATAAACACCCCTAAACACCATGTAACTGGGGATCAGGGTTTGATGGGGAAACAGTACAACCGATCACTTTCCACTCATGACAAAGGTAATTATGAGGTAGCTCAGGAAAAGACATGATTTTCTTCAGACCTGAAAGCTCTGGGAGGGGAAAGAAAAAAAAAAAAAAAAAAAAACGCGGGTTACGTTCCAAATGTAAGGGTGAGCCAAACACTGGGAGAAAAAAGGGAGGAGAAAAAGTTGCCGTTTTATTGCTCTTTTGTGTTGGGTTCAAGAACGGTGTGGCCAATCAGTGATTGGAAAACAAGAGGGAAACAAATCTGGTTTTGATATTAATGAACACAAATTGTGCAGATTGCTCTCCAGTGAGCTTTCTGTGCGAAATGTCTTTGTTGACATTGAAAGACTGTTTAATAATTAATTCCCAGCTCAGCGAAAGAGGGCTTTTTTTTTTTTTTTTTTTCCCGCCATTTCTTGCGTTTTGCTGCGATTAAGGAATGGCAGCAATTAGTGGCTAGCACTAGTAAGGAGTGATGTCATTTCTCTCAACGCAAAATAGCTTTCCACCCATCTTTGCGACGCCATTGACCTTTACACAAGAGCTCTGCTCGGCACCCGCCGCAGTTGGGCCCCGTCCACTTCGTCTGCGTGATCCATGAAACGCAACGCTTGCCAGATCGTGGAACGCGTATGACTTGGGATGTGGAGCCAAGACAACGTAGGTAGTGCAGGCCACACCGAAGCCCTAAGGGTGCTGCGCCGTTGTAATGTGATTTGCAGGACTCTCCTGAGCAGAGAGAGATCTGCATAGCAGGTAGTCCTCGTCGGGCCTAGAGCCCAGTGACGGATGCAAATCGTGGGGGGTGCAGTGCCAGCAAACTGCTGATTTTTAACCTTGTGTGACAGTGTTGGGCTGCGAAGCCGAAATCATGGAGCAACGTCACATGATATGGTTGATAGTCTAGTAGATTGTGTGGCTCCCTTTAGACTTGAAGGTTGCAGGTTCCAGTCCCGTATCTGTCTGTTGAACCTTGGAGCAAGGTACTTAACCTAAATTGCTCCAGTGAAATTAAACAGTTATATATATATATGGGTAAATAATTCTAAGTGGCTTAACATTGTAAGTTGCTAAATGAATAAGTATAATACACACACACACACACACACTTTCGGAACCGCTTGTCCCATACGGGGTCACGGGGAACCGGAGCCTACCCGGTAACACAGGGCGTATGGCCAGAAGGGGAGGGGACACACCCAGGACGGGACGCCAGTCCGCCGCAAGGCACCCCAAGCGGGACTCGAACCCCAGACCCACCAGAAAGCAGGACCCGGTCCAACCCACTGCGCCATCGCGCCCCCTCAAGTATAATATAAACATTTCAATTGGAAATTGAAGGCATTAATTTTGAAAATGCTTCATGAGTGTTAGGAATATATTTTTTTTTTACATATCTCCACATTGGCATTGTTGTACTTAACTGGATTTTGATTTGTGACATATATCAGGCATTACTATCGGTAACCAACTTTCAGTAACTTTAGCTGTGAATTATTATTCAAAGACTCACACAATTACGTTTAAAACGTTCCTTTTAGTCCTCTGGAGTCGTAGGAAAAAGTTTGTCATCTGGTGAGTTGAATACTTTCTCTTGCTATCTCATAACTCCATTATTTGCATATGTTTTCTTTTCATTTTTCTCCTCGCGGTTTAACCTTTTTGCAAATCGGGGGATTTGGATGGAACGTTTTATCGTAAATTTCTTGCCCCGAGACGCCTGCAGAGCATTGTAAAAATATGAGGGTCACACTGGATTGGCTTCACGATGAATCTGCTGAGTGTTTGATGAGAATTTTATTTATAGAGGAAAAGCGATTATATCATTCGCCGTCCTCGAACACCGCCCCCGCGCTATACGTAAGTCGCAGGCTGGAAAAGAGGCTCGACCGGCAAGCTTGCTGAGAAGTCCCCATTGTGATGGCTTACTCTAGTAATTATCCATGTGAAGCCTCCAATTCAAACAGCGCACACCGCAAGGCATGCCCAGTCACAGATCTGGGTGGAAGATGAAAAGAGGAAAATCACGGCCAGTTGGCTCCATCTGAACGCGCGCAGCTCCTTTCTGGCGCTCAGCGCTAATGCTATAAATTAGCTCTATGGCCTTACAGTTCAAAGTATGCTCCTTTTCTTGTTTGTATTCCTCTACTTATCGGCGCTCTTTCGCTATTCGCTCCCTTCTCAATATTTTTTACGCAGCAACGTATTTGGAAAAAAGCACCTCAGGCGACGCCTAGTCTTTTAATCTTCCTGCCCCACGCTAATACCGCGGCGGGAGCTGCTTCTACAGTTTTCGCGCATCGATTGCTCACGTCGTGACCGCGCCTGCGTGACCAGCTGTGGACGACGGAGAGCTCCAGGTGCGAGGGTTCCTCTCCCTCATCCGTGCACGTATTGTCGTTTTTTTTTCAACGTTTGTCCCCATAACCCCGGAGATGCGCGTCTGCGCTGCAACCGCGAGACGATTTATGGATCCCGTTGCATCCAGCCGCATGACACACGTTTGATAATAGTTGCGAAAGGTGTCCCAGAGAGCGGAAAGCCGACTCTTAAACAGGCCTCCGCACTCAGCGTTTGGTCCCCTGGCAACCCAGAGCTCACGGTACAAAGACTTTTTCGGTAAGGTAGCTTCAGGTTGTTGTGCAAGGGAAACCGCACTTAAGGCCTCCCAGCGAGCACTTCTCAGGGTGAGGGGCACCCGGCTGAGGCCGAGCAGAAACCCGATGGTCGTAAATGTCATGGAGTGTCACTCGGTACTAAAAACAGCCATTGTTATTTTTCATTTCGTACGCGTGGCTTGTGAAGGAGCGCCGTTTCTTAGAGCAGCACGACGGACATTCAGTGCCGCTAGATATGGTGCCGAGAGGCTTGTCGTGAGTCATTTCCGTTACCTGCAACTCTACGTTACCATGTTCTATTGCTCAATATTATTTTTATTATGTTTATATGTTGCGGCAGGGGGATTAGAAAAGGAGCAGCTTCTTCACGGTTCATGGGCGTATAGACCAGGGCCACACATCACGTTTAGCTGGCGCTTTTCTCCAAAGCAACTTACAATGTTGTTACCATCAACTATTTAGCCGTTTACAAAGCGTGGTAATTTCTTTTTACAGGAGCAATTAAGGGTAAGTGAGGGGTCAAGGGTGGCTACCGGGCGGCAGCTGATAGCCTAGCGATTCGAGCGGGTGGACCCAAAGGTCGCTGGTTTGAATCCCATCGCCAGCTGTGGAACTGTTGAGCAAGATACTTACCCTAAATTGCACCAATGAAAATGACCCAATATAAACAGGTGAGTAATTGTAAGTAGTTTTAATATTGTAAATTGCTTTGGAAAATGCCCTCACTTAAATGTACTACAGCAAGAGGTGTGGTTCAAGCCTGCAACCTCCAGGTCCAAAGACAACAGCTCAGACCACTACTCCAGTAACTGATTCTGCTTCTATGTAGAGGAGAGCTGGTGACAGCAAGACAGTCCTAAGGGTGGGCTAACTAGACTAATCTAGCACCTTGGTGATGGTTACTTGAACCTCATGTCTTTAAATCATAATGGTAATAATAATACATTCAGCTGATTCTTTTTACCAAAGCACCTTACAGTTATTTACTAATTTGTACAATTTTACTGGAGTAATTTCGGGTAAATACCTTGCTCAAGGTGAGACTTAAACCTGCAACCTTCGGGTCCACATGTAGCAGCTTTAACTACTATGCTACCAGCTGTCCCATATAAGGGTACCCAAAATTATAATAAGTCATACGTTGAAAAAAGACAACCCTCATGGCCCAGAAGTTTTTACACCACAGAGCAGGCGGATACCACATGACTTATGGTGAGGATAACTTACCATAATGTTGGCCTCTCTTTACTACATCTTCTCAGAGATACCAACGTAATGGACTTTTTTGTACCCATTTTCTGCCCCGTTGTGTGTGACTTAGAATGTATTTTTTTTTTTTTCTATGTAAAGTGGTTTCCAGTGATTTCATCACCAAACATGAAAGCGCTCTGGTGTGTTTGTGCTCGTGGGCTGGTCTCTGCAAACCAACTTTGATCACGGTTTCACCAGCTTTGCTGAGCACTGGGAATGGGAGGTGTTTCTTCTCTGTGGTTTCCACCCTGTAATCCCTACATGTCTTGTGCTTGGTGTTCTGCATATGTCTCATAAGCAAAGAAAAAAAATCCAAAAATCATAGATTGCTATGATGAATACATTGTTTTCGTTTATACTAGGGTTTTACTGTACATCAGCTTTTTTTTAAATGAAATTTGAATATAAATGCATTTGCATATAAATGTAAATGAAATGTAGGTTCTGTTAGTAATCGAGATTTCATACTTGCAGTGTAAATTTGAAAATAAGTCTGAATCAAAGTTTGATGTGTTGTGCGTTGCAAGCCAGAGAAGTTTCAGTTTGGACACGTCAAGCAAAAACTGACAAAAATTTATTTTCAGTATTTGAATTTTAATTTTGAGGTTAAACCACCCTTCTTCCATACCACAAGACTGAAGGTTTGAGCTGATAGTGTCGTGCTTAGCGCTCCTGCCTTTAGACCAAAGGTTGTAGGTTGGGTTCACACCTCTGGCTTTAGAGCCCCTGAGCAAGGTACTTACCATCAATTGCTCTGGTAAAAATTACCCAGCTGTATAAATGGATAAATAACTGTATGTTCCTTAACATTTTAAGCGAAGAAGGAGAAAAGCCTCAGCTATATCAGTACATGCACAGTACATGATGTCAACTGACATTTTCACAGGTTATTTCTTGCTCACGGTGCTGTGAGATGTACTTTCCCTTTACTGTCAATGGAGGTGTTCATTCAGGACTTTGCACCTCGATGTTTTACATGAATCATTAGTTCGCTGAGTGTTGCCACTGCACATTTTCACTTTGACGGCGAGATGGGCGAGCTTCTTATCACGGAGACGCAGAGGTTCGGGCGGCACGATGGAAGGGGGTGCAGGACGCCAGGTGGGGGGGAGGAAGCCAAAGGGGCTGAAGCTGAGGCCAACCATTTCTCACAGCGATACGGGGATTAGCGGCATGTAGCAGTGAGAGGACGGAAGGCAAAGCTGATGATGATAAAAACCCTTCTCATATTTTAACGATCTGTTATTTATGTCATATTAATATACTTTTGTGTCGTCACAGGTGGGCTGATGCTTGAAACGTGCCTTTGGCATCTGTGTTTCCTGAACATACTGTATATAATGTGAACGGACACATACCTCTCCAGCCGAAGGACATAAGAGTTGGGCAGAACGTTCTGGAAGCATTGTAGTCACTAAGAGTTGCCGATGACTTGATGTCACTTAACAGCTATGACAACTACTCTATATTAAGAGGAGAAGTGTACTAAAACTGTACCGCAATAGCTGGGGGCCATAGCGTCAGCGAGGAGTGCTCCGCTCACGATTCACCTGGAAGAGGAGGGGAAATGTGTGGTGGAGATCTGCAGGTGGAGACCTGTTCTGTTTACCACTCCACATACGACTCACAGGTGGCCCCGCTGTCACCAGGTGCCTTGGGGAACAAGTACAAGTTCGAGAGAAGTGAGGCCTCTTAGCCTGTCACAAGTCCAGCTTCTTCACATGAAGCATTTAATGAACGTGAAATCAGAAAAAAAAGAAAAACTTAAGGAATATTGGGCTCACTCCGCTCATGAGTTGCATAGTATCGCCCCAATGCAGCACATTGGCATGGAGATCCGTGGTGTTTATCTTGGATTAATGTCTCTGGTTCAAGGGATCTGATTCAAGCAGCAGTCACACTATGTATGCTTAGTATCCTGTGTTTAAATGATAACAGCACCATTACATTTATTCCCTTTGTGGTACTGCCATGGTAAAAACAAGATGAGGCAATATAGTTTGCATGCCCGATGTTGCTCACTGTTTCTCGATGTTGTTTCAGTCGTGTGTGCAGCCGTGTGCAGAATTTCTAATATTGCAAACGATTGGCATTTTTGTATTATTATGAATAATTATATATCTATAGGGGGGGCGCGGTGGCGCAGTGGGTTGGACCACGGTCCTGCTCTCTGGTGGGTCTGGGGTTCGAATCCCGCTTGGGGTGCCTTGCGACGGACTGGCGTCCCGTCCTGGGTGTGTCCCCTCCCCCTCCGGCCCTACGCCCTGTGTTACCAGGTAGGCTCTGGTTCCCCGTGACCCCGTATGGGACAAGCGGTTCAGAAAATGTGTGTGTATATATCTATATCATTACACCATATCAGAGGGTGCGGTGGCACAGGGGGTTTGGGCAGGTCCTGCTCTCTGGTGGGTGTGGGTTTGAGTCCCCTGTGCTTTGTGTTGCCAGGTTAGGCTCCTGCTCACCATGACTCCGCTTGGGACAAGTGGTTTCACATGCTGTGCGTGTAATATCACGGGGCAGCTGTTAGTGTAGTGGTTAGTGCTGCTGCCTTTGGACCTGGAGGTTGGAGCCTCACCTTTAGCTGTAGTACCCTTGAGTAAGGTACTTACCATAAATTGCTCCAGTAAAATTACCCAGCTGTATACCTGGGTAAATAGTTGTAAATACCTAAACATTGTAAGTCGCTTTGGAGAAAAGCACCAGCTAAATGAATAAATGCAAAATGCTGTAGATGACCATAAATGGTTTGTTTCTGATACATGCAAGTGCCATCAAGTCCAACTCATAGCAAAAACCCAGGTGGTTTCCAAGGCAAGTGAGGAACATGATGCCAATGGTTTCTTACGTGCATTTCCTGGGACGGCGGGCACGTGCAAACGTATAGAGAAACATGCAAAACTCCCTGGAGTGATCCATATGTTTACTGCTGTGTGTATTTGGGCATGTCGTTCGGGGGGTGGTCTACAGTTGAACCTAGTGATACATGAACACAAGAGGTGGGGACTGGATCTCCTCTCTCGACGCACCCGACTCAAGGAAAGCTCGTACGGACATATCCTGGGTGAATTCCCAATGAACCTTAAGACCACTGAAGAGCGGAGGTGCTATAAGACGCCGGCTATACCCTCTTTAACACCATTCCTACAGAACTTACCATGCCGAATGGTTTCAAAACGCGACATGACGTTTGTTCACTCGCTGGTATCCTGAGAGGGAAAAAATTCGAAATACTTCTACATCCAAATAGGACTGGTTTAAAGGGAAAAACACCTTGAGTGTGACACATTTCTTATTTAAGGAGGGTGACTGCGTTGTTCCATATTATATAATAGAAAAACAGTGGAAAATAAGAGCCGGGGTGTGACACAGACAAAGTAGTGCGAGTGTGTGCGGTGGGGACAACCACTACCCTCTGTTTCTGACTCTGGCTCGATACGAAAAAAACAAACATTTCTGAAACTCCAGCTCGGTACGATGTGTGTGTCGGTTAAAGACCCAGTTCAACACGGCCCAGGTCTGCGAGGTCAGGAAACGCGGGCATGTAAGAGGCACACACGGACTCACACTCACAGGCAAATCCCTGCATTTCACTCCTATTTGACAAGTGACAGCAGCTTGGGGGGAGGGTAGGAGGGCCTGTGCACTGGACATTCATGTGTAAATTATTTGCTGGGCTCAAGTAAGAGACCCACCTGTGTTTCAACGCACCGCTTGCACGTTGCCTGGGGAGCCGTCACCAGCCAGCCGTACTGGGGGGAGTGTGTTGCTTCTATTATACCGCAGCCAGACAGAAGGAGACGAGCCCAGGCCTGTGGGATCGCATTGCTCACCTGGGGGTTACCCACGACTCCTCACAGCTGAAGGAAGCAGCGAGTGACCCTACAGCACCCTGTCTTGTCATCACATGCTTAGGCCTGCGGTCGGGAACTCGTAGATGTGTTACAATAGCTTACAGTAATATGTCCCCCGCTGGTAGCTGTGCACGTCTGAAATAATTTCTGCACTCAATCCCTGTGTAAATGTTGTTTTGCACGAGCTGGAAAGGGCTTCTGCTCAAGGTCCTGCTACAGAGAAGGTCAAAAGCAAACAAACTTCGCTCCTGGATCACAGGAGTCCTGACCTTCAGCAGTCACACACCGGTATATGATGTCAGAAACAAAGTCACCTGATGCTTTTCACCAAGGTACCTTACACTGATTTACCCATTTATGGAGCTGGGTAATTTTACTAGAGCAACTTAGAGTAAACATCTTTAACAAGGGTACTACAGCTGGGATTCAAACCTGTAGCCTTTGGGTCTAATGGCAACAGCACTAACCACTACACTACCAGCTGCCTTCCTGGTTATGAAACATATTAGGTATATACGTTTTTTTAACACAGATTTATTACTTCTATGCTATCTTGGAGCTGCATGGGGTTCGAACGCGAGACAGCGAGAGTTTGCGGAAATGTGCCACCATGACACTGCATTTTCTGACTGCAGCACGATGTTTCTAGCAAGACAGTCAAAACCACAGTGGAGGGAAAATGGAGAAAACAGGATTTTCCAGAACTGGACACAAACACATCTGGTTGTCGTTCTTGCTGGTAGCAACCAACAAGTGTTTTTGACACAACACTGGAGCCCATGGGGCCTGTTTAACTCGGCTCTTCATTAGATATGAGACATGGTTTGTAAAATTCCTTCAGCCAGATTAAAAAAATAACAGTTTTACCAGAGTTTCGTTTATAAGTCTGCAGTGTAAGTTTCCCCACGGAGATCAGAAGGAACTGCAATCTGTGTGGCGAATGGGCTGGGCGGACTGGAACAATTTGTGTCCGTTGGCAGCGACTTGTTTTCACCTCCCTCACAAATAAAACTGTCAAGCTTTTGTGCTCTCTCTCGATATGAATAATTACCCATTTCTGAGAGGAGATTTGAAACTAGCTATCATGGCAATATTCACGCCATTTTATTACAGGCTCGCATCCGCATCGCTTCCCTTAAGACTTACGAGTTCCACGCGGCAGACCTGTTGCTCAAGCTCTCGCATCAAACGTCGACCGGTATGATTCAGTTTCCATCGCCGCTCTTTTTCTCACCTACCAATAGAGGTGGTCCCCATCTTACAATGGTTCGACTTGGGATTTTTTTGACTTTACGACGGTGAGCTGGCGATAGGAATTCAGTAGGAATCGTATTGCGAATTTTGAATTTTGATTTTTTTTCCCGGGCAAGAGATTTGCGGAGCGATGCTCTCTCGCGATGCTCGGCAGCGGCAGCGATCCGCATCTCCCAGTCTGTCACGCAGAGGTGTGTATTAGGTGTATTAAACGCGTCTTCGACTTACGATACTTTCGACTTATGACGGGTCTCACGGAACGTAACCCCGCCGTAAGTCGGGGACTACCTGTAGTTCTGTTCCTTCGGTATGTCGCAATTGCGATAACACAAGAAAGGACATTTAAGCTGCCTACAATTATCTACCCATCAATGCTGCTGGGTAATTTTACTGGAGCAACTGAGAGTAAGCATCTCGCTCAAACCTGCAGCTCCAGCCGCTACGCTACCATCTGTTGACGTCTGAGTTCTCACCATTGTGTAATGAGCCCATAAAATGCTCTATAGTCTACGGAGCAGTCATCTACACAGGTGTGTGTGAGTGTGTGTGATTCACTCGTACAAAGCTCCAGAGCAGGAATCCACACTTTTCTACAAAGGGATACTGCTGACACTGTGGTCAGAACTCTGGATTGTAAGAATGAACCCCTTTGTGTCGAGGTTTTCATTCACTAACAAAAGGCTGGCAAGATTAACAGTGTTTAACAAAAGTATATAGTGTTGTAAGGGAATCATCGTCTAAATGTGAAATTACCCTTGATTTAGGGCGTGGACACCGACAATCGGAAGGTCGGGAGCCCCGAGGAGAATCTTACTCAGAAACTCTTTGTGTCTGCTGTCTGCCATTGAGCCGTGACCCTGAACACGTGTCCACATGTTCCTCTGAACTTCAGGTGTGGAGCCCAAGGAGGACAGACTTGTTTTACGAGAGGGATGGCAGAAAATGGACAGACAGATCGCTGGAACGAATGAGAGACAGTTTGATGAGGAGACAGAGGTCTTGGAGTTCAGCAGCATATCCTGAGATCACCAGCCTTTCCTCTAACATCCTCAGAGGCCACCAGCCTCGTGTAGAACACAACGAAACGGTATGAAGTCCTCTAGCTGCCTCTACGGTTTGCCGTCTGTTGCTTTTTTCTGTATTTATTTTAATGCGACACTTTTTAAATGCACCTAAACCTGAGTACTTGTTGTTTATTCAACAGACACATTTGTTTTTTCATTCTTTTCATGCAGTGCTGCTTGAAAGTAGGTGAACCCCTAGTGTCCCTTAGTTTTACCACAAATTGGTTATTTAATGAGAATCAGTCTTTCCTATCTGACATATTAGGTGTGTAATGACCAATTCAATTCAGTTCAATTCAATTCGATTCAATTCAATTCAATAAAGCAACATCTGGAATTGGATAGAACTGAATTGAATTGAATTCAGGTCAATTCAATTTTATACAGCTCTCTTCTCACACAGTGACACTGAGAGCTGAACAATAGATCGGGACACATAATACAAATAAAACACAGACTATACATTAAATTACTACAATAACTCTGTAATTATTGCTGCTGTATGTAAGTTTGCTGGACATGGAAGAATGGAACAAAAAAACTTCCGAAAGGAAAGGGAGAAAAAAAAGACCTCTAGGGGTCAAATTTCCAGTGGCAACTCAACCCCCCTTGGGAATTCTAGAATTAAAAAGACTTTTAAGTCAATTTGCAGCTATTTATAACATTGTTGCTAAGTGCTAATAACTTGATGTCCCAAGAAGAAGTCATGTGTGTAATAGAAACACACAAGTAGTGCAGGTGTAAAAATAAGTGAAGCCCAAGTTGCATTGGTTAAACCAAGCAGGTAAGTAGAATCCGGGGTGCAAATCATAGTCATTTATTCATTTTATACTGTATGTTTAAGGTTGAAGGTGTTATAAGTTCATTTTCATATTTTATACAAGAATAGTAACCATCCCTTTAGGGTTCCCATGCTCTCAAGCAGCGCTGTATGTGCAATGCACGATGGTGACAACCTCCCTTCCCTGTAAATCCCATCCGCACGGTGGCATTCTTTTGGCTGGCAGACCCTCAGATGCCAAGTAGTCATTTCTGTGCCTCTTCTCGTCTCGCCGTGTTGGCAGTCGGCTGGAGAGGGCCGAAGGAAGAGGGGCGGAAAGAGGCTCCTCCTCCTGTTTCTCGAGCTCCTCTGTATTGCCCTCGGTTGTTGATAAACGCCAAAAAAAAAAAATTCTCCGTGAGCAAAAGTGTGAATGAGCTCATCGGGAGTCTCCTTTTCAAAAGTGACCCGAACCGCTTCGATAAACAATAAGGTGCGCGAGGCGGCCCGAGTACAGAGGTTTTCTACGGAAATACAATTTGTGCCGTTTCCCCTCAACGTGTATATTCAGCTGCGGCCTGGTTTCCGCCTCTCTTCTCACGGGTCAGTCCTGGGTGAGGTATCCTGCTCAGACGCTCATTTCCTTGGGCCGGTGCGACCTACGCTCCCAGGGGCCGAGCCCACGTTGCCCCGCTGCGCCGGATGTTCCCCGAGCGCTGCCCCCTGCCCCGTGTTGTCTGCAACGCCTCCTCGCACGCTCACCCCAAATAGATGCTCAGATTAAATCAAACCGATGTGCCAACATTTTTTGAAGTCCATCCCAGCCTTCAGTTGTGTGATTCCCCCCCGCCCATGGTTTTCTCAGTGCGTTGCATAGAGTTTAAAGTTTTGTCTCATTTTACTTGAGTAAAAGAAGTGAAAATACCCCCCAACAATCCCCTTGTGACTGAATGCAGACAAGTAATTCATGCACTCAACGTACATTTACTCATTTAGCTGATGCTTTTCACCAAAGCGATTTATAATGCTAAGGTGACAGTTGTCACAGACTTACAGTTATTTACCCTTTTATACAGCTGAGTAATTTTACTGGAGCAATTTAGGGTAAGTACCTCACTCAAGGGTACTACAGCTAGAGATTGAACCTGCAACCTTTAGAATCAAAGGCAGCAGCGCCAACCACTGCACTACCAGCTGTCCTGACACATAGGATATCTATGTTAGATACGCAAGAGAATCTGCTGGAAATCATCTCCTGTTGCGGATCCTGCTGCTGTAGCTGCTGTACGGGCCGACTGCTGTGTCCCAGCACTTTTAGTCACACTGGCCTGGAGATCGACGTGCAAAGACCAAGCAATCGAAACGTTTTTCTTTATGCCAGAAAAGGGTCCCCTCCCCTCCCCAATCACACTCGGTCCCCAGACCCCCGCACCGCGGGGACCGCAGAGCGCCGGTTCTGATTTGGGACTTTCCCACTGGTCCGCGGTCCCGCCCAGCGCATGTTATCTGAGAATCTCGACCAGTCCGCAGACTCTCCTCCGGCCGTTGTCTGAAAACACAAGATCGCCCACAGAAACGTAATGAAACCCAGATGTGGGGGCCTGGCGAGCCAAAAATAAGAAGAAGAACAAGGGAAAAAAAAAAAAAAAAGATTTTGATGAGTTATTTAGGAGAGCTGAAGCTCGGCCTGAAAACGCGTTCTCAAACACAAAGGACATCCCCGAGGAGGACAATAAAAAAAAAAAAAAAAAAAACAAGAGGCAATGCTATTTTAAATACTTTCCAAAATGTGTGCAGGGAAACATGGTATTTTCGCTACGTCTGTAATATACACAAAATGAAATAACATGAGAAAAGCCGTGATACTAGTTTGGTTCACGCCATTGCTTTGGTGCAAGTCTGCGCTGGAGCTCTGCTTATTTTACATATTTTAGGCAGCAAAATAATTATATTTGTTCAGACTAATGAATCCTACTGTAAAGATATAGGAGAAGCACACACACATTTTCAGAACCGCTTGTCCCATACAGGGTCGCAAGGGAACCAGAGCCTACCCGGCAACACAGGGCATAAGACCAGAGGGGGAGGGGACGCAACCAGGATGGGACGCCAGTCCGTCGCAAGGCACCCCAAGCGGGACTCGAACCCCAGACCCACCGGAGAGCAGGATTGTGGTCCAACCCCCCGCGCCCCCGCGCCCCCGTAGGAGAAGCGTATTTGTTAAATGAAATGTAAAATGGGTGCGTGTGGAAACCCTGTCTTCAGTATCAAGTGTAGTCATGGGTCACATGACATTGGTTCAGTGTCCTTCCAGAACTGGGTTCCCCAGCCGTACGGTAGATACTGAGACTTTTTAACTTTCACTTGTCAAGGATGGAAATTGGATTTGAAATTTTAGGAAGGGAGAGTTTCAGAATTATCTGAGCCGAAGTTCCACCCGGGGTCCACAGGTCGTGGATCTTTTAGCTGTCTCCGCTCTCCTCCCGTCCTTGTGTCCTCCCGTTTTCGGTATCGATGTGGCTCGAGCCGAAACGGTTTAGAACGTGCGGGGTTCTGGCACTATGGGCGCCTGGGGAAACACGCACACGCATCGCTTGCTGGGCTCGGACGCCTGGGGACGGATGGATTGCTGAGTCGATGGTTACGGATTCCGGGCCGTCGCTCAAAGCATCGATTCGGATGTGGCCTTTATCCTTCCCACCCTTCCTCTCGCCATTCCCCAACCTCTCGATGATGCGACGCGTTGTCCGCAAACGTTTTTCAGCTAAGGTTCGGCCGAATGCGCATCGATGCTTGTTGCTCGTAGGCAGCATCGTCCCTAGGGGGTCTGCAGACATGGCGGCAGAAGAAGGGGTCCGGCGTTCTCCCTTCTCGACCCCCCCCGGTGCCGGTCCGCTCGCTCTATCGCGTTCGTCGCCCGTGCGGCGACGGCACGTCCGCAGCAGCGCAGCCTGCACGGTCCCCACACCCTGCGCCTCCCGTGGTTCGGCCGATCCGGGGCACGTGGGTGCAGCGCTCGCCTTGGTACTTTACGCTCACGGGGCAGAAGCGTGGCCCCTGGGGCGCTGCCCGTTTCCTAGCAACAGCGGGAAACGCAGAAGCCACATCGCCCTCACCTTTTCCAAAAGCGGGACCGTGGCGTGCGCGGCCCAGCCCACGGAGGGGGAGCAGCATGTGACGCAGTGGGGGGGAACATCTGGGCTGGATTAGCCTCTGCGAGGTGTGCGTCTTCCTCCGCTTCCCACAAGGGGAGGAGAACCCGGCGTGTCGCAGCGCTTAGCGAGAGCAGAGGTGCCGGCGTCCTCTCCAAAGCCACCGCAGCGCACGGCGTCCCTGTAATTCCTCGGCTGCTTCGCTCAGACGGCACGCAGACAGCAGACAGACAATAGACGGGAAGAGCTTAAAATTGCTGCAGTTATTAAAGTCGAGAAACTTCCACAATGAAAGATGAATTTTTCCTTTAGGAGCTAAGAAAAGGACAGTAGAGGAAACCAAAATGAGAGGTTCAATCGCTGAATGAAAAAAACTTAATGAGGAATAAAAATAACAGTTTTCCTACACAAAATGTATGTGTTTTTGAGTCGGTCCTTTAGGTCTTCGGAGTCTAATGTGGGGAGGCTGGGAGCATAATGGATACAGCAGCCTAGACCCAAAGGTTGTTGGTTCCAATCCCACCTCCAGCTGTAGTACCCTTGAGCAAGGTACTTACCCTAAATTACTGCAGTAAAATTACCCAGCTGTATCCATAGGTAAATAACTAAGTAGCTGAACATTATAAGTTGCTTTGGAGAAAACCGTGAGATTAATGTAATAATTTAGTAATGATGTCAGTGACTATTGTGGTAATTTATTTTCTGAGACCAATTTATAGCCTTTGCTGCATTTCCAGTATTTCAAGATTTATGTTCTGGGTATTAATTTTTCTTACTCTTAACACATGTGAATATGACTTAGGAGCAAAGAGTTTCTCGCAACGCCGTCCATTTATGACGTACTGACTGCTTTTCACGACAAATATGTACATGCATATTTGAGGATGGCTCCCATACAATTTAAACAAAGCATCATTTCTCCAAATGAGATGTTAAATTTCATGGGGTAGTTGCATCACTAATAGTTGAGTTACAAATTTGTAAAGGTTAATATTTTTCCTGTGTTTTTATTTTTATTTTAGCATTTTCTTCACTCTTTTATTTTCTGCAGCATCTGTCAGAGAGAGACCCTCTGCTTTTCCCCACACTTGTGTGCTGTGTCCTCGTCGCCTTTTTTCAACACAAGCGGGAGATGTCAGCTTTTCACGTTTAACAAATGCGCAAAATTTCTTAAAAGTGTGTTGTCACTTTGTCATTATGAGGTTCTGTGCGTCAGCAAATCGGTCTCCAGCCCAACAGAGTGTGGAAAAGGTGGAGGGGAGCGAACACTTTCCTCAAGGCACTATATGTCCTGCCAGCCAGTGCCTGGCAGTAAAACGCGCCCAAAGAGAAGAGGAGTGCGTGTGACCTCCTCCGCACCATTTACAGCTCCTGTGTGCTGTCCCCGAGCGTCCATGAATGGTAACAAGATGACAAATGCGCATGAGATTATGACATAAATTATTCATCGGTTAGTATTCGGCGAGGACTTGTAGAGCCATCATTCCAAAGTTCTCATTTGCTTTTTTATTCTTAGTTTTAATTTATCTTGAAGGTATTAAAAGCATTAAAGAAAAAGTCTTATAAAGCTTTATTATTATTATTATTATTATTATTATTATTATTATTATGAGGAGGCGTGGTGGGTTGGACTGGGTCCTGCTCTTCAGTGGGTCTGGGGTTCGAGTCCCTTTCGGGGTGCCTTGCAACGGACTGGCGTCCCGTCCTGGGTGTGTCCCCTCCCCCTCCGGCCTTACGCCCTGTGTTGCCAGGTTAGGCTCCGGTTCCCCGCGACCCCTTATGGGACAAGCGGTTCCGAAATTATTATTATTATTATTATAGCAATATCTGACAGTTTTCTATGACCCAATGCATGAATTTAATGAGAGACCTCTGTATTATTTACCTTTTATTCATTGTGTCTTACAGTAGTGGTATAAGTAACTTTGGATTTACAAACGAAACAAATTACGAACAGCCGTCCGGTCCCGGAAGCGTTCGCGTGTTCAGTGTCCAGCCGAGGTGTCGGATGTAATGAAGGGCGCTGATCAAAAACGTAACAGCAGTGTGTAGAAAGACTGAAAGGCAACTGCCGTCAAGTCAGTCGATTGTTTGCGACCGCTTGTGGGGTTTCCAGGGAAAGAGCAGGTATTTAAGTGGTTTACCTTCAACTTCCTCCTCACATGGAAGGAAACCCAAACGAACACGGGGAGACCGTGCAAACTCCGCACGGATCAAAACCCAGGCCCGAAACCACAGCCCTGGAGGTGTGACGCACCAGCAACACCACCCGCTGCGTCACCTTGCTCCCCAGGAGAAGACAGGAACAAATTTATATTCGCGTTTACATTTCTTCATTCAGCAGACAAATTTCTCCGAGGCGACGTGCATCTCGGAGAAAATACAGTTTGCACATTAGGAGAAAGAGACATAGTTGCAGACGTGTGATTCTTAAGCAAGCAGTTTGTTTCTTTCCACTTTATACACATGAGTAGCTGCATAAAACTCAGAATAGACGATTCCCGATCACCTTCCAACAAAATATGTATGTATTTTTTATAAAGGTACACAAACATTTACGTACAATATAGGAGTAGCTGCTGTGTAAAGGGTTATCTGGGCATGATCATAAAGTTATGGTGCATGAAGATTTACACCATACATGAGCTGGAGAGATCTTGGGTGAAGTGAGTCTGGAAAAGATGAGTTTTCAGACCCTTCTTGAATGTAGACAGAGTTTCAGCAGCTCTGAGTGAGAGGGGGAGGTCGTTCCACCACAACGGAGCCAGAACCGTGAACCTCCGTGCTCTACCTTTTGTGCGCATGACCACCAAGCAAGCAGAAGTAGATGAATGAAGAGGTCTGACTGGGGTGTAACCGTTGATCAAGTCTTGAAAATAGCTAGGAGCTGTTCTATTGATACATCTATAAGCAATAACCAGGGTCCATATGAACCAATGTTCATACACGAGTAGCTGCATAAAACTTTATCAGAATATCGACGATTCCTGATCACCTTCCTAGTCATTTTTTTTTTTCTTTTTTTTGAGGTACACATAAACATTTACGTTACATAACAGGAGTAGCTGTGTAAAGGTTTATCCGGCCATGATTTTAAAGTTATGGTGCAGAAACATTTACACCTTACATGAACTTAAGAGATCATGGGTGAAGTGAGTCTGGAAGAGGTGAGTTTTAAGATCCTTTTTAAATGTGCACAGGGATTCAGCAGTTCTGAGTTATATAGACAATATAGAAATAAATCCAATACGAAATCACACAATATAAATGTCCAGGCCACAAAAAACCGCACTGTCTGTTGGCGTGTGTTATAACAAGTCTGGAAGCTCTCAGATAAGAGAAAAGCTTAATAGCAGATTGGACTCAAATAGAAGAATCATTACGGCCAAATTCATTCGCTATGTACTGTATGCTGCCGAGTTGCCGCATATAGAGTATTTAACACATAAGGTCGTGGCTGCTTTTACCACGATGTAGTGAATTCACTAGCTGTTGAAAAAGAAGAGAGTTACACTGTTTACTTTGTTCGCTGGCGTTACATTACATGGCCTGCAGGACGTGTGATGCTGAAAAACCATCTTTTGGTTGCAAAAAAAGGTCAATGTTCAGTTCCCGTTCGGGTTTTTCTCGACGCAGAAGTGTCAGACTTGAAATTTTCACGTGCAACATCTCGCGGGGGGGGATTGTTGATCGTACTGAGCGGGGGATCCAAGAGCCCCGCGGTGCCCCGGTGCCTCACCATATGGCGCGCAGCGGAAATCCGCTCGCTTGCGCCTACGAGACACCCCTTCTTGAACCGACGAGAAGGGAAGCCAGAAGAGGGAAGACATTCATGAGGTTGAGACCTTTGTCGAAGAGAAATTACAACACTAGATCACATTGATTTACCCACTGATTTTTACCAGTGAAATTCAGGGTTAACTAAAGGAACAACAGCAGGAATGGGTTTCAAACTCATCACCTTCCAGCTGCAAAGTGACAGATCCATTTATAATACTGTCTGCTGGTTGGGAAATGAAAGTGCTATATTTGCTTTTTGGCACAATAACTCATGTACCGCACCCCCCCATCAGGATATAAACTTTCCGGAGGAAGACAAACTACACGGGTGGGACAGTAATACCAGCCACATGTCAATTTCATAACACCAAAACACATAAACCGAACCGATGTGTTTATGATCATGAGCGATGAAGGATTTTTTATTGGATGAGGGGTTAGAATAACAGAAAACAAAGTCGAGTGTTCAGTCAAAAAGCATCACGTGGCCGTGAAGAACACAAGAGAATAGAGGGGAAAGTGGCAAAGTGGTGAAGGACATGGAATTACAATGGGACGGTTACCAAGTTAGACCCCACACGGCAGTCTGAAGCAGGAGCCTTGATCAAATTGGTCGAACTGGGAGCTGCTGTGGCTAAGCAAGGGTGTTAGAGCGGGTCCTTGGCCTCTTTCCACTGAGAATACATCACACTTTTTCGAATAAATAAATTAAGGAATAAATGTAATATTTTTTTTAAAAAAAATGTAAGCAAGGTGCAAATATCAAGGAAAAAAAAGGGTCTGCTATATACACACACACACACACACACACATTTTCAGAACCGCTTGTCCCATACAGGGTCACGGGGAACCGGAGCCTACCCGGCAACACAGGGCGTTAGGCCGGAGGGGGAGGGGACACACCCAGGACGGGACGCCAGTCCGTCGCAAGGCACCCCAAGCGGGACTTGAACCCCAGACCCACTGGAGAGCAGGACTGTGGTCCAACCCACTGCGCCACCGCACCCCCTGTGGGTCTGCATTTATATATAAATAAATGTAAATGTAAAAATGAAAATATTACTGAAACAAGCAAAAAAGTCACATTTGCCTATAGCGCCCCCCAGGGGTTTGTAAAAGAACTCAAATAATGGGCCTCTCAAACTGATTTTATTGCTCTAAAGAGCAAAAATCATTTGACATTTCCTCCAGCACTGTATTCTATAAAGAGAGTTTAAACAAAAAAGTACATTAAATAGAAGGCTTTAATTAGCTTTTAGTGTGCTCAGTAATGAAATAAAAATAAATGAATGAGTGGAAAAAATGAAAGGCTAATTAAAAAAAAGAAAAACAAACCAAAATAAAAATAAATCAATGAGTGCAAAAATAAATGGCATTTTTCTAAACAAACAAACAAACAAACGAAAAACAAGCTAATTAAAAACCAAATCAATTAAAATCCAAAAACTGAAAACGTAAAGGGATTTGAGAAGAGTTCGGACTGTTTATGGCTCTAAAATAAAAATAAGAGGCAAAGAGGAAAAAAAAAAAAGAAAATACAAATACAAAAAACATGCAATTGGAAACAATTGGAAGATTAATTGCTTGCTCTTTAATTGTCATGCTTTCATCTGTATATTTCTAAGGCTCTTAAAAGAGTACCATCCCCGTCATTGTCACGGCTTCATCGCTTCTCTTACGCAATTTCTGCTTTGATTATTAATTTCTTTGATTTTATTTTGTTTCAACTGTTTGTTGACTCGCAATCAGGGCACAAAACCTCTAAATTGTGCTCATGCTGCTTAGAGATTCCAAGATGCAGCACATAAAATGTAGCCCCACTGTAGCAATGCTCCTTTGAAGGCTTTTCTCTCAACAAAACAGTACATTTTCCTCCCACCAGGAGGCGCTACAGACCCACATTTCACTCTGAATTTAACAATCAAATTCTCCGCTTGTTTTGAAAGCTCTTTTTCCACTGACCAACATCCTGTCTAAGGTGTTCTCTTAAATTTCGCTGCAGGCTACATTTTTGGATCTGCTATCTGGTGTGTGTGGGTGTTTGTGTGTGTTACCAAAATCCCCCGGTCAAATCATCGGTTTTTTGAGGTGAACCCCACGGCCTGCTTAACGTTCGCCAAACCGACAGGCAGTTACCCTAAAACAGAGCTGTTACACACGACCCTTGTAAGCCCGTATCGCACATATCTCATCCGTTACGCCAAACCAAGCCGCTGAAAAAAGTCTGTTCTCAGAACGGAACGGATGTAAACGTCCCTCCAGCAAAAATATCAACGCTGAACTATAAAAGAGGGGTGTGATGTCATTGCGCGGTCAGTCTGACTACGCCTTCATCTCGGTAGCGTTGCGGTCAAAGGTGATGAGAAGCTGGGACTCTTGACAGGGCTCCTCGAAGGCTGTGAAGGGGATGACTGAGTTACGGAGCGACATTCCCTCCCTGCTCTGGGGTGGGCGATCTGCTCGTTGCAAGACTCCTTCAAGGTTCTGATAATAAGAGCCTGACCCGGGCCTGTCGGTCCCTTTCTGTTCCGCTGAACCTAAAGGACGTGGGACACCAGCCCATCCGGGACTCCAGGGGCCCGGCGCTTCTGTCATTGGAGGGCTTGAGGGACACAGCGGCACTCCCTCGTGATGGCTCCGCCCAGAGGTTTTGGCCCAGCCCGCACGAGGAGCTGAGGTCACGACCCCCCCCCAGCGCCAACGGAGGCCTGGGGAAGGTTACGAAACGGCACACGATGGCTGAGAGATCTGCCGTACGCCTGCATCTCAAAGTGCCTTTTCTGTGACGTGGACACGCTGCCGGTGAGACGGAGACCGATGTGGCGTCGCCGGCAAAGTCATGTAAGCGAGGACGGTGTCCTTGTGCGCCCCCCCCTCCCCCCCACACACATTGTGAGGCCTTTTGTAAAAGGAGTGGAAGCATCCTGCTGTGAACCTGGAACAGACAGGGGGCAGGAAGGGTGTGGGTGTGTGCGTGCGTGCGTGCGTGCGTGTGTGCGGTCGCTCGGGGCGGAGCTCTAGGGCAAAACCAAGTCCCAGCGTTGCGATCACACACCCGGCGCTCGCCACAGCAGCCGTATTTCTATGGCAACGCAACCCGGGGAAGGAGAAGCGAGGAGCGTTGCGGTCGGGCAGCCGGTACCGCGCTCGAGCGGGGGATCCGAGGGCACAGCTGGGCAAAGCGGGAGCAAGGGCGGGGGGGGGCATCTGCCAAGTTGGTGATGAGTGACCCGAGAAGAGAAGAGGCTGCCGTGGCACCGAACGTTGGTCCGGTGTGTCATCGGCACGTTCCCTTCGGGGACCGGAGCCAGGCAAGAGCAGGGTCGCTCTGCTCCAATCCTCGGTGGACGGACACCGAGCCCCTGTCAGCCCATCTCAGCATCAACCAACAGTGCAGCCACTTCAGGCTTCTGGTTTCCTGCGCAGCCCAAGCGGCCACTTTTAAGATGACCCTTCGGAGAACCGAACGCACTCGTTCGTGTCGTGCTGCTCCCCGGGTCCAGTCCTCGTCAGAAAGAGCCGTTGCGTTCTTGAGCAGCGGGAACACAGGAACGGATCCTTCTGTGCGTGAAGAACACGCTAGGTGACGGGTTCGAAATAAACACAACGCACCACGTTTCCCATCTACATGGGACTTCTCTCCACAGCAGCTTACAACATTAAGGTACCTACAATGATTTATGCATTTATACAACCAATAGGGGGGGCACAGTGGTTCAGCCAGGTCCTGCTCTCTGGTGGGTCTGGGATTTGAGTCCTGCTTGGGGTACCTTGCAACGGACTGGTGTCCTGTCCTGAGTGCATCCCCACCCCCTCCAGCCTTGCACCCTGTGTTGCCAGGTTAGGCTCTGGGTCACCACAACCCCACTTGGGACAAGCAGTTTCAGCTGGTGTGTGTACAACTAACATATACAACCGCTTCTCTCGAGTGGGGTCACGACAAGCTGGAGCCTAACCTGCCAGCAGAGGGTGCAGGGGGCACACCCTGGATGAGATGCCAGTCCACCGCAAGGCAAGCAGGGCTTGAACCCCCGACCAGCCACACAGTAGGCACAGGCCAAACTGGCAGGCCACCATGCCCCCCCATTTATGCATCTGAGTAATTTTTGCTGGAGCAGTTCCGAGTAAGTACCTCACTCAAGGGTATACTACAACTGGAGATGGGGATTCAAACCTGCAACCTTTGGGTCTAAGGGCAGCAGCTCTAACCAATACACTACCAGCTTATTCCTGCCGTGCACTGTTCATAGCAGCTGGTTTTGTGATATCCTTAAAACTTCCTTAAAAACCTAATTAAAAACCCTAATGGGCTCATTACTTTTGTTCAGCCCTCTGTGTTTAAGTGGTTGTCTTTGTTTACCTCGGTCAAATGCGCCGTACTCTAATTTAACGACGCTTGACGAGACAGCCACACGGAGGGGTCACATCCTTTTCAGTTTAGCTCTGCTCAGCCGTCTCTGCTTTTTCTCTACTTAAATCACTGCACTGTTCATTTTAAGGCATTTTAATTTCTAAGTTAAATTCTACACAACCTTCAGACATGTTCACAGTCACTCTGGAAAGACTGTGGGCCAAATTACAGGGACTGTCCATCAGGAGTGAGGCGTGTCCAAGGGAGCAAGAGACGTGAAGACGTGAAGAGTGCGACATTCGAAGTTCGCGATGTAAAAAGCAGCAACAGGTGGAGCAAGCCGAGATAAGGGGTCCCAGGCTCGGGGGTCTTGGAGTGATCCCAGGGAAGACCCCCTTCGTCTTGAACGTAAAACCTCTATGCAAGTGAATAATGACTATGGTAGACATGCAGTGGTAGCCTCACCGATGTGTAGCCTCTAAAAACACTGGAAGTGGGTGCGTGTTAGTCAGCTGCTTCAGACCAACATTGAAGAACCCTTGATATGTATCAAACTAAGGGCCGCCCTTGCGCAGTAGTCATATTTCTTGATGACGTTGCCTCCGGCGCCCTCAGGCACCAGCAAGTCTGACCTTGGTGAAAAGACGGTGATGATGGCGAGGAGAAAGGTTGTGATGTTTGCTTTCGTTCAGACACACATTCCGCTCAAGTCAGAACACTTGTTCTGAGTCCTTGGATCCAAAGGGGAAGAGAGTCTCCCGGCTTGACTAATTATCCAGCCGGGCAGATGGGTAACGCCGGGGTGGGGGGGCATCGAGACGACAGCTCCGTGTCGCCCTCATCCGATTTCCTAGAATAAACAAACTCTGAAAGCAGCTCAAGTTGTTGGGTGCGAGCATAAATTTATCTTCGTCTAACTTGACCAACCAGCTGTCGTGGTTTATCACTAAAACAACTTCGTGAATGACAGAGTAACACACACATTGTCTGAACCGCTTGTCCCATTCGGGGTCGCGGGGAGCCGGAGCCTAACCCGGCAACAAAGGGCGGAAGGCCGAAAGGGGAGGGGACACACCCAGGATGGGACGCCAGTCCATCGCAAGGCACCCCAAGCGATACTCAAACCCCAGGCCCACCAGAGAGGAGGACCCGGTCCAACCCACTGCACCACTGCACCCCCCCAGACTAACACCTTCAACCAAAAATATTACACAAAGGAAGTTTGGGAAGTTGCACAAATTACGTTTTATTGATAAATATTTGTAATCAGCACATTTAGTGTCTTGTCCACCGAACTACCAATGGGTGGGTGATCCCCACTTTTCACAGAAACTTTTATAGGGGGATGTTTAACCCCCACGTTTCATAGTGTTATTAGTGTTTAGAGCCGCTGCCTTCGGAAGGAAAGGTCACAGGTTTGAATCCCACCTGCAGCTGCAGTACCGTTATGCAAGGAAGTTACCCTAAATTTCTGCAGTAAAGTTATCCAGCTGTTGTTGCTGTTGTTTGGTGCTGTCGAGTTGATGTCGACTGGCGACTGGATTGTTGTCCTGAAACGCGCTCGGTCTTCTACCAACTGGCTAAGACTTGAAAGTGGGGCATCCGTGGCTGTGGTGACTGTGTCAATCCACCACGTAGCAGGCCTTCCTCTTCTACGTGGACCATCCATTTTGCTGGGCATGATGTCCTTTCCCATTGACTGTCCTCTCCGCATGATGTGTCTGAACCGAGAGAATTGAAGCCGTGTCCTCCGAGCTCCCAGTGGCATCTTTGGTTTGATCTGCTGCAATACCCAATGCGTTTGTTTTCCGGGCTGTTCAGGGTAAACGCCGGATTCTTTGCCAGCACCATAGTTCAAAAGCGTCAATTTTCTTCCTCTCCATCTTCTTCTCTGTCCAACATCTCGCATCCATACAATGTGACTGAGAAGATCATGGCTTGAAATACTCAGATTTTTGTGTATAGAGTCAAAACCCTGCACTTGAGAGTTTGTCCATGCTCTTCATGGTTGTTTTGCCCAGAGCAATTTGTCGTTGGATATCCTAGTTTGCTTGTCACATCTTAATTGATAATTGATCCGAGTAGGCTGAAGTTATCTGCTATCTCTATTTCTTCTCCATCAGGTGTGAAGTTTTCCAGTTTGCTAGTTTATCCAGCTTTATAAAGGGGTAATAACTGTAGGTAACTTAATGCTGTAAGTGGCTTTGGAGAAAATTGTGACTGAATATGGTCGCAGAGTGAGTAGTGCTGTTGTCTCACAGCGCCTGGGTGGTGCGAGAGGACGTGCGTTCGATCCCCGCTCGGTCTGTGTGGTTTCCTCTGGATGCTCTGGTTTCCTCCCACAGTCCAAAGACGTCCTGTTCAGGTTCACCCATAGTGTGTGAGTGTCACGGAGAGAGTGTGTTTCACTGCTGTATGGATGAGTGACCCATTGTAAGTAGTGTATCTCGCAGTGTAAGTTACCTTGACCAGTATGTGGGCTGATAACATTACATAGACTCCATTGGAAGCTGCTTTGGGAAAAAAAAAAAACATCTGCTAAATAAATAAATGTAAATGCAAATCCTGGAAGAGCTTCAAAATGAAGCATGCATCTGTTTGGAGGCTTCTGGAAACGGCTCGTATTGCGCTTTCCGCTCCTGCATCTCTGCAGGCTTACAGCAGCAGTGCCTTGGATTATTGCAGGGAGACGGACGACTCGACGAGTTTCAAGGGCAGTGCCACAATATACACCGACCCCGTGCTCGTTGTTAAGCTGCCGCATCATTAATGCGCTCCTTGTCACTGCTTAAGTGAGTGCGGCGCACAGAAGGTTTGTAAATGAGCTCCACGGAGAGGGAAGTAACCGGAGAGCGTGGAGGAATGAGCTGTTCGTCCTGCCCCGCATCACCCTCCCTCTCTCCGCGCACATGCCTCCTTTGCTCATTCTTGCACTGGGAGTCACACAGTCAGACATGTGAGGTGCAGCTCTTACATAATCCCCATCTCCACGCTCTCATTCGGAGGGGCCCCGCGCGAGATCGAAAAGTAGCCCCCGCCCGTTTCTCGGGAAAAATTGCACGTGAGCATCTTTCACCGCTAGAGGAGCTCGGAAAACAGACCGAAAGCTTCAGTTTGGGATGTTGCTGCGCTCTGTGCATCTGACTGCATTTAAACCGGTTAAATCGATGGCTCTTCTTGAGGCTGATCTCTTCATATCCATCCCCTTTCCCAGCAGACACTGTGTTTCTCATCCTCCTCAGTGCTTTACCTATGAGATGTGATGGTGATGAAAATTTTTGGAAGCACACCCAAATAAAACTTGTGAGCATTTGACATTCATTTTTCCTCATTTAGCTGATGCTTTTTTTCCCCCCCAGAGCAACTTACAATTATTTACTCCTTTATATAGCTGGGTAATTTCACTGGAGCAACTTAGGGTAAGTACCTTCCTCAAGGGCATGACAGGTGGAGGTGAGATTCAAACCCGTGACCTTTCTGTCCAAAGGCAGCAGCACCAACCACTACACTACCAGCTATAAAAGGGATCCATTTCCTCATGAAAAGCCCCCACACAGTCTCTTTTATACAGCTTTGTATAAATGTGGGAATTTTTCTCAAAAAAGATGCCTCTCCACATTGGCAAAACACACACACATTTCCTCTATTAGCCTGGTTATGTCTCTCAGCTGTTGACTTTGCCAGTGGAATAAAGGGCTTTGCGATGCCCATGTATCCACATCATCCTCCTGTCCCACATCTTCACTTGGCAGAGTCATCATTATTAAGAAATCATATTTATCTTTATGCAGTCGGGCTTACATACGCCCAACAACGATGGGAAACCTTTAAAACAAGAAATCCCCGTCCTTATTTCTGCGCTCATGGCCTCGCGTTTTGTTCGGAATATCTATAAATAAGCCAGCGTTTTCAACGCAGAAGCTGGCGGCGAAGAGACTTTTACGACGCCGGGCTAAGATTCGTCACGGAGGGCTGACGGAGAAGGAGCTGTTGCTGCAGACATTAAATTTGCAATATAAAACAACTGAAGTTTGTACAAAGTGGGACACTGCGTTGACAGCGGAGTCCCTGTGATGTCAGCACCTAGAGAATCCACTCATAGCGCAGAACGCAAGGAGAATCGCCGTTTCCTGCCGTACGATGCGGAATTTTGCTCGGCCTCAATTCGCGCCCGTGAGAATTGAGGAAAACAAGCAGAGCCATAAACAAATAAACAAAAGCGAGAGCTATGCTCGGTCCCAGATGCGGACGTCTCTGATGGGGAAGAGCTGAAGCTGGGTGGCGCTCCCTTCGCATCCAACAGGAGGGTGTTGCCATAGCACCTTCTTTCGGCTGATCCGCAGACTCAAAGAGGTCACCTGTCACTCCTCTCGAATCCTGACAGTGGCTTTGGTTCCATTTAAGACGCTGCGTGTGGAACGGGAGGTAGGAGTTGCTGAGGGAGCCCGATTAAGAGCTGGGGGAGCAGAAAGTCATCGGATCGCTGGAGAATCAAAGTGCCACACGGTGTCGTTCACCTGGGTTTGCTGAGGGTATGAGAGGTCCTCCAGCGGTAACACTGCGGTCACCTCCCGAAAAGCAGCGTCAAGCTGAGGTCCCTTCGTACCGAGCGGCGAGTACCAAGCACAAGAATTAAGCGCCTTGTCAACTGGAACTCTTCTGAGAACATCAGTGCCTTTGGTCTCGTTGCACCGCTCTTCATCCAATAAATCAGGCACTCAGCCGAGGATGATTTGTATGCCAACGTTTCCCGCGGGCTACTCGTGACACATTGAACGGGTTTATTTAAATCTGTAAACCGTGCACCCAACTGGTCTACACCCCACATTGATGATGATGTGCTAATAAGATGTTTAAGTAATTCAATACGTATTTCATAGCTTTTAAGGTGGTGAGACAGGACACGCACACGCAAATCAGCACCGGTTTCCTTACTCCTGCCCGCAAGGATTCAGTTAGATTGTATTTTTCGCATCCTTCTTCATTCCGCGAAACTGAGCAAAAGGGTGCTTATATTTAATGGTTATATTAAATAATATAATGTGCGCTTTTTTTTTGTTCGTTAGGTGGCGCTTTTCGTGGCGCCGAATGCTAAGCGATGACTCGGTGGAATTGCTGGGAATGGGAGCGCGGCGCCCTGGTAGCCTGTTGGAAAATGTCCTCTTTTCGCCGTGCTAACAGAGGATGGGTGTTGAAACGCCCAAAGTCTTATCAGCAGACGGCAGAGGCTGAGCTTGGGCACGGGCTGAGGGAGCACGCGATTGGCCGCTTGCCGCCGCCGCCCATGCCGGCACGCGACGCACGGGTTCGGCGAGCGCATCGATGCCCCTCCGGCTGGAGAGGGAACAAGGCTGAGCAGAAATTGATCCAGGGGTGCGAGCAGCTGCCAGGGACAGGCCCACGTGAGGCAGGAGGGAGGCCTCTGATTGCCAGTAGAACCGCTACCTCCCAACCCTCATTTGATGCGAACTTTGCAGATGCAAACATCGATGTAGCATATTGGAAATGGAACACATTATTGGGTTCGCCTGGTCTTCTGTCTCTGTAGCCGCCTATCATAGTCCCTTATTTGCAACAGACTAAGGTACAAAGAAATAGATTTTGAGATACCTTTTTAAGTATCACTTGCAATAATTTTCTCTTGTTGCACGGTTAATGCATTTTAAAGTTAATTTCCTTTTTTGCTTATTCCTCAATGTCCTTATTTCTTCTGGAGATGAGGTTCGGCCATGCCACACTTTTGTACTGAGAACTAGCTTCAGTTAAACTGTTTTTAAACCACTGTGCTGTGTTGGAGTTTCGTCTATTGACGGTTGATCGTGGTCCGACCAGATACTGCACTTGACGTATCGCTGATCCAGAACAGACAGATTTAAGATGGGACCATAGCTACTTTAAAACATTGTTTTTGAGTTCTCCAAAAAAAAAAAAAAAAAGAAAAAGGTTTTTGAATATATCTACAATTTCTAAGTTGTCCAAGCTCCACTGACATGGTATCATTTAAGTTCTGATGTTCAGATGTGTGTTGGGAAACGACTGAAATATGTATAGGAAACACTTTATTTTTAATTATTCGTATTGCACTTTTAGGGGGGTGCGGTGGCGCAGTGGGTTGGACTGGGTCCTGCTCTCCAGGGGATCTGGGGTTCGAGTCCCGCTTGGGGTGCCTTGCGATGGACTGGCGTCCCGTCCTGGGTGTGTCCCCTCCCCCTCCGGCCTTATGCCCTGAGTTGCCGGGTTAGGCTCTGGTTCCCCGCGACCCTGTTTGGGACAAGTGGTTCAGAAAGTGTGTGTATATATATGTATTTCACTTTTATTAAATTTAATTGCATTTGCATTTCAGTTTTTCCCTGCTGGAAAACAGCAACAACCTATACTCACTGCAACATTGTTGACAATCTGTAAACCAACCACAACATAAGCTAATAGTGAAAATCAAAAATATATTTTTTAAAAAACAATACATCCAGGTCTGAAATAAGAGAGCTAAAAGAGCAGGCAAATTCTGTACCTTACACATAATGAAAGCTATATACTGCATATATATCCAAATATAATTTGGTTTTTGACCTAGATCTGGTTTGGAGGTAAGAATACACACATATTTTCAGAACTGCTTGTCCCCTACGGGGTCGTGGAGAACTGGAGCCTACCCGGTAACACAAGGCGAAGGGGACACACCCAGGACGGGACGCCAGTTCGCCACAAGGAACCCTAAGTGGGACTCAAACCCCAGACCCACTGGAGAGCAGGACTGTGGTCCAACCCACCGCGCCACCACACCACCACACCACCACACCCCCTAGGCGGTAAGAATAATCATCATTTATTACGTCATTCCATGTTTACAGAAGAGAATATTGAATTCATATTCAACAAAAATATAGTGCCTACTCTTCAGTATCTATATCTTAAATTTAAAAGAGTATTGTGACATGATCGCATTGCATGTATTAACATTTTCTAGGTTTTTAAAATTTCATTTTGAAACTATCACGTCACATACAAGAGGGGGTGCGGTCCTGCTCTCCGATGGGTCTGGGGTTCGAGTCCCGCTTGGGGTGCCTTGCGACGGACTGGCGTCCCGTCCTGGGTGTGTCCCCTCCCCCTCCGGCCTTATGCCCTGTGTTGCCGGGTAGGTTCCGGTTCCCCGCAACCCCATATGGGACAAGCGGTTCTGAAAATGCATGCACGTCACATACATTAATGACGATGGATGAATTAAAACTTTTGGAGGAGAATAACCACCTCTGATAATTACAAGTAGCAGTAAATTCTACACATTCATTCATTTTGCTGATGCTTTTCTCCAAAGCGACTTACTATCTTAATCAGTTTACAGTTACTTACCCATTTAAACAGCTGGGCAATTCTAGTACAGCAATTTTAGGCCAAGTACCTTTCTCAAGCGTACCATAGCTGGAGATGAGATTTAAACCTACAACCGTTAGGTCCAAGAGTAGCACTACTTACCACTACACTACCAGATGTTCCAGCAGTAAAAGGGACAGCTAGTAGTGTGGTGGTTAGAGCTACTGCCTTTGACTCAAAGGTTGCAAGCTCAATCCCACCTCTGCTGGTAGTACCCATAAGCAAGGTATTTGCCCTTAATTGCTTCAATAAAATTACCAAGATGTAGAAATTGGTCAATAATTGTAACCCCAACCTTGTAAGTCACTTTGGAGAAATGCATCTGCTAAATGAATCAATGTAAAAGCTAAAGCAGAGAAAATGTGCTTCCACACTTGTGCTAAAGCATGGCTTGCAAGCCCCAGGTCAACTGTTACTGAACAACAAGTGTTACTGACATTAACAACAGGCATGCCGGCAGCAGAATGACACACCAGCAAGGTCGACGGAGACACTTTTTGCCACTTGTTTCTAATAATATCAAAGTCTGAAAAAAACACATTTCAATCCCCATCCATGAAACGATTACCCCGTTTGCTCTGGACACAGTGCGGGATTGTGAAAAGTTTGGGAATCGGTCGATGGAGGGCAGAAAGCTGCTATGTTCTTACTGCACTCTTTGCATACCACTTTGAAAGAGAGTTTGATCGGAAAAGGGAAAAAAAAAAAAACAATCAGCAGAAAATGATATTTGTGGAAAAGACCATCTCCCTTCATGATAATCCTTGGTCACAGGCCAACCTGGCTGTTAGCAGATGCTGGCTTCCAAAGCGCCTGACTAATCCCAATTAATGGCAATACACGGCAAGGCCGTCACCACGGCGGAAGCCGCTCGAAGCAGCTGCTTACTGGCCACGATGTGCCGCTTCATTGGAGTTCATATTTAAATTCCAAATTAGCCGAGATCGGTGCACGTTCTTCCAGGGCTCAGCATCCCCCCAACCCCACCCCCACCTCCACCCCCACCCCCCACATCCTGCCAGCCTCCCCGCCTGAAACAGCAACACACAGCTTCCACTCATTACATTCATATGCAGATGGGTGAGATTGCAGAGTTGATTTATCCTTTCAAATGTTTGTTCCCAATATTAAATCTGACTGATATAACCAACGTACTAGGAAATGAGCGAGCAAAAAGAAGATGATGAATACTGGAACTGACGCCAGTGGTGGATGCTAGTCTGTCGATCCAAGAGAGTTTTTTTTATCAGCATTACAAGATCCACAAAAGGGTACATAACCAGACAGGGATGTGAAAAACTATCAAATACATTGAGAATGGAGCTTCAAAGTTTACAGGTTTACACATCAAGCAGCATCAAAATCAATACAATGCAATGAATACAATGCAAAGAATACAATAGAATGTCCAGAGTCATTGCATAAGGTAGGGATCGAAGTCAGCACAACATATTAATTATCATATCAAGTCTAATACATTATTTAAAAGAACGTTCAATTATTTAAACCTAACTCTATTTTTGTGTTATGCGGGGAAATTATTCAATTTTTTTCCATTAGGAGATTGCGTGTCTCCAGCTCGTTAGGACAGGATATTATTTCTACATTTTTATAATGTAGAAATAAATTATTTCTGCATTTTTCACTGTCAAATTCATTTGCAATAATTAGCAGTTGCCCAAGGCATTACACAGAAAAATGTTGGTATATGCAGAAAGACTGCAGCGAGGCAGACCGAAATGCAAGCTAAAATGCATTTCTTGGCTTAATTGCAGCAGTGCATGGAAAAAAATTTTATTTGAGCTTAGCGACAAAGTCTTCTGTGTGCTCGAAAAACAAATGCATCCCCCAGTGAGGAAAAGGAGAAGAACATCAAAAATCCATGATCTTTTCCAGGTTTAAAATTGCATTAGTCGTGGTTCACGTGGTTGAAAAAACCAGGGAATGGACCTGCATGCTTGTGAAACACTTTGTCATATAAATATGGCCAGATCTGGTTTGTAGAAAATAGCTTTCCTCAAAGGGTTCGGATAGGATTCTTGCTACACGACATTTATGGAAGGTGCTGAATCCCATGTTAAGAGCATGCATATGGACTCCAGTGTGAGGGACAAGCAAGTGGTATTTGAGCAAAATATTACCCTGGTGGAGCCTTCAGCCAGAATGTGAGCAGGAGTTCCTACTCTCATAAGAGAGGGTTTTAAGTTTTTTTATTTAATCGGGCAGACTACGTCCTGGAGCAGGTGCTCCAGGTGGAAAAGGCCCAGGTGCTGGTGGGTAAGTCCTTCAGGCAGACAGGGAGGAAACTGCGGGTGTGAAAGTAGCAGGTAGAAAATCACAGCTGAGGACTTCCAACAGGCTGTGTTGAAAATTGTTATATTGTATAATACCAACCTGTTGGCATACAGCAGACAAATTATACCCAAAAATGCTGCGACTGTTTATATCTACATATACAGTATATATTTTTGATGTGAATTATCTTAACATTAAACATCTTGTTGAAACACAGAAGCCTATTTATTTCTCACCTCTTCCTTTCCTTGAACTCCAGAGACAGAAGCACTTTTCATGTGTTATTTTTGGCCGAGGACCTGAGAAAGGTCTACTCTAAGAGCTATTTGAGCTGTCGCGCAACCTACACATTTATACCTACTTCTAATTTCCGCCCACAAAAAAAAGTGATAAAACAGCAAGACTTCTAAAGAAAGACACCATAACACCATACAAGTAACAATAATGCAGCCACACCAGTGACTTGCTATAAACATAGAAGGGTATTTCCTAAATTATTATCGAAGAACTGGGATACCGTAGTAGAGTCGGTGTCGTTTAAGCACAAATTCTTTTACACTGACATAACACACAACGTGATGTGATTAGGATATTGTTGAAAGGCCGCAGCTCCTGGCAGCGAATTGTGTCCCTCAAGCAATGTCAGTCACAGCAGCTTCGGCTCTGAAAGATCTTGAGCACCGAAGGCAAGAAAGAAATAAAAAATTAAAACAAACAATCGTCAGGTGAGGAAAAGAAAATTCTTCTTTTTTTTCTAAAGAAACCCATTGTGGGTTGGCTGGGGGACTCAGAAGTACTGTTTGTTCTCCACAGGACCACATGAGAGAACAACCAGCCCTTCTAGAAACGCTTCATGGATCACTTGTTTGCTCTTGTCCCAGTGTCCTCTCTCTGGGAGATGCTGGAAGCCTTTTTCTAAGGCTGGTGCTTCATTTTAAGGACTCTGCGCCAAGCGTGCTATGAAGTGCACTAAATGCTGAACGCAGAGCGCCATCAATTTTTTTTTCCGCTTTCATTTTCAAAACTTTTCGCCCGAAGCAGGTCATGTATTGTTGCACCGCAGAAAGAATTCCAAGCCCGTGGAGTGAAAAACAGAGAGAAATTATATAAAAGGTTTTCGTAGCCCTTTAAGGGTGTGGCAGTGTGTGTGCTTTATGTGGTGTCTGCAACATGTTTTAAAGGTTCTAACAAAATTTTGTCACATACATGTAAACCTAGAGCACTCAGCTTCTTGGTGGCAGAACAAGAACTCTGACCAGAAAATATTTTCTGACCTAAAGATAGGGTCATGAATATTAAATCTGTAACTTTCAATCTTTGGCCTTGGGACTCCCTTCACTCCTCACACTTATCATTCCAACCAACTTCAAATTGAGTTTTATTGGAGTTATACATTGACCTCTATCAACAAATGTGTATTCGATTCAATCTTTAGCTTTCATGTTGTCTGGAAAGCTGAAACACTAATGTATATAGATGCTGTAAATTGTACCTTTAGTGCAGGGTAAACAACACCCTAGGGATATTTTTGGAAGTGGAAGATAGACTTCAGCTGATAAGTTCATTAGACCACAGTCATTGCAGGGGAATTACCAGGGCACAAGGTAGCAGGGTGCTTAGCACTGTTGTGTTGTACAAAAAAGGCCCAGGTTTGAGTGCTCACTTCCGCAATTGTATCATTGAGCAAGATATTTAGTCCGAACTGCTGCAGTAAAATTTGCCCAGTGGTGTAAACTGGCAAATCATTCCAAGTAGATCAGCATTCAGACCTAACAAAGTGAGTCACCTTGGACGTAGATGCCAGTTAAATGAATAAATGCAGATTTAAATATAGACTGACACTTCAGAGTATGTGGTATGACAGGTTTCACCCAGGGAGGACTAAGGCAGGAAGGTTAGGTGGACCCACAAGTGTTTATAGCACTGTTGAAATGTGCCAGCAAAACCCACATCCAGTGAAAACGTTACAAAATTCACAGGCTGACACCTAGAAAAACCTCTGAAAACCTAGAAAACCTCAGCCTAGCTCCCCAAAAACTAAACATGAACAATCTACCTATCTTTTGAAATATAAATCTAATCTCAGTTAGATACCTGGGATGTGCATACTCAACGTCCCTCCTCAGATCAATCAATCTACAGTTCAATCAATCAATATTTTTTTGTATATACCTTATTGATTTTTCTGTTTTTCTGTCGCGACGCCATGCACCACCCCACTCTCCCCTGCCGCCTGGTACACATTGCACCCAACCCCCATGTTGGACCCACATGGCCCCCCCACGATGCCTTTTTGGGCTGAGGCCGGCTGGGGTTACATAGGCTGCCTGGCCATCAGGCGCTCACTTAGGAACACTACCCCCAGGCCTGGCTCCGGGGGTAGGTCCCGGTGACCCTATTCCGGGCAAGGTAAATGTTCTTTTGTTCCCATTTTCCATAGGGGTTTTTCGGATCATGTTAGTCTGGATCTTCACTCCAGACCTGTTCGCCTTGGGAGACCCTACCAGGAGCATACTGCTCCCAGTGACATAGCTCTGGAGATCCCTAGATCACGCAAGCCCTTCCGCCACGCCAAGGCCCCGATCCAGGAAGGATTCTTGCTACACGATTTGTCCTTTTGGCACTGTCACATGGTTGCCTCCAACACACACTGGAATGGTATGCAGCCGAGAGTGAAGTAGTTGGGATGAGGATCAGCACCTCAAACTCTGAGTCCATGGTTCTCTCACGGAAAAGGATGGCATGCCCCCTCCAGGTAAGGGGAGAGAATTTGTCCCAGGTGGAGGAATTTAAGTATCTTGGGGTTTTGTTCACGAGTGAGGGGAGAAGGGAGCGTGAGATCGGCCGCAGACTGGGAGCAGCAGCAGCAGTAATGCGATGGCTGTACCAGACTGTAGTGGTGAAGGGGGAGCTGTGCCATAAGGCGAAGCTCTCCATTTACCGGTCGATCTATGTCCCTACCCTCACCTATGGTCATGAACTTTGGGTAATGACCGAAAGAATAAGATTGCGGATACAAGCGGCTGAAATGATTTTTCTACCCAGGGTGTTGGGACTCACTCTCCATGGTAGGGTGAGGAGTTTGGACATCCGGTAGGAACTCAGAATAGAGCTGCTACTCCTCCACATTAAGAGGAACCAGTTGAGGTGGTTCGGGCATCTGGTAAGGATGCCCCCTGGGCGCCTCCCTTGGGGGGTATACCAGGCACGGCCAACTGGGACAAGGCCCTGAGGTCGGCCCAGGACCTGCTGGAGGGATTATATCTTGCAGTTGGCCTGGGAACAGCTGGGGATCCACCAGGCTGAGCTGGAGGAAGTTGCTGGAGACGGGGCGGCTGGGCCTATCTGCTCTCCCTACTGCCACTGCAACCCTACTAGGACAACCGAGATAGAAAATGGATGGATGGATGGACCTTAGTGATCAACGCTTTCACAATGCAATGCAAATATTAACACATATCTAGATTGAACAACCATAAATTCATCAAACAATCACAACAGCCATGGAAGCAACAGTATTGTTTATGCCAGTCAATAATAGGGCAAAAAACTTCATTTCCCATAAGTCCTTTCTCTGCCTTTTCCTTCCAAGGTACGTATACTAGTGTTGCAAGCAATTACTTTGACACATTTCCAACACAATTTTAAATTGCATTAATAATTTCCGTTAAGTGTCTTTTCCTTTACACTGTTAGGATCTTCAGAGAGCAATAAGATGGGCTGTCTTTTAGTTTCTCCTGATCTTTTAAGTCAATTTTCATAGGAGATGCAAACCCTGAGAGACCCTGACCGACACAAACCCTGTCCCTGAGCACAAGCACGCCCGAAGCCCCGATCCCAAGCCCCCGGACGACGCAGCCATCCCCGGAACACTGCCCCGACCCATCTGTTCCTGGTTCCCCTGTTCCTTCCCCCTTTGCCTTCTCCTGTGCACTTCTGTAAATTAGCACCGGCAGTAGGCGTGCACCGACCTGGGTCTGCCTCCGTCTGTGCAAGTTGATTTTAAATCTCTCCTTGAATGAAAATAATGCAAAATTTGTATTTTTTAGGGATGGTGACCTTTTCATTGAGGGACCAGGATCAAAAGGAGACATGATTATGATTTCTGACCTTTCACAGATAGCCTGAAAATACCAGGCTGCTGATGACTAAACTGGATGTACGGTTAGATGTGAGCCTGAAAGTATGATTGAGTATTAATGCAGAAGTGAGCAGTTAAGGAAAGTACTAGGGTTAAAAACTCTACCTGGGCTTTCATTTGTAACCACAGAGGATAAACCAGAAGAGGTGTGGGAAAATAAGGCAAGCTGATGATGAGCCACGTTGAGGAGTGCTGGACAGCCTGGAGTGATTGTTTAGTACATGTTGGTAGCCTGGCCATGTGATCAACTGGTGTCCCATCTACGATGTACCCCCTTAGCCTTATGCATAGTGCTTCTAGGATAGGCTCTGGTTCACTTTGACCCTGCTCAGGTCCAGCGGTTATTGAAATTGGATGGATGGATGGATGGATGGATGGATAAATGGATGGATGCGAGAAGGACATACAGTAACAGAGCTGTTCTGGTTTTTACACAGTATCAGCGCTTTCACGTTAAGTAGTTAATTCCACAGCCATCTCCTTGAAAAGTAGTTTCCTGGCGTTTAAATTTTTTGATTAATTAAAACATTTATATATTTTTTTAAGAATTAAAAAATTAATTAAAATTAAATTTAAACTAAGATTATTAATATTTGAAAAAAGAGAATCAACAATTTTTTAAGTTATTAGAGCAATGCACGCCTGAGAAATAAGAATTCACATACGAGTTGGTGCAGAATATGGTCCCCATCTGCAGAAATTCTTGGTTGTGGATCTCAGTCATGCCATTTCAACACTTGTTTTCATCTGGTTCTAAGCTTCAGTCCATTAGATCTTCTTCAGGGTTTTTAATAATCTCTTTTGGACACTGAAATACATTTTAAGTGGTGGATATGAGACTTTTGTAATCAGTACTCCAGACAATTAGTTCTGCATTAGAATGAATGGTCTGGCAATGTCACCAAAGTTGAAAATACACTGTAGGTTTATTTGAGTTATTACCATAAAAAGATCCTATAATTTTATCTCATTTCTCGTACCAGAACTGTGGAAAGATATCTTGCAAAAACCACATTGCATGACGCACTATAATATTTTCAGAAGCGTAGATATCATAAAGCAGCAGCTGTCTGTAACGTGAAACAATGTAATGTGAAAAAATGTGACCAGAAAGATATGACATTTTCACATTTAATTTCCTACTCGTAACCCTATGAAAAAGTGCAATACTTTGTTATGTTATATCCGTCTAGGTCATCACCAACTCATCACGACTGAATTTCATAGTTCCACTGATTACAAGTGACACCAATACAAAAATTATGTAAATAGGTATTGATATGAATTATAACTTCATGTCAACATATATATACTGTATATATATATATATATGTATATAAGTGTGCTTGTATATAGACACACATACTTGTGAAGAGTAAATTACTTAGTGTTTAATGTGTTACAGAGTCTATGTATTACTAACTGGCTGGCAGCAGCAATTATTTTGTGGGGGTGTAAGAATTATTTACTAATTATTAATTCTATTAATTTTGCCATATTGGGGGCATAGGGGCACGGTGATGCAGCGGGCTTGGCCTGTGCCTGCTTTCTGGTGGGTCTGGAGTTCAAGTCCTTGGGGTACCTTATGATGGACTGGTGTCCCGTCCTGGGCATGTCCCCTGCCCCTGCGCCACCAGGCTAGGTCCCGGTTTACCGTGACCACACTCGGGACAAGCGGCTTCAGTCTGTGTGTGTGTTGCCATATCAGGCTAGTTTGTGTGTGCTGCAAACCTTTCCAAAATTATGCTCTTTGGTTAAGCTAAATGTACTTTGCAGAGTGAAGAATAAGCAAGCATGAAGTGAAAGAGTGCAATAAAAGCCTGCAGTGATGGTAAATGAAATGCCTACACCCCTCAGGGCTCTATGCACTGGCGATGCAGGGTTTGGCTCATCCTTCTGGTTCACTGGGCCACCTCAGCCTCTATCTTCAGCGTGCTCACTGCGGATGGGCTCAGTGTTCTCCACTGCCAAAGGGCTCAGAGTGTGTCCAGGCAGCCCCCTGTGATGATCACCAGTGTGACCTCATCAGGGTGGGCACATGTGGCACACAAGAACACCAAGGCGTGATGTAGCCTTGCTCATGTGGGCACTGCTATGTTTTTCGAACACGTAGACAGTGTTGTTGAGGTTGCCGGCTCAACACACTACCGTGTTGGTTGTGGAACCTGCAGTGGAGTGATCGGGAACTGTCACGGCCTTGGTCCAACCGCCTGTAATATTTTGTTTGTGGGCATGTGTGTCTCTCTCTATTCACAAGTGGAGCGGGGAAGACTAACTGACACCCAACTGTTGTTGACCAGCAGAAGAAGGCTGAAAAGTCACATGGCCACCGGACCAGTGGAAACGGGATCTCCTGTGAATCCTGTGTAAAACATTGTATATTGAAATAGTTCATTGTAAATAAGTATGAAGAAACAAGTGCCAGATAGCGGTGAGTGCCATTTTCTTTCATACTTGGTTTTTTTCTGTTTTTCTTTAGGTACAAGTCAAGTTGTACAACTGGTAGTGAAGTGGTTAAAGGTACTGCCTTTAGATTCAGTGATCGTAGGTTCCAGTCCCCCCTCCAGGTGTAGTACTCTTAAACAGGGTACTTACTAGTAAAAATAACTGTAAAAAAACTCCAGTAAAAAGTTGCCCAGCTGTATAATTGGGTAAATAACTGTAACCTTAACATTGTAAGTTGCTTCGGAGAAAAGCAAAGCATCGGCTAAATGAATGTTAGACTCGTCTATTTTTGTTTATTATTTTGATAGGGTCGATACAAAGGGTAGGGTTCACTTTAGCTTGTTGTGTTGGTGTGTCTCACCCCCAAAGAGATGACTTATGAGTTGCCAGTGGTCAATAAAGGAAACTCTTTTGCGTTCTCATAGAATGGGTGCTCTTCCATCTGGTGGTACTTAGTCTCAATAACCTTGTGTTGCAGTCCAACCCTAGATTGGGCTGTAATAGGAACTGTTTGCTCATTCTTGTTAAAAACCAGAATTATTCATTTAAGTACATTCATACCATGTCACTGCGTGAGAAGAGTGCTCCTTAAAAGTAAATTGAATTCTAATGAACTGAATTTTAAATTGCAAAGTATAAATTGTGCTGTAAAGTCATTCTGAGCTCCTCACATACCTGCCATCCAGTGAAAAGCAAACCGTCTTGTTTCTTTGCATAAAAAAAAGTGACGTAGTACATATGTGTGAAACGTTAATATGGAAATGACATGCTGCAAAAATCTAAGATATCAAGCACCATAGGCTACTATAACATAACAATTTTTATTTATTGACTTTTAACATGACAATCGTGCTTTCTCCAAATAACACCACCTAGAGACATTTATTATATATTTATATAGATTATTATACATTGGCCTCATCAACAGTTAGAAATATACAAAACAATATTGTTTTACTAGACATAGTTTCTATTAATATAACTTTGATTTAATTTTAATTACATCTCTTGATTTCTTATAAATATTTCTATTGTTATTTTATAATTCTAATAATAATCATTATTATTATTTCAGTTAGATATGTGGTCAAGTTTCAGAGATCAACAGATTATTGCGGAAAACAGCATACTGCTTCAGATTTTTAGACATTAAGACAAAAACTTTGCAGTTCATACGGACATTCACAGTAACGTTTTACAAAGTACGGTTTTACAACATAGTTGAGAGAAAACTGCAGTAAGGTGACTTTATACAGAATTCACAGAACATATATTCATTGCACATGTTGTTATATATCATTGCAAAGAAATGACTACTTCAACCATATCCCTGTCACTCATAGCTGCCATAGAAGCAAACTATCATTGTCCCTATTTAAATGCAACAGCAATTGTTTGTGCCATTAACGTTTTGTGCTTTTAACTTTACAGTTAAACAGGGGGCAAATAAATAATGAAAGGCCGTGTAAGGTCTGTCCAGAATCATCTGAGACACAGAACCCTGCATAGTCAAATAACCTTACAATAATGTGAAGAAAATAGGTTGGTCATACACTTAAGGCCCTCGTAGTGCTTTTCTCTGGCAGTTTCCCAAAAGCGTTTTGGTCATTTCTACCCTTTGTTCCTGAGGAGAGTTAAGCAGAAATAGACTGATTATGGTGGGCTGTCAGTGCTTCAATCTGTCTCTATGATGGGACTGTGGACTGTTTGTAAAATGTTTGTTCAATTAATTCTGAACAAATGTAAGATACATCATAGTGAATTCTTTTGCGAGAGTAATATTTTGGTCCTTGGCCATCATTTTTTTAAAAATAGAAACATCTTAAAATTATAGCAAAAAAAAAAAAATCAATCACACGTAAAGCTATTTTTTTTTTTAATTAGAAAACTAAATTGCAACAGTCTTTCCCAGGGTCACCCATGCCTTCAGCCTTGTGCTTTCTTAACCCAGTATAAAATCCTTACTGCCCTTGTCCACAAAGAGTCCTCATAAGACAATATGGAATAATACCGCCTGGGAAATTAATGGTGTCACAGAATAGACAAAGGGTACTTGTGTTGTTGATGCAGTAAACATTGCCATTTGCACAGTCCTCGTATCATCTGTTGTTAGAATGTTTCAATTGTCATTTTTTGCATTTGCTTGTGTCAGTAGTACATGAACATCGTTTCATCAACAGTCAATCCTAGTCTATTCTCAAACTGTCTTCACAGTAATACTGACGTTCACATGTACATGGTTTAAAGAGTGTCATTGTCTGCACTGCCTTTAGAGCTGAAGTAAAAATACGTTAGTGTATTGTTAGGAGAACCTTAGAAACGCTAACAGTCAACCCTGTTGCATAACTATCATTACCTTGTGGTTGGGCAGGTTATTACCAATGCAAAAAAGGAAACAGTTATTGGAATCAGGTTGGTCGTATTTTGTTTCAGGAGGTAGGTGGATATTTTATTTCGACATGGAAGTCCTTGGTCTCATTCAACCACGATCATGTTTTCTGGGTGAAAGTGGGCCTCTAGAAAAACGATTTAGATATAAGCTTCTTCGGTGGCAGGGTTGGTGCTCTCTGCCTGTGGTTCGGGACCATTCTCCTGGGCCGTGACGATGGCCAAAGGCTGAATCATTATTCGAAGTCGCTGGAAGAGCAGACACACAATGTCAGCTGTATCAGCTGTGCCTCCAACTTTGGCAGGACTGCACTTCTAGGTCCGCTCTTTCGGACAGTGATCTCTGCAACGATCCCATACTGTATTGTGCATCAGGCTCAACCTCATAACCAGACGTTTACGATGTACATGATCAAAACGACATACTGCTTACAGGTAACTATAAAAAGCAGAGGTACATTGCCTAATCTCTAGTGAGCACTGTTCAATAAGATATTTATGATAAACACAAAGGTTTCAGATATGGATGTACCTCTTTATAAGTGCCCTTGAGTGTGAGGAACATGTAGCCCATGTATCCAGGTATGAGGATCATGGAAGACAGGGCCATTAACCAGCCCACACCCTGACCCCAAGCTGGGAACACATAGTTGTTCAAGGTAAGAGGTACCATTTGCACGGCGCTGAAGAGGAACACGCCCTGAGGGAAAGGACACCAACATGTTCCATGCATATGGTTAATAGACACCTCTACCTAGACAGTCTGCAAAGCCTCAGCAATCAATGGATTTTAATTGTGCTGTTTTAGTGTGAAAGTACTCACGGCCACAATGAGAGGAGTGAATGCCACCCAGCAGAGCTTCCACCACAGGCACGGCTTATAGCCAATCATCTCTTTGATGTTATCGTAGAACTTGTTGACACCTAGCACAGAGACACTTTCGGAACGGCACTTGGGACAACATGCAACGCTTCCATGCTTGAATCTTGGCCTTCATGCTGATGTTATGTCTTTAAGCACAGTACTCATTTCACTTAGGCAATATATTCATGTTTATGAAGACTCTGGCCCACATATGCTAAACATGCCAGGCCAGCATAAACATGAGACCACATTCAGAGCGAATGTGATTCACTGACACTGTCATTTACACGTATAATAACGGTTTTGTTACGGGATTCCAAATTCTAAGGTTGCTGGTCGTTACTTGTACACACCATAGCACCAAGAGATAGAGATGCATTCGAAGAAGACTAGAAACAACAAGGACATCCCACTAGCGGAGTAGTAGTCAAAGAGCTTGAACACATAGATGCCACCCTGGGGACAAAACAGGAGCACAGCACTCAGTAAAGTTACGGCAGCAGAGATGGCCTGACAGAAAGAGACATGAAGGAAAACTGGCTTTGAAAATGCACAAAAAAAAAAAAAAAAAAAAAAAAAATCACATCCTTTTTTTTGGTCATTAACTGGAAGCTTTAACGTTGGCATTTATGTAATATAGTTTGAAGCATATTGTTGCGTAATGCTGTGATTAAAACATTAGACCCTTCCGGGAACCAGGGCCTGTGAACATGATTATATTCTAAGAGCGCATCTCAAGAGCAGGATTCGATATGCAGTTTTACCTGTGTGATGTTTGACAAGCCAATCACGTAGGACACAATGCAGACGACAGCAATGAAGAGCTCTCTCCTTCCTCTCAGCAGCCGTGGAAACTCGTCCACCAAAGCTGTGATGAAACCCTCCACAGTGCAGAACTGTATTATGGGAAGGACAGAAGAAACAGCCCCTTTAGGAGAGGAATTTCAATGCTTTGTTCAAATTCAGCTTTTGTAGCCTGTCACTGCTCTTAAACGCAGTTTCTACATTCGTTAAAAAAGGCTGAGGAGACACGCTTGTTGATCCCTTCATTTATATTTATTCATTTAGCTGATGCTTTTCTCCAAAGTGACTTCCAATGTTAATGTTACCATTATTACAATTACAAGCTTACAATTCTTTATCCATCTATACAGTTGGGTAATTTAACTGGAGCAATTTAGGGTAAGTACTTTACTCAATGGTACTACAGCTTTTAAACTCGGAAGTGAGACAGTCTCTAACGTCTTTCTCGTTTTTGGGAGCAACCTTGCGAAAAAAGAAACTGAGTCAATTTGGATTAGATTATGACGATCCCTATTTTTCAGATCTGTCAGCTTTACTTGAAAAGGCTGGAAAACAGAACATTGACTCATATCTGATGTGTACATTTCCACATAACGAATTCTGCATAAGGGCTGAAGAATGAAGATTTGCAATGTCATTGCGGTGCAGGTTCGTTTTAGTCAACTTTAATGACCAGAATCGAACCTACTGAGGCTTCATCTCATACCTTTCCTCAGAAACTCTGTTTAAAAAACAGAGCTCATTTATTCAGCATATATACTGACAGCTGGAGGCTGTTGGACTGCGATAGTAACGGAAGGGCAATGCTGACATGACTATGATGGTGTACACCCTTTGGACAGGAATTAAAGAGACAATACAGGTACATTTCTGAATACAACGCTTTTTCCACAGCTTTAACACGAAATTCAGAGGCTAATGTTAAAAGCAATGTACTGTTTTGTGGTGTTTTCGTACTGTTCTTAAACTGTTTGAAAAATCTGTAAGAAAACCACTTTTGTGTTCAATTTTTTTTTTTTTTTTAATTAATCAGTTTTAAATAATATACAGATGCTCCTCTACTTACGATGACTCGCCTCACAATTTTTCGAAGTTACGATGGTACGATAGCCATATGCATTTGGTAGAATTCGTACATGGAATTTTGAATTTTGATGTTCCCGCGCTTGCGATATGCGGTATGATACTCTCTCCTGATGCTGGCTATGACGTTAGGTAGGTGCAGTACTGTATTCTTCTTCAACTTACGATTTTTCCACTTACGATGGGTTTATCAGAACGTAACCCCATCGTTAGTCGAGGTTCATCTCTAACGGATCCAAAGTCTAAAAATGTGCATAACTTTAGTGCAGTAATTAATCGGACAGCTAGATGCATAGTAAAACTGTTTCGAGTTAATTATTTAGGGACGCTACTCAAGCCGTATATTCACATTTAGACTCCCAGATACAACTTGCTGGAGCACGTCACTGCTTGCTGTCATTCATACTGCTCTTTTTTCATGTTGGGGGTGGAATCCCTCTGACTGGCGAAGGTGACACCGGTTTTTTGTTGACATTGCACTCATTCTACCGTATACCTTTCATCTACCATTTTACATTTACATTTATTAATTTGGCAGACGCTTTAGTCCAAAGCGACATACATCCCAGCAAAAGTACAATTTATGCATTGTATTAAGAGAAAGAGACACGGCTGCAGACATGTGACTCTCAAGTAAACCTAGTTTGTTACCTGCCGCTTGCTGCACCGATGTTCATTTTAAAAATAAATTTCTTTTTTTCTATTTATCACATCTCACTTCTGTTGATTATATCTCTAGTTATTATAGACAAGGATCTCTGTGTACAGTAATTACTTCCTATCATGGTAATGAATTTTAAGACAATGAATTTGTGATAGAACAGCTTGCCTACTGAAAGTACTTAAGATTTGTGAAGCTAGTGATAAATCCGTTAGTTTAAAAAAAAAAATTAAATTGATTTTTCTGTAATTCCTGATGACAGTACTCAACCCATACAAGACAATCTATATGGTAATTAAATGTTCCCATTAACTCAAATAGTTTGTACCTGACTGTCGATTCCAAGCATAAGCAGCATGGAGAAGAAGAGAACTGCCCAAAGTGGGGATACGGGTAACTGCGTCACAGCCTCTGGGTAAGCCAAAAAGGCCAAACCGGGACCTGGAAGAGAATATTTTGGCATCAAGACTGTGACATAAAAAGATGTGTGTGTGAGCTTGTGTGTTTATATGTGCTTGTGCCGAGCTCTAGGTTCAGGAGCCATTTGCACTGCTATCAGGGGTGGAGGAAATGGTAGCAGCAGTGGCAGCAGCTCAAGCAGCATTTAATCAGCACTGTTCTGGATGGCATTCAATACCCTCGTGAGGATGATTCCAAATAAAAGCAATTGCAAATTTCAGCGCAATTACCAGAAGCAGCCACGTCGGCTATTGGCCTCTTTGTGACATGTGCCATGAAGCCGACAATGGAGAAGATGACGAAGCCAGCAAACATGCTGGTGAAGGAATTGATGCAGCACACAATGATTGAGTCTCTGCGGGACAGACATAGTAAGGATCTGTGTCGTTAAAAGGTATTCATTTGTTTCATTGCTCCTATTTTTCCTTCCTTTTTCTGCGGACACATTTCACTGATCTCCCCTTCCTGCATAACATTTAATGCTAATGTAACATTAATTTAAAGCACAAAGCACTTTGTCTTGAAATTGCTGAATTAAAGCTTCATATTTTCAACATGCTACTAATAATGCACAGCTAATAAATAAATTTCAAAAATGCAAAAGCAATTAAGTTGGAATAAACTTCCTCTGTGTTATCATGGCTCATCTGAATTGTGCTGTCTGACAGTGGCCTACATGCCTTTCAGTAAACACTCTCTAGGCTAAAAACAGAGAATATGATGAAAGGAAATGATCAGGTAATGCAGTGAGGGACTTGCCTACCTGTACACATTATTATTAAAGGTGTTGTAGCTTCCCAGGGCAATCAAGGAGCCCAAGCCCAACCCGTATGAGAAGAAAATCTGAGTGGCGGCATCCAGCCACACCTGACGCAAGAGAAGCACTGTGAGAATAAAGCTTTACACACTGCTGTAAATGTGGATAATGATCAAAAAATATACCTCAGATTCTTTAAGTTTGCTGAATTCTGGGGTAACATAGAATAAAATTCCTTCTTTGGCTCCGGGAAGGGTCACACCACGGATGAAGAGAATGAATAGCATTATGTATGGGTATGTGGCAGAGAAGTAAACAACCTACAAAAAGAATGTCAGCATGTATGAAATATAAATGTAATGTTTTCTATATGGATTCAATATCGTTTACTAATTTGCATCACACATTAAGTGCTGAATGTAGAACAGCCTGAATGTAGAACAAAGGTATAAATAAGTCCATGCATCAGAATTTGAACTGAACCAGATTCATCTCTCATGTACAGTTATACTCCATACTCCCGGGGGGATAATGTATAATGTATGCAAGCATTTTCATTCTCCTTGTATGACAAACTGCAGTTACTGCTCATGATCTAATCTTCATCAGGGGAATGTGATGCTGCCAATCAAATAGAGTGACACAAAACCCTTACCTTGCCTGTCCAGCTAACCCCTTTCCAGATGCAGAAGTAAACAAGAACCCAAGCAATGGCCAGTGTTATTGCGAGTGGCAGTCGGATCTGGCCTGGCTTTTCCAGACCATCAGTCATTTGATGCATATTGCGTCTAAAGGAAAAAAGTAACCGGGGATGACGTTAAAACTGTCAGCTTTGTTTTGCCTTGCTTTTCTGGGGTGTTTATTTTCAGGAATAATGCCAAGTTAGTTCCGTATACTTGCAGGCATCTTATAAAATCCCTGTTTTCATGTACTTTGAAACACATGCGATTGCAGTTCAGAGCAAAAAACGAAATCGGTATCTTACTCCCAGAATTCCGCGACCGCGCTGGTAAGGTTTGAAGTGTCTGTAATGGTGTAATTTGTGTAACATTTTTCTGTATTCCACTCATTGTTACATGATTTCCACGGCAGTTCCTGAAGAGAAAGAAAGGATTAGTTTCTCAAAATGCAGACTGGATGTTGTGAGAATATCTCATTTGATTTTTAATTTTTTTTTTTTTTTTTTTACTCTGCAGTCATTCCCCAGCAGTGAATAACTACCTAAATGAATATTGTACATGGCAGTCATTAAGTAAAATAATTGCTTGCAACAATACTTACTGCAGCAAAGGAATTATACAGGTAGTATATGGCCCAGGCAATGATAACAATATAGTAAATGTTTAGCCAGAAAGATAAAACTGCAGCAGCCAGGCCAACACCTAAAGTGTGCAAAAAAAAAAAAGAAAAAGAAAAGAACACTGTCAATGTTCAATGACAAAATGTAAGTTTAACAGAATTACTAAACAAAGAAACAAACAAAGAAGTACGTGGTGATATTAAATGAGTTCAGATCTTCGGTTATATGTTTATATCGTAATCTGGATTAATATATGAGCTAACGGGCGCAGCATGAAGCAAGAAGAGCATATAGAGCGATCTGCACACATTGGGTCCGATGTCAATGTGCGTTTTATTGCAAGGAATTTTTCGGATTGTCTGCATTTGGCGCTTAATGGCAGCAGATAATAAAATTAAAAAAAAAAAAAAAAACACATACACATACATACACACACACACATACACAATAAAAAGCAAGAAATTGCTCTCATGCGGTACCTTTGAACATCGGCGCGAGCTTCCAGACCCCGAGGCCGCCGATGGACGTGTACTGACCGAGAGAACATTCCAGGAAAAACAAGGGCACCCCCGCAAATATCAGGGTCAAAAAATAGGGGATCAGGAAGGCTCCTGCACAGGGACGAGGGAGTAAACAAACAATCATGTCAAGGTGTTACAATGTAGCAAGGCGCATTTTGTCAATGATCCATGTGACACTCGGTGCCAAAAAAAAAAAGGAAGAAAGGCTACGAGCGCGTTCATGCAAGATGTGATGGGGAAAAACAAAAAAAAAAAAAAGACATCGAGCCTCTTAAAACTCGTAAGCCTTTTTTCACATGTTTTACGTGGCGTTGTTCTGACAGGTGACAAACTAGGCGGGCGCGCGCGGCGCCGCGTCTCAAAGCCCTCGCGCCTGAGGGAGAGGCAGAGACATAATCCACGCGCTGGCCGTGATTTACCTCCGCCGTTCTTCCCACACAGGTAAGGAAATCTCCACACGTTTCCCAGTCCAATCGCGTAGCCCACGCACGAGAGGAGGAAGTCGAATTTGCCGGCCCACGTCTCCCTGTCAGGGATCTCCTTCTTCTTCTGAACTTTCACCACCAGCGTTTTGGGCTTGTCGTTGCCCGGTGCCTCGTTCACCTCTGTTAAGACGTGTCCATCGGAAGTTTTGGTGCCGTTTGTCGCCATGTCTCTGGGTTTCGCAGAGCTCCAGGAAGCCGGGCGACGGATTTCAGAACCGGTCCAGGTGGACAGCAGCTTCGCGGCTCTTCGCGCAACTTTGGCAGCGGATGACGGGCGGAGGGGGGGGGACGGACGGCTTCTGGGGCAACTTGGCGGACAGATGTGACTTTGAGCTGGAAACGGTGCATAAAACATATGACCAATTTCCCCAGATTATGCTTGAGGAAATAGGAAGCGAAACATTTTTGATAAAAAATAAAATAAAAAAAAAAAAAAAAAAGAAATCACACATCATATCTGTTTGTTTCGGTCATGAGAAGCGAGGTGTTTCACCTTAATTTCCCAGCAGCTCGACAGTTCTGCATGCGTTCCTGCTATTGTGCACTGTCGTCTACAAAAAAATATTTTAGCCTTCAGTGAGCTAAAAACCCCGTTTGGAATTATGCCCATTTTAACACGCTGATGTAGACATTCATCACAAGTACTATGATTATACTTCAACAAATGCAATTTCTGCAGTTTTTCCATAGCCTGCTTCAGCCGAATTCAGCTTTCAACCGTTGTCGTTTCCTTATTTTTACTCCTCTTTTGCCAAATGTCATACTAAGCAATATGTCAAAAAATTACCATCAAACAGCTTTTGCCATGTCTCGCAGACACACTTCATTCCCACGCGTGCGTCGCTTGCGCCACCTCCACATGCCTCGTAAAACATTGTCCTATAATTTAAATAAATAAATCCACTGCATTTCCGTGAAACAGCAGGCAGCAGAATGAATGAACTTTTCCACATTTGCTTTTCTCAAAGAAAAACAATGACTGTCGGGCACCCCTTCCGACGCATTGTTCCTTTATTCCCGGTGTATAATAATCGGGACAGCATTTATTTAATAAAAAGAATGATTTCGCTCTGTGCGGTACCCCCCCCCCCCCCCCCCCCCCCCCCCCAGGACGATCTTTTTTAGAATTGTTAAAAAACAGGCGACACCTGACAAGGAAATAAAACACTACAATGAGCTCAAATTTTTACGCATCAGGCTGCCGGTCTTACTTACCCCCTAAGCGCTCTGAATGGGTGTTTGAACAGGGTTAGCTGCGTTTTACCTGTTATATCTGCCTATGAGTTGAGCCAAAGCGGTCCTATCTGCGATCATACGTTCCTCCAGCGGCACCAGGTATCCTACGTCTTGGAGAAAGTGTCGGAGCCTCGGAGATGTCTAGGATTCCTGCACTGCCCCGAGCTGTCTCATCTACTGAAACCCTTCCGAAAGACCACCTTGAGGAACAACGGTCAGTGAAAGTGGAACTCACCTGGGAATGATCAACCCAATTCGGTTCGGGCGATTTCAACATCCGTGGCTATGCCTTGAAGTTGCAAACTCTCCGTGCGACGCGGATCATGCAGAATATTTCATCGTTGGCGGACAATAAGTTGGGAGAGACGCCAGACAGGTGCGCGCCGTGATGCCGCTGTCCAACGCACAGCGGTGCTGAAGAGATGGGAGAACCAGCTACGCGACGGAGCAGCTTCGCCTGGTTTCACCGTCTTACATCAACAAACACAAACGTTACTTGTAGCACAAATCCCAGCGCTCCTCCACATAGCGTCAATGTCATCTGAAAGTCGACCCTCCCCGTGTACAACATACCCAACACTGAGATCACAGCGGGCTGCGCACTCAACTCCTTCCTGCCTAAACGCTCCGTGCGGTTTGGGGCTTTCGCGTATTCGAGCTACTTTTTCACTTGATTTGCTATTAATGGAGAGATGAATAATTACTACAATACGATTTGACTCGGGACCCTTCAAAGACCCACAAGTTACCCTGATGACCCTCAGGGCGTTAGCTCAGTGAGGGGGATGTGTTGACAATTGCCTGGGCATTCACTTTGGTTCTAGGTGTAGGGAGGAAACTGACTGAACCTACAAATATTTTCAGAAACAGTATGCATTGATTGTCAATGATACATAAAAAATTAAAGTGTTTTTTTTTTTTTTTGTAAGTTCTGAAATCATGAGGTAGAAAAAAATGACAAAGGCATCGGAGACAAGGAAGACGCATGTGACGCACAAGAACACGGTACAATGATATTTCAACCGATTATTTACACACACACCCCCGCCCCTTTCGGCACACACCCCTTCCCGTCTCTTAAAACACACACACACACACACACACACACACACACACACACACACACACACACACACACACACACTTTACCTAATCTGCACATTCCTGTCCTCCAGAACCAGCGTCGGATGCACAGATTAAGTAGAACGTAGGTTTAAGAAGCACAGTAAAATCTATTAAAATATATTAAAAAAAAAAAACCTAAAACAATTGCTAGGAAATTAACAGAATTAACTCAAATCTCCTAACTAACGTGATGAAGAGGGAACCCATCTGTTTTAATTAAAAAAATGTTAAAGGCGCTCTGTGATCGTTGCTTTATTTGTCTGGATCAAAAAGTCATTGTAACTCAACGGACAGGATCGCACGTGCAAATAAATGTTGAGATAAACAATATAACTTCTTAGCGGAAGATAAAGAACGTCGGTAAAAGGGGAACTGGATAAATAAGTACATGTAGGGGTTATGTTAAATTCCAGGATTTGCAATATGAACCACATGGGCTCGTAGCCGAAAGCACCGCTGTACCGAAGGTCTTCGCTATACGGAGATCCGTTCGTTATACGATCTTTCGCTAAACGCAGCACATTGCGCACATATCGGCGTTTTAGAGCAGCGATCGTCTGTCTCACTGTTCAGCAAAAACCGAAATAAAGATTATATTTATATGAAACATATATATATTTATCCATTTGTATATATTTAGGAAAATATTGTAGATGTACCGTTAATTAGCTGAAAATAGTTTCAGGCGATACAACTAGGAAAGTTTGCGAAAGGTCCACAACCGGCTGTCTATATTTAAATATCCAAATAAGGCTTGTGGTGTTAGTAACCCATCAGCACCACACACACATGCACATATACACATACATAAATACACACATACACACACACACACACACACACACATTTTCAGAACCGCTTGTCCCATACGGGGTCACGGGGGACCGGAGCCTACCCGGTAACACAGGGCGTAAGGCCGGAGGGGGAGGGGACACACCCAGGACGGGACGCCAGTCCGTCGCAAGGCACCCCAAGCGGGACTCGAACCCCAGACCCACTGGAGAGCAGGACCGTGGTCCAACCCACTGCGCCACTGCGCCACCCTACACACATACACATACACATATATACAAACATACACATACACTTTATGGTGGAAAAAAACAAACTAACTGAACTTAAGAATCACACGTCTGCAACTATGTCTCTCTTTCTGCTAATGTAATGAACACATTGTATTTTCGGATGTACGCCGCTTTGGAGAAAAGCATCTGCCAAATGAACAAATGTAAATGTAATACACACATACACAGATAGACACATACACACAGTTCACCCTCCTACACACACACACAGTCATTTCCAACACATTCAGCACAATTGTGGCTAATTGGAGAGAAACTCTACATCTGTCTTGTCAGCTGTATGGAGCGATATGACAAGATACAACCAGCATGTTGTATATGACTGACATCAGAATTAAACTATACGCAAAAAGGTCAGTGAAGTCATTCAGCCCATCCTTCTCTCCATCTGATATTCAGTAACTGTCAGCTTTAGAAATGTTAGTGCTCATAATCTAAATTATTCTGAATACTCCAGAATAATATCACATCTGAACCCCTGCAACAGTCAACTAAGTTTTCGTTTTTTTCAGCTGTTACTTTGCAATTTAACGTCAGATTTAGCTTGAATGTCACATTTTGGTTATTCCATTATAATTTACTTGGTTGTAATTGTGGGTTTGTGTGTCGTATGCACTGTAAAGCTCAGTAGCCCTGATCAGTTGAAAGCAGCCAGTCTTTGACTGGCATATTAAAAATGGTCAGTGTCTGTGTTCAAAACATTACAGACCATAATTGTAATTTAATTTAGCTTAATGCAGTGTCTTGGTAATAAAAGCACAGCCTATTTCTTAGAGACTGATTGTCCCTGGAACTAGCAAGTGCTTAATAAGGCTTAACATTTAATTGACAATGATATTCCACTGAAAAATGAGAGAGCATGTCTACAGATGTGTAAAATCTGTAATTGCAATAGCAAATGAAGTCTTTAACCAGCCTGGTTGTCTGTTAAAGGTGTCCCTGAGTTGCTTTTTTAAAAGATGGAAAGACTGAAGCTATGCTTACTGATAGAGACAAGCACGAGTTACTTTGTTTAAGGTTCATTTATTACAATCCGGTAATGCAGAGATGTTTCCAGCATGCCACAGCGAACCGAACCTGCCATTAAGGTTATTTCTGGGGAATGTGGACAACCATCCGGTGATCATCTGTCTTGGTGCTGAAAGGAGTACTTTGCTTTGCCTTTAGAGAGCATAATACAGATGCACATTATATTCATCACTGCAGAAGTCAATGTTTCTTCTTTGAAGTGTGCATACATGTATGTGGGATAATTTGCCCCGAATTTGGGCAACACTTCTGCCTCAAAAAGCGTATCAAGGAAATGGTTATGCAATGTAAATTTTCTTGAGGTGTAGTAGTATTTTTGGATGCATCGTGATACTGTGGACCCTTTTCTGTAAGTATATATACTGCTGACATTGAAACCAATGTTGCTGAATATGGAAAATGAAAGCCTTAAGACCCATGGAAAAGGTTCAGAGTGGAACCTTTTCCATGGGCCTTAAGTGACAACACATCTCAGCTGGAAAGTGATGGAGGTTCACACAGCCAGGGACAGAGAAATCAAAGCAGATGGAGAGCAAATGAGGGGTGAAATAACCTACCAAACAAGATCACAGTAAATTTAACACTTAAAATCCCATCTGGTTGATGTTCCCCAGGGTTCTGGGATCTGAAACATGGACACCTGTTTACAGACCGGCAGTGATATGTCGGGTGCATTGTGGATGCATGTGAATTGACTGGTCAGTAAATAATTTCGAACTTTGCGGCCGCGGATACTAGAAATGTCGTACCACTCCTTTCGATCATTCAGCAGCCATAGCATCAATGTCTACACAAGCAGAGCTGAGGTGTTAGAACCCACTTTTTGTCAATATATCACACAAGTGCACACACTTGAGCAGTGGTAACAAATAAGGCATTTTTTCATTTTAACATTTCCTTAACGGGGGGGTGGGGGAGGGAATGTGGCGAAGTGGCGCGGTGGGTTTGACCGGGTCCCGCTCTCTGGTGGGTCTGGGGGTCGAGTCCCACTTGTGGTGCCTTGCAATGGACTGGTGTCCTGTCCTGGGTGCGTCCCCTCCCCATCCAGCCTAACTCCCTGTGTTGCTGGGTTAGGCTCCGGCTCCTGGCAACCCTGCATGGGACAAGTGACTTCAGACTGTGCGTGTGTGTGTGCGTGTGTGAGTGTGTGTGTGTGCGTGTGTGAGTGTGTGTGTGTGCGTGTGTGTGTGCGTGTGTGTGTGTGTGTGTGAGTGCATTTCTTTGACAGCCAATAGAATAATGATCATATTACCCAAACGCTCTAACAACAGTGGACTAATAAGCATTAAACTGGGAAGAAATGATTTAAAAAGGCAGTGAAAGAACAATGAAGTAACTCAACAGTACTGTTATTACCCATGAAACACAGTGAAACTACAAGTTGTAGCTAATGATGAACAAAATTCCAGCAGAAGCAAGTCACACACTTTAAGACTTCTGCAGCAGGATGCAGAACTTAGACAGAAAAGAAATCCATGGTTTGTATGTATAAAACCTGTAAAGTGACAGTTAGCCAAGTAGGAGCAGCTGCGAAAGGATGACACAAAGCTGTGTGGATGGAGAACCACTGGGTTCTCATTAATGATGTCGTCCTCTTTTGTCATGACAGTTCTAGTGGCAGAGACATTGTTTTTGGTCTCAGCACATTTGCCTGAGGAGAGTGCACTGTGAAGGGTGCATGGCGGTATTCATACTCAGCAAAACTGGACTGACAGTCTTTTATTGCTGCCCATGACCTCATTATGTGAGTCATAAATAGCAATAAATGGAAAAGCGCCTGTCATCATTCAGACGGATGTGCTCTTAATTAGCAGCGAAATATTGTAAAATGGTACTAAACTAAAAGGAAAAAAGTAAAGTATATTAATTCAGTCAGATATCAGAAATTTAATCAAATAGTGGTTAAGGTTGGGAATAAAGCAATTCTTTCTAGGCGCCCTAAATCTGAGAGCTGAGGACTTGCCGAGGCTCCTTCTGCCAGCCTGCCCGTCGCAGGGAGCCGCTCTCAGGAACTTGAACGAGACGACAGTCCGCTGTAAGACGTCCATAACCCTGTACGCACATACATTCACACCCAAAAATGCCAGCAAACTAGAGAAGCCAAAGGAAACTCACTGAAACACAAGCTGAACACCAAAGATCTTCAGGGAAAGAGGTGGGGGCTGGACACACGAACTTCTGATAGAAAAACCTTTCATTTTCGGAGCACAGACGGACAGATGATCCCTTTCCCAGATCAAGAATCTCATTTTATCAGCTGAGAAGACTAGCAGACCATCTGATGCTCTACAGGTCAACATTGGGTTAAAACATCTATTCTTTTTAACCACTCCCCGATCCTTTGATCTGTCTTTTAAATTTATGTCATTAATATTTTGTAAATAATGTTGGATTTTAAGGCACTACAGGACTCACACTTTGTGTACTGGCCAAAGCTTTAAGAGATCAAAAATACTGCAAATTCATAAGCATGATAACGCATCATTCATGTGATAATTTCGAGCAATGCATATATTGCATTTATTATATGGTGAAGAGTTCATCATGGGATTTGTTGCTTCGATTACAAAGGACGTTAAATGTGACATAAAGCAGGAATACGAATACAGCTTATCGGCTCAACATTTTGCCGTTTCGGAACAAGAAATGAATGCGCATTTCTGTCCTGTTCCGTCTATTTCGTATTGTATTATCAGTAGAGTATGTCATTTTGGCGCGTGTTTCTGTCATTACGCAGTATGGATGAGATTTGGTTATGAAATATCATACAGAGAGGTGATTTAGATCAGGAGTCGGTGCTCTTCAGCTGGAAATGTTCTTGAGGAAAACAAGCCCCTCACTTGCATTTTTCCACCGCGCATCTGCAAACTGACCTAGATTTGGATGAAGCCAGAGCGCACACACGTTTGTCTGAAGGCTGTTTGAGGCAAACGCTGCGGAGAGGTTCAAAGACAGCTAGACTGAGAGTGGGTGGGGGGCAGCCCTCCCACCCCACCCCACTCCACACCATTCAGCCCTCCCACCCACCCATTGGCTGGCACACATCGGCAAGCGGAGCACAACTAGACGATTGTGCGGAGAGCGCTGGCAGCCTGCAGACACCGCAGGAAACCAGTCTGCTCTGAGCAATCGGCTCACATTAACCCATGGGGACGCTGCACGACTCTGATTGTTCGTCCAGGCCGGCGTGCGGGACCCTCTCCGCGTGACGCACCGGCAGCCCCATCCCCCCTTTCTCGCCGTACGTCCATGTCCTACATCAGCCACTTAACATTTCCTCCATTCTTCAGAACTGAGCTTGTTTGTTTTATTCTTAAACACTTAAATGACATATCCAAAGTATTTAACTCATTAGGAAATCCAGCCCCCCCCAACTCCATCTAATACATTGTGACTAATTTTCTCTAAGGCAAATATTGCATTATTTCCCATTATGGTGGTAACAGCTGAAGTACTTGCTAACATTTGTGACATTGCTCCTTAGGGTATTTAAATGGTTATAATTAAGAACAATATTAGTCACATGCTTTCCGCGTGAAATTGTTTGGAACGCATAGCTGTTTTTCTGCCGCTCCTGTTCCTTTTCGCAGGAAAGCCGTATATTGATCCTACCCCACTGTGGATGATGAGCCTGTGAGGGATTTCAGGAGTCATTCCCAGAATCAGGGGTCTGGCTGTAGTCACTCATACGATACAAACTAGGTGCACTGAGTTTGGGTTGGAGAGACGATAGAAACCAAGGGCTGATTTTATAAGAACAACTGGAATGACACATTTGAAGAATCATCCAGTAAATGATAATGGATAAACATGCATTTATATTAATTACATCTGGTTTTATCACGTTGTGCTCAGTAACCATTGCGTTACAGAATTAAGTTAATTAAAAATAGAGTATTACCAGCACGTATTAATTTTTAAATTGTATATTAACCATTGTTACTGTGAAATCAAGTACACTTCTTACATTAGGTGAGAAAAATATATTTAGAAATTTGTGGTAATGACCTTTATACTACGTTTATTCATTTTCTGTATTCTTCTTTAAAATAGTTATTTTCTAGCAGTGATTTCAGTAATTGCAATATTTTTGTCACTATTTTGTTCCGTCATCAAGTTTTTATATATACGAATCCTTCTGCAGTGCCCTTTGGAATAAATATAGTTCTCAATCACTCACTTCATTAATTCATTTAAAGAATTTATGAGGAAGTGATTTTTTAATTTCAAAAACTGAACTAAAAGAATAAAACCCAGTAGTAATGAGCTTTGTCAGCAAAACATATGACCAGCGAAATATATTCAGCTCAATATTTTCATCTTATTGCTCAATTTTAAAAAAAATTCTGTACTAATTTCAAGTCAGCCACTTTTATGATGATATAACTGGATGGACAGCATAACATCTGACCATACTGCACCTTGTTTAATATCAAAATATGTCAAAGACATGGAACCGTACACGTCGTTGATGTCAACATGAGGTTGAGAGGTTGGTATCAAAAAAGGTTGGTGCTTTAAATGAGTCTTCATTTGAAATTTCCCTTAAGTTTCCAGTGCTACGCTGGATGGGTAACACGTTTCTCCTTCACCTGGAATGTTCCGGAAGCAAACTACAAAGTGATAGGGCTAGAGTATGGGGATTTACATAGCTGTAAAATTTATCAATGTGTTGCTAGGCAACAGCAAAGTCAGACTCAGCTCTGTTGTTCCCGTCTCTCGCCCCTGCGGGATGGCTCTATGGCAGCCATTGAAAAGGATTCATTAAGTTTTACAGAAACTCCATTAAGGGTTGTGATTAGGGTTCAGATTAGAGTTCTAAGGTTAATTAAGATTAATTTAATCCCTAAAAAATTTCCAGTGCTTTTACCGTACATTGAAGCTCTGCTGCACTTCGTGTCTAAGGTCTTGTAGTATACAAAGATTAATCTAGCTAATTTTTCACATTTTCAGATGATCCTAATTATCCAGAGTTTTTGGAGATAAATTACATTGCAGAATTTACGGGGTTCTGTGCGAAGATCACCAGTGCTGGTATTTACATTGATGTGTGGTTCTAGTATCTGGTATCTACTGTACATTCGGCACATTCGGAAGTCTATTATAACATTTTACACAAACAGCGTTGTACAAATCGAATGATTCAATTCATTTTGCTTAAAGCACAACCTACAATCTGAAAAAGTAAAAAGTAATGTTTAAACTTGACTTGATAATTGTTAAAAAAAAACTGATACAATAAAATAATAATTATCCATGTTTGACACTGAGTACTCTATTTAAAATTCATTTGGGAAATTATTCATTTTAAAGGTGAATACTGTAGAAAGATTTTTGCAGCAGCCCTCAAAGAAAAGAGATGGTCAACCCTGAAACACACCATCCCGATATTCCTTGATCCCTAAGAAAATCAGATCATTACAAACGTTTTGAAAGTGCTGTGACAGACTTTAATGTGATGTTTAATTTCTTTAGGTTTGTCCCCTTATTATTAATAGTTTGAAGCAGTAGTTGATGTACTGGTTAAGAATGCATTCTTTTAAAGTCCCAGAAGACTCCTCATTGTATCCTTTAGTAAGGCACTTAATTCAGATGCTGCAGTAAAAACACCAGCTGGATGAAATTAGTGGGAATAAGCCCACTGGGGAAAAATCTCATCAAAGAATGTATACCATAATTTTCATTGTATCGTTCATTGTTTCATTGCATCAATGTATTTTTTAATTATCACATTATAAGGTATAAGGATAAAAGCGCTTTTTTATAGCTGAGAGAGTAAATAAAAATGTACTGCCTCGGCTATAAGACTGCCGTCAATTTGCATACTATGTGATTACGAGTTGTTAGACGTGACACTGAGACGGTTAAGGAAAAACGTTTGATGACTTGTGTAATGCAGCACGAGGGGTGCAGTTGCCTGCAGTCTCACCTCCAATATTGTCCCTACTAATCCCTGCAGTCACCGTGATCACTATGGTAACCAAGCGGATGGCCCGCAGCCCAATTTTTGCCATGCCACCATTTAGAGAACAGCCAGTGAGGCTAGGAAATAATGAACCAATGAGGCGACAATCAGAACGAATATCCTGCCTCTTTGTTGTTAATATTAATGAGTTCTTCCCTAAAATGTGTTTCTGTCTTGATAAGGCAAAGGAAAGATTGTGATCTCTGTTTAAAGGTGTCAATTCAGAATTCTCATCCAAAAAAAACAATTCCCTCCGGATCAGGACCAAGAAAGTTCAAATAAAGAGAATATTTAGTCTTTGAACCCAGAGGCAAGAGGCAAAAGTGGCAAGCGACACACACGGATAATGCACCATATAACATGATTATCTGAATCTTGATAAAAGCAGAAACAGCAACTGAGAAATATTTTACTTCCACAAAACAGAGATTTTTAATACTTTTTTATCGCAGTAATGCCCTCTGTCTTATTCGTTTTTAATGATGGCTTCACTCGGACAATTCTAAAAATACTCTGTATAGTCTGTCACTGGATTATCTTTTAAATTCAACTCTATTTGCATAACCAAAGTGACATGAATACACAACGAAGAATTAAAGTATCTTCATTGTTTATTAAAGCAACAATTTTCATAATATTTCAGCTATGCAGTTCACTTTTTACATTAAACGCATTATTGCTCAGTGGATCACTGTACACTTTATTAATTTTGTGGACACCATTATACAGAGATAATTACATAATTTGCTTTTAAATATTTTCTTTTGAAGCCACTTTCACGTGAGTGTTACCAGTCACACAGCAACTATATTTAAGTTCTTTAAGAATATGATATCATAGGCCATTTTGAGACTTGAACTCATAACATTTCACTTCCTAGTCCGACCCACTCAATTCTTTGCCTGTTACTATGAACCAATGACGTGTCACAGATTTCCTTTAGTGTAATATTAGTGCCGTGACCGTTATTATCGTTGTCTTTGCTGAGTTATTTTTGTGCGATGTTTCTGTTACGTAAGATAAATTTACGCCCTGAACAACTAAGTGGAAAAGAAAATAGATGAATAGATTAGCTACATCAAAATAAATGTAAGGCTCTAAAGGTTGCCAGCGTAATATTATCTACTTCATCTGTCGTGCATTTCTCCATCAAAGACTTGCAGTGGTCTTATCTTAACACACTGGAGATAAAATACATAATTCAAGTTATGCTCTGATTCGCAGAACTTTAAAAAAAAAAAACTCTGCACACATGATGAAACTGGACCGAATAATTCAGCAAATTAAATTCACTCACGTGTAAAAGACTAACGAGGTCTCTGCTTTGTTGTAGTGCGAAATTTCTGGAAACAGGAGCGCAAAATTGTTCAACTAATGCATTTTCCATTTATTTCTTAACCTCGTTTACCACCTCACACTAAACCAGTTATGAAGGTCAGAGTAGTAATGATATATTAACTGTGCAGTCTATGAGTAAAATTGTCCTTTGGCTGCACACTGACAGCTGTTTTCTTTGTTAATTGGTCTGGTAACATGGCGCTTCTTTCTTGTTTCTTTGCGGGTAGCCACAACTTAATCTTCGGACATGTCATATGTAGCTGAAAATTAAATCTGTGGCATAGCCTACAGCAATGAGGTTTTTAGTATTTTTCAGCACTGAATAACCTCATAATACAGCCAACATTAATTAGTGGCATTATGTCAATAAAATAAAATAAAACAAAATAAAAATAAAATAAAGCAACAAAATAAAATGTAAATGAAAACGTCCACTCCTTTCGATCCATAAGCGTGTGTTGATTTGATGGCCTCATCTTATGAAACCTTGTGAGATTTGAAACCCTGCAGATGGAGTCATGCAAATCCCGAATGGGATCGCTTGACACACTTTGTGATGAGATCGGTAAACTTTAGCTACCTCCCTCAGGTCAATGATCAGCTGCCTGTGTTTCTTTGTGCCTGTTTAAATGAAATATTTTCCTATTTAAGTCAAATATCGTGTTTTCCATGGATTTCCCAGTCTCACAGTGAGTTAGTGAATGTGTTTTCTGATGTATTTGGTTAGATTTAAGATTTATATGTTTGTTTACTTTTCTATCTCATGATTAAATTTGCTATTGGATATTTTATCTAACGCGGGAGATAAAACAAAGTTGAATATTTATATTTATGCCAAAAATATGCAAATTTTTCGGTGAAATCTTGCAAAAAAACCTACAATACCTTAAAAATATGCATATACAACTTTACAACTTTCACCCTATGAAAAGGCAGGAGTGATCAATGTTTTATTCCTCATGCAGGGCATGGCAATCTCTTGAATAAAAACAGATGTAGTATGGATATAATAATACATACAATAAAAAATATATAATGTGGTATTAAGATGAGATGCTTCACTAGCATCAATTGTTGTATAAACCACACACACACACACACACACACACACACACACACACACACACACACACACATTTTCAGAACCGCTTGCCCCATACGGGGTCGTGGGGAACCGGAGCCTAACCCGGTAACACAGGGCGTAAGGCCAGAGGGGGAGGGGACACACCCAGGACGGGACGCCAGTCCGTCGCAAGGCACCCCAAGCGGGACTCGAACCCCAGACCCACCGGAGAGCAGGACTGTGGTCCAACCCACTGCGCCACCGCACCCCCTTTGTATAAACCATTACAGCATTAAAAAATTATGACTGTTGTGGTGCCAGAACAATTAATTCAATTCATCATTGGTATACAAATGCTTGCTAGACATTTTGACCTTTCAGAGAAGGTGCCACCTTTGCTTAACAAAGTCACCGTAACAGTGCACTGCTTTGTCTAGTTACCATCATACAGGAGTGAAAAAACAAGAATTTTTAAAACAAGAAAGAAATGCACAACATGCTGTAATGTTTTTCTTATGTTAGTAAAAAATCCCCAGTTTAAAAAAATGAATGGTGTAAAACAGTAAGCCTGCAGATAAGTAAATACCTCCTAAGTAATATTAACTAAGCCTTCATTTGTGTTCAAAAGACTAAAGCTTTCACTACTATTTAACTACTAATGATGGTGCATTCATGTTCACATGACAGCTTTCTTACACAGTGAGGGATAACAGTATAAATTTGACCATTCCATTGATGTGAGCTATTGATGCAGGAGCTTGCCTTGGGTAATGTACATTTGGAATGAACTACTGAGGTGTAATCACCTGAGCATTACCGTCGCTTTTACAGGAAACAAGAGTGACTACCTGAAAGTAATTATGCTGAGTGGTATTTGTATATTGATGCATTTGTAAGCGAACCAACCGAGAGATTTCAATAACCGCTAATCCTGAGCGGAGTCGCGGTGAGCCGGAGCCTATCCCAGAGACAAGGCTGAAAGTGGGCACACCTTGGACGGGGTGCCAGTCCATCGCAGGGCCACAACTAGTCACTGAGGCACACAACTGGACAAAGCTACTGGAACAATCACAGGGCACTACAGTTGGAGGCAGGGTTCAAACTGGTAACCTTCGGAGCCAAAGGCAGCTGCTCCAACCACAATGCTACCAGCCACCCCTATTGAGTAAAATATCATATCAAAATGTATATTTTCTGTTGCCACAGTTTTACAAACAAATTACATTTTTCAGACGAAAATGAAATTGCTTACACACTGCAGAATTACACTGGTCTATAGTCAGTCTGAAATACCAAAGGGAGCAGTGTACACCTTGAATGAGATGCCAGTTCAGAAGAGGGCAGTCTCACACACACACACACACACACAGACATACACAAATACACGCCAAGGACACAGAAAATTAATATAAAAGGTATATTTTAACTGTGAGAGAAAATTGGAACACCACGAGGAATCTATTTCAAACCTGAACACATGCAAATTACAGCTCAAGAGCTGTGGAGTACAACTGCAACCATCTGCTCCACTGTTCCTCCCCTTACATGTATTATATTTGTTAAATTACTCACACGTTGAAAATAACCTGCTGTTCTAAGAAGGGGCATACAATCCTTCTCAGTCACCATATAAACAAATACAAAAGATTATTCCAAACCTTGTACTGTCTGATAGTGTAGTTAGATGTCACTGCCAAACTGATCCTGCAAAGTAGTTAAAATCAGATATCAGAGAAAACTGTGAAACCTGCTTTGTCATTACCAATACAAGTTAAAAGTCATACCTTTTGGTGTAACTAATGCTCCACAGTTTTCAGAAACAAAGAGCTAATATTCCGTAGTATCAGAAAAAAAATGCATTCTGATGCTTGTTTGCATTGTGATATACTGAAAAAGGCAGGCTTTTTATTAGCCATGACCAGAGCAAAAGCCAAATTTATGAGGATGGAAGAGAATATGACTGACGAGGAAAGAGGACAGATGATGGTGAATAGCATATCCCTTAGTCTTGGCTAGGAAGAAGGGCGATAGGGCAGTAACTTTATGCTGTGAGCGGATTAAAGAAGGATTTTTAAGAAGTGGCGTTATTAAAACTTGGATTCAGTGTACAGGGCTGTGGGGAGGGAAGGGGATGGCCATGAGTTCAAGAGGGAATGATTCTAAAAAAGACATGCTGGCATGATGCACATCTTGGCTAATGTTTCAGCATTAAGTCAGGGAGTTCAGTGTCTCAGTGTTAGTATATTAGATATGTACAGTTAGTCCCTGACTTACAAACTCTTGAGTAAATTTTCAGTGACACAATTTTTTACTGGTAAGTATTTAGTATTTTTATATATGAAAGAAAGCTAGCACATCAGTCCAAATGGTGTTCCAAAGCTTCACCTGATGCACTTAAAAATGGTGAATGTTCAGCACTGCCCGAAGTTGAACTGTGGCTGTCTTCCTTCTTGCTGCTGGAACCTACTCAATGGGAAAGGGAGACAATCTGTGGTTAAACTATGTTCCCATACAAAAAAATCCTGTTGTTGCCACCCCCCCTTACAGAACTCTCTGGGTTGACATTTATGTGTTCATGTATTCATTTAGCAGACATGTCTCCAAGGCAACATATAGGCCAGTGTAAACAAAAGAGTGTTTCATCAACAGACAAGTTGTAGATGCCCATACACAATTCTTTAAGTACAGTCACTTTAGTCTAGTACTTCTGTTTTGTTGCCATATATTACACAAGTAGTTGCATATAGAACTGATGAAAAGCCCCTCGGCAAGAGTAATAGGTAAGGAATATTACTGTGTTAAATTAAAATATCTTGAGAAAATAAATATACATGTAGGAGCAATGCCACTCATGGTCACAGTCTGTAAGGACCTCCTCTTCTTCCTTCTGTCCTCTCAGGTTCCAGTCCATGGTTTTGGGACTCAATCCAGGGCTCCCCTTGGGCAGCTCTTGCAGCCTCCTCCGAGCCTCACTCAGGAGCAATCTCTGCACCCGACTTGGGCACAGGTGCAGGGATAGGTTGATTTTCAAGAGGCTGCTTCAATGACAGTAGACCGCTGTCTACCTCTGTGGTAGAGTAGGGTACGGTCTGGAACGAGTCACCCAGATGGACCTTTCCTCTACTGGAGCTGAGTGGAAAAGAAGAGGGAGAACAAGCAACCGGCATGGGAAACTGCCCAAGCTTGTGAAGCTTCTAAATGAGTATCATCACTGTAGCCTCATTGGGCTGTGAGATCTGGACACTTTTACACCCCTTCACCACACCCTGACCTCCCAGCCACATGGGGCCCACACTGGCCATTTTCTCTCACTAGCATCACTTGGGAACCCACAACCACAGCAATTGTTCACAGAATCCAACTTCTTTCATCATTGTTGTTAGTCTCTCCACTGTCGCTCTTGCTGCAGTGACTTTAAGGGTTCCACTTGGATTGGCAGCCACTGGCAACCTGCAAAGAAGGAAAACAATTTTTGTTCAGCAGCTTGTTTTGTGTGCCAACTCCTCCAATGCATTCCTCATGCATCTGTATCTCTTCCCTGGTGAGAAAATTGCTAGCGGGTACATTATTGGAGAACAACGCCTTGTGCTCAGCATGTTTTTCTACCCACTCCGTGTCACATAATTAAAACTGCTTTGAAAGATTTGTTTTACCATTTGTATTAACAACACACACACTGTCTGAAAGTGCTTATCCCAAGCAGGGTAGCGGCAACACAGGGCATAAGGCTAGGGGGGACACACCCAGGACGGGACGCCAGTCCATCAAAAGGCACCCCAAGCAGGGCTCGAACCCCAGACCCACCAGATAGCAGGACTCAGCCCAGCCCACTGCATCACCACACCCTCCCACAAACCCATCCTAAAAGTAATTTAACTGAAAGAAAAAAATACAGCTTCGCCACAAACTTTTTTAAACATTAGTTTTTAAAACCAAGCACAAGGTCACAGTAACATACAGGTAGACACAATATACCACACAAAAGCAAATAGGTCCACATGCAGAGAGCAAGGGCTCAAGGTCAAAAGCCCACAACATATCATATGTACAAACATTTAGCACTTGCTGAGGAATTCCAAAAGGGTGTTCAGACCTCACAGAATTCCTTGCCTTCTTTAAAGTCTTCCATGATTTCATTTGGATTGGCAGCAGCTAGCCTTCATTATTCTATTATTGTAGGGACAAAGCCATTTCTTTCTAATGTCTGTTCCAAGTTTGAAATAATTTGGAATTTTCTCATGCTCATTGTAGGGGTCATTGGGAGCCGTCCATCAGGAAGATCCCTCTTCCTGCCTTGGGCTGCATTGCCCAGCAGCTCAGAAAAGTTAATTCTTCAAGTGGAAGAAACTTAAACATCAGAGGTTCCCTCTGTATTTGTACATATTTACTGAGGGAGCTTCTGGTTTAGACCACAACTTTAAAATTTCCTTGCATGTATGGAAGAGTAATCAGTGTAGGTACCAAAAAAAAGAATCTGGGTTGTGATTTACCAAGAAAATAGATGGATACAAATCAAGCTTTTAACTAAACATTTTTTGAGTGCTTGTGTGAAGCCCGTTCCAGCAACCTCGCATGATATCACAGCCCAGAATAAAAGTAACAAAATGCATGGAGAGGTTTTGCTCCACAAACTCCTGTTCACTGCTGATTATTGTCCATGAACAAGTGCAGCGTTCCTCGTGTATTTATAGATTCTTGTTACTGATCATAGAATCGAGGAACACCAGACATCAGCTCTACACTCCATAAGCACCATTACAAGGGAATGGAACCAAGGCTGTACCGCACTAATACTGTGTTTCTGTTATATTTCAGTGTGTTTCGCTGCCAGATATTGATAGCGAGCACAAATTCAGAGGGGTATTTTAACAAAATGTAGATTATGTCTCAGCACAGAAATATGGGGTGGAAATACTGCCACAAAGTGAGGCGCCAGTTCATCATTTGGGAATAAAAATCAATGGAAAATAAATACATACATTGGAATTTAGGGAAAGCAAACTGTCAACTAGTCTCGTTCATAAGCATGGTTTGCACCATAAGCCCTTTGTGAATATATATATATATATATAGAATTGCGAGGAGGAATTAATATTTAAATAAATAAGTATAAAAATTGCAAATATCACGGAAGAGTAATTCACAGAAATAGCTCACTTTCGATGTTTGGAATGGGGAGCACAGTTAGCCAGTCAGCAAAGCTTGTATCACTACATATAATTTATTTTTTTTTTTGCCGAAGTAGAAAACCTGCAATAATTACAGTACATTTATTATTTATTTCTGGTTTGTTTAGAGCATCTGTTGGGGTCTGTTGTCTGTCCTTAGGTATTTCGCTGCTGATACAGAGTGTAATGAAACACAGCTGACATATTAATCAACTGATCTGAAATAAAGTGAGTTAAAATATATAATATAAAGGCTGTTTATAATAAAAGTTTAAAGCATACTTACTCAGTGTATGATGATGTAATATTGCTATACTGCAATGTATTTATAGCACAAAGTACAGCAAAACACCCAGCAAGATCATTTCTTTCTAATGTCTCTTCCGAATCTGAAATAATTCCGAATTTTATCACGCTCATTGTAGGTTAATATTATGAATGTGTTGCAGAGTAAAGCAAATAGTAATTGTTGTGCGTTGCTGACTTTTTTTTTCCTTATTTCTCTGCCTCCCTCCAGTGAAATCACAAGAAAAATATCCGTCATGGTTCTAAGAGGTTTAGGAGCTTCAAAGCGAATGGGGGCTCCTTCTATAGTCTCTTATTCATAGCACATGATCCTCTCAGACAAAGGGCGGAATATCGTTTTGCAGCTGCACCTTCATTTTTGGGGTTTGCATTAGGCAGGCAGAGGGGCAGTTACACCGTTTAACATAAACTATCACCCCGAAAAAGAACTGCCCCCTCTCTTTTCCTTCCACCCCCCCCGTTTGTGTAGGACTCACTGAGAAAATGCCCGACAGAGAGTAGCTGAAGCTGTTGAAAGGAACGGAAAGTCATCTGCAGCTGTAGCTGGGGGGTGGGATCGTCACTGAAACGAAAATGAGAATGTAATGAAGGCCGAACGTGGCTGTCAATAGATGTTCCCAGTCAAATTAAGGCTGAAAAATAAAAACAGAGCTGGCACGTAACTTCCTCTATGTATGAACACACCCAAGCAACTGCCCTTCACCTGTAGAAACTGAAACAATGCTTTAATTTGCTTACTAAGTCTGGTTTGCTCGTGTTCACACTCGTCATTTTTTTCTGCGCAATACTTCCTCCCTCATACTCATTCCCTTCCTCATTATTTATTCGATCCCTCATCGCTATTTAATCCATCCCTCGTTATTTTCTCCTGTTCTACTGTCAACGCATCTTTGCACTGGTTGTACGTATCTATGTATGTTTATATGTGTATATCTGTCTTGTCTACTCTACACTATGAGCCATTGTGAACCGAAACCAAATTAATTGTATGCGTGTGCATACTTGGCCAAATGAATTGGATTCTCATTCTGGAGGGTAATTCAGATATTAAAAAAAGCATTTAAAAGTCTATTTGTATCCAATTTGTATATCTACAACTGACACATTTAGCACTTCATCTTTATGAATGTAATGCTCCGTATTAATAAAATATTAATAGAATATGAAATAATAAATGAGTACATGATCGCAACAGTTAAGTGTAACATTCGCAAAATGTTTAGGGAAAATGCTTTCTGCAGGCTCTGTGGCTTATGTATTTTGGAAACACTGAAGCACTCAAAGCCGAAACTTGACAATGTGCCTACGGAATAGCTATTAATTTTCTGTATTTAAATGTCCAGTCAATATATTTGCATGCATTACTAGAGCGTTTTGGAAAATCACGGCAATAACAGCTTGACAGTTACAAAAATTTCCATTAACCTTGTGCTGTTGGGTCACTGCTTTCACCATTTTTGGGACTATTTTGTGCCTGTTGTTATTGCCCGTAACGATAAAATTCAAGGTGGCAAAGAAGCCCTTAAGGATCCCAAAGCGTTCAGACCGACAGAACAAAACATGTTTGCGCAACAGCACGTCGGTCTGATGAGTCTGTTGTCATGTTCTCCTCCCCCCGAAACCACGATTTCTCAAAAAAAACCAGGCAATTCCATTCATTAGCGGCATAATGAGAGAATTGTCAGACAGTCATTATACTTCTCTAGCAGTCAGGCAGAGAAAGCAAATATCCTTAAAGGCTTCATGAGTGTACCGACTGATTCATGGTTTTCAAAATGAAAGTTACAAAAATAGATGGAAAGAAGACATTCGAAAAAAGCAATCTTCTTTCTCTTTGATGCTGTCACCTTGAATCTTCTCATACAACTGCCCGGAGCTAGGCCGGCATTTCAATGAACTAGTTGAGCGGAATCTCATCTTGCAGGAAGCCCCAAAGCCTTTTCGGTGTTTTTTAACTGTTAATGATGCCTAATTATGGTTTCTTGAGCACGTAGATTATTGGAGGGCAGCCGGAACGCCTATCAGCGTCGTGCCTTTTTCCTGAGGATCAGCTGATGAGCCTACCGGATGAGACAAGAGCAATCTGTGGAACGATGTGGCTCCAGCCTCCTCGGGTTTTCACGACATTGGTCACGGAGTTCCAGCACGTTCCCTGCCGAGCGATAACCTCCCCTCTCGCACGTTAATGTCTTGAGATGAGTGCCATCTTGGAAAGGAGAAATCCGTACCGTGTTCGGAATCCGCTCCCAGCGCCCCCTTCAGTCGTGTTACTGTACCTCCATTGTAAATTTTTTAATTAAATCAATAACCGCTGATCACATGGACTTTTATCATTACTCATCATTAGAATTGCAGCTCACTGTCATCCCACCTGACCTAAAAAGTCAGGAAACAGAATTGGCAGATGTCTTATTTTTTTTTGGGGGGGGGGGGGGAATCTATTGATTTAAGCTATGTTTTTATATTTGGCGGTACGGTGGCACATCGCTGTTGTGGCGCTGCTGTTTCACAGTGACTGGGTGGTACAAGAGGATGTGGGTTTGATCCCTGCTCAGTCTGTGTGGAGTTTGCATGTTCTCCCCGTGTCTATGTGGGTTCCCTCTGTGTGCTCTGGTTTCCTCCCACAGTCCAAAGACATGCTGTTCAGGTTCCCCCATAGTGTGATGCATGACCCACTGTAATTAGTGTATCCTGCAGTGTAAGTCACCGCGGTGAATAAGGTGCGTGGGCTGATAACACTACACAGAGCTCATTGGAAGTTGCTTTGGAGAAAAGTATCTGATAAATAAATAAATGTAAATATTTATTCATTCAGCTGATACTTCTCCCAAAGCAACTACGATGTTCATGTATTTAAAATTACTGTAAGTGGACTAACACTGTAACATTTATACAGCTGGGTAATTTTACTGGAGCAATTTAGGGTAAGTATCTTGCTCAAGGGTACTACAGCTGAAGGTGAGATTCGAACCTGCAACTACTATGCTACCAGTTACCATGACGGAAGTATAGGAGTGTTCAAAATGAAAGATAGATTCAATAACTGAAATAAAAGACATTGCAATAAATGAAAGTTGCAAAAATATTAGTCTAGCTGGACCATGATGGGTGGATGGTTAAGGTGCTTCTCCTTGCACTTGAAGGACCTGGGTTCAAACTCTGTTCCTGATGCGGTACTCTCTAGCAAAGTACTTGCTTTGAATTGCTCCACTTGTATAAATGATGTAAATAATAATCGAAAGTAGACTGGTTTACAAACCTAATGCTTGTAAGTCTCTAGAGAAAAGCGTCAGCTGAACAAATCATAAGCGTCAAAGTGTTTACTTTTCCTCCCAATAATAGTTCCAATTTCAACCGGAGAGAGGAGAAAAAAAATGTAATGTATAGCAGAAAGACCTCTGGGATATAATTGTGGTCCTGCCTTAGTACTCTGAGCAAAAAAATTAACCACATTTATTTTTTGGAAGACCTCCCCCCCCCCAGGCAATGAAAATGATAAGACTAGGGCCACAGAACTGAATAACACTTGAGTAGATGTGAGGAATGTCGCCAAAATAATTATTAAAAGAAAAAAAACTTAAAAAATCAAGCACAAAGATGTAGAACAGATTCGTAGTTGAAAAAATGCGGCTTTAAAAGGTAATTTTCTCATATTATCACAGCTATGGTGATCGGACAGATCTCGAAATGACGATAAAGGCAGCGTCCTACTTGACCAGTGATCCATACTGGGGACCGTTATTCTTCCACTGTGATATATAGAGATGTGCAGCGCTAACATAGCGTATCCCTGACAGCACCGAGTGTGTTTCTAAGCATCAGATCCGTGCTCAGATGCGGACGGGGCATGATGACGGCAGCGGTCAGCAGAAGCGGACGACACCGTGCCTTCCCAGAATGACGCCTCCTTCCCGAACGCATTATCACTTTGTGACGCTCAGGGTTCAGAAGAATGTCCGAGAGCCGGAATTCAGGGTACATTCGCATTTATAAAATTACGTTCGATTAACGGTCCTTTAAGGCCTTGCGGGACTGGGTAGGTGTCCGTAGGTCCGGACCCTCCCCAGTGCTTTCTGACAGCGTGCACCAAGCCTGCGTCTCCACGGCTCATCCGCGCCGCTGGAGAAATGCTCATCTTCCTCCGCGTCCATGAGTCACATGCACCGGATGATGCATGCAGTCTTCACAAAGCATCGCCCGCAGCCTCCCTCATGAACATGCACGTCCGTGCCTCGGTCCTCCTTACTGCTGGGGAGCCCTTATTGCTTGTGACAGCCCGGCCCGTAGCCAGGAGTGCCGTTACCCAGCAAGCTCCGTGACACGCGCACTGTGTGTGTGTCGACAGCCGTGGCTCCGTCGCCGGTCTGGCATTGCGCTCGGCTGATGTCTTCCGCCCGCATCAACTGTCACTCAGGTCACGTTGCACGGTTCTGCGGCCTTGGAGGAGGTCCACTCAATGAGGAGAGATCACGTCATCAGCAAGTGTGGTTTAAATAAACCAGTATTAGCTGAGCAACCGATCTCAGTGGGCACACGAGCAAGCGGTTAATTCTCATCTTTCACCGAAACACTTTTATTCTTTGCGGTTTTTCTGATCGGCGCAACAATATGCGAAACACGTCTTTCTCAGTAATCCAACAGCAGGACCCGCTGAAGTATAAGGGGCTTAAACTTGTACAACAGCAATATTTTCGATCATCATTGGACAGCTGGTAACATAGTGGTCGGAGTTGCTGCCTTTGGACCCACAGGTTCAAGTTCCACCTCTAGCTGCAGTACCCTTGAGCAAGGTACTTACTTAGCTGTATAAATGGGTAAATAATTGTAAGTCACTTTGGACAAAAGCATCAGCTGAATGAATAATGCAAATCATGCCCCCCGGTGCAGAATATAAGCACTAGGAGACTCTACAGTTGCCATGTGGGGAAAGGAAGAAAAAAAAAAAAAACACAGATGCAAATGCAATGGCCCCTGATTCTTAGGCAAACATTTTCAGCTCCAGGCAAGGCAGAAGGGTGTATCACTTATACATCTCTCGTCACCCTGATCAGGGAACAAGTCTGATTGCATACAAGTACCAATGTTTCCCGCTACTGCCTTTGGATCGAAAGGTCGCAGGTGTGATCCCCACCTCTGGTTGTAGTACCCTTGAGCAAGGTACTTACACTAAATTGTTCCAGTAAAATTACCCACCTGTGTAAATGGGTAAATAATTTATTCATCTTGCTGATGCTTTTCTCCAAAGTGACTTAGCGTTAAGTTACTTACGATTATTTTCCCATAATTTTGAATTTAACCTCTCTCGTAACTGTAGCAATTGTAACCTTAATACTGTAAGCTGCTTTGGAGAGAAGCATCAGCTGAATGAATAAATGTAAAATTGTAACATCATCATGTGTGTCAACATTTAGCTTACAGAACATTGTGTTGGGAGAAATACAGTTCAGCAGGTACAGGCTTTCATTATCAGTGTAGCTACTGACAAAATGAATGAAAAATTGTGACTCAGTGTGCAGTGAATGACTTAAGGGAACCTGAGTTTGTAAGAATGCTTTCTGTAGTGTTCCAAGATGCCTCTCTTGTGGAATGATGTAAACTATATTGCTATTCAGTATTTTCGAGCATTCTTTTTTTTTTTTACACTACTCGTTGCTTAACTTATCTGGGTTACTGGGAGGAGTTTGTTGGTCACTGATTGAGATATTGGTGCCAGTGAATAAGGGCTTCAAGGCAACAGGATCTGCAGCTGAGAAGACTGTAAAATCAGGCTACATAAGTCTAGTGAGGTATTTGGACTCCAGACTTTTTATTTACAGCACCATTGTAACGTTGGACTCCAGAGCACTTCAGCTGTTTCATATTCCCATTGTCATTGTGTAACCAGGATCTCCTTTGATTACTATATTATTATAATATAAAAAACAGAATGGCAGATTCTCTCGGTGGCTTTTCTCAAGAGGTTTCCATAGAAACCAATGGTGCAGCCATGCGAAAACAATATAGTAAACACACAAAACACAACTGATTTTGAATGGTGCAAGTGTTAAAAATAAATCAGTGCATTGGACATTTATCAAATAAACTATCACTGAAAACAGAATGACAGGTTTCTGCTTCCTGGTCCTGGAAACCCACTTTTTCTGGCAGCTTTTGTTCCACCTGACCTCATTTTGTTAGGGTTGAATGAGTCCTTTCCTGGATTTATCTCCATATCAGAGAAGTGATTTCCAACAGACATATATATATATAATGTATGTATATATGGATATAGATATAGACATGTGTAATTTATATATATTACCCAGTGTTACCAACTCAAGTATTTCTTTAAACTGGAATATATTGAGAAGAAAGACTGCTAACCTAATATGAAAATGAAGTTATGAAGAATATTAAAAGTGCTCAAATATATTCCCAAAATCTTTCTGACCTGTTTAGAGATGAAATAGCTTCCATCAGCATTTCTACCTGCTACTACAGAGTACTGTTTCTATAGCAACCGTTCCTGGCATTCAGAATATTGTGCTACATTTTTTTTTTTTTTTTTTTGAATGGTCTCCGGACTTTCGAACTGAGCGGTGCAAAAGGATGTTTGTTAGCAAGTGCCGGGATGAAATGCAGGAAGTGCCCAGATAAGTTGGAAAAGCATGTATTGTTTTCATGATACTCAGTCTCAATCAGCATGGCAGAAAATTATTCTTTTCCACTAAAAATTGTATCAAATGTGAACTTGCTGCCCTCTACTGTTTAAATGCACAATGATTTGGTCCCCAAACCCGACATTTGGAAGGGAAGCTACATCGAAAGGTCCATGTCTCATTGGACGAATACGAAAAAAAGGCGGGCGAGTTAAAGTGGGTCAGTCAGTCTCACGTGTGCTTTAGGAGATATTACCCATTTATTTATTTTGAAGATAATCAGAAAGCTCCTTTGGACCATTGCTTTCCTTCCGTGGACCGTGAACCATTACAACATTTACAATATTTACAATATTGTAATGCAATCCACTTTATCATATGCATTTTACAGTATATACATCAGTGCTTAATGCCATAGATGTCCCAGGTGTACAGAATGCGTTATAATACAGTATGTTCCCACACAAAGGCTCCGTTCAATATTTTTAAGTTGTAGCTATCTAATTAATTGTAATGTACGTTACGCTGGTTAACAGAGGTATATTTTACAGAATTTTTTTTGCTTATTTATAATGGCTCAGTGGGGCTACGAACAGCAATGGCACCAAGGGTTCTGCAGTGTAGATCCAGCTGTCACTGCGCCGGTGCCTTGGGTGACGCCTTCGTCCTGCCGCTTCCCCCGGGATCATCTACGAGTGACGCTGTTTTCTTCAGCTGAGTGCAGAGCTCCAGAGCACTGCTTCACTTCTCCTCATTTCTTGCACCAAAAACAGAAAGTGCTGTGTCTAACACAATTCTTTAACTGCAGTCCTCAGCAAATATGAGGTAGCTCTGTGGCTGTCGGTATATACTGTACTTCCCTGCCTTTCTACACACAATCAGGCCTCAGTGCTCTTTGACTTGCTGGCGAAGAAAACTGGCTTCACTGAGAAAAAGACACAAACTGCCCTTTTCATTCAGACAAAGCAGTGTGTCGAACTCCTATAATAAAGCGACCGAAAATGTCGAGGTTCTAAACCATGATCGGCAAATGTCGAGCAATCAAAAGGCAGGCGTCTGCAGCAGAATCATGTTCACGCGTTTCCGGTTTCCCCTGCTGTTTAATTGATGTGAAGGCTAAAGCACGGTACACAGAGAAAAGAAAAGAAAAGAAAAGAAAAGAAAAGAAAAAAAAAGAAAAGAAAAGGAAAATAATTATGTTTTTGATGAGCTTTGCTAAACAGCGCTACTGCTTTCCATTCCAGTTCTGATTCTCTGAAATTACCAGAAGCCTTTAATTAATTTCCAATTATTGTTGTCATGACTGTACGCTTTCTGCAGTAATTATTGTCATGCGCAACGTAAATTGCACTACAGCAGATTAGGAACTGGTAATTCCAGCCCTGTGATTTGCAGGCAGAGGATGCTAAACCACATATTATGAAGCATAAACACTTAATAACAAGTCCTACACCTCTGCATGTGTGCAGCTGACGAAAGCATTCTAATGAGTCTCCTGCTTCCCGGACTGTCAGGAAGAATTTGCCTTAAAGTGATCAGATTTAACTCTTTAAATGCACGTGTGCCTTGGACTAAATGGATGGAGCTCTGGATCTCTACTGCTGACTCACAGTTGCGATTCCAGCACCCGGTAAAGACTGTTAAATAGAGCGCTTTGCCCACTGTCGCCAGTTTCAGTTCAACAATTTTAAAATAAAGTGTCTTTCTTTTGAAGGAAGTAACTCTGTGCTGGAAAATCGAACTTACCATTCAGCAGGAGAAGCATCGCAAAAACACTCTGCTCTTTGCAGGGGAAAATTCAGGCTCTTGCTGCTCCGAGTCAGACTCAGTCAGGATTTACATTCTCATTTGTTGCTGCTTGTGCTGAGCAGGGAAATTGTATATATAAAAAATACCAACAGTCTATTCCAGAGGAAAAAAAAAAAAAAAAAAACTGTAAAAACTGGGGAAAAAAAAAATGTTTTAAATGAAAAATGGATAAGAATATATATATGTAATTTCACATGTTTACTGATGTGAAAGTGTATGTGCTCCAGTGAGACACTTTGCAGTTTGTGGATAACAGTTGGAAAGCATGACTATTGCATGGTGATAGATTAGCAGAGACAGGGCTCTTTATTTACAGTTCTTCTGTCAATTTTAAAATATATATACGATATATATAACAAGATGGACCGGCAGCAGTCATGCCCAGAATACATGCATCTGTCCGATTGTTCTTCATGTCACAAAATGCAAAATCGCTCGGTACATATACATAGAACCAATAAGAGGTAGATTCCCAAGAGGCGATAAGTTTACAAAATGATCAACAAGCTGGAATTTTTCTGGAGTTTAGACCTCTGGCATCATATTAAGGGATGTGCAGATGTTACAGAAATACATTTTCCTTACGTATCTTGACATCAGTTCACTAATTGTAAATGTGGTCTTAAATGTACTGTAAAGGTGACTGTATGTGCTGTTTTTTTTTTTTTTTTTTGCATCGGTGGGGTAATTGTTGAGGTGCAGTGCCTTCGTTCATCTCGACTCATGCAAGCGCGCACGGTGAGCATTCCTTATGACGGGCCGCACATTTTCTATTTCCAGAAAAATACATGATTTAACTAATAGCATTTATTTCAAAGCTGATTTTTAATGATGTACAGATGGTTTCAAAGTGTCACTCAAAGTTGTTTGACAATATAACAAAAATAAGAAAAATCTGAACATTGGATAAAGACATTTGAGCGAGATTGACAAAGAGAAGACAAGTCCAGCAATTCATCCTTTTTTTCTCCCTGTTTAAATGGATCGCTGGTTCACTCGATCCCGTCGGGCAACATAAAAACGTGTTATTCCTCTCCTGGGACTGCTCTTAAAAGCTGACAAACAAACCTGCTCACAAGCCAAGGCATTGGGTTTAGGAACAGAAAACAGGACTGATTTGACTTGCAAATTTAGTGTAATTCTCCACTCTTTCTCGCTGACACGGCCGTTTATCGTTGTGCGTCTTGAGTCTTGGTGCAAACGCCATAGGTCTGCCTTCCGAGGTGATTCTCCTGAACTCCGTGAGCTGAAATGCACAAAAGTGGTCACGGCCCACGACGACGCTCTTGAGATATGTAGTGACTGCAGGAAGACAAGCTGGGGTCAGACCCATACAGTAGCACATCAAATTTTACATCAAAAAGAGTTTCATTCATATCCAGAAAGTGCATTTTTTTTTTTTTACTCAGTTAACGACATTCCATTATGATTTTTTTCCAGTGAAACTGAAATCTAAAAAAATAGATAAATAATAAAATACTCAACACAATGAATCACAAGATTTAAACACAACTTTTGATTTCCATACATAAAGGCTAATAATAATTTAGGTTTTTGTTTTTTTTGTTTTTTTTTTTTTTTTTGCATGTGTTTCTATTATAAATCCATTGTAGGCTTTGAAAGTTACATATAATTTAATAAATAATAGTGATCTTAAACAAGCAGTATTTATTTAGTAAACATTTCAGTAAAATCACTCTTGAACGGCACTCAAAACCCAACTCCGGATTTTGAGGCTAATCTCAATGTTTGTAAAGCACTGAGTAAAAAATAAACATGTAAATAAATGAACAAACAAAATCAAAAGAAGCAAAAGAAATAAATAGAAGCTTTACATTGCTATCTGCAAATAATGAAAGCCACTGAAAATTGATTCTGACAATGAAGTAATATTAAAATGTCACATTAATTAATATATCCCATTATAATTGGCTTCTTTATCATCTATGAATATCTACAGTAGCAGGCAATTTCAGTACACATTTTTTAATAAAACACCTACACTCCCAATGTTACAAAGGTATGCGACACCTTGAGCCATTCCAGCTACATCTGCGGCACGTTGCCGTGCCCCTAAACACCTACACCTGGAAGTACCTACAGGTCTGTAAACAAACGACATCCTCTTCCGGACAAAGGTTAAAGGTTAAAGTAGTAACAACTGCGGAAGCAGAAACAAGGCAACATGCCAAGAACTGATGAAGATAAACTCTTTATGGAACTCATTATTTTCAGCAATGTCATTTGTAAATGTCTCTTCTCCGACTGATGCGAATCCATTGAGAAAGTCGAGCCCTGCAACTTTAATACACTTTTCAGTGTATTAATTAAATAAATTACTGCAGTGAAGCCCATGCCACACGAGACCCTCCGAAACTAACAGACAACGGAAAAGTTGGATAAGCTGCCTTTAAACGTGCAGTCCAGGGTACTTCCCACTGAAACAAACTAAAATATTTAAATCCTAACTAAACTCTAACACAATTAAAGAAAACATGGTAATGTACATTCATGCATGAGCAGTAATGAGAATACATCTCTTATTCGTACAGTCATTTTATTCCCGGGAAGAAGGGTACGGCTGGGTTAATCAGCTTTCACATCGCTCCGCCACAATTCCGTCGCTCCCCTCCATCCGCACAAAAAAGTCATCTGTGAAGGATTGCTCCAGCCCAACCTTCATACGTGTCTGACACGCTCGTTGGCTTGGTCACACGCACACGCGTGCAGTTTATTTTTGCTATGGCGGCTAGGGCTAGAGGGAGGTCTCTAAGCTGTGGAGGGGGCTGCCGGGGCTGGAGGAGGCCAGAGAGCGGCTGGTGTCGATGGTCAGGTAGATACCCACTGTCCAAGGGGTTGATTTCTTGTTGGGCAACGACAGCTGGCTGGAGCTGTGTCGCAGCGTCAGATCCTCTTCCCCGGCGAGGTATCAACCAGGGAGATGCTTGGCTGGGAGTCGGGTGTTCTGAAGTCGGGGTGGGTCATAAAACTGTGGATGGACGTCCTCGACTCTGGCTTCTCCAGGCCGTCATATAGAGAGCTGCGGAATGCATTTACGACGCGTATCTGCAGGAAATAAAAACATGACACGTTTAGAAACGGAGGACGACAAAACTAGACCGTGAGGCTGGGAAGAGAGAGAGAGAGAGAGAGAGAGAGAGAGAGAGAGAGAGAGGGTTTTTGGCAAAGGTGATGCAGAAAAGGGTCCATAGTCATAAGATCCACACAATATTTAATCATTGTGCGAGGAAGCACTGGGCTTTGGTGAGGAGTATAAACTGAAGTTAAATAAAACAAAAGCAAAAAGAACTCTCGATAGGCAACAAAAGACACCACAGGCATCACCGACATTGTAGGCCTAATAATAAGGTCCAACTTGGTGAATACCTAGAGACAAGCCATGTTAGCAAGAATGCCAGAAGATGTAAAACCCATGCATGCCGAGAGATTCCTGAGCTAAGTGAGTAAGTTGGAGGAAAAAATGAGATTTCACACTCATTGAAAATATTTGGAGGGAGGAAACAAGATTGTCCACCAAGACTCTGCATGAGAACAGTGTGGAACACAGAAGATGGGATGCGTGAGGAAACTGGAGTTTGAAAGCCATCTAAAAACTCACAAATACAATGGCGGTGGACTACAAGCTAAAAAAAAAAATGAACACACAAAACAACACACCGGACAAGTATCTTGAAGGGGCTTTGCACTGAAAAAACGTGACTTGATATGTGGTCTCCAGCTGCTAGATCTGCTGGCTGACGGCAAACACGATGTCTTCGGCGCAAATTGTAATCCAGAGTGGAAGTCGTGGTCAAAGGAATTCCAGATTTGAGAAGGTGTACAGCAGAAGAACAAACATCAGCATTTTGTACGGGGAGTGACCACATGTCAAATCGTGATTTTCATTTGGTGGCCCTTGCTGGACAAGATGCTGTAAGGTCACACCACTGATGAACACAGAAACACAGACGGTGGATCAATGAAGCCTGGAGGTGTCCTTCCAACAAACCCCTCGAACACTCAAGTATTGCCCATTTACCTGGTTTGTGTTTTACAAAACTTGAACCGCTGTGTGACTAAGATCGAGAACCATGTGTGTAAGACCAATGCCAGATAATGCAACTCTCAACAACTTCCAAATTCATGCGAGTACCAACTGGCTAATGGCCATTATCAAGGTCAAATTTTAGATCTTAAGCATAAGATAGCAGTTGTTTTCAATAAATTGTGCCTTTTGATCTTGTGGTTTGGAATATGTTATGTCGCTGCTGCGTTAACCGCATCACATCGGTAACCGAATAAATATATGACTTAAATGTTGTCCCAAAGGACGCAAGGTAATCTGAGCACAGGACTGCACAAATGAGTAAAGCTGAAAATGCAATTGCTACAGATGACCAAAACTGTCAAGACGAATTACACAGATCTAGCCGGCCGCACGCACAGGTGTGGTCAGCGCTAGACAGAATGGACCGATGACTAAGTATGTGAAGCAGAAGACATGGTGGACTGCCACAGACCCCTGTGGTTCTGTTTTACACAGTACAAATGAAACAGAGGACAGGTGTTCAAGTGTCCTGCTCTCCTCCTGGATCTTCTTGGCTGTCTGAGGAGCACAGTCCTTGGCTTTTCCCCTGGAAATGAGACTATGCTTTATCAGTGAAAAACACCTTGACTCTACCGCCACAAGCCACGACTGGCGAAACCTCCGTGGAGTCTAAGTGATGCATGGACCGCTGGTGTTGGCGTTTACTTGAATGTTTACCCAGCCTGGTGAGGGTGTTGCTGGGAGACTGAGAGAAAATGGAAGGACTCACAACCTGAGATTCAAGGTGCAGCCGATACTTTTTAATCCAGAGCTCTTCAACGCTCTGGGGGGGGGAGGGTTAACACATTCAGCACTCAGACAAAACCGAGCTTTCCCTGGGGGAGCCGAACGCCAAACACACGGGTGGGATCATGGACAACCATGTGCTGAAACACACGCACACACAAACAAACAATTAGCTGTAATAGAGATGCCACCGATCTCAGTCTTAGGTGTTTGCCAACAACTAACTGATTCAAAGTTGGGCCAGGCTGTGACACCCATAAATAAAGAGGAAAGTGTATTTAGGTACATCCTCTGTTAACGGACACGAAGGCAGCGGTATGCAAACTATGCCTTCTGTGAGGACGAGAAGAGCGTGACACTAAAAGAGTTTATCCTCCGTGGTGGAGGTCTGCGGTCTCAAGGACAGGGGGCATCCCTGGTGCACACTCGGAGAGCTCTGACTCACGGCCAGCGGGGGCAGCGGCGGGGCTACCAGGGGAGGAAACGGCATTGGACAAGGACACATGACTCGGGCTAGACACATGGACTACATCCTGGCTCTGGCTGGCTGTGGACGACTGGCGACTCAGGACCCCCTGAAAGGAGGTGCTGCTCTTGAAGGAGTTCATGACTTCCATCTGCAACGGAGGACAGAGCGAGACAGGTGGCTCAGATGGGATGACACCACGCTCTCACTCTTTTTAAGAGTCAAACACCAGTACCACTCATGACCAGTCAAAAACCAGTCAAGGCCATGGAACTAAGTTGGTAGGGAGACCTTGTGCGGTCTAAGCTCTGAATAACATACAGTAGGAACATGGAGATGGTTTTCTGTTTCAACAGTACTGAGCAAACAACTTCATGTGAAATATCAGCTTGACAGTCCACATCAATCCTCAAGGTGTTCTTCCAGAACCTGACGCTGCAAAATATTGCGAGATCGATGGGACGGCTCGGTCCGTGGGTCTTCGCATGTCCCCTCTGGACGCTTCTGCCGGCAGTGGGACTTTACTCGACAGCAGAGAGCAGAGTGGAGCAGGATACATAGTACATAAGTGCCTGTGCCTATCGCCTAGCATGTAAACAGTGATAAACGGTTCGTTCAACTTTCTTGCACTTCACGAATCAGACTAGTGGCTCGTAAGAACACAGTTATGTGAAAATAATTGCATAGAACAAGGAACAGACTTTCTGTAAACAAAAGAACAACAGACAAAACAAGTGATTTTCTCTAAAAAGAGGAACCGCTGCATCCCCCGTACAGGCAGCTGAAAAAAACAGCAGAACATACGCCAGCATGTATGGGTGTGAGGGTTGTGAACGAAGACTGCACGTGTTTTTCACGAAGCTGTCGTTACCTGAGTCTGAATCCTGTTCAGACCACGGAACCAAAGAATTTGCCCTCTGCGTAACTCTCTCTCGGCATGATCTATCTCCTCATTGTCTTCATTCAAGTCCTCCTCAGGCACCTCTTCCTTGTAAGTAAGGCGGCCTGCTCCTTTAAGAAACTTTAGTCTACTGGTGGGAATCGTCGCTATTATCTGATATAGGGAGACAAATGCAATTATTATGGTACATCAGTAGACACAATGAGTCAAGAAGAACCTCGGAGGTGCACTGCATTTATTAGATTTACCACGCAGGAGGTGGTAGGGTTAGACACAACGGCAAAAACACCTGGGACTGATACTATAGGGAGTGAGAACTAACCTGTCCCCAGACTAGCTCGCTCATGCCCAAGAAGATGCACCACATCCACTTATCCAGCTCCAGAGGCATGCAGCTGAAGGGTTTACCTCCAAACTGCACAATCACAATCTGGGGGTAGAAGAAGCGAACGGTGACAAGTCGATTCTCCGCAAGAACATTCCATTTTGGACAGAAGCTAAGACCTGGCACACGTCTACTTTACGGCTACCACTTAAGGATCCCTCTAGAAGCATTTTCTTTCGGGGTGATGACTGGGTTGTACTACCTGAATACCAAATGTTCCCAGCACAATGGAACAGAAGATGGGATTCCTGAAGATGCCATCGGAAAACATTTCGTTCCCCGTGGATCTTGCGCGCGTTGATCTCGTTGAAGAGCTTGCATCATGACGAAGGTGTTGAAGATGATAGTGTAATGCTCTGAGGGTGGGGAATGGAGCGGTGCATTCCTTCCACTGTCAATATTAAACATTTCTTCACCTAAGATGCAGAGTGGCAGCGTAGAATGACACTTTCAGATCACAGTCTGCCGTTCAGTCGAGAACTTCACTGACACTCTGATTGTCTTTTGCAAAGTGAGTCAAAAAGTATGCGCAGTACTAACAAATGCAAATTATTGCACATACTTTTTCACTCATCACCGTACACATACAGCAGTAGAGAGAAGTTTGGTGTTTCACTTATCATTTGCTAAGTAGGAAGGCGGGTACCATGCATGCAAGATCGCCATCATGCTAAGAAAACTTGTTCTGAAATTTCAGAGACCTACGGAGGAATCGGCAAAACCGTTACCCATTAGTTGTGAAGAAATTAAACATTTACATGTGTTCGTTTAGCTGATTCTTTCCTCCAAAGCAACTTGTAATGTCAATCTACTTAGAAGTATTCACCATTTAAACAGCTGGGTAATTTTTACTACAGCGGTTTATGGTAAGTACTTTGCTCAAGGGTACTACAGCTGAAAACATATATAAATTAGCTCAGTCCATATCTCAGTCATATAAGTCAGTGATATCTCTTCCTGAGTCTTGAAATGCTTACCCACAAAGAGAAGGGTGAAGATGATGGTGAGCTGATAGATAGCGTGGCCCAGGATGTTCTTCATCATGGTGGTAGAAATGAGTGGCTTGTTTCGGCCGTATGGTTTCCTCATCAGCAGAGACTCCGTAGGCGGTTCAGTGGCCAGGGCCAGCGACGCAAAAGTGTCCCATGATCAGTTCACCCACAGCATCTGAACTGCTTTCAGTGGGGATCCTGGAGCAATGCATGGAAGATACAGGTCAAAAACAGAAAATAGCAAAAAGTACAGGTTTTTCTACAAAAAAAAAATTAATAAATAAATAAAAAATCAGCTGCCGGTCTCAGATGGGGCTGTATATTCCTGATCGGCTGGAAAGAACCGTACATGAAATTTAATAAACCGAGCAGGGTATGAATTTCAGCTTCTGAAGACTTTTACAATAATGCCAAAATATTTGCTTGGAAAAACCACAAGGATATAGAGCAGTATCACAAACAATTGAAGAAAACTCAAGCCCTGTCACAGAAGTCAGTCCAGGTTCTTAAATTTAAATATTTAAAAAAAAAACTCTTTCTTTACTTTGTCATTACATAGGAAACTTTTATGTAGTATATACCGCAAAGCAAATGCACACGTTTCAAGTATAATTTCTGGTGTGTGCCCACAGATCAGTGAAACCTGGGCTAAATGAGCTCGAACCCCACTCACTGGCATGGATGTTAACACACACCTGTGTGATGCAGGCCCCAGTGAAAGCCACAATCACAGCCACCACATTAAACCGTCAGCTGGAACTGCAGGAACTTGGAGATGCTGTCGTACACATTCCTTCCCCACATCACAGCCTTCACGATGCTGGAAAAGGTTGTCGTCGGTCAGGATGATGTCAGAGGCCTCCTTGGCTACGTCGGTCCCAGCAATACCCTGTCCGGTGGATTGCAATGAAAGGAGTGCTTTAAACCTTGCTAAACTCAATAACTTGATCAATCAATGCAGGATACCTGGTAGTGTAGCGAGCATTTATAGCTGTTGCTTTTGAACCTAAAGGTGCAGATTCAATCCCATCTCCAGCTATAGCACATTTTAATTATTTAGCAGAGGCTTTTCTCCAAAGCAACTTCCAATGAACTCTATGTAGTGTTATCAGCCCACACACCTTATTCACCACGGTGACTTACACTGCTAGATACACTACTTACAATGGGTCACTCAATCCATACATCAGTGGAACCACACTCTCTCTCTCATTCACCACACTATGGGTAACCTGAACAGCATGTCTTTGGAGTGTGGGAGGAAACCAGAGCACCCAAATGAAACCCATCCAGATACAGGGAGAACACGCAAACTCCACACAGACAGAGTGAGGATCAAACCCCATGTCCTCTTGCACCACCCAGGCGCCACAAGGCAGCACGGTACTCGCTGTGCCAACATCCCGCCTAGACTTGAGCAACGTACTTATTGTCAGTGACTTTAATAAAAAAATTACGCAGCCATATGAACGGGTAAATAATCGTAGGCACCTTAACATTCTGAGCTGCTTCGTTGAAAAGCCCCAGTTAAATGAAAAAATGTAATTATTCAACTGAAGTCTGCAGGCAGAATGCTAATATGTGTTTTTAACCAAGCTAATATGTGGAAATAGTGCACAACATAGTCAGATTAAGCTTGTTTACTACAAACTGAGTTACAGAGAGTACATTCGGGGTTGTGAGAAGGTCTACCATTTCTGCTCATGTGTTCTGTGTATCACGATTGGTTTGCATACTGGCCTGAGTAAACCCTTGAGAGACCTTTCCCATGAGATGACTGCATCCTTTGCAGTTTCACCAGAGACTGAAGGGAGAAGAACAGCAACGAGCAATTTCCCTCCTATAGAACGAGCGCAATGCTGCTGATTTGGTCTGAGCTGCATCGGACACGAAAGCATGCCGCTGTACGAGATTTATTTTAGAGACGTATGATGATGAATTTATTATTTTTAGTATGACTCATTCAGCTGAGGATTTTTGCTTCCAAATGGCATAGTTATGTAATAAAACCAAGTGCAGCTTGCGACATGCTGAGGACGACCCTCGGAATGGGTGCATACCCAACGCGAACAGTAAGGGGAGCTCCAGTTCTTTCCTGTTCACGAAGAGATGGGCTTTACATGTGTTACGAGAGCACGGGCAGAGGGATGATTTCATTGTGTAGGCCAGCCTTACGAATAACATAGTGGTGCTTAAAATGGAGTGGCGTGGGCCTCTGGTTGCATATGTCAACTGGAGAACGTGGGAAGCAGCCAGATAATCACAGTAATCTGACAGGTGACGGGCAAATCTCTGCTGTCTAAAATAAGAAAAGAGTACGGGATGATGTAACTGTTGATGGCCTATAACTTGGACCAGTTTTATGATAATGTTTATAAAGGGACTCGGGACCTGCAAGTCCTCAGCACTAGATAGGTGCCACCTGGCTCCGATGCGGTGGAACGACCTCCCAGTGTCACTCAGAACTGCTGAATCCCTGTCTACATTTAAGAACGGTCTTAAAACTCACCTCTACCAGGATCTCTTAAGTTCATGTAACGTGTAAATGTTCATGCTCTATAACTTTGAGATCTTAACTGCTGAATATGGACAAACTTCTCCCAGTTCATCCAAAATGGATATTTGCCCAGGTGTACTCAGTTTACACTTGTATTTGAGGTAACAGGTGGCACTATGACAAGGGTTCAGTAAATCTACGTGCAACCTTGACTCGACTGTCGGATCACTCTGGAGGACAAGACGCGAGGAGCAGGGGCCCAGATCTTACCATCGCAAAGCCGACGTCGGCTTTCTTCAAAGCCGGACCATCGTTGGTACCGTCACCGGTCACGGCCACCACCTGCCTCTGATCGACCAGTGTGCTGTCAATGATGCCTGCAGGCAAGGGCACATTGTTTTCAGATCTTCCGCACACACCTACAACACACATCTGCTCCACGGCCACCGTAACCAATGGGTCTGCGCACGTTGACATCTCCTGAAATCCTCAGAAATCCCAAAATTCGCAAGCTCCGCCCCAAGAGCTGAGGTAAACTCTGGTAAACCCCCCCCGATGAGCCATACCCTTCACCAAAGTGTGCTTGTCTGTCGGAGAAGACCTTGCCAGCACTCTCAGCCTGGGCCAGATTTTGTCGATGCGCTCCTGTTCTACCTGTGGAGGAAACCACGCGGTGAAGAGCCTGAGCCAATACTGAGCATCGCTTAGCGCTGTAAGGGAACCGATGTGTACGACAAACAAAATGTGATGAAACTAAACCAAATATTACATTTGTACAATCCCAAAATTGTTATCATTAAAGACAAGCACACATACGAAACATCAAAAACATTAGCGCGACATTTTAGCAATTACAAATCTGAACAGGATCCAAATAACACAATGTAACAGAAATTTTATTATGCCAATTTTTTTTTTTTTTTTGCATTTTCCATTCAGTTTTGTTAGATGAAACACACTTTTGGTGTTAGTTGGTGCTACCTGTCAGTTTTTGGAAAAATATTCCACATTCTTGAAATGAGCAAATTTGGCGAATTTTGGCACCCGGTTCCAAGCACCGAACATTCCAGTGCCTTTAAGGATCTGATGCTTTCTGGAATGTTTTGGTACTTTCTACAATCTTCCAGTGGGTGTAAAATACCAAACTAAATCTGACACTGTAGAAGAACTAGTAATATTTTTGTAATCAGTAAATTTAAACAAATCACACTCAATGCAAAGATCGACATAACTAAGAACTAAGAACTTTGAAAAAAAATCTTTTGCGTAATTAGTCGATGATTCCATTCGTAAATAACATAACACAACGTTGTTAAATCATACATAATGTTACTGTTCACATATTATGCAATATACACATCATGTTTATTATTTGTTGTGAGCCGAAACATCAGTACCATTTTGAAATGATGTTAATCAACGATTACAAATAGAAAGTTATGATTAAAAAAAAAAAATAAAAAAAACACCTTTTTGCAGTTGGGGGGGGGAATAAACAAAGTTACTGAACACATGCAGTGCATGAATAGCTGTGAGTGTCAGTAATGTCGAGGGAAAAATGCAAATGAATGTTGTCAGAGCGCAGAACGGCATCATACACACCTCACCCTTGACGTTACGGATTCTCCTGTTGAACTCTTTCCCGTCGATGCACAGGAAGTCTTCCCCAGGGTGTATGATGCCGCACTTGATGGCGATGGCGCGTGCTGTGTTGATGTTGTCCCCCGTCACCATGCGCACCGTGATGCCTGCTCTCTGGCACTTCCGGATGGCTTCAGGCACCTGCGGGACAGGAAGATATCCCCAAAAAATCTGCATTTGTGCGTTTTACAGCGATTGCGCTCGTCTCCGCTCGACCGTTCACGGAACGGATTCCAAGCTAAAACAGACAACACGCTCCCAAAATGTCATTCACGACGTGAGACACTTGTCAGTATCCTTCTCTCGTGCGCCTTTCTGACATTTGTTTCCATGGCAACCGTTTCTGGTAATTACAGGACAGTTGTGGGAAGCATCAACATTGAATAGAAGCGCTCGGTATTGTTCCGCCAGGGAGCGGGATCACCAGCGTTCCTTGTGCTCCCCGTTGGTGGGTGGTTTATCAATAAAACATCGCACATGATTCACTGCGTTGTTGTAGGAACTTTCTGCATGTTGACAGCTACAGAGACAGTGGCCTCAGACGCCGAGGGAGACTGGAGAGGAAACAAAGCGATAAGACGGGCTGACTGAATAATGCAGACAAGCCTCTAATTGCCTTATTGGTGCCGACGAGCTGCTGGGGACAAGCTGTCAAGCATCCAGCTTTTCGGAGACTTGCCGCGATGCCAAAGTGGGACCGAATTCATCGCTCCCCTTTTAGCCTCATTGCTTTTTCGTTTTATTCTTGAAATTCCTCTGCCTTTGGAGCTCGCGCTCTTATAACTACATGCGTGTATTCCACGACCAGTGTAAACTTGCATTACGAGCCTTTGAGGGCCTTTAACTAATGGGTCTTCAGTTTGTGCCTCTTGTTTCGTTCACACTTCCGCACGATACGATAATCCCGGATACAAGCGCTTTGTTCGGCTGTGCTTAGTAGCGTTCCCTGACTTCACGTTTTTCTGACAATTAATTAGGACTCTAACAAGATTTCCACGTGATTTTGTTTCTAAAAAAAAAAAACCTCTATTTCCATGATATCAACAGTGTGTAATGACACTGCTAAGAAAAGCAGCAGATGCCTTGAAATCCAACAGATCTTTGGTCAAATATCATACACCTGTCTGTGTGAGTCTTGGAATATTTCTTCATATTCCCACTTTATCCTCAAAAACATTCAGAAGGTTGGAAGATGATTTCTATGAGTTTATTTATTTATTTATTTATTTTAATGAAATATCGCAAAATTCAAAAATGAAATTCTCATTAAGCTAATGAGACAGAAAGAGCTTGGAGGACCGGACCTCGGGTCTAACCGGATCTTCAATGCCAACCACGCAGATGGCCGTCAGGTCCGTGACAATGTTGTTTTCTTCATCCCAGTCTGGCTCAGAGTCGGCAGAGAAGTCGCGGTACGCCACGCAGATGGTCCTCAGTCCGTCACAGGCCATGGGCTCAATAACCTTCTTCACCATTTCATCTCGGTCCCGAGGCCGGAAGACTCGTGGCTCACCTGCCCCATTCAGGATGTGTGAGCACCTGAACGGGCACAGGGAGGTGTCATCCACATGATAATTCCAGAAACATCCTGCAACTCAAAAACAGTAGTTAGCACTGCAGCAAAAGGACAATGTTTTCTAATCCAGCAGTGGCATCTCATCTAAAAGAGGCTGCAGAATCTATGGTTGGTAAGAACATAAACTTTTAAGGAAAAATTGCCAGTTCAGGTCTCAAAATAGCCCGGTGTGTGGCGGATGTGGGGTTCGAGTCCTGCTTGGGGTGCCTTGCGACGGACTGGTGTCCCGTTCCAGGGTGTGTCCCCTCCCCCTTCGGCCTTGTGCCCTGTGTTGCCAGTAAAGGCTCTGGCTTGCTGCGACCCAGCTTGGGACAAGCAGTTGTTTGACATTGGTTGCTTGGTTGGTCTCAAAAGAGGTCTTTGCTCCTCAGCCAGGGCACCAGTGCACTTTCAAACTGCAGTTGTGTACACTCGTGGATTAAAATGCTGCCATAAATGGCACTTAACATCTTAAGGCAGGGTCGCGGTGATCCAGAGACTGTCCCAGAAGAACAAGGGGCAGGGTAAGCAGGGTACTCCCGAGACGGGCAGAGTTCGTTGCAGCGTAACCGCGCGCACTCATCCGCAGTCACACGCTAGGGGCGATCTCTAATTGTCGACCCACCTCAAACACGCATCTTTTGGAGGGAACCGTGCAAATGTGGGACAACATGGAAGCTCCACACAGGCCGACTCGGGATTGAACCCGCGTCCGATCACGCAGCCTAGGCACTGAGGCACCTGCGCTACCCGCCGTGCTTCAGCGCTGCCCTCGGATGTGCCGCATAAACAGATGACGGTAATAATCAGCAGCTGTGGTTGAGCAATTCTGTACTCTGGAACACTCAGTCAGTCCTCTTTAGGGATGGACTTACTTCTTGAGCATGATCTCAGAGGCTCCCTTGCTGTACAACCTGAAGCCACCACCGGCCAGTTTGATCACCGTGCTCATGGACTTCCTCACAGAGTTGAAGGTGTACACCTTGTACAGCTTGTCCTCTGGGATCAAATTGCGGACCGGCTGGTAGTCTTGCTTCAGGTCCAGGACAAAGCCCAGGAGGGCGCATTCGGTCTTGTTGCCCACCTGCTTTGGGAGACCCCCTTCCTTGTCGGGAGGCTGGGGCGACAAACAGAGGGGACACAATGCATCACAGACTTTTGCAGAACTAACTTCTCTGGGAGGAAACCGACATTATTATTTATTATTACATTTACTATTATATACATTATTATTACATACATTATTTTCCCTACAGTTCATGATCACGGCAAGATTCCAATCTGGGAGGGTTAATATGCTAAGCAGCACTTGTTCTCAGGGACAAATAAGAAAAAACCCACCGCAGTCCATTCAGGTGACATATCTTTTATTTTGCACGCTCTACAGGCGGTCCCAGACTTACGACGGGGTTACGTTAGACGAAACCCATCATGAGTTGAAAATATCGTAAGTCGAACATGCATTTAATACACACCTCTGCGTGGCTGACTGGGAGATGCGGATCGCTGCCGCCGCCCAGAATCGCGAGAGAGTATCGCTCCGCATATCGCTTACCCGGGAAAAAATTCTAAGTTCAAAATTAGAAGTACGGTTTCCACTGAAGGTCTATCACCAGCTCTCCATCGTAAAGTGAAAAAAAATCGTAAGTCGAACAATCGTAAGTCGAGGAGCATCCGTACTATGGTAAGAATACACACAAATGGTGTCTAATTTAGTTTTTTTTTCACTTTACTCCAAACCTTACTACTGCGTGACATCGCCTTCCTTTTTCAAAGCACAAAGGATTCGCTTGAAGCCCTTGAAATACCTTCTTTTCAATGCAACTATAACTATATGTATTACCAAACCGAACTCAGTGACATATTTTTTGGGAGGTAAAGGGATACATGTTAGCTTTTGACAGAGCTGTCCTTCACTTGAAATCCATAATTCCTGCAAACAATGTGAAAAAAGTGCAGAGCAGTCAAGCACGGATGTGCGTAGAAACACACATGGAGCCGGAATGCATATCTGCAGCTGATATATGAGCGTGGACCATCTCAGTCCGTTATTCTCCCTTCACATAGGCTCTGTCCATCATAATAACGGAAACTCTCACACTGCTCGTGCATTTATCACATTCATTTCGGTATTTCCGGGATGTCAGTTTTAGATTTTCATTTTTCTTTCATATTTCAAATCCCATTTAAATCCATTTCAGCCATCCACTCATCCATTTACTTTACAAAACTGGAAAAGAAACACATCGGGGGGAATACTTGTTTAATTTTAATGCCTGGAGTCATCTGCATTTTGATAGAAAGACTGATGCAAGTCTGAAATCATAGACAGAATCAAGTCAAAAATGTACCTTTGGTGCCCTATCTATAGGGTTTTTTTTATTATTAATTTCCATAATATATTTACATGCACAGTTTTAAAAATGATAATTTCATAGTTGTTATCTATATACACTGTCATATATGTTTTGCTTCTTTACTTAGTTGTTCCTGAATGCATGTTGTCATTTGAAAAGCACTTCACGTAAATGAAAAAGGTCTTTATACATTAACTTCAAAAACGAAAGAGACTGAGAAAATCAACTGTGGCGGGCTTTAAATTTATGGTAAATAAGTTATTTATGAGCGTCACAAAAAAAAAAGGCACAAAATGATTTTGGATCGCCAGAAGTACCTGCGGAGGTACACCTCGGATCTTGATAAGTGCTGGTGAGCCTACATCAGCTCCTCCAGTATCTACAGAAAAAGGTGCGCTTCCAGAATTTTCTGTCCTTTACATCTGGGGACCGGGAGCCAAATGTTGTTCGTAGCTTCCTCCGGCGAGATGCATTGCAATACGTTCACATTTGTTTTCAGCAACCTGCTTAATTGCAGCGTGCGCAGAAAATGTGGCGTGAACATGCTTTGCTTCTTCAAAAGAAGAAATTTGTTAAAACAAAATTTACCCCAAAAAAAAAAAAAAAAAAACAAAAAAAAATCAGTGGGGAAAGGTCTCACATGTTTAAATTGGGCTTATGGTGCACACAGGGTTAACAACTGTTGGAACATTGTGTGAGTGAGTAACTCTTTTTTTTTTTTTTACAAACACACGAGCACACACATGCATGGACGCGCACACACACACCTGTCTGAGGTCCGCTCTCCAAAATAAGAGGAGACAGCACCGGGGATTACATAAATGGCAGCTCAAAACATTAATGGGTCAGGAGAGAACCCTGGGCAAATTGTCAGGAAAGAAATCAAACATTACTTGAGAAGGTTTCAGAAGGCAATTTCATCTCCCACATCCCAGACGCAAGGAGAGCGCAGGCATGGGCTTAATTTAAATGAATAAAAAAATGAAAAAGGACACCTTACCACGCTTCAAGCATGCATATTGATTTGTTCTTTCAGACTGCTAATGCAAAATGATTTTACAGGACTCGTTGATGCTACCAGAAATGAGAAGTCGCAAGGGGAATAAGTCAGACTTATTCGGTCTAATCACCAACCTCAAATGAGATGTTGAGGATACTCTTCACCTAACCCATGACGCATTCTTTATAAATCCCAGCAGTCAGTGGAACGGTATTGCAAAGTAAACTTCACGACAGTCCTCATCAGATTCTCAGAGCTACACTTTTACTATGTTTTAATCAAATAGCAAAGTACGTCGCTCTCTGTGACAAGTTACGTAGTGTTATTAAAATTCATTTATGTGATACCTTTGTCTAAGGTGACTTACAGTGTTGCATAATTAACATTATGATGATTTAACCAAATTATAAAGCAGGGTATTCTTACTGGAGGAGGCGCAGGGGTCTGGGGGTCTGGGGGGTGCGGCCTGTGCCTGCTTTCTGGCGGGTCTGGGGTTCGAGTCCCACCTGGGGTGCCTTGTGACAGACTGGTGTCCCATCCTGGGTGTGTCCCCTCCCCCTCCAGCCTTGTGCCCTGTGTTGCCAGGTTAGGCGCTGGCTTGCTGCAACCCTGCTCGGGACAAGTGGTTTGTGAGTGTGTGTGTGTGTGTGTGTGTGTGTGTACGTGTGTGAGCGAGTATTCTTACTGTGTCAATTCAGGACAAGCACACTGTTCGAGGGTATTATAGCAGAAGTGAGTTTTGAACTAGGGACCTTTAAATTGCAAAAGCACAGTGGCACAGCGAGAAGTGCTCCTGTCTCAAAGCACCTGGGTGGTGCGAGAGGATGTGGGTTTAATCCTGCCCAGTCTGTGTAGAGTCTGCATGTTCTCCTGTATCTGGATGGGTTTCATTTGGGTGCTCTGGTTTCCTCCCACACTCCAAAGACATGCTGTTCAGGTTTACCCCATAGTGTGTGAATGACAGAGAGAGTGTTCCAGTGATGTATGGATGAATGGACCCAGTGTAAGTCGTGTATCTAGCAGTGTAAGTCACCACGGCGAATAAGGTGTACGAGCTGATAACACTACGTAGAGTTCATTGGAAGTTACTTTGGAGAAAAGTGTCTGCTAAATAGATAGATGTAAGATGACAGTTCTGATCATTATTCTGTCTCTGCCCTACATATGAATTACAGTAAGCACTTGTCATGCTTTGTAAACATCATCATTTTGGTGCATATTAGAAACTGCCTGTATATTCCACCTAAGCACTGCAGAACCTCAAAATGCAGCAAATATTCTCACTCTGTGTCGCTGAGGTTGGCCACTGCGCTTCCAGGAAAATTCAAGTTAGAAGAAAGCCCAGAGGACCCGCTCAAGGGATTGCACTTGTCATTCCGCGTTGCATATGGCTATTTGTGCCTGGGGCCATTCAGTGGCAAGATAGACAGTTTGCTGGTACATGGTCCTCATCCTGTCCAGCAATGTTTTTAACTGCTAATCTGCAGCTGTGTCCTTTGGCTCCGTCTCCGGTTGTGTCTCTGCCAAGGTTTCTCACTTGCGATGACTTCACATGGATTTGGGACAGGTTTTCCATTTTCCCACTTATACTTTTTTATTGCATCCTGGAGTTTATCACTGGTGGGGGGGGGGTCTTTGACTTGTGCGTGTTGTTAGAGACACATTTCTTCATCTTCACGGTTGTCTTGCTGAAGCTCCAAAAAACTGGTGCCAGGTAGGACCTCTGCCATACTCAGCTGGAGTCGTGAGCCCTGGATGTTTCTGACTGACATCTTGTGCTAAATCTGTCGACTCTAATACCTTGGGTCATAACATCGGACAAGGGCGTTATCATCCACTGAAGAAGGCCTCTGATATGCTGTTTGTGCCTTTGGCCGAAAATTTGGAGAAGTGTTTGTTGAGCCATGATTTCTTGGGAAATTGTCAATTATCATGGGTAGGTTCATCAAGATCAGCATTAGAAATCAATTGCCAGTTTTCTGATATTGTTGTCACCCCACCAGAAACCTGCCAGATTCTGCCTATAGAACCTTCTCTTCGTCTGGTCTGCCAAACCACTGCTTCTGTAACAGTGTGCAGGGCAACGTATTTTCAGGGCTGATCTGGACCAAAGTTCATCTGCATCTGCATCATAACCAGCCGAATTGCCATGGTTCTCTGGGGCAAGCCATTTTGCCATACTGCCAGCTGAAAGTAATCCAGATACAGCTTCTATGACTCATGGGGCCCAGTGCCATTGCAGGTTTTCACTCACCAACTGAGCCTGGACTACTTTTTTTGGCTTCCAGCAATATATCCAGAACAAAAGCACTATCCAAAGGACTTGATTACCTACTATGAAACCATGCAGATACCTTTGTCTCAGTGCGATATCATGAACTCTCTTTGCTTTAGAACGTATGACAGAAAAGGCAGTTTTCTAAGCATCCCATGAGGCATGGGGATTACACAGACCTGTCACGTCCCGTTGAGAAATTACATGCCATCTTGGACCTTTGTGGACCAACCGGGTTTCATTTGATGAGTCTCTTCCCTTTCTTAACCGCTGGCACTTCTTCTTTTGTTTTTTGTCGAGTTGCCCATCCTACCAGTCAAGGTTGAAACCTTGAATGCCAGTAAGTTACAAATATATATGAAAACCTCTCAAAATGACATTTCTAAAACAAAAACGCTATTTAAAACAATTATTTATACCTCTGGTCTATCCTAACCATTACTGCAACTTAGCAGTAATTTAACAAAACACCTTTCTTTTCAGCATAAGATTCACAGAAGGAGGGAAGAAAAAACACGGAAATGGAATTGTAACCATCTCGGTCTGCTGTAAGTGGATATAAACGTGAGACAGAAAACCGACAGAGGTCAGCACTAAACATTTTGGTTCTACTGCTAAAAAACTGGCGTGCGCAAATGAACCCGCACACCAAACCAAGTAGCGCTACCAAACCCACTTCTGCAACTAGAACGAACAGTTTTTGCGACTCAAAATATGCACAATTAAATCATATTTAAATAATTCATTTTGCACTGCATCGTTTCAATGTTATCTTCAAAAGTAGCTTGTTAAGGACAAGGAACTTGGGTTTGGGGCGAAGCTGCTTTGCTCAGCTGAACAGGAGAGCATACACGTCGTTACTAAGTAAATTTGTTGACTTCAGATTCCAGGCTTTCCGAAAGCATTCTCAATACACACCACACACACACACACACACACACACATTTTCAGAACCGCTTGTCCCCATACGGGGTCACAAGGGAACCGGAGCCTAACCCGGCAACACAGGGCGTAAGGCCGGAGGGGGAGGAGACACACCAAGGACGGGACGCCAGTCCATCACAAGGCACCCCAAGTGGGGCTTGAACCCCAGACCCACCGAAGAGCAGGACTGTGGTCCAACCCACTGCGCCACCGCACCCCCGCATTCTCAATATTTTACGCAAAATGAATTTATAGAACTATAGTTTACGTAGTTTATAGTGCTAGAAATATGTTAACGATGACGATTTATTTTGTTTGTATGGGATTGCAGCTCGCTGCGCCCCCGCTGGGTGAGATCACACTAGAGGGTGTTGCTCTTGAGACAAGGGAAGCTTGATATATGAAGCATTAAATACTCCATACAATGCTGGTAAATGCTGACAGGTTAGTGATAGAAACCGCAGAGGAGCTAAAGGCTCGTGTGGAAGAAGCAGACAGACACCTTCGATGTCCCCCACGTGCACTGCAGCGCACGGAAGAGCCGAGGAGCAGCTGCCCTCTCGACGGTCAACGCGCACGCTGCCATGGTGCAGCATATGGCGGGGAGCGGCCTGGCAGGCACACTTCCTTTTCAGCTCGCTGTCATCGCAACCAAATCTGTTCCTTGACGCACCCTCTCCTGCATTCCTGGAGCTGCGGGCCGTCCCAGGCTCTGACTGCGTCCCCAGAAAGGTCGTTTCCGCATTAACTCTTTAATTTGCCTCCGGTGCAGACGGGAGAACTGAGAGGTGCCCACCTGGGAAGTCTGGGAGCGATCGACGGCGCTCTGCTGACAACACAGGGTCCACAATAAAAGGGGGCCACCTGCTTTCAAAAGGGAGACTAAAGGTTGTCATCGTGTCACTTCAGAGGAGCCCTGCGACATCTAGTGTCACGGCTGTGGAGCCTGCTATTTATACCCCGGTGACTCAGTCCTTTTTTGTGGCTTCAATAAAGTGCATCATCAAAAATAAAATGGATTTCCTACGGCACCGTACAACGGCGCACGTCACTCATGTGTAGAAAACCATCGCTTTTGTCTCGTGTCCGGTCGCATCAACCGGTTGCCGTGAGATTTTGCTTAATGGTGTTATTTTTTAGGTGTGAAAATTGAACTTAAATCTATCTTTCCGTCGCATATGTTTTAAAGATGCCTTTCATGTAGACGTTCATAAGTTACTTAAGTGTCACAAAGGTAACGTAACAGAGTCATGTCATATTGTAAAATAGGGTGCGGTGAAAATCGTATTTTGCGGGATGGTTTACGTTCTTCGGAAGGAAGCAACGTGTCAAACTTTGCTGTTAACGTGTGGAGGAAATCAGGTTCGTTTCACGGATGAACGTGGACCCTCAATGTTCACTTGCATGAGGCGCATGCGTGCAAAACATGCCGTCGCTTTGATTGGCATGTAAATGAAGCCTGATTCTCATAGGTTTTTAAGGTGACTTTGGCAGGATGAGCAATTTAGTCAATTAAGTTGATTTAACAGTTCGGTGAGAATCGTCTGCATGATTCAATGTATCTAATAATTCCCATTACTTGGTAAATTAGTCAGCTTCCTTCTGCTTGTCCTCTTTCGGTTCTAAGTGTACACGGTTAGTATTGGTTTAAAATACATGTTAATGTCAGCTTGTTCTCGTGGCGATCTAAACATGCTTCCGTGCCACCACTCTACTTCGAGGCTTGTTCAGATCGTTGCTAGAGAGAACAAAGCTAAACATCATTTCACCTAAGCTCTTAGTGAAAGGAAGCAGCTCGAGAATCCATTCTGCGGCGGAGACGTTTAGTCGTTTGTTTTAGATACGGCTTGATTGATTATCGATTCCCCTGGGCAGCCCTCGTTCACTTAAGAGACACATACATAAGGTGATACCCTGAAAAATTCATAACCCCCAAGTAATGGAACTGTTAACCTTGTGTGACTTGTCTCTTGCTAGAATATTACATGTTCGTATGTTCTTACTTGCCTGGAAATAAGTGGGTGACATTTGCGTGGGGCGGCATGCTTCCTGCTTTGGATACCCTCAAGAGAATTCCGCCTATGAACTGGGATTAGAGGGCCTGGTTTGCATAGTGATGCAAATTAAAATGACACATCCTTTCATTAAACCTTGAGAACTTTGCCTGATATGATTCTCCAAAAATAACTTCAGTGGATCTTGATTTTTTTTTTTTTAACACTTTCATAATTACCTTATTTCTGAAACATCTCCGCAGCACAGGTAAACAGGCCACCCTGCCTGGGTAGATACTGAAAGGATTAATTTTTCACTTTCAGAAGAGCATTAGCCGGTGCTGCTTCTCCACAGCCTGCTATTGTGAACCGCTGCAGCTGAAAGATGCATGAGAGCGGTGATTAAACCGCTGCTCGCTCATGGCAAATAGCTCTGGCCTTGAAGATTTATTCAGGCCCCTACCATGAGCGATGCAGCAGAGACGGCTCCGGTAAGTCTCCGTGCCATGGAAAGATTACTCCCTAGGCCATTAGTGCTGCCTAAGCAGAGAGACCGTCATGCTTTCTAAAGCATTTTTCCACACTGCATAAACCCCCCTGCAAGATAGCCTGACTGAGGCCAAGGCTCACAAAACCTCCATGATATTCCTCAAAGCAGTGACACACACTTGCAGAGAGCTCCTTTTTGGCATACACAGCCTTGATGGAGACATAGCGTAATCGGTCACGCAAGAAAAACTCATCAAAAATCAACACAGCAAATCTAACAATAACTCAAACACGCGGGAAATGTTTCGCCTTTAAGGACTTTTGATGCGATGGACGCACTTCCGTAAATTATAAAAAAAAAAAAAAAAAAAAGATTCTTTCACCATAAAGAACAGAATTGAGGACATGTCCCATGGTGTGCACTCTTTAAGTGTGTTTTAATTAACTTTTAGTACCTTTGGTTGTTACTATTTTAAAATACTGTGCTTTGGGCCCTTGACTAATTTGGAATGCATACGTATTGATTTATAATGTGATTCCAAAAGGGAAAGGTTTAATTAATGCACAACTTAATACACAATATATCATGGGATGGTGGTTGAAATTAGCCAGTTCATTTTTGCACCAGTGTTCATGCCTTCAGGCATTCAAATAGAGGCTCTTTATTAAAGAATATTATTACAAGCCTCCCAATTACCCAACCCAGTTGTTTTATGTTGGTCAGTGTAATGCAACCCAAAAACACTGGTCTAAATTTAATGAAACTGACTTTGTGCTTCATTGGTCCTAATATAAGCAAGTTCCACTTTTCACTATTTTATGATTACATTGAAATGTAATAGATGTGGAAGTTGAATCAATTAAGTGCATTTGTTAAGGCTACTTTACTGTACTCTATGTGGCCATTTAATATGAACCACATTGATTCTTCAAGTGTTTTAGTCATCCTTCTCTGGTCCTTGAATCACCCTTCATAGCCTTATATGTCGTTGTCCTCAGCAACTGCTCCACACTTTTGTACAAAAGGTAGCCAGGTGGAGGAATTTACCAGTATCTTGGAGGTGTAGGCACTGTTTATGGCAATCGCATTGACCAAGATATCCAGGGTTTTGGATGGCAAGGCGTCAGGGTCGGGAACCTCCTTGTAGTACATGTCTCCGACGTAGGCCTGCACCACGGTCATCCTATTGGTGGTCAGCGTGCCGGTCTTGTCGGAACAGATGGCAGTGGCATTTCCCATTGTCTCGCAAGCATCTAAGTGCCGCACCAGGTTATTGTCCTTCATCATTTTCTGTTGAAGTAAATAAAACTTTGGTATTTTGCAGTATGTTTAGCACAATCGCATCATAGTATCAAAATTTTGATGTGACCAAATGAAGGAGAGCACGGAGAGAATCCAGAACACGGTAGCATGTAGGTGCACGGCGACAGTACCTTGACAGAATAGGCCAAAGAGATAGTGACCGCCAGAGGAAGGCCCTCGGGGACAGCCACCACCAGGACCGTGACTCCGATAATGAAGAATTTGACAAAATACTGGATGTACACAGGTGTGCATTCTGGCATCCATGGCCTCTTATCGATGACAAAGTTATCAATGGCAAAGTACAGCACCAAGATGATGACCGTGATGGCAGACATCACCAGACCTGTACAAATGTAGAGCAGAACAATCGTTCACTCGCTCTGGAGATGCTGGAGTAGGATATTTAAAACATGAATTGCCAAATGAGACACAGTGAGATGGCGCAAATTTTCTGAAAAGCAACTTTCACGAGACACAATTGCTGTAGATAATGTTATACAAAGTTTTGCGTTACTGTAGGTAAGTGAGCAGTCTGAATATTGAGGAAATAGAATCACTATATGGTCTACATGGCCAATGTGGTCAATATGGTCTATATGGTACCTGCTTTGCCAATCTGGACAGCCAGCTTGGTCAGTTTTCCCTGAAGGACCGATTTCTCCTTCTTAGACACGCTAGCCTTCTTCTTCTCCTTCTCATCTGCATCTTCCCCATCTGCACTCTTCAGGGGCTGCATTTCCATGGCTGCAGCTCCATCTTGCTTCTTGGCTGAAAGGATCCACATATTTTGCATTTGATCGAGTAGTATGAGATCTGAGCTTTTATCAAACCTGCATCACCACCCCAGCTTCTGCTTGCATCTTGTTTCATGACAGATATTCCACAGCCTACAGTTTGGAGCTCATTTCTGAAGTATTATCCTTACTGATCATTAGAGCCAGTTGAGGACAAATCTTAAGACCTCCCTAAGACATGTTTCCAGTGCGGTATGCTGTATAATATATTATATCAAAGGGTTTTTTATATGTGTGTGTGTGTGTTTAGTTTTCTGGCTAAGAGGAATTTTTTCTGTATCGAAGAGCAAAAATTTGAATTGTGCCATTGCAAAAACTGTCCATATTTGCTAACTGTTCTCTGAAGATCTAACCTTAGCCATAACCCTAAATTAGCTCAAACATGTGTGCTGGGATATTTACTCACCCTGTGCAATGGTATTTGCGTGTCTTATGCAAATATCACTTCTCACTCCGCCTTAGCCCTCATGCATATATAAATAGAATTACTGCATTAGTAATCAGGGTAACATGGGGTAAGAAACCCCAGTGGGAAACAACGTTGTGTGTACAAATGTTATATATATATAACAAAAAACGTATCATTTGTTAAAAAAAAAAAAAAACGCAAAAAAAAAAAATGAATAAATATTTTAAGAGCTACCCTCAAGCTTGATAAATATTCCAGACTAAGGTCAACTGACCATGAAATGTCAGTAATGCTCACGCAAATGCTGGACGTAAATATATATTTTAATTTCTATAAGTATGGTCAGCCCCACTAAATTTGCAGGGAAGCAAAAAACGTTAAGTAATAGACTGAACATACAACATTTCTTCCAGCTCCTACATGGCACTGTCCTTGTTTGTTTATTTTACTTATTTATTTCGGCATGCATGCATGCAGCAGGGAACCACGAATATCATGTCACCTGTCAACAGAAGCGAGCTCAAGAAATATTATTTTTGCTAGCGAAATCATTGAAATAAAATAAAAATGTATCCGTGACAGCTTACTTGAACTACAGCCCCAGGGATATAAGCCAACAACAATTAACTTACAAATACTCTTGCCACCAAAACACCTGCCTTTTCATTGCACTCTAGAAAACAGTACATTAACACTATAAATGGTATATATAAGTTGTATTGAGACCTTCATTTTACACATAACTAGGAAAATAATTATTGCATATGCAATTATTCACGTGCAAATAAAAATTCTTAGCTCACTTCAAATTAACATTGTTAGTGGTCCTAAACTGTATCAGTATTCTGCCAGGGTATCTGCTGTCTAGAGGGTACTTGATCTGCATACAGGCACATTTTACTCGTCGTTTTCGGGTACGTAGCTATTGTGACCGTCACACAGCTTGCAGTGAACTGGCGCCCCTGTAAAAAAGCCTGACCTATTTAATCGAACTGGCTTCTGTCCCAGTTGGAGCAATTGGCGTTACTGTTAAATAATACATCTGACGGCTCATCTAATTCCGATCAGCTGAAAATCACGGCAGCACTGACACCGAAACTGTGCCCTCAATGTCTGGCCTGAAACATATGTTCCTGTAACCTGTGAGTCCTCAACATATGCACTGAGAGGAATGCAACGTTATGTTTTCTCTTCAACTAATCCGTGTATAAATGTTACAGAAATAAGCCCGTGACACATTTCAGTCACAAAAACTCATACACATAAACATATGAAGTCATTACTATATTGAGAATCACAGAACAGTTGGTCAGGAACACTGAAAACCATTTCTGCAGCAAACATTGTAACTGGTCTAAAATCTGCTGCCATATACAAAAACAAAGGTATCAAAGGATGTACAAATAAATAATAATAATAATAATAATAATAATAATAATATTCTTATTGGTGAGAGGGGGCTTAAGTAAGGCCAGGCACTGCGGGCCTGCGAGCGAAGGGCGCACCGTCCGCAATGCTGTCAAAGTCCCGTCGGGGACCAGGCGTCTGTGGAGGCCGCTCAGAAATTTTCGAAGTCCCTTCAAGGACCAGGCGTCCGCGGGGGCACACCGATTATTATTATTATTATTATTATTATTATTATTATTTTGCATAAAATACCTGCTTTTATCACAACAATGGCTTATCAGAAATTTGCATCCAATGAGTCTCCGTTTGAAAATCATAGTAGTCGCTCATGCTTTAAATAAGCCAAATTAATATCTGCCAGTAAGCAATCAGCTGTCTGAGTGATTTCAGCATATGTTGGCTGTTTTCCAAAGCCAACAATTTCCTAATTTCATTGATATGAAGTTCAAGACGTGTCTTCAACAATTATCTGAAGTTCTTAAAGGTCCAAAGTCGCTCTCAAGACATGAGTGAACCACACTTTAAATATCTACAGTATAGCCTATGGCTCAGGATGACGCCAATTTCCGAATTCATGCCAAATGCGTTACCTTTTATGGACGAGCCCCCAATGAGGCAAAAAGCTCATAACAAAACACAGACATCCCTCGACTTACGCAAATAGACCATTCTTAAACCCCTTACATTAGTCAAAATGTACATACTGTATGTCGGAATGGATTCCCCCACCTGCACCACTATTCAACATAATAACATCATTAATTTTTCCATCTCAGTCATTGCGCCTTGATATTTCTTCATTGTTACTATTGTTTTCATGCTAGCTGCTCCTTTCACGTGCTCCTTTACACGTGCAGCCTCCCTCACTATCGTATTCACAGTCGATACGGCTAAACTCGGTTGTCGTGCTGTGGACGATAATCTTTGTCCGCTTCCTTATAATTTTCAATTTCGTCTCCAAATCAACTGCTGTGTGCTTGCAAGACAGTTCTTGTTTTCCTTCAAGTGCACATTTACCACCAGGCATGGTGACTAATGAAATGGATAAAAAAATATGCGAAAAAAGCATTACGCTACCAAGAGGAGATGGGTTCACGACTCAAAACACGCGGGAACTGGGAAGATGCAGCTTCCTGCCTTGTCTGGTTACGCCGACTTGCACTTAACATATTTCAAATGTTTTGCACAAGTGCACAAATAACGTGTATGCCGAATTTTTTTTTTACGCAAATCCGGATTTACGCAAGTCAAATTTACGCGTGTAGAGGGGTGTCTGGATATATAGCAGATCTCATCATTTGAACTTTACGTACGGTGCTATGTTCCGCTGCAAACGAGATCAAAGGTCATAACCATGTTCGCAAAGAGACGTTAATAATCCCAAGGGAAGCCAAGCAGCGAGAGCAAACAATTACAATGTAAATGCTGGAGGACATGCCCATGTGAAAAATACCAGCATGATATACAAACACAGAAAGTAAACAGCGATTTAACGACAGAGATGCAGATTAAACAGATAAATACCTTTGGTTTGGTTGTTCTCCACATTGCCATCTTGCATTTTACCTGGGATGAAGACACATGAGACACAGACACATGCGGGTCACAACGAGACGGAAATTACAGAAGTAAGACGCTCGAACGTTGGTCACGGAGACGTTTTCGTGGCGTAAAATGGAAAGGTACATGTAGGTCTGATGTATGAGCAGGGAAAGGTTAATAATGGACACACAAACTTCTGCTAAGAAAATTATTTGCCATTTCAGCAGTTGACAAACGCGTGATGTGGATGATCGCAAGGCGATCGCACACGGCGTCGCTCCGGAGCTGGTCCCCGCAGCGAAGAGGCCACAGCTGCAGGCCCTTGTGTTCATTACTCCGCGCTCATAAGGAGGGAGAAAATACGGGTCGGAGGGGGGGTGGTGGGGGTCAGGCAGAGGCTAGGCAAGGCAAGGCAAGGCAGCCGGCTGATGACAAACCCCTGGCTGCTCAGTTCCGATCGCAGCGTGGCTGGAGCGCGCTAATGATCCATGAGGACTCGTTGGGTGGGAGCTCACTATCTCGAAAAGCATCCTTGTTGCGCTCCTTACCTTTATGAAATAAAGTGGCGGAACGCTCCTTTCATGTCGTTAACAATAGCAGTGGTTGTTACTCGTTTTTCTGCATCCCATCAGGTCGTTGCAGTTACTGCTGGCCACACTTTACACCCCACCTCCTGAATGACCCACCTAATGAATTGAATATACTGCCCTCATTTAACGGGCTCCCGTACCGTGAAGACCCACTGAAAAAGCTTGTGGAAATATGTTGGACTATAAAGTTGGCGGCACGGTGGCACAGCGAGTAGCGCTGCTGTCTCACAGCGCCTGAGAGGTGCAAGAGAACGTGGATTCGATTTCCCCGTTCAGTCCGTGTGGAGTTTGCGTGTTCTCCCCGTGTCTGTGTGGGTTTCCTCGGGGTGCTCTGGTTTCCTTCCACAGTCCAAAGACATGCTGTTCAGGTTCACCCAGAGTGTGTGAGTGACAGAGAGAGTGTGTTCCACTGATGTATGGATGAGTGACCCGGTGTAAGTAGTGTATCTAGGAGGGGAAGCCTTTGGGTGCTCTGGTTTCCTCCCACACTCCAAAGACATGCAGTTCAGGTTCACCCATAGCGTGAGAGTGACAGAGAGAGTGTGTGTTCCACTGATGTATGGATGAGTGACCCGGTGTAAGTAGTGTAAGTCACCACGGTGAATAAGGTGTGTGGGCTCGTAACACTACATAGAGTTCATTAAAAGTCACTTTGGATAAAAGTGTCTGCTAAATAAATGTAAGAGTTCCATTTACTGCAATCGATTAGACCTGAATAATACACACACCCGCCCACTTTTGAACAGGTTAGAAGTTCAAACTCCAGACAAAGCGATACTACGTTTAAAAGTACTCTGTAACAACTCAGCTGGGGATACGGTGCACTGATATCCAGGATTCGCCTCTAGTGTGATGCCCCTGCACTGCTATGTAGCACCTCTATTTTACTCCTTTTAATTAAACAGCAAAAATATCTTAAAATGAAAAATAACTAAAAACAAAAATACATCATACCCACAACCTCCAGTTCAACGCTCTTCATCAGTTCATCGCATAAACATGTCCGATGTTTCTCAGCCACGGATGACTTTCAGCTTTATCATCCATGCAATCAATAAAAGCTTAAAAAAACAGACCAATACCTACAGAATATAAAAATACTTTTAAAGACTTTTCATTCTGACATTTTTATTAACTTCAAGGTGCATTAAAACAAATTTTAAATGACCGAAAACAAGAATACCGTGGCGGTGAGGAGGTGGGACCCTTCCCATCATCCCTTGCTGCGTAGAGTACTTGAGTTTTAACTATATTTGAGTGAGTATTTTGGTGAATTGCCTTATTTCTCTTATATTAAGTGTGATTTGGTTCCTGGGGTAGTTTATTGTTTATGTGCCTTTTGTTGCTCTCTCCAGTACGTCTCTTGTTGAATTTCAAGTTGCCCTTCGCTTTGTCTGTCCTTCGTGGGAAGAACTAAAGGTTTTGTGCCGGTGCTGTGCTTTCTTTTAGTCGAGGTGCTCGACTAAAAGACCAGAATAAACTCCGGCTCCCTGACTCATCTGCTGTGCAACTGAATGCCGGTAGCCGAACGATGGATTTCTCACGATTCTTCCTGACGCCAAGAAACCCCAGACAGGAGCTGTAGACACTGGAATGACCCCTACTGTGTTTCTACTCCGAGTGCCCGTTGCTGTCAATTAATGATGCCAAGAGGACACGCGGGTCATTTCTTGCTCTGCAACAAAGAGAAGCTGTAGGAAATGGAACGGTGCAGGAAATGCTGTCAACAGTAAACAATTGAACTGTGAAGTGCAGCTTTAGAAAACTGTAACTCAGATGTTTAGTTCGGAGTTTAGTGCATTGATCTGAGTCTATATGTCACCCTGGGAACGATACCTGCTAATGTACAAGGAGGGTTCGAATGGTAATAGTGGAACAAGTCTTTTAATATGGGCACTGGATGGAAAATAATCTTGTTTGTTGGAGTATTTTGACCCAAGGGTCACAGGTTTGAATCCCACGACCAGCTGTAGTACCCTTGAGCAAGGTCCTTATCCTAAATTGCTCCAGCACAGAAAAAAATTCCCAACTGTATAAATAGCTAAATAATTGTTAATAGGTTCACACTGTAAGCGGCTTTGGTGAATTATTAAATATAAATGTTCACACATTTTCCTTCAAAAAAAAAAAAAAAGAAAACGGTATACTTCCTGCTTCCTCTCCGTTACATTGTCAATCACAGTCCAATCACATCCATTTAGGTCAGTATAAATCACAGCTAACTGTTTTTTCTAATATTTAGAAATAAATTAAAACATGTAAATTTAATATAAACAGTTGTAGCACGTCAAGGCTGCCTGGGGAGGGCGCGGAGACGGGATTAAAGCAGCCACAGCTGGGGTTAATTTCATCCCCGATTTCATCCCCTGTTTCTTCCCCGGTGCCTGGCAGTAGAGAGAAGAGACCAAGGAGGAGAACCACACCGAGACGACCGCCGACCCGTTCCCTGACACGAAACCCTCGCCCCGATCGACCCTACTCTCCCAGCCTGCATGAAGCCCTTCCCTACCTGTTCCCTGCTCCCCCTTTCCCATCTCCGTCCTTCTCCGCTGTCTAGCAAATAAAAGCCCACAGCTCCGGGCAACTGCATCTTCTGTCTCCTGCTTCATCTCTTACAACAGCTTTTACAACATAACTACTCTTAAAACAGGAGAGATGGCTTGTGCCACATTGTCAGACTTACACCTTACTGACCGTTCCACATAAAGCCTTCACCTAGTTATCACCTAGTGTCAAACTAGTGATCTCGCAAACTTTATATCATAAATGTTAGTCAATCCAATTATCTAAATGCCCCCTTTAATAGCTGAAAAGAAAGTGCAAAAGGTCTTGCCTGTGGTCTGCAACATGCAACTTTCGAGAACGTACGAGCAAATGAAGAATATTTCATTAGAGATAAATAAGTAAGTAGAGAATGTTTGAATCTTTAAATATTCGTAGCTTGAGCTTTCATAACAAGAGGAGCCAGTGTAAGTCACTCACAGTAGGAATCAACCTATTGGGGTGATTTATAGAATAGATAAACCCTGTTGTGAGAGTAACAGGTATAGTTACGATATTTAGATTGTGCTCTAATAACAATAATAATGTTTATTTTATAGGGGCGTGCGGTGGTGCAGTGGGTTGGACCACAGTCCTGCTCTCTGGTGGGTCTGGGGTTCGAGTCCTGCTGGGGATGCCTTGCGACGGACTGGCATCCCGTCCTGGGTGTGTCCCCTCCCCCTCCGGCCTTACGCCCTGTGTTACCGGGTAGGCTCCGGTTCCCCGCAACCCCGTATGGGACAAGCGGTTCTAAAAGTGCGTGTGTGTGTTCATGTGTTCATTTTATATAGCAGCTTAGAAGCAATTTCTCGAATTTACACTACTATTTAAAAGCCTTCAGAAATGGAAGAGCAACCAACCAACAGCAACAACCACTTGTCCCTGGGGGGTCACGGCGAGCCAGAGCCTAACCCGGCAACACAGAGCGCAAGGCCGAAGGGGGAGGGAACACACCCGTGACGGGACTCCAGTCCCGCAAGGCGACCCAAGCAGGGCTTGAACCCCAGATCCTCCACACCAGCTGCCATGCCACTACATCACCCCAATGGAAGATCAACTAAATAGAAAAACAAAATGATGTCAGAAATTTAAAGAATTACAATAAAAACAGAACAGAAGAATACACCCATCCATCCATTATAAGCGACTGTTGGTCCAATGTAGGGTCCTGGTGGTCTTGGTGAAGCATAAGGTATGAAGCAGTGTACACTCTGGATGGCTGCAGGGCTATCATGCACATTTCTTCACTCACACATACTCACGAAGGGCAACTTCACCTGAAACACATGTTTTTTGACTGTGGGAGGAAACCAGAGCACAAGGAGAAAAACTCGCATGAAGAGAACATGTGAGCTCCACCGAGAATTAGCTTGACTCAAAGCTGCGTTCCGATCGACAGGACAGGAACCCAAGAGCAACAGAGGTCATCGTAGGGATGCAAGAACAGAACCGTAAACGTTGACTCATCTTACAGGTTTAGGAACTGATCGTAGATCCTCCTCCCCGAAGGGTCTTGAATCGTGGGAGGCATCAAAACTGCTGAATGTAGATACTTCACGCAGATCCAGTAAAAATGGTATACTCCCATGCTGCAATGCTCGGACCACATATCGTGTTGTTAATGGTAGAACGGCGTCTCGGAACCTTATTGGACCTCGGTCTCAGTACTCACTCGTGTGCATCTTCATTCTGCTTACTTTAATGACGGCCCCTTCTGGAATGAATTTATGATGGAGAGGTGCACAAAGGACCTTGGGGTTACCTTCATTGTGTCGCAGTCTGTATACGCACAGCATGCCTTCCTTCCATAATTAAAATGGATCTCGCATTTGCGCTAATGAGCCTTGACGCGCCACCAGCGTGCTTCTCGAACCACCGCGTCACAACATCTTCTGCACGTCGCCGAGCGTTTGAAGGATGCTCGCACGGCATTTTCCGCGCAACGCAAGCGTCCCACCTCGTAATGTCGCCGCGACGCAATCTAAAGGAGATCCCACTCATCAGAAACGCGCTTCTCGCTCGTCTCGGAAGATCCGGTTGAGGCAAAGCAGCGCCATTTAGGATGGGCCTACGAGAGAGAGAGCGTTCCGGAGACAGGGGTGTAAGACCGAGATAGAGGAGGCGCAGCAGCAGTTTGGCAGGTGATAATAGATAAAAAAAAAAAAAAAAAAAAAGATAGAGAAAGGGGATGGAGAAAAGACTGGACGAAAATAGCAGAGCCGAGAAATCGGAGCTGTAAGAAGTGTGTTGTGTACCGTCTCCCCCTGGAGGAGCTAAAATAACACCCTGAGCAGGCTGCACTTCCACAAGGTTGCATGGAACAGACTCAAAGAAGTGGACCAGGGAGATCAGAATTGAGGACGGCTTTGTGACAGCCGGTGGCACACTGTGCGCGGGGACTAAATCATCCACCCATACCTCCATACTGCACGCTGAGCCATCAGTCTTATCCTTGCAGCCGAATGTTAATTGTGTTTACGGAGGGAATCGGAGGCTTCTGCATCAGTTTATAGACGTTGAGACAACAGGCGAAGGCCACACCCATTTACGCCCTTGACGGCGCCAACCAGTCATACCATCCCCCTCCATACCTCCGTGGCAGATTTCTAATTCTAGATGTGGTACGCTTCTAAACTGGGATCGTTTGCCAGCGCAGCAGTGTTAGACTGGCTGTGACTGTGTACTCGCACATTGGTACGTATCAGAACGACATTCCGCCTCTGAGAATGTAGCTCCGCTCAGCACAGCGGAACCAATGACGGCTGTTCACGGTACTGCTACAATGAATAATGGAGTATAAAGTGGAGTTTTGTTAAAAAAAAAAAAAAAATCATCTGCCCTTGTGCCTCACCTTTGATCATAACCTCCCACCCGTCTCTTTATAACCTGAGGGACAGGTAATAGTGTAGTGACTGGAGCCGCTGCCTTTAGATTAAAAGGTTGCAGGTTCAAATCCCACCTCTACCTGTAGTACCCTTGAGCAAGGTGCTTACTCTGAACTGCTCCAGTATAATTACCTAGCTGTAGAAATGGGTGAACAAATGGAAGATGCTTTAGAAAAAAACTGCAGGAGTCTTGTATGTAACAAGAAGTAACGTGTAAAAGAGTGTTTCTTTAATACATCATGGAACCGTAAATAATAATAAATGCAAGCAGGCGGCACGGTGTCGCAGCGGGTAGTGCAGCCACTTCCTAGGGCCTGGGCTGTTTGGGACTAGGATTGACTCCAGCTCAGTCCATGTGTAGTTTGCATGTTCTCCCCATGTCTGTATGGGTTTCCTATGGGTGCTCTGGTTTCCTCCCACTTTCCACAGACATGCATTTCAGGTGATTTGTTCATTCTAGATTACCTTTAGTGTGTGAATGGGTGAGTGTATGTGTGGGTAGCTACCTTGTGATGGACTGGTATCCCATCCAGTGTGTACTCCTCAAGCCTTGCACCAATTGATTTCAGGATGGGCTCCTATCCACTGTGACCCCGACCAGGAGAAGCAGTCATTGAAAGTAGGTGTGTAAGTGAGCAAATGCAAACATTCATGAGAATCTATACACACACACATCATCTGACATCACTTGTCCCATACAGGGTCACGGGGAGCTGGAGACTAACCCGGCAACACAGGGCATAAGACTGGAGGGGGGTGGGGACACATCCAGGACAGGACACCAGTCCATCGCAAAGCACCCGAAGCAAGACTCGAACCCCATACCTAAGGGAGAGCGGGACCCGGTCCAACCCACTGCGTCACCACACCCCCCTCATGAAAAGCTATTATGTTCATAAGACTATTTAATGATAAAAATTGTGTTTTGCTATGAACGTTGAAATAACAAACCGGTGTGAAGATTTCCCGCTATTTTTACTGGATCGGTATACATTACTAAGCAGTCCCCTATTTATGTATTTTTAAAAATCCAGACCTACTTGTTAATCTAAACATTAGTACACATTTCCGTTACACTCGCTTGTCCGTTTTGTTGAAATGCAGTTTCACAATTATTCCGAAACAAAATAAAGTAAAACAGCTCTAGAATCACTGCTGAGGAATGAAAGAAGTTACTAGTGGGAATAAAAGGGGCCTTATTGTTGATGCTTTATATTTTACTCGTAAAGAATTCTGCATGAAGTGAGCAGCGTAAGAGTGAAAATACAGTGAAAATACACAGAACATGTATCTTCAGAGAACATAACACTTGATGACCGTTTCACTTAAACTAATGAATATATTGAAATCTGCATTTTCTAGTCATGTCTTGCCTTCTGCATTTAGGTAGCAGACAACTATGGCACTGCAGGAATGAACTTCAGTTACATCACGTAAGTCAACGAAGGTTTCTTTAGAACTACAAGACAACAAATATTGCTTGGGCCTCTGTTACAGCTTGGTACCATTTGAAAGAGAAATAGAGTTTAAATTGAATTTCTGAGCAAATACTCTATGTGGACAAAGTCCTCCGTAAATCCGAAGGAAACTGTGAGGGAGGATCGGCAGGAGGATCTCCTGGTATTTTCTACAGATACATAGAAAAGGGATGAATGAGCAGCTCTAACTTCTCAATGTCTCTTTCCACACCTTTGGAAAAAGTAGGGAGGAACCGGAAGGGATGAAATGACACCTTCAGAAAACATACCTTTCTTCTCCTTCTTCTCTTCTTCCTCCCCACCGGCTCCTAGCAGCGTGAAGATGATCCCCGTCTGGGAATTGACCCCGACGGCTGTGACCACCATTCTTCCGGAGCCTTCCATTACATGAGTGCCTGTGGGAGAGAGCAGTGATTGGGGTTACTGGGATGCCTGCACTGGGGCAGCAGCAACCGAAACCCCATGACTCTAACATGCTGAGCACATTCTATAGTTATGTTTTCAGCAACAGAGGTCAGATGGTGGGATGTCGGTATCTACAGAGGCTCAGATGGTGGGATCACTATGTATGCTCTCAGCAGTGAAGGTCAGCAAGTGAATTCTGGACTGGAGTCTGGTTCGGTTGGCGTTGCAGTCTTTCGAGTGAACTTTTACACATTTGATTTAAGTATTACTGATACCAGGGGGTGCGGTGGCGCAGTGGGTTGGACCACAGTCCTGCTCTCCAGTGGGTCTGGGGTTCGAATCCTGCTTGGGGTGCCTTGCGGCGGACTGGCGTCCCGTCCTGGGTGTGTCCCCTTCCCCCTCCGGCCTTACGCCCTGTGTTGCCGGGTAGGCTCCGGTTCCCCGTGACCCCGTATGGGACAAGCGGCTCTGAAAGTGTGTGTGTGTATTACTGATACCAATTCATCAGTATAGAAAATATTAAATATATATATTTATATGGGGGGGGTGCAGGGGCACAGTGGGCTTGACCGGGTCCTGCTCTCCCGTGGGTCTGGGGTTCGAGTCCCTCTGGGGGTGCCTTGCGACGGCCCTGCGTCCTGCCCTGGGTGTGTCCCCTCCCTCTCCATCCCTACGCCCTGTGCTGCCAGGTTAGGCTCCGGCTCCCCGCAACCCCACGTGGGACAAGCGGTTTCAGATGATGATATGTATACGTATGTTTTTTAAATTTAAAAAACTAATTCATAATACAGTGTTGCAATATTCTTGGAAGCCGACATATCTGGCTGAGAATGAAAATAAATATCAGCGGTAAAATAATAGACGAACTGGACCGATTACAGCAGATAAATTGGCAGACGAAGACTACAAAACACTAGCCCACCGAAAAAAGTGTGACATACGTATGTTCACAGCAGAGACGTTTCTCCGTTGGTGTTCCCACAGTTAGTACCTTAGAAGTAACAGTAAATCAGTCAGAAGGTCTGTTTTTAGATGTCTCTGTGCAAATTCTCTGCATCAAATGTTAATGAATGGGGGATTGTACACATATGCAAGTGCGCGCGCGGTGGTGGTCAGTTGGTGGGACGTTACTTCTACATTATCTGAAGATGGTGTCAAAAACACAGTTAAGAAAAGAGAAGCACCTTTCTAGGCCGTAGAAGTAGAAGAAATGAGCTGTGAAATGTTCACGTACCGGAGAGCAGCATGGGGTCTTTGTCCACCGATTTCCGTACATGGTCCGATTCCCCAGTCAAGGAACTTTCATCGATCTTCAGGTCGTTCCCTTGTATCAAGACTCCGTCGGCTGGAAGTAGGTCACCTTCGGTACAACATGCAAGGCGACAAAGGATTTTTAACCTGTTTAGAACCGACCCGAAGAGCCGGCGTGAGCAGCGAATTCATCACCGAGATAATAAAATGGCATCCACAATGTAATTATGTAATCATCGACATGAAGAAAATCACATTTGCTGTGCTATCTGCGCATTTTTCTCCTGCAAATGTCGAGAACGGATCCTATGAGGTGATACCGTCTGAATTCAACAGTGACTTAATGTGTCTGGAGATGGTAGACACAAGATACTTTTTTCTCACCAGGATATTACTCATATGGTAAGAACATTTTCGCTCCGTTCGGCTGGAGAGTTAATAAATCACAGCGAGCTCTTTCTACCAGGCAGGGAACGTCAAGCGGTGCGGTGTGTTTGTGACGAGTGCATCTCCAGCCCCTTCGTACAGGGACGGCACCTCAATGGCAGCTCTGACCTTGACCCGGGTACGGCACAAATTCCAAAAGGAAGGGAGTGACTTTGGTTGTAGGGGTAAAGAGAGGTAAAAAGAGAGAGAGGTAAAATGATAAGGGAAAACAGGGGCAAAGTGTATATTTCCGACGAAGATACCCACCATACTTGACTTGTGCAATATCGCCAACCAAAATCTCTGCAATGGGGATCTGTATGACAGTCCCGCATCGAATGACAGTGAACTTCTGCTCCTGTTCGATGCGACTTTGTAAGCCCCTGAACTGCTTCTCTTTGCTCCAGTCGTTGAAGGCAGTGACAAGGACAACGCACACCACAGACAGCAAAATAGCGGCTCCTTCGATCCAGCCTGCCTCCGCCTCCCCCTCGTCCTCGGCGCCCCCGGCCACGGATCCGCATGCTGGACACACGCGAAGAAAGAGATGTTAGAGGGAACGCACGCAGCACAGTCACAAATAAACACAAGCGCAGTCGCAGACTCGCGTGTGGATACACGCAAAAACGCACACTCTTCATGAACAGAGACACACATGTGAATATGAACATTTCCATGAATATATACATTTGTGCATTTTCACCCATGGCAGCATAGGTTCACACATACACAGCCCGAAACCGCAGGTCCTAAGTCGGGTCGTGGCAAGCTGAAGCCTAACCCGGCAACGTAGGGAACAAGGCTGGAGGGGGAGGGGACACACCCAGGACGGGACGCCAGTCCATCGCAAGGTGCCCCAAGTAGGACTCGAACCACAGACTCACGAGAGAGCGGGACCCGGCCAAACTCGCCACACCACCGCGCCCCCTCATGCCGATACAGGCACTCATAAACATAACGTCACACACAAACTCGCTCGTGTCCACACTCATGAACGCCACACTCGGGCATTGAGAGAAAAACTTTTTATATGACGCTTTCCTGCAAAGTGACTCACAATGTTAAGCTACTTAAAACAGATCCAGGTCATTTTTCCGGAGCGATTTAGGCCAATCGCTTGCGGCAGGGTTCTACAGGAGGTGGGATCTGAACCGGTGAGCAAAGGCATACTGTGTAGCTTCGGCGGTTTAGGTAGCGACATTTGCATTTAAAAATCCATTCTGCGGAGAAGCTCGCAATCAAAAATTAAGATAAGTTGGGAACTAATTAACTCGCCCTTCAGACCTAAAACTGCGATACGTCTGCTCCGGTGAGGTGCAGTTCTCTGCTCAGAATGCAGCGTCGCACAATGGGAACGGCGCCCCAGAGGACTCGCTTCCGAGGCTCTACGGGGCAGATCGACTCCATCCCTTAACAGGGAACTCGCTGATCGGGAGGCTCTTGGACTGAACAGTGTGAGCTGCGTACCCGCTGTACGAAACAGTGTTTCTGTGTTCTTAACGACGGGGAGCCACATTTTTAAAGCCGGCAGCAATGTTTCAGTGCGAAACACAATTGAACAAATTGCTTTGTCATTAAGGAGACTCCTGATCATCCCAACCAAGTTATTATGCCTTTTTATTAACTAATGGTATTTAAACAAGAAAAATTCAATTATCCTCGGTAGGTGGTGTTCAGGCAAAATTTCCATCACTGTTTTTTCATGAGAAGCGCAAAACCTTTTTTTTCCTTATGGAGTGTTTGACTGGCTTTTCCTTGAACATCACCACAACTGACAGTATGTTTTCAGTAAGACTGCAGTGTTGCCGGTCAAAGTCCCACACAAGGAGTAATAAAACAACAAATCCATGCATTAGAGCACCTGCTTGCTTATGGGATAGCTGGTAGTGTAATGGTTAGAGGTGCTGTCTTTAGGCACAAAGGTTGTAGGTTTGAATCCCACTTCTAGCTGCAGTTGCCTTTGAGAAAGGTACTTACCCTTAAATAGCTTCAGCAAAATTACCCACCCACAGAAATTAGTATGTAATTGTAAGTGGCTTTGGAGAAGGAGTGTAAGGTAAGTGTACATCATTACAAAGTATATTTTTGAGAGTCACATGTCTTTCTCTCTTAATGTAATGCACAAATTGTATTTTTGCTGAGATGTACGTCGCTTTGGAGAAAAACGCCTGCTAAAAGAATAAATGTAAATGTCAAACACTGTATCCCGTTTTTAATTATCATGTGGCCAAAGGGGCATGGCTGTGAATTGTGGGAGAAAACAGGAGCACCCAGCGGAAGCTCGCAGAAACTACGAGGACGTAGACGGAGCTCAGCCTGCATTTTAACCCTCCAATTAAATCTGTGATAAAATCGTGTTTTTCAACGAGCCACTGCTCCACCTTGGGCCTAGCAAAATGTAAACTCAAAACTATTTTGCGAAATGTTATAATAATAAGTTTAGTTTTCATCAGGTAGTTTTGTAAAAACGTCTACTTGTGATTATCATATTTATAAAGCAGGGTAATTTTTACTGAAGCAATTCAACGTAAGTATGTTGATCCCCTCGATGAAACTTAGAGCTACAGATGCACCCCATATAGACCCCCTGTAAAACACGCAAACTTGGACTCCGCAGAGATTTAATTTTCTCCCATTTCCTTGGCCTGGGACTTTTTTGTTCCTTTCCTCGCTTAACAGATGGCTTGTTTCAGATCAGCGCATTAACATGCTGCTTTCTGTTTATTGTCTGTTTCTTTTTTCGTCACTTACAGTATATGTCACTGTGTGTGCTCAGTTGTTCGGCACTCTGTGTTAATTTTGTCGAGAAGAACCCTTTTAAAAAATTGAACTGAATCAAGGGTACTAGAGTGGGGCGCAGGCACCAGGTGGCGCAATAGTTAGGGCTGCTACCATCCATTCGAAGGACCCCTGTTCAAATCCTGCTCCTGCTCTAGTACCCTTGAGCACTGTACTTGTCCTGAATTGCTGCGGTAAAAATGACCTCGCTGTATAAATCTCTGCAAGTAGCTCGACACCGCGAGTCACGTAAATATATAAATAGTAATGAGCCAAAACAGTTGTGTTAGGCGTAAGGGTGCAGTCTGTATTGCAGATGTCAGTTAGCGCTGGAAAACTGATGGGATTTACAGGCCACCAGAGGCTAGTCCTCCTAAAAACAACCGTTGAGAATCTAATTATCATCTGTAAGCACACTTCATAATTCAAATCAATACCCCTTTCCGAAATACGGTTGTTTTTTTTTTTTTGCATTTATGTTCTTCCATTTTCCACTTCTCGTAATTACGACGGAATATCTCAGAACACGTGCTGCAATGAATTAAAGGTGATCGGCCAAATTCTACGTGGAATATATTAAACCTATTAGAATGAAGCTCGTCTCTTTGAATTCCTTTCTGTGACTCACAATATGGCTTGCGGTATGAAAAGCATTCTGTTTTCAGTTATTTCTGGGCTTTTAGGGAATTTAAAACATAATCCAGGCATGCAACACTTTCTTGAAGTCCTGCCTTTAGATATAGTGTTTTTTTAGACCGATTCTTGTCGAGCTTCCAAATGACTAAACTTAGATGTTCTTTTTCAGGTGTTATTTTTGCAGTGAGTGCAGTTTCGCTCGTTGACCCTTTGACCTCTTGTTATAATACGTTCCTGCTGATCGGACAAGGAAAACAGTACAGGCGGTCGCCGATTTACGACGATTCCACGTTTTTGAGTCATTTTTTTCGACTTTACCGTGGGTTTCAAAATACGTGACCCAACCGTAAATCGGGGACCACCTATACTCTTACCACTCGTATTGTGGAGAAAGAGCACCTTACCATGGTCAGGGAACACTGTGACAGTATGTATGTGATGTTTCATACATTCTGTGTGCCTGTGCTGTTATGAATGTTCGATAGCAGGACAGTCTGATGTATGACACTGAGATAATGGGGGACCCTGGAGTCGTTAAAAACTACACAAGGCAGTGGTTTTCTGGTGTGTAAAAACCTCCTGTAATTTTGCTAACAGGCCATTAAAAGGGACTTCAGACACTCATCACCTTAAGGTTTTCTCCTTTGAGACCTTCTCCAGAGCTCATATAGATGCACAGAGAAGGAAGGAGGAAGCACTGTGTCAAGTAGGGTTCCTTTTGTGCTGAGGGCCAGTCCATATTTGCACAGAAGATAGTTGTATAGTCACATTCAATTCGTATCTGGCTGAGCACACAGCGAGCATAAACTGGGTTCTTGATGATGTCACCTGACTTTATCCTTGTTCCTGCTCTGCTACTTCATTATTGAAAGACGAAGACTTAACCCAAGACAAGAAGCAAGGTGGAGCAGAAGGAGATACTCACATTCACTACCCTCCCCTGGAGGCTGGTAGAAGGAAAGACCCAAGGAGATCAAGGCCGCCACTTCTAGGATGATGAGAGTGACATCCTGGAGTGCCTCCCATACTAACTGTAGGAAGGTTTTTGGCTTCTTTGGAGGGATGAAGTTTTCTCCATAAATCCATTTCCTTTTCTCGATATCTGCAGCAGCTCCGGATAAGCCTACAGAAAATTTGAAAGGAAATGCATCAGTAAATATCCAGCTAGTTGGATAAACTGAAGAAACCCGCAATGAAATTGAAAGTGGTTAACTGTGCAATGACAATTATGAGACATTGAGGCTTTAAAGCCTCATATCTACTTAGGATCATTCTTTTGTCAAGCAAGGTCCAAAAACTTAATTTACAGCAAAACGAAAGAAAAAAAAAAAAAGTGATGTGTTCTCAAGATGCTTCTCATCCTTTTTCAGTATGCTGTTTAGGTTGTCTGTTATGTCGTTTTGAACTGTGATGTGGCATAAAGATTAATGAGACTGTAAACCCAAGTGATACTGTGACAGACTTTTACATATTTGCATGGCTTAGTAACATTGTAAGAAAATCGATAATAATTGGCATTGAGAGGTGTTAAGATCAGAATGCAACATGACTTAGCCAAATTTAATTTGCTGCTTCGTACAACATCATTTTACCAGGGGAATAGTTTATTATAGTAATTACAATTAAGATAAGAACAAGAGAGTGTCTGCCTGGAAGAGTGTTTTACAATATAAAAACAGAAGGCTACAGTGGCTTGAAACAAATGACCCACAGGACAGTTATTTTGGGATCCAAGCACTATTCTAAATTTTGGATAATTTATAAGGCGCAATCTGTGCTTTGTTTGAGGACAAGATTACGAACAGTATACAAAACAAAAACAAACGATTTTCAAGATCACCACAGTCACCACCAACACCATAGGAATATACCGGCACATTTTAAGTTTCCTTGGACAAAGGCATCAGCTAAATAAAAATACGACATCGTATTTAACACTGGTAGGATCGGCTCCTTTCCGTGGAGAAAAGACCCGGAAATGTTTTCTCCTCTTCCGTTTTCTCCTGTCTTTTCAAGGGCAGCCTGTACAGACACTTTATATTCATTCCATTCTTTTTCAGCATGTCCAACCCTGTGTGTCCTGGGGTTAGGAAAGGTCACTCCAAAACATCAAACATATGTCCTTAACCATCGCTCACCCGAGCACACAACTAAAAAAACATCATCTACTGTAAGGGACAAATCCCACAGATTCACACACTGGATGCCTTTCCTACCAAATGTAAGAAGGCAGTAGCATTTCCAGAGTCTGAAATGAGCCCGGTATCCAGCCCCCTCTGTACGTTTTGTTCCGCTACTAGCATAAGGTGGAGAACTTCTAAATCAGTCACTGCTCCTGTAATACAGCCAGTCTCCTCAAACTCGTGTGGGGGATCTCACATCAATCGAGTTCTAGCCATTGCAAATCCATCTATCATCTGTACCCTACCGAGAATAAAGCATTTCTGATTCCAGGTTTCTTTCACCTGGACTTTGTGCAGAGTCATTTCTCTTACTAAAGGTGAATGCAATGGTGGCACAGTGAGTAGCGCTGCTGTCTCACAGCGCCTGGGTGGCGGGAGAGGTGATGGGTTTGATCCCTGCTCAGCCTTTGTGGAGTTTGCATGTTCTCCCTGTGTCAGTGTGGGTTTCCTCTGGGTGCTCTGGTTTCCTCCCACAGTCCAAAGACATACTGTTCAGGTTCACCCATAGCGTACAAGTGACAGAGAGTGTGTTCCAATGATGTATGGATGAGTGACCCAGTGTAAGTAGTGTACCTAGCAGTGTAAGTCACCGCGGTGAATAAGGGGTGTGGGCTCATAACACTGCTTTGGAGAAAAGTGTCTGCTAAATAAGTAAATGTAAAATGTTACATGTCAAGACTAATACTACTTGTCAAATATACAGGACATCAGAATTCAGTTATGTACTAAGCACTGTGGCTACATATGGTTTCAGATACTCTATCACGTGCATCGACGACAATAGACGGACAAGGTTATGGAAAACACGACAACTCGTACAGAAAGCCAGAGCCAGCGTTGCCAGGGGGACCAGGTGTGTCGCCGGACCCGATGAGGTCTCACCAGCAGCTGGACAAACCAGAAGGGCCATGCTGCTTATTTGCCCGAGGCACGGATAAACACAACTGTGGTTGCTGTTGTTTCAGCTGTTGCAGCAGTCCAGTGGTGCGTGACCGATACACAGATACTGTAAAGCAAGACCCGGCCCGGCTTGGCACAGGATCCAACGCCTGTTCCCGGTAAGCTTCGATTCCGCCGCGAGCTGCCGTTAGTGCATTGCAGGGTACGGCCGTGAAAAGGCGGTTCAGCAAACAGCCCCGTTGCATCTAATTGATGGGAAGCTCAGAAAGGCTGCAGTTGTGACAGAAAAGTGGACTTTCAAATGAAGAGAGGTTTGTGCCAGAGAAACGGAGGAACAGTGGACAGGAAGGGCGTTACTGACATTGTTCGTCCCAGTAAAAGTAAGTGATGAATACGAAGGTTAACAGAGAGGTGCTCAGCTGCTGTTATTGTATGTCATGGGCTTCCGAAGAGCCTTCCTAGGAAAAACAACAGAGTAAACTTTTAAAAGAATAAAATTCAACTTTTTTTACCCCCCCCCCCCCGTCAAATTTCTTTGAGAGCAAAATTAACTTCGGTGCGCATTTGTGTGATGCACTGCAATAATATCCAAGTTAATAAATGGGTAAAGTATAAAGCCACAAGCTGTTTGGCTAAATATAAGTAGCTGTTCAGCAAATAAAAACAATAAAAGCACGTGACTTGAATTAATGAAGTAAAATGAGCTGAATCAGTTGCCCGTACTCTTTGAGTTAAGGCTTTGGTTCTTGTGGTACCCCACGGCTCTTAGGTTCCAATCCGGTGCTCTCCATGGAGAGTTTGCACGTTCTCACCGTGTTCACGTGAGTTTCCTTCCCCAACAGAGGTGTCTCTAAATGGCCCTTATGACACTATGTCTGATGCCACCTGACACCACACACATTTTCCATGAGTCCTGAGTACAATAAACGGTTTCTGAAGAAAAGGGCTGATGCATATTTTAGGTCTCCTGAACTACACTTTTCTCCAAAACAATTTACAGTTACAATGATTTACCCATCTGTACAATCTTACAGGGGGAACTTGGGATAAGTACCTTGATCAAGGGTATTGCAACCAAAGGTGGGGATCAAACCAGTAACCTTGGGATCTAAAGGCTGTAGCCCTAACCCCTACACTACTAGATGCACCTATACCTTATGCAATGATGCATTACACTCAAAACCAAACTGAAAACCCATCCAAAAACCAAATGTTATGCATCGTGAGCTGATTCCGGTTCTTCCAAAGAAATTCAAGTTCCTACCTGCGACCTTCAAATCAAATTAATTGCTTCTTAATTATACAGCATTGACACTTATTTTAAAACATGTCATTCAGTTAAAATGGTAATGATGGAAATTAAAACGCAAATTTAGCGTCATATGTATCAGGTAATGAGTTCATAGGGATATTTCAGCAAAAGTGCAGTATTTTCGTTATTGGGATAGATAAATAAACGAGGTGTACCCTGCCTAGGCCAGTGCCCTATGCTTCGGGGGCAGGCCTTGGACCATAGGGACCAAGCGTTTATCAATAGTGAGTGATTGAGTGGGCGTGGGGAAGCAGTCCATTATAAAATGAATTGAAATACTTGAAGGAGGTTAATTTGTCAACAGTGAACTCAGCACCAATAAATGCCTCCTAGGCTCCAATTCATCGCAGCCCTGCTCAAGACAAGCGCCTATTGAAATTGGATGGATATAAGACTCTTTTTGAGATGGAAAAATTATAGATGCCTCAGATATGGGGTGGTTGGTCGTGTAGTAGTTACTGGATCCAAATGTCGTATGTTTGAGCCCCACCTCTGGCTGTTCTACCCTCGAGCAACGCACTTATCGTGAACTGCTCCGGTAACATGCGTCAGCTAAACGAACAAATGCGAACATACCAGAGTTAGCACTATAGATTAATTAGAGCAAACGTTCGATTTTAACTGCACAGAATTTACAACATGGTCTTAAATAATATGATAGCACCATCCTGTACGTCCCCGGAGGGGGTAAATAAGGTGTAATAGCTCCACTGTAGATGCAACCATGGTTTAGGGTTCAGCTCTTTGAAAGAGCCTCACTGACCTCCGCTGAGAAAAACACGAGTAAGTGGAAACAGTAAATACATTTCATGGCTGAATTAAGTGCAAAGAGCCTTATTAGTGAAGCTACCGCTTCACGGGGTTTGCGCGGCAGTGCCAGGAGAGCTCGGAGCACTTTCGTGGAAAGGAGCTACAGGAGAACCTGCTGTTTGTGCAATAATGAACACCGTGGAGCACTACCGGGCTTTTTGATGAGGCCTGGACTCGAAAGCGACCTACGGATAAGTAGCACCGTCAAACAGCATATGAAACGACGATTTAAAATTGTCATTTAAATTGTTCTCCAATTAAATAAAAAACGTAGCATTGACACATACTACAAGGAAAGAAAAAAGACCATTTAAATCCTTTTTTCCAACACAAGGTGTGTTCATAAAATACACATTTACTGAAACTGGAAGTCTAATTTTACAGCGTTGTACTAGATAACTTCTAACCATTTCTTTTCATTTCTTCCAATCTGCTTTTTCGACCATAACCCCGGAATTATTTCAGCCGAAGTTTTAATCAAGCCGGACTGTGCTGTTGATTGAGCCCAACACTGTTTTGAAATGAACACCTTAGCAGAGGACTCTCTCAGTGAAAGTATGTTAAATCCAGCTGTTATCAGTGGTATTTTTTACATATCAGCATCAATATTATAATCGTCTTACTTAAAATGAAAGAAATAACATGTAATATCAGTTATCAAGGTAACGCAAGTGATTTTTGTGCTTAATCATGACTTTTTGCGATTAAACAACTCATTAACACAAAAATTTCAATTGTACTTTTTTAAAATTTTGCTTAATTTTCAGCAATATTCAAATATACAACGCATCTTAACCATGCGGATATACTTATGACTGCTAGACGAGAGGAATTCTGCTTTTCAATCTGGACCACACCTTTATTTTCAAGCATTATGTGCATTAAAGGAGGAATATAAAATGGAAACATGTTTTGGCAACAAAAGGCCACTTGCTCATCAGCATCAGCTTCTACTGTGACTTCTTTTATTTTTTTTTCATATCTGTAGTCACCGTGGGTTGAAATCAGCCACATGAGCGAGCAAGAGGCGCAGGACAGCAGGGATTCAACCAAAAATGGGGAAAAATGACCTTTTCAAAAAGCACAAACCAACAACACGACACAGGAATGAAACAGCGACACTGACAGAACCTCTTTCACACGAGTCATAATTGTCCAGTTAAAGACAGCTGGTCGTCAGTAACAACTTAAAATCGGTAGGGGTGGATCCCGGGCAATTGTCCATCCAATTTTGCAGTACAGCTCACCTTGAGATTTTAAGTGGTTGCTTATGTACTTGTGCATTATTCCATTAAGCACTTATAATACAAGAACAGATCCATTTTATTTCTGAGATTATTGAAATGCAGTAATAGGGTAAAGATTAAGGTAGGTTAGCCCTAACCCTAACCTTAGGGTATATCGTCAGTGCATCACGCAAACCTCTCAAAGGCCCCTGCGCCACATACCCTGTTCTTAACAAATGAGGGTTAGGCATGAATTGAGGATCCACTAAAGAGCAAAATGTAAGAGGTGCCTACATTTTTTCTTTCATTTTCAGGAAAAACGTTGTGGTATAACAAGAACATCTAAATATAAGACTTGAATATTTTTTTTTTTTTTTTTCTTTTTGGCCAAAGATTGCACACATTAAGACATGCGGTTAAAAATAGTGCCTTAGCATTTTTCTTCTAAATTATTACAGGAAAGCATTTCGATAGCGAGCCAAGAGAACATCTTTGCACCAGGACTGAAAAAAGTAATATCCTTCTAAAAACATTTCGCAGGAAGCTCATTAGACAAATCGCAAGCCTTTGCGGGAATCTATCGGGCTCAGGTTCCCGAGCGAGACTTTCTGTAGGTGGGCCTTCCTTTTCCAAGGACAAAATCCGGAAGGAGGGCTATAAAAAAAGGTCATATTGTCATCTGGCACACCCCCGTGACCCAGTTTCTCTTGGAGAGAGTGGTGCGTGAAGTCCCAAAGGATCTCGAGTACAATAGCAATATTCTCATTAATCAGTGTGCAGAACCAGGACATTTAGACAGGAGTCCTGCAATGTCACTCTCAAAGGCTAAAGAAAATGACACATTTTAAACAAGCCCAAGGCACACCTTTTAAAATAAACAGATATGTGATTCGCAAATGATTTTTATAAGCTGACACATTACAAGGCCAGTTGACATTGTTGTCCCACTGCAAAATTCTGCATATATTGACACTTGTTTTTTGTACCTAAAAATAGATCGCCATGGAAACGGAAAGTATGGCACTGGCATGGCGGAGGCTCTCGAGAGCAGCCCGTGCGCTCGGCACCGTGGTTTCTGCTACGAGCGAGGCGGGGAAAGGAGGTTGCGGAGAAAGATCGACACGTTATCCTGTTTGTGTCGGTGCCCGGAGCAAAAATAATGCTCCCCGTGAGCGAAACGGAGCCGTTGTTTGACAGATCACTGCCCAGGGTTGTGGAGCAAGTCCTTTCGCAGAAATGCTCATGTAAGTGGCTTCCGCAATGAGCCGCACTTGGGGGTGGGGAGGTGCGCGAGGACAAGCCTCGTGCTGCACCGCGATGAGGACCGGGACCGCTGGGTCCTCAGGTGTGCTTCATCGGCATCATCCAGTGACAGGTGCGGTACGCGCAGTCAAGTTTACACGGCAAAAATGACAGCGTTTGCACCAGAAACACGGCAATTTGTCTGGAGAGCAAAAGTTAGATCTCCTGGCCTAAAAATGTCAAGCTGAGTGGGTTTTACATCATACCGAGAAGGTGCCAAAATGTGGTTTCCGTGGAAACGTGGGAAAGAACACAGAATATCGATCGCGGTATTCAAAGATGATGATGAAAGTCATTGTGTGCCGGAGCATTCTGTGTACATATTTTAAAGATTTGTATTTCTGAAGCATGTTTTTTTTTTCTTATCGGGAATTGGGTGCATCTGCGGTTCTGCAATCCCGGTAAAACTCGGCGGGGAAAACACTCTCACGGACCACCGCCTTGTTAGCTTAGGGCGAAAGTGACCCGCAGGTGCGCTGAGACATGGAGCATAATAGGAGCAAAATGACTTTATTGCAATTTATTGTGGTGTTGTACCTCTCAGTAGCAGTGACAGGACCACCTGCCACAAACCTGAAATATGTCCTCTCATCACATCATTAAGGGTTACACCCTGTGTTGATCTAAGGCGCAGGCCCATGGTTACTACAGTAAACAGTGGTGTATAACACATCTTCCTCATCCCAGCATCTTCCTCTTTCATTTTTTTACTATTCCAGAATTGACTTCATTCCTAAATCCACCTGGCCACTGATTTCTTTGTTACCGCAGCGATTTTAGGCACCGAAAATGATCACGTGTACAGCGTGAAACAAAGCACGCGCACGCTGGCTGAAGCCGCTTTTCCCAAGCAGGGGGTCGCAGCGAGCTGGACTGGACCGGGCTGGAAGGGGAGGGGACGCCAGGCCGTCACAAGGCACCCCAAGTGGGACTCAAACCCCAGACCCACCAGAGAGCAGGGCCCAGCCAAACCCAGTGTGCTGCTAAACCCCCTGAAACACAGCAATTATTCATATATATACAGATACATGTATGTATTTATATACACACACACACCATATGTATGTGTGTATATTTAAAATCTCCCCTGATATAATTTCTGCAGCCTTTCGTTGCACACCGAGTTGTATCTAACAGTCATTCTTTACTCAATAAAAGCAACAGAGATTTAATAGGGTTTTCATTATATGTTTTACGTTTGCACCCTGAAGCTGAAGTCATAAGCAGTGATTAGCATGTCAACAAACAAGGCAGCTTGAGGGTGCGAAGATTAAGGCTCGGTAAAATCGTGTTAAAACACCGAACATTTTACAATGTTTTGAAGGCCGCGGCAGAATAATTAGACATAGGAAAGCTCAAACGTAGCGATTCATTCCTTAGGTGCAGCGTCGCCGTACTGTAGCTGTACCACTTAGTTGGGTCGACACCCGCCTAAATATAGACCGGGTCGTGTGTGGGAAGACGACACTGTTCTCGTGGTGTAGATTCATGGACTCCTGGGAGATTTACCTTCCCCCACCATTCAGCAGCTGACCTGCTTGCAGTATGGAGAGGCTGGGAGTAACTGAGAGTAACAGCGCTGAGCAAACAGAAGGCGGAGAGCCCATCCTTCAGCACGTCCGTATGGCCAGAGGAGGTCATGCGTGCGCTTACGTGAGCATCACTTTCAAATAAGGACAGCTGGACAGTGTTGTGTCAACCTGGCCATTCGTGGATCTTTGCTTTTTAATGCTCCTCGATGCATAGTTCATAACGGGCAGATGGACCTACATGAGTCGAAGGAGCCTGAAATGTAACACGTGTACTCATTTTGGTTGATCGCAGAACATCTGGTGACAGTTTCAATTCTCAGTCACACTACTGCTGGTTTGCTGCAACAGATCCGCCAGCATAACTTTCACTTAACCCTTTACGCCTGGAGATTTAGCCTCCGCTGCAGGAAACAGAGGGTAGAACCTCTATGTGCGGCTCACGGTTGAAGCTACACAGAGGTGGCAGCGACACATCGGCTCGCTCGCTCACGCACGGGCCCGTCCGTTCTCTCCCACTCAGTCATCCACCGACTTGCGCCCCTTTTCCCCCCCGCTCACCCACTCCTTCACTCATCCACTCGCACACGATCTCACCCGCCTACTCCCTCACTCTTCCATTTGTTCGCACCTCATCTCTCTCGCGGTCTCGGCCCCGAAGGCTTAAATAACTGGCTGATGCCTGTCATCGCCGATCAGTTCGAAAGAAACTCGTGGTATCAACGTGCACCACAGTCTAGCTCTGCCAAAGCTCTACCTATTATTATGAATTCACAGCACATAGAATAATTCCCAGTCGTCTACTTGAGATTAACGGTCATTCGCGCAATCTTCGACTCGGTCGCCCTTATTTCTGCTAAACACGAGCATTACCATTATTTACTGCTCAGATTTTTTTTGTTTCGTCTCACAACTTTGTGCTGAATATGTAAACGGTGCTTCTCTTTTTTTAAAAAAAAAGAGTGTAAACTGCACCGCGAAGCTCTCCTGAAACAGCTCCTGCTTCAGTCGCTATTGGTCTGGAGGTGTCTCAGATAGTAGACTCCATAAATTCTCCTGCGATGCTCCTTCTGTCAGGTCTGCAGAAGCTTCCGTTTCGACTTCGTATCGACTTCCCAATCCCTCATCGAGAGCAGCTGAAGTATTCTTGTATGTGCGATGCTTTACCCTGTTTCATTTTAACAGCGTTTTCATGTATCGGTTGTATGTTTCATTCTGTTTTAACACGCCGCTATAATAATATTTGTATATCTCACTATCCTCTGATCGTAAATGTTAATCTGACCTCATACTTCGACACTCTCTTAAACAAGAGCTTCCCACTCTGTCCTCTGACTCCAGCCATCTGTCGGTTTTCTCAACTCCGCAACTACACGGCGCATCTCGCCGCTTCTCATCTCTGCTTCTGCCGATGGAGTGACTGTTTTGTCAGCACAGTAAACCCCATAAACTCCATTATTGCCTCCAGATCAGCCACTTGACCTCCAAGTTACCCATGGTTTTGAATTACTCTGTGAAGTCCGAAAGGACAGACTCCAGTCAGGGTGGTTCCTCTTTGCTTGTTCCAATGCCCTTTTATTTCTTTTTCTGTAATCAGCCTCCTTTAATACAGATTGCTTTGCTTACGCTACGATTGTACTTATTATTTAGACATTGCTACGTAACGTTTCCATTTTGTGCACTTAAATATTTCATTAGAAAACATTTCGAAGCAATTTTAGCATTTTTGTTGCAAAAATTTTGGGGCTGGTAGTGTAGCGGTTAGAGCTACTTCCTTCAGACCCAAAGGTCGCAGGTTCAATTCCCATCTCCAGCTGTAGTACCCTCGAGTGTGGTGCTTATCCTAAATTCCTCCAGTAAAAATGACCCAACTGTATAAATGGGTTAATAATGGACAGCAATGTCACGCTCTAAGTCGCTTTGGAAAAAAGTGTCAGCTGAGTGTTATGTTGCATAAAAGACAACAGCATAAGTGTTTTTTTTTTTTTGAGTTTAAGAAAATATGCAGCCCAAAGTGCAAATTGCACCAATCCAACGAAAGTCACAGTGTAAACAGTTGCAGCACTGAACGATATCTATGCAGAGAGAGAGAAGCCGCTGAACGTCTCGACTCACCCTCTGTAGGAGAGGTCTTCAGACGCCTGCAGAGCCCCTCCGTACTCCCATAGTCCTCCTGGATTTTGCTAACAGCCTCAGGCCCACGCAGCTCCATGAGGGAGCGTAGCTCCTGCAAGGAGCAGCCAAATTCACCTGCATGGTTGGCCTCATTTCTTTGGTTCTTTGTGTGGAAGTCACTATTTGTCATTTCTCCCATAGTGACTGGTATTGCTTTCAAGGACAGTCAGTGCTGGACTGGGGCTTGAGGGCTGTCGAAGAAAAACACCAAAAAACAAATCGTTCCGGTGCGATCCGTGCGAAATCCTTAATCCAGATTGAGGGCAAAATGAAGAGTGCTGTCCAGTCAAGGATCTGGAGGAGCTCAGAGGAGTCCCCCTGGTTTAGGAGCGAAACGCATAAGACGGCACAGGTACGCTGAACCCGTCCAGCCGAGCTGCACAGGACTCCTGTTCTCAGGGTTGCGGTCCAGCACTGCTCCTCTCGCAGCTTCCCATTCTGCTGGTCTGGTGCCGCTGCTGCCTACATGGTAGTCGTCTCCATCACTCCTTCAGAGAGAGAGAGATAGAGAGAAGGGAGAGATGGAGGCAGAGTCAGTCGCAGAGGAAATCTCACACGCACCGGTGCAGGGGGTAGGGCATTTGAAGCTCCACTGCAACGCAGCAATCGCCTCTGCGGGAGAGCCGGTAACCTGTGGCACAGCATGGTCCTGCCGTTGACAAAGCCACATGGGCGGTGGGTCCCGTTCGGCTCCGGCGAACGCCACCGCGGCCTACACGCTTCGATCAGCCCGGGGGATGCTTAACAAGGCAGCTCATGAATACTAATCGGCGCAGTAACCATTTGTGCCTCTCAGCAGAAAATGTTACTCTGGTTCAGACGTTATGTGAGTTTTGGGCTGAAACGTGGATCAAAGGGAATCGACGTCGTACGCCCAAACACTGCTTACGGTAGACGTATGGTGAAAAACGTGATTGCAGTTCAGGTGGGGGCTACTCGGCTTTGGTAACTGTTTGATGAGATACATTTAGCTGATGGTTTTCTCCAAAGCAACTTATAATGTTAATCTATATATAGTGAATTGTCCATTTACACAGCTGTGTCATTTTACTGGAGCAGTTTTGGGGTAAATACCTTACTCAAGGGTACTACAGCTGGAGGCGGGATTCAAACCTGTGACCTTTGCATCCAAAGGCAGCGGCTATGCTACCAGCTGCCCCTACATAATACAGCAACAAAAAGGTCATACGTAAGCTCAGCCTCCTCCTGGATGAAGAATTAAAACCTCGGGAAATCGGCTTCATTGCATGTGATTTTGGCAACAGTGAGTCATACATGTTTTATTTTATTTTTAGTGTGAAAACTGAGCATGTGCGGTTTAAATGTTTTAACCACTGCTCCTCTGCATTGAAGCAGCAAAGCGAAGATATTCCCCGGACTGGAGGGAACCGGTGGATGTTTGGTTTTATGCGGCAACTAAGCTCTTAATTACCTTAGTTAATTAGGTACTTAGTCAGTGCGGCTCGCTGTTGGATGGAATGACAAGTCTTTCTTTGTGATCGCGAACAAGTGGAGCTGCGGAAGGACCTGCAGTGTGAACTGTGAAGAATTCGACTGAGAAAAAAAAAAAATGCAGTAAACACCCCAGACAAAACAGGCCACCGGGTAGGAGGTGCCGGCTGTCAGCTAGAAGAAGCAGCGTTCACGATTCTGAAAGGCAATACAGCATCTCGGTCCAACCCTGTCCTCTTTTAACTAATCACATGGTCCGTCTATTTTTTTCCCATCTTCTTCTCTGTATTGCCACAATATTTTAATTTGGGATCTAGCCTATATAATTATAATAAGTGATGCTTAATAGCGACCACTGCAGTTACTTAATTTACAGCTAGCACATTCACAGTGCTGAAATCCTCTGCTAACACCAGCAATACTTTCCTGTAAAAATATTGACATTTTTCTGAAAAACATCACCCGCGTTTCCTTCAGCCCAGCCGTGACACAATTTCCAGCGCGGCAGACATTAATCTCCGACCCAGTTCGACATGTTCTTGAAATGTATAGGAAAACTGAAATGACCGGGAGAAGCATGACTGTATGATTACATTTTCTTTCAGTCCATCAAGCATATCAAGACTGAGGCAATATTCTTACTTGACCAGAAGATGGCACAGAAAAACTTGATAATAGGAGCAGTCCGCTATCTTGATGGATGAAATACAATTGCGGCTTCACATCCAGAGATCGGTGATGATAATCTGCAGCTCGCCACACGCAAAACTGCTTGGATTCACCGCCCAGAACTGCCTGCACGTTTGCCTGCTTGCTCCACCCACTATTTTACCAGACTCGACCCCATCAACCTTCTTGTGATCATCCGATTGCATCAAAAAACATTAACATTTATTCCACTCGTTCCTTTAAAGCAACTTACAATGTTAAGGTTACACTTAGTCACCCATTTAAACAGCCAAGTAATTTTACTGGAGCAACTTACGGTAAGTACCCCACTCAAGGGTACTACAGCTAGAGGGAGGGATTAAACCTATGCCCTTTGGATCCAAAGGCCGTAGCTCCAACCACTACGCTACCAACTGGCCCGCTAGCAGCATCTCTGTTTTCAATCCCTAAATAAATTGAAATGGAACTCAACCAGTTCCCATTAGTGTAGGTAAAACGAACTAATCTCCTTTTCAGCATTCTTTTCATTGAAGACTCCGAAATCCAGAAGTCTGGGAGAAGGGCAGAGACCGAGCGTATTTGTCCCAGAGGTGACTGTCCACATGTTGCTGAGCTGGCTGATTTCAATCACTTTGACACCTGTGCATGCCTGATTTTATTAGCGTCCACCCCAGCAGCAGAAAGGCAATTTAACAGTATTTAACCTTTTTGCCTCTGCAACATACATACACAAGTGCCATTACACAGAGCAAAGCAGCGAGTCCCTCAGCAGAGGAGATAATTTACCCTAGAGCCCATCTTCGCGTGGATGCTTATCTGCACACAGATGAATAGGTGGCGTCGCCACAGGCATCATTAGAATAAATGCACCGCATAAACAGTAAACCCACCAGCTTAATGCTCTGTAATAACAGAGCCAGTGGAGTGGCTGAAGGAGTGGGAGAAGAAACGGGAACACTTTAAACTAATTGGATGAGCTGTAAAGAGAAAGGGCAGAACCTTTCAAACCATGCCCGGACCGCAGGATCCATCCCCCTTTTCCGCTGAAAGAACAGAGTCGATAAAATGTTTATTTATTTAACAAACATTGCGATCCAGAGCACCACCTTGAACTGAGAAAGTAAATCCAGTGAAAAGCTCTACATGGACATTCGGTGCGGCAAACCTCAGTAGCAGAATCCCACGTGACACTACATCAGTATCGTTCTCCAAAGCCATCATCATTCAGCAAAGTTAGGCAAGATGCACGACAACCTGTGGCACAGAACGGATCGCAGTCAAATGCTTCTGAAGACGACTGCAAGAAATGGCTCTTTCACTTTATGGTACTTTGGTTGTTCAGGGTCTGTCGGTCCACCACTGATAAACATTAGACCATAAATGATATTAATAGCCAAATAACAGTAGAAGAATGACAAAAGAGTCCACTGTCGTTGGATTTGACAATACTTGGTGTGATCCATGCAGAACAGAAGGTATATAACCATTAAGAGAGGTAGTCTGGGCAATTACCATGGGTTTTAACCCTGATTCAGGTCAAACGTGACACTGAATGACAGTGACAGAAGAGCAGTGATGTGTCAGGTGGACAGATAATGGGGACGTTAGAGAGGGGTGGCGTAGAGGGCAGCGAGAGGTTATGTGGAGAAAGTGCAGTGATTTGGAGAGTGGGGAAATAAAGTGATGATTTAGGAGGAGGTGCTGTAGAAGGTGGACAGAGGTGGTGTGGAGAAAGGAGTGCAGATAGGTGAAGGTTGCATAGGAAAAAGGAAAGGGGTAGCATGGTAGCTAGCACAACTGCCTTTGGCTCTGAAGGTTGCATGTTCAATCCTTACCTCTGGCTGTAGTACCTGTGAGCAAGGTACTTACCCTAAATTGCTCCAGTAAATTACCCATCTGTCTAAATGGGTAAACAATTGTAACCTTAACATTACAAATCACTCTGGGGGAAAAAAGCATGAGATAAACATAAAAGGAAGAGTGTTGAGGGTTAATGGATGCAGTGAGTACAGTGTAGGTAGGTGATGGGGAGAGTGATATGTAGGCTTCAGAAATAAAGATACAGGCATGGATGGTCAAGAAGAGTTGCATGAAGGTCAAAGAAAGGTGGCACAAGGACAAGCAAGAGGAGTACTGGCATAGCAGAACTTCCATTAATAGGAAGAAGAGTAGTAAGTGTGCCAAAGTGGCCACCACTGAGAGTGCCTAGAAGATTGCTCAAATGACAAGCAAAAACTAGGGTTCTGCTATTGTTTCCAGAACAGTTTACTCTTTGTCACAAGCTGCCTATGAAGCTCAGTTGTGTCATAAATAAGCAATTCAAAAATGGAATCCCATAACCTTCTACTAAATGAACTGTAGGATGCCTTAACAGATAATTCTTGATTTTTCAACCTCAACACAGCACGAAGACACTAGAATCAGTCTTTTAATAGAGCAGTGCAGGCAAATCTATTATCGCCCAAATCAGTCATTAGGGATGGATTTAATGGACCTGGTGCGTACCTACGAAAGAAACGAACGACACCCTCTCCAGGGATGGCAGCCTCCTTTTTACCATCCGCTGTTTGGTCCCATGTCTCTCAAATGGTCTTCATTGAAAACCAGTGAGAATCCACACCCAGGAAGTGTGGTGACTCACAGAAGAAAGCAGCATGATGATCTTGCCCATCATGGTAGGAAGCTGAGAGAATGAACATCCAGTAGGAATCATGACTCACAGCCAAGAGAGTAGCATGGTTTTCACACTGCATTTGCATGAAGGGGAAAACATTGTAAATTATTTAGGACGGTTACCGTTTTGAACTGTATTTTTTTAAATAAAGTTCCTGTACAAACTCAAATGTAACATGAAATAATTAGGTTCCGTGGAGACCGAGCTATAATACTAGAGTCAACGGGAACATAATTAACTTGTTTTTTTTTTTCTTTTTCTTTTTTTTTTTTTTTTCTCGCACAAGAGGACTGCAAAGCTAAATCAGTTTGGAGAAACTTCTGACGTGAAATTTGTTTTGGAGAAAGACAATATGTACCACATCACATGACATTCAAATTATCACCTGGAAGGAGCCAAGCGCTTGCATTTATAGTCTGCATGTCTCACCAGTCTATTTACGGTATAACTAAATAATGCCATTTAAGAAAAATGATAGATAATAAGTTCAGCTCTCCAAGTATTCTCTTCCAGCAGACTGTAAATGACTAATATTGTGGTTCCCTCACACATTAAAGAAAAACAATCAGAAAAGAATAAGTCATATTCTGGTCCATCTGGCTGTCCTAATCCATCCCTCTGTTTTTCCTGACATCACTAGTGCGTCAGTCCAGCTAAGGCAGACTATCCTGACTGACCGGACATAATCTTTAGCCAAGTTCATGATCCTGATGATCAAATGTTTAACATTTTCCATTTACTCTCATGTAATCAGAAATTAATCATTTACTAGGGGCACAGTAAATAGACCCTGGACATACCCATAGACATTACCCACCTGTAAACAGGAAACATACCATTTTCAACGGCAACCTATCACCCGATCAAGGTACAGGTGAGGAACGAAGGTTTATTACAGTAGGAACTTTGAAATTTGTCTGCTGTCTCAGAGCGCCTGAGTGGTGCTAGAGAACGTGGGTTTGATCCCCGCTCAGTCTGTGGAGTTTGCATGTTCTCCTGTGTCTGCGTGGGTTTCCTCCGGGTGCCCTGGTTTCCTCCCACACTCCAAAGACATGCTGTTCAGGTTCCCCCGTAGTGTGTGAGTGACAGAGAGCGTGTTTTCCACTCATGTATGGATGAGTGACCCAGTGGAAGTAGCGTATCAAGCAGTGTAAGTCACCACGGTGAATAAGGTGTGTGGGCTGATAACACTACATAGAGTTAATTGGATGTCGCTTTGGAGAAAAGCGTCTTCTAAATGAAAAAAACGTAAATCATGACAAATGTGCAGGTACCTGTCACATGCTGGCCTACTCAGCCTTTTCGGTACAGTGCCCTTGTGACGCTGTGCATTCAGTGGCAGCTTTTGATTTTCATAGTCGAGAGGGGTGTTTGGTTCAGCATCTAAAGCGGCCGAAGTATTATTCTGTGAGGATCACCAGAGTGTAGGCAGTTCCCATAGCCCCCACTCAAGAATGAGGACATCTCTTACGCAGAACACAGCAGCAATTTGCAGCATCTCATCAATAGGTAATGGGCCAGAGAACTTACCCAAGAAATTATACATGATACAGTAACGTTGCCACTATTCTTCAGAAGTCATGTGTGTCGCAGCAAGTGATGAGGTCTGCGGTTCCGTATGCAGGTGTCCCTTGAACGCCGTACAATGGATACTGTGGCTTAACTTATTCTGAAAGCCATGTCACATCTGAGGTGTTGATGTCTCCTGCCTCAACATCTGTTACGCACAGATAACGTTCACTTCTGAGCTGTAGCGTTTTCAACGACAGTCGCGAGCAAAGGGTTAAAAAGTCCAGAACTTCGGCTTTGCGAAATTGTCACCAAAACCGATGCAGCCACTTTCAGCAGCGCACCTTAACAGCTGTGCCCAAGGAGAGCTCTCTGCACGGCACCGAGACCGTGCCTTACACTGCGCTGTCAAGACGAATTTATCCCGCAGCATCCAGACAACAGAACCAAGGCCAGTGCCGGGTGGGCGGCTGACTTGATGTCAGGGATGTCGGACACACTTTCTGCTATCTAACAGGACTGGATCCTACTGCAGCCCCTGGGCTACACGTGCCTAATGACTCAGAATAAATGACAGTTCGAGGAGTGACAAACGTTTCGGCAGATCCACCTCATCTACGGATCCCGTGGAACCTACCAAACTCCGGTTGGGATCCACAGCAGTGCGTACTTCTACTCTAATTCCCAATAATAGAGCCAAAAAACAGAGGGGTCTTTAAATAAAAAAGACACAGGGTTGCTGGTTCAATTTCTAGACAAAAAAAAAGGTTCAGTATTTAACTAAGATTCTTAACTGAAATTGCTTAATTGCACCAAAACGTCTAAGATTCGATCGTAAGATTTCTTGAAAAATAATGGAATCTGCTCAAAAAAATCAATTAACAGAGAGATTGACCTGAAGTGAAATTTCCCAACAATTATTCAATAAATATCTGATCAATATACACAGTGATCCTTTATGTTTTAGTACATCAAAATATATCCGATAGTGTTTTTTGTTCACATGTGGCTTACATGCCAATTGTTTTGCAATTATAATTCATAGCGCTTTTTCTGAAACTTTTGAAAAGTGTATCATCTAACGCATTTTTTTTTTTGTTGTTTGTTTCCTGCTCTTATCCCTTTTCAAATATAGGAATTTATTCTTCGTCTCTGTTCAACGTGCTCACGGATTTCTCCTTCAAATAGCGGTGGCTGCATTATGTCTCTGATTCACTCTGTAAAGTGCTGTTTGTATGACTCTTACCACGCTGTGATTTGGGAGGCTTTGTTTTGCGACATGATAACTGATGGTTTTGCCTCAACTGCCTGCTCATTTTGCTGGAGGCAGAGCTGGGACACCGGAGGACCAGGGACCTGCCCACTGTGTAGGATCTACTTCTGTCAAAAGCATTGTTTATCATCCCTATCCCATAGGACCATCAGTGCAGATGGCTGCACTGATTTTGGGACTGCTCCCTTGTGTGCAGTCACAAGCAAACACTGTGCAGTCGAATTTGCACGAAAGTGAACACCGGTGACCTTAAGTGCCCCGCTCGCAATGCGCATTTCTAAGCAGCCGCGACGAAAGTCAGCCCGCTCTATTTTCATGTATCTAATGAATATTTAGTGTGTTCCTGTCACATTAAACTATTGCAGTCACCAACCCCGAAAGCAGAGTGAAAAAAGTTTTTGGAGGTTAAAGTGATAACGTAACAGCACTTATAAACGAGGTCTTTTGTTTTGAATGCTTTCTGAGCTACTGTAACTGTAATTTTGAATCTCTGATACGGATCTCTGGTTGGCATATGAAAAATCTAAAAAATAGGTGAGAATCAAACTGGCTTACGTGTTTAAAATATGTACAAAATTTTGAGAGATGTCAGTGATTTCCAGCGTTATACTTTCACGAGGTGCTGTAGCGGGTTTTCGTTATACAGGACTAAGCATGTATTTCAAGAATGTAATCGAGTCTGGGAGCAAAGCAGGATTTAATGAAAGTTGAACGGGGAAAATGACACGCAGCTATCCACGTTCTAGTTTTTTCTGAAATGTCAAAAGCTAGTCTTTGAATTTTGGTTGCTTCTATTAATGGTAATTGTTGTGTGTAATTAAATGTTGCTAAATGTCTATGATTTTTGTATTTGTATTCAATAGTTACAGCAACTTTCTGGGAAGGACACGACACGAACGCTGAGCTTGGGGACAGTGCAGCCATCTAGGAGGGTAGGATTTTCCCAGTGGACATTTCCTTACTGGCTGCCCCTGAATAAACAAAATAATGAAGACCAGTTGCTCACAATTGGGAGGGAATTAATAAGGAATTTGAAGCAGCTGGTCTGACGGCAGAAGGGACCATTTTGGGGAAGTTTTGGGAGGGAGCAGGAGAGCTGCCTGGAACTAACCTAGGTTTGCTTTGTGCAGGTCGTCTTCCTGTGACTTTTGGTCTGTATCAGTTTATTGGTTTTGTTCTCCCTCAGTGCCCATGTCCCTGTTTTTGTTCTGTTAAAGAATGAAACATGTTTTGTTGGTAAAACCTAATGTCCTATGCATTTGTCCTGCCCAGTCTGATCACCTGTGGCCCACACACAAGGTCATAAAAAACAAAATGAATGGGTATTTATACTTTTATTTATTTTGCTTTACCTAGGTACTATTTGTAGACAGTGGAGAAGCTCTGGATAAAAAAAAAAAAAAGCTTTATAGGTGTATTTCAGAAAAAAAAGAGCATGAAAAAAATCACACGGATTACATAGAAAGCACCTCTGGACTCAAAGAGGCCCAGTAAACTATGTCTAAACTAAGCCAAGCTTTTTTGTCCCTTAAGGTTTGTAGCCATCGCTGCGGCTCACGTTGTAGGATGCTCCAGCCTGGAACACAGCAGTTTAATTCAAGCTTGCATTGCAAATCAATGTACTTGTCATGAAACTGATATGTTTTAAAAATTGCGAAAACAAGTGATCAAAGCTGTTGTTTTGCAGGGGAAGGGGGTGGACTGGCCAACTCGTAAGTGAATAGAGGACATTAATTTTCATAGAATCAGCAAATGCTGAGGTCTTTGCTCTCACAGAAATAATTTGCTCAAATTCAATATTCAAGCACATTGAATCCAGCCTGAGAAAACAAGCATATTCCACCAGTACTGCAGTTAAATCTAGACTTCAAACACAGATCTGTCTAGCTAACTGAGGTGTAAGTGCTCTCAACCTACCCTTGCATTTTAACATTCCCGTTAAGTACCATGCTATGCCCACTTTCACTGTTCTGGACTTTCCCACCAACTGGGAGCATGCTTTGCCATAACTTAGTCCCCTGATGTTATTCCCCTCAAGTGTATAGATGCATAAAGAGTAAATAAATAATACTCCATTGGTCTCGTTTTTGTTTTCTGCCACAGATTAAGTAGCATCTGGCCAAGAACTCATGGGCTGGTCGGCCCAGAAGTCTGCTTCCGGACAACGTACTACACAGAGACTTGGTCCAACATTTTAGCTTCCTATATCTAACCTTCTTGCACATGTACTGCCTGCAATAACTGTATCATCTTATAATAGCCCTTAGACTCCAACTTTCACAATCTTTTCTTAACCAGTATAGATGCGTAGACTTACCAGCCACTTTATTAGGTACACCGGGCTGTTTGCGCATACAGCATGCCCCCTATAATTAGTGAGTCATATGTTTGGGATTCAATATATAAAGCATTCGGATGAGGTCCAGATGTCTAGGTACTGTTCAAAAGAACATTAAAATTGACCAGATATGTGACCTAATTGACTTTGAACACGGACATTATGCGGTGCCAGCTACATCAGATCTAGCATTTTAGAAGCAGCCACCCTCCATAAAATAGTGCACACTGCAGTCTAAGCAGTTGACAGAGAATCGTGAAATAAACAAGAACCGCTAAAAGTCTCAGCAGCACTTCTGTGGGTAAAAACACACTTTTAATGAGAGGTCAGACAAAAATGGACAAGCTTGTTAAAGCTAACCAGAAGGTCACAAGTGCAACAATAACAGCTCAGTATAGTGCATTTGTGCAGAGAATGGCACCCCACAATGCACAACTCAGTCAAATCTTGAAGTGGACAGGCGAAACCAGTGGGGAACCATGCCAACTTGTATAAGCCCAGAACAAGAAGATGAAGTTCCAGTGGACATACCGCCATCTAAACAGATGGCTGAAGAGCGGAAAAAAATCTTGCCTGGTTTGTCAAATCAAGGTTTCTGTTACGACATGGTAACGAAAAGATCAGAAATTAGTGTTGAAAGATTAAATCCATGGACACATCCTGCCTGGAATCAATAATCCCGACTGGTAGTGGTGTGGGGAGTATTTTCTTGGTGTACACTAGATCGTTTAGTATCTACCGAGCATCAGCTGAAAGCCAGAGTACCAACACATTGTTGCTGACCAGGGATGTGCATTCGTAGCAATTCTAGCCTTGATAAAATGGGTACTTTCAACAGGAAAGTGTGCCGTGTCACGAAGCACACATCATCTCAGTATGATTCCAACGTGACAATCCCTTTACTCCAATGGCCTGCAGAATCCCCACCTCTTAAACCAATAGGGCATCTTTGGGACGAGGAGGAATGCGATGTTAGCAGGCTGAATGTGCCGCCAAAATTCTGCAGAAACCATATGAAACTGTCAAGATGGCATAGACCAAGAACCCAGTGCAATGTGTCCAGCACCTTTTGCTGAGTTTATGCAGTTCTGGAAGCAAAAGAGGTTCTCACCTGGTACTAGCTAGGTGTGCCTACGTGGCCGGAGAGTATATCATGAACTTCTCTATATAAACTTTGTGAAACAAATATATTTTCTGAAAAGAAATTGGTGGAATCATACCATTATTCCCAAAAGGGAAATGAATAATTTCCTTGTTTCCATCTTCTCCTCCTTCAAGAAATTCCCCTCACAGCTCATTATGACAGGGGATTCTCAAAGATGCATAACCCTTGGTGAAAGCCAACTGACGGATTGACGGACATCAACGTTGACCAGTAGTCTTGATGATGACATGAGACAAAGTCGAAGTGCAGCCTGGCACCCTGGACATCTGACACACCGCCTGGGCCTGGGAGCATGGAGTGGAGGGTGGTGCGTGTGTCGAGCTGCCGTGCCTGTCAGGCCCATAGCGCGACGATGTGGAAATAGCCTAAAAGAGGCTCCGTCCTCCCCGTTCCTTTTTCACACTGTATTTTTAGCAACGGCTACTGATGATAAGTATAGTAGAAAAAGGTAGGTGTTTAAAGGTTCTCTTCTGCAACCTTTACTTGACGGATTTTATTTTTGTTTTCAGTGCAACAAAATCCTACAAAAGATATTACATTACTTAGGAGCAGCTATTGCAATTGATCCATATATAAAAATAACTGATTTAACAAATAACTGATTTAATGGCGGAACGCACAAGGTCTGTGTCTCTACTACAGTAAGGTATCTGTAATTCCCACTTCCCGTAACTTGTATAATTGATATGTAGATGGCTAATAAGGAAGACACCCAGGCAAAAAATGCCTGAAAGAAGTTGATTTATTAAGGCCCGTTATGGTGCTTGGCAAAGTCTGGGAATACTTTCCGCAAGTGAAAAAAATCACAGCACATTCCCAGCTAGTGCATTCAGTTTAAGATGATTGGAGTAGAGCAATGGATTAAATCAAAATTGCAGTCAAGGATGAGTAATTAAGAGCTCAGCTGGGGGGAAAAAAAACCTGCTTACCCTGCAGCACTAGGGTTGCCAAGCCCTGGTCCAAGCTCATTAGTCATTTGCGGACCTTCTTGGGTTTGTGATGCAATACATTTACTCCAGTTTGTATGCTCTGCTGCATTTACCACGTAATTCAGAACTAAAACATGCCTTTTATAAAACACGCCCAAGTATCCTGCCTGCTGTTCATTTGCTTCTTATAGTATTAGAGAGAGAATTACGTGGTTTTCGATAAATAAACAAAACTTGTTCCTCCTGCATTCGAAAGGCCCGGTGTTCCTATTTTTACTCGAAGCCAATATGTCTGAACAGCGTTTTATTTTTGTGTCCTTTCAGGTCTGAGACGTGGGATCATGTAGCATTGTGGGTGGCAGGGACCCCTCCGTTCGGGCGCTCAGAACGTGTAACACTTAGACTTAGTCATGAATAAAACATCTGCTGGATTGAGCGCCAGCTCAGGGTTCAGCCATGCCCACTCACTCCCACGCCTGCATGCCTGCCAGTCCCCGGTGCGGGCATGCGGCAGCACAAGTGCTTTTGTACTGTGTGCCACTTACAACACAGGCACACCGTTCAGGGGGTTTACAGTTTCCCTCCGTTGCTGACATTGTTGTGAGTACTTTACTGCGGTAAAATGCACCAAAACAAGTAACTTGCACAAGTGACACAACCGGCTCCTTTTTAAAAAATGTACTTACTATACTGTAGTACATACCGCTAATCTTAATATTTGTCTGCCACACTCCATCAGCCAAAAATGTGACTTTCAGTGCTGCTCCAGCACATAGTATATACTCTTACTTACAGTATATATTGCTTACGATGCGTTTGCACAAAGCAACTTACAATATTTGAATCATTTAAGCAGTATGGTAATTGCTAGAGCAGCTCAGGGTGCGCAAACTGCTCAGGAGTGTTGCAGCAGTAGCAAGCGGTGGGACTTGACCTAGCATCCTTCAGGTTACAAGTTAATAGCTGTCATTTTTGCGCTATCCGCTGACTGTTGAGATATGGACAATATGAGTTGGATTAAAATATAAGCATGAATACTATCAGTCTTTAAATTATAGTTTTCGTCTTGTAAAGAGTTTTTCCTTTAAAAAGTATGATAAGAATACTAGGCATTTCCTTTTTTTTTTCTTTCCCAGAAATACGCTTATAATTAAACTGGCTTCGGAGTTGACTGGAAAAAAGAAAAGGTTTCCCAAGAAAGAGAGGACACAAAACAAACGTGTCATAAAAGGTACAAAGATGTTTCCGTTTCTTGAAAAGCTTCAATTCTGCAGCGCCTGTGAGTTTTTGAAACATGTTTGAACATCTGGAAGCCCTGTTAAAATATACGAAAGCCCTGAAAGAATTTGAAACGGCAGCAACGCACTTTTCGATCCGTCAACTCTTTGGCTAACGTGAGATAATAAAGAACTGAAGACGCGCCGTGCAAAATATTTGAGAGAACATTTTACCATGTAGTGCATTATTTAAGAGTTTGTTGCGCAGCAGTGAGGCAATGGGTTCGGTAATATATGAGCTGCGTATATGCCGATGGTGACTTGTGCGGAGCTGTGATTTTCACTGAGGATCTGGATAAGCATCCAGTCTAGGGTGTTTTTAGTCACTGTTGCAAGTGGATGAATCATGCAGCACATTACAGACACTTTGTAAGAACTCTGTGTGTCTCACCCTGGCATTTAAGCCTACAACCTTCTGGTTAGCCAGCCAGGGCAGCAAGTGCATCGATCCACCACAGGGTATTTATATTTTCTTCCTCAAGGCCCCAGGGGACAGAGGTGAAGCCTAAAATAATTAAAACGTTTAAAGTGCCTACTTTTTTTTTTTTTCCCCCCCACGGTTCTTTGTATTACATAAAACTTGCGAAGTGCACTAGCAAACCGCATGATTCATCTGCTTCCAGCAATAATAAAAACATCACACCCAAGACTGGCTGCTAACACAGACTGCCACCGAAAAACTCCATCTTAAGCTTCTCCTCGACAACAGCCACGTACGACGAGCACGAAACCCGCACCCAAAGTTATGCTTTTGAGGTGTTTTAGCACGAGCTAAAAACGTTCAAACAAGTGAATAGAAGAGCAATATCCTCGGGGACGTGGACTGCACGTGTATTTTCGCTCAGGTCTCTTTGACAGATTCGGGTAAGAGTCGATTTGGGAAGGAATACGCTATAACGCCGGGAGAGCTCGGCTCCGCAGCTGCACCGTAACAGCTGCCTGCCACTCAGAGCCGCAACCCCGAGGGCATCGGTCCAGCTCCTTCGCCCGCCGCCTGCAGCTCTGTGTGCTCAGCAGTTGCCGAGGACACTTGATAATTAGCTAACAGCGAGAGAACTGATCGCAGCCACCGCGTCAAGCCTGTCTCCTGCACGGAACAGACTGTGACCTCCATCTTCGCTGTAGAGCCAGGGCTTGTCACCGCGTGGGTGTCCTCATTAGAGGAGCGTAATAACGTACGCCGGAGCGCAGTAGCCCTACCTCTGCTGGAGCGCTCAACTACAGCTACTACAGTGCTGTAGCGCGGTGCTACGACACCATACGCAGCAGGCCTACGAGCTGAGAACTTCCGCGCGGACACTACCCCGTCGGAGTACCCCATCCACGATTACGACTGCGCGATCACGGCGCACGGAGTCCCCGAAGCACGCGTTAGAATGAACGCAAAGTGCAAAGGCGGCTATTGCGAACGAGCGCGGTTCCGTTGCGCGCGGTCACAAGCATCCCTTGGGTGTGAAATGACGACACCGTTCAGGGTTTTCCACCGATCCTTAAAGTGTCACATCTAAATTAAGGTCCCCAGTCTGCAAGAAATGGCAACACTGGTGACTCATACGCAATTCTCTGAAGACTTGCACCAATCCAGCTCCCGTAGATTTATTTCACTTCGGTTGGCTTTAGACTGGTCATTTAAAAAGCAGCTTAATTTCCCTGGAGCGCACAAAAAGAAGTGTTTCTGACGCTTTGCATGTTAGTATTTGTTGTTAATGTAGGAATGGTAATCATAACTGGTGGAAGCGGTCTGTGTAAATCTTTCTCGGTGTTTCACAGCACCCTTCTGCTGGTTGTAGCCTGATATTCATGCATAAATTCTCTTTTTAAAGACAGCATAGCCACTCTAACATTAAACCCAAATTTTCACATTGAAAGGAACAGTTCTGAGTAACTGAGATCCTGTAATTCACTGTAAGCTCGTAGTGTAAATCCACAGAGCTGGGCTGAAACTAAATTTAGGTATGAAGATCTCCCCTTCTCTTCTGAAATCCAGTGATCCCATTATAATTCCCAATCCTAGATCCAATCTGTCAAACGTGGCCCTGCTGTCTTTCGCATTTATAGATCAATTATCGGGAGAAACTTGCATATATTTAATTTTGAGAAGGATCTATTCATGAAAAATGATTATGTTGCTTATTGAAGCTATGTAGATTCCCAGCCTGCATTGAAAGTGTTGAGGATTCAAACAACCCCAGTGCCCTAAACCTTTCGTCCTCGCCGCTGCTAGCAACAATCAACCTCTGAATCCCAAAAACAACAGCCTTCAGGTCTTTTAGGTCCATTCATGCATTGATTCAATATCAGCAACCGCTTGCCCAATGCAAGGTTGCTGTGGACTTGAGCCCACCCCAAAAACAAAGAGCATGATGAAGGGTACACCCTGGACTGGACGCCAGTCTATTGCATTGTGATCACACACTCATTCCCTTACGGACACATTAAGGGTAATTTAGAGTTACCAGTTCACCTGAGACACATGTTTTTGGACTGTGGGAGCACCTGGAGGAATTCCACGAAAACATGGGGAGAACAAGGCCACCATTCGAAGGGAGCTGATGTGGGCATTGACCCCTCCCCCCCGAGATTTTCACTCTCCCCCCAAGTCCAGTCTTTCATGATCCAAGTAAACGCCTGCCCGCCCCCCAGTTAGCGTCGTCTGGAACCGGGGCTCGAAGAAAACTCGAAGACTCCTCACAGACTAAGCTGCATTCAAACCCACATCCCAAAGCACAGTGCAGGAGCAGTGAGGCACCCACGGTGCCATCTTGACAGTCCTTACAAGACCAAGATAATTAAGTTAGAGTCCATGAAGTGAATTAAACAAACCCCTCAAATCATGTTGGGGAATGCTGTCCCATCACAGGCAGACAGTAGAAGACGTAATAGGGAACCCCTACTCCACGTCTCCTGACTTGTTGAAGGCCGCTACGCTGTGACATCTATGGAGTCCCGGCACCTCCGCAGCCTTTGATGGTGCTGCATATCTGAAAAGAGCACTACGCTCTCACGCTGTGCTCCAGCCCTTTTGTCTCCCTCCCTGGCGGTGACGGCACACACCCCCCAGCGACAGGCTAACAGCCTGGGGAACACTGCACAGAAAGAGGGCCCCATTGTGGCTGTTTGCTATAATTACCTAGCGCTATTGCCAAGTTATCATTGGTATGATCTTTCCCGAGCCTGAACTCTTGATGCATAGTAAATACAAAAAGATATTTTTCTGTAAATTATTTCCAAAGTCTTGATGCCCCACATGATGGAAATTAACTGAAGCCACCTGATGAACCAGTCAGGCTACCATTCCGTAGGGTGGCTGTTAATGGGCAAGTAAACTAAATAAACGATCTCGGCACTCGACGCACGGATGAGCAAGACTGAGCCACCTGAACGGGCCTCATGACCCAATGTCAACCAATCAGCCATCTTCCAAAAAAACACTCCACCGAGGGACTGCAGCTTAAGGAGCCTCAGTTCCACTGGGCTTTTGCAGGAAAAGATAAGATCTAAACACATTTAATCTATGTCAGCTAGACATGACAACAGAAAACTTCAAGTCAGATACTGACAACGAGACGAAGTCGTTATGTCAACCTTTAATGGGGTGTTCAGATTTATTTAGTAGCGTACCCTTTGATCACGACAAATGGAATCCAACAGATTCTGTTTTCACTAGCAAAATGTGAATTATGACGGCAGTTCAAAACAAATCTGTTCGGTTAAAATTAAAAAAAAAAAAAAAAAAAAAAAAAACATTTTGAGAAATTGCTGCATCTTGTCTACCTATATGTTTTATTATAATAGAAACCAAGCCAGAAATATGAAAAGAGAAGGGTTGGAGCCAGCGCACCAGGTTGCTCACTGCAGACGGTCAGTCCCGCTTCCCCTGCCCGGCATGATGCCTTCAGAGCTCAAAGTCACTCTGTGCTGAACTCCAGAGCACCCATCTTTGTTACTGTCACAGGGATTACGCTGTAACTGCAGCACTAATGCCATAATTGTCACCAGAAAGGTCTTAGCAGCCACCTTCCCAACGCTGGAAGGTTGTGACACTCATTCATGCAACTCCTGACGCAGCGTAGGCAGACGGAAACAGAGGTCACATCAACACCTTGAGGGAATAATCAAGGTGATCCGGCAGCCGGGAATGAAACGGGAAGATTGAAATCATGTGCGGAGAGGAGGAAGTTCCTCCGAGGTGTCACAGCGCTGCGTTCGTTTCCAAGCTCCAGTGCGGACCTGCTCAACAAGGCACGGGCAAACGCGATCGGAGGACCGACGTCCACCTAATCCCGCTGCAGTCCGTTCTCCGCCGACAGAGAGGCCACCCTGACTTCTGGGTTAGATGGCTGAGAGAGCTCCGGGTCCAGATCCTGCTGGGAGCCAACAGTCCGAATCTCGCCTCACGGTGGACGCGTGTGCCTGTCTGCGTACGTCTCTCTTCAGGGAGCCACAAGTGACGGGGCTGACAGCCATCCGCGGAAGCGACAGGAGGCTCAAAGAGGCGCTTGCCTCGCTCTCGCGCTACCTCAGCTCCTGACCTCTCCGAATAAACACGCCAGCGCACCAAGTGCACGGAAGCATCCCCTCTCACCATTTGAGTGTGAAGGAGGCAGGTGACAGGGGATGCTAAAGCAGGAAAAACAGGCAGGACGGAGGCAGGCACGCACGCGTTTGGATCTCATGCACCGAGCACTGTTAACTCACCTGGCGTGTGCGAGATCTCATCTCACATCCAGAATGATATCAGTAGCATGGTGGTGCGATGGCTGCTCAGCATCTGTGCATCTGCTAAGTGAAGCTACATTACAGCAGAGCTGCACAGCCTGTACCATCTAAGGAGTCGTGTCGGGGGGGGAGGAGGAGGAGGAGGAGGAGGAGGAGCAGGAAGCACAGCCAAATGGAGGAATGCTGCCTGCTGATAGCATTTCTCCCACAGACGCACAGCAACACGCCTGCCGGCTGGAGGGGAAAAAGCACAAAGTCAGATGGATGATGCTTCACAGACAGGCGAAGCAGTTTCTGCGGGGGGGGGGGGCGGTGGATGGAGATCGGCAGGGCACCCCCAGGGGTTGAGGACCAAGGCCGTCACATGCTCCGTCGCGCTTTACCTGCTGCTCCTCCAGGGACCGATGCTGATCAGGTGGCAGACATTTTCACCGAGTCAGATTGGGTGTCCATGAGAATGAGATGTTGCGTTTCGGCAGGCTGAGGTTTGTCTGTCAATCAGACCAGATATTGGTCGCATTGAAGCAATGTCTATTCGTCCATTTTGTTGGTCTTCCGGTCCATGAATCCAATCGCACGTCCATTTTCTTAGAGAGACGAAGGCGCTCGGGACTGCCCCGGGAGTCTCGAGGCTCCCAGACGGCGGCGGTGGGATGGAGTGCTGTGACCCAGTGTGACTGCTGTTGCAGATGATACAGGAAGAAACGGAACGGTGGTTCGTGGGACAAGGAGCAGAACGGGAGGACATCGGAACACAAGAACAGCAAACCAAGGATGCGGTCCGTCCACATCGACGTCCCGGGACTGAAGACCCAGCAACATCAATGACTTTGCAAGAAGAGGAGATTTGTCCTCTTAACGGACTGGCGAAGAGCTATAATTCGTTTTCCGTTCCAGATTCAAAGGCGGAAAATTCATGCAGGAGCGCAATCTGGAATTCCCGATGTGGAATACTCAATGTGTCTCAGCAAAGAGTGGCAGCAGGTCCAGACAAACTGGAGAATGTCTGTGTGGACATATACACAGCACATGTATTTAAAAAAAAAAAAAAAAACTCAGAAACATTTATGATGCACTGCTCCACCCCTGTGAACTCTCCACATGAGTGGTGGAAAGGTTCTACTTATAATAAGCCCTAAAAACAGCTGATATTCAATATTCATACATGTTCCATCCAACAGGGACCTCATAAATATTCAGGCCACTTGATCAATGTCATCTGCATATAAAATATTAAAGCCCGTTTTTTAGAAGCGCGGCAGACAGTCCCGAGAGGCCAGACTCTACAAAGTTTAATGTAATACTTCTTCTAGACCCCTATGGACCGGAACAGGTATCAATCATTGAGGGCTCCTCCCATTCAGTGCAGGATGGAGTTGTGTAATTCCTTTAAGGCAGGATGGCTCATCTTGAGTCCAGGGTTGGCATGTACCGTTGGCAGCAGCTAGAGTATCAAAGAAATATGGGCTGGTGGTTGAATCTGTTCAGCATAGACAGAAACTGCTGGAATGAAGGACACACAAGCTGTCACAACGGAGGAGCCCAAGACAATGGTGGAGGAGACCTTTAGCGCAACTAACCTAAAGTGTCTCACCTTGCCAAGAATCTACAGTGCCGCCACACTGAATTACAGCAGGAGATGGAAAACCAGCACGTGATTGTTTTGTACAGTTTAATTTACATTTACATTTATTCATTTAGCGGAGGCTTTTTTCCAAAACGACGTACATCTCATAGAAAGTACAATGCGTTCGTTACATTAGGAGAACGAGAGACTTAGATACAGACGTGCGATTCCTAAGTACAGTTAAGCTTGTTTCTTTCACCATATGAGCACACCTGACCGCCTTCCTCGTAATTTTTTTTTTAGATACATATAAACATTTACGTCACATTGACGTACGTGATCTTAAAGTTACGGTGCGTAAACATTTGCACCTTACATGAATTTAAGAGCTCATGGGCGAAGTGAGTCTAGAAGAGGTGAGTTTTAAGACCCCTTTTAAATGTGGTCAAGGATTCAGCAGTTCTGAGTGAGAGGGGGAGGTCATTCCACCATAACGGAGCCAGAACCGAGAACCTTTTTGCTTTACCTTTCATGCGTGGAACCACCAAGTGGGCAGATGTGGAAGAGTGTAGCAGTCTGGTTGGGTGTAGAAACTAAATGTTGATGATTTTAGAGACCTGAACATACACAATTCCATCGGAATATGCATACAAAGACAAATCATATGGAGGTGCGCTAAATAAAATTCTGTGACACCTGACAGTCATTATAGTCATTGTCCAGCATAACCTCCAAAAAGGCACCCGAGTCCTCAATTTGAGTAGAAAACAGAAGTGCGGTGAGGGGCTGATCTCCGGCCGACTGCGGAAGGTTGAGGACACCGATCAGAGACAAGAATGCAGTTATGGCAACATGATTAAAGGGAAAAACAACATCACGTGCCTTATTAAGCCTGCTGAGTATTTTGAATGTCTCTTTATTAAAAAGTATTGTTTCTAAGACAGTTCAGCTACCGAGGAAAGATGTCTAAGTGAATGTAGAATGACAGTCTGTGAGGTGATATTATAATAATGCAATAGGACATATTTGCATACTCAAGAGCAGTTGTAAGCAGCATTTTATCCCCATTCACAAACAGCCGTTACTGGTCCGCTATTACGGCCACTGTTACCGCTTGCGGTGAGAATTTTGTGACATTTACACTTTTTTTTTTCCTGCATGATGTTCACTTAACAGCTCCCACGCACACACATTGTCTGAAACCACTTGTCCTGAGCAGGGCTGCGGCAAGCCGGAGCCTAACCCAGCAACACAGGGCACAAGGCTGGAGGGGACACACCTTAGATGGAACATCAGTCCATCACAAGGCACCCTAAATGGAACTCAAACCTTAGACCCACCAGAAAGCACACACACACACTTTCTGAACCTTTCACCCCATGCGGAGTCACAGGGAGCCAGAGCCTAACCCAGCAACACAGAGCATAAGGCCAGAGGTGGAGGGGACACACCCAGGACAGGACACCAGTCCATCGCAAGGCACCCCAAGCAGGACTCAAACCCCAGACCCACCAAAGAGCAGGACCTGGTTCAACCCACCGCGCCACTGCACCACCACATCCCCCTCCGCCAGAAAGCAGGTCCTGGCCAAACCTGCTGCACCATTGCACCCCCACTTAACAGACCCTCTCATTCAAATTATTAATCTCTGATTATTCAGATAATAGAAGTTATATTTTATTGTCAATTAAATTTAATCTGACAGCAGAGCAGTACCTTTTATTGTTTTGTATCACATTAAAGGCTTACGGATATTGTGCGTCTGGCTAATGCTGCATTTTAACTCATAAAAAGTACTTTTGATTATTATTTTTTTTTTTTTAAATGCACATTTGACATTATCTTGTTGCAATTTAAACTGTCACATTATATAATTTATATTCCAACAAGGAATATAAATTCCAAGGAAACCTCACTAATTACCATGGCAATGTACTGTATGTAACTGTTCACTTCATTCTCTCTTCAGCTAAATGCTTTGTTTCTCAATAATTAAAATAAATTCATCTCTTTACAGTGTAATTAATTTCTCTTCCGTGCCACTTGGCTTTGTCATAAATTGCTCTCGGTGCAGAACACCCCCCAAAGACCTGAGATGAACGAGAAACTCGGAACAGGCTGCATTTGTTTCCCCCAAGTGACTGCTAAGTAAAAGCTTAATGATCAACCTGAAAACAGATAGAACTGTGTGACAGAACCGATTATTCTATGGCTTGGCTGTTGCAAAGCGTAGCAAACAACGTCGGTGGTATCAAAGGTGACTCTTTTTGCTGACAGATGAGCTCTACGGGGGATAACGGGCTCACGGAACCTTGAGACAGATGCTTCCAACCGGGGCATTTCTTGGGTAACCTTGGGTTGCCTTTCTTGTGTTAGACTTTTGAGATTTAATCAATTAAGCTACAAAAACCCACTGCATTGCACCCATAACCTGTCCTGTCTTATGGAAGATACACAAATAACAGGATTTAGCAAATGAGAATATAACCACCCCTCAGGAGGAGAAATTCTTGCAGAGCAAGACCTGATAACAGATGCAGTTTCTTAAAGATCTGGTTAAACTCTTCTTGTGTGCAAATTTTCTCTACCCACCAAAAGCAAAAACAGTCAGAGGTAGAAGAAAAAAACGGAGCACAGAACACGTCCACCTGTAGAGAGAAAAAAAAATATTTTGAAGCTTTATTGTGATTGATTTCTCCCTCAGGCACTATTAATCTGCCTCTACGTGAGATAGCTTTTATATGATACCACTGGGAGCTTTACTCACAAACAACTAAATGCAAAAAACTAGACTGGTAATCAATTCTGATTATTGTGAAAATCACATTTATTCAGTTGTCGTTTACAAAAAACCTACATCTTTTATTGTCAGTATACATTGATAAAGAAACACATTCCTTTTTCAAAAAGCCACCCTCAGGCAATACTTATTTACCTTGCTAGTAAGGTTATTTCAGTGTGGTAAACACAGTGCTACTGAGCTGAGTGGGGTCACGGTGAACCGGAGCCTAACCCAGCACCACAGGGTGCAATGCTCGAGGGGGATGGGGACACACCGACGATGGGATTCCACTCCCTCACAAAGCACTCCAAGCAAGACTCGAATCCCAGACCCACCCACCAGAAAGTAGGACCCAGCCAACCACCATACTGAAATATCCCTTCATTTTTAACCATATAAATATGAAACAGGAAGGAAAAAAGGATCATTTAGCTTTCAAATGGCTTTTAAAACCACACCGAAAGTACAGATGGGACTATAACTATGAGAAATGCGTATAATCATACAAATGATGGTATATGGTGTCATGATGCCAGCGTTTTCCGAGGACAGTCATGATTTAAACATCCTCATCTTCATTCCACTGGTGTGTTTCATTCATATCTGAATGAATGAAATCGCATTTTGCTGAGGATAAACAGTCTGAATAAAACATGCAGTCTCACTGGCTCATTGGTTCTTCTAAAGACTCCTTCTTTTATTGATTAAATAAGGCAACTGACCATCTATGAAATAAGTACATCATTAAAATTCTTGTGGATAAAAGCCTTTTGACATAGGAGGGGATGGGATAATTAATGACGGCGTATGAAATGATTCTAGGGAAGGTTTTTTACTGTTCAAATATTTCCTCCAAAGCCTTGGGACACATTGGCCAACAGAAGCCCATCATTTCACTTCAAGCTGTCAGACTAGAATTCCCGCATAGGTTCCAATAACTTATGCCTCTGAATATATCTCTCATCATACAAGTGTGGGAGGAAGCAGTGGAGGCAATCTACTGTAACATTTGTACTGTCCCTACTTCTGCCAGACTTGGGGTAGAACTCAGTAGCTACAGGGTTCATTCGTTCTCTCTGTCAGCACAAAGTCATCAAGCATCAGCATCTTCGTGACTAGAGAATGGTGGCAGGACCGCTGCCGAGAAAGGCCTAATCTCATTCACCTTTAAGAGTGTTAATTTTTGCTCTACGGTCTTGGTCAGGTGAAGCTGCAAGTGTACAGGTGGGCCCCGACTTATGACGATTCGACTTACGATTTTTCCGACTTTACTATGCTGAGCTGGCGATAGACATTCAGTAGAAACCGTACTTCGAACTTTGAATTTTGATCGTGATACTGTCTCGTGATGGTGGGCAGGGGCAGCGGTCCGCATCTCCCAGTCTGTCACGCAGAGGTGTGTTTTTGGTGTATTAAATGCATTTTCGACTTACGATATTTTCGATTTAGGATGGGCTTTGCGGAACGTAACCCCATCGTAAATCGGGGACCACCTGTATTACGCAAAGCATGAAATTCACCACGCTCGCCAATAAATCAACTAAATTCCTCAACCGAAGGGAGAAATCTTGAATTTCATTTGAATTTCTTGACTCCAGCACCGTTCCAAGAAGTGGGTCAAGAGAATCAAGGGAACCAACAACCAGGGAATCAAGGATTTTCAATTATGGAAAAAAAAAAAAAAAAAAAAAAACTCAATACTTTTTCTGCTCAGCCAACAATTGGAGAATACAGTATCTCCGTCCAAACCACTCCTCTTATCAGTGGATGAACGAAAAATGGTCTCCTGTATTTTAAATCGAAAACCGCAGTGGACCAATCATAAAAAAATAACCTGGATGCGGCCAGTTGTTGAAGATATTTTGAATTATGAGAGTACACATAGAGTTTTCATGTCAGGCTGAAAATGCCAGCGTTTGCCGTGCCTTTTCCCTCTTGGAGAATTTGCTGCTGCTTTTTTGTTGCATAACAACTTTATAACAACAATCATAGAACAGCAGCATAACACATTTAGCTTTTTCCATCCCCCCATCACTGCCTGTTTTAGAAAGCTAACTTACCACACGTCTGTTGTCAGTTTGCCTTGCATGTGAGAATCAGCTGTAAGGTATTGAAGGTGGCAACAGCCATGTGAGCTGTGAGAAAAACCTTGCTCCGAAAACCAAACCAAAGGCATGACAACCCACTTGGTCGTCACAAAATCCCATTTCTTCACATAAGCCCATCAACCCATTGATATTTTCAATATAAAGATGCACACAAAGGCAAAATTCCAAATGCAAGCAACATAAAATAGTCAACTGTTCAATCCTGACTGAGGAAATAGTGTAGGAAATTATGATTTCCACTCATATTTACCCATACAAACACAAAGCAGGAAGGACAGCTGGTCCAGTGTGAAGCATGAACCTGCATGATGAATGTTTGTTTTTTCATCAGCTACCACACAATTCTCACATTGTCCAGTCTCATGGAACCAGGAGTGTGTTGAAGAGCCTGATACATTTGCATTCATTTGTTTAACACTTTACTCCAAAGTGACTTCTACTGAACTCTATGTGGTGTTATGAGCCCACACACCTTATTCACTGTGGTGATTTACACTGCTAGATACACTACTTACCATGGGTCACTCATCCATACATCAGTGGAACACACACTCTGAGTGAACCTGAACGGCATGTCTTTGGACTGTGGGAGGAAACCAGAGCACCCAGAGGAAACTCCACACAGACTGAGCAGGGATCAAACCCATGTCCGGTTGTACCAGCAGTGCTATTTGCTGTACCACCGTGCCGCCCTAATAATCATAGATACCTAAGTGTCTGTATTAAAAGGCGTGCAAATCTCAATTCTCACACCAATTGCACAATAACGCCATGTTTTGCAGTCAAGCCAAGTGTTTTAAATGATTTTTATTTAAAAAAAAAAATATAAGGATTTACAGGAGACTTTCTCAAACACCAGTAGATCATACAGGTAAGCAGATGAGATGAGCGTTGCTTAAAGTGGACATTTTTTCTTTTTTTTTTTTTCTTTTTGACACCGGAGTGCAGGAGTATCCAATCCTGTTGGCAGTTGTTTCCAGTCAACAGCTGGGAAGACAGCTGAATAGGAATTAGTGAAGGAAAATAGCCAAGTTACATCTGTATTAAAAAGGATTACTTGTACAGCCACACCGATAAAAGAGAATAACTGCAGCCGGAGTGAACAGCCAGCAAAATTCATTTTAATCAGGATGATTACATTCCATGACTTTCAGCATCACCAGGTAGAAGCCAGGTTCTAAGGTAAACGCTAAGCCGATGAGTAGCCGAGCGCCTCTGCGTCGAATGCACATTGAATGCACAGGCCCCCCTGCCACGGCATCGCTGCCCACACAGAACGAAACCTCCCCGATGCCTTGCAGCTACTCCTCGGCGGGGATCTAAGGCGTGGAATATCGTTTCAGCCGGTGCAAAATTGCACTGAGCTTTCAAGCGGAGACCTTGGTAGAAACAGGAAGGCCGTTCTACAGCTGGAACAAGGGTAGGGGGTGGCTGAAACAGCGAGCCTTCTGTTACCTGCGACGAGAGACCCAGCAAACCCCACGGCAGGAGTCTCCTTCGACAGGCTCCATCCGCAAGGTGACTTTGAGCCGTAGAGTAGGGCTGGACAGCTTCTCCGGGAAAGAGAAGAAAGAAGAAAGAAACGAGAATCGGAACGACATGGCCGTGAGCGGCGAGAGCGGCGACACTGCCGAACCCCTCCGTCCTTCGGAGTGTCTCGGACGACAACAGGCGAGGCGAGCTATTTTCGGCAAGTATCAAAGGGCTTGGAGTCCTTGGCGGGAGCGCAACTCTCCTAGATATTCCTCTAGCCTTCCGGCGGTTACTTAGCATCGCTAAACGGAAGCCGAACGTCTGAGAAAGAGACCACCTGGAAAACAATGGCACTTGGTGCTCTTTGCCGTGTTATTAGGGTAGTTTGACAGCTCCGGGACAGGGCCGGATTAACGCACAACCAAGCGAAATGTCACTGATTAATTGGGAGGGAAGAGGGAAGGGCCACCGGACTGTAGCTCTTTGTAAGCAGCTTGATTTCCGAGTGCACTGTCAATCATAAATTCAGCACAGCCTTAATGGAGGGCTGCGGAGATGTCCCCCGGTGCCAAAGCAATTAGTCTTTTACACTGCGCAAGCCTAAAAATAGCACACCGGACACGAGACGCAGTCACCTACACCGTGTCTTAAAACTCGAGAAAGTGCTTCTAGTATATTCTGTACACGAGGCGGATAGCGGATGAACTAAGCTGAAAAACTTAACGAGAACCGACGTATTTTTCTCGTTCTTTCGCGCGCCCGATTTAGCTGCCGTTAAAAGCAAAACCCGTTAAAATCCGAAGGAGCGAAGTTAAAACGTTTCAGATAAATTAACCGAAACACAGGACTGCCGCTATCCAGTCGCAGATGCGCATAACGATGAAACGGCTGATAGCCTGAAACAATTAAAAGCATTTACAAACGATTATCAGATTTATCGAGAAAATTTTTTACACACAGTACACTATGTGGCAATATCAAATATTTCTTATTTTTTAAGCGGTGCTCTGTGAAATGCTAATTGGAAAATACTTTCAAGACCCAAATTCTAGCATAAAGCTCATGAAGAATACACAATATCTTATATATATATATATATATATACAGTATATATATGCAGAAGGGGGGTGCGGTGGTGCGGACCGCGTCCTGCTCTCTGGTGGGTCTGGGGTTCGAGTCCCGCTTGGGGTGCCTTGCGACGGCCTGGCGTCCCTTCCTGGGTGTGTCCCTCCTCCTCCGGCCTTACGCCCTGTATTGCCGGGTTAGGCTCTGGCTCCCCGTGACCCCGTATGGGACAAGCGGTTCAGGCAATGTATGTGTGTATATATGGAGATGCAGATGAAATATCCAGTACACACATATATATACTGAATATTTCATCTGCATCAACAGCATATGGGCATTTATTTTGCACAAACAACACATTAGTTCTTTATTTAGCACACTGTGTTGTTATTATTGTCCTAGAGGAAAGTCTCACATAAACCCCACCATGGCTGTTCTGCTGTGTTTCTTAACCCTTCATTTCACCATTTAAATTTTGCTAATGGAAATATAAAAAAAAAGAAAAACTACAACACTACTGCTGGAGAAAATCTTTTGGCCCCACATGCTGATATCTGAGTGCGGCCCTGAGTTTTCTCTGTGCCTGTACGTCCAGTTCAGCCAACATTTGTACATCTTAAGATCTAGATTGTTGCCTTTTTATTATATATATTGACAACACGCATAATGCGGCTGAGCGCAGCATACACAGGAACCCTGTTTTAGTGAATGACCCCATGGAAGTGGTGGCATGGAATTGGGTGTTCAGGTCATAGACCAGAAGCTGGATATCAAGAGTTTCCACCTGAGTAAAATTTGCACCTGTTTCTACTCAATAATAAAATTTGATCATATGACTGTTCAAAAGGTAAAATAAAGGATTCAATAATTAAAGGGATAAATTATATGAAAAAAAGACTTCTTTCTTTATTTCACTTTGACTCATTTAGCTGATGGAGAAGCATTCAAATAAGAGTTTCATGGTACTTGTACCTGTGACAATAAACCTTGAAAACTTAATGCTTTTCTAGAAACCACCTTCAGTTTTAAGTTACATACAATAATGTATCCACTTAGGTAGTTGTAGTGGAGCAGTTTAGGGTGAGGGCCTTGCTCAAGGGTACTACAGCTGGAGGGAGGACTCAAACCTACAACCTCTGTAGCCCAAGGCAGCAGCACTATCCGCTATCTTTCCAGCTGCCCTCCAGTAAAGACAAGTATTTAGAAGACAAGTTCAAATGTTGCACCAGCACAAAAGTATAATCCTGTCCTTGTGTTGCTCCAAATTTTCTTTCTCACTTTTCTCGTTTTTTAGCTGTTCCAGCTGATTTTTGTGAGTCTTTAAATGGCACAAATAGCTTTTTTATTCTTTTCCACCCTATTTTTCATGCCAGTTAACTGATCTTGCTGTCCCTCGTACAGGCAGCTCTCCGGTGTATGTTCCAGAAAGTATTCCGCCCTGAAACATACCGAGAGCCCTTGGCTGTCGGTTACGTTCATGCCGCAGAGGTATGCAAGACCAGGGAAACCGTTTTGCTGAGCACAAGGGATTGGAAACCTGTAGATGGTCAACGCACCCGCTAGAGGGCACTTACAGTGAAGACAGCTGTGATCCACTGGACAGGTGAACCTCTTCCCTTTCTGGCAGTGTGATACTGCTAGTTTTATACCGTTATAGAATGTTAACGCTTTCTGTCATACCTGTGCAGGAGCTAACGCTACCTGACTCAGCCTTGACTTGGAAAGAATACCTTTAGTGGTAGAGAGACTTAAGAGGCTACAAGAAAACAATGCCAAAGGAATACCGATCATAGTTATTTAAGTGCCATCGACTTGGGTTCAAGTCATGGTGACTTGATGAATTAAAGATCTAAAAAGAAATCAGTTTTGTGCTAGTTGGGTGAGCTCTTCCGCTGTTGTCCGTGAGCCATCTCGTTGGGGGTCTTCCTCTTCTCCTTGTTCCCTCAGTCTATCCGGACATGACGTGCTTCTCTAATGATCGTTCTCTTTTATTCGTATGGCCAAAGCATGATAGGCGCAATTTCATTTACTGAGCTTCGAGTGACATGGTCGGCTTTATATCTTCTACAATCGACTTGTTTGTTCTTCCAGCTGTCCATGGAACACGCAATATACTTCTCCAACACCGAAGTTCGAATGAATCTATCTTCCTTCTGCCTTGTTTCTGCACCGTCCAACTTTCACGCCTGTAGTTTACCATTGAGAATACAAGCGCCTGAACAATACTAATCTTGGTCTGGATTCTTATGTCTTTGCTTTTGAACACCTTATCGAGAGCTTTCATTGATGTTCTGCCTAGAATATACCGATAATACCACTGGAGTATTAACGGGAATCACCCAGTTTGGGCAGAAAACACCACTGGCGTCTTTTGTGAAGTAACTCAAGGGTTGGCTAACTGGCTGATACCATGGAGACACCTGTCTATGAAGAGATTTATCCATAGCTCTACAGCCTGCAGGGGCACCAGCTGTAACTCACCAGTGTAGTATAGATCCACCAGTATGGATCCGCACCAAACAGGACAACAGGACTCATGTATAGCCGCCTATTCACTTTGGATCACCTACGTGCTTGCCCATCAATCTGACATTTACTCATCACACCTGTTTTCTCAGAGCTTAATCCAGGACACTCTCCTATATTGAAGCCACAGATTTTTTTTGGTCAATTCCATTCAGGACTCTCGATTTTTCGTTCTGCAATGTTTTTTGTATCTTCGGGGTATAAACCAGAACTGGAAGGTGTGCAAAGGTTCAAAGAACACCTGTTAGTGCAGCTGCTGCATCTTGTACCTGCTGCATGCAGGCATCTGCCGATGCATTCCTGCTGACAGCCTCCATCCTATTCCTGCACATACGTTTGAAGGATCGTTGAAACTCGCTCATCTCCAAGGACACCCGTCCACCTGGAAAGGACCATCACCACAGCTGAGCCATTTGTCCTGAATGATTTGGTGTGGCATGCTTAGATGGGCAAAAAGGTACGGTTAAGACACAAATTTGCCAGAATTTCGGAATCATCTGTTAAGCCAGGTGCTCAACGAGGATGGACAACGGTTTGTGAAGAAGGTAAGTAAGCCAATGAATTCAAAATAGTCAACAAGGCACTGATCAAAGTGTGCGCCCCTTCACGTTTTCCAGTTTCTTCTTTCAACACAAAGCACGTGTTATGAGTACAGTGTCCAGACGTGTCCAGAACCGAACAGCGTCCCGCCAACAGCATCGCGTAGATCCAAACCTCCTGCTTGAGAGTAAGAAGTTTCGTGCACAGGCCTCTGAGTATTTATCACTACACTAAAAGTCTGCTCTTTGTGTCTGTGAGATTAGGTGCATTAAGTAAGATTAGGGGACGTAAAGCAGCACATGTAGGGCATGGGACATATCTTCTATTCTGAAGAGACAGTTTGTTTTAGTCTTTCATCATCACTTTTTCTTTTAGCTGTCCGCACCTTGGGAATGAGGTGAAAAGGAGGTTTATATTTCTTCACTCGCTATGTTGTCGGATGAAAAATAAGATCATATGGAGAAAAGAGACTCCTAGGGAAAATTCTTACATTGCTCAAAAATACTACAGCAGGAGGTGGGATTTAAACCTGAGACCTTCAGTTCCAAAGAAGGCAACGCTAACCATTACACCACCTTCAGCCCCAAATAATTGCCTTAATAAAGAGATTATAAATGACATGTTTGATCAGTTTTGAGTGCATAACCTAAATGCAGAATCCACAGAGAAATTATATATGGTGTCCTGGCTTTCAGTTTCCTTGCAGAGAGTGTAGTTGTTGGTGTAAGACCAACAAAATAAATAAGACCCACCCAGCAACCCATAAACCATAGCCACTTGCCTAGTTCAAGGCCAAGGAGATCCGGAGCCTATCCCAGGAACATAGCACATGAGGCAGAGTATACTCTTTGATCGCAGGGCAAACACACACGCACCAAGTTGAACTCTTTGCCGTAAAAAACAAACAAAAAAAAGTTGAGGATTCAGACTTCTGGATGACTGTGCTAATGGTGCTGAGCACATTACACTCTCACTATTTTTCCATAATGTTATGGAAGGGTCTTCTGGGGGAACAATAAACAAACGTCCGGAGTGCACGACCCAAATCCTGGAGACGTGTGAATCCGGAACCAGACTAGGAAAGTACACGGCCACATGGAATACAGGTGGTCCCTGATTTACGATGGTTCGGCTTGCAATTTTTTTGACTTTACAATGTTGAGCTGGCAATAAGACATTCAATAGAAACCGTACTTCGAATTTTGAATTTTCGCTTTTTCCAGGCAAGCGATACGTGGTGCGATACGTGGTGCGATACGTGGTGCGATACGTGGTGCGATACTCTCTCGCGATGCTGGGCAGTGGCAGTGATCTGCATCTTCCAGTCTGTCACGCAGAGGTGTGTATTAGGTGTATTAAATGCATTTTCGACTTACGATATTTTTGACTTATGATGGGTTTCGGAGAACGTAACCCCATCGTAAATTGGGGACCACCTGTATTCGGTGAAAAACCCTGAAACAAAACATCAGGCCAAGACAAGCACTATTACTCACATTGTCTATGAGTGGAGGCTGGGACCAGGTAGGGCAGAGCTTTGAAGCCCCAAACACTAACATTTTTGGGTCCTCAGAACAGCCTCTCTTTTGAGGGACATCGGCATTTCTAAGCATCTGAGAAACTAGTGGAAAAAAAAAAAAAAATCATCCGCCACGTTGGGAGGTGAAAGATTTGGGGCATAAGTAGGATAATTGGCCACAATTAGCTGTGAATGACAGGGCGCGTATTCGCAGGTGAGCAGCACCTACCCCCCCCCACATAAGAGATGGCACCGCAGGGTGGGCGATGATGACATCGACACAAGGCAGGCGCACAAACGAGCACATTTGTATTCTCCACCGCTCTCCCTGCAGCATGCCCCCCCCCCGCATGCAAATAGCCAGCTCATAGCAGTGCTGCCACCTGCTGGACTGGAAGGGAAGTACTCAAACCCTCCAGTGACCCTCTTACGCTCATGTTCAAACTCTGATATTCAAACAACCAGCACGCTCAACATAAACAGCTGGTAGCAAAGTGGTTAGAGCTTCTGTTATTAGACCCAAGGGTTGCAGGTTTGATTCCCAGTTGCAGTACCCTTGAACAAGGTACTTACCCTAAACTGCTGTAGTGAAATTGCCCACCTGGGTAAATAACTGTAGAAAAAAAAGATCAGGGAAAGAAATGAATTTAAATACAAAAGCAAACTTCGATCAGCTTGATGACAACAAGCAACAGTGAATGAAATGGAATAAAGGGTCTACTAAAATACATCCTTCTCCATCCAATCATAATATCTGAGGTTCTTGATTAATAATATAAGTGAAACAGGTTTTTTCTCCATACCATGAAATGATTAAAGGTTTATTTTCATAGTCTGGAAATTATTTCCACGGACAAGTCGCAACAGGATGCACTGAGCTGTTTTCCGAAATACGCGGATCAAGGACCGTTTCGTGAACGCTGTCATTGCAACAACCCAGAGTTCCCGGGCGGAATGAGCGAACGCTCTTTTAGCACCAGGACTCTGACAGGTCTCTTCCGGGGGAAGAGAGGTAATGATGAGGGCTTTCGGTCCTGGAGCTCTGAAGCGAAGTTCAGAAGCGCTCCTCTGAGGGTACATCTGAAAAGATTAGAAAATACTGCAGGAGCATCGCTGTGCAAAGCAGCTGTCATAGCTGAATAATGAAAAACAAGTGTAAGGCTATGTGTGGTCCCTCCATCGGCACGCAGGAGACAACTGGGTCACATTTGAGCACCAAAACAGCGCACAGCGAGAGAACATCCCAGGGTGCACCTGGGCATGTTGTGTTCAAGCACAGCTTCAACGGACCCCAACACCAGTCACCGACCCTGCCACCATCAACTTGATGTATTCGGAGAAGAGACAATAGTGCCAATTAGATCCACACACACACACACACACACACACACTGTCTGAACCGCTTGTCCCATACGGGGTCGCGGGGAGCCGGAGCCTAACCCGGCAATGCAGGGCGTAAGGCGGAGGGGACACACCCAGGACGGGACGCCAGTCCATTGCAAGGCACCCCAAGCGGGACTCGAACCCCAGGCCCACCGGAGAGCAGGACGAGGTCCGACCCACTGCGCCACCGTACCCCCCCACATCAAATAACCATTTTATGGTAAAAGTACTGGACACAAGGGGTTCTCGTACTGTCAAGCAGCACTGTTTGTCACTTTTTCAATATGATGGATCCGGTTTCACTTTCAGATGAAAATACCGAGTGAGACGGATGATGGTGCTCACAGGCCTCTGTTCTGCAAAACCACAGCAGTACTCCTGCAGGTCCAGCGACGGCGGGAACTGTGGAGAACTTCTGAGACGGGACCTCCGCGCCGGCGCTTCTGTACGCACCACTGATCAAACGTAATGATTCACGACAGCACAATGTGTGTTTTAATCAGTCGTTCCTCCACGGTCGGCCAGTTTCCCCCCTTTCACCGCGAGGAAATTTTCCATCATACCTCCGCTGCGGCCCCAGATCCAGAGCTCCGCTAATTAAAAGTGCTTCCTATTGTTGTATTTTGCATGCACTTCACGAGCAGTGCAATTTATTCTTATCTCTCACAAGCCCCTCGATCGAAGTTCCATTGCGGAGACGCGGCTTTTCGGCGGCGCGGAGAACCGTGACTCGCGGGCAGGCGGGTTGACCTCTGGGACAATCGCTGCCGGTGGTCGGACTGCTCTTCATGTTCTCCGGCGCTCGCGGGAAAGCACGCGAAACTTTCCCGCGCCAGCGCCGGAGCCTGAGAGCAGCCGCCGCTTCCAGCCCTTTCTTCACGTCTCTCTTTTCCAGCCAAAGATGCTGACAGAGGAGGAGAAAAATGGTACGTGCCATCGCTGCGAACGGGGGCTGTCAGCAACGTGGGCTATTTTTGAACCCCACAGAGACCTGGTGTGGCAGGGCTGTGCGATGACTCCCTGCTGCTGTTTGACGCCGGCACACGACGACGACGATTCCCCGGCAGCTACGATCATGTTCTTCGGCACCTTCGTTCTACGCGAACGGGCTGCGGAGAGCTCTTCCCTAGTCCGGAAAGCAACGAGAGCTCCGCTTCCCCACTGACACGTGACTGATGGAGTCCGGCACTCCTGTGAAACCACAGACCTAAGGCCAGCGACATCTTGAGGGTGTTGAGGTTGTCGGCGATCTCTAGGGTCAGAGCCATTACACAAGGGGCCCGTGGCTGCGCTCTGTACCGTATCGCATTCCAAGAAGCCTTGGAGGGGTATCCCGTCAGCTCCTGGGACCGGGGCGACATGGTGCCGTACTCTGCTGTACCCCGCACCGGAAGGGCACACCTGAGGAGCTGTAAAAAGATGGTACAAGGACGAGAGGGAAGCCGTGTCTGAGGAAGGCCTGAGCTCTCTGGAGTGCTGGACAAACCAAAATGACCCACGTGATAGACCGTTGAGCCCCACCTCGTGTAACTGTGCAGGAAGGCGTGAAACGGACGCGGAGACTTCGGCAGGGACGGCGTGGAAGAGCCAACGGCGAAGTTAGACGAGGAGAACGACGGCAACACTGAACACGATGCCGCGGTAGAGAAAATCCATCACCGGCGGTGGCGAATGACACGGTAGACGCGGTTCACCTGGCTGCCGACTCCAGCCACGTCGGATGGATGTCGGGATCACATTTCGTTGCGCGGACTGCGCGAGCCGAGCGACGGAGAGCAAACCAACCTCTTGCTGCATGTGGGGCATGAAGAAACCTGAAAGGCCTTGCGTGAGCCAACGCATTAGTCATTCTCAATGTTGCCGTCGCACAAAAACTAAATATAATGCAGTGGTTGATCCAGTTATATCACCAGGTGTAGTAACAACAACAGCTCAGAGTACTTTACATGAAGAAATGGGGCTTGAACCAGCAACCTCCGGGATACAAGCCCCCCCGTCCCTAACTGCTGCACCACAGTCCTGAATTCTGTGGCCTGCTAATATTCACCGCTGTGAACGTTACACTTGCGGGTGGACGGCGTTCATTTCTAAGAAACAGGCTGATAATTAGGGTCGACATTCAGGGTTTGTTAAATTAAGTACGAAATTATACTCCTCTTTCAGCTCGGTGCTCGCTGCCTTAACATCAAAACGCAAATCACGTTTCGATCGAGGTGACAGCTGATGTATTTCCAGAAGAAAAAAATATTACTAAGAAGAGGTGAAAGCGTCTTGATAAGACCACACGCTTGTTCCACCGTGTGGAGCTTTGGTTGAAAAGGTCAGAGGCGCTCAGAGGTGACAGGTCCAGAAGAACCCCAAATGTGCATCCAGGGACTTTCTCAGGCATTTTGTGTCATGAAGGCTGCGCTCTAAACCTTGTTCCATAAATCATAGTTTTCAGACACTCACCAGGTCGGCTTGTAGAATCGCAACATGAAAGTGTAGAGTAGAGCAAATGGCACCGTTTTCCACAGCAATTGTACTCTGCAGATTTGCCCATAATAAAAACCTGGTTAGTCAAAGCCCCTGCTGTGAGTATTATCAGTAGTCTTTTCTATGCTCAAATAAACTTTTTTTTATTATAACTTAACTTATTCTTACCATAGCGCCTAAGAACAAGAACTTTAGGAACATATTATCCTTAAAAATGTATAGTGCCTCCTAATAACATTTCAGACTCCCAGTGCTAAGGTTGTTGTTCAACTGAACATCCTAAATAAATCATTTAAAAAAATCAGTTTTTGCCAAATATAACTCTGGAAAATCACTGCCTAAAATGCACTGAAAGTGAATTGGTTCACTAGATTATTGATTGTTCCTAAACACATTAAAACTGGGATTTCAGTGAGCGAATCGACCACCAGGTGGCAGTGTTAACCCACAAACGCTGCTCCTTCCACAAAGCAGGAAAAAACACAGCACACAATTATTTTTTTTTTATTTCATGGTCAACACAATTATAAAACATCTTTCATGCAGTACTGTCCTGCACTTGAAAAAAGTTATTGCTAAACAATTATAGGTAGGTCTAAAAATATTAGGAATCGCTGCAAAGCCATTTTAAGCAGCGGGCTTGGACGGGTCCTGCGCTCTGGTGGGTCTGGGGTTCGAGTCCCACTTGGGGTGCCTTGTGACATCCTTGGTGTCTCATCCTGGGTGTGTCCCCTCCCCCTCCAGCTCCACACCCTGTGTTTCCGGGTTAGGCTCCAGCTTGCCACGACCCCCCTTGGGACAAGCAGCTTCAGCCAGTGTGTGTATGTGTATGTGCGCAAAGTAATTAAAAAAGATGAAAGGGTGAAAAGATGCCTCGTCACCTTGAGTGCACTTCTTTTTTTTTGGGTGGGGGGGTGAACTTAGCGTTTTAAGTCTGTCACCATGTGTCACTACAGCTACAATACCATGATGTGGCACCAGTGGCTCAGCTCTGCCTTCGCTGTTCCAAACACCCACCTTTCAACCCACTTCTGTGTTAATCGCATACATACATATTTTAATGTGTGCATCCATGTGTTGTTCACCATATCTTGCACATGCATATTTTTGAAATGTTGACAACAGTAGCCAGCCTTGAAAAAACAACAATTGGCTTTTCAGTCAGTTAATAATTAGTTCCAGGTGACTGAACTGGGAAAGTTCAAATTTAAGTAGACATGCAGTACAAGATGTATAAAATTTACATTACATAAGATTCGTTATATTATATATGTACAAATACATATTTTTTCCTTTATTTTCAAGTGCGCTACAAAATCCCCGATGAGACTTAATTATAACAACTTGAACAGAATTTCCCTTTTTGGGTTGTGTGACAGGGTGTTTTGTGCTAAAAAAGAATACCTGCTGTTCAAGTAATCCTGTACAGTGTCACAATGTCAGTGAAGTGGCCTGGGAACAATGAAGTTATGTAAGTCCTATGACTCATGCTTGTCACTGAGATCAACTGCGGTTGGTGAGCGTAGCCAACGCAGCCCGGGTGAGTAATCTGTCCCTCGGGGAGGTTTCCTTGTGTGTGACATGCTTTTCCAGCACTCACGCAGCCGTCTTCCGGCATGACCCGAAGGAGCACGGCGGCACTCGGGCAGACAGCAGAGGAAAAGCCAGGTGGTGCACAGTTCATTCATCAAGAGAAGTGCACGTTTCTTTAATTTGGGACAACAAATGCTGCACGAGTGTGTGTCTGTGTGTGTGCGAGAGAGTGTGAGATCATGAATAACTTCATTCACATTCTCACTGATTCATTAATCTTTCCGACTAACTTACAAGAGCCTTGCCTGACTGCGACTACATTTCAGGGTCCTGCAGGACAGGGATTTGGCCATGTCCTTCGAACCTTGGACTAATGCTTCTGTAAACTGCGAGAAACGCTGGCGAAAACAAGACCACGTGATACCATGAGCTGTGGGGCTCCTGGGGGCAGGAAAGTAAGAGAAATCAGCAAACAAATGCATGCTGGGGACTGTAATTACAGGCCTGCTCTATTTTGGCAGGCGGTAGACAGACCCACACGGTCTCCTTGTACCGCCTTCCATCCCACGCACAGACCTGTTCCTGCCCGTCTCGCTCTGACTTTTTAACCTTCAGAGCACCGGAGTTTCTGCCCCGTTCGTTGATACACGAAAAAATTCCCCCGAAAACACCGCCCGAAAAGATACCTGCGCACTTATACCCACGTACAGCTGTCATCCCATGGAATAATACATATTAAAATATGTAACACATAAAGTGGGCAACTGCTACGTTCAACAAAACGTGTGAAAACCTACAGAGTACGTAGTATTTTTGTTCAACCTTGTGTTTCAACATTTAAGCCAAAGTGCATTTCATTTGATCATAAAAGGGCTTCCTTGTGGAGACATTTTCAAATCGCAGTACATTTACATTCATTTATTTAGCTGACATTTTTCTCCAATGCAACTGGCAATTATTTAGCCACTTATACATCTGGGTAATTTTACTGGAGCAATTTAGGGTAAGTACCTTGCTCAAGGGTACTACAGCTGGAGGTGGGATTTGAACCTGTAACCACTACGCCACCACATGCCCCAGTCGAAGGAAAGAAGATCATTGAAGAGTATTGGTCACGTAGCTGTCTCTCAGCCTCCTTGCTGTGGTGTCGTTGACCGTGATTCTTATTTCTCCCACCTAACCTTGTCATTGCGAGACTCCTCAGGGTTATACGAACGAATTCACGTTTTGGGCCGCAAGTGCGCATAAAAATGTACATGAACGTGCTTGACTTTTTCGGTAGATGCACGGTGTGCGAGTCTTTCACAGCTACATGTGAGAGTGTGTGCCTGAGCGGTGTGTGGAATGCAAGCTGTCTGAAGAGTGTTTCTGGTGTACACAAAGCGTCCCGCTAAGTTTACATTCCTGGCCACGGTTCAGTCGTTACGGACCCCACTCGCCGTCGATGCTGCGCTGTAGGTGGAAGATGTGGGTCCCTGTAGACCACCGCTTGGAGCAATGTGTGCCCGCTGACATGTTGTATCGCGCACAGCCATACGGGATTATAACAGCTCTCCAGGAGCTGACCACAAGAAACACACACACACATTGTCTGAAACCGCTTGTCCCAAGAGGGGTTGCAGCAAGCCAGAGCCTAACCCGGCAACACAGGGCGCAAGGCTGGAGGGGGAGGGGACACGCCCAGGACGGGACGCCAGTCCATCGCAAGACATCCTAAGCAGGACTCGAACCCCAGACCCGCCAGAGAGCAGGAGCAGCCAAGCCCGTCGCGCCACCATACCCCCTTCAACAAACATTAATGAAAATAAAACAACGAATGTAAGTGTGATCCAAGGTTGACAAAGACCAACTATGCGAGTTACATGTGTCACTTTGGCATTTGTATTGTGTTTAAACTCCTTCAGCAAACCAGCTAAAGACTTTCATTCATTATTAATAGCCGCTTCTCCTGTGTAGGGCGGAGTCAATGCAGGAAGTGTAGGCCGTGAGATACGGTACACCCTGGAGAGGATGCTAGCCCATCGCTAGGCAGTCACACACACTCACATATCAACACACAGAGAGCGATTCACAGTCGCAGATTAACCTGAAACATGCCTTTGGATGGTGGGAGGAAACCTGAGCACCCAAAAAGAACAGCAAACACAGGAAGAGCATGTAAATTCCACACAGGTTCAGCTAAGTTGCATCATAAACCTGGTTAATTAAAAGACCAGAAGAATGTTACACTTGTAATGTTCTATTATTACCTTGTTTAGATTATTTTTAGCAAATCAACAGATCCCATAATAGCTGAGTGTCACTGCATCTTCGATTAGGGTTTTACTTCGTTTCTCGCCCTCAGTTTCTGGCTGCTAAAAATGGCTCTGCGGTACCACTGCACATTCACCAGGAACAAAGCGAAGAACCCATTTGGTACATTTCCTGCTTGGCGAGGCTCTCGCTACCTTAATGTGTCCATGACCACAGCTGACGCTTCGCTCCACACTGGAGCCGTCTTCCTTCAACAGAATCATGCGGGAGAAAGTTAAATTAGTTGCAGTTTTAAATTTTCCACATGGAAAAACATCTCATTTGTGCAACATCTGTAATTTCTGGCTGTGAGCAAGAGAAACTGACAGAGACACACAGACACACACAACATGCCACAGCAAAAAAAAAGTTTGCCTCTCATGAACACCTCCGTTTCCTCACTTTTCTCTTTTCATTTCTGAAAGATTCTAAATGTCTTTGAGAAATCCATTTTGGCATATAATTCACACAAGATCTATGCAGTTTTTCCCCCTCAACTGGCAAGCACAGATATTCACACTTCATTTACACACACGTCTATTCAGGACTATAAGTGTTGCTTGAAAATCTATTACTGTACATTACGAAACACTGGAGCCTGTAGTCACTTTCATAACCGTTCGTCCTGCGCAGGGTCCTGGTGGCCCAGAGCCTATCCCAGAATCACGCTGCACAAGGCAAGGGGGGGTACACCCTAGATGGGACATCAGTCCATCAGTATAAATGTGTAAAAGCATGTAATGCATGTAGAGTGTATAATACTCCAAAATACTGAATCGTTAAAGGCAAGAAGAGCAGTGTTGTGCGTTGAGGGGCTTGTCTTCATGGCACTTGGGTGAAGCTTAATGTAGGTCATGCATGCGTTCCTCTCCTGTGGCTTGGAACTGCTTTCGATGCTTCCTCTCTTTAACACACCTCCTCTGCATTGTGACACCATTCACAAATGTGCTCCGACATTATATACGCATCACGAACAACTTCAAGACCTTTGACCACCAAGGCAGGCTTTCTAGATGACTTTGTCTCCATTCGAATTTCTTTAAAAGTGCAATAAAATACCACCATAGAAGAATGCTCTTGGTGTTGTGGCTTCTCCTCATTCAGCTGAGTCCTACAGCAAGTGTAGGCCAGGGAATGCTGGACTCGCTCCATGTGACCAGGATGGGAATGCAGGGCATTAGAGCAGCAGATGTTATGGTTCTCAGGGCTCCTGATCTAGGGAAATGCTACTGAAACCTGACCTCACGACAGGATGTTCAGGAAGGGCTCTGCGTTCTTGTGTCTTCAACTTGTCCACACGTTGGAGCCAGTGAGTGTCACACTCTGGAGTCACATAGCTGTATGACAGCTGTCAGATGTTACCCAGACGAAATCCAACCATACTTATCCACTGCAACCCTCCCCCATAACGTCCAATAGGGCATTAACTGGACTCTACGTGACTGAAACACACAAACACAAAAACCAGATATGTAAAATCACCACATCAAGGATAATTATGGTCAGAGTGTGTCTTTGTCTTTTCTCAAACACTGCTTGTTCAGCAAAAGAATTGCTTGGGGAAATGCGTCTATCTTTCACCACCAGCGTCTTGCTTGTGTATATCTGAGCGATCCCACTTTGCCCTTTTATCTCATCTCCTGACCCTCCTTCTCAAAGCAGCCAAAAGGACAAGAGGCAACAGATCTGTCTCACCTTAATCACCCAGACAACATTCCACAGCTCTCCTGCCGTTACCTCTGGACTACTTGATCATTTTGTCAATCAACCGCAGAAGACGACAGTTGCATAGCTTGGGATAACTAGGAAAAATATTGCTTTGTACTCCAGGAAGTTGTAATGAACACCTCACAAATTAACAGTGCCGTGCACACATTTTTTTTTTTTAGATATTTTGCTTGGGCACAATTCCCCCCCTCCAGGCCTTTCCACTGTTGAAGTCCTGAAGACAATCTTTTCACTGACAATAATCCAACAGAAATGTACTTCTTTTTTTTAATCCATGTGTTTCCAGGTGTTTGTGATTTTTTTTTTAAATCTAGTGATGCCCAAGCAATAGAGCCTTTAAAAACTTTTAGTAATGCTCTGTCTTTTCAAAGTAAAGCTGTTGCCTGGAATCAGCCAGTGACCAATCCATGCATTTTAAAGGAGGACTGCAGTCACCTAAGCATATAAACCAGATACTCCTTCAGCACGAGTCAAAAACAAAGCTCCTGAACCTACTCAACTCTCCAGTTCTATATTTACAAAACCTGCTGTGAGAACTCCTGGAGTAAAATTTAACCAATACACTGTGTAATTTCCTGAAGGGAACTCGGTCAAAGACTCTTGAGTCTTTACTTTCAGTTTTCCCTACTGCATAGTCTATAATCCATAACCGTTGAACGACAAATGAAAAAGCAGAATTTCATTTTTCAGTTTTACGTGGGCTGTTCTGTGGGTATTAAGGAACATCAGGTCATAAAAGGACACAAAGCCGGTCTTCTGAACAGAGCACGCAAGATGATTTCTGTCGAACCTAGTGAGGCCGGTTCCTCGTACTAAAATATACTCATCCTGTGCTGGAGAACTGGGAGTTGACCAAAAGTGGCCGCTACATGGAACAGCAGAGCATTTTTATACCATGAACCACATTAAAAGAAGAGTGGCTGACCGGGGGGGGGGTCCAAACACATGTTTGTCATTTACAACTTCCACATTCCATGAAACTCGCCCTGTGTTCTACAAGGGCTTTGAACAAACCTGCCCTGCACTGAATCATGTGACTTGGACCGCATCGCTCACTCAAGAATGCCGTTTCCTGGATACAGGGCCTCCCAGCTGCAAAACAAATATGAAATGTGAGAGACCCACCTCTCCGGGTTCCGCTCCTTCTTGCGTTTGACTCTACATGGCTAAAGCAGAGTTATAATTTAGACACTTTGGGGATACGCAAGTCAGCGGCCGCCTTAATATGGGATCGCGAGCGTTTCTGGTCTTCTGGAAGGTCGGCGTGCCAGAGCCGGGGGGGGTGGCGGTCGGCACATTCATGCATTTTCCAAAGCTACCTGGAGAGCCACGTGCCGCTCGAGGCTTTATTTTATGCGTCTCTCTTTAATGGTTACAAATGTATTAGTTACACCATGACAAGTGCGAGGACTTACATGTCAGTTCATGAAAAATACTAAATTCTAAACACACAGGCTATACCAGAAGACCTAAAATGGTGAACGAGCTGGTTCTCGGGATTGGTGTTGGGTTTTATGCCTCAGTTTTTGGTTGTATTTTCTGTAATTTTGTGTTTTTAGGAAGTCGAAAGAAGTTGAGGAACTAGATTAAATGCGGTATTACTGTTAAGTAACCGCCTCGCTGCAAAAATACCTACCTCAGCTGGTTCAGTAAAGAGTTCTGAACTGATAGGACAGAAATTGTAAAGTCTGGGCACATTTAGAGTATTTTAAAGTGTCAGAAAGTACACAAGAATCTGTCGTCCGGCCAGTTTTCGCGGCTTCGCCCACCGCGTCCACTTTTAAAGGCCAAGTTAGCCGTACCGCTCCGGCACCACGCGCCGCGTCCCTGCGTCTTTAAAGCGCGAGGAGAAAACTCCTCCCCCCCCGTGACTCGGCTGTCAGCGCGGTCCTTCTAGCCGGGACTGTCAAGCGCGCGCTTGCAGGAAATGACAGGCGGAAGGCAGGCGCGGTGGGATGGCGAACATACCGAAATAACTATGCGCGTCGTGCCTTTCCAGCCTCAGTACCAGAATGCGAGCGCGAGGCCGTCGAACGTCGCACCGGCGGAGCGGGAACGTGCGCGCGCCTCACCCTCCAAGTCCGCTCAGCGTTCTTGATCTCATGGACTTAAGTGGTGTAACTTCTAAACATTTTCCGAGCGGTTCCTCTGTTGAAATGCGGGAATTTTAACGAAAATATTAGTTGTGTTTAGGGAAACGCTTTTTTTTGGAGGGGGAAAGGGTCCGGTGTCTAAATGGTGAAATCATGGTTCTCCGGTGGAAGTGTCCCTTCGGCGCAGTAATGTCGCTGCATTTTTATTTCAAATAACAGTCGGCGCACACTTCCCTCATGAGGATTTGGAGCGGTTCTGTGGACGGAACTAAGATGATGCCGAGTAAAAGCGTGGAATGGCTGCAGGACGAGCTCGAATCCGGCGCGAGTTCGCTGCTGCTCCTGGACTGCCGCTCGCACGAGCTCTTCGAGTCGTCCCACATCGAAACGGCCATCAACATCGCCATACCGGGGCTCATGCTGCGGAGGCTCAAGAAGGGCAACCTGCCCATCCGATCCATTATCCCCAACAACGACGACAAGGACAAGTTCGTGAAGCGCTGCAAGACGGACACGCTGCTTCTGTACGACGAGGCCACTCTGGACTGCCAGGAGAGCGGCGCGCCCGGCTCCGTGCTCGCGCTTCTTCTCCAGAAGCTGCGCGATGACGGCTGTAAGGCGTATTACCTCGAGGGTGAGCAGAGCGCGCGCCGCGGAGCGAGACGGACGCGGTGGCGCCGCAGTAGCGCGCGCCGAGCTCTTGCGCACATATGCAAGTGTTGTAAACTACAAAGTCGGCAGGCCTGCCTACATACAGGCGGCAAAAGGGCACGAGATTCGGAGCTCCGAGCTTTCGAAATAACCAGCTGCCTTTTTCCCTCATAGCTGGGCTGTAACTTTTTTTTTTTTAAAGTAATTAAGCAAAGTTTACAAACACGTATTTAAACACCTTGATAATACCCTAGTCCGTATGATCTTTTTACTTCTTACGTGAGCGTTAGTGAAACGTGTTCTTTTAATTATATTTTTTTCAAGGTTTTGCGTCTCGTTTTGTTTTAAAACAACGTCGACGCGTTCGAGCGCGATAGCAAAGTACGAGGCGAGTAACTTGGTGAACAGCGGAAAGACGTCGAGCGAATGTTTTAGTTTCACGTCAGAACTGCAATATTTGCCTCACTTTTCCCTCCGCGCCACCGAGAAATTTTACGCGAAACCGCGCTTGAAGAATGTGACGGGAGACGGAGGAAAAGTTGTCAATTAACATTCCAAAATGGCTCCGCCGTGCAGTTCCTTTCAGGAGGGCGGCCGCGTTTCTCATGAATGAACGGGAAGGGGAACGGAGGCGCGCTCGGTTCCATCATCATCCTCATCACCGTCGTTATCAACAACAAGGGTCGAGCCGGATTTACATAAAGACAGCACACATATAGAGTTTTTTTTTTGGGGTTTTTTTTTTTTTTTTTTTAAATATTTTAAACTAATGAACAAAAGTTGGCTACCAAAAATATTACTTGTTTCACACTGGTGTTTATCCTTCGCGATCATTAGGTAAAACCGTGACTTGGCAGCATAAATGAGCGAAGCGAAGTTGACATTGAGGCTGATGTAGTAACGGCGTCCCGTCTTCCGCGAGTGAAGCGGACGCACGTGTCCGCCGCGACTGTTGGGAAGCGCGAGCCGAGGATCACGTGAACCCGAAGGCCTTGCGGCACCTCGAACGACGCCGTTTTGAATGATTGTTTTTCATTGCCCTAATAATAATGTTGACAGCAATGAATCGGCTCAAGTACAGTAAAAATCACATTTTTTCAGGAAGGGAAAACAATATAATGTGTATAATTTTATATATATATAAAAAAAAATCTGGAACACTAGTGTTCTCATATTTACCACATTCAGTAAAATGTGTTTCTCCCCCCCCCCAGTGTTTTCACATCTAATTTTAACAGACCAGGTGTGTTGAACTAGGTGGCTACAGGACTGCTCCATCCTGTGCCAGGGTTTCATAGTAACGCTTGCTGTTGTTTCCAGGGGGATTCAGCAGGTTTCAGACAGAGTACCCCGAGCACTGCGAGACCAGCCTGGATGTCTCCTGCCCCAGCAGCTCGCCCCCAGCGTCAGTTCTTGGGCTGGGGGGCTTGCGGATCAGCTCCGACTGTTCGGATGGGGAGTCGGACCGAGAGCCGGGCAGCGCCACTGAGTCAGAGGGAAGCCCGATGCCCAACAACCAACCTGCCTTTCCTGTTCAGATTCTCCCCTACCTTTACCTGGGTTGTGCCAAAGACTCCAGCAACCTGGATGTGCTGGGCAAATACAACATCAAGTACATCCTGAATGTAACTCCAAACCTGCCCAACATGTTCGAACACGACAGAAAATTCAAGTACAAGCAGATTCCCATCTCAGATCACTGGAGCCAGAACCTCTCTCAGTTTTTCCCAGAGGCCATATCGTTCATCGGTAAGCAGTCGTCGTTATTGAGCGCGGTCATACGTGCGCGTGTTTTAAAGCATGTAACGGCTGCCTTTGATGCAGATTGTTTTTCAAGGGAGAGATGAACAGTGCTTTTATGTTTTTAATGATATTGAAGTGCTTTTTGTACATCCATTATGCGGATGTATTACTTAACGGAATTAATCTGTGGTTTGGGTACATTAAACCATTAGGATTACCTATCAGATTTGTAATTTAGCATGCCGTTTAATCCTTGATATATCCTTTATCTATAATCTGGTAGTAACCAGGAGGGTGATACCAGCTGAAAAGAGCAGTGAGGAACTAGGGGCTTCTTGAATGTCAGGAGTAAAAATTACAGCGATATGAACATTGTTACAAATGGTGTTCTCTTTGGAATAATGTTAGGATTTTATAAATAACCTGTTATAAAGGACATATCTCTTAACATATTAAATATTGTGTAGCATTTATATTAACACAATGTATAAAGTAGAAATTTCTTTACATTATGTATATCATTGGCTAGAAATTAGTCATTCATTATCCATTTATTAAAATACATATTTGAATCATTTGCAAATATATGAAGCTTTTTTAAAAATATTTCTAAGCAGTTGACTAGAAAATCTCTAGCAGGATAAAAAAAAAGTAATTAAAATAATATTCTGAAAGCAATTTAAACTAATTGAAAATGCCGGAGGTATGTATTTCACAAGTCTGGTACATCATGGTGTTACAGCTGTAATTTTAGTGTAGTAAAGTAATATTTAAACAGTATGTTTAATATTTTATTGGATTCAATTTGTAATTGGTCATTTTGTTGTATTTAAAATATGTAAAATGTTTCACTGATGTGTGCACTTTGTACACGAACAGACGCACACAGAGTATCTGTGAAATTTCCACTGTGTCCAAATTTTCTTGTAATTATTGTGTTGAGTAGTTTTTCCCACTAGTAATTTAATAATTTCACAAGAACTGTTTTGAAACATGAAGTATTAAGGTGTTTTTGAATCTGTCACAGAATTTTTTACACCATCGCTTCCACACAAGGTATCTGAAGATTTTGCTGTTAAATCCACATTTAGCGAATCATATGTGGATGATGTGATAGCACATGCTATTTATTATAACTCAGTTTCTCTCGTCCAAAAACAGTTTCACTTTTGTTTTAACAGGCAGGTTTTTTTGTGGGGAAAGGGGGTGGAATCAAAGCAACCATGGTGTCAGTCTCTCCAATTTTTTAATCTCAAGTGGGTTTTGTGGCTTACACAGAGCTGTTTTGCCAAAAACAGTTTCTGTTCTCTGTGGCTGCCGTGGTTTAACCAACTCCATTCTGCAGCAAATCCACTTGAAAGCTGCAGTGTCCCAGGAAACCCTTTGGTTAGGCTGGTTGGACAACTACCTACATTTTACAATGCTGGAAATGTGGGGTCAAGATGTTTTGGTCCAGTGCTGATCTAAAGGTCTTGTATGTCTGGATGCAAAAACTCAACAGTTCTGAATTAAAAGTAGTCTTTTTAACCGAAATATGTAATCAATTCGTTTGAACGGACTGGACTCAGGAGCGTTTTGAGAAGTGGACCAGCTCTACGGTAGCATGCGTTACAGTAGTACTGTAAAGGGGCAGAACAAAACCAAGTAGCCGAGGCCTGAAAAAAACGTAGGCGCTTGGGTAGTAAAACAGTGTTACCAAATGTACCGTTTTACTTTGTGTACTTATAGATTTCTAACGAAAATATGTGCCATAGTCACTGTTGTAGTGTGAATTTGTGTAGGAGACCTGACGGGAAGAGGCACGAGAACGATGTCTACTGCTCTTAAGTGCCACTTGCGTGTGTGAGCACTTTTCAGTGGCACTAACCCACATGTCTTTTAGAATTGTCCTTATTATTCTTACACTTCTAGATTCTGGGGGAACTTTTTTTTTTTTTTTTAAATGAAGTTTGCTCTTAAGACTGTGTGTGAAACATGAAATACCACATTTTTTGCTCAGGCCTGTGAAGTTGAGGCAACTTCATTCACTGTTTGGCAAGTTGTTTCCTGGAGCCTTAAGGGTTAGGTAGCGCCCATGTAGAGTCGCACAGTTGTAGGTACGTAGCTAGAAAGGTCATGTACATTAACTTTAGGACTTAATGGGGAAAATTGTGATAATATATACAGTTACTCCAGCATGGTTGCATATTTTTTGTTTAATTAGTTTGGCAGTCAAAGTAAGGTTTCCAACTTGGTATGGTGGTATGGGAAAGATGAAGAGGGTATTTTATTTTAAGGCCCAAATAAATTTGGGGCAGTAAACCCCAGCTGGCAAGACTGTGCCACACTACGTGCAGTACAATGAATACAAAAAATTAATATATTGAAAATTATGTCACTAGTCAACCATTCCCATTAAGACAATTTTTTCATACACACAGAAATTTTTAGCTTTCAGCTACAGAAGTCATGCTGTTCCAGCAGGCGGAGAATGGGATTCTTCATACTTTTTCAGCCACATTTTTATTCCCCCCCCCCTTTGCCAGATACTGTATTCAGAGATTTTTGTTGTCCCGCCATGAGAAACAGCACTAAGCTTGGTGTTACAATAGTTTGCCGTGTTAATCGAAGATGATTTGCTTATAGTCTCTTTCAGCACAGAGAGTGGAGATGAAAGTGTCGCCCTGTTACTGTGCTGTCTGTCCGTGCTCTTCCTGTTATGAGTGGAAATGGGGGATTTCCTTTCCTGCTGATGCCGGACAATTTTTTTTTTTTTTTTAAAAGCTCAGCTTGCTACATCAATCTGAAAGCAGAAGCTGCACAGTAGATTCATGCTGGGACGAGGAGGGAGGGAGGGAGATACACGGAAGCGCCCTGTTGGTGTAAAAACATCCTGTTTGAGGCTGAGCGCTCCATTCCCCTCCCCCGTTCGGCCAACTCCCTTTGAGCGGTCAGAACACCACAGCAGTTTTGTCCTTTGTGCTATGGTCAGTGAGCATGGCGGCCTGCCACACACAGAGACAATAAATATGATTAAGATCATGCCAACCCTTGGCTGATTTAAAACTGAATTAAAGCTGTAAACTATCCTTTTTGTTGATGACAACTGATTACAGGCTATGGATTTTTTTTTTTTTCTTCATTCCACTACTTTGAATTTTGCAGTACTGCAGCAGTTTGACGTAAGGGCGATTCCGTTAGGTTCTGCAGACAAACGCTTTGTTTATTGCAAGATTTGCTGTCCATTAATGAAAACCACTGACTGTTTTTATGAAGATTTAACAAAATGCAAAAAATGTACTTTTAAACAGTACGGATCACTTGTTGCGCGAGCATCTTTTCCATTTATTACATTTCGAATTGTTTGGTCTTGGTATGCTGAAGGCTTTGTTTGATTAGTCCCTTTGTGCTAACGCCACTACGCTTTGATTGAAGGTCAGGATTGCTTTCGTTCATCGTGTTTATATAGCAAGTCGCTGTCTCGGCTGACACGAAGTGGATTCCTCACTCTGGCTGTTCGATTTCTTAAATAGTTGAGTTGAAGATATCCAGCAAGCCTGTATTTGTGTTAAGGTCTTTAACTTCAGAATACCCTTTTACACCCCCTGGCTGTCCTGGCCTCCGAGACAGACGACAGCTGGCTTCCATGTTTAAAGATTAAACAGGAGCTGCTTTTATATCCTCTTTATTTAGGAAATAATGGTGACACAGCAGTTCCCACTGGCATCTCATAAGCCTTGCTGTTTTCATTTTGTAAGCAGAGTATGCAAAATCTTTCCATGTGGAGGGAGAATGATAAAAATTACATAATGAGTGAAGAATAAGTTTCTTGTTCAATGTTTACATATTGTGTATAAGTGGGCAGCAAATGGTTCAAGTTTTTACTGATTTAAAACTATCTGGTTTTTTTAAATCACTTTAAAGGATTGGCACATCCAATTCAGTTGTCCGGGAAAAACTACTCTGTGTATTATGGTCATAATTGACAATCTTATTAAGATTGTCATTAAATTTTGCACTTGCTGGGCTTCTTTTCCACATATTTGTGGTAATTGCTGGTTGGTGTGTCTAAGGCTGCTGTTTCCTCTAACCCATGTTCCCCAGACGAGGCTCGTTCCAACAAGTGCGGTGTCCTGGTGCACTGCCTAGCTGGGATCAGCCGCTCGGTGACAGTGACTGTGGCCTACCTGATGCAGGAGCTCCACCTTTCCCTCAACGACGCCTACGACTTTGTCAAGCGCAAGAAGTCCAACATCTCGCCCAACTTCAACTTCATGGGCCAGCTGCTGGACTTTGAGAGGACCCTGGGCTTGAAGAGCCCCTGTGACAATCGGTCGCCCAGCGGTCCGCTCTACTTCACCACACCAACCAACCACAACGTGTTCCAGCTGGACACGCTGGAATCCACTTGAATGGCAGCCCATTGCCAAGCGCAACTCCCTGAGAGGGTTCTTCTCTTTACCCAAACCATCACAGGTGTGTTGGAGGCAAGGATGAGGCACCTGGGTCCACTGCTGGGGTGGAGAGAGTCTGTGCTAGCTTTGAACACTCTGCTGCCACGTAGTCCCTTAAGTGGCTCCTCTTGCCTTTGGAAGAACAAGTAGATTTTTGTTTTCTTCTCAAAGTAAAGAATAGACTGAGGACACCAAGAACACGGCTTCACACAAAAGGAAAAAACGAGCTGTAGCACTTCTCATGTATTGCGGCCGTGACTTCAGTGCTTCGGAAGGTGTCTGCGTAATATCGGACACGTTTGCATGTGACCTCGTCCTTTGCAGTGTACATGCCAGTTTGTAAGAGAGGCATAACTACGGGCAAGGAAGCATCTGTACATGTGAAAACACACAGGCTGGTACATACGTCTTTCCCCCCCCCCCCCCTTTTTCCCCCTAAAATAACGTACAAATATCAGATTACATTTTTAAATTCAGGTGTCTTTTTTAATAGATGTTTTTTCCCAGTTTATTGTAACCTAATGCAGTTTGCACAGTGGGAAAAGCCTTTGACGTCCTACCACTTCAGAGTGGCACTTCAGAAAGATAAAGGCTCATTGAGACATCCAGGAGAGACAGGCCTTGGGCTCAGAGAAGCACCCTTAGCACATTGTGTTTGAGTGGCAGCGCAGCCTCCTCTCGCCAAGGGAAACATTTGCTCATTGCTACAGAGCCACTTAAACAAAGGGCAGCTCTTCGCTGCGGCAAACCCCCATTTCCTCAAAGAAAGTATCATTCTCGATCGACGGTTCGAGCGCGCACACAAACTTGTGGTATTTTAACATTTGTTTTTGCCGTTTTATATCTTTAATTATCTCTATCGGAATACTTGTCACCCCCTCTGGTGATTGCGGGGGAGGTTCGGTATAGGTGATGCAGATTAATTCAGCGTTTGGACGAGAGCGAGAAAGAACAATTTTAATCTTTTTAATTTTTTTTTTTTTTTTTTTTTAAAAATGTCCATCACTCCTGCAAAGGAAGTACAGTGCAGTCTGGGGTGGGGGAGGGTGGGGGGTTGGAGTGGTGCAAATGTCAGAAGAAAAGCCTGGAAGGAAGTATGTGTGGAGTCAAAAAAAGGACTCTTTTTAAACCTGCCTTCAATAAACATTTTATTCAATGCTTTATCCTATATTTGTATTTCACTAAAGACATTGTTAGCTTAAAAGGTAACTTTTTAAGGCAAGACTTTCTAAAAATTTGCGCCCACATGTATAATGGGCCTAGTGCTACTGACTTTCTTACTCTCTGATGCAAAGATTTTTTTGTGGTATTTTGTAGATAAAGGACCTTGGGTTTTTCTACTTCTTAACCTCTGTGCCAGAATGAAAGTTCCATCTGCCTCTCCAGCTAGGACTGTTTTTAACATGAGGTGCAGTTTAAAAAAATAAATGAATAAAGCACAGGGCTACCCATACATTTGCAAAGGTATGTAATGCTTTGGAACGTTGTTTTCCTCCATTTCTGTTCTTAAAGCGTTAGTTCTCATTTAGCTACTTGGAAAAAAAAAAAAAAAACTTTGTCACATAAATTCTCACTTAATCATTTGCTATTACTGATGCCTTTTTTAAAAGTTCATTCTTAAGCTACCAGCTCTTCAGTTGAAGTATGTTATATGATTACAGAATCAGTTACTTACATCCCAAGATTGTATAGTTTTAAGAAGCTTTTATATTACATTATTCTAAGAGAATCTTTGATTTCAAACTTAAGTCGAAAAATGTTTGGTGTAAGAATGTTGAGAGATGCACAACCACGTTTTCGCACAGCAGGGGCACAAGAAAGATTTTCTCTATACTTTCTGTGTCGAGTGAGTCGGTCAAGTAAATTGCAGTGTGAGGAAGAATGTGTTTTAAGAGAAAGTGTGACCAAAAATGTGTGATTAAAAATGTATTCTTACCTCACAAGGACATTTTCAGGGATTTTTTGACAGTGCATTTTAAGCAATGTATCACCTTCAAGTGTATGTTAAATGGCTAATTGGTATGTGTTGTAAACATTATGTAAACTGGGTTTGGTTACAGGGCAGTTATGCTTGTTGATTTCTGAATATAGAATTCAAATATATTGTATAGTATCTTAATACCAAGACAAGACATGTTTATATTACAAATAAATATTGAATTATTTTTTCTTTAGAAATGGCTGCACTTGTGGTTTTTGTTCTTGACTGGTGGTGGTGTGAAAAATAAATATCAGGTTAATATTTATATTATCAATATAAAATATAGTATAGCCATATTATAGCTGGTAGCTCAGACTGAGTCTGTAGGTGAAGAAAAAATACAAAGTGCAGCTAAATTCCTACAAGGAGTGCTTTTCAGGTTTTTTTTTTTTTTTTTTTTTTTTTTTTTTAAATTTCGTTTCTCTGTACATCCTGTGTAGAGTTTTCATGTTCTTTCTGTGTTTGTGTGACTTTACTCTGGATGCTCCTGTTTCCTCCCACCAGCCAAAGAGTTATTAAAAGTGAACTAGTTATTCTAAAATTGCTCTGATCTTTAGATGGGTGAATGAGGTAGTACAGCGAGTTTACTGCAGTATACTTATCATGATAGGTTACCTTGGATGATGACCATTCCTGTAGGGTTCACATACTTCAAAGCAATGCTGTATATACTACCTACAGTATATGAACTATATAACTGTTCTAACCAATTTTGCACCTCTCAGAAACCTTGCTTAGTTCTCTAACGTCGTTCAGCGCTCGAGTCGGTGAAAATAAATTGAACTTAAACATACAGGGTATTTACTGAAAGCGCAATGAATTGTTCTGTTGCGCCCATGTGGTTGTAGAGTTCTTCCTGGGTATCTGAACTCAACAATGTTTCGAGTTGAGCCTGCGGTTTCGGAAAAAAACGCAAAGAACCAGAAGGAAATCGCATTCTCTCAGTGTGAAAGGTTGCACAGAAGAGAAGCCGCTGGTTACCCGTGCAGTTTGTATCTTGCAGAGGCCTTCCGTCCGACTAGCCGACCGACTCAGCCTTCCCCTCCTGCCATTTAATCACAAAGGGCTGCGGAACCGCACCGAGCCCTCGCTGCGCTGGCGTGGGCGTAGCTGGCACGCGAGGTCAAACCCCACTTCCTGCCCCATTCTGCTTGTCATGAGACACCGATGCGACCCGTCCTCCTTGCAATCCGCACAAACAGCCCCTGCGGTCTGGCTGAGCCGTCGCTGCAGCCTTCGGCCCTATCTGCCGCCGCGGCCTGCTTCCTGCTTCCTCTGCGGACACCGGGGGCATGCGACACTTTTACGTCCGATTGCTCTCGGGCCGGAGCGGCTGTACATCCCAATCTAACCGCACCACATGGCACAGGGTGTTGCTGAAGATGAGCAAAGTGGAGATTATTCCACTAAATGTCGCACCTATGGCGCTGTTGTTAGATTACAAGCACTGGCTCCTTTGTGTCTCTCAACAGCAGTAACCTTATGACACAGAATGCCTTTCCAAAGCACACGGCCTGCTCTTCGGTGCAAATAATACACCAAACGGAGTGAAGGCTGCTGTGCGAGAGAGGTATTTACCTGCATTTCCAGTAGCAGACTTAGAAATGTTACATGTACGGTTGTTTGTCATGTGTATAAGGGTGAGCCTGTCGATAAGCGTGAGTCAGGTTCCTGCTCGGCATGTGCAACTGCAGACGAGCCCTTATGCATCATGACGCTCGGTGAGATTTGTACACTTCAGGAGCGTTGTGCTGTAGGTACAGTGTCAGTCAAATGTCTGAGTAAGTGGTGATTAGAGTTGTTCCTTTTGGACCCCAAGGTCGCGGGTTCGAATCCCACTTGAGCCGGGTATCAGCTAGATGAGTAAATGTAGCAAAGTTCACAGAAAGTGGACTCAAACTTGATCATGGGACAAGTAATCGGATACAGAATTGGATACCAAACACTTTATATGTAAAAATTTTCTCTATTTACCAAATATGAAACATGTTTAATGAAAAGGATTTCCTTTTCATCAACACTAGTGGAGCTGGAGCATTTTTATGCTTCATATCTGTTCTGTCACCACAGAGTTCTGGGAAACAGGCTGATCCTGTAGTGCATTCGTCTGAAAAACCAAGTGATACTAGGAAAAATGTGTTTTATTTTAATTCAATGAAAGTATGCTTTGTAATAGAGAAATATGCAGACCATGTTGCTTTTATTTTTTTAAATTCTATCTGCGATTACAACGCACAAACTTGCTTAATTTTAAGCTGATAAACGCATTTGCCCTTGTATTTTCCAGCTGCGTGGGGCACGTTTTTATTTAAATTATGACGACTGAACCTTTTCCCAGTTCAAAAAAAAAAAAAAAAAAAAAACAAAAGAGTAACCAAGAAAATGTTAAAATAAATTCGTTTCCCTGAGCGTTTTCGAGAAAAAAAGGGAGACGTAAAGAAAAATTTCCACCATAAACAGCAGGCGAGCTAAAAATAGCCCCTCTATGAATAGCCCAAAGTATCTCCCTCTGGCCACGAGTGGCATAGACGTGAGTTCGGCACGGCAGCCAACCACCTCTGGGACATCGTAACCAGCCAATTGCAGCTATTTTTACGAGCCGTGGCCTTCGCCCGAAACCTTGAATGAAAGACGCTCACGGAGAGCCACCTCCGAACTTCGGCTCCTGCAAAGCCGTCAAAAGTGGCGACGGGTGAGCCTGGCTCACGGAGAGTCATATATATATATATATATATATATATACATAGCGCATTCCTCTAACAGGTAGAGACCGTTTCGCAGCGCATGACACGTCAAGGTGTTAAATTTCGCATCCTCAAGCGCAACCCGCCAGCCGCGGCCGTCGAAACGGAAGGTCGCCCGGCTGCCCCCGACGCTGACGTTTACCTGGCGGATTCCGATAAACCCAGCAATTATTCAAAGAGAGGCGTGTGCTTTATTTTTTTCTTTCATTTTTCTTTATTTTTTTTTTTTTCTTTTCTCAGCTCTTGCTAAATTACAAGCTTGCCGTACCATAAACGTAATCTGGCCCAAAGGCCCCGAATTAAAGCAGCTTATTTAAGGACCGTCTTTAAAACCGAGCCAACCAAAATATAACATCGTCATGCGGTAATGTGTGCGTTTGTGGACGGCGAGGTATGATGATAGCTTTCGAAGGTTTCTCTGATATATTTATATTTAACGACAAAGATTTCACAGCAGCAGGCCTCTAAGCGTGAAGCGGCTCCTTCTCTCGCCCTATATAGACGGCTGCAAAGTACGACTCCGTGGGACGGTACCGCATGCAGGTATTTGTGCCATAATAATGACATTTCGGCTTCGGAGGAGGCACGTCAGCTCGTGAGGCCTTTTGTCCGAGTGTAACTCTCGAATGACGGACCCACCCACACGCGTAGGCGGCAGCTGGAAAAAGGCAGCCGTACAGGAGATCGGCACCGCAATTTACATGTTCAAATGAGATGTTTGCATTTAAACCACACGAACGCACTGCTTTCAACGCGAGCGACACGTTTTGCACGGTTATCTTGTTCGTCGTTCGGTACCCGGCGTCCGACTTTGCATCCGATTTTCGTGGCGGAAGGAGAGCGGCTGCTTCTCGGACACATTTAATCGAACGCCTCCTGAGATCTGGACCTGAATCTCTTAATTGACTCATTAACGTCGAGCCTTGAAAAAAACGCGGTTGCAACAACAAAGGTTAAACGTGTTTTGAGCTATAATTTGAACTAAACTGTACGAGGAATTATGAAAAGTAAAAGGACATTTTTTTTTTTTGGAGATAAAATTTAAACGGTGCTGCTTTCCATAATTTTGTTTTATTAAATCATTCTGTAACTGGATTAAATTGAGTGTTAGCCCGCAATGGCTTGGCGTCCAGTCCAGGGTGTAGCCCTCCTAACCAGGTGGCCCGTGATTTCAAGATAGGCTCCAGACTACCACGACCCTGAAAAGAACAAGCGGTTAACGAAAGTGAGCAAGCGAGTAAAATTGACTGTTTAAAATGTTTATTTTATTACCTTCATGCTGTATCCACTAAATCGTGACACATTATACGTCTGTTGATTTTTTTTTTTTTTTTGGTTAAAAAACCTTCCATACATGAAATAATATTGAGACAATGGAAGACTCACACTGTTCACACTGGACCATTACTTTTTTTTTTTTTTTTGCTAGTTTTTTGGAGGGAAAAAACTAACGAATTGAATGTGTGCTGAAATGTAAAGCAATAAAGCGTGACGCGAACTGGGACATTAACAGCAGTACGCGATAAAAAAAAAAACGGAGAGACGGCAATATAGTTTTACGGTGACATTCTCGTTCAGCTTTTCTACCAGTTCTAGTCAAAACAGTAAAAAAAAAAAAAAAGGCTGTAAACACTCAGGCTGATGGCATGTGTTGTTTTTTTTGTTTAGTTTTTTTTTTTTCTCTGCGATGATGCAGCCTGTCAAATTGCCTTTCGAGCCTCGCTGCAATTATCTTTTAACAGGATGTGACATGACTGAAAAACAAGGTCAGATTCCATTCAGGGGGTGTCTCCTTATATAATCACTGTGTCCTAGTATGACTTACATACAGTACTTGCATAATTGCAACTGAAAGGCTGTGAGAAAACACTGCTGTGAAGCACCACTTTGGAATGCACTTGCTGAACATACACACACCAGTATGAAGGCGTTACATTTACATTTATTTACTTAGCAGATGCCTTTTCTCCAAAGTGACTTCCAATTAACTCTATGTAGTGTTATCAGCCCACACACCTCATTCACCGTGGTGACTTACACTGCTAGATACACTACTTACACTGGGTCGCTCATCCATACATCAGTGGAACACACTCTGTCACTCACACCATGGGGGAATCTGAACAACTTCTCTTTGGAGTGTGGGAGGAAACCAGAGCACCCGGAGGAAACCCATGCAGATATGGGGGGAACACGCAAACTCCACACAGGCTGAGCAGATATCGAACCCGCGTCCTCTCGCGCCACCCAGGCGCTGTGAGACAGCAGCATTGGAGACCGAGAAGTAAGATCAGGGAAAAAATATAATAGGAAATAACAATATTATGAGGAATTTAAATTTTGAATTTGAAAATATACTGGAAAAAATTCATTCATATTTTCTACCCATGTAATTACAGGTGTGAGCTGGGGAGAAAAAATAATACAAACCTCACACAATAAATACCGTGTTTTAAGTGTCCTCCGTAGGTACTTTCGGGCTGACCGTAAAGGATAACTGATATTTATATGTTGTGATTGGACATGGAAAGTATCAGCTGACATCAAGCCGGTGGGGTGGCTCGGTGAACCCGGGTGTCCTGTAGGTCCTGGGTTGTGGGATCACATCCAGTTCAGTCTTTGCAGAGTTTTGCATGTTCTTGTGAATTTCCTCCAGGTGGTCTGATCTTCTCCCACAATCCAAAGGAAAGTGTTTCAGGTTTATTGGAGGCTTTAAATTGCCCTTTGTGAATGTTAGTAAGGGGGTGTGGTTGTGCAGCGGGTTTGGCTAGGTTCTTCTCTCTGGCAGGTTCGGGGTTCGAGTCCTGCTTGGGGTCTCTTGTGATGGACTGACGTTCTGTCCTCGGTGTGTCCCCTCCCCCTCCAGCCTTATGCTCTGTGTTGCTGGGTTACGACCCAGCTTGCCGCACCACCCACCCAGGACAAGTGGTTTTAGATGCTATACCCTGTCTCACACCATATGCTTCTGGGATAGACTCCAGACCACTGTGACCCTGCACTGGATAAGTGGTTGTTGACAATGGACGGATACATGGATCTTTGTGGCGTTCATGAAAACAGCCTAAAACCCACTTTACACAGCATATCCAATGTTAACGCCATAAAGCTTGAGAACATGGTAAGCAAACAGGTACAACAGCACAGCATGGATCTAAGTCACCTCAGATCTTTTGGACCAAAAATTCGTCAGATCTAAGTCACCTAAAATCATTCGGATAAAGGTTTACGCAGCGACTCGTGTGATGAGCATTGGTTCATATGGTGGAAAGAAACTCACTGTACTTAAGAATCACACGTCTGCATCTAAGTGTCTCTTTCTCCTAATGTAATGGATACATTGTATTTTCTATGAGATGTACTTTGCTTTGGAGAAAACACACACCGTCTGAACCGCTCATCCCCTACAGCGTCGCGGGGAGCCCAAGCCTAACCTGGCAACACAGGGCATAAGGCGAGAGGGGGAGGGGAGGGGAGGGGATCCACCCAGGACAGCATGCCAGTCTGTCACAAGGTACCCCAAGCAGGACTCGAACCCCAGCCCCACCAGAGAGCAGGACCTGGTCCAACCCACTGCACCACTGTGCCCCCTGCTTTAGAGAAAAGCGTCCGCTAAATTAATAAATGTAAATGTAAAATGGCTTAGTTTTCCTTGGCAGTTGCGAAATTTCAAGTACATCTCCTTTTTTCATCGTGCATCAGGAAGTCATGGTTTGACCATGCCAAATATAACTTGAGAAATACACGTTCCCCGCTGCTGAGGGGGAAGTAAATCCATTGTGTAATGTACAACATGGCTTGTACTTTCATGACCTCCCCACATAAAGCATTTTCTTTTTTTTAAAAGCATTTCACATGTACACCTCTACAATAAAAAGCAAATGCACCTTTATGTCCAGTACCTGTGACAAGTGTGAGCACACATGGACAACCCGGGCAGCATTTTTATTGGACGAAATGGGATGGAAGAGTGAGTAAAGCAGTACACAAGTGTCCTGCTGGGAAGACACGCTGGACGGTCCCTTGGCCAACCTCCTTCACCAAATATCTCACAATAAAAACTACTCTCCAGCGAGGGTACCTTTGACTCGCACTGTATACGAGACATCCCAAGCCTTGTTACACCCCAGTGGGTATAGAGCCCAATGAAATCCAAAAGCTGAGTTGCCTCATTGTAATGCCAAGCTGTACAGGAAAATAAAATAAAAATATACATCGTCTGAACCGCTCGTCCCACACGGGGTCGGGGGGAGCCAGAGCCTAACCCGGCAACACAGGGCGTAGGGGACACACCCAGGACAGGATGCCAGTCCGTCACAAGGCACCCGAAGCGAGACTCGAACCCCAGATCCACTGGAGAGCAGGACAAGGTTCAACCCACTGCGTCCCCATAAAATAAAAATTTAGATATAATAAATATAACATTACTTACATATACCTGATACTTTTCGCCAAAGTAATTTACAACATTAAGCGACTTTACACAGCTGGGTAGTTTTACTGGAACAATTTAGGGTAAGTACCTTGCTGATGGGTAATACAGCTAAATATGAGATTTGAACTTATGACCTTTTGAGCCAAAGGTAGTAGACCTAACTACTATGCTACCAACTGTCTCCCACATAAAAGTTTGTGTTGTGTAGGCAAAGAGAAAGATACAAAAATAAAGAACTGCGAAATCTACTCCTTAAATCTGGAAACATCTATTAATGTTTCTGTCAGAAGCAAATGAACCTTTTAAAGCAGGTATCGTAGGTTTCTTAAAAAAAAAAAAAAAAAAAACAAAAAAAAATTGTGGTGATTTTACAACCAATACATTTCACATTTACATGTATCCATTTAGCGGACACTTTTCTTCGAAATGACGTACATCTCATAGAAAATACAATTTGTTCATTACATTACACCTTTCTAATTGGGGCCCAACTTTGCATGACCCCCCCCCCCCAGTAAAGTAGCTAATTTTCTAATAATTAATAAAATCTAAGGTGAATTCTATTGTTTCATCCACTCCTTGCATATTAATCAAGAGAAAGGTGAGTACATTCATGTATATGGTGCTCCAGGGCTACACTTTTACTAGTGCGTCTGCTGTTTTGTGGGAAAGTGGGCAGAAGAAACCACCCGTTACAAGTGCAGGCGCTGACAGGTTGGTCCAACCCTGCTCTGTTGCAGATGTTCTCCATCCGGGCCTGATGATCTCAGATGTGACAATGAGTAATTTGCAGAAGAAGCGAAGTGGGAGGGTTAAATTTGGCCTCTTCGCCAGTACACCAAGAGGAAGTATAATAATAACGATATCTTAGTCAAGTAATACTTTCACAGCTATCAGTTAACACTTCCTTCCTCGTTGGACCTCGTTGAGGGGGAGGTGAGGGCTGTGAGCTCAGATAGTCACACACCTGAAACCTGAGCCCCTCAAGACCTCTGGTTCAGGCTTGGGAGTCTTGAGGGTCTGTCGAAAAGTAATTCCATTTTTAACGTCATATTTAACGCCATACGTGATTTTCTCCGCGAAAACCGAGAAGAAGGGAAACCTTTTAACGACACATTGAATTTTCTTTTCAACAATGAAAAGGCTGAAGAGGCATTAAAGGGAAGCGAACTGTGCCTCTTACCTGGTGTCTATGAAAGATGTTGTTTTGTGTTCGTTCCAATGCGTAAAATTCTATGGAGAATAAAATCGTAAAATGCGTAAAATCTATAGAGAGTGAAAACAGAGAGAGAGAAAGAGAAGGCTCATTTCTGGGCATAATTCAGAGAGAGAGGGAGAAAAAAAAAAAGAGATTTTATTCAGGTTACTCCAGGACACACATCTGTTGCAATCATATCTATGCTCAGGATGTGGGTGGACATCCCAATGCAGTCATTCTGCTGGAAAGTCACTTCTAGTGAAGTGGGGAGAAATACACTTTACTTTGGCCTCCCCTGTTTCTCAAAATATCCTTGTGGGCATAACCTCATTTTAAAGAGAAAAAATAAGCCGCTAAAGGCTATGAATGTTGTGCAATTGTGAGAATGAAAGCCTTTGTGGAAATGATGTCGGCTGGCTTCTTAAGAACACCATAAGTACTCTACAATACTGCAAAGATGTTCTACTGAAATAACTAAGTGTTTCAATATTGTGCAACATAAATCTTAATGTGGCGGTTTTTCCCTCTTTATTATAAACTGGCTATTTTAAGTAAAATTAAAAATTACATGTATGTAATGAATGTCAGTTTAGACCAAAAATCAATACAACAAAAAATGCCTAGTGTGTGGATTGGTAGATAAGTTCAAACAATCGACGGTGGCTCCAGCTGCTGCTTTTGGACTCAAAGGTTGCAGGTTCAAAGCCTCACTTCTACCTCTAGTAATCATGAGCAAGGAATTTACCCTAAATTGCTCCAGTAAAATTACCCAGCTGTATAAATTGGTAAATAATTGTAACCTCAACACCGTAAGCTCCTTTGGAGAAAAGCATCAGCCAAATGTAGTGCGTTTCCTGAAACTCGACAAAATGAATTGATAAATTGGCAAACGAATGATGTCCAAATAAAATCGGTCAACTTTTCCGCCTGTCGAAGAGTCACGGTCGCCAATTTGGTTGGATTTCGTTTTCCTTGCCTCTCCCAGTAAGACCTGTTTTCCTATATTCATGATCAGCAAGGGGATCCAAGCCCGAGTTCTTTTTGAACTTGGCTCCTCAGAAACAGCAGTGCTGTACCATGGAACTCTTCCCACTATTCCAGCATCCCTCACCTTGGCATGGACAGCAGACCGCAAAAACATGGTGCACTGTTCTTAGAAAACCATAGAATAACATATTTACATTTATTTGTTTAGCCAACACTTTTCTCCAAAGAAACTTACATCATTAAGCTACTTACCCATTTCTACAGCTGGGTAATTTTACCACAGCCATTTAGAGCAATTACCTCGATCAAGGGTACGGCAGTCAGGGGTGGGATCAGACCTGCAACCTTTGGATCCAAAGGCAGTAGCACTAACCACTACACTCCTGGCTATGTTCCCTGACCCCCGTTTAGAAAAGAACCTGTAACTCTTACAATTTTTCAACTACTCTGTCATAGCAAGCAAGTAGGAAGGAATCACACACACACACACACACACACAGAGACTGTCTGAAACTGCTTGTCCTAAACAGGGTCGCAGTAAACCAGAGCCCAACCTGGCAACACAGGACACAAGGCTGGAGGGGACACACCCAGGACAGGATGCCAGTCCATCACAAGGCACCCCAAGCAGGACTCAAACCCCAGACCCACCAGAGAGAAGGACCTGACCAAACACACTGTGCTACCGCACCTTCCAGAACTAATCAATGTGAATTTTAATCCTTTTGAAAGGTGATGGTGTTACAATCATACTGCTTCCTATTTACCCCACTCTTTCATTCACATATGTGCCCTGGCTCCTGAAAAAAGGGAGCATTTCTAAATTTAAACCACGGGCTTTTTTCACACCGGTTGACACGGAGAGAGTGAATAATTAATAAGCCTCATTAAAGCTGCCTGAATGGATTTAGCTCAGCCTCAGAAAGCCTCCTGTTCCCAGTGATCTATCGCACAAGTCACTGAATCGCAACACCCTTGTGCTCGCTCACCCGGCACGTCGTTTACATAGTACTACACACACCGCTACAACTCTTAATTGACACCTACATTTACGCCTTCGACACCCAACGAGGAGGCTTAGCATCCAACGAAAAGCTTCAGAAAATCGCAAAGATGCGTACAAGTGCGTTTGCTCCTCCTACAATATTCACAGTATGCCCCCGAAGCAAATCCTCGCGTTTGATATATGCATACAGACGACCTTAATGACCTTTACTTCATACAAGGCTAACAATTAGGTTTCAAACTAAAAGGTGTAATAAACCCGCATTATAGCCATGAGCCAAGAGAACTGCATTCCAAACAAATTCTACTTCTCGCTTTTAACTCATGCTTTCTCCAAAGTGACTTACAGTGATTTATCCTTTCATGCACCTGGTTAATTATTAAAGCCAACAACTCTATCTGTTATGCTATCAGCAACCCCACCATTCTCATGAGAATAAATTAACTAAACTACAGGCCAGAATAGCAAGAAAAATCAGGTTCAATCATAGGCAACCTCAGGTGATGTGGTTAAGAGCATAGCACTTGCAGGTGCGCTGATCCCATGACAGCACTGTTAAATCTAGGGCGAATTGCTGAACTAATGTGTACAAAACTGCCCGTCCTAAAAAAAAAAAAAAACACTGAAAATTATTATGGAGTGAAAGAGTGAAACAGAACTTCACCCCCATCCTCCCACCTCCCACAAGGCCCTTCATTTGGTTCCACCAGTTGTTATGGCAGGATCTAACAAATCCAATCCAACTATATTCCAACGGGAATATTTCAGTGAGTCTACTGTCAACATCCTTTTGTTCCTAAACTCTCCTCTTTCAGACCAATAACCAATAATACCATTTCCCCTGTAAACGAAATACTGCTTTGTCTCCGAACCCACGTCTAGTCAAGCGGCTCTTTCACCGAAATGAAACATCTACAAGAACTATCCACCACATCCAATTTCTATCCAATTTCTTAGTACAGCATCTATTTTATTGTTATATATTTTGGGGAATAGCTTGTAATCCAGACCGAGATGTACAGAAAAGAGTCATGTTTTGGACAGGACTGGAATCATGATTTGGACCATAGCCTGCCTCACATCCCTTTCACAGCCGAAGGCATAATTATGCAACAGTAGCTATGGTTCCAGCAGCTCACAGCTTTGGCTTGCTCACCCACTGACTTTTCAGCACACTTCATTACTGAGCTCATTGCTCCCGATTCACCTTCACAGTATGTTCAGCACCGGAAAGTCCTGCCACCAACGATCGCAGCTGTAGACCACCTTCAGCCCCCTCCCAAAGAAGGGCAAACAATATGGCCTATGGCCTTTAATACCACGTTATTTATGATATGCACAGTGACAAATTCCTCAAGTATCAGATGGACGGCTTGGACGTCCTGGTTTCCTGCGCGTGGCAGAGAAGAGGGATCATGTTGCACCACCAAAGCTGAAAATAGCCAGAGTATTCAAAGTGTACATTCAAAGTAGACAGGGTGCTATTTCCTGTTGCAGACTGTTCTTGGATCGCTGGAGCTCTCCAGTTTCTCAGTGCGTGGAGGCATCAGCCCTTGAAGAACGTTAGACATATGAAACGATTTATCCTTACATGTGAACGGTCAAGCATAATGGGCAGAGAATTAATTTCATGTTAGCTGTGCTACAAAACTGCCTTTCCCTGTAGAGCAGCGGTTAAGACCTTGCGATGTGATGGTCCCCTGCTCACATCCTCTCTCCAGCTCCAGTAACCTTAAGGAAGGTGCATGCCCTGAATTGATACAGCAAAAATACCCTGTGTTTAAACGGGTAAGCCATTGTAAAGTTTAATGTACAGCCTCAATATATAAGATGGGTGGCACAGCGAGTAGCGCTGCTGTCTCACAGCACCTGGGTGGTGCAAGAGGACATGGGTTCGATCCCCCTTCAGTCTGCATGGAGTTTGCATGTTATCTGGGTGCTCTGGTTTCCTCCCACAGTCCAAAGACATGCTGTTCAGGTTCCCCCATAGTGTGTGAGTGACAGGGAGAGAGAGTGTGTTCCACTGATGTATGGATGAGTGACCCAGTGTAAGTAGTGTATCTAGCAGTGTAAGTCACCACGGTGAATAAGGTGTGTGGGTTGGTAACACTACATAGAGTTCATTGGAAGTTGCTTTGGAAAAAAGTGTCTGCTAAATAAATAAATGTAAATGTTTATAAATGTTACAAGCTGAATTATACAAGAAATGAGGGTTAATAATAACAATAACCAGCCTGAAAAGTGAGTGCTTTATAAAAGTCTAAGCTACGCAAGTTACTTTGGATAAAGGCCTGTGAAAAGCAAATAAATAATGAAACCAAACACTTCTTGAGGTCTCTGGAAGGGCACTGTGCAAATTGTGGTTACAGTGTAATTGAAAATATGCTTTATTGGTTTTCTCAGCGAGCGCCAAGGAGTTTGGGGAAAGTGTGAATATAGACATTTCCATCTACACAGTATGGAAGGATTATCAGAACTAAACAAAACATACATTCTAGTGAGGTCTGTTCACATTTCACAGACATGTTCTGCTACTTCTACACAATCAGCCTTTACAATGGTTTGAGATGCATTGGGAACCGATTACTGTCACAAAGGCCCATTGTAAACACATACCGTAAATAATACGGTGAATGAACTGACTGCAATCGCGGGGCAACGTTTTCGTTTTTTAAGGTTCAGTTGCAAGATGATTAATCTCTGAAGACTGGTAGCAACAGGCGAGCAGCACAACAGACTTGAACCGCTTCCATATGGTCGTCATTTGAAATGGAAAGGCCAGCTGGGAGATTAAACTGAACGAACGAATTGTATATAAACAGTCATCGGTATACCAGATGACCAGAACCAAGTCCTTAAGTCAAGGACGCCTTAACTGGTGGTTCTGAACAGAGGTCAGCGTGAGGGGAGCATACTGGTCAGTGGGACGACTTCATGGACTGAGTGGAGCTTCTCGCTGGATGCTCTCGGGGCGTCAGGCCTAAATTCCACCCCCAAAATCAAACTCTGCCTCTGACAATCCACGCAGCACGCGATCCAACACTTACATGAATCAGGTTCAAAGGAAGAACAGGAAAGTCCTGGACGTGGTCATGCGCAGTTAGCATACAACACAGGGAGCAGGTATTAGACAAGAAGAAACGAGAACTAAATCCCACACACTATGTATCACCGGAATGGTTTTATTATCTCCACCCCAAGAGATGTACCCTCATTGTGGACGAAACTGATGTTGTAGCACAGTTTCCCTATTTTCTTGTTTCTCCATACCAGATTGTATTCATTTCTCTGCGCATTTTGGGATTTTCAGATTTTACCATGACTCTCTGATGAGTATCGCTATGATGACAAGGGACAGCAGTTTGACGCTTAGTGGTTAGGGGACTCCCAGGCTACTATAATTACGGTAAACATCCGTTAAAACAAGTTGTGGAAGTTCTCCTCAAAGCAGCCAAGCACTTGGTGATTATAAAATCACACAACTAATCACATTTTACTATCACATCCAAGATCCTGCTTGTGTTTTCATCGTGCTTTATCTTTTGTGGTGTTCTGAAACTAATGATGGCCTCAACATAAAATGCAGCCCATGTAGATGTTGGCTTCCCTCATGCTGATGATATCTGGTATGTTGGTTATCCCATCTAAGGCATCTAAGGCACCTTTCCAGGAAAATGCAACACGTCATGGATAAATAGATTATGCCTATGAACAAGAGCTACACTCTGGGGACCTGGATTGGTTGGTTTTCCAGTTCCATGGGAAGCTGCAAGAGGGCAGAAACCGCCTGGAGGAATGGTCCGTTGCTTATGAACCGCACAACCGCTAATTCGGTCATGCTATCCTGTTCCCCAGTTGTTCAAGACCGCAGTTTCTTAGGAATGAGCACGACTCAACGCTACGTCTGCGCAACACTTCGTTTACGCAAAGCCATCAAACTGCTCAGTGAGTGAATCCTTTTATTCAGCTTCATACAAGTCCTAGTTTTCCAGTAATGCTGACCAAAAAAGAGCTCGTTGATATTTCCCTTTGAGCTAAGTGAAGATGGATCACGTCTGCGGTTTCCGTGTGAACTCCCTTCCTGAGACTCATCCTAGGCGGGACGCTGACGCATGGTGTTAGCGGACAGAATGCAGGGAGAAGGGGGCTTCCTCCGGTTCCCTGGCACAGGCCGTGGGACCCAGGCTTAGGCAACATGACGATGGTTGCATCACCAAGAGGATGTTTTCTCCTGGGCCAGGGACCCAGGTCTGGGTCACCCGTCTCAGATTCTGCCTGTCCGAGGATATGACAGCCTTGGTGCTCTTCGTTGGAACCCTTCGGCGAATCGGGATGTTGGCTTGGAAACTCAACTTGGAAGTGAAGGAGAGTAAATGGGAACTTTGTACACACCTCATACCTGATCATGAAATCGCTGTGAAGTAAAAGGAAAAAATCACAATGTTTATTGTTTTAGATATTAAAATGATACGTTCAAGTCTTTCAAGTGACTGTGCCACTGCTCTCATGAGAAAGGTTCCTAAGCAGTGTTGCTTCTGCCTAAGGTAAAGAATAAACTTTCAGATATAGAAAATTTTAAGTAAAACCGTGTGTGAAAACACCTTGAATAATTCAAACTCACAGGGACTGCAGGGTAGGGGGTCAAACCATATTTTCAGTCAATATTTAATAATTTCTCTCTTTCATCTGCTTTAGTAAGACTCTAGCTGAACACTCTTCTCCTGAGACATTTCCTAAAATGGCTCACTCTTGGATGTGAGGCGTACAATCATGTAACAAATTCCACAAGTTTGCCGTGAAGCTACTCGTGCCAAGTCACACAACTCCGAAACAATGATCAGTGCCATGGGCACAGATCCCAGAAAGTGTTACAGATGCTACCGATTCTCTAAGATAAAAATACCATTATATACATTTAAATGTATTTTTTTTTACACTTCTTTGGACTACTGACTTTGATGCAGTTTCATTTTTTCAGAATTAAGATGTATTTGCAAAGTGTGACTCTATTCATTTAGCTGACACTTCTCTCCAAAGTGACTCATAATGTTAAGGTCATAGCTCTTACATGCTTACAAGCATTTACCCCTTTAAATAACATGGTAATTTTGACCGGAGCAATTTAGGGTAAGTACCTTGCTCAAGGGTGCTACAGCCAGAGGTAGGGATTGAACCTGTAACTTTTGAGTCCAAAGGCAACAGTACTAACCACTACACTACCAGCTGTTATGTAGAGTTACTCATAGAAGTTCATGAATAAAATCACTGGTAGTTGCTCCATAGTGTCAAACTTCTGGTTCCTCATGTGTGGACCTTCCCATTGCTGAAGGCCATCTGGAATTTAGAGAAGTTTTTCTTGGATCCAGTCTGAGGCCACTAGTACAATTATAATATAGCTTTCCTGTTTTCCTCAGTAATGGTTTTCATTCATTTCTGATCTTCAGACCTTCCTCCACATGAAGGTCAACGAACTCAGCGAGTGCAGTGCATGGCGTTTACAAAGAATCGCTAACTCCGGACCTCAGTTCATCAGTGAGCAGAAGACAACTCGGACGTTGCTGAGTGTTAACATCATAGAGAATTTCTTTATGTCTCGCAAGAAGGTTCAGCAGTTGTTAAGTCTGTGCTACTTGGGGTGGCCCAACTTCTGCAACGGGAATTCACAAAATACACTTTGCCAGTGCTTTCACCTACATTATTAAAGAATTTACCATAAATTCATTGTAACATCACAGAGAGTTTCAGGTGTAAATCAGGCTCAAATTAATATTTACGAAAGAGAACGAGTTAGTCTATGCAATTACACAGAACTATTCCATGGCTAATCGGCTGAGCCGGTCTTTTGCAAAATCCCAGACTCAGAATATCTGGTGGCCAAGACATCAGGCTTGCAATGACTTGTCACAAGTTTAAATCCCCAAGGAAGTAGACTTGCTCAAGGTGCCAAACCTGGACTGCTTTGGGGAAGTTCCAGCTGTGTGAAACTGTGTGCCAAGTCTCTGTGTCTGCAGACCAAATAAATGAGGTTGAATAGAAGCTGGAGCCAGAGAACTGCCAGTAAGGATGGGAAAAGTGTCGAGCTGAGAGAACCACAATCATAACAGGACAATGCGCCGCTCAACTTCCTTATGATGGGTGTTTTTTGAAAGGCCAGCAGGGAAGAAGGCAGATGTGCTCTTTCTCGTAAATTACCTCATCATACCCAGGCCACCTGGTACGGTTGTTCAGCTGAGGTGCACTTCTGTGGAAGTGAGAAATGAGCCAAACAGTTGCACGTTAAGTCAAAGGCTCATCAAAGAGGCTCTATATTTAATGATAACATATAAGTCTTTAAAACAGGGTAAATGTAAATAAATGTAAATGTGAAACAGAGGCACCCAGGGAACCTCAGAGAGGTCATGTATTGTGACGGTGTTTTTCGCAAACCTTACCACATAGATGCCCTCGGAACTGAGAGCGCACCCCAAGAATGGAGGGTACGCTTTCATCCGCAGCATCGCTCGAAATGGCACACCCTTCGGAAATGAAACCGCACCCTTTGCCTCTCAAATACCAAATTTCGAGACATACTATTTAGAAAAGTTTGTTTGAAATAATCATCCCTCTTATTCCAGTACATTCACACATTAAAAATCTGTTTAATGTTTAAAATTCCTTACACATTTTAAAATGACCCTCAGTACTCCAATTTAAAAACAGATAATAAACCAGTAACCCGAATCTGAATTGCAGTATTATTATAAAAATAAGTCTTGAGTCTTATCAACTGAAATATTTCTTATAAAACCAGCTGTACATTAGCGCATAACGTCTTCTTTCGTACAAATTACTTTCGCTTTTTGCCTTCCATAATGCTGAAGTGGAAGTGATACGAGTTGGTCCTTTAACCACTTACACTGCTGTTCCCTGGCACTCCAGATATTGGTGGACTATTTTGCATGTACAGATCCCCTGCTGCTCAGCTCTTTGACATTAAATCACATCACCGATGCACTGAGGTTGCCTCGGCCTCATGCGGAGCTCCAGCACACTATAGGAAAAGACATTTCTATGATCGTGATCTTGACATTACTGCATAAAGGCCTCTTCAAATTTATGTCAGCAACACCAAAACATACCCATGAATAAATTGTTCCATTCCTCCTATTAGTTTCTCTCTGAATTTCATACCAGTTCTTTTATTCGCGTCATTTAATTTGCGCTACATAGCTCATTGAGGTGAACTCAAGCGCAGAGTTTATTTGAAGTGACCAGTGTGAGATGCTGAAGAAGCACAAAACAAGAAAGGGGATCACGAATCACACACACATTGTCTGAAACTGCTTGTCCCATGCAGGGGGTGTGGGGAGCCAGAGCCTAACCCAGCAACACAGGACATAAGGCTGGAGGGGACACACCCAGGACAGGACGCCAGTCCATCACGAGGCACCCCAAGTGGGACTCAAACCCCAGACCCACCGGAGAACAGGAGCTGGTCAAACCCGCTGCACCACCACACCCCCCGCTCTCATGAATCATTAGGAGACACAAATAGATCGAAGATCTCATGCAGCTAGGTAAGCAAGAGAACACTGGGCAATATGCCACAGTGACCCTGTCCTTCAGCTTCCAAGTTCTCCTTGATGGGCTGATGCAAAGCTGGTATGTGCAGAGGCAGAGTTCTTCTCTTGTTGTCGGGGACGCCTTCTGGGGCTCGTATCATTACCCTTGTTGATTCTGTTGTCCATTTAATTCCTCTGTATTTAAACAGTAATTGTGTATTCATAGTGATTTCTTAGGACTTCATAATGTGAGTATTAATCTTAAAGCTTCACTGGATCGTGTGTATATATTACATACACACATAGTGTGCAACCACTTGTCCTGAGCCGGAGGGGGGGCTGTCATGGCAAGCCAGAGCCTGGCCCAGCAACACAGGGCACAAGGCTGAAGTGGAGAGGAAGCACCCTGGAAGGGACGCCAGTCCACCTCAAGGTGAGCCCACCAGGACTCAAGCCCACATTGGCCATACAGCAGGCCCCAACCAAACCTGCTGCACCACCACACTCTATATTAGGTATAGATACAGCATATTATGAGGTTTAGAATTCGAATTTCATACTTAAATCAGAAACCTTAAACTTTGGAGCCCAGCAGGTGATCATGAGGAGTAGAGTTGATTTTTAAAATGTCTTGCAATTGAGGACACTGGCTTGGTTTTACATTTATTCATTTAGCTGAGTATTTTCTTCAAAGTGATTTACTATGTTAAGGTTATAATTACTACTACAGTTATAAGCTTATAATTATTTACCCATTTATACAGCTGGGTAACTTTACTGGAGCAATTCAGGGTAAGTACCTTGCTCCACAGTACTACAACCTACAACCTTTGAGGCCCACAGTAGATGTTACCACTGCACTACCAGCTGTCCCTGCTTAGAATCTAGTTGAGGTCAGAGGCACTAAGTGGGGTATTGAAGATGGGTTTTGTTGTTGGATCATAGTTTTAATGTTCCAAACTACACAGGGCTTAGAAACCAGATTGGGTCTCAGGGACAAGCTTGGGCTTCTTTGCAAAAATACATGGCTTTTAAATTTTATCTGGGATTTTGGATGTTTCTGTGTAGGAGGAGAGACAGCCGCTGCCAATGAACAGCCCACTCAGTGATTTTAGAGGAAAGCAAACAGGAGGAAAAGCAATTCAACTGTGAACGTATTTCATAACATGACCCCAAACTAACATTCGAATCTATATTATTCAAATATGTTACAACTACAGTAAAAATAAAATTAAATATATATATGTTAAAGTAGTCAGACTAGTATGCTCTTTGTGTTTTTGGAACGCAGGAATTTCTGAAATTCAAGCATTGTGTCAAACCTACGTTTATAGGGATGTCTGTTTGCAGGAGAGACCACAGGGTGTGATGTTTCTGAGTCTCTCAGATCTCAGTTGGGTCATTAAATGTGACCATGTCTTTGGTCTCAGTCAGTCATAGATTGAAACGCAGCTATTTTTAAGAAAAAAAAAAAAAAACCTGCTGGGTTTTTGGCCTCCCCGGTGCACAATGTAGGAGGTTGCGTTGCTCTGGAAATAGGTCCCAAAAGCCAAGGGTTCCCCCTGTAGGAGATTTTGCATATAACAGACAGCTGATGAAGAACTCACTCGAAACACAGTCCTAGCATACTCTATGTAGCGTTCGCATTTATTTATCTGAAACTTCTCGCAAAAGCAACTTCCAGTGAGCTCTATGTAGGGTTAGCAACCCACACACCTTATTCACCAAGGTGATTTACACTGCTAGATACACAACTTACACCGGGTCACTTATCCATACGTCAGTGGAACACACGCTCTTGGTCACTCACATTATGAGAAAATCCGAACAGCATGTCTTTGGAGTGTGGGAGGAAACTAGAGCATCCAGAGGAAACCCACACAGAAAGGGGGAGAACATGCAAACTCCACACACTCTTGAGTAGGGATTGAACCCCTATTCTCTCATACCACAGAGGTGCTGTGAGAGAACAGCAGTACTCACTGTGCTGCCGCTGGGTAGTTTTACTAAAGCAATTTTAGGGTAAGTACCTTGCTCAAGAATACTACAGCTGGAGGTGGGGATCAACCCTGCAACCTTCGGATGTGAAAGCGGTAACCCTAACCACTACACTACCAGCTCTCCTCACTTAAAAGCATAAGCTTCAGATCTCTGGGACATTTTCACACGTAAACTAAATAAATAAATACCTGTCAATATTTTTTTTCCCGCAAGTAATTCAGGGTAACGGCAATCGCATCAAGGCTCGACAGCGAGAAAAGCTGGCGCACGCCGTAGAAATACGAAAGAGAGCAGATTCCGAAGCGAAATGTCGGTCTCGAGCCGTCGACCCGATCTAGCGAAACTCGCTCGAGGTTATTTTATTCTTGGCCCAGAAATGTCAATCCTGTCTATGGAAAGGTGCTCATGTTCACGCAGTCGTTGTCTTTGTTGCGAAAGCTGGCAAGGGCAGAAGGAGAAGAGTTTCAGCCCACCATGTCAGCACTAAGCGCACCTTCCACTCATACATCTCTCCGCAGTTCTATCCTCCATCTGCACAACACCAACCCTGCTGCACGGGTGGCAAAGTATACGGTAATGAAGTCCATTACAGAGGATTGGGAAACAACGTCTACCTTCTCCCCAGCTGGTGACCACCGAGGGTGGCCTAGTTATTTCGGCATGAATCGCTTTGCAGCGAATTCAAGAATTCCAATAGATTTCAGTAATCCGAAAATGTAAGTGACACTTCGAAAAGATCAAGCTCCGCATTTTTAACTCGGCTTTCGGAATAGAAAAAAAATCCGGCTATGTTACAGTTCCCCAATGCCTCGTATAATGACTGTCTCAGGAATGGCAGTCGTGGGTCATGAACAAATGCGTATCATTTATTTGTCGTGTGATATTTCTGACGTTGGCAATGGGAATGCAAATGCAGAAAAGCTGAAAAGTACAAAAAAAATACATAAACAAATAAATAACCCATGGAAGAGTGCTTCTGTAGTTCTGTGCACAACTTTACAATGAGTACATTTCGACTGGGTGCAGTAAAACAGTGTGAAAACAGATAGTAAAACAGTGTGAATTCAGACAGTAAAACTGCCAGCAAGTTTTCAGAGATTTTCTGTTCCATTACCTTAAATTAATGGGCCACGAGGTGATCCCCCCCCCCCATTAAGCTTTGTCACTGACATCTAGTGAAGTAATTATCCGTGTCCTCTATCTTTCTGGGTATCCATGGCAACAGGAGATGTTTTTAATACAGAATTCTTTACTTACCTTTCCCTCTTCAACTGTTTACATTACATTTCCATTTATTTAGCAGACCCGTTTCTCCAAAACAACTTCCAATGAACTCTATGTAGCGTTACCAGCCCACACACCTTATTCACCGTAGTGACTTACACTGCTAGATACACTACTTATAATGGGTCACTCATCCATACATCACTGGAACACACACACACTCTGGGTAAACATAAACAGCATGTCTCTGGAGTGTGGGAGGAAACCAGAGCACCCAGAAACAGGGAGAACACAACAACTCCACACAGACTGAGTAGGGATTGAACCCATGTTCTCCCACCCCACCCCACCCCACCCCACCCAGGAACTGTAAGACAGCAGCACTTCTCACTGTGCCACCATGCAACATCACATTTACATCACTTCATTTAGCAGACACTTTTTTCCAAAGCAACTTCCAATGAACTCTATGTAGTGTTACCAGCCCACACACCTTATTCACCACGGTGACTTACACTGCTAGATACACTGCTTACACCGGGTCACTCATCCATACATCAGTGGAACACACTCTCTCTGTCACTCATACACTATGGGTGAACGTGAATGAGTATAAAGTACACATCCCATGAGTAGCTGCACAAAGGTTAAACCGTTATTCTACAGTTTCTTATCGAAATGCTCAAGTTGAGAAATATACTCAAAAACAACAGCATTGGACACTGACAGGCAGCAGTGCGGTGGCAGCTCAAGTCCCTATTTGAGCAGCCTTGCACAAGGTACTGGGCTTTGCTTGGTACGTGTCAGTGAAACATGTGAGTAAGTCGGCCACTTTCAATGCAGGAAAAAAAACACAGAAAATTGTTCCTCGGACCTGGTTTCCGTGAGCTTACCGTTAGTGGCTTTTCAAGGACATTCTTTGCCATAAATGGACACAATGAAGTGAGACACTTCAGTCCGACTGCTTTTCGCTTGGCTGCGATCGCTGTCGCTCTTTGGATGCCGTGTGACAATTGAGCGACGCTGCCTATGAATGTAAATCTCTGCTTCTCTGAATTTCGTAGAGGAACAGCATCTATTTCCTATTTAACTTTAATCTTTTCATCTTAAGGACCCTGACTGCATTGCATTTACAGCATTTGGACACCATGGGTCAGCAGACACTCAGATTTCACCACGCCCAAATACATTTTGCGCTCATTATTTATTGAAATCTGTAAATACTAGCTGGTGTGTGCCTACGTCATATAAATCACTAATACCTTAGTAGGGACTTGTATTTGTACAGTAGGTATTTGTGTCGGGTCTAGGAAGGGCCCGGGCAAGAGGTGACAACCTCATGGATTCTATTACTCTTAGATCTACACACACACACACACACACACACACACACACTGACGGAAACCACTTGTCCCAAGCTGGGTCACGGCAAGCTGGAGCCTAACCCAGCAACACGGCGTAAGGCTGTAGGGGGAGGGGACACACCCAGAGCGGGATGTCAGTCCGTCAAAAGGTACCCCAAGCGGGACTTGAACCCCAGACACACCAGAGAGCAGGAGCTGGCCAAACCCGCTGCACCCCCTCTCTTAAATCTAATAACTAATTAAAAAAAAAAAAATCATCCTGCCAATTAAAATAGTTCAAAATCCAAATGAAAAAAAGCTTTATTTGGTGCCAACAACAAAACTGGAAATCATAAAACAGACATCATGCAAGGAACCCAGAGGTATTGTGAAAGGCATAAACAAGGTCCCTTTTGTCAGTCTTAATTTTTGTTGCTAAAAGAAACATTAATTAACCAGTTATTTCATTACATTTATTTAGCAGACACTGCTCCAACCAACTTCCACTGAACTCTATGTAATGTTATGAGCCCACACACACCTTATTCACTAAGGTGACCTACACCGCTAGATACACTACTAACACTAGGTTCAGACATCAGTGGAACACACACTCTCTTTCACTCACACAAGGGGGGAACCTGAACAGCATGTCCTTGGGAGGAAACCAGAGCACCCAGCAGAAACAGGGAGAACATGCCAACACCACACAGATGAAACAGGGATCAAACCCACACTCTCTCACGCCACCCAGATGCTGCAATAGAACAGCGCTACACGCTGTGCCACCACGCCACCCACATCATAACACCTCCTAACTGTCATCCCAACCACAGTTTCCAGTTGTAACACTCAATTCCCAGTATAGACAAACACCAAGACCTTACATTGGATGAACTGTTGAAAAAAAACGAAAAAAAAAACAAAGTCTAAGAGCAAAATTTTGTCTTCGTAAGTTGAGGTACAAATGTAATGTGCCAAACATATTAAAATACCCCTAAAATACCAAGCTGCTAGCTACTTCAGATATAAAGTTTAGGTTGTGCGCAAAATAATAATCACAGTTCTCTGTTTTTGGTGGTATGTTCAAAGAATCCCAACTAGAGCAAAGACACGGTGGGTGCAGAGGACCATCTGAAAAGAGGCCAAGGAACGTCAGCCCCAGACAGAGTAGAACCTTCAAAGTGCTCAAGCCACAATGAAAGTACAGAAGATCTAGTTGTTCCATTAAACCACCAGTTGCCCTGGTTGCCAGGTCAGGAACTACAAAGAGAAGAAAGAAAGACCGTGTGTCTGAGCCTGATTTGTCCATGAATCCAACTGAATGAGCTCACTGTACCACCCCAATCACACTCCTTGCTACTCTCTCAAAGTACCATGGACCAGTTTTTGGAATGGACTGGTGTATTTCTCAGCCTGTGACCGAGTCTCCTGCTCAAACTTCATCCACAGCCTCTGCAGTCTGAGCCCATCTGAGTCAGTCCCTCATTGTCCAGAATCATAACATGCCTTCCAACCGAGAAGAACCACGTCTCAAGGAGAAGCACTGAACAGTGAGGATGGACTTGGTGTTTTCAATGACTTCCCCGACTCAAGGTTTCAGACCGAGACAAGGAATTGCTAGCCCCGCTCAGCGGAAATGATGGCATGACGTTATTTTTCGGAAAAAAAATTAAGAAAAATGGGAAAATCTTCACGTAAGTAACGTGAAGTTACTTCATGAACGTTTTTATGAAGTAATGTGTTTCGCAAGGGTTTTGGCTTCTGAGGAAGTTCAAGAATATGCAAGTTATCTATAGGCACCTTGCTTCTTATGGACAGTGAACAACAGTTACATAATATTCCCACTACTTCTTCAACCAACTTCTTGAGAAAGACAAAGGCCCCCAGTATTACAAGAAAAGTCCTGTTTCAGAAGATTCAGCTATTGTGTTCAGAATTTTGAGGAAAGTCTTGTTTTATATGCATGGCTGACAACTTTAGTTGAAGGAAATATAAGACTGACTCATGTCTAAAACACAATATGGCAGTTTTTGGAGAACATGTTCTTCCAAAGGTTGGGTCATTGCTTAACAGTGGGCTTTGATAGGTCTTTTGTTGATTCCTTTATTTCTTTCCACCAGGTACCAGAGCTTATAACATAGAAAGAAATGAACCACTTTCAGCACTCAAAGGACTCAACTTGTTTTGAAGAAATGGCAAAGAAAACTTTTGTCTTCAGAATTTCAGTGCTTGAAGGAAAAGCATTTTGTAAGAATTGGTGAATAGGAGTTTGTGATGACAGGGGGATGTGGTGGCAGAGCAGGTTGGGCTGAGTCCTGCTTGCTGGTGGGTCTAGGGTTTGAGTCCCACCTGGGGTGCCCTGCAGTGGATGGGCAGCCTCTCATGGGTACGTTCAGCCCCAGCATTGCACCCTGCGTTGGCAGATTAGGCTCTGGCTTACCGTGACACTGCTTGGGACAAGCAGTTTCAGACTGTATGTGTGTGTATAGGGCTCAAAGGTAATAAAGTAATTAAATGTCTTGCAAACCATTCCTACTGAAATTTACCATAATCGATCTTTTTTAAAAATCAAGGCACCTCTGTAGTATAAAGCTTTTATTGAGGGACTTAGTAGTAACAGTGATCTTGGAATTAGGAGCAAAACAAATTAAGAACAGAGTTCTTATCCAGACATCTTTGCCTTATGTTTGTAAGGTGATGAGAAAGTATATATGACAATTCTATATGAACCTGCTTTAGAAGATAACATAAGACTGTTATTAGATATAACATAGGTTTTACTGTTCTACCTAGGCCTGCTAGATAAATTTTTAACAAAGACAGAGATGGAGAGACAGAACAAAGACAGAAATCATGCAAACTTATGAGTCAGTATGAAACTGCACTTAATGCTTTAGCATTTAAATGAAAAACTTCTTGAAAAACCACTAGCTTTTCTAGGTGCTCATAGATGATACTAACCATTGTGATTATAGCTGAGCTCCTCTACCGGACCTACAGGCAAAGCATAGAGGATAAGAAGAAACTTTGATTTACTCTATTAACATATTTCTAATTATTTGCCCCAGAAATTTATTTTGAATCACTACATTTACATCGTTGCATTTCTTCAGAGTTGTCACAAAGTTTCCATGATTTGATTACTACAGATAAAATGTCTAAAAATGAGTCATATCAAAATGTTTGAATTATGTGCCCCAAGGGCACAATAAAAACATTGAAATTGAATCAGACTGAAATAAAATGCTTCTCAGTGACAGCTTTTGACAACCAAAAAGCTTCATCTCAAATTACATAAACTATTCTCAGATTCAGTAAACTGTTCAAGATTTTATGATTACCATTTACTACTTAGGTTATAATTATTACTATTCTTGATGTATCGTTATTTTCATTAAAATACTTATGAAAAGCTTAAACTTTTTGGGGAATACTTCATACCTGTATAAACTGGTGAGCTGTGGCTCCTGAATGAATCATGATGTTCCCCACTGTCCACAAGCTAAGTTGATGATGACCGTGAGACGACTGAATACGGACACATAAGCAGCTGGTCTGACAGTGTCGGAGAAGGTATGCATGAAGGCCCCCGCTAGCTGGCCACTGTTGCGTTTTGACATGGCCATTTTCTTATGTTCATTCTGTGCCTGCGATGACTTTGGCTGTTTCTCTTACATCTTGATGGGACCATGTCCTTGCTGTCCTTGGCCTTTGTCCTGCCCGTGTGGCCACCTCTGCCTCTACAATTGGCCACTTGACACTATAACTGTCCTCAATCGTTGCCATGTCCCCTCAGCGTCTAAAACATCTTAAATGATGCTTTCATACAATCCCAAAATGCAAGAGATTGTATAATAACATCTTTAAAGATCAAATAGGTCACAAAATCTACTGTTAGGGAGAAAAAAAAAAAAAACCTTAATGTATTAGAGGCCCATTTTCCTTAGTTAATGCAAATGAATTAAACTTTCTTCTACCAAATCAAAACAGCTTAATTCCAACAGATTACTAGTGTTATTTTTGGTTCTTTCTTGTATTTACCCATAAATTTTGAATAATTACATAGATGTTGGAAGCAACAATAGAAGATAGCACCTTTGTGTCTAGTACAATACGATGCAATTGAGCTTTGTCAGATGTCTCTAAAATTTGTTTTGCATCGTAGCAGCTCTATCCTTCAGGACAAAGGCATGTTGCAAAACAGGGCAGCACCTTCTAAACCATCTGGGCACAGTTCACATTACTTAACCACACTGGCACATTTTATCAAAGCAGTGATGGAAAGAAAATCCGAAAAGCAAAAAAGAAAAAGGTCTTCCTTCTCCGAAGGTAAAGGAGCCCATTCCATCCCTGATGAACAGCAAGTTTTGGAGCGCTATCATTTGATATCCATGGATCAATCTTTCTGCCCTAATTGAGGTGTATGAATGTGTGCAGCTAAACATGATTTGGTCTAGCTGGTCACATAGTACATCTTTATCATACTATGGATTAAATATTTCTAAACTTCTTGCTAATCCCGTTGAGGACAGTGGCCCAATACTAGGCACACGCAGAACATATTTCATATTCGTACTTGCTATAGATGAAAAGTAAAAGTCAAGCACTAACTGAAATCATGTAGTTCATCCCACTGAAGTAGGACCTTTCCTTCTTGCTCATCTCCTCCAAGTGCAGCGGCTGCTGGCAGAGCGTACACAATGCACACTGTGATTTCAATGGCAGGCCAACTTGCTTCCACACCATGACCAGCTTTTCTGTTAGTAAAAGAAGTGAAGTAGAAGGAGATGACAAGTCCGCAGGCATGCTAGAAGAACCGTACCAACATCAGGTGTTCAGGTTTTACTCACCAACAAAATACTCCATCATCTGCGGGGTGTGGTGCGGTGTGGGAGCAATGCGCAGAACCTCTTCGCCCCGGGCGACAGTGGGGTAGTTGATGGCCTGGACGTAGATGTTGTACTGGCTCATGAGTACATCACATATCTCAGTGTTCTTGGATGCGTTCGAAACCTGGTAGCGACAGGAGGATGATTTAAAGTCAACGGGACTGAGACGGGGTTTTCTAGATGAAGAGCCTCTAGTGGCTGCTCACCCTGACTGGGATGATGTGGCTGGGGCAGTGCACCACGGGCAGGCCGGCATCCATGAGCATTCGCCGGAGCAGCTTCACGTTGCGCTGGTGACGGAGCCTGAGCACGCGACCCTCTTCGCTCTTCAGCACCTTGATAGACTCCTGCGCCCCAGCCAGCAACATCGGTGGCAATGAGGTGGTGAAGATGAAGCCTGCAGCGTAGGACCTCACCGTGTCAACTAGCTCAGTCGTGCTGGCAATGTATCCGCCCACACAGCCAACTGCTTTCCCTGCACCGAATAGAGAATGGCTTCTTCTTAACACACTTAAATGCTCTGATCTAAATTTAATGGCAGCAGGTTCAGTAGCAGAATTAACTTCATTCAAGCAAGCAAGTCACTCGGGAGAAGAAAGGCAACAAAGGTCAGTTATTCATTCATTTATTTATAAAAGAGATTTCATGTTTCACATAAGTAGCTATAATCCTTAACCATTGCAGAGGCCAGAAGAAAACGGGATATTCCAAACGAGAACGGAGCTTGTTTGCTTCTTATTTCGCAGGCCTTACCAAGTGTTCCGGAAATGATGTCCATCTTGTGCATAATTTTGTCCCGGTCTCCGATCCCACCTCCTTGTGCACCGTATAACCCAACCGCATGGACCTCATCCACATATGTGATGGCACCAAACTTATGGGCAATGTCACACATCTCCTCAAGAGGACACACCCCACCTACGGCAAAACTTCCATACTTAACCAGAGTTGGCATGTATACCATTAGTAGTTGTGCTTCACCACCAGATTACAAGATTTTTACCTGAAGGTTAGTTTTACACAATCAGCTCCTTCCCCCATCCTACAAGAGGCTTCATAAAAAACACAAAATGTCATACCGTTCATAGAGTGCACCGTTTCAAAGGCAACAATCTTTGGGGTTGATGGGTTAGACCTCTCCAACAGCTCACTCAGGTGGCCCACGTCATTGTGCCGGAAGATGAATTTGGTCGCCCCACTGTTTCTGATGCCCTGGATCATCGAGGCATGGTTACCAGCATCAGAGTAGATCTCACAGCCTAGGAACAAAAGAGAAAACAGGGTAGAAGCGTTGCTCAGCCAACATGGACACAACCCCACCTGACCTTCCAGTGGGTTTCACTGTAATACCTGGAAGCAGTTTGGCCAGAGTGTATAGGGTGGAGTCATTAGCCACAAAGCAGGAGCTGAAGAGCAGTGCAGCATCCTTGCCATGCAGTTCTGCCAGCTGTTGCTCCAGCTCCACATGAAACTTGCTGGTTCCAGAAATGTTGCGTGTACCTCCAGCTCCTGCACCATGGTTCAGTAAAGCCTCCCTGCAATGAAAGAGAGTTTTAATTTGTCACCAGAACCCATGCAGCCAGCTCTGCCTGGTTAACTAAGAAGACTGGGGGCAGCTGGCAGCATAGGGGTCACAGGTTCAAATCCCACCTCCAGCTCTAAGTGCCTTTGAGCAAGGAACTCACCCTAAATCGCTCCAGTAAAATTACCCAGCTGTTTAAATGGGTAAATAATCATAAGTTGCTTTGGAGAAAAGTGTCAGCTCAAGCTATAAAAGATGCAAATGTTTTTCAGCATCTTCCTGCACCACTTTCTTTCCTCTCCCCATTTAAGATTTATGTGAAGCAAACATGACCTGTATTTACTAGCCCAGCTGACACGTGACAGCAAAGCACACCCAAATAACAAACAGGTGGGTCGTCTTGCTTCTCCAGAGTTAAGAGCTCATATCTGGTGTCCATGAGTGTTACCAGTTGTAGTAATGCCAGTACGAAGAGACAAAAGATTACCACAGAGACCGATGTACAGATAAAGAGAGCTGAGTGAGATCAGGAACATTATAAATGTATACATAACCAGAGTTTGCCAATCCATAATTGCTCAGTCTGTACTGACTATGAATTTGGATATATTTATTATTACTTTTTTTTTTTTTAATTTAGGTAATATATATTAAGTTTTGATGTACTGTAGTTAGAAGTTATAAAGTCGCCTTGGTTATCTTTATTATAGTTATGATTCTAGTTTTTACAAAATGTAACCCACAAATTAAAGGATGTCCTGCATTTGTGGTGCATGGTATATCAGATAATTAGCACGGTTTAAAAATGCACTCAGATACCGCACGGTGTTTGGCTGGAACATCCTGTGTTTCTTCATGTTTTGAATAACCACCAAAACAATTTAAAGTGCTCTCGTTGTATAGGCGGTAAAGCCCACAATTAAAATTTTAACTAAAATACATAACAATGTCTGCATTATTACTCTTTCATAAGTTGTGATTTTGAGATAGTTTGGAATAACAGTGCTTTCTGGCCCCATTCGTGTTGAGGAGCAGGGTACAACTAGCCCGGAAGCACTACAACCCAGCATAAAGGGCATTTTCATATTCAACACCCCTGAGTTAAAGGGGAAAATGCGCAAGATTACAGGATACGAAAACCATACGTAACCTTTGGCTCGGAAACAAAACCGTTGAGGTGAGCAACACCTTCATCAGTGAATCTCAATTATACTCTGTAATCATGGCCAGGTGAAGTTTGCTAAATTACTTACATGACGGAACGAACCACATTTGGGTGACGGCTCATTCCCAGGTAATCGTTGCTGCACCAGACCGACACCTTGCGGGCTAAGGGCGTTGAAGCAGAGTAATCCTCCGCCATTGGGAAAAATTTTGCCTTCCTATTTATAGTTTTAAAGACACGGTAGGTGTGATCATCCTTTTTATCTTCAATCTTCTTCTTGAAGAACATGTCATAATGGAAGATGGACATCGCTGCAAATAAATATTGGGAGTGGGGTAGAAAAAGGAGGCATGCTATGAATAGCGTGATGCAACCTGGCATCAGGAATTCTCTAGTTCCAGATCCTCTGGCAATTAAAAAAAAAATATGGCTAAATGTTTACTGGCCAAGAGCTGAACTCATGTTATGGCCTTGATAACAGTATCGTGCCAAAATTGCTTATCAATTTGAACTTATTCTGGCAGCTCAGTGTTAAGAAATACTAAGCTTTGTAAAGAAGTACAATTGTGTAGGAAAAAAATTTGTTGGACAATTATGTCTTTCTACACGCAGCTGCCATGTGATGTATGATAAATGAATAAATGTAATATATATGTGTACTAGACAAATGTAGTTTGAATAAAGGCTTCTCTTAAGCAAATAAAACAAGCTCAATAGTTAACGCCACTTTTCCATTTATCCGAAGGGACGAAGAGATAAAAGCTTCACGCCAGATGAACAAGTTCCCTCACTTTTGGGCATGTTATTTTGCAGCTGTTGAGGCGTTGCCATCGGTTGCCGTCTCAGCACTTTGGTTAGGAGACCCCCCTGCTCTTCACCTTCTTCTTTAGGGATATTCGCCACGGCAGGATTCAACACGGACTCTGCGAGCTCTGACGAAAAAAAACAAGGTGTCATCCAGTTTAATAGTTCGCTGGTCAAAATAATTGTAGGGTTCCTCACGTCATAACTCCACTGCTGCTCAGTGTGTTTGTGATGTAAAACTACATACCTTCATCCAAGCCAGAGTATGAAGCAGAACATTTACTGTCATCTAGCTGGGATGAATACCTACTGGCACTGGAATTTCATCAGTAACAACTGTACATGAATAGGGGAGAAGATCCAAGATGGAAATCCACATACCGTAGTTACGCAACTGATTTTTTAAAGCACTTGGGTCACGTACTCTCTACGCGAAACTACAGCAGCTATGTTTTTATCAGCAGGACGTTTGCCGAAGCGCTTAGATCATGGTGAGGATTACCTGTCCGGACAGCTTGCATCTCTCGCACATCCTCCTGAAGTTCCAGCTGTGCCTTCCGCACCACACCACTCATCTCCTGCTCCATCTCTGTCACCAGGAACGGGCACCACGAGGTCTCAGGGTGACCCCAAGATGGAAGAAGGCGACCCACCACCAGCTTTTCGGGATGCTTGGCACCTGCAGCTAAATTTATAAAAAAAGATAAATGGCTCATTGTACACATTTGATATTGGCCTTTATCACACAACCAATACCAGCAATTGCTAAGAATACATTCTTGGCAAGATTCATAAACATAAAGGGACAAAATTTACCAATCACTTGTGCTATTGCAAAATAACCACATTTTTCTTCAAAGAATAAAACTTCATGCTCACTTTGGTCTACCTTCTTGAAGCTGGAGAAGGTGCAGGTGAAAGGCCTGGATGCCATGATAACAGGAGACCTCTGTGCATAAACCGCCAGAATCTTCCCAGCTTTCTGCAGCAGAACCTGGGGAACCCGTGATAGGAAGGGGCAGCGGCGGATCATCATGTCCATCTCCAGCTGTGGGTATCTGAAAGGGAGGGAAAAGCTTCACTCACCACCACGGCAGGGCACGGAGGATAAGAGAGTCACAACTCCCCCTGTGAGCATGGCAACAGGCTAGAGCAGCACATCCAATGAGCTTTAGGCAAAACTTTTTCAGCGGACCCCCTTTCTTCGACAGTCACGGCCGACAGCGAGCTATTTCAAAGGCAACGGCGACAAAAGATTATTACACAACATTTCTATCAGAAGTGCGGCCCACCTGAACCTAAAAACATACGTGTGGGGGGAAAAAAAAAAATCATTTGTAGAAGAAGCATCTCATAAGCTTGAAATTAAACTTTCAACCACAAATCACAGCACCACAATTTTAGCATACTGTTTTTTTTTTTTTTTTTAAACCTGAAAGCATGCAATCCTTTCCTTTTCAAGAACAGCGAAAGCAACCTGTGAGGTGTGATCGACGGCAGAAGTACGCAGCAGAGAGAGGCTTTGAAATGGCTTAATCCTCAGAATGTTTCTCTCCTGCTCCGTCCCTGGGGAGTCAGCTGCCACCGACACGCCCCTAGCTACCAAAAAAAAAAAAACTCAAAAGCCCTTCAGGAAACCAGTATGAAGAGAGCACAATGCCTTCATCTGGATGCACCAAACAAGACGGGGGAAGAAAAAAAAAAAACACCACCTTCTGCTAGATGCCCATTGCAAGCCTACACCAATTGATGAGTTTGGCACATTAATTCAGCAACCAGTGTTTTTTTTTCCTTCAGCTACATATTACAATATATGCTAATTAGCAATGTTTACAGCAGACCCCCAGGACAGACCTCACCATTAATTATGGGAAAGAAAGGGAAGATATTAATACCTAAAACAGAGGCTGACATCAAGACGCATGATCCATGAACATAAAATATAGACCTCATTCAGATAATATTACACTGCTTGGGTCCAAAAGTGAATAATCAAGCTTCTGTACTTATAAGAAAAATTTGGTTTATTATTAAAATTTATTAATTTAAATATCAGAGTGGAAGGGTGATTAGTATTTGCTATGAAAGGTCACTGATTTTGCTGAGCTGGAATCTTCGTCAGGTACAACTTTCCACAAGAAAGACACCATTTAAGACATTATTTTACATTCTTAAGTTAATTACTGTATATTAAGTCACTGGCTCCAGTTTAAGCTCGGTTGACTTAAGTTTGGTGCCAAGCTAGAAGGTAATAGCAACAGTAACTTGACAACAAGACGCGTTTAGAAGTCTGCGCTGATTTTTACTCACCGCGAAGGTTTTATTTTGTGTCTTGGACAAAAGCGGGACGAAATAGACGAAAAACGAAATTAGGACCGAAGAGTCGTTTCCTACACTGAAGCATTTTTACGGAATTGAAACCACTTAATATGTAAATCAAGCGAGTAAAAAAGGCACATTTCAACCACCAAAAAAAAATGACAAATAAATAAAAATCTACAGGAATTAATTTAAAATTAGTTTAACTGAATCTGCCGATGAAGATATGGAGGGTGGAAAATGTATAAAACAAATGGTCATTTCCATTTAGCAAAGATTGAAAGAAGGAAACGTCGCATGACACAAAAAAAAAAAGATTAAAAAAGCTACTCTTTAAAAATTAGTACCACGTGACGCTGCATTGGGTTTTACTCGCTATCAAAGCCAGTGTGCAGTTTTTCCTTTATATGTTGTATTATTAACTATAACCAGCTGAAAAAAGCTGACATTTTTGATTTCGTTTTCGCCAAAAAGCGGATGTCTTCGTGATGTATCGCAGAAGTGAGCGCTAACTGCACTTTCTCAACACCTCACCTGCCTGAGAGACAGGGTAAACTGAGGTACAGCCGGGCAGCGAGTGCCGCTATAACAAAACAGCGCATTATGTTTCGTTTTATTATTATTATTATTATTATTGTTGTTAACGTGGTTCGTCGTATTTCGCGTTGCTGCTTGAAAAACATGTTCTCACTAAAGACTCTGCCCAACTACTTGTCCAGATGATTCATGGTAGTAGTCTACAGGACTTGATCATCCGCAACATTCCAACCAGACCCCTCGCTAGTCTACCTCTGGCCGCTTGATGGTCCTACGCGCGGAGATTCTTCGTTCTGGCTCCGTTGCGGTAGAACGACCTCCCCCTCTCTCCCTCAGAACTGCTGAATCCCTGTCCACATTGAAAAAGGGTCTTAAAGCTCACCTTTTCCGCACTCACTTCGCCCATGATATAAGTTCACGTAAGGTGTAAATGTTCAAACCATGCTCGGATCAATCCTTTACAGAGCCACTCCTGCAATGTAACGTAAATGTTTACAAGCATCTCCCAAAAAAAAAAAAAAAAAAAAAAAAAAAAAACCTACTAGGAAGGTGATCAGGAATCGTAGATATTCTGGTAAACTTTTATGCAGCGACTCGTGTGATGAACATTGTTCATATGATATGGTGAAGGAAACTAACTGTACTTAAGACTTAAGTTAAGTATCACACGTCTGCATCTAAGTGTCTCTTTCTCCTAATGTAATGGATACATTGTATTTTCTATGAGATGTACGTCGCTTTGGAGGAAAGTGTCTGCTAAATGAATAAAATGCAAACGTAAATGTGTCGAATTCCGCGCTCAAAATTATCCATTTATCCATTATAAGAAAAATAAGTATAATGACCAAACTAGTGTGTGACTGCTCACCGAACGTACACCGACCTCCTCGTTGCGGTGTAAAAACAGTGTAAAAGCTTTTGGTGGGGAACTTTTCGTGACGCGAAATCAATGCGGGTAACGAAACGGGTCATTATTTTGCTCGCATTGTAAAACATGAACAACTGCAAGTGGGAAATTGTGCAGTTCTTTAGCAGGAGGACGCCTGAATACGGTTGGTTAGAGTGGAGCACCCTCTGTTGAACCTTCTGAAAATTACCCTTGAAAAAAAAAAATTAAAAAAAAAAGAAAAAAGTGGGCCAAACATTGAGTTAGTGTAACCACGGTCGAAAAGAGCTGATGTGGAACCTGCAATTCTGGAGATAACTAAAAATTTGATCAGCTGGTACCATAGAGGTTGTAGCTACTACCATTGTCATTGATTGCACCCAACAGTCTTAGGTTCAATTCCCACCTCCAGCTGTAGTACCCTTGAGAAAGGCGTTTATCCTAAATTGCTCCAGTACAACCGTCCACCTGGATAAATAATTGTGAATTGCTTCGGAGGAAAGTGTCAGCTAAATGTAAACTACTAATGATCTTTTCCCATTTCTTTAGTCCCTGTTCTTGCATGTGCCTCCAATCCTTCGCTTTTACCAAGAACATATTTGAGGTTACCAAATATTAATTCTCATTAATAAACATTAAGGTCCCCCCCCCATCTCTGATTAGTCATCTTTTGAGATGGGGAGCATCCTAGGACTTCTGGAAACAACATTGATTCATATGGTGTAAAGAAACTAACTGCACTTAAGAATCACACATCTGTATCTAAGTCTCTCTTTCTCCTAATGTAATGTACAAATTGTATTTTCTACGAGATGTGCATCGCTTTGGAGAAAACGACCTGCTAAACGAATAATTGTAAATGTACAACTTTATATAGATGTGATGGGCCTGCTCCTTGTTCGCTATCCACTGGATTCGACTCGTTTTATGTTCGCACAACTAACAAAAGCTGAAGTTATCTTAGAAAGGTTAATAAAAGTTGAAGTGCAAACGCTTCATATAGGCATGACAGTAGCAGGTATTGAAGGGGGGGAAAAAAAAAAAAAAGAAACCACATTGTAGACCCATGGTCAGCCTTGTCTTTGAGTGAAGTCTACCTGGTATTGGTGTCAAAATCTCAAGTGTCCATCTCAGAAGGGTTATCTGAACAATGGGTCGTAAAACTATTAACAGTCAGTTTCATTCAGGGAATTAATAAATTAAGTAAGATCATGTGCGGCACTTTCGCCTCCATGACCACTAAACTAATAAAGCAGTTAACTGTATGTTTTACAGAAGTCAGGCTCAGCCCCATCTGTGTTCTTGACTTAAGGTGTAAAAATCTTGTATTTTTTTACTTTAAAATATGTTACTTATACCAAAAGTTTGATGACTAATTTAGCAAAAATCAAAATAAGATACTCATTCATTGCAAATGCGGAACTCGCGTAGTTGTCCTTAAGCCGAGTTTTAATAATTTTGAGGGAATGAAGCAAGCTAAAGTGTAGGGAACATGAGATTAAACAGAAACCTGGAAACACAACAAAGCTGAGTATGTTATTTAATTATGTACTACAGTCTAAGGACACAACTTAGTCGAAATGTAACGCCAAACAATTCCGGCTTCACAGGTTATGACGCATTTCCGTGGGCGGTTCAGTATCAAGAGGGCGGAGTTTAGATTTGATAGACGTAAACTTAAAGCATCGCTAATAGAGATTGTCATCCAATCAAAATTGGCGAGAGGGAGTACTAACCAATGGGACGTAGAAGGTAGGTGGGATATCCTTGCTTGTATAATAATAGGAAAAGTAGTAGCGGTCTACCGGTGTAGGAAGTGTTAGTTCAACATAAATCTAAATTAAAACAAAACAAAAAAAAGTTTTTATCTGACTGAACGAGCAGAAGCGTGACATTGATTCATACACATACGGGCAAGTCTTTGTTATGGAAGTAGAGAAAATGGACGAAAACGACTGGAAATACCACGGCGAAGGGAACAAGAGCATAGTGGTGTCTCATGCTCAGGTAAGTGCCGTAGCTAACCGTGAAGCTAACCGGCGGTTCGCAGAAGAGCATAAACTCTTAAGTTTCAAAAAAAAAAAAAAAAAAAAAAAAAAAAAGTGTCGTATCCGCGTCTCGTGGCAAGACGACTACGACGCCGGGATATTTCTCAGTAACAAGGCGGTTTCACGACACTTGACACGGTAGACGGCTCCGCTCAAAGAATGAGTTGTGGAGCGCTCGCGGGAGGATGTGGCCGCTCGCTGCCGGCTCCCTCCTGTCCGCCCGCGCTCCAGCACCCAGTTCACCGCCACAAACATGTACTCGCCGATTAACTCGGTCTTGCTTCCCTCATCAAATCATCATGGAAACGTGTGCCGAAATCTGAAAAACGGGTGACATTCACAAAGCAACGAGCATCGTTTGCTAACTGCGGTGCAACCCAGTGGGAACTGCGCGCCACGCGGCGCTCTTCGCTCCCCCGTCGAGCTTCTGACATGTCTGATGTCAGCGAAGTTGCTTTAGGTTTTTCTAGTCGTAAGTTCTAGATGTAACGGGTTGTCTGGTTAGTTTCCCCGCCCCCCCGAACTACTTCAGCTTGCCACTTTCAGAGTTTTCACTACTTGTGAAGTGGACGGGGAACGTACTAGAACGTGTCAAGTATCGGGGGGGGGGGGGGGGTAGAGATATTCAGTCAGGTCAGGGACGTCATTATGTTTATTATGAGCCTTCGGATTGGAAACATTGTCTCCGTACTTGACACGTGACTCACCTTCTGCTGGTGCCACTCCTGGGACATTTAAAGCCGGTCTTGTCCTCGCGCTGTGCGGCACGTCACCTGCAGGACGTGGCATCAGCTGATGCCCTTTTGAAATTGCCACACAAGCCGAAAATTGCACGAGGTCAGGTGCCTTGATCAAGGGGTACCGTTGGTAACCTAGTAGTGATCGGAGTTGCTGCCTTAGTTTACACCTGAAGGTTGCAGGCTCGAATCCCCACCTCCAGCTGTGTGCTAGCCTTGAGCAAGGCACTTACAATGAAAATAATTTTAAGCAGCTTGATATTGTAAGCTGCTAAGCTGAATGAATAATTGTAAATGTACTGCAGCAGGATCCGAACCGGAGATGCTGGTTTAGAGGGCGATAGACTGACCGCTACCTGTACGGTGACGCCGAATGCGTGGCCTTGATGAATGTGCGGTGTAGGTGGCATTTTAGGACACGGTAGACATGTCAAGAAGGCAGAAATTATCAACTGAAAATCTGAAATGCTTGTTTTGCTTTGTCAGACCCCCCCTTATGTCTTGTGGTGGAGTATTAGTTCATTCCCAGCCAGCTGCAAGGTGGTAAACAGTGACGCTCCTTTCTTTTGGAACAGCGAGTTTTCCCATCTAAGGATCAGACTTCCCTACTTTTATTAGCTACAAGTTGTGTTGTAGATGCACTGGCTGGAGGAGCTATTTGCCACAAATAGAGGGGGAAAAGAAAAACAAAATATCTTTGTTTCACTTATGCTAAAATAATCTGCATAGCACTTTTTGTCCCCTGTCTTGGCTGCCATAGATTAGGTTGGTTTGTGCTGGTTTGAGGCAGGTTGAGGGAGTATTGCAGCTCTTATCATTGTTCAGAGGAGCCTTTCAGCCTCCATGCAAAAGGAAGTATATGAGGAAACATCTGGTTTGTGCAAACCAGCGGTAATCCGAGGCCTTTGTGGGTTGCTGGGTTAGACGCCTTGTCCTTTACAGCTGTAGAATAGAGTGAGCAAAAAAAGTTTCAGGTATTCTCCATACCATTTGGGCTCTCATCATACACAGCTGTTTTTTCCTGTTTACAAAGCTATAAGTGCCAGTTGTAGGTAAGGCATATTGTCATTTATAAAGGATATTTTGAAGGACCAAGACCTCTGCGGCTGAAGTCCAAGCTTGTACAATAACAGCTTCTTGTTAATTAGACCATGCAGTAGAGTAGGGTTTCAAGATGAAATTCATAGCAATGTTTATATTTACATTTATTCCTTTAGCAGACACTTTTCTCCATGATGTACATCTTAGCGTTGTACATTTGTCTTATCAAACTGAAAAACTATGAGATGTATGCGTTATAAATTGTTGGCTTGTTGAGTGTTGTTTTACATACAATTTTAGGAAATTTATGCATACTCTCTCCACATCATCCTGTATTGGAGAAGCAATTCTAATGGGCGTATTCATATATAGTCAGTTTCAAACATTTCTGTTGGTTTTGGATCTCAGCTGTTACAATGGCTGGTTTTTCATGTTCTGCCAACATACATTTTGCATGATTCAACATGTTGGATGTGTATTCATTTCTCTGCCAGTATTTGTTGGGTAAATGTGTGGGTATCTGTAAAAAAAATACTATTGCAAAATGGGACTGCTTGGGATGAGCTCTCTTAATCAAAAGGAAACACAAGAATTTTTGAAGTTTACACACCACAGAAGAGTACGTGGTAGGGACAAGGTATAAAATGTATTTTAAATACACATACCCATACAAGTAATGACTGCAGTCACCATTTGGAAGAAGTCTTTGTAGATCATTGTCATTTTTAATCCAAGGGTTTAGTGTAGTACATCACAAGGTCCTACTTAGACATACTACATTTTGCTAACACATGTATGACAGTAGAACTTGATAGTGTTTTGGGTTTTTGTCATTTAAACAGACCAGTGAAGGTTTTCAGGCCACCAAAGACTTTTTTATCAGGTTGATCAGAATGTCCAAGACTGGAATGAATTTAAAGTAGGTTGAATAAAAAGAGCTTTGCATCGGGGGGGGGGGGGATCTGAACCTACGGCTTCAGTGTGACAGTGATATTGACAAATTGGTTTGTATATAGAACTTTTAAGAGTAGGCTGGTCTTTTTAAAGTGGATCTTAATATAACCTTTGATTAATTTTCAACACATAAAACTGGTTATCTGTTTTACTTACGGTCTGAAGTTGCAGTTCTTGTACTTTAGACACACTTATCCTTATGTTCCCATGAGTTTGATGTTACTGATGATGGAAAGAGAAAACTCAGAAAAATTCCTTTAGAAGAAGGAGGGTTGGGCTATGTGTTTCTCCACTGATTTTCTACAAATAAACTCATCTTGGCATTAATTAGACCTTCATTATTAACCTCACTAATTACTGTCATGTCTGCTCTTTTCCTGTTTAGCACTCGCAGGTCCTCCGCTTCCTCAAGCACAACGTGGAAGACCACAAGCACAGATGTCAGGTGGAGACCTTTAAATACATAGACACCTGTTTTCTAAATAAGTCCTCTCAAACTCTGTACACCTTAAATTACAAGTAAATGCCTTGGAAGTTTTTCATTCTGAATCTTTATGAAAATACAAATGCTCTTTACCTCTTCTATTTGACTCCCACTAAATTAAAATGTTCACTAGATGACCATCAGTTATGTAAGAGAGCTATCTTTCATTAAAACTTGCTGGGGATTCAAGGGGATAAATGTAGCCTCATGCACTTCTTGAGTATATTTCATGTTCCCTCTTGAAAACTCGTGTACCTTGGTAATTTGATTTCCCCTCCCCTCCTCAAAATAGTGATTTAATTTAAAATGGAATGCCTTTGTAATACTCCAGCAAAATTGCAGTCTCTCTGTGAACAAACAGGATGAATTAAAAAAAAAAAAAAAAATAAAAATAAAAATCTGTTTGTTGTTGTAGACCTCAGAGCAAGCCCAGCAACACATCCAAAATATTGTTGACTTTGGTAAACATGTCATGAGGCCATTACTTGGTGAGAACTACGTCCATCATGGGGTGAGTGTCTGTTTGTTGCTTCGTCTTTAGCGTTGATGTAGTGAACTTGTGTTTATCTCGGCAGATATTCTTTTCCTTGGGGATGGCGGTGAGTTTTTGTATAAACGTCTTTGAACAAAAAAAAGTCTGACAACATAATTGTCCTTTATTCTACTACAGGAGGCTGTTAAACTGCCATTGGACTTTGTCAGGCTGCTGTCTTTGAAGGTTGAGCCTGAAAGACCAGGTAAAAAAAGACAAAAAAGCACACATTAACTCTGGGATGAGGTTTTAGCTTTTGCTGTTTAAAAAAATATGGATTTATGCAGGAAATGTAAACATATACTGTATTTCCATATTTCTGGATCAGCTTCGAAGTAATGCAGATTTCAGAATGAAGTCCTTGTTGGTGGGTATTTTGTGATAGTTTACAGCTCTTTACTAAAATGAATGTCAGGAGAAAATCTACAGTGGCTGAAACTCTAGAGCTTGAAAGTGATGTGATGAAAGACTAAAAAGATATGCTCTCTTATTAGAGTATATGGTCAAACTTCTGCCTTGTCTTTTGTTCTCTGTTGCAGAATCACGCACAGACAAGGTGATGGACACCCTCAGTGGGTGGGCAATGTGCCTCCCTAACCTAACCCAGCTTCCAGACCACCTGAGCGAACACAGGCCTCCACTCTGTATAGAAATTAAAGTAAGCATGCCTAAGGGCCTTGGATTATGTTAACACACAGTTTTAGAAGTATGAGTCATGGCTGAGCCACTTATTTCTGACTAACAGGGCCAGTTTTATGCCTGCCTTTGTGTATATGTCAAGGTTAGATTATTCTCCTTTTTGTTTTCTAGCCAAAATGTGGATTTCTTCCATGGTCAAGGCACGTTACAAAAGATGTGAAGTTGAAAGCGTGTCGCTTCTGCATGCATCAGCACTTGAAGGTAAATACTCTTGGGACGCTGCCGGGATACACAATCCATTTGGTACTTAGCACATGTCGTGCAAGAAAGGCTGCTGGTGTTTCCCTACATGGCAACAGAAACGTTTAGAGATAAAGTAGCTGCCCTCAAACTTGTCAGTATAGCCAAAATGTTTCTTGTGCTGTTTCTTTGCAGTGTGTGTTCAGAGTTTGTAGTTAAGTTTCCCTTTGATAGTTAAATTCTGTAGAAGTTTAGTTTTAGTTACAGAGTATTTGTCTCCTATAGTCCCCCCCCCCAGAGAACCATATATTTTTGAGATCTGTCAGCTCGCTGATGTCAGTGCTACTTTTTGTGGTCTAGTTTCAGTGGTTCTTAGTATTAATGGACTCACATTGTTCTCATTCCTAATTGTTGTTCCTTAAGCAGAACTTCCTTTGTCACTTATCTGATGCCTTAGTAAATATGTACTAGTAGGTGTGATGACTCTCTCTAAACTATTCCTCTAGACAATATTTACAGAATATTGATTTTCATAGAGAATATTTACAGCCCCGTTTGCAAAAACAATAGGACAGTATGTAAAATTTGCTTGAGACATTCATGTCTGCAGCTATGCCTCCTTCTCTTAATGTAATGCATAAATTGTACTTTTGCTGAGATGTACGTCATTTTGGACAAAAGCGTCTGCTAAATGAATAAATGTAAAATGGAAACACAAAGTAGTGATTTGTAAATGCTCTTTTACCCATATTTAATTGAAAAAATTACAAAGACAAAACACTTGTTTTATCTCATAAACTTAATAAATTTACCCTGTCTTTTCTGTCCCTTCAGTGTTATCAGTACACTTCTTTCGCAATTCAGATTCTACTTTGCAATTACACTGAAAGATCTGGTGTGAGAAATTGATCCCTTTGAGTGATGGTGAGGATGGACAAATTTAGTTAGTTCAACCTTAGAATGGTATTTCATAAACTATGGGAAGAGTTCATTGCACACATTAAACCAAAGTGAGACAAATCTTGACTTGGCCATGTCTTCAGTGTGCATGTTTGCTATAACAGTATGGAATTACCCAGAACCTTAAACTAATGGGAAATGCACAGTGCATACATTGCTCTTCCTTTAAATAAGATGAATATATGAGTATTGATGATAACCTTGTGGGGAAGACCCATAATGCACTAGTCTGGCATGCATCTTATCTGTGTCACTGCTTGTCTAAAATGTATCTTATCACTTTGGTTAAAAGTGCTGTAAAACAAACAAACCCTGTTTTCCTCTGTTCAGCAATACAGCATTCAAGTGTTTAGCCCATAGAGCTGATTCATTCACCTGACGGTGCGAAAGTCCCCTGAACGTAGGCGAGGTGTTGAGCGCAAATCGGCTCACCTCCCCTTGTGTTTACGTGTTTCTGTAACACCAAAGAAGTCTTTCCAGATCTAGACATGCTTAAAAGGCTGCTTTTGTGTTTTGTTGTAGTGCTGTGAGTAATCATAGCTATTCATGAGTATTTAGTGAAACATCAGTTGATGTTCCACCAAGAAGAATGATTAAAGGTCCATCGCTTATTTCTTTATTCTACTCCGGAGACGCTGTGAAATGAGCACCGGATTACTGTGATTTAACAGACATCTTAGGGGAACAAAATGCAGGAAAGGTAGCAGACAACACCCTGCTGTTTCCACGAAAGTGATTTTCTGGAAGGCACATTGTCTTGAACGAGACTTTATGTTGTGGCGACGCCCATAAATGTGACACTAGGATTACTTGTGCTTTGTCACCATAATCAGTCATAGATGGTAAAAGAGGAAAAATAAGTGCATGGTTTCCTGCAGTTATACATTTTCACATTGATTATTCACTTTGCCACACACGTCTTAAAGTCCTCTTCTGTTCTGAGGATCCTAGTGATGAATTTTCTTTTGTCAGATAAAATTATCGTCAGATCTGATTGACAGCTTACAGTATCCCATTACTTCTCATAACGGACTTGGACTTCTGAGAAGAACTGTAACCTGCTATCCTTGATTTGCACTTGCAGTTTTCAATATTACTCTGTCGTTGCCTTTGTCACAACGACATAGTGTTGCTGTTACAATTTAAAACAAAAAAAGCTTGTCGAATTACTGCATTGCTAGTTTAACTGCAGTCATGGCCACCTTTACCAACCACAGCTGCATTAGCTATGTAATACGGCTTTGTGAATGAAGACTCTTCGCACAGAAATAGTTCACTGTTTCACTGCTACATTTAATTTCAGTGCATAATATGTGCAATAAGTTTTTAAAATGTCACTCTGAAATATTAAAACTGTGTCTTCCTGTGTTTCCAGCAACAGTACTGTATACAGAAGTGGAAACCTTGAAGATCTGGTTTTGTTTTTAGCTGGTGTTTATGTTTCTGCAGATTAGCAGTGGGAAGTGGAAGAGGCGGAGCCAGTACTGCCCCCTGGATCTGTTCTCAGGGTAGGCTTTTGTTTACATTTACTACTCCTCTGTGGTATTTGTGACTTCATGTAAAAACCATTCAAATATGTTACTTGTTACTTTTGTGTTAACTTCGTTTTTACTTGTAAGGAGCAAACAGAGAATGTTCCTCGCAATCAAACACTTATTAGAAGAAGCTCAAAACAACTTAAAAATCTTTAAGGTAAGAAAATGTTAACATGAAATTGTTTTAAAACCATTTTTGACATCTGTTGTTACTTTTTTGTGTAGTCTATCATGTTTGGACAACATATAACATGTTGATGCTATCCAATGCTGAATTAAAAAAGAATTAATTCTGTTGAAATAATGGAATGATCAGGATGATAGAGAACTGGGAGTACCTCACCTTTACCCTTATTGTAGCTCACAGTGTCCAGTTTTTCAATCAGAGGGAGCTCACACAGTGTCATTCAAACGTCAACATTTCTTAAAGTTAGAGAAACAAAGAAAAAACTTAAAGCCCTACATTTTCTTTTCCATGGCTAAAATTGACCAGACTGAATCAGAGTGCCTCTTCCTGTTGTTAAATCCAGTTTCCCACAGTCTACATGCAGACATGTTATTACTAATAATGGACATTACAGTATGACAATGGTAAAAGATAAATGTATCACTCCAGTCTTCCTTTCCTCATACACAGTACGCTTGCATTAAACTTGGTTGAAAATTGCAATATTCATTTAGTTTGCATTCTTTAATAATTTAAGGTAATTTAAATGAGCAGTACGTTTCTAATTCCATCTTTCAGCAAGTTTGATTGGGTGAGCATATCCGTGTGAATAAGTACTGTGGATGCTTCACAGAATGGTGAGCTGATCTTCGGCTGCAAGGACGATGTGGACCAGAAGCAGGACCTGAACGAACTGGCCCAGCACCTTTGGCCGTATTTCTCTCCCACCGTCCCGCTCATCCAGGGCCGTCCACACAGAAAGGCTGTGCTGCACAACCTCACCCAGGTTGTCACCATGGCTTTGCTCAGCAGTGGGGAACCAGGGGATACAACTGAGCACAGGAGGTTCCACCCGCCCAAGAGCAGGGATCACTGCCGCACCAATATGCTGCTCCAGGACTGCTGCCACAAAGGTGAGACTTCCTGAGTATGGAAGGATATGTTGTAGCCAACAAGGTAATAGAATGGGCTCAGAACATTTTCAATTAATGTTCTCCAAAAAGGCAGCAGTAATTGATTTCGAACAGACTATTTTGTATTCAGTCCACCTTGATAAAAGTGACTTTAGGTATTGGCACAGATATTTAAAAATGTAGTTAGCACTTCTTTCCAAATCAACTTAGCGTTGTGTAGACTGTGCTACTTAGAATGATTGTGCAGAGGGGGGAAAAAAAAAAAAAGAGTTGTAAAGGTTAGCGTTTAGTGGTCATGTAGCGGTGTCTAAGTTCCAGAAACAGGGCCATATCTTCCAAAGATCATTCAAATTATGCAGTCCTTGTGTTAACTTGTAGAGAGAGCTTCTCCTGTGGACTACAGCAATAAAAATATTTCCTTGCCAAATGTATGAACAACCTATGATTCTTCAGCAGAAACAGAATTTGGGTTTTGCTTTAACAAGAATGTAGAGAGGAAAATGTTTTGTGAAAACCATTTCAGTAAGCTTATATCCTGTCATGCACGTTTATAACACAGCTGAGATGTTCCATAAAATATCCCATGACAACATACTAGAGTAAGACAGGTTCTGTGAACGAGGTTAGCGTTTTGCCGGAGACAGAGGAAGGAGCAGATGGGGAAAACAGGTTAGTACACACACAAAGCATTAATCATCACTGAAAGACAAGTCAAAGTCATGCGCCCATGTCTCATTGTATACAGTGCAACGATTGTAGCCCTGGAACTGCTTGGTGAAACTTCAGTTAACTGACCATAGCAGACTCTCCTTTTCTAGGTCTGCAATACATTGCAATCTATACTACGTTACGGGCTACAAGAGACCATGATAATAGTCCAGTTCATATCCCTAGATATCTCCCATCTTCTGTCCAGATTTGAAAGAGTCTTGAATACTGCAAACATTCAAGAACAGGTGGAATTTAATATAATTTCATAACGAAAAAAGGTGAATGTGTTACCAGGTTTGGCTAACATGAAAATGGCTCCTACAAAGAATCCAGCGGGACATGGAAATAACTACTCATTTTCTTAAATTTGCACAGCCCAATAATCTAATCTTGTATTTGAGCCTCACTCATCTTATTCACCTTGGAAAGTTTCACGCTAGGCATTTTGTTCTTCAAAACAAGTCTAGAAGCTGTATTTTTAAGGAACTCGGGAGAAATAGCAAAGTAAATTTTTGGAATGAGTAAAACAAGTTAAAATTTTGATTCTACAGCATTAATTCTCCCAAAGAATGAAATTATTAAGGAGGCCCATGCAGCCAGATCCTTCTTAACCTTCCTAACCTGTATTAATTAATTGACATCATCAGCTGATTGAGACAGGTTGAAAAAAAAAAATTCCCAGATAAGTAAAACTGGAGTTACGCAGTTGAAAAGGATTAAGAATTAGGGGTACTCGGATGGTGGTAACAGAGTAGTTAGCTCTCACCTTCAGATCCAATGGTCACTGGTTCCTGTAGTGCCCTTGAGAAAGGCATTTACCCTAAATTGCTCTAGTTTTTTTTTTTTTTTTATAAAAATAAAAAAATAAAAACTGGCTGTGTAAATGGTTGAACTAGTGTAAGCTGCTTTGGAGAAAAGCATCAGCTAAATAAATGTATAGATGAATGTATTTCCAGAAATTTATAGAGATTTATGTTATGTCATGAAAGTTTACTACAGGGTATCACCTTAAATTGCTGGAGCTAATGTTTAAAGGTTGTTTTGCTACAAGAGTACATTGTTGGCCTAAAGGGAAGTATGATGGTCCTCTACTCTTACCTGTGTTTCTTTATGAAAATGTGTTCTCTCCTGTTGTCCCTTGGTTTTTTTTTTTTTTTTTTTTTTTTGACTTGGTCTCTAGTATTTGTCAGAATACGAGTAAATTGGACTTCTTGTCCCTGTAATGTGGGTAAAAACACATGTAGGTATCTCACAGCTTACACTGTGTTGTGAAATACCATGCTTCTCTAACTGAAGGTTTAATTCATGACTTTCAATAATGTGCTTATTTGTTCTTTTGCCGGTATTGTGCTGTACATCTCTGTAAGATGTCCACTTTTCTGGGTCCTCAGACTTCACAGAAGCCTGATTTGAATTACTGAAGTCTTCATGCACTAATATCTTCAGTTAGGGAAAAAAATCAACATCCAATAAATAGTACTTTTTGCAATTTATCTGACAGAAAGGGAGGGCTAATGAGCATAACTTCTCTCCTCTGTCTTTATTCCAGCCTGAAACTGTTTCTTGTTGATAACTAAAGGTTGTAGTAGTATCAAATTTGTGATTCCCATTGTTGTTTCTCACACTTCACTTTTCCTAAAGTTGTGAACAACTTTTGGCCATGTCTCGGGTATTAACATGGAGAACCTTTCCTTCTACAGCGAACCGTGGCCTGCCGAAAGACTGCGTACTGTCGAAAATCCTCCAAGTCCAGCTCCTGGATGATCTTGACATTGAAGGAATCTATCCTCTGTACAAGCGAGTGGAGCGCTATCTAGCAGAATACCCAGAAGAAAGGTAAGCGTGCTGTCGCTTTGTCACACAGCAGTGCATAGACTGTGGTGAATGACACGTGCACCTTCACCCAAGGTAGCAGAAAGGGTGTCAGGAGATACCATTGACTTGTAGTGAACTGAATTCTCCCCTAGGTGGCAGTCAAGTATTGAACTACTTTTCAGCTGACCTGTGTGTTTGAACATACCTGTTATCACACAGCTTTTTTGTCAAAATATAAAATTGAATTCAACTTCTTTGTTATGGGTCTGAATTTTTGTGTTTGTGTCCCTCCACCCAGGAGCAGATTGCAGTTAGATGGTCCGTACAATGAAAGCTTTCTGGAAAGAGTAAGACGTTGCCCTTCTGATGATGATGGCTCCATTGAGTATGCAGTAGGAAAGGTGAGTAGGATGTTTTTTTTTCAAGGCCTCTAATGTGAGACCTTCCCCCAAAACCTTAATGATGTTGGTATAACATTTTTATAAAAAACTTTTAAAATGTACTCCACTCTTGGACTTTTGCCAAGTCTGCTGATGTTCGATTTAATTGATCCCTTGCTTGGTTGCTCTTCCAACCTGCTTTTTCACAGATTCACCAGTACAGAGTTGCCATGGCAGCTAAAGACTGCTCCATTATGATCACACTTGCTCCCTATGAAGGGGATGATATGTAAGTTTTGCTAATGCTCACGACTCATCAGTTGGGTCACGTCATAACTCGAATCAGTGTTCTACTATGTGAAAGATTCCATATGTCTACTTTCATACACTGCACTACAAAGTAAATGTAGGTGCAAGTGCTTTTAGTCAAGTGTCTCCTTGATGTGTTTCAGCCTTTGGCCCACGTTGGAGATCCAGCCTTCGAAGCCCAGGTTCCGAGGCGCAGTTTCCATTCTTGACTTGGATCCCAAGCCCTATGAGAGCATCCCCCACCAGTACAAGCTGGATTTGCAAATTGTTAGCAACTACTTGCGGAGTGTGCAATCCAACGTGGAGCTGGCATCGCCAAACCTCTGCCTGAACAGCGAGGACTGCACTCTGCTATTTCACTCCGCTTGAGCATCTGCTGTTCGTTTGACACTTGTTAATCAAAGCCAACAGGTTGTTTCTTTTCCCCACTTCTTGTTGGGCTGCTGTGTGCCAAACACTGATGCTTTAGGATGAAGGGACCACAAGGCCACAGAGGCCCTGGCAGAGACTTTGTAAACAATGAAAAGTCAGTGGGTGCTTGTGTTTGCAGCTGTCTGGTGGCAGAGTGCAGAAGTGTTTCCACTGCAGCGTGATGTAGGCTGGAACTCTGCCACCTGAGACATGTTTAATTCAGCGGTTGCTCTAGAGGAGGCCTGCACAGTGGAACAGGCGAGGAGCTGCTGTGTGTTCAGGGTGGGTGAGTCCTTGCTGCATTTAGTTTGTTTTTGCAAAGGTGGCATTCGTGGGCTTTTCCCACTAACTTTCCTCTTGGCAGTTACAGCTGGTAAGTAACTAAAAATATATGCTTAGTATTCTCTGAGAATCATTCACATAACTATACTTGCCTCATCCTGCCTTCGGTCACTGTGATCATATTCAGTGACCAAAAAGCATCTGTTGCTTGACAATATTTTGATGTGATTGTTTCTGTAATGTTTTTTTTTTCTCTCTTTCCCACCACCAAGTACTGTAAGGGAACATTCTAATGGCAATATTGAAAACTATTGTTTTTGCTTAAATTGCTGGGGAAAAGGATACATCTGGTTCTGTGAAGTATTTAATTTTCCCACTTTAATAGTGTAATAAGAGGGTAAGTCAAGTATCCATAAAATATTTATTTAGAAAGTTAAAATGTTATTTTGGATAACTTACTCTTAAGCTCACAGGCATAAGGAGAGCTGCGGAAGGATGTTTCTTGCCCACTCAACAGTTTTTTTTGCCGCACATGTTCCTCTGGTTTTATAGAGTTTTTGGTTTTTTTTTAAAGGCATCATGCAGTTATGGACACTTGTTCATGAGGCAGCGACATGTCTGTGCCTGGGAGTTCTGTCTCTGAAAACTGACTACTGAAAATATTCTGTGCACTTGTAAGCTGTGCCTGTTAACTGCTTATGAGGTTTTTTTTTTTGTTGACTTAATTTCTAACCTAATTTGATGCGAGAAAAGGAGGAATGGACTTGGGCTATGGGGTGGCTGCCATAGTTCAAAAAAATGAATAAAATTGCATCTGCAATAAAGAGACGACTGAACTGGATGACTGATTTTTGGGGTTTAGCTGATGAACACGGAGCCTGGGAGCGTTTTACATTGTCATACACCACCTCGACCAAGTGACGCCGTGTTCTGTTGCAAATTTTTTTTTTTTTTTCCCCCCTCCTTCATCAGTGTACTCTATCTGTTAAATACGTCCATTAGTCGATTTTGTTTTTTGTCACCTCTTAAGAGTATGCACACATTATTTCCAAAATATGAGTTAATACACCAGTGTGGTGTTAGTAATTATCAGTTAGGAATACAAAATGTGATTAATACACTTTTATAAATGAAGATTCCAACAGCAGTTCATATTTTGAATGAGTAATTAGGATAATTTGTTGAAAGATACTGTGTCCACTTTAGGCAGGACTTGGTTATTTCTTAACCAACTTATGCAGTCAGATCTGTAGTTTGGTGTTCTTTCAGGTCTCTATTTATTTATTTATTTATTTATTTATTTTTAATTTTTACTGCCCATATCTGGTAAGACTTAAAAAGGGTCTGTTTTCTCCTGCACGCTGACATTCGTGCAGTTCATTGAGCAAGATGGACCTGCTGTTGTCTGTTGCCTGAGGGCTGCTTCATTTGAACCCTTATCTGAATAGGTGATGAGCGATTTAGTAACTAGAAAGAATTTTTTTCAGTTTCCTGATATATTTCTAGCCTGGAACATGGCAGGGGTCCAAGGAACATAAGGAAAACAGGAAGTGCCTTCTGCCTGCCCCTCTACATGGAGGAGTACAAAAAAGGTATTGTGTGACATTGACCCTCCAGTTTCCTGTTTTTTCTGCGTACTCTACCTTTTTGCAGCCAGGCGCTTCTTACGAGGAGTTGACTACCTCCTCAGACATCTCACTTTAATGAGCACAGCCAGTGTTCCCACTAGTTCAGCCGGTGCGGATTCGTCAGCTTAAGGAGAAATCCACTGATTTTCTGCACGCAATTCGCAACTGTACACCGCAGACCGACTTACCGCACTGCATTTATACTTTCGCATTCACAAGTGAAACATCAGTTCCAGTTGAAATCTGGATCTGAGGGAAAAACAACTAGTTGAGTAAGAATGTGCTGATTTGCACAATTTAAACGAATGGTCAGGAAGTATGTCTCTTCTAGCTTGTCCTTTATCTCCTGTCGCCTGTACATCGGTGCTGTGTGTACTGTGCTGTGTGGTGTTCCTAAGCAGCGGCCCTCCTCTTCTTCCAGGAATCGTGTTTTGACCAGATGCTGAACTGCACTTGAAGCGCTGATGTAGGCAGGCGGAGGGTGAGCCGTGACGTCCCGCTGATGAGCCCCGCACCCGGCGCATGATCGCGATGCCTGCGTTCCGTCGGCGAGGGTTCTGGCCTCAGCGGTTTCCCCCTTTTAGCCGATTAAAAATATTTTCAGACAGAAGCCACTTTTCCATGTGAACTGGAAATACTTTAAACACATAATGTGAGCAAATGGTTAATGCAGAATGTGTGTATGTACAGTATATTAAATGAAATGACACTGACTCTAAGCTGTTGATGTTGACCAGGTCGCTGTAAGCGAGAGCACAAGGCAGGATAATCATGGACTGGCAGGGCGCTCATTCTGAGTCATACACACATAGTGGTGAACCCGATTCAGAGAAATCTACATAAACGGATTCCAGACCTTGAATAACGTTTTAATGCTGTTAAGATCAAATTTAACAGTGAATTATAGTAACTAATTATATAAGCATGGCCCCCGGTTTTCTCGTGTGCAGGTTCTCCCCATGTTGCTGTCAGCGTCCTCCAACGGTCCGAAGACGTGATGTTTAAGTGGAAGGGCTGCTTGAACCTGCCCTTGGTGTGGGTACGAGGGTGCCCCGTGATGCAGTGGCGTTCCAGCTGCTGCGACGTCTTTGTGCGATTCAATTCCACTGACTTGTAACCCTACTTAGACAAGAAGTTTCTCAACGAGAGGCGATAAATGGATGATTATAGATATTTTGAGAAGCAACCCCCGAGGCTGCATGATTACATTACATTTATTTAGCAGACGCTTTTCTCCAAAGTAACTTCCAATGAACTCTATGTAGTGTCATCAGCCCGTACACCTTATTCACCGTGGTGACTTACACTGCTAGATACACTACTTACAAGGGGTCACTTATCCGTACATCAGTGGAACACACTCTCTGTCACTCACATTATGAGGGAACCTGAACAGCATGTCTTTGGACTGTGAGAGGAAACCCATGCAGCCAACATGGAGACTTGCAAACTCCACATAGATGGACAAATCCATGTCTTCTCATACCACCCGGGCGTTGTGAGACAACAGCGCCACTCGCTGTGCCGTCGTGCTGCCCATGTCATAATGAACTTTACTGTAAACTATCTTTGCATTGGAAGTTTTCTTAGGGAAAGCTCAAGGTGCTTTGGAAAAAAGAGAATGAAGTTATATACAATAGGATAGAAACTAAATAGTGTTGTAAATAAAATAGAAAATTGAATGTAGCAGATCTGTAATTCCAAAATATAGGTGCTTATTGTTCTGTCTTTTTTTTTTCTTTTAAAAAAAAAAAAAAAAAAAAACTTTTTTTATCCTGTTTTCTCTGAAAATGCAGAGTAGTGTGAGTTTAAAAATAAAATTCAGCATTTGTAAAAACCAACAGTTTCTTGTTTCGCAGCAAATTTGAATTGGATGCAGCAGAACTTGTGTACTCTGCTGTACTGCAGCTGTTTCCAGCATCCCTGGATAAAGGATTAAACTTTTTTTGGTTTTTTTCAGTTTTTAAACTTTTTCTTCCCCCCCCAAAAAAAAAAAAAAAAAAATTCAGGCTCTTCATATAATAAAATATGCAGCTTTTTCTAAATTTTCACACTACAAATTCAATAGATAACTGGACAGGGTTGCCCCCTTTATTGGTCACTCAGCAATCTTTACTGCATTGATTACCTTTTTTCACCCAAAATAGCCTAATATTACTTTTATTAATAATTAATATTAATTTAATAACATACTATTTAATAATTCTTAAACTAATCCTTACTACAATAACTATCATACAGTAGTGATTATAATAAGTATTAGCCAGATGCCCAGTACCTGCTGCCAATACTAGTTTTTGGCAGCAGGTACTGTGTGTGCTTGAGATGTTAAAGTTTTGGAATTCCGACCTTTTCCTCCATGCAGATTCGCTACAGCTCTGCCAGGGCGGCACAAGCCACACGCTTCCAATATGTTTCCGTCCTTTCAAAAAGTGCCACTGGATGAGAAAGGGAATTCAATTTTTGCGTTGGTAAAGAGGCATCGTGACAATTGGAACAGCAGGAAACCTTGGCGCTGATGGCGTAGACGAGCCTTCCGAGATTTGTGATCAACAACAAGGTAGGAAGCAGTCAAGAAATACACCAAAGACCAGTTTTTGAGAGAGCTGCAGTGAAAGATCTGGAAAAAGACATCAAACGTGTTGATATATCCACAAAGAACCGCGGCTGGAATCGTTGAAGCGATGAGATTTTGAACGTGGATGTGAAAGCTGGACTTTAAAGAAAACACGATGGGGAAAGACAGACTCCGTTGAACCATGGTGCTGGAGGAGACTTTGAAGGACACTGTGGAAAGCCAGGAAAAAAGACAGAACTTGGATCCAACAGGCGAGAACGTTCACTGGACGCATACATTATAAGACACATCATGATAATATCAGATTCTCTCGAAGGGACTCTAACGCTTGGGGAAGTTGGAGGGAAAAGAGGAAAAGAACATTTAGCAATCAGATGGATGGGCTCAATGACAGCAGCAATGGACACACCCCTTTCAACACTAAGGACACTGTTGTAGGACAGAACCATATTTACTTTGGATTCAAAATATATGTAAAATAGCACAGTACTTTACAAAAGTCTTGTCAGTTTTGTCTGAAAACAGAAATTGAACAGTAAAGGTGACAATGTTTTTATTTTAGGATGTGTCTTTATGAAAAATAAAGAGCAGAAATAAGTAGTTGGTGTGAATATTCAAAGAGCACCCCCCCCCCCCGACCCCCGGTTTGTTGCAATAACAGCGTTAAGCCATTTGGGGTGAGTATGTACCAGGTTTGCTCACTGTTCCGCAGTCATTTGGGCCTGTTCTTCTAGGTACATTTACTCTGTGTTGTTTGGGATGGATGGATGTTGCTCGGGGACTGAAATTTTCAAGCAAATATCAAGGAAATATTTAAAAATTTTGAGTAAAAAAAAGAAATTAAAAATATCATGCAGACATCAAGCAAATATTCTGAATTTTCAAAGAAATATCAAGCAAATATTTTCAAATGTCAAGCAAATATTTTAAATTTTCAAAAAACAAGCAAATGTTTTAAATTTTCAAACAAATATTTAGAATTTTCATTCAAATTTCGAGCAAATATTTCAAAATTTCAAGCAAATTTGAAAGATCGCAGATTTTCAATGGGACTGAGATGGGGACTTTGACAGTTGTATTCCTGGTTAGGGAGAGTAACTTAAATGACAGTAACTTGGTACCTGAGTACTTTTTTGACCTAATACTCTTTTACTCAAATAGGTTTTGCTTTAAGAACTTATTTGGGAAGTAGCAATTCTTTTACTGGACTTTTGTTTTTCAGCTACTCTACCCATCTCTTTTCATTACACAGAAAAAATAAAGTTAAATAAAGCTCAGTTGGTCCTCATTATTTGCTGCTCTCGAGGTTTACTTTTGTTACCGCAGTTATTTTGGTTTTTCGCTTCATGGATAGCTTTTTAATCTTTTAATTACTTTTGAGTCAGTAGCCGTTAAGATCCAGTTTATGAAATTAGGAACTTTTTTCCGATGAACTATTGCCTTGATAATGCTGGCATAAGAAGCAGGATGTCCTCATGTCTGAGCATGTAGGGCAAGATGAGGAGATGCATGTTCACCCATACTAAGGGTTGACAACCAAGGACCAACTCTACAGAACTGTCCTCCTTGTAGAATAAGGTACAGGTGGACAGTGTGAGGGTAAATAAATCATCCATCCAGTATGAACCTGCAGTTCTGTGAAAACATTTCTAACCCTCAATATTGCTCAATATTTGCTCAGTTGCAATATATGCTCAATATTTTATTTGTAATCGCAAATGCTCTTGACAACAGTGCAATGCACAAGGTCAAGCAATCTTCATAAAAAGGAAGTGAATCTGCTTGAGAAGCCCACTCTAAGGTCTCAGAAGAATTCTGAAGAATGTGGCTTTGGAGACATTTCTGCTGTTTTTCTCCAAAACTGTGCCAGCTGGTAGTGGAGTGGGGGGAAAAAAATTGCAGGTTCAAAGACTGCCTCCTGCTGTAGTACCCTTGAGCAAGATACACACACACACACTGAACCCGCTTGGCCCAAGCAGGGCTGCGGCAAGCCGGAGCCTAACCCAGCAACGCGGGGCGTGAGCCTGGAGGGGGAGGGGACACACCCAGGATGAGATGCCAGTCCATCACAAGGCACCCCAAGTAGGACTCAAACCCCAGACCCACCAGAGAGCAGGCACAGGCCAAACCAAGCGTACCACTGCATCCCCCTTGAGCAAGGTACTTACCTTAAATTTCTTCAGTTGAGAAAATTTACCTTTCTTCCTGTCTAAATAACTGTTAGGTAGCTTCCCCCTGTAAGTTACTTTAAGGAAGGTGTCTGATAAAAGTAATTATTGCATTTAGACCTCTGAACACTTATGCAATATTCAGAATGTTCCGGTACTTTTTCTCTTACATTTTGGTTCTTCCACCCTGCAATAGACCGGTGTCCTGAACAGCTGAATGAAAGATTTTGGTTCTTCTCAGCAAAAAAAAGTTATAAATTTATTTCTTTAGGTGACACTTTACTCCAAAGCAACTTACAATGTTAAGGTTATAATTACTAACCTATTTGTACAGCTGGGTAATTTTACTGCTAGCTATCTACAAGACTTGATCACTTCCTACATGCCAACCTGACTGCTATGCTCTTCCACATCTGCCCGCTTGGCGGTCCCACACATGAAAGGTAAACCGTGGAGGTTCTTGGTTCTGGCTCCGTTGTGGTGGAATGACCTCCCCCTCTCACTCAGAACTGCTGAATCCCTGTCCACATTTAAAAAGGCTCTAAAAACTCACCTCTTCTGGACTCACTTCGCCCATCATCTCAAGCTCATACAAGGTATAAATGTTTATGATCATGCTCGGCTCAATCCTTTACAGATTCACTCCTGCAATGTAACGTAAATGTTTATATGTATCTCTAAAAAAAAAAAGAAAAACTACTAGGAAGGCGATCAGGAATCGTCGATATTCGGATGAAGTTTTATGAAGCTACTTGTGTGATGAACATTGGTTCATATGGTGAAGGAAACTAACTGTACTTAAGAGTCATACCTCTGTAGCTATCTCTCTTTCTCCTAATGTAATGAACACATCGTGGTTTCTATGAGATGTACGTCACTTTGGAGAAAAGCCTCTGCTAAATGAATAAATGTAAATGTACTGGAGCAATTTAGGGTAAGTACCTTGCTCAAGGGTACTACAGCCAGAGATGAGGATCAATCCTGCACCCTTTGGATCCAAAGGCAGTGGCTCTAACCCCTACACTACAAGCCTTTAGTTCAAACATTCTGGCTTTGACTAAAATACTAAGCAGGACTATAAAATTGGAGAATTAACGCCGATAGAATATATGAAGTTTGCAAAAAGTCTTCGTTTTGGGTGTTACACAAAGAGGGGTTCGAGCAAGAAGTGAGCAGGCACTGAACACCTGACCGTCACTCGTTGCATCCAAGGTCTGCAGACTCAGCCTTTGGCGCCATGCCAATGACACCAAGAGCTTAAGCAACTTCCTCAACTTCCTTCATGTAAATAATGCATTTAGCTGAAAAGATTAAATGAAAAAGGAAGTGGGTTTTGGCCATCTGAAAGCCAGTAATGTTTATGCAGCACATTTTTACACAGGCAAAGTGGAAACTCGGGAAATTTTTTTTGATTACTTGTTTACTTACACGGACTCTTGCGAGAAAACTTGTACACATTTGGGCGAGGGATGTATTTTATAATGGATTTTATGAACATGAGCTCTTTATTGTGCTTTCAGTTTATTTGACTTTATTCTGATTGAAATGAAGATGTACTGATGTTGCATGTATAACGGGTTTAACGGAAGGCACTAAGCATTAACTGGACACAGTAAATCCGAAGTACTGAATGCATACACTGAAAGCAAACGCTGTTTAAGAAATTTTAGGTGAAAAGGGATTTTAAAAAAAAAAAAGAAAAAATACTCGTTATGGGAAATCTGAACGTCATTCCGAGTTGAAAGCAAAGTTCAAAGTTCTCGAACAAAAGTAGCTGACAACACATTCATAGAGTAATATTCCTCGCTCTTGCATTATGCCAAGTCCTCCCATACAACCAGCTGACAGGGAAGGATATCCGGTTCTGCCATTGAGATGTTACAAGAGAGGAAACCTGCACTATTTTCTTTGCATTCTTTGCCCTCCTGAATGTCATACACAGTCAATTCATATCTAGGGTTGTTCTCTTCTGCGTTGAACGTGCCAGGGACTCTGTTCAAGCTACGGGCTGTTAGACGAGAGACGGGCTTCTCAGCATTTTGGGCTGTGGTGTCTCAGATCTCAGAGCCAAGGCTGGAGGTCGTCTTGTACAAGGCTGGTCTGGAGCAGGACACCCAGTCCCACACACACAGTGAGGGAGAAACAAGGTCTCTGAATTTTGATGAGATAAAGCCATGAACTTCCTTATTATTCTGGGTCTCGCGGTGTCCTGTGCTGCCCAAGACTTGGAGGTAAGCATGAGGAGAACTGCAGCTCAAAATGTGATTAATGGACCAGAGCACTGTGTCCAAAGTTTGCTTGTTTAGTTGTGGTGTCATCAGTTGCTTGGTAACAGTAGATGGAAAAAGTACAACAATTATGTGGTATATAAAACAGAACCGCAGACAGCAGTGTCTTTTATTCGTGTAAGATGACATTGGATTAATAATCATCACGATCTGATATGTTCTTCCGAAAAAATGTGGCCTGGAATTTGTAGCCTTGTGGGGGAAAAAAAAAAAAAAAAAAAGAAAGAAAAAAAGCTTAGATTTTGTATCCGAGTTGCCGGTGTTCTGAATGAAGACAACTGATTGTACTAAGCTTTTGTTGTACGTACTTGTATTTTTTATTTTTCTAGTATTTTTGCACTTATCACAATACTTCTTAATAATTAATAAAGTTGAATTAGTGTTTATTTGTATTTACCGTGTTATCCTGAAGTACCTGCATTGCTTGTGTGATTTCAAAAAGTCCTTCCCTGAAGATGCGTAAGAACAGAAACTCTGCTACGTAATTAAATAATACGAATTATTCTAAACCAAAGTGTACTTGGAATGTGAGTGTGTTTGCGAGGTTTCGTTTAGACCTCTATTGCCCTTTGTCCACCCAAACAAGCTACATCTTTATCAGTGTTTTGCTTATGGAACAGAGGGTTACATTCTTCACTGCACTCTGCTTTCCAACCCGAGAAATAAAATAGCGAGTACCGAAGTTTCATCTCAAATGCGGATATGGAGCGAAACTTGTTGGAGAACTGAGCTTATACCAAAATCAGCTCAACCATTTATTAGCTCATCTACTCATTGATTAAACGTCTAGAGAAAAATGTTGTGAAACCACTTTTCACCGCAATGGCTAGATGGGAAAGTTGCTGATGGAACGCAGCACTTTGTTGTTTCAGACTAAATACAACCGATGCGATGAACCCGGCACCGAGATCTTCTACACCTCATGCAGCTCCTGCGCTGCATCTCCCAGTATGCTTTGCCCACAGGGCTCGAGGAAGACGAGTAAAGGCATGGGGTCCACGGGCTGCAGGTGCATCTTGCATGACTCAATAACCAGAAATTCAGAATGCAGTCATTTGGTTGCATTTTGCAACACATAGTAAATCTGAATGTCAATATTAATTACGTTTAATGTAACATTTAAGGGGGACGGCGGGTAGTGTAGTAGTTAGCGCTGCTGCCTTTTGACCCAAAGATCACAGGCTTGATCCCCACCCCCAGCTATAGCACCCTTGTGCAAGGTACCTACTGTAAGTTGCTCCAGTAAAATCACCCAGCTGTATAAGCGAGTAAATCAGTGCAAGGCACTTTAGAGAAAAGCATCAGCTACATGAGTAAATGTAATTATATATTCGTAATTGTTATATACTGTATGGTTACATGATATAGGATTTCGAGGTTTCCTTCGTATGGTGACAATGTCTGCTGCTTCCTTTCCCTGTTGTTGGGTCTGCTGTGTTTATTTCAGGTATTCTGTGGACATAGGGGGGAGGACAGTTGTCCTACCTGGCTGCAGGCACACTTGCGAGAGGATGGTTACAGTGAAAATGTGCTGTCCATACTTTTGGGGTCCGCTCTGCCTTCGTGAGTCCCTCTATTGCGGCGTCCCTGAAGTTCTGTTGTCTGGGTTGTACCTCAGTCAGCTGGAAATGACTTATCGTCCTTTGTTCGTCCAGCATGTCCCAGTTGGTCTGGTAGGGCATGTAACTGGCACGGCACTTGCATGGACGGATTCACTGGAAATGGGACCTGCGTCTGTGATGTAAGTTCCACTGTTTCTTGTTCCATCTCAGGTGATCTCACACCAGCTCATTTAGTCGGATGTAAAAGTGGCGGTAAATTATTTTTCCCTCATGGCTAACATTTAAAGATATTGGCTTTTCCTATCTGCATTATGATCTTGTAGGAAGGAGCAACTGGTTTTGCCTGCCAAGAATGTAAAAAGAAAGATACCTATGGGTTAAAGTGTGCTTCAGGTAAACTGATATTTCCTGCATTTTTGTTCTAGAAGTATAGCCGCTTATTTCCTGACACGTTCTAAATGTTGTTTTATCACCATTCTGTAAAAACAAACTGTTGAATTAATGCATCTACTGCTCAGTCTTACTCTTGTACACTCTTGAGAAAACATTTGGCCAGGATGATTTCTTGTGTGGGGGGTGCGGTGGTGCAGCGGGTTTGGCTGGGGCCTGCTCTCCGGTGGGTCTGGGGTTCAAGTCCTGCTTGGTGTGTCCCAGCCCTGCTCTCTGTCTTGCCTGGTTAGGGTCTAGTTTGCTGCAGCCCTGCTTGGGGTGTGTTTGTGTGTGTTTCTTGCATCATGGCCAGCTGTCATGGACTCTGTGGTCTGAATCAATGATGCTGATGAGATGCACATGTATCACATGGTGCTCTTACTGACTGGTACATTGCTGCTCCTTTTTCATAGAGTGTAACTGTTACCATTACGGGGAATGTAGCTCCGGTCCTCATGGAGACGGCCAATGCTACTGCCAGCCACCGTACACTGGACCGAAGTGTTCGGCAGGTAGGCCTGGTATCGTTCCCTGTCTGCTTTTGCTCCAGCTCTTGCTGCTCTGACAGCGAATCAACAACCTCATTCATCATCATCATCAGTGCCTTCCTCCCATCCTGGGGCATAGGCTTCCAACAAGGATTCTCCAGGCATCTCTGTCCTGTACTTTCAACAACCTGATTATTTTCCCTTAATACCTGAATTTAAACAAGTTTCCCATCACTTGGTAAGATGTTTTATTCTGTGTTTTCTACCTAGTGAGCCAGTCTTGTAGAAATTGCACTGCCTATTCGTACTGTAAGGGAGATGAGAAGAGCGCAGAGTGCGAGTGCCTCCCTGGGTTCAGAAAGACCGGGACAACCTGCACAGGTAATAAGGACTCATTTATTCATTTAGCTCACATTTTTCTCAAAAGCAGCTTATGATGTTCAGGTGTCTCCAACTATTTACCCATTTACACCGCTGGGTAATACCTTGCTCAGGGGGTATTACAACAGGAGATTCAAAGCTGCATCCTCCACCCGCAGCCCCATAATACACTACCTGCTGCCTCAACACATATCATGAAGATACATGATGTATAATGTTGACTAAGTAGCTTTCAGTAGACAGTTTTCAACAAATATATTTTTCAGAATTAGAATCCGATTTATTTGACCGTTTGTTTTCCGTTATTGGGCGTTTATTGTCTTATTCTTATTCTTGCCTCTAGTACCATCTTTGAAGTAGTTCTGGAAGTAAAAACCATAAACAGAGATTATCGGTGCTTATTTTTTCCTACTTTATTTGTTGGCTAAGGAGTTTAAATTTGTCTCGGAAGAGCTAATAATGCAGCTTTGTGAGAAGCAGCTGTCGTCGGTGTTGACGGCACGTTACTGAGCCGGACCGCAGAGCTCAAACACAGAGCAAAGGACCCATTTCTGATGACACATATCCACATGTCACATTCACTTTAGAAACAATTGCACAAATTCCTCGACGTAACCACGTTCCGAGTCCTTCCCCAAAACTGTGCCGAGATTGAATTCTAGCCTGAGCCGTATCTAAATGAAATCCTCACACTTTTCACAAGGGGATATGTGTTCCACGAACGTCTGCGACCGCAATGCCGAGTGCACGAATCAGGAAGGGAAGAATTACCGGTGCAAGTGTAAAGACGGTTACCAAGGAAACGGGATGCTTTGTACCCCAGTGAATCCATGTGACACAGATAATGGAGGCTGCCCTGCCAACTCTACCAGCTGTGTTTATGTCAGCCCTGGGAAGGTAAGACAGGAGTCAAGTCATGCATGGAGAACTGCAATCTGTGTGTGTCGGGATGAGCTGTGCGTTTGCGATGTGGCTCTGGTGCTGGAGGGAAATCTGCAATGGCTTATTACGGCACTGGTAAAAGTTCGCGCTCAGCATTTTCGTTCACGTTCTGTACTTGTTTTGTGCATCTCAGCAACACCTCTGCGCAGGGATTCCCTCTGCCTGGTCCACAATGCATTGCACCTTGTCTTGGGGGTGTGCATCAGCGGTCTATGATGTGTCGGTGATCCCTGTTCTCGTATGTCCTCTGAAGTCTCGCTGCGAATGCAAGAGTGGAATGGAAGGCTCCTCTCCATCGCTCGGATGCAGACTGAAGAACGTGTGTGTGGAAAACTCCTGCCATAGGACTGCAGAGTGCCAGACCGGTCCGGACGGTGACCCCATGTGCGTGGATGCTACCTATGGTCAAACTGTCAGGTTCTCCATTGTTTTGCGCCGTTTCGGCTCTTCGAAGCTGAAGTCTTGAGCTCTGCTCACTCGGCGCTCATACTTTCCCCTCCTTGATCAGCAAAAAGACTGCCCAGTGTTGCTCCAGCCTGTGCGTATTGTTGCTCTCATGCGAGTTCTCTTGCAGATGCACTTGTTCCAAGCAGCAAATTGGCGACGGCAAACGTTGCTATGGCAACATCATGGAGAGGATACTGGAGTTGAACAGAGAAGATTCCCTGAAAGGAAGACTCTCTGGTTCCATCACCTCATTTGGTAACAATGAAGCCCAAACATTGATAACGTGTGTGATGTCCACCTTTGTACGCTGTGTGTTTGGTTCAGATTAGAATCAGCTGCTTTCGTTCGTCAGAGACGTGTTTTTACGTTCTTATCTTTCGCAAGAGATTTGATCTGGTTCCCCGTTCTAGGTCAAAGGCTTCTTATGGCAGTAAATGAAAGAACATAACATGGTATTTTTTTATTTGCAGAGAAGGGATGCCAGCTTATCTTGTCAAAACAGGGGCCTCTTACCGTGTTCGTTCCCCTCCTCAGCCATTCAGCCGCACAAGTAAGTAAAAAGTTTTTCATTTCTTCCATGTGCAACGAAGAATTTTTCTCTTCCTTTTGCTAAATGTCTCCGGCGCCTGACTGATGTATTTTTGCGAATTCTACCTTTGTTTCCCCAGACAGTCCCAGACAGCATCTTCTGTAAAAATCATGTAATTCTTGGCCAGCGTCTTATAAGTGAATTGGAAAGAGAAGACCATTGGCTGCTTTCTGGAAATACAGCTAGCTTTCAGAACTCCAAGGTATGTACATGTACATGATTACATGAGAACAGTTTTTTTTATTTAAAAAGAATGTTGTTATTTGAGGTGTCCTTTATACAAATATTTTGTTCTCAATTTTTTTTTTTTTTTTTTTGCAGCGATTCACCATCACACAGTCCCCATTCCAAAATTTTGGAGTTATTCTGAGCAATATTCCTGCTGCCAATGGGATTATTCATGTCATAGAAACATCCCTCATCACGACATACTCAGCCGGTTCTGAAGACGATAGGGTATTTCCTATGATATAGAGTACTTTGCTATGTTGAGACGTGTTCGTGGTGTTACCGTTGTATGTGTGTTTTTTTTTCAGATTGCCAAAATGAGCATCGGAGATTTTCTTGCATCAAATCCAGATTACAACCGCTTTCAGTCGTTGTTAGATGTAAGTGTATCTTATTGAGAGCTGTCATGTACGAGGAGCTGATGAGAGGAACCCACCAACGATCAGAATATTCAGCTCCTCACAAATGAAAATAGGGATATATTTTCTGACGCTTTGGCAGAATTGTGGTGCAGCTCTGCCCCTGAAGAGCCCGGGGCCTTTGACGGTATTTGTGCCCAGCAATGACGCAGTGGATCGTGCCAGGGATGGCAGCATCATGTACATGTTGACCAAGGTTTGTGCTTCCTACATACTTCCTGGACAGAACAGAAAGACTTATATATAAGTCTTAATATATAATATATTAATATAGCAATTCTGAAATGCAATCTGCTCATTTTCTGCTTGCTTGAAATGTGCCTAGTGCTATTAAATAAAAAGATATCTCTAAAGTAAGGGTAAGAAATAAACTAAATTCTGGGGAAAAATGCAAATTGCAAGGGATATTCCATTCTTGTTATTTGTCAAATTATTCTTCCAACTGGCATTGCTCTTTTTCTTCCTGAAGGCCAAGTACAAGCTTCAGACCCTTTTGAAACACCACATCTTCTCCTTGGCAGCAGTAAGCACTTGAGCTTTGGTCACACCCAGAGGGTTACCCTCTGGCCTGGCAAAATCCATATCCTTAATATGATAGAGTATATGAAGAGAAGTAATATCTCTGTCCCAGGATCCAGGGCATTACATGAACACATGCCCAAAAATGAAAATTATGAAAAATAACTAACCTTGAACAATGATTAATGAAGGTAAACAATACTGAATAGATAAATAAGTGTAACCAGTTTTATATTTACATTACATTTATTTATTTAGCAGACGCTTTAATAATAAACGTAATGTAATGTAATGTAGCAAGTATTAATAATTGTAATAAACCAGATAATGGAGCAATCATCTCTCCTCTCAGGTTACAGTTGACCAGCTGGCTGGCATGTCTGAATTTCAGAGTATGGCCCATGAGACCATCACAGTCAACGTCAGCAGTGATGTGAGTTACTTTATTCTTTTTTTGATTCAGAATACATTGCAGACATTAAGACCCTAGTCATTCAGTCACAAGCATTTACTCCTGATTTTGATCCCTCGTTGCCGTATTCTTTCTTCTCAAACAGGGGAGGCTCTCTCTGTCAGACAAGGGGATCAATTTAGAGTCGCGAGACATAATTGCATCGAATGGAATCATCCACGTCATCGATGGCGTCCTTGTCCCTCCATCCATTGTTCCCATCCTGCCGCACAGATGTGATGTCACTGACAGCAAAATTGTTTTGGTAGGAGGAAAAGCTGCGCTCCGTCGATTTCCTTGTTGCCTGTGAGCCTTTCGTTTGTTTGTTGAATTAAAAAGTCCTTCAGTCGAGTGCAACGGATGCTTTTCGTGATTTGTTCTTAGGGAACCTGTGTGAAATGCAATCACCTGCGTGACTCCCACTGCCCACCTGGAACTATGGAACTGGTAAAACTCGACATACCTGTGTTAAAGAGATTCCTGAGAGATGTTACTGCTAGATTTTAGGCTCTAAAGGGCCTCGAGTGTACAGCAATAATTTTCATTGCATGTAGTCATTTACATTGTAATTATACGTACCTCTTTTTTCTTCATCAGGTCAAACTTAAATGATCAGTAGCTATGTGCTGAAACCATGACCTGTATCATTATGGAAAAAATAACCTTTATTCGGTCTAATTGTGACGTGATGTTGCCATGCTTCTGTAGATGAGTCACATGAGGGACTGTGAGTACTCGGCTTCACCTCTCAGCTCTCTCCTCAGCAGTAAAGGCTGTGCCAAATATTGCAACACAACCACAGTGGTGGGTCCTCTCTCTGCTTGTACCTTGCGCCCTTGAGTAAACATAGTAGACGTAGTAGACTATAGTCCCTTACAAGTTCCTTATGTTGTTTGCAGAGACCGGAGTGCTGCAAGGGATTCTATGGACCAGACTGTAAACCCTGCATTGGCGGATTTGATCATCCTTGCTATAACAAAGGGACTGTAAGTCATCTTTGTGGAAACATATGTACTGTATGCGAAGCCCTCATGTGAATATGTACATGTCACAATGGTGCTATGAAGTCAGTGTGAAAGTAAAACCAATTCATACTTTCCATAACGAAGACTTTACCCTTAGTGGACACTTTTTTTTGCATAAAGCTACTCTTTAATGGAAAAGAGTGCTGCCCCAAACCAAGAATCTCATGGCTGGAACTGAGTATATATAAAGCATGCAGAAGGATCAGTAGGCTAAGTAACTGTTGGGCTAACCATTACCATGGGCAAGATGTGTGATCCGAGAGATTTTGAACATGGTATGATTGTTGGTGCCGGAAGTAGGGGTTCAAGTATGCCAGAAACACCCTCACTTCTGGAACTTTCACACGCTATAATGTCTACAGATTACAGAAAGTGGTTCACACACACAAACTGTCCAAAACCGCTTGTCCCAAGCGAGGTCACGGAGAACCGGAGCCTAACTCGGCAACAAGGGGTGCAAAGCTGGAGGGGGAGGCGACACACCCAGAACTGGACGCCAGTCCATGAAAGTGGTTCAGTTAGCACAGAAAATCCATTTGGTGCCATTTTCATGGGCAAAAACTCTTTGTTAATGAGAGAGGTCAGAGGAGAATGGCCAGAACAGCCACAAGTAAAGAATAATAGATCAGAACAATAGTGGGCTGCAGAAAGGCATGTCTGAACACAAAAATCCTCCAACCTTGATGCAAATGGGCTAGAGCAGCAGAAGACCACACTGTCAACTCAGCACAAGGTGAGGCTATAGTGGACACATGACCACTAAAACTGGAAAAGTTGAAGACTGGCAAAACAGTTCTCTGTCTCAAATATTTCAAATTCTGTTGCAACGTGCTGATGGTAGGGTCAGAAGTTGGCATAAATTGCATGAAATCCACAGATTCATCCTGCCTTATGCCAAAGACATAGGCTGGTGGTAGTTTTATAAGGATGTGGGGGATGGTTTTTTTGGTCACACATCAGGCTCCGAAATACTTGTATCAACTGAATTCCGCATTTACCAAAGCATTCTTGTTAACCAAGTGCATCCCTCAATGACTGCAGCCTACATTGCTTCAAATGAGTACGTCCAGCAGGATAATGCCACAAAGCCAGCAGCATCTCAAGTTGCTTCCAGGAACATGAACTCGAGTTAAATTCAATCCAGTGGACCGCACCGTCCCCAGATCTCTACTCAATCCAGCACCTTTGAAAGGAGGTGGAATGAGAGGTTTGCGTGAATTTTTTGCTGAGCAACTGTAGGAATCGAGCAATGACGTTGATTCAGCATGAGGGACAGGATCCATAAGGACTGTTTCCAGCACCTTGCTGAATCCATGCGATTCACAGAAATGTAGGTTGTTCTGGAGGGAAGAGCAGGCTCTACCTGATACTAGGTAGGTTTACCTACTAAAAGTGCCACTAAGTGTATTTTCATAATGGTAAGTGAATAATTTTTAATTCATAACTCCCTCAAGGATGAGTCCTGGGCCAGAAAAGCATCAACGCAACTATCATTTTTCCATGAACATACTTCACACTTGGCATAAGGTTTTTTTAGTCTGAGGCAGGATAAGTTTTTGGAAATGGGAGTAGCTTAAGCTAATTCCTAAAATTGCTTTGTGTGTTTCACACTTAATATTGCAAGTAAACACTCGTTGTGTTTGTTTGCTGTGACTCAGTGTCCTTTCTCTGTAATGCTCTGCCTTGGCCAAATGAAGCTATATTAAAGTGCCCTGGCCACCGCTGTTACTCTCTGTCACCATGGAGATTCTGCCCTCTCCTTCCATAGTGTAACGATGGCATTAAGGGGGACGGGTCCTGCAGTTGTGCCCCAAGATTCACGGGCATTGCCTGCCACATCTGCTCTGACCCCAAAAAGCACGGCGATAACTGCGATGAGGGTGGGTGATATATCGCTCCTTTCCTTTCACCACGCACATCTTACACTCCGAAGCCCCTTCTCAGCACTGCTCCTCATCCGACTGTTCATGAAGAGCTGTGTGTGTCCACAGACTGCCGATGTGTGCACGGCGAGTGTGACAACCGGCCGGGCAGCAATGGAGTGTGCAGACAGGGGTCCTGCCAGCAGGACTACAGTGGAGACCTCTGCAATCTTGTGGTCTCGCAATGCAGTGCTGACTCATTTTTACACTGTGACCACAATGCCAACTGTGTTACCGGGGAGGGTGGGAAACCAAGGCAAGTGATTGTGTTCACTGAGTTATTTGGGGGAATCCCTGTGCTGCCACTCACTAACCCTAATTAAATTTCTTTAAAATTACAGCTGTGTCTGTAAACCAGGGTTCGAAGGGGATGGGCACTTCTGTGTCCTCAGGAACCCCTGCCTTGAACCCAACAGAGGCGGCTGTGATATAAATGTGAGTTTGCATAGATTCACAGAAGCGTTGCGGCCTCCTGCATTAGCTTGTCTCTCAATCTGCACCAGTGATTGAGTTGCATCGTCTCGTGTTTGTGTGGACATCACAGGCCCAGTGTGTGTTTGCCGGCCCAGGCAACACCTCGTGCCTGTGCAATGAAGGTTGGACTGGTGACGGCTTGGTCTGTGCCGAAATCAACAACTGTCTCCTTAGCACCCGGGGAGGCTGTCACGCCAATGCCGACTGCACAGCCACCGCTCCGGGTCAGGTACGGCTTCAGTGCAATTCCTTCCCAGCGATCCCAGCCAGAAATCTACGTAGTAATGGCATTGATTTAACCATTAACTGTGCATTTTTTATACATTTTTCCCAAAGAAACATTTTCATTTATTTAACTCCTAGAGGTATTAAAATCTTTATTTTCTGTTGAAAAAATATTCTAACAACTCCAGAATGAATGCACGTGCAAGAAAGGCTATATGGGAGATGGTATCACCTGTGATTTGATCGACCCTTGCCGCTCTAAAAACGGAGGCTGCCACCCCTTGGTTTGTACACAATTTACATAATTTTACATTATCATTAACCGTTTTACAGTTGTGCCGAAACAATTAAAGATACGTTTTATTCCCAAGTGTAGCCGCAACTGCGCTCTTGGAATTTGAGCAAGTTGTCTAACTACTCTACCAATTTGTTTTCCTCTTGAGGCCAAATGCACCTTCGAAGGGAACGGAACTCGGGTGTGCAATTGTACCGATGGTTTTGCCGGCGACGGCTTTCAGTGCTACGGCGACATACTCACAGTAAGCGAATCGTCTCAAACACATGTCTTGAGGTTATGATGCTCTGTCCTTTATACATTTCTCGCATAATTTAACCATTAATTGGATTTTCCATATTAATGATGTTTGCCTTGTGTTTGCCGTTTAGGAACTTGCTGGAAGGTTTGACTTCATTACTTTCTACAACCTCATCCAGGTATGTTCATGGCGTTTAGTTTATTTTTTTATATTTATATCCATTGACAAAAACAATAATTAATAATTATCCCTAATGGAAGTTGCGAAATGTGTTTCCTGACTCAGAAATCCAATGAGTTCATTCTTGAGGACAACATAACGGCACTGGTTCCCAGTGAATCTGCCTTTAAGAGTTTAAGCAAAAGCAAGAAAGAATTCTGGTTGGATTCTTTCCGGCTTCCGTTCCTGCTCAGGCGAGTTGTCACAGATTGCTCGGGTCATGGGTTTGAGGATGCCAGTGTTTGGCGCTCACTCTGCTGCTTTGTGTTCTTAGGGTGCACTGTTTGAAAGGTGTCTTTTCAAGCAAGGATCTGGAGCAGAGAGTACATGAGAAATTACCAACTCTCCATGAAAAAACCAAGTGGGAAATACGAAATGAAACTGGGGTAAGTCTCAGTTATCTTTAGCTATAGGGCAAACGTTGACTAATTTAGACAATTACACACACCTTTTAGATGGCACCCTTATGCAGAAAGGTTTAAATAGTGCAGGATGAAAATTAATGCATGAAAACTAAATAGCATGGAAATGTTGAACTCCAGTATAAAAAAAAATATCCATTTCAATAAACACATTTACAACCTGTGTTGAGGGAACTATGATGAATACATTAAATTGTTTTTGAAAGCATTGGTTACACTTTGTGATGAAAATTGTATCTGTTCAGGAGGTTATGGTGCAGAATGCAACTATCATCATCCCGGACATAAGGGCCTCAAATGGATACATCCACGTGATCAACATGGTAACTTACCTTTGTAGCTATACTCAAGGTCCTGTGTTCTCCATGAGTTGAGTACTGAGGCTCACTGTATACTGTTCCAGATGTTGCAGCCTCCCCTCTCGGACATTCCTCCCCCTCCACCCAACCTAATGGAGTTTCTTAATGGCAACCCTGCCTTCAGCCTCTTTTCTCGGGCTGTTGTGGTATGTTGCACTGGGCCCTTTTCGCGGGGGAGGGGATGCCTTTGATGCCAAGTTTGCAAATATTTAAATTCGAATAATTAATTTGATTACTTGAAGATTTATTAAATCTTTGCTCTGCAAACACTTTCATCCCGAGCTTGCAGTTGTATGCTTCACTTATTTAAAATGATGATTTATTGTAAATATATATTCAGTTAATGTAAGTTAATCTGACTCTACACTTGCCACTATATAACAATCTCTGCTTCAAGAAAATGTAATTTAAAAAGCTTCTGCCAGTCTCTGAGAGTGACGTTTCCCCCTTTTCCGTAGTTTTACAATCTGACAGACCAAATCGAGGCGAAAAAATACACTATTCTCATACCAACAAATGAGGCTATCAAAGAGCACTTGGACAAGACAAATTCTACAGAACTGGTACGTTACTGTGATCAACACTGCCAATAAACGTTGCTGTTTATTTACCATTTATGTTTACTAAGGTTTCAATTGCATCAGCTCATGTTCTGCCTCGGAACAGGACGAAGACACAGTCAAATACCATGTCATCGTTGATGCCCAGCTTTTCCCGAAGGATTTGAGGACTGGCCTGCTTAAAACCACTCTGCTTGGCTCATCCTACCAGATCATGTTCCATACAGGCACTCAGAATGAGGTACAGTTCAAAGGGATCCAAGGGGCTCCAATACTGACATGTATCCAAGGTCATCCTTGAAACTCTGCAAGACTTGCTCATGCACCACATGCTTGACCATCATTTAGCTCTCTTCATCTGAGTAGAGTATTGTCATCCTTATGTCCCAACAAAGTGTGATCAATAAAAGGATGGCCTTTGGGAGACTTTTCTTAATGCACTGAGTTTATCCCGCAGAGTTTTGCCAATGATGTCCTCCTCAACGGAAACTTCAGCGAGACCAAGAATGGAATCGTCACAGGCGTTAGCAAAATTTTAGAAATTCACAAAAACTTCTGTAATAAGGAGATTGCCTTAAAAGTAAGGGTAAGTAATTCACTTTGATTCGTACAGGAAACTGGAGGCAGGAAACAGTTGTCTTCTGCCTTGTGACAGAACATACTAGAATTTGACAGGGATAATAAAACATTGACTAATGTTATTTGTCTCTCAGGGCAGGTGTGGTGCCTGTGATGAAGTTCCCAAGTGCTCCTATTTAAGTGCCAAACCTGTGAGACATTTTCTTCTTTGTGTGCCATGTATCATTGTGTTTTATGACTGCTTATGTTTTTGTTTTTCATCATTGTGCTGGTGTGTTGCTGCATTAAAATGCACTGTATCGTGTAGAACACCCTTCCCCTAGTGTCTGACTCTATTTCATTGCTGAAAATCCATCTGTAAAACAACACTCCAGATACTGAAAATGCTACAAATTACTTTCATGGCAACCATAACAACACAAATTCTCTTAAAAATTACTCACCAAAAATAATGTGGATGTGTACACAAGAATATGATGCAAAGTTTAATACAGAAATGAAGTGAGGCTGTTGGATCTGACAGTGGGGTGGCAACTAGTCTAAAGGTTAGAGATGTTGTCTTCCACCTGAAAGACCCAGCTTTGAATCACACCTTCTGTTGTAGTATCCTTGAGCATGATACTTTCCCAGAATTATTTCAGAAAAAAATTATACAGCTGCATAAATGGATAAATAATTGTAATGACAGTGTAAGTCACTTCTGTGTCCATATAAATGTAGACCAGCATGTACACACATTCAGTCTGGTTGTTTGCAGCTCATTTAGTTTGAATTTTTGGAAATGAGTCACCCCTGAGATGATGTTTTTACAGACCCACAAGTCCAGAGTTCTCTTATTGAGTGGTACATATTCTTGAAGTCCAGATAATTAAAAAAGTATAGATAGTGGTCATGCAATGGGGGTGTGTGTGTATAACTTCAGTTTAACTGTGCAATACGATAATTTGTTTAATTTCCTGTATAATGTTGCCTTATTCAGAGGTTGTGACAGGTGTGCATTTTCTTCAGCTGGAGCAGAACTTTCCTCCAAACATGAAGTCCAACTGCAAATACAGAAAACGAGTAGGAACTAAAAGAATATTGGTGCCAGGTTGCGTTATGGACTGCCTAAGAAAAATCTTGGTAAGTTTTAACTGTTTTCTGTCAGTAATAATCCATAATGTCATTCCCAGTGTTACGTTCGAATGTTCCTTCAAAGCCAGTCGTAATCACTTGTTCACCTGGATTCTGTCATGTTTCAACTGGGAATTGGGCAATGCCAATGGCACCAGCTATGGTAGTGCGGTATATAATACTGGCATCATCAATAGAGGTATATCATCAAATAGATGATCAGTTCTTTGGTATTGACCACGAATGGTTCCAGCAACCAAGTCATTCAGTGTATTCCTCGTTCAGCAAATTACTCTGTACAGTATTGCATTCATTAACTGACTACAGATATTAATACTGTATATTCTAGCATCAGTTGTAAAGCATATACTTATTATACAGTGAGAAGTGACAGTATCCTGTAATTGTGATGCATTGTATGACCCTTGAATCAGTGGAAACACATCAAACAATGATATAGAGACAGTCAATAAGTTCTTCAGCGTCTCCCTTTTGTCCTCAGGACCATACCTGCTGTCTTGGATACTTTGGTCATACGTGCTTGAAATGCCCAGGAAAGCCGGGCAGCTGGTGCTCCAACAATGGCAAATGCCTGGATGGTTACAATGGCAGTGGCGAGTGCCAATGTGACGAGGGATACAATGGCACAGCCTGCGAGACCTGCAAGCCGGGAAGATTCGGCCATGACTGCAAGTCAGGTGACGTATAAGGATCAAGACGGTGTCAAAGTGGAAGTAACATTTAACCAAATAGACCAAGGCTGTAGGTTCCCTTAACTGCTATGTGCTATGCAGTAGCTATGGCAATAATATCTTCTATTCAAGCAACCCTATGAGTCAAACACAGGTGCATTTGGGAACCCTTGACAGCTTTGAAGTAGGGAGCAGATTTTAGAGAGCTACATAAAACATGCAGTCTCTCAGGCTCGACTTCCGAGTCATAGTCCAATCCATTGCAAGGCATTCTTTTCAGAGAAGCAGTTCACTTGCTCGATATTATCATGGTCCAATAGGGAGCCAACAGACAGGACTCAAGTGCAGTGGTGTCTTTTACTGAGTGACAGACGAGAGAGTGGTCGGGAACAGGCGAGGGTCAGTCGATCTGCCTTTGTCGTCTGAGGGAGCATTCTGGAACCGGGGTCGAGAGGACAGGAGCAAGAGGTCGAGGAATCAGGGGAGTCATAACCAAGGGCGGGGGAGGTGTGAGCAAGGAAGAACACAAGGGATCGCACAGAGTTGTGGTTGCTCAGATGATCTTCCGTAGTCTGGGGTTGTCTGGGCAGCCTCTTTATACCCGGTCTTCGTGATATGGTGCAGGTGTGGTGGTTGGGCACGCGGTTGGGGGCGTGACAAATACAGTGTGGGTTTCTGAGTGTATACAGTATACAGTATACACTATATATACAGTATACAGTATAACTGTAATTAGCAGCAGAAAAAAATATGCTTCTAAATCAGCACAACAGATACAGTCCACTATAAATGGCATCTGAGACCAGCTAGGAAGCAGGAATGCGGTGCTCCAGTTCAGGCAGAGGAAGTCATAGCACCAGGGCAATGAATTATGGGGCTTCTGTCCATATATCTCCATGGAAGCATAGGGGGAAACAAACTGATCCCGATGTTCATTCCAAAAGTGTAATCCAGCACTGTGCAGAGATTCTAATAGAACTGTGTTGTGCAGCATGCAACTGCAACCATGGGAGATGTCTGGATGGCATTGATGGTGATGGGAGCTGTCTGTGCTACAAGGGCTGGAGAGGACCCACATGCTCTGTGGGTAAGGGTGGTTATTTCTCATATTTCTCCACAAATTCTAGCTTGCCTTTCTGGCACTGGCTCTGTTTTAGAAAGTATTCTCTGATACTGTCCCTAAGCTCATCACAACGAGTTTTGTCTTTTGTAGAAATCAAGGATGACTTGTGTGGAGGAAGCTGCCATGAATTTGCAAAGTAAGTGGCTGGATGTAGTAACACCAAATCACAGTGCCACTTCTGCTAAGGTGCAGCTATTACATGGGGTATTGCTTTACTACCAGTCCCTTGTCTTACCCTAATGTGAAGAGATCCTTGTCTTGGCTGTACACACAACATGGTTTGCTTCGCAAAGAAATATATTGTGGCTGACCACCTTATAACATTCTGACACCAGTGATTTTATCCTTCAGCTGCATTGCGGGTGCACCAGGAGCAGCTGCTACCTGCTCCTGTATCGCTGGTTACCAAGGCAACGGAATCACTTGCAAAGGTGATGCTTATTCTTTTAACACGACATGTGTCAGAGCTTTAGCTTTACACAAGTAAAAACAGTGGTCATTTCTGCGAGACTGACGCGCCGTTACATGGTGAATGTATGAGAACGACGTATACAAAGTGGTAATTGCTTCTACGGCAATTAAATGTATGGACTCCATATTTGTTGTGGTTTAGACATAAAAATCTGCTATCGTGTGGTCACACAACCTGATGGATTTAACTGAAAGAAGGGAATAGAAGTAAAGTTACCCTCCGTGGAAATCAAACTGCAAACTTGTTGTCTGCATAGAGGTCAACCCATGTGATAGCAACAATGGTGGCTGTTCCAAGATGGCAAACTGCACAAAAACATCCCCAGGGGAAAGGATCTGCACCTGCAAGGAGGGCTACACAGGTGACGGCCTTGTGTGCCAAGGCAAGTGTCATATCATCATTATTTTATTATTGTTGAATGAATGTTAAAGTCAGTGGAACTGTGCCGTATATACAGTAGCTCAAGTACTATTTCACAGGACCCTGGAAGACTATGCTTTCGAGAAAGAGAGCATTAACAGAATACAGAATATCTCTAATCTTATTCTTGATTGCTGTGATGATCCTTTACCCCTGTGTGCGTTTTCTTGGTTCTAGAAAAAAATCCTTGCTTAAAATACAATGGAGGGTGCCATCCAAAAGCTTTATGTCTGAAAGTTGGTCCCACCCAAGTAAGGCATCACACAATTTTTGGGCTTTCCAACTTTGGTCAGCATCCAAATGCTTTTGTAGATATGTAATGCCTAAGTGGTCATAGAATGGCTCTTGGTTTTAGGTGACATGTGCCTGTGAGTCTGGCTACAGTGGAACTGGGCGGTACTGTTTCCCGGTGAACCCCTGCAGGACAGTAAGGCCCAAATGTTATTTACATGATTTTTCAACATTGTGTTCCACCATTCCCAGCAGCACACCTTGCGCAATCTTCTGCTTTTAGGCCAATGGGGGTTGCAGCTGGAATGCTTGGTGCGAATTCACTGGCCCCGGCAACAGGACCTGCAAGTGTAGGAAAAACTACATTGGAGATGGATTTATCTGCAAAGGCAATGTCAACTATGTGAGTTTGTCTTCCACTGCAAGAGTATATCCTATTGCTACCGAAGCATAGTACGAAGAATCAGTCCTTTTTAATTTGCTTTAAATACTTGTTACAGGAAATCCTTCATCACGCGGATGCAGTCTGGTTTAATCGGAAACTGAGGGTACGTGGAACCTGAGGAGCTAAATTCTATGCTACAGATAAATCTAAAGGATGTTTTCCCAAAATTAAATTCGAGGTTGCTTTTAAATATTGTTTTGTTTTACAGGGTTCTAAAATTAATGAATTTTCAGGGAAAGGACCTCTCACTGCTTTTATCCCCCACGTGGATTACATCAGAAATTTTACGGTAGACCTCGTCTTTTTTCTGACTGGTTTATTTTCCCCGAAAAGATCTATCTTATCGAAACACTTTTGAATTAAATCCTGGGACTGAAAGTTCTATTTTGCCCTGGAGTGACTTTAGCATCAGTCACTTGAGGACACAATTTTTGGAAATGTAAACTGACTGTTGAAGTTCTCTGCCGGATCTGTTGTTTTTATAATGTGACCATGGAGTGTAAACCCAAAATAACCTGGATTTTACCGAATTTTGAAGAGTAAGACAAAGTTAAATTTTTCATCATCAGATTCATAAAATCCCTCGATTAGGAATGATTGCCTGCACTGAAGTGTTTGTGGCTATGTACCACTCTCTACTAATGAGCACTGTGCTCTTCTGTGCCCCAAGGTTGAGTCCTGGGACAATGCCAGTCGCATCAATGACTTGCTAAGGTACCATGTGGTGGCCTGTGAGCAACTGATGCTGTCTGACCTCAAGTCTTCAGACAAGATTATCACCCTATCTGGATATCCACTGACATTCACTGTCCGAGAGGTACCTTCAAGGCTGACACTTGCCACACACAACACCTGGCACTTTTTTAATGATCACATGTAATAGGAGGACATAATTTTTCTTGCCCGGTTAGGGTGTTGTTTACGTCAACAACGAAGCGAAAATCATCACCAGCGACTACACCACCTCCAACGGAGTCATGCATTTTATTGACAAGGTTCTTGTTCCTTATGACCTGAAGAGCAAAAGTGACTTACCACCAGTTTCGGTAGGCCTTCTTCGTGTGTTCTCAGCATGTTGTGAAGGTTACAGTGCCATAAAAAAGCATTTGCCTCCTTCCTGATATCTCTACTATTGTAAATTTTTAACACTGAATACATGCAAGTGGGGGGGGCTCGGTGGCGCAGCAGGTTGGACCAGGTTCTGCTCTTTGGTGGGTCTGGGCTTCAAGTCCTGCTTGGGGTGCCTTATGATGGACTGGCATCCCATCCTGGGTGTGTCCCCTTATGCCCTGAGCTGCTGGGTTAGGCTCCGGCTCCCTGCAACCCCATATGGGACAAGCGGTTCAGGAAGTGTGTGTGTGTGTGTGTGTGTGTGTGTGTGTGTGTGTGTGTGTGTGTGTGTGTATGCTTGCAAGTGTTCAGTGAAAATTTAACACCAGATAAAGGGCACCTGGGTGAACAAATAATACATCTTTTTCAACTTATTTCATTTATTCAATAAACAAAGTGACCTAACACCAACTGGCGCTGTGTGAACAAGTAAATCACATCCATTCACATAGTTACATAACCCAGCTGAACGGACAATTAGTCAGCTCAACACTGCTAGGGTTCATCACAGCCAGCGCTGCTCAATATAAACCTTACTTAGTTTAACTCTTACCATCTGATTCAAGTTGTCTGCGTAAACATTCAACTTGCAAATCATGCCAAAATCAAAGGAAATTCCTCAAGAGATTTTATATTTACATTTACTTTTATTCACTTAGCAGACACCTTTGTCCAAAGTGACGTACATCTCAGCAAAGGTACAATTCATGCATTACATTGAGAGAAGGAGACAAAGCTGCAGACATGAAAGTCTCAGGCAAACCCAGTTTGTTCTCTACCACTTGCTGCACCGAGGTTCATCGTTCGAGTAGGTGCATAAGACACAGGATAGGCAAATCCCGATACCCTCCCACCAATTTTTTTTTTTTTTTAAATATTAGAAGATACACAAATGAGCAAGTACAATGCCAGAGTAATGGCTGAATAAAGGTTGTATCTGGGGATGCTTATGGAGTTACGATGCATGAACACTTACACCATAAATGAGCTGGAGAGATCTTGGGCGAAGTGGATCTGGAAAATGTGGGTTTTCAGACCCTTCTTGAAAATAGACAGAGTTTCTGCAGTTCTAAGTGACAGGGGGAAGGTCATTCCACCACAACGGACCCAGAACTGAGAGCCTCCGAGCTTTGCCTTTCGTGCGTGGGACCGCCAAGCGAGCAGAAGTAGATGAGCGAAGGGGCCTAGCTGGGGTGTAGCGGTTGATTAAGTCCTGTAAATAGCCGGGAGCACTTCTATTGATGCATTTGTACACAGTAACCGGGGTTTTGAATTTGATTCGGGCAGCTATAGGAAGCCAGTACAGAGAAACGAGAGATCAGGAAAAAGTTGTTTCCATAAATCTGGAACTGGTTATCAAACCATTTCTAAAGCACTTGGACTCTTGCTCTTGGACAGCAAACCACAGTCAGAGCTATGATCTCCGAATGGAGAACATTTTGAGTAGTACTAAATCGTCCAGTTTGTGACCACCCTGCCGAAAGTTAAGGACACGCTGTAAAATCAACCAGGAAGTCACAAGGGATATTGAAAAGCATCCAATGAACTACAGGCTTCTCTTGCCTCAACTAATAACTTCACAATCAGAATGACACAGGCAAAAAATGGCCTTCATGGAAGAGCAGTAAGGCAGAAACGGCTGCTAGCGGAAAAGAACGTAAATATTTGTCCCTCATTAGCCAAGAAGCACCTAAATGATTTTCAGACCTTTTGGAAGAACATTCCATGGTCAGATGAGCTAAAAGTGGAACTTCTGGCTCCCATGATGTCTGGGGTAAAGCAAACAGTCATTCCACAGTAAGAATGTCATACCGAGAGTAAAACATGGCAGTGGTAATGTGATGTTGTGAGGTTGCTTTGCTCCCTTAAGACCTTGCCATAGTTGAAGGAGCTTTGAATGAATACCGTTCTGTATCCCAAAATTCTTACATTTATTCATTTAACTGATGCTTTCCTCCAAAGCAGCTTACAATGTTAAGCTACTTACAATTATTTACCCATTTATACAGCTGGGTAATTTTACTGGAGCAATTGTGGGTAAGTATCTTGCTCAAAGGTCCTACAGCTAGAGGTGGGATTTAAACCTGGGGTCTTCGAGTCCAAAGGCAGCAGCTCCAACGACTACACATTTGTAAATTCCAGTTGTTTCTTTTTCAACTGCAAATTCAAATCAACAGCAGTAGAATCAATTGGAAGCTAAGAACAGTGTTAAGGGAAATGTGTGGTCATCTGTTCATGAGCTGAAGCTGTGGTGTAGCTGGGTCATGCAGTAAGACAATGATCCGAAAGACAAACCCATGTCCACAGCATAATGGCTGAAAAGAAACAAAATTAAAGTTTTGGAGTTAGTTAGTTGAAGTTCTGCTCAAAGACTCTAGTTAGCTGGCAGTGTACTGGTTAGCGCTGCTGCCTTTAGACCCAAAGGTTGCAGGTTCAATCTCTACCTCTTGCTGTAGTATTCTTGAGCAAGGTACTTACCCAAAACTGCACCCATAGTATTACCTAGTTGTGTAAATAGATCCAGAGTGTAAGTTGCTTTGGAGAAAAGTGTCAGCTAAATGAATAAGCAAAAATGCAAATCCAGCCCTAAATGCAATAAAGATGCTATGGCAGAAATTGAAACCCGCACTTTGTGCTCCAAAACCAATCATTGTTTCTGAATGAAAGCGTTTCTTGAAGGAAGAGTGAGATAAAATTCCTCCATGGCACCATCAACAAGTGATATTGAATTATAGGTGGAACTTTTTTTGCAGTCCTTGCAGCTAAGGCGGCCCAGCCAGTTAAGTGTACAAAGGCAATTAATTACTTTTTCCACATGGTAACAGTTGGATAACTCACACACACACATTTGCTGAAACTGCTTGTCCCAAGTGGGGTTACGGCGAACCGGAGCCTAACCCGGCAACATAGGGCGTAAGGCTAGAGGGGGAGGGGACACACCCAGTACGGGACGCCAGTCCGTCACAAGGCACCCGAAGCAGGACTCGAACCCCAGACCCACCAGAGAACAGGACCTGGCCAAACTAAATAAATGACATAAAATGTTATTTGACCACCCATAACATAACATACACAACATTAGATTTTGGTTGAAAACCTGTACACATTCAGTATCAAGAATTTGCAAGAATAGAGAAAATCAGGAAGGCAACAAATACTTCTTCATGGCACCTTATTACATGAGTTCACACAAAACAGTATGGTGCAAAGGCTCAATTGCAAAACATTGCAAAAAAACATATTGCCATGGTAACCAAAGTGTAGATTTCAAAACATAAGAAATAAGTCAGACAGTGACAGTACCTTTACGGTGTGCCTCATAGGACTGAAAATGGCAAATGACAAGAATTCAGAGACAAAAACTAGTAGCAATACATTCTATAGATGAAGGTAACTGTAGAAACTGCCACACTATAAATGTAAAATTTCATCCAGCTCAATTATAGAAGACTGGATGGACAAGCAAATTAAAAGATGGATGATGTGGCAGTTGGTCTGCTCTTTAAATAATTAGTGAATTAAAAATTTTAAGAATTAAAAAACTATATGCAGCGACTCATACTGGTTTATAGTGTGGTATGTTACACATTTACTGTACTCTAGAATCACATCTGCATCCAAATCTGTCCTTCTATTGATGCAATGCAGTTTTTTTGTGTTTTTCTCATATACATTGCTTGAGAGAAAAGAATCAGCTAAATGAATAAATAAATCTAACTGTAATTAAATGTATAATCTGAGGGGACTTCAGAAGTGGAGTCTCTAAAATAATGGAATTCACTACACAGAAAGCCTCTTTCTTTCTTCTCTCCAACTGCAGCTGAACGTGACAGCTGCAGCAGAGGCGTATGGGTACCATGTGTTCAGCAAGCTTCTGCAGGTAGAATCACCGCGGTACCAAGCTGGTCTGCTTTTCACAGTAAAAATCAGGTCATTTCCAGCCAGTACACTGGTCCCATTACATTTGGTCAATGGGTAAATGTGTAGTTGAGTTTTCATTGGAAAAGCCCTTATTGTTATATTTCAATTTTAGTAGCATGGAATTGATCAAAATAGTTGGATTTAAATCATCCAGTGTATCTCAAAAGATAGCTGAAGAAGTTTCCTTCATTATCCTTTCCATTTCCTCGATGGATCCTTTGTATTTTAGGTTTCCAGCAGCAATATGAACTATGAAACTGTTGATTTGGTTTCCCAGTGTCAATAAGTGAATGTTTTATTGCTAAATTAACTTCTTTTGCACAATTTCGTACATGACCTGTTCAAATTTGATCTTGCAGTTTTGCAAGCAACAGGTCTTCATTAGGTTTAACTTCATGGCTTTCGGAAGAGGTAAAGCGACATCTGTATTAAAACAGGATGCTGACTTGATGAGCATGATCCAGAATCCAGTGCATCACCCATTCACCATGCTTTGGCCCAAGGATGAGGTCTTCAACTCTTTTCCCGAGGAGAGGAAAAAGTGGCTGTATAGTGCAGATCATAAGGATAAACTTGCTGCTTACATGAAAGCGCACATCGTCCGCGACACTAAAGTGAGTCAGACTTTCTGTTTCAAAGACAATCCTTCAGAGGATCATTGGGGCAAAGGTCTCGTTAAATATTTTAGTGACTCTACAGTGATACAGCCTCGAGTGAAAAATGCAAATAACACTTGTGAATTGTTCAATTGTTGGCAACATATTTTTATTCGTTGATGCTCTGTGCACTAGATTTTTATTAATTTGTGCTTGTTTGGAGCTCAGATGTTTTCTTTTCTTTTGAGATCACCGCTTCTTTCTTTTTGCCATTTTGATCTTCAGTATGACATTGCAGATTTGTTGTGCTGCTCACTGGAAAAACACATTTCTTTCCCTTTATTGTACTCCGGAAAATTAATGGTAATCTGTGTCAGTTTGACTGTTGGCATGACGTTTTTTTTTTTTTTTTTTAAATGTCCAGCTTACTGCAGCAAATTTGCCCAGTGATGAGTCTGTGAGGACTATGTATGGCTCTACCATCTCTTTTAGCTGTGACAAAAAAGTCGTGGTATGTATTCATGAATTTCAAAGGTAAAAAATTACATATCTGATTGATCAAGATCCTCATTCTCTTGTTATTACTATCCCGGTGATTCTCTACTTCTAGGGAGACATTCTGGTCGATGCCGGAAATGCTAAGATAGTGGAACGTCACCTAGAGTTTAATGTAGGAATCGCTCATGGTATTGACCAAGTTCTTGAGCCTCCTGATCTGGGAGCACGATGTGATACTTTCACAGAAATTAAACTTACGGTAAGAGTCTGACACTTACTATTTTATTTTATAATGGAACCGGAAATAAACAGAAATGTCTGCTTTGTGTTTATTAAGATGTGTTTAATTTGATTGCTCTCAGGGTAGGTGTGGAAGCTGTGCATTTACACCGTCCTGTCCATATGGATTTTCATACCTCGTGAGTTCCCTCTTCCTGCTGCTACTGCCGCTAAAAAATGTGTGCCATTCTCAAGTGTAGCCATGAATGCTCAGGTTGGGATTCCTGTATTTCCAGGGTAATACAAAGCCCTGTAGGTATAACCGCTACCCCAGTGTTCCCTACTACCGACGACGTTTCTACGACCTCTACAATTATAACTTTCCCAATATGTATGGCTGTGAGAAGGAGTGTGGAAAGTCAGACTGGGTGCCCCAGTGCTGCAAAAATCACTATGGACAAAACTGCCAAGGTAGGGGATGGCGGACATTTATTCACTGCAGAGGGGTCAGATTGACAGGCCATGTACATGCATGGGTTTTTTTTTTTTTTGCTCCAACCTCTTCCCTTGATGAAAGGGTTAATACTGACCATGTGAAATGCTGCTGCTCTCAACTTAATTTAGTGCAACTTCATAGCTGCACGGTATTTATAGCAAGAACAGAGAAATACAGATAGTAAAAATAATGAGATAGTTATAACACAAATGAAGCCATAGAGACGTGTTGGTGTGAAAGCCAGCAAACACAAGGGTCAACAGGAATTCAGACTTTCGTCACATTCACTGGAGTGTGTCATTGGAATGGACATGTTTCCAGAACACTGTGGTATCACTATTCAGCCGAAAGGGGGTCTATTTCTCTTAATGTAATTAAGTGGTTTTGGAAAGCACTTTGAATAAACGGAATATCATAGTCAAATAACAACCACATTGACAACAGCATGCAGATTGCGTTTTAGGAGTGGAATGCTGGGAACAGAGTACCCTGGGCTCAGGGAAAGACAAGCTTTGCTTCTGTGTTGCATTTCAGTGTGCCCAGGGGGTTTGGAGGCTCCCTGCAGCAACCAAGGAACATGTGACGATGGAAAGCGTGGTACAGGGAACTGCATGTGCCACGGTGGATTCACGGGTACTGCATGCGAGCTGTGTGCAACCAACCACTACGGCCCAAACTGTACAGGTATGCGGTTCTGAGAAGGCTGGCTTCCTGCCCAATTCATGGTGTCTGGCTGCTTAGAGGGCTTCGAACACGGTGACCATCTTCTCCGCGGTGTTTTGTTTCAGATATCCCGAACCTTCATGCCGAGGTCCTACACATTTTTCCCTTGAGCTTCTGTTTAGCTGAGCTACCTCTTAGCCACTAATAGCTTGTTACCTCCAGAATTACGTGTTTGGTGTTTCCATTTACGAGGGGGGTACGGTGGCGCAGTGGGTTGGGCCACAGTCCTGCTCTCCGGTGGGTCTGCGGTTCAAGTCCCGCTTGGGGTGCCTTGCAACGGACTGGCGTCCCGTCCTGGGTGTGTCCCCTCCCCCTCTGGCCCTACGCCCTGTGTTGCCGGGTAGGCTCCGTGACCCCGTATGGGACATGCGGTTCTGAAAATGTGTGTGTGTTTCCATTTACATTTATTCATTCAGCTGACGCCTTTCTCCAAAGCGACGTACTATGTTAGTCTACCTACAATTATTTACCCATTTATACAGCTGGATAATGTTAATGGAGCAATTTAAAGTAAGTACCTTGCTCAAGGGTACTACAGCCAGATCTGCAACCTTTGGGTCCAAAGGCAGTAACTCTAACCACTACACTACCAGCATCATATTTCCATATACAATGTTTTTTTAAAGAACTCTACTCTCCTCATAGTCCTTTGCTTCAGCCTGAAATACTACCTAGAAGCCTCTGTTTAATGTGGTTTTTGACCTCTATATTATGTCTGTTTAGGTTGTGTCTTCTTCACGTTTCGAGCAGTTTAAACCATTGTGGGATTCTATATGTTTGTGACATTTCTACTACATGGAGACAGCATCACCACTTCCTAGCCAAACGCTCAAGTCCATCAGCCCTACACCGCTTCCAATATTCTCGCCATATAAATTGCTAATATGGGACTATGTACAATCTTACGACTGCCATTAGAAAGTGTGCTGTCTTTTCGTGACTGCAGCATGTGCGTGCACAGCCCATGGAAAGTGTGACGGCGGACTGGAGGGAGATGGGAGCTGCTTCTGTCAGGAAGGCTGGACCGGGGACCAGTGCCAGCTCAAATTGGGTAAGCCAACTGTTCCTCTACAGCACAGCACTGCACATTTCATGAAAGAGAAGATAATATGGAAGTTTTTGCGGTTAATGCTGCTCTCCTCTCGACAGCTGAAAAACCCATCTGCAGTCCAGAATGTCATCCCAATGCAGTGTGCCAGCCTGGGAATACTTGTCAGTGTGAATTATTGTATGAAGGGGATGGCAGAAACTGCACCGGTATGTTATGCTTGTTTTTGGCCATCAGACATAGATTCCAGAGGCCTTCAGCTTGTTTCGGTTTTCTCCTTTTTCTCGGTGACAGCACCGGATTTATGCAGTGAATACAATGGGGGCTGCCACACCCATGCAAACTGCACCCAGGTGGGTGTCAACATCACTTGCACGTGCCTGCCGGGATACACAGGTGACGGGGTCTCGTGTTCTGCAATCAATCGATGTGTCCAGGAGCCAAACGGCGGCTGTAGTGATTTTGCTAAATGCACTTTTACTGGTCCGGTAAGTCGGTCTTTCATTTTTACTGTATGTTTTGTAAAGGTATCCAAGGAGACAGGAAAAACACTCTTTCTTTGCTTTTGTCAGAATGAAAGACAGTGTGAGTGCCTCCCAGGGTATGTGGGAAATGGAATACAGTGCCTAGAGAAGGTGGTCCCCCCTGTAGACCGCTGTCTGGAAGACAATGGGGGGTGTGATCCGAAGGCAATCTGCAAGGACTTGCACTTTCACGGTAAGGGAATCTAATCCCCGGCCCACGTGGTTAATATGAATTATAAGCTTCTCAGTGAGAAAGGAGAAAAGTTTTTGAAGTTGTCGCAGAAACAGTCTCTCCCGCAGGTGTGTTGACTGTGAGTAGCAGGTAAGATGACGTTTTCTAGGCATCAGATCATCTTCAGTATTACCTATCGCTGTACCTTGTCTATGGCACAGAGAACACTGCTGGAGTGTACCACCTGAGGTCACCTGCTGGGAAGTACAAGCTAAACTATACAGATGCCATAGCTTCCTGTGAAGCAGAGCAGGCAAAACTGGCCAATTTATCCCAGCTGTCTGACGCCCAACAGGTATCTTCAAGCATATTTTAAAAAAGCACTTCTGATATCTCTAATTATCTTTTTTTAATGAGCCAAAGTCATTACTGCTAATCATATCTCTATATATAAGAGGCTTAGGAAACTTGGCCTGATAGAATCCTCAACTATTTTGGGTGAGCTTCACTGAGCCTTGTGCGTGCACACAGTACCTGCTGTTCAAGTGAAGGATCTGATTGTTACTTCCAGCTTGGCATGCATCTGTGTGTGGCCGGATGGCTAGATGGGGGCAAAGTTGGCTACCCCATCATATACCCTTCGGCAAAATGTGGCGATAACCACGTGGGCATTGTATTGTACAGGAGCCCCGTGCGCACCAACAGCACATATGACGCATACTGCTACCGTGTGAAAGGTACAGTGGATTGTGGGCGGGAGGCAGATTTCTGATGCATATAGTTGATAGCATCAGCTCTACAATGACAGTAAAAGCTCAATTTACCATGCTGTCTTTTTTAGATGTGTCCTGTGAGTGCGGCCCAGGATACGTGGGTGATGGGTACTTCTGCAACGGGGACTTAGCAAGCATTGTGGCCACAAATGCTAATTTCTCTACGTTCTACTCGGTGAGTTTGCTCCTGTTACGTTCCGGATGCATAAATGTTGATTTGTATTATATTTGTAGTTATATTCCTGGTTTAAAGCATTGTCAGTTTTTGGGAAATGAGTTGCTGCGCATGCTTGATCACATTCCCATTTCCGTAGATCCTGTTGAACTATTCCAGTTCTGCAAAGGGAAAAGACCTCATGGCCATTCTCTCAACACCTTCAACATCTGTAACGCTGTTTGTGCCGCAGAATTCGGGATTTTATCCAAATGAGGTGACGGATGTTGGGCGTCAAGGTTATCCGACATCAACATATTTTGCAATAAATGTGGTTGGCAAAGTCCTTGGAATGACAGTGTCAACTTTTTTTAGACATGGTCAGGGAGGGACATGGAGTATCACATTTCCACCAACAACAACATTCACTTCTACAACAGTCTGGAACACAACAGTATCATCCCTTCCCGACTTGGTTACAACCTGTCCGTAATGGTGTCTTCTTCACCCTCTGTAAGTGTTCCTACTTTGCCTTTGCTTTCAGGACTTTGTTTCACTGTGCTTGTATGTACGCACTGTCTACTTGGACAATGGAGCAGATATGTATGAATCGCTAACTTTGTACAGGTATCTAACCCGTCTAAACTGGTGAACAAGCGGTTGATTGTGGACTGGGACATCCCAGCCATCAATGGAATCATCCACGTCATTGAGGGGCCTTTGAAAGCCCCGCCCCCTCCAGTGAGTACTGAAAGTTTTTAGTTGCCTCCACATCTTTTCCTCATATGCTACTGGATTCAGTTATGTGCCATCTTCCATAAGTGCTGAGCAGCATTTATAAAGTAAGATATTGACAGCAAGAGACTCTTATCTTCTCCAGAAAGATTCTACCTTTATTGCTCTTGTGCAAATTTTCCTATGAGCACTTCAAGGAACTCCTTTGTCAGCATTAAGAGATGCATACCTGCTCCAGTTCTTGTAGTAGATTGGCTCCATGGGGAGCTTCTTAAATGAGCACACATCCTTTGAGAGCACAGGGTGAAATGTGCACATCTGATACAGGAAGAACAAAACAGAAAAATTAAAAAGTATCGAAAGAACAAATGTTTCGAAACTGCTGTACAGGTGGTCCCTGATTTACGATGGGGTTACGTCCGACGAAACCCATCATAAGTCGGAAGTATCGTAAGTCAAAAATGCATTTAATAAACTTATACACACCTCTGAGTGACAGACTGAGAGATGCAGATTGCTGCCGCTGCCCAGCATCATGACAGTGTCCCTCCTCATATTGCTTGCCCAGGAAAAAATCAAAATCAAAATTTAAAACACAGTTTCTTCTGAATGTCTATTGTTAGCTCACCATCGTAAAGTCAAAAAAATCATAACTCGAACTATCATGACTCAAGGACCACCTGTATATTTTGACTGATGAAAATATTTATGAGTGTAAGAGTCTGACCTGCGACATTTCAGTTATAGGACTCGTTGCTCAAAGACGGCTTATTCCTCTGCTACAGGTGCGGCCCCATGTTAGACCAGACTCCCGGCCAGCAAATGCCCACTCCCATATGACTGCACTCACCTCTGTACTCGTCTTAGTTCTGGTTGCTGCCTTGGTCGCCGGCCTGGTGTTCTACATTGTCAAACACAAGAATGACCCTTTCCGCTTTCATTACTTCAGGGTAAAAAAAAAAAAAAAATGCTCCCAGTTCTCCACTGTTTTGACATGTTCATGTGTTAAGGTTTATTTGGCTGCATAACACAGTTTTAGTGCTCCCAACGGTTAGTATGGCTTGGTTTGTTTATTACTCAGGAGTATTACAAAAACTGCTATTCTGAACTTCTTCCCTAAATGGGATGTGAAGAAATATCTGAAGAAAAACATTTGTATAAGTACGAAATTCATGGATAGATATATTTTTAAAAATAACCTGAGAGGGACCACTGCAACGAACTAGCATAACAGCCAGTTATACAGCGCTGGCCCTCCATCAATTGTACAAATTGTGCGTGTTTGCCATTTAGCTAGGTGTTCGTCTCTGTACGCAATTTAATAAACATGTGGTCTGGTTGCTCCTTGACCAGGACAATGAAGATGAGGACAGCAAACCAGGTGGAGAGTGCAGTCCTACCTTGGTATCCATCCCTAACCCCCTATACAGTGGTCACAGCACTGGCATGGAACCCTTCGATGTCAGTGAGAATCACGATTTTTATTAAAGAATTTTTTCACCTCTGTTTTGCCATACCATCTGTTCCCATCTGCTCTGTCACGGTTCTGTACTTGTTTTGTTCTCTTTTTTCATTGCAAATGTTGGCAACAGGATTTTTATTGACATGTACCAATGCTAATTCATAGATAAATTACACTGATTAATTAATGCCGAAATGAAACTATTTCATAATGACATTATATGACTGTTGATTCGGAAGGGATTTTTGCACTAGGAGAACAAAATGTTTTGCTATCTAAAACTAGAAAACTTTGAACATAAGTGGATGGAAGGAATAAAAATGAATAATGGATCAATGCTGCACATTGACCATAACTTTAAAAGAACTACATAGCCTCATGCCTATTAATGATTTATAATGATCTTGATTTTAGCTTCACTCATGCCACTGTTATCAAACTCAATGTGATATTTCAGATGAGTATAAAATCAGCTACATCGATCACTACCACAACAGACGTACATTACACACTAGAAATAAAGCAAAATGCAGGGAATGAAGATTAACTAATTTCCATCAGGGTGAAAAAAAGCACAGATTAATCACTCAGAGAGAGAATTGGCACATTGCTGTCATGTAGGTAAATAACAGCTTGCAAGAAATGATCCATAACAGCAGGGTTTGAATAGCTACTGTCTTCATTAAACGGGTCAAGTGAAAGGTCATTGTATTTTTCACGTTGAGTAGAAGCCTACTCAGGTTGTGTCAGCCAAATTGATAAATTTATGCTGTACTGATGAGAATGAATTACCACTATTTCTGACAAAGAGGAGACAGATTCTGCAGGTCCTTTGTGCTGCTAGCATTTGTTCTTATGTGTAACAGAAACAATTGAACATATAAATGCTAGAGGAAAAAAAAATGTTCAAAATAAGTCATAATAATAATAAAAAGAATAATTTCATTAATGTAGAAATTGAGCTTGAAAGATTTTTCACAAGGAAAAGACAGACTAGCATGATCTTCATATGCCTTTGGAGACCAAGGACCATCTTCCTAATACAACCCAAGCAGACCAGGTGCTTCTCACTGCAGGAAGGTCATAAAAACAATCTAAAAGGGACCGGAATTCAACCAGGGACACATTAATAAGGTTGGGGATCATGTTAATTATTCACCATGCTAATTAAGAACAGAATTGGCTGGGAATCCACACAGGGATACACCCCAGTAAGACCAGCTGGAAGAAGTGAAGTCTTCCCAGTGGACATGATTTTAAAATCTAAAACCTTAATATTTTGTTCTTTTCAGATGTGTTGTCTGTGCAGGATTTTAATCTAAACTAATTGATGTTTATGTGCTTTTCAATGTATTTGCAGTGCTCTGCTAAGGCAAGTAGATGAGGGTGTGTTATTCATGACCTACTGAGCAGCTGGATGCAGAAAGGTGCAAAATGTCCACTTTTGAAAGTACAGCTGAAACTGCATCATGGAAAAAGCATTCATTCAGAATTTTATTCTAAGTTATGCCAGCTGGGAGAGTCATGTGAAGAGCCAGCATCAAGGAGAGCTCTGAATTCTGCTGGGAAAACCTTATTTTGGACTCTTGTCTGAACATTGTGCTCTTCTACATGTCAGGCCTCCAGCACTACACTCCAGTATTGAAATAGTCATAGGAGTGCACAGTCACATACACGCAACACACACAAAGGCATTACAATGGGGATGTTGTGCTTGTGCGTTTCGAACTGCACTCGGTCATCCATCAATATAAAAATACATACGAAAGAGTTCCTGAACAAAAGACATATTTGTATATCCCGTATGCGGGGTGTACGTGTGCCGGGGATACGCAGACGGTCAGCTGGTACTTGCCTCTCCCACTGGGCTATGGGGGACACTGAGTGGAAGCACTGCGGGACCTATCTACTATCCCCGATGTTTGCAGCTGTATGTAGGGATCATTACACCATAATATTTGCAGAATCCAAGGCTTTGCTGCGATATTGTGGTAGGTAAATTCTGGTATAGTTCCAGACTTACACACATTAAAATGATCCTGGGTTTTGTCTTCAGAACTGAGAGGACATAATGAAAGAATACATACTGTAATTGTCAACACTAGTATTCACAATATCTATCTATCTATCTATCTATCTATCCATCCATCCATCCATCACCAAGATCAAGTAAGGGAATGTTTCCTAAGTCCAAGCACATCTGTCTTATAAATTTTCCTAACCATCAGTTCTATGAAAACTTCTCAGCTCCTCAAGTAATACATTTCACCAAGAAAAAAAAAAGTTAATCGTACACGAAAGCAGGATAACACAAGGCCTAATTTGGAGATCCTGGAACACTGAAGAATGTTTTCTTTATCATTTTATGAGCCAAAGTAACTTGGATACCAAGCGTTTTTTGACAAAAGGCTAAATTGCAGATAATTCTCCTTCTGGATGAGTCTTTTTTAAATGGCACTTTGGGTATGGTCTATCCATTCTATCTTGATGTTTACAACAAAACTGTCGCTCATTTTAAAGATTCACAACGTCCCAGTACACCAACAGAGTAACCCTGAGATCAGCAGTGGGGAGGACCTTGTCCCTTCAGGCCAATTAGAGAAAAGAGTGGAAAAGAGGAGACTTGAAGCCCAGATCAGGGAAGACGGGCTTGGTATCCCCTGGGGCCAGTAAGGTATCCTGGGACTTCTTTTAGGCAAGTATGAACTGGATTATTTCATCAGAAATGAAATTTGAGACCATGAGCTTATTCCTGTGGTAAAATGAAAAACCTATTTAGCAGACTTAGATGCAGCCAATAATGTATATATTTGTATGATATTTGTTTTTTTTTAAAAAAAAATTTAAAAAAAAAGTTTTCAACTATTACAGGGAGCAAATGGTAACATGAGGTTACCTTAACAGCAGAAAAATCAAGGGATGTCAGTTCTCTATATCTAAAAGTGTAAAATGTCATTACATAGGCATGAAGTTATAAGAATATATTTAAAATGTGTATTAAGTCCACTTTAAACATTTCTTATGATTATTAATTACAATATATTCAACTTTTAATATTCTTTTTAGTAGAATCTGGTCAAAAGTTTATGACATCGATATTTTTAAGTATAAAGGAGTAACAAATGGCTGGCTTGAGCCAAGTACAGAAAACCCAAGTCTGAGTAATATATTCTGGGCTTTTCTACCAGGGTCGACAAGATCGTGGTCCTTTCCACAACAAAAAGTATTTTCCCTCTGACAAAAAAACGTTAAATAGGCAGCGTTTTACTACAAATTTTTATTCCACAATTTAACAGTAATACCAAATATACAACACTGACAGTACAGATTTAATCATGGTTGATAAACATTGTTCACAGAACTACTGATACTGGAGAGAAATGTTTCATAGTATTTACACTGGAACTTATTCTTAAGTTAGAATGTTTTATAAAAATTGATTCAAAAAGTCTACAATCCTGTACAAGAAAAAAAAGCTACTTCTCTCCCTGCCACTGTCATATTTGGATTGACTCACTCTTTTCAGAATACAACCTCCCCACAAAAATGGACATCACCTATTTTGGTTTTGCTGGTTTTGTCCAGTATCAAAACTAACACGTATGGAAAAATTCCTCACTATTTAAGCACTTTTTTTTGCCAAAGTCTTTTAAGACTCTAGGAACATCCAATATACAAGTGAGCATATGAGCATCTCGATAAAAAGAATACTAGCAGCAAAGACATTGCAAGCAATTTTATGCAATTTCATCTTGGTGACGACCTCAACACAGGATGGATTTCAGCACTAGCACCAGGCTCCTGAAAAGCACCAAATGGATGTTTGGCACAAGGACTACAGTCAAAGTGTGATTAACTGAAGGGTTTTATTTTCACCCTTTCTCAGTCTAATCCACCCAAGATCACAATAACTGAACTGTAACTCAGGAAAATCCACAATGCTTAAACCTCTGTACCCTAGAGTTGAAAAAGGCAACAAGCAACCATTTCTACATTATAAGACTTAAGAGTTTTAAAATATCAGACACCTGCCAAACCAGACTAGATTGCTCTATAGGGAAACGTCATATGCTCTCCAACAGACAGAAACAACCCAATCTTTATGGAAAATGCCAGGGTTATCAAAAAAGATGAATTTGTTTCTTTCAGCAAGTGCAAGACAGAAATAAAACATGGTCCTTTAAGAAATCTTGTGCCCAATCGGGGCAGCAATATAAGCAATATTTTCTGAGCACAATAATGTATTATTTTCATTCTATATAAAACAAGGCCATTTACTCGTCCTGAAATTAAATCTGGTTCGTTTGTATTCCAAAGTGCAAAAAAAAAAAAATTTAAAAAAATCAGCACACACACACACATTTCTAAACAATCATAGGATATAAAGAAGCATAATAATCTAAAAATAAAATTATCATCCAACAAAAGCAGACATTTTCAGAGGCCTGGAAACCAGCCACCGGATACCACCTACCATTTTGAATATAAACAACTTATTTCAAAAGGAACAAATAATCAACTCCACTAAAAGAAAACAAAAGTTCAAATTAAAAAACGTAGCCAACTGCATTTAGGTAATGACCCAAAATAATAGAAAGGCTTTAGCATCTAATATGGTTAAGAACCGTAATATTAAACCTGCTGTATATCACAGAACAATAAACCAAAAATTCCTTTACAGATACTGCATAGTAATATGACAACATGGCTTCCATTAGTTTGTTTTATCCTTAACAAAAACATGAAAATGTCATTTCACAGTGCACTATATCATATAAAAATGTCAAGTTTAAATCTGCACCATTTTGAACCAAGACATATGAAAGATATCCTTTGTGCAGAACGAGAGGATAATTTCAATCCACAATTTTGTCTTTCCCCATCTCAGTAGATTCCCACAAAAAGTTCAGAAGACTCAACAAGGTGTTGATATAAAAGTTGAAATGAAAAGGCTAATTTAATTGCAGGGATCATGCAAAGCTTCCTTTGAAACCCAACTTGAATTTATACAGGATGATTAATGAGAGGCTGAATCTCTATAACTGGTGACAAATTAACTCGCAATATCTTCTGAGCTTTTCTTCTGACTTCTTCATCTGTAATGGAGTCATCCACCTTGATTACCTTGAACCTGAGGTTTTTCTCATTTAGCCTTGTGTCATCCTGACTTTTTACCACCCAAAGTCCACTTTTGGCTTTTTTTCTCAGCACCTTGTCCTCGGTTTCCTCGGGCCTTTTCCTCTTCCGTACTCTGACTGGACTTTTTTGTCCCCAGGCCAGTTTTTTATTACCCACCTTCAACGTTCCAAGTTTCACAGGTGCCATTTTGTAGCTGTTGCTTTCCTTCAAAACCCTACCGTTCTGATACATGTCTAGAGAACAGGCCCCAGTCAGACCAGTTCCAACCTTCACTGTACAAGAAACTGATCTTTTTTTCTCCAGAGCTAACATTTTTGGTATTTTACGTGAATTCTGTAAAGGCTGCACAGATGTCCTTGACAACACTGGGGGCCTATGAGAGCCAGAAACAGAAATTGATCGGGAACCTAACCCAGTATGAATCTGAAGTCTTGCCATATGGCTCCTGGAGGGTCCTGTTATGTTTGTTAGTTTCAAATATGGCTGTACAGATCTTACTGTCAAGACTGAACTGGAATGGATGGTCTGTTTCAAAGACTCGCTTGAGAGGTTGGTCAGCAATATTTTAGGTTGATTCTTTAAAATGATTTTAGTTGCTGCATTCAACAGCGTATAGTTAATTTCTTTCTTCTTAGAACCAGTTTTCCTGCCCCGTCTTTTCACATTTTTCTGTACTTTTGGGAACTTGTTAGGAGGGTCCAATGGTTTAGAAAACTTTGCTTCAGGAAGAGGTTCTGCTGTACAGGAGTTATAACCATAGACATCTTTACTCTTCAGTACGGTAGGCTTGTGCCCTTCTTCTTTGAGTCCCTGAAGAAAGGACACAAGTTGCATCTCAGTGTCAATAAGGTCCTTTGACATGGGGCTGAAAACCCTTAGGGCTTCCACTAGGGCAGTCTTTCCAGTTGAAGTCAACCTGGACCAGGAATGGACCGCTTTCTCTGCAACCTCTTCACAATTCATGGCATATGCCAACAGTGGAATTGCATGAAAGCCTCAAAGTAACATGCAAGATGTACCCTGGGAACAAAAAAGTGGGTATTAGTTAATGGAGGCCAACACCCCTTTGGAAATGCATGGGAATATAAAAACAAAGTAGGACTGGAAAATGTAATGATAAATATTTTTATCATTTTTGGAATGATGAGAAAAGGAATGCCATTTTGGATCTTAAGATAATAAACAAAAGTATTTCATCTTTCCTTCGAAGCATTTGACCATCCGACTTAAGCACTAAGAACAAAACCAGAAATCACACAAATACAAATGTTAATTGCTCCCCCCCCCAATATCCCTACCATTAAATTATGCAGTTACCTGTTAAAAGCATGTTTACTGAGATAATTTATCATAATGATTATTACATTTACATTTATTCATTCAGCAGATGCTTTTGTCCAAAGCGATGTACATTTCAGCAAAGTACATTTATGCATTACAAAAAGAGGAGACATAGCTGCAGACATGAAAGTCTTAAGCAAACCTAGTTTGTTCCCTACCACTTGCTGCCCCGAGGTTCATCGAGGTTCATCGTTTTACTCAAAAACAGAATTCGTATTACTCAAAAACAGAACCCCTCTTGCACATAAAAGTTATTTTCTAAAATGTATAAACAGCTTATACATTCTCAATACAGAATTTAATCCTAGTAAAAATACATTTAAAAAATCTAAATGGCAGAAATAGGTAAATTCTCCCAGAAATAGTCATGTTTTCGAAATAATTGATACATTTTTTTTTTTTTTTTTAACCAAGGTACTATTAAATGGATTGAAAAAATACAGCCATGGCATCATTACTAATCATGGAAATGGCTATTACTGCTTGAAATGACAGATTTATAATTTATTATTCCTATATGACTGCAAAGCCCCATTTTCAGCAGCCATTACTCCAGTGTTCTAATGGTAAACCCTAATAGTAATGGTCCTAATAGTAGAAAAGTCTTCATAATTGTTGTTTTAGTACAGCTGAAACCTGTTATTCTGTTCAAGAAAGCAAGTCAATTATCTTTCCTTAGGTTGCAAGGTACTGGCATTCCTAAAGTTCATTTCTGGGTTCAAAAATGGCCAAAATGAAATGGCTTTCTCAAGGAACACGTCAGCCTATAGCTGTTTTGCAAAATTAAGGTTATTCCATGCATCAGATTGCCAAGAAATTGAAGATTTCATGCAAAGGGTAGAATTACTGTCTTGAGAAAAGAGGGCAAATTCGGACAGAGCCAGGACAGAAGAAGAAGCGGAAGGCCCAGATACACAACTGCAGAAGAAGATAAGTACACCAGAGTCTTAAGTTTGAGACACAGACACCCTACAGATCTTCAACCCTAACCCTAACCCTTAAATAGCAGATGTCATCAACTCCCTTCCCTGGTTATCAGTTCAGAGCAGTGATTCACATCAGCAACAAACATGGAATAAATGTCTTGGGAATATTGTTGAGAATTATATAATACAATACAATAAAGTAATTTAACTATATACAGAAAATTATTCTTTACTCCTGCCCATGGGGCTGCCTCAGCCTCACAACTCCCCACATGTTGTGGAGAATATGAATTACATGTGCACTGACAAATTTCTACTGCTTATTATTTATGATCCTCAGATGCGCAGCTACCTTACAATAAATTAATTGTATTTCAAATACTTCAACGGCCCTAAAACAGACAGCCAGTGATGTCATGAAAATTTGTGCTCATCTGAAGATGTTCATGTAGCAGCTGAAGAGTACTCCCACCTACTACTAATCTCCATGATCTGTAGCTGCACTAATGTAATAGGAACTCACTGTAAATAAAACAAAAAATAACCCCAATAAGCTAAAAAATACTGTAAACTCAATTAAAAATTGACAGAAAGACAAATTTATGATCATCCAAACACTAATAAATCTTTCTCAGTCCTCCAAATTTACTAGAGTAGCACTCGCTAACTCCAAGGTCTAAAACAGGCAAATCTTCCCCTCAAGACCTGAGACAGACTGGATAAGAAAAGCCGCAATATACATTGCACTGGGATGAAACCTTGGACATGGCATTAATTCCATGTTATCTCATTCAATCAAACATAATGCTCACTGGGTTAAACATCTCTTTCACAACATTTATCTGGCCAGCTATAGCTTTTCATCAAGAGCACAAGCTTTTCAACTGACAAACTGGCACAACTAAAATCAGAAACAGCCGTATGTGCCCTCAGCAACGACTCTAGACTGCAGGCTCCAAGCTGACTTATTTTTTCTTATTTACTATATGAAACATGGTAACAAAAACAACTGATTTTTTAATATAATTCTTGGAGGAAGACTTGATCTACCTAGTATGCCTTAAAATCATTATACAGGGAGAAAAAGATCAAAATCACGATTATCTAAAGCACAGCCATTTTTTATTCATATTATGCCTCTTGTATCATCGGTGATGTCTGGGATTTCAGATCTTTCAATCAGACTCACCCAGGCAAACTGATTAGGGTTGATCAGATCCCAGTGTGCATTGGGGTAGCACTACATAGAATCCACAGTTCACCAATCCAGATGCACAGCCATCTAGATGCCCTTTCCACAGCCTCACTGACATTTTTCGAAGCCTACCTTCTCTGGCTAGCTAAGATAACAATCAAACTATAGGCCCTACACAACGACCTCTTTACAGCTGCCTTACAGCCTGCTTCAATGGACACACACCTTGCTCTTCCCCCATCTTAACCTCCAGCCTTTTGAGCAGCACCGCTCCAACAGCTCCTCATACCTCATCATCTTTCTTCATCCATCTTCCCAAGGAACTGTAAGTTCCAACAAGATGATTTGCTTAGGAGCTTCTGATAGTAACAAGATGTCTCTGTGATATTGGCTGGAAACCTTAGCTGCCTTTCTTTCCCTCCCTAAGCATTTTTGGATGGCTGCTGAAGACATTCTCCAGCGTTGCTCTCTTTGAACGCTATGGGCATGATGGAAAATAAAAAATAAATAAAAGAAAATTTTCCCCCGCAGCACAGTTTGGATCGGCAAAGGCAACACATCGTAAACTGCCCGGATCAATTTAAATTTAATACGGTGGGGCTCTGTTCATCCAGAACTTTGCCCACAAGACCTGATGTTCCAGCACTTGCTCCTACCTAGCCTGTACTACTTCCTGCTGCATCCCTACCACCCTACCCATCCATTCTTTCTTCATTGCTGCACGCACCTTCACCTGCATCAAACTTGTTCCTCACCTTTCCCTGGATCTCTTCATATTGCCATGATGGAACATTGTCCACACCTGGTCTTCCAGAAGCCACTGTGCCACCAGGATGCTGTGATAAAGCTTGGGCTCAACCTTCCCCACTGCAGCCAATGCACTTTGCTTCATTCTGTCCTTACCTCAGTGTCTGCCGCAGCCTTCCTAGGATCGCTTGAGTCCCTGTATTGTAGGACTTCTCTTGTCCATGTTACCATTAATTTTTCTTTTTCAAAAGGGTAACTTAGCTTGTTCCTAAGCCTGTAAAATGCAATGCTGTCCAAGCTTCAAGGTACACTAGTCCACCTGCAGAGCTAACAGCTTATCTCTCACTCAAAGACCTCAACTTTCAGTTTTTAGATTAGTTAACCAAAAGGGGCCTGAGGACTCGGGGCAAGATGCCGTTTTGATCAACCAATGCTTTAAACTTACATGGCAGTCCTGACTCTCCACTGCCGCTACCCACCCATTCAACTCTATGCAAGTTCAAAGTATTCTCATGTATCTCCCCTCCTTGTGTTTCTTCACTGGTTTTCCATAGCTGCCCACATCAAGTTCAAAAACCCGGTTATGGACTACAAAACCATCAATGGATCTTCTGCCCAGTACCTTCAAGACCTGATGGTTTGCTACACTCCTCCACTTCTGGCTATTTGGTGGTTCCACAAACAAGAGGTCCAAAATGAAAAGCACAAAGGTGTTGATTCTGGCTCCAATGTGGTGCAATGACCACCCTGTCTGAATCAAAACTGCTAAATCGCTCTCAACATTTAAGAGCAGTTGCAAAACATCTCTTTTGGACTCCCTTGTCCCCTGATCTCCTATGTGTATGTGTACTATAAATAAATGCAAATGTAAGTTGCCTCAACTGCCACTGTATCTCTCACACTGCAATGAAACTACTTGCCCAAGATTTTCACTGATTCCTCGAAAATTAATGGAATCAATGTAACATCTATGCTAAAGCGGGACTTACCCATAAACTTTCCCTTGTTCAGCAGCATAGATCTGGACATTGCTGGCTTGAAGTTCCTTCTAGCCCATCTGATAAGACTCGTCAGCCCCTACAAAATCTACCTACATCTTGGGACGGATGATGTAGTCATTGTCAAGCTGTCTATGAAGGCTCTGATGAGTAATTGGCTGACACCAGCCTTGGTGCATGCACCTCTATACTCAACCTCTACTGGCTTCACAAGCATGTTCACAGCCAGTGTCAATGGGATTGCGAAAACAGTACACCTGGAAATTACCCTCCTCTCCAGCCTGTGCAATTCAGATGTTACTCTTCAGGTTGGTGGTTGCACTGGGTCCTTGTGTACAGCCCTTGGAAAATACGCATGGGGTATAACATCCTTTCCTGTGTATTTTGCATGTTCCCAATGTGACCTTCAAATTGAAATCATTGCAGTAATCCAGAATGAGGTCCTCAACCTTGCTTGGGACATGGTACAGCGCTAATGCCGCCTAATGTCAATATTTACATCTTCATCAAATCAGCACTACTTTGTTTTCTTGTTACCTTGAGGCCACTTGACCTGACAGCTTTCCACTACTCATCCTAGGGTTTGAGTTCGTGTTGAGATTTAAGCTGCTGTCTTTGTACCAGGACATGCCACCTTCACTAGGATGCATTTTAACTCAAAATTCAAAGCATCCCATTATTTACCCAACTCCAGTAATTCAAGAACTTACCTATTTGTCACTTACAATTGCTTGTTCTGGAGCTCACTCCAGCACAAGGTATGAAGCAAGGTAAAACTAGGCCATAGCAGAAATATACTAACGACAACTTATTAAATTGGCAAAGTTACTATTGAAATGGTGGAAAGTTTGAAAAAATAAAATAAGTGATGACTTTATAACAAGAAACTATATTTTAAAAAAATTCCATAAAATATTTTAAAGATCTTAAAATAACTTAATTATTGCTAGGATTACTGATTAATGAGTGTTGATTAATAATAACTTACAGCATCAGATCGGCAAAAACTACCCACGTGCCGCACACCTTAATGATGTGTTATCCACTGTTTTGTATGACAAATATTCCTGCAATACCTTGATTCCCAATACAATGTACTTTTCGGTCCACATCCCCTGTGGTCTGTTTACATTTATTCACTTAGGAGACGTGCATTAAATCACAGTGCAGCTCTTAATCACGCTTAGGGGTAATAATAAAAACATCTTGTTTTCCTACAGTTCTATCTCCCATGCCCTCCTTCGTTAACCCTTCTGACAGCACGATCAAGGTGGGTTGTAAGAATATTGTACTCTGCCTAGAATATTGTATTAAAAAACAATCATAAGACATAATTCATAAACACAAATTAATAATTGGATTTTTGCCTATTTTCACTTTTACACAAAATTTGCCAAAATAACATGAGCTGAAAAAGTCAACAGAATGAAAATTAAACTCAACACTGTTCACCTCATCACCTCTCTACATTTTTAACGTTTACGAGTTTACTTAACACCTTACCTTGTCTACGTTTATTAGTTTAGCTGATGCTTTTCTCCAAAGCAGCATACGTTGATTAGTGAACTAGTGTGTAGCGCTGTCCAAGACAACTTATAACCACACACACACACACACTTTCAGAACCGCTCGTCCCATACGGGGTCACGGGGAACCGGAGCCTAACCCGGCAACACAGGGCGTAAGGCTGGAGGGGGAGGGGACACACCCAGGACGGGACGCCAGTCCACCACAAGGCACCCCTAGTGGGACTCGAACCCCAGACCCACCCGAAAGCAGGACTGGGGTCCAACCCACTGCGCCACCGCACCCCCTCAACTTATAACCAGTTCCTGAGAAATATATGTCTTTGGACTGTGGGGGGGAAACTAGACCAACCAGAGGAAACCCACAGAAACACGGGCAGAACACGCAATCGCCGCACATACAAATGCCAGACTTGAACCCACGTCCAAATGTGCAGCTCATGCGCTGTGTCACCATGTTGTTCTTATATGATAACAACTCTTCGCCCATAAAGACCTTTAAGAATGCAAGATCGAAACCTGCAAAGTCAGGTAAAGACATTAACATCTACTTAAATTAATTTAGTGATGCTTCTCTCCAAAGCAACTTCCAGTGTTACCCTACTTATAGTTATTTACCCATTTACAGTGCTGGGTAAGATAAGCATAAAGGTATGAGCAGGTGTTCCACATCAGCGAATGTAAACATAAGTGGACCACTGGGTGTCCTTTACTGTCCACGGGGACCAACTGGGCGTGGCCTGTTGGGCAAGAGGTCAGGTCTCCAGACTTGGCACTGGATAAAGTTTGCCCTCGACGGCTCGCTGGTACAAAAATGAACAAAAAAAAGTTCTACTTTATCTACACACAGCTGACACCCAAAAACAACCTTTAAATTGTGTCTGGTGAAGAAACAACCAATGACTGGAAATACACCCAGGACGGGACGCCAGTCCATTGCAAGGCACCTCAAGCAGGACTCGAACCCCAGACCCGCCACACAGCAGCCAAACCCGCTGCACCGCCACATAATCTATTGAAGAAACACTTCAAATAGAGGGCCTTCATAACTAACTAGCCACCTTCAAAAGCTGTATTGTTCATCAGTACATGCAAAAAAAAAAAAAAAAAAAACAAAGTTGTCCGGTATAAATAAAACGCATATTGTGGGGTATTTGGTAGCAATGGCAAGATAATAATAATAAGAAGAATCCATTAGTTAAGCAGATAGCTGCCGCAACTTGTGAGATGCGCAACTGACGCGTCCGGTAGCGAAGGGACGGGAAATCGCGAACGTGACATGTTCAAGTTGGGTTCCGCGAGTGCGCTGAGGGTTAAAATCAAAGTCAGTCGCGGTGTCCGAGAGGAGGTTAAGTCCGAGAAGCGAGCGACTGGTGTGTCGCGATGGTGGGGGGGAGGGAGAGGGGGCGAAAAAAAGAAAAAAAGAAAAAAAAAAAAAAACAAAGAATGGGCTTCTCTTTTGTTACTCGCACAGCGGACACGCAGTGACTGAGTGAGCGCGAGGCCGGCGACGACAGCGCGCGAGCGTCGTCCCGCCTTGTCTGCGCGCTGTGGCAGCGAACAACCGGCACGCCGACTGCCTCCGCACTCAACTTTGAACGTGCGTCAAAAAAACAGCTGAGAGGCCCCGAGCACCAAAAGCCATTAAGAGACCCCGCGACAATACAGCCAGGCGCGCCGCCACATCCCATCCACTTCCCCACAATGACCGGCGGAAGTGTGCGCGTAAAAAGCTCGAGGCATTTCTTGCCACGAATACAGAAGGTCACGCAACGACACATAACATTAGGTGGCAGGAAACACGCCCCGCGTTTGTTTGTTTGTTTGTTTATTTATTTATTTTTCCGCACGGATTTTGGAGAAATTTCCTCTTCTAGAAAGGAGCTGCTTAGCAGAGAGCGCGCGGACGAACAACGTTACCTTGTCTAAGATCTCTTAAGCGCAGCGCTTGGAAAACTGACCCTCCGCATCCAATGATGGACAGCAGCAACGCCACGCGTGTAGAAGCCTCAGACAAAAAGGGGAGGGAGAAAGAAAAAAAAAAAACAACAACAACAAAAAACACGCGTGTCAAGCTCTTGGCTCTGTAAATGACAAGTGGCGATTGTGCAGGAAAAGGCGGCGCGCGCACCTCTTCGTCTCCCTGCTCCGAGACCAGATGTTCCTTCTCGTTGCGGTTTCGCTGAGAGCGAATTAAAATGGCTACCACTTCAGACCATGGGGGGAGTTGCAGATACAGACAGCGAATATACTCAGAGAGGAGGCGGGGAGATATCACTTAAAAGAGCTAAATATCTCTTCGGAAATGTGAAAAGAAAGGTGCTTCCACATCTATATAAGGAATGGGGTGGGGAGGGCGGCTCGTCCGCGTGACGTTGCTGGGTATTCAATACCGATGCTGAATTTGCAGTAAAATGAAAAAAAAAAGAAAGACTGGAATCGTACTACTGAAAGATGATATTTTTTGTTGGGTGTTTTTATTCGTTTTCGCTGCATTATGATAATAAAGTCGTTTCTACAGGAGATAGTAGAAAGATAGACAAAATGACAGTGGGTTGACGTGGAAGGGCGTCTAACCTGACAGACCTGACCCTGGCTGGTGGTGTCTTTTTGGTAGAGGAAAGTGACAAAGATCGCAGCTCTTTTCCCCAAGATGTCTGGAGAAGTTGGAAGCAACGTCACGAACTTCTTGTGCTGCTCGTCATGTTCAAATCAATTTAAGTTCTGGCCGCTCAAAGCTGATTTGATTATATGCAGCATGCCATCACAGAAGCCAAGTCACCACACACAACACGTACCTCTGCTAGATACAAAGACAGACAGACAGGAACTTTAAAATTGCAGAAAGCTACAAAAGCATAGAACAAAGTAGTGACAGAAGACATTGAAATATAATTGGGATAAATATCACATTTAGACAAGTATGCAGGATGCTCTTCTATTAGGCAACTGTACACACAGTGCTCTATTCTTCTTTCAAGTATACATTTATTGCCACTTCTCTCTTTTTAACTGCCCCCAAGTTTTATAGTCAATCTTTACAGACATCTTGTCTCTGACAGCTGACTTCTTCTCTTGATTTTGTTGGCCAGTGATTGCCATCACTCACAGTTTTGCCTTGCAGTGAGAGCTGAAATTGACCAACCAGAGTTGAGATTTGGAATTGACCAATCAGAGTTGAATGCTGAGTTTTGTGCTGCCTTGATTGACGACCTAGTTCATTCAGGGGCAGAAGTAAACTCTGAAGGAAAACAGGAGTTTAATTGTGTTTAGCAAAGTTTTCTTTATATATATATAGTCACATCCATGCCCGCACCACAGTCGACAGCATCTGACTGACCACTCACCTTTAAAAGACTGTCCTCAGCTCCCATACAATCACACACACATCATCTGAAACCACTTGTCCCATATGGGGTCGCGGGGAGCCGGAGCCTAACCCAGCAACACAGGGCGTGAGGGGACACGCCCAGGATGGGACATAAGTCTATCACAGGGCACCCCAAGCAGGACTCGAACCCCAGACCCACTGGAGAGCAGGACCCAGCCAAACCTGCCGCACCACCGTGCCCCCTCTTGTACACTTACAGAATTTCATCTGAGACAACCGTCCTCCTGCGCTATGTCCTGCTCTTTCTCATCCCTTCTTCCTATATCTCTTCACTTCGCCCCCTGACCACGTCCTTGGATCCTCGCTCTCACTCTGACCGCCGATCGCCCGACCCTTTGCCTGACCCCGACAACGAGAACTCGCCTGACCTCTTGATTCCTGACGAATGATCCTGCACTTGGGTCCAGCCATCCCAGCGTACATATATAGATAGATATAGATATAGTGAAAATTTAACTATATATTAGTTAACATTCGTTCACTTTCTTTAAGCACTTGTCCAGGTTAGGATCACAATCGTCCTAAATCATTGTGTATGGATCAGTGACCCATTGTAAGGAGTGTATATAGCAGTGTAAGTCACCTTGGTGAGTAAAATGTGTGGGCTGATAGCACTACATAGAGGTCATTGGAAGTCGCTTTGGAGAAAAGCATCTGCTAAAATAAATAAATGTAAACCGGTTCTGAAAGTATGGGGCACAGGGCTAACCAGGATACACCCTGGATAGGAGGCACATTCATACACTCTAGGTAATTTAGAGTTTTTAGCTCATCTGAGACAGGTCTTTGTGCAAAGGGAGGAAGCCCATGATGACCCCAGGAGAACATATGTAAGCTCTACGCAGACTGAGCTGGATTCAGCCCTACCAGCCCACCCGCTGTGAGACAGTAGCGCTAGTCGCTGCAACACTGCGCTACCCCATAAAAGTAAATACAATAAAGTATGTTGATAATAAGGGGGTGCGGTGGCGCAGTGGGTTGGACCACAGTCCTGCTCTCCGGTTGGTCTGGGGTTCGAGTCCCGCTTGGGGTGCCTTGCGGCGGACTGGCGTCCCGTCCTGGGTGTGTCCCCTCACGCCCTGTGTTACCGGGTAGGCTCTGGTTCCCCGTGACCCATATGGGACAAGCGGTTCTGAAAATGTGTGTGTGTGTGTGTGTATGTTGATAATATGTTATTGCTATTGCTATATTAAATGCTTGAAAAGTGTAAAAAATCATGTAGGCATAACTCCTTTGATTTATATATACTCAGATTATTATTACCTCAAAGTAAAGTATTGTAGCTTGGGGGGTGCGGTGGCCTAGTGGCACAGTGGGTTGGACTGGGCCCTGCTCTCCGGTGGGTCTGGGGTTCGAGTCCTGCTTGGAGCGCCTTGCTATGGACTGATATCCCACCCTGGGTGTGTCCCCTGCATCACTGGGCTGGGCTCTGGCTCCTCGTGACCCTGGTGGGACAAGCTGTTCTGACTGTGTGTGTGTGTGTGTGTGTGTGTGTGTGTGTGTGTGTGTGTGTGTGTGTGTGTATATATTGTAGTCTGCTTATAACTGCTACTGAAGACTTGCAACTGAACAAATAATTGTAGAACTAATGTGTAGAAAATCTGGAAATGTATTAAAGTTAAATTAACTTTTGTTCATGTCCTTCATAAAGTGCTCTGTTAAATATGAAGTAATAAGATTTTTTATCATCCTATAATATAGTAAAATTAGATGATGTCACATGTGGGCAGATTGGAATCTTAATAGTAAATGGTGGTGTTATGTCTTTGTTGTAGAAATAAATGCCCACAAAAATCCCAGTTTTTCTTCAAACGTAAGGAAGACAAAGCCAGAACAGAAATAGAGTAAAGGTCACACCATTAATTAACTATGTTACAAGTTCTCTGGGTTTTCTTGCCAGACCTCCAATGCCCATATTGTCAATGAAATATCACTTAAATAGCTAAGTTAAATACTATTTAGGTTGCTGCAATAAAGTGGCTATATAACTTGTATTTAATGTAAGGCGTGGCGCTATATTATTTTAGTGTCCTATAGTACTGAACCTAAACCTGAACCTTCGTCTAGCTGGTTAACTGTCAAATGAATAAAACTTAATGGAATATGGCCAGTTCAATTGAGTTTTACCTACTTTGAATTTTGAACATCTGGACCAACTGGGCTTTTCTTAGTTATTACTCATTCTGTAAAAGGGGGTTCCGTAAAATAAAAAAAAAAAAATTCTTCAGTGGCTTATGAAAATACACATCCTTTTTTTCATACAACAGAACAGTTCTTACCAGTATTTTATTTTCACAAAAGGTATTTAGTATCTACTTTGTCTTTCACTCTGCAGAACAAACACTATACGTTTTCCGTAACAAAAACTAGCAATTGTATATAGTTCCCACTTACTATGAAACTGACAATCTCAACCAACTGCATCCCTAGATTAGGTAAATATTATATCATAACGGAAACTGAAAATGTAATACTACTGCTGCTGCTATGTAAAAAAACAACAACAACAATAATAATAATAATAATAATAATAATAATAATAATACTCAGGTAATAGGTGGCAGTGCAGTGAGTAGCTGGTACGAGATAACATGGGTTTCTTCCCCGCTCAGTGTTTGGGGAGTTTGCATGTTCTTTCTGTATTTACATGGGTATCCTCTGGGTGCTCTGGTTTCTTCCTGCAGTCCGAAGACATCCAGCTCAGGTGGCGACGCTAAATTGTCCTTAGTGTGTGTAAGAGTGTGCATGTGTGGCTACCCTGCAATGGTCTGGTGTCCCTCCCAGGGTGTGAGCCCCTCAGTCAATGCTCCTGCAATAGGCTCTAGTTCACCGCAACCCTGCTCAAGACAAGCAGTTATTAAAATTGGATGGATGGAATTCAGGTAACCAACTCTTTTCTCAAAAGCAAATTACAATTTTAATGTACTTAGAATCATTTACCCATTTATACAGCAAGGTAATTTTTACCGGAGCAGATTCAGAGTAAGAACCCTTCGGAGGGGCAGGTACCAAACATCTAGACTCTGGACCAATGTTCCTCTAATTTCTGTGCTGTGGAGGATGCTGTGCACAATAAGCTTTTGTGTAAGATATTTAAAAATAGATATACTGGTGATGAAGTTAAACAGTGTGGCAGAATATAAATTTGACGACTTAGAAGAAATGAAGAAGTGAATGATAAAAAAAGAAACAGTGTGTAGTGGCCTCAGGACTCTCACTAGTGGGTGAATGGTGATGATGGTTTTAGGGGCCCACAGTAGTAGAGATTACGGCCAGACCCTGTAACACTTTCTTCCCCAAAGCTATCAGACTCCTCAATACCCTGGGACTGGACTGACACCAACCCTCGCACGCACACCCATAGTCAACTGAACACCGTCCCACTCCCTTTGAAATTTTTTTGCAATTATTTTCACAGCGCCTGGGTGGTGCAAGAGGATGTGGGTTCGATCCCCTTCAGTCTGTGTGGCGTTAACATGTTATCTGGGTGCTCTGGTTTCCTCCCACAGTCCAAAGACATGCTGTTCGGGTTTCCCCATAGTGTGTGAGTGAGAGAGAGTGTGTTCCACTGATGTGTGGATGAGTGACACATTGTAAGTAGTGTATCTAGCAGTGTAAGTAACCTTGGTGAATAAGGTGTGTGGGCTGATAACACTACATAGAGTTCATTGGGAGTCGCTTTAGAGAAAAGCATCTGCTAAATAAATAAATGTAAATATAGTGTATTTATTGTAATACATCTTTGTAATATAATATATTGTAATATATTGTTTTTTTATGTAGCACCATGGTCCTAGAGGAACATTATTTCTTTTCACTGTATACTGTACCAGCTGTATATGGTTGAAATGACAATAAAGCCACTTTGACTTGACTTGACTTTGACTTGATCCCCCAACAATTCCAGTAGTAATTTATTGATTTTATTTGGGGGGGTAGGGTAAATTTTTTTCCAGGAGACCCACAATTCCTAGATACGCCCCAGCTGTTACTGCTATCTCTACTGCAATGGCTATTAAGATTGTCCTTTTAATACAAATTAACATTTATCTTCTAAACTCTTTTTTGTTCTCCTCTCTCTTTTTCACCTTAGTCTACCTCTTCTTTTCTCCCCCCCTTTTCCTCCTCCTAGTTCTCAGCTTTGGCACCATCGTGTGGCTATTGCACAATAACATTTAATCGCTTCTTACACTGTACTTTAAACATTGTTCTGTTCACTTCTTTGCATTATTGTTTTTTTTCATTGTATGAGGAACTCCTATTTTTTTTCAACGTAGGCATTCCAAAAACGGCGAGGTCCACATTACGTGTTTTCAGTAGAGGTTTTTCACTGCAAGTCTCCTCGTGATGGGAAGGCTTGATCTAAGAATTTCAGTTTATTAACCTCATTTTCTTCACCATTGTACTGGATTTCCTTGAGTTTCTGAAAGCGCCAGAGCGAACGAAACTGAGATTACGCTCTGGGCCGATAGTTGGCAGTAGAACGGATGCAAAAAGAAGTCAGCGACCTCCTTATATTTAAATTTATTTGAGATCATGGTTTTCTTCAAGGCGACGTGCAGTGTTTTACCCTTTTATACAGAAGGATTTAAAATTTTTTTTTTAAATTTAAATAGAGCGCTGTACCAGGAGGGGGAATTAGAACAAGCAACTTTCAGTTGAAGTCAGAGGCTCTAAACATTACACTCCCTGGCAGCACTACATACTAATTCTTAAGACCAATGAGAGAGTTGGTTGTGTAGTTGTTAACATTACTGCCTCTTGACTGAAAGGTTGCAGGTTTGATCCCCACCTCTGGCTATAGTACCCTTGAGCAAAGTACTTACCCTAAATTACCCAACTCTATGATAACCCCAAAGTGATGCACATCTCAATGGGTAAATAAATGTACGGTTGGAGAAATGCATCAGCTAAATTGCACTACATTCTGCAACATCTGGACAAACCAGGGACTTATGCGAGAATCCTGTTCGTGGACTTCAGCTCAGCCTTCAACACCATCATCCCACACCTCCTCCTGTCCAAATTAACCCAACTCTCCGTGCCCACCTCCATCTGTCAGTGGATCACCAACTTTCTGACAGACAGGCAGCAGATAGTGAGGCTGGGAAAATTCTCATCCGAAACTCGCACAATCAGTACTGGAGCCCCCCAGGGATGTGTGCTCTCCCCACTGCTCTTCTCCCTGTACACCAACGACTGCACCGCAAAAGACCCCTCTGTCAAACTCCTGAAGTTTGCAGATGACACCACACTCATCGGCCTCATCCGGAATGGCGACGAGTCTGCCTATAGACAGGAGGTCCAAGAGCTGGCTGTCTGGTGCAGTCATAACAACCTGGAGCTGAACACGCTCAAAACAGTGGAGATGATCGTAGACTTCAGGAGATACACCTCAGCATTATCCCCACTCGCCATCATGAACAGCACTGTGGCAACAGTGGAGTCATTCAGGTTCCTGGGCACCACCATCTCACAGGACCTGAAGTGGGAGTTCCACATGGACTCCATTGTGAAGAAGGCCCAGCAGAGGTTGTACTTCCTTCGCCAGCTGAGGAAGTTCAACCTGCCACAGGAGCTACTGATGCAATTCTACTCTGCAGTCATCGAGTCTGTCCTCTGCACTTCTATAACTGTCTGGTTCGGCTCAGCTACGAAGTCAGACATCAGAAGACTGCAGCGGATAGTTTGGACTGCTGGAAGAATCATCGGCACATCCCCCCCAGCTCTCCAAGAACTGCACTCGTCCAGAGTCAGTAAAAGGGCGAGCAAAATCATTCTAGACCCCTCACATCCAGGCCACTTCCTCTTCGAACCCTTGCCATCTGGCCGGCGCTACAGAGCACTGTGCACCAGGACAGCCAGGCATAAGAAAAGTTTCTTTCCTCAGGCCATCTACCTCATGAACACCTAAATCTCTCACCTAGAGAGTAAACCGTGCAATACATAATGCTATTTATATTTATAACTATTTATCACATTTCTCTTACACTCCCTTGCATTTGTATCTAGCGACTATTTTTGTACTATTTTTGTATATTGGGTACTTTATATTTTTTAAATATTTTTTATCCCTTGCTCACATACTCTATCTTCTCATCTGTGTCTTGTCACCGTCATTCTGTCTGTGCTGTGGTAGTTCCTGTCACCAAGACAAATTCCTTGTATGTGCGAACATACTTGGCAATAAAGCTCGTTCTGATTCTGATTCTGATTCTAAATGAGTAAATGCAGTTCTTGTCAGTTTTAGTGTTTACACATTGTGTCTGATGATCAGTAACTAGACTGCAAATGCTACACGAATTTATACGGGAAATCAATAGCATCGGATTTCACTGGTGGGGGGCGCGGTGGCGCAGTGGGTTGGACCGGGTCGGGGTGGGTCTGGGGTTCAAGTCCTGCTTGGGGTGCCTTGTGATGGACTAGCGTCCTGTCCTGGGTGTGTCCCCCCTCCAGCCCCACGCCCTGTGCTGCTGGATTCGGCTCTGGCTCCCCGCATGGGACAAATGGTTCAGACAGTGTCTGTCTGTGGCTTTCGCTGGATATGAGTTTGTAGAGACAATGTTTTTTTTTTGTATTATTTCTAATCATTTCATATTTATGAAGACTGAAGTTAATAAAAATATTCAAGTTTTACAAGTTTATTCTTATTAATTTATTGCAGGTACTGTATGCTGGAGTCTTTTACAGCACCAAACCAGTAAAGAAATCTATGAATGTCTGTATTATTGAGGTTTCATCAGTTGGGACTAAGAGGTAAAGGTGGGTTTTGGACTTACAAACAAACTGAAATACAAACAGGCTTTCAATACCCCAATCGTGACATTTTCTTAAGTTCACAACCTCTACAGCTTTTTTTTTCTTCATCACATCATCACATGACCAACCTGAACGGCCATCAGAGGTTCAGCTGAATCCTCAGCTTCACACTGATTCTCTCCCAGCAACGCATTTGACCAAATTAGAGGAAATAATTGTTATATTTCCAAAATGAAGAAGGTAGCTGCCCCGGTGTATGTGCTCATACTTACCAGTAGCAGCATTGACACTTTTTGCTGAGCACCACCACCTTTTCATGTGCGCATACTTTTCGGTGTTGTTAAGAATATTTGAATATCTGGTCATTTTTGAAGCAGTTCAAACCACAGTCAGCATACCTGCTCTTTTTGTGTAATCTGCTCCAGAAAAGTAAGTGGCACAACCCATTCTTACACACAATCTACAAGTAGTTTCAGAATCACATGCAATTTTCTTAGGTTTTAGAAGCACATTTATACATATACACACACACACACACATACTGACTGAAGCCGCTTGCCCCAAGTGGGGTCACGGCGAGCCGGAGCCTAACCCAGCAGCACAGGGCATGAGGTTGGGGGGTGGACACACCCAGGATAGGACACCAGTCCACTGCAAGGTACCCCAAGCGGGACTCGGACCCCAGACCGACCGGGAGCAGGACCTGGCCGAACCCACTGCGCCACCATACCCCCGTAGCATGTTTTTAATTACATAATATTTATATGACAAATTAAGCTCTTCTGCCATAATAAATGATACCTGATACACTATAGCTTTAACACACTTCTGAATTTCCATGTTTTCATTTTTTTCCCCCCAAAAACAAGTGAAAACACACACAGCGAGTAATATCACATACTTGCATGTTTAATGTCGATCTTACAGGAAACATTAAATCATTTACAGTACCAAACAAAATGTAGCCAATGAACACATTTAAACATAGCCAATTTGGTCAATTTGACCATTTGTACAGATCCATTTGTCCGAATACCACAATTAATGATTCCGAGGTTTGCGAACTAGTAGTTTCATAAACTATAATCCTTTTTTCAGCATCGTAAACCAATAATAAATAACAAATTTCATGATACACATACAACTGTAATTCTAGCTTATGATGCAAATTAAATACTGTGCCAAATGTTTGCATCTTTACCGCCGCTCAGCACGGATGTTTTTGCCGGAATGTTCTGCAAGCCTTTGCCAGTAAATTGCAGCCAGGATCTGATGCGTGATCCATGACACACAATTACAGAGCTAATCCCGCTGTGCAGCTGCAGTTTTGGAAAAACGGTAGAACGTGACAAACACATGCAATAGTCTCGTAACGCAGCATGCAGCACACGGAATCGAAAAGTTTATTCCGTTGTTACTCTCACAAGAAATACAACAAATACACACCAGCTCTCAGATGCCTCTTGGAAATCAGCACGTCGAGCTTTACGGTCCAACAGAGTACGAAAAACGTGATCGATGACTATTAAAACAGGGATGTGCACTTTGGGATATAATCTTAACTTGGCATTACTTTACACCGTAATGCAAGGTACCACTCTTCATTTGGGAAGTATTAAGTACTTTTTAGAAAAGTATGAAGGCTCCCTTGAACTGTCTCAATGCTAAATATCGTTCTCCTACAGGGAACACACACAAAAAAATATTTTTCTCTGACTAACCAAGGTTTCTTGGAAAAGAAGAAAAGAAAAAAAAGATCTACGTGAAATAAGATGAAGGGGAATTAAAAAATTAAGCTAAACTCATAGACCTCAAGCAGGAATTTACATAACGCAAAAAAAAAAAAAATCAAGTTTAAAAAAAAAGTTTTATTTATACAGAATGAAATAAGACATAAAAGCTTTTAAAAACAAAGTCTATTGCGTTGCAACTGCCTGTTTGTTCAAATCTCTTAGTATTTGGTTAAATGTTACCTTTGCAGATTTAGTGTTTAATATTTCTTTTTTTTTTTCCCCCCATTAAACTGCCGTATTATGACGATCTGTTCAAATTGAATTGTTTCCAGGAAATATGCTGGAGAGGCTCTGCTGCCTCTGCGGTAAGTTCACGCGTGGCAGCGCTGACGCGACGACGGTACGATTTAGGAGGAGTAATGGAGCGCGTCAGTCCTCAGCCTTGCGTGCGAGTCTGCAGAACGTCCAGTGGTGCTCCACTGTGTTCTCATTGGCACGTTCGCTCATGTGATGGACCCTAGTGTTCCGTATGGCGAAGCCCTGCTTGGTGATATAGTCAATGAGGTGCACCCTGAGGGACACCTCCTGGTGGTAATCGCAAGGTCCGAAAGTGAAAGACACCTGGCAGTCTCTGGTGTCCATCATGTGCTTGTTCCACTTCGTGAAGCTGTTGGCGATACCTTCCAGCAGCGAGTGCACCTTGGTGGTGACGGTGAGCTGGGTGATGATAACAGCCACAGGGTTTGAATACTTGGAGAGCTTGCGAGTGCTGGACAGCTCCACCACCTGCTCGAAGGTGTCCAGCGGGTGAAGGGGCTTCGGGTCATTGAGACACTGAATCAGGGGCTCGATCTGGTAAAAATCTGCTTCCTTGCGCAGGAGGTCCGTCTCTTTAAAGTCCAGGGGAAGGGTTAGCTCCGAGGTGCGCAGGAAGTTCAGGATATAGCGGAAGAGAGGTCCGTCGCGGTCGATGAAGTAATTGCCCTGGGCATCCCGAGCCGAGGGGAAGTCGCCGCGAAACATGGCCCCCAGCATGGAGTCAGGATAGCGTTGCAAAGTGGACCTTGAGGTGGTGTACAGGTGACCTCCCACATTCAGAGTAACCGGTTCAGCCATCTGTAAATGGAGAGAGGATGAGAAAAGAGGAAGGGACTCAGCTCATCAGAGTGTGTGTGTGTGGGGGGGGGGGGGGGGGGGGTGGTTTCCATCAGCCATTCATATATTATTGATAACCACATTTCCAAACGACACTCCAGAGCCCATACCGCAAATCTAGGGCGCAAGGCGGGGTACACCCTGGACAGGACGCCAGTCCACAGGAGGGAAATCGCACACTCGTTCACTCACGCATACAATACACGCATTACGGTCAATCCGGAGTGAGCCGTTCACCTGCGACGCACGTCTTTTTGACCGCGGAAGGAAAACACACAAACGTTACACACGCTGAGCTGGAGTCAAACCTCAAGCCAAACACATGACAGAGGGGCTATGATGCACCAGCACCATCCGCTCTGCCGCCGTGTTGCGTCTGTTCCATGTTCATATGTATTGTAAACCGAGTTTTCCCCGACTTTACGTAAAAAAAAAAAAAATGCATCAATATGGAACTGACCATGTATCCCCAGTGTCCATTATCCATGTGCATCACTGCAGGCTCCCCTTCGCACCCAGCGCTTCTGTGCGGTCCTTCCGTGTGCCTCTCCTTCACGTGTCCCACTCACGCCTGTTAAGAGTAAAACCACGACAAATTCATTATACAGGTGGTACCATGCGCAGAGTTTAAAAACAAGGTAAAGAAAAATCTGGACTGCTCCCTCTCCAAGTTCACATTCCATATGCCTGGTTGCAAGCCTAAATGTCTAAAGAACAAAAAACGTACAAAAACAAACTCATTGCTCATTGTTTCTGGGAGCTTCAATACTATTTCCATGTAGTATTATTCTGTATGTGGCCGATACAGGCGGCACAGCAAGTAGAGCTGTTGCCTCACAGGGCCTGGGTGGTGCGAGAGGACGTGGGTTCGATCCCCACTCAGTCTGTGTGGAGTTTGCATGTTCTCCGTGTCTGTTTCTTCCGGGTGCTCTGGTTTCCTCCCACACTCCGAAGACATGCTGTTCAGGATCAGCTATAGTGTGTGAGTGAGTGAGAGAGAGAGAGAGAGAGTGTGTTCCACTGATGTATGGATGAGTGATGTAGTGTATCTAGCGGTGTAAGTCACCGTGGTGAATAAGGTGTGTGGGCTGATAACACTACATAGAGTTCACTGGAAGGCGCTTGGAGAAAATTGTCTGATAAATAAATGTAATGCAATGATACCTTTGCACAAAGTGGCTAAAAAGTCTGATCAACAACCTGCTTATAATAATTTCTACAGCACGATATCGTGTTACTCTTACAATTCAAGGCGAGCACCCCCTCGGGGTACTGGAGCGGGACTTGAACCGGGACCCCTGAGCTTGGAAAGGACCTCTTTAGCCACTACGCCCCCTGCTGGCCCACTGCACCGACAAATCTGCAAGGCAGCCCTTGCCTGAAGAAGCAGTGGATGATAGAACAAACAGATGGCTATGCGCGCAGACATCAAACAAACACACACTGGATTTTTTTTTTTTTTTTTTTTTTTTAAATACAACTACTGTTATAACGAGAAAAACTTGAGCGATCAGCACGAGCACAACGATTAATGTTTCAAAAGCGCTTCTAAAGGGCACGAAAAGCCCAGGCGCGTGCAGTTAAATGGACACGCAGGGGCCCCTGCGTGTCCATTTAACTGCACGCGCCTGGGCTTTTCTGCGTGTCCATTTAACTGCACGCGCCTGGGCTTTTCGTTGCGCTGCTCTGCGCTGCTCTGCGCTGCTCTGCGCTGCGCCCCCTCCCCCCTCCGCTCATCATTTCGGTTCGAGAGCGAAGCGCCGTGACCTCCAGGCAGAACGAGGCGCTCATCGCTGCCGCGCATCACCCCGGTCCAGTTCGGTTCGGGCTCCACTCATAATAAGGAACAAAACCAGGCAAAGCGGAACCGTGGCTTCCGCACCAAACCGGCCGGAGCGGAGGACGGAACCGACCCGCTTCGGTTCGCTCCGTCTTTATTGATCAAGATGCGCGCAGCCATCGCGCGCGCGTTCGGTCAGCTGTCACGACCGGGTTAAAGCTGAACGGTGAAATGATCAGCTTTTTATTTCATTATTTTTTTTTGTTTCTTTTTTTAAAAAAAAAAAGGGGGGGGGGGGGTTCCGATCGCTTACGTACCGACTGAGGGCTGCGTTAGCTGCTCGCCTCGGACATCCCGCGAACGGTCCGGCCACTACGTCGACATTTGTGTACCAACAGATCCGTGTGTCGCGCGAAGAGCAGCACTGAACTCCGCCTGTTCGCCTGCGGCGCTACGGGGGAAGGACAACAGGAAGCTTACACGGAGTGGCTCCATTCACCGCCTCAGCGCGTTTGGGCGCTTTGCAAAACACGTCGCCGCAGGCCTCGCGGCCACGTTTGTCCGTGTTAGAGGAGGACAACAGGCAGCTCACACAGAACGGCGCTGTTCGCTGCCGTATTGGTCGCAAAGGCCTCGGCGGCACGTTTATCAACACGGGAAAACAACGAAAGAGTGATGCTGCTCAGGCCCGGTGCTCGGTGTATTTAGAGCATATTTGCAGTAGGCCTGGGGGGGGAGGGGCACGTCCTTCAGTACGGGAGATGGACAACAAAGCGCTAACACGGAGTGATTCCGTCAGCGCGGGAGCGTAATAACGTGGCGGAAAAAATATAACTAGTAGTATTTAGAAGAGTTGGAGAAAAGTTCTAATATAAATATGTTATCGTCGTATGAACACTGCATGATACAGTGACTTCTCAGTAATTTGCAACTGGACTTTTAGCCGCCATCAGATTAACTAACTTAAACTATGGTACTTACTTGGGCGCTTCTCCAAATTCAGGCTCCACATAACCTCTACAATCTTGTTGCTGTAGTCATAATTATACATTTAGGCAGTATTATAATATTTGTGATATTAGCCAGTTGCGCCGACTGAAGGGGAATCGAACCTCTGTCCGACCGTGGAGGCGCGCGCGAGACCCGCTGCGTCATCGTGCCGCGTTCATCGTTCCCATATTTCTCATATTCGCTCCTGATGGATTTATTTAGAAAGCTTTGAATGAACATATGAAGACCGCTGTATGATTTCAGCACTGTTTTCAGCCAATATTTAAACATGTAAAATCAGTGTAACTCACTGTGCTCGTGTTTGACGCAAATATTTGCCTCCCACTGTATTCTAATATGCATATTATAAAATAAAATGACTTAAATCCCTGATATTTACTCTTTTCAAGGCACTATTTTGAGACGTTTCTACGGTTTCATATGTTGTGTATAGGTGGCACTTGCAAGGAAGGGTGTGTGTGTGTGTGGGCATATTTATGTATGGATCATTATGGATTTTCCTTTTTTTCCCCCCCTTTAAAACACTGCAGATGGTTCATTTCACTGCTCCTGGCACCAGCAAAAGGGGTGAAATGGTCCTTGAACTAACCTGTTTCTTAGTGACTGATGTGAAAGTTGATCAACAACACACATCAGTATAGTTTAAGATTAAATTGAAGACAAACTATGTGAAACAGTACCTGAGCAGTGCAGCATCTACCATATTTACACTGGATTTTTATCCATGTAATTTTTCCTTCTCACAGCAGGAATCCCTACAAATCTCATCTGCAAAGGAAATAAGGCAGGAACTTCATATATAAAATGTAAATATTGTTCAAAAATATATATTTTAAAAGTTCTTCAGTGAGACAAGTGTCTTATCCATTTTTATATTTATCGCCATACTAGTACTTGAATTTGTTGGTTTCTACAGTGATGGCACAGATCATTCTATTATCCTTGTATTTTTTAAAATTCATCTTATTTGTAAAACTTGTAAAATATTAACCATAATTTGCTACAAAAAGAAGGCCTGGTGTTCAAAAATATGTATTTGGATATGGGGGAATAAAAAAAAAAAAAAAAAAAAAAAAAAAAAACCATCCGTCTCCTCTGGAATTAGCTCCCGGAGTCACAACTCTTCCTCTGAGAACAGTGCAACAGGGCCAGTGTACAATAAAAGCTGCAGTAGCTTTCCTCATGTTGTCATGGCAACACTGCCTATGACAGATGGCATCTCATCTGAAAGAAGTACAGCACTGCCATTGACTCCGTTAAAGAAAAGAAACCTGCATCCGATGGACAATTTGGAAATAGGACACTATACTGTATTTGTTACTGTCTCTCCATGTGGAATTTTTACTCCAGACACAAAATCTGAGAAATTGTTTCTTCTATACTTGAACTGTGTTTAAATGGGATTATTTAAACTAAACATATGTAACAATAATCCATCCATCCATCCATCCATCACTCATCCTCAGCAAGGTCGCGGTGATCCGGAGCCTATCCCAGAAGCATTGGGCGCAAGACACCAGTCCATTGCAGAGTACCACACACAGTCATAGTCACTCACCTATTCACACCGTAAGGGTACTTTAGTCACCAATCTACCTGAACTGCTTGTCTTTGGACTGGGGGAGGAAACCAGAGCACCCAGAGGAAGCGCACACAGACACAGGGGAGGACACGCATACTCTACACACACTGAGCAGGGATTGATGAGCCCACACATGATGTGAAGTTGAACTGATGAAAGTATAGCAGTCATCCTACCCACACAGTGTTGAACTTTCCCACTTTCGCTGGGACAAAACCAGCGGAAGGTTTTCACAAAGCCTGCAGAATTTCCATCATCTCTCCCATCCTTTACGTACCATTGTTACCTGTGGACGCTTTCGTAAAACAGCCAACTTCATTTTAATTTATAAATACTGTACATACAATGTGGACCAATAGTCTTGAATTCTCCTTGATGTGGCGCTAAAGGTCATCATCCAATCAAAACCATAGTTTTTTCTTAATACATTCCAAAAGTTTACACTGAAAATAAAACATGTTCTATGAGTAACAGCACACAGCGTGTGTGAAACGTAACACTTGATCCACATTTGAAGTATCTGAACTGTTTTGTTACAACACAAGACAACAGGCGTCGAAATAATTGATGAAAACATGAAGGCACATCTGAACATCTAGTAGCAGTTATAGGTAAAAAAGGAGAGTCCGACGTTTCACTAACTGATGTGCAATGAATCACACGCTGAGGAGACTGGAGTTATTTATTTAAATCTTGCACATCCAATGTTCAATTTAAATATTTTAAAATGTATACTTCAGAAATTCCTAAGGCAATTGCTGCATCTTAACAAAATATATTTTAATTAAAAAAATCTGAATTAAAGCATCTCAAAACAATAGTTGAAAGCATAATTATATACAAAAATGATGTTGTATGGTGTCATTATCATGGTTTCAGTAAACGGCCTGTTTGGTTCTGAATTTGATCTTACAAACGGGAAAAGCCAAAACAATTACATCTTACTTCAAAGGTGGTTTATATATGTGTGTATATATTTTTTTTCCCCCTCCAAATCTGAAGGACTCTCAGACATTTCTTTTGGGATGTAATTTCCGGTCCTCACAATCTGTTCCCACCAAGAAGTCCAAACAGAACACATGAACTGCCCTGGCCCACGGTTCTCAGTACAGACTGACTGACTGACCACTGGCCCACCCACTGGGGTGTCCAACACACATGTTCACCTTATTGTTTCGGCAACAAAATAACAAACTCTGTCCTTTCATTTCAAAATGAATTATTCATCCGTCTTCACATTCACTAAATCCACATTCCAGAAATCACTTTAACGGATACTTTGGTTTCTAATATGGAACAAACCCGCGGCAACTGGGATTCTTTGATTTCTTTTGCTTCTCAGCTCCAAAGTTGAGCCAACCCAATTAAGCAGAGAATTTGCAAATCAGTTCCCACTGCCATCCCTTATTCACTCGATCTGTTCTGTCTCTTAGTGTGTTGCAGTAAACTTGTTTCCTGAACAATGCACCTGACCATCACTTCAGAAAATATACTGCAGGCAATCTTGGAAACCTTACAAGAATGGAAGGGGGGGGGAAAAAAAAAAAAAAAAATCAATGCTAATAATCCTGCAACTATATTAACTGATGACCAGGGAACAAATGCTCTTACATCTACGGTCAAATAAAGGTTCAAGTTAGAGACAGCCCCTGTATTCTAAAACTACAGACAAAACCCAAACTAAGACCATAAGGCATCTTTACTTTCATTCTGTCCAAAGAGATTATGTAACAATGTCACATCAATTCATTTGTTGTATTTGTTTATAACATATTATAAAGCAAAATGTTACCAAGGGATACTGTTCTGCCAGTTGAATGAATTTGGCATATTTGATGAAAAAGAGAAAAGAATAAAAGCCTAATGCCTTTGTCATTATTAGTTTTTGAAGGCAAGGTCAAAAAAAAAAAAAAAAGGTTAACCTTGTGTGTCAAGTAACTACTGGCAGACACACCAACCCTGGTGAGCAGTGTATTTGGATTTTTATCTAAACGCAATATATCTGGTCCATTCTGATGTGGTCAGCCATGTTTCTGGGGGGGAGGAAGAAATGAAAAAAGGGAGGGGAAAAAAAAAAAAAAAACCTTTCCAAACAAGTCTGAAACCTATCAAAGAACATGTAGTTTATGCAAACATGATAAAGTACGGAAATACATCTAGTCATGTAAAATTTTATTTACTCTCACTCTCTTTCTCCTATAATAAATACAGCAATGAGTTTGCAGTTCTACTCTCAAACAGTGCCCAATTCAGAACAAGAAGCAATGGAGTTGTGGCTCGGGTCCGGAAATAAGGGCTGTGGCTGGATGGACAGGAGCAATCTGGTAGTACGTGAATAGTGACAGAAGACATCTCAAGCAGAGCTCTTGACCAGGCCTGGGTAAAGCACTCCCACGGTCACAGCGACTATCACTGCAACTGCCGACATCCAGGGAGCCCAGCTTCTCTGAAATGACATGAGCAGAGAAGGTCATGACAGCATGGTCACATCAACATGGGAACTACCCTGAAGGCAGACTGAACATCTTCAAATGTGTTGGAAATACCACAAAAAAAAAAAAGCCAATAGGACACCAACCTCCACATCCCAAAACACAGGTTAAATATTAGTGATCCAAGCAAGATGAACAGGTATCAGATGAGAATTATAGTTAACTACCAATAGCGTAGAGATTTAAATTAGGGAACGTCATAGTGGACAACATTCTCCGCCATGCACTGGTCTTAAAGAGGATGAAAGGTAGAGGTGAGATGTGAAAGACACGGAGCACATAGGAGCGCGTGTACCTTTCTACCACAATGGGCCGAAGCACCAATACAGCAAAGCCAGGATAAGGCCGGTGACTATGGCTTGAGCAGGCTGCAATAGGGGTGGCTACAGAAGGGAAGGGACATCACAAGAATCAATCTAACACGCTCTGTCAACATTACCTGGATCAGACTAGGGGTGTGATAAGGGGTTGATCTGGTCAGTTTGTCCACAACAGAACATCAAACACTTAAGCAACGGATACAGTTATAACATCTAGAAGCCACATATAAGGAACAAGACACGAGCAGTGAAAGGATGTTAACTTGTCTGAAATGAGGCACAGAACATAAATTTCTGTACTGAAATTCAGGAAACCCAACATATTTATTCTGCTCTTGGTTCAAGTTCTGTCTGTGAGGTTGATGCTGTTTTGAAATGAAACACAAACAGTTCAGGTACCATCTCAGTGGGGAGGGGGGGTATTTCTGGGGACTCTGTACACAGGTGGTCCCCGATCTACAATGGGGTTACGTTCCCCGAAACCCATCGTAAGTTGAAAATGCATTTAATACACCTAATACACACCTCTGCGTGACAGACTGGGAGATGCGGATCGCTGCCGCTGCCCAGCATTGCGAAAGAGTATCGTACTGCATATCACTTGCCCGGGAAAAAAACAAAATTCGAAGTACGGTTTCTACTGAATGTCTATCGCCAGCTCACCATCGTGAAGTCGAAAAAATGGCAAGTCGAACCATCGTAAGTTGGGGACCACCTGTATAAGTGTTCAAAACTCCAAGGCGGTGTGGAAGTCAAAGAAGTTGGGAGGTTAACTTCATACCCTCGTTTACCAGATAAATACGAATTACAGAGAACTAACAGCCACAGGACAAAACTTTCTGGACAGGCAGAGAAATTCTATGAATCGGTACACTGAGTACAGGTGGAGTTTTACTGATACACCTTTTGTATAAATTTGCGGCTCATGCTTAACATTTTCTATTTGTGGTGTGTTAAGGTCCAGCTGACATGGATCATTTATTATATGGACCACTCTTTTGGTGTTAAATCCATGCATTTTAAAGATCTTTGCCACTGCATCTAGAAATTATGATCCTTTGGTGTGTAAAATGTCTTAAACATTAGTTAAATTTTTTTTTTTTTTTTTTTAATTTATTTATTCCCCCCCCACAAACGATTGTAAAATATCAGATTATTCTTAAAAGAAATGCAACTCCCATTGCACATAAAAGCAGATGAAGTCCATGGTATTGCCACATGTGATTACATGTGAAGTGACCTGGGCCCTCTTCTGCCTGAACACAAGGGCACTGTATCAATATAGGAAATAAGATTATACTAAGAACTATGCGGCTATAAAAATGAATAAATGTTCACAGAAGAAGCATAAGTGTGAGTGCAGTCAATGGTTTTACAAAATTAAATAACTGTAGATAATTACTGTAAAAAAGTGTCTTGAAACAGGCACTGGGACAAAGCTAAATGCAGCCAAGGACTTTACAAGTTAATTTCTTGCACGTCTCCAGCGACACTCGAGGTTGGGAAAGAGAAGAGCCGCAAGTCGTCTCTGATGGTCACTTACATTGCCTCCCTTGTCCTGCAGCTGCTTCAGGTCAGACCTGCACTGCTGGAGCTCATCGCTAATGGACTGCTTCTCCTGCTCCGTTTGCTCAATGCGCTCCTTCAGGCTCGAGAGCAGAGTCTGAGTTTCTTCATACTGCAAGGGACAAGAGTGGTTCAACAAACACACACACACACACACACACACACACACACACACACACACACACACACACACACACACACACACACACACACACACAGGGAGCTCCATACTGCACCTCCTTCTGCAAGTCCTTGGTCCTGCTCTGGGCCTGAGCCAGCTGGGCCTGGAGCTTGGCTGTGCTGTGCCGATGCTGCTCCTCCAGGGAACCCAGCGAGTTCTCCAGCTCCCCCCTGGATTTCTCCAGGGTCTGCAGGCTGCTGCTAAGGGAGGCGCTCTGCTCTTGAGACCTGGAGTTCCATCAAAATGACATCAGAAGGAAAGACCATCAGAAGTGAAGCAGAACACACTTTTTATATTTATATAAGAGTCCAACAAAAGAAGGTGTTAGTGTTTTTCAGAATGTGCGTAAAGACGTTTCGGTTGTTCTGCAAAGACTCCGCACATCTGTGTATGAGGACTCACCCTATTAGCTCCGTCTCAAGCTCCTGCAGCCTCTTGAGAAGGTTTTCCTTCTCGGAGCGCAGGTCCGCACACTCCTGCTGCAGGCTCAGACATTCTGCCTGCAGCTTCTCCAGTTCACCTGTGGAGGGATGTATGTTCAACACAGAGTACAAGTTTCCACTGGTAGCCACACACACACACACACACACACACACACACACACACACACCTTCATCCCGTACCCTTGGGAGAGACTACACGACCACAGTTTTCACCACAATAAATATTTTCCTTCAGGACATGTAATGACTGGACAAAAACATGAGAGATTTATAGGGATGAAGGTGGTGTGTGTGTGCTTAAAAAAAAACCTAGAATATAGTATGTGCAACAAAACATTGGACACACAGCTCAAGGTGATGGGCCCAATCAGCAGTACCTTCAAGCTCCACAGCCCTCTGGCACTGCCGACTCTGTTGCTGGAGGCTACTCTGCAGATGGCCAATCTCGAGCTCATAAGAGGTGGCAGCCTTTCGCCACTTCTCCAGCTCAGCCGTCACCGTGCCCAGCTCCTTCTGCATGGCAGCAATCTCGTGGTCCCGCTCAGCGGCAGCAGCCTGCACCGCGCGGCGGAGCGTAAGCGCCTCCTCCTGTGCAGCGCACAGCTCCTCTCTCACATCAGCTATGGCATTCTCCTTCTGCTCCTGCAGCTCCTCCATGTCAACCTGAAGTTTGTGGAGCTGGGCTGCGTACACAGAACCAGGGGCAGAGAGTCACCAACGTCACACCGGTGGATACATTTTACCGTTATTTCCGTGAAACACGCAAGCTCAGCGTAAAGCTCAGACAGTGGACAGATCCTACCGTATGAGCAACTGCGGCACCATTAATTGGCCTCATTAGAGAAACATTAGTGTTGCAGCCCCACACACTTACCTTGGAGAGTGTGTATTTGCCTCGCAGAGTCTTCCATCTGCTTTCGACTCATCCTTCTTTCTTCTTCCAAAGCAGCTGTAACACAACACAAACCATCTTGTACCAGCTTCCACATACTTGAAATCACTCTCTATACAGAGGTTATTCAGACTTAGATTTTGTAAACACCACCCCCCCCTCAAAAAAAAAAAAAAAAAAAAAAAAAGCAAAACAGAACAAAAACTGTACCTTGCAGGTCCATACATTTCTGCTGGCTGGTGTTCGCAAGCTCCTGGGCTTCACACAGCTCCCCTTGCAGGTTTTGGATCACCTGCGTTGCATCCACAGGCTCCTGGTCCGAGTGCTGCAGTTCATCTGAATGAACAAGGACAGTCCATACTTACTCCTACGAAAACCTACACAAGGGAGCTAACAGAAGGTGAGAAATCCTTTCCCCCCTATTCTGCTGAATCAAACTAGATGTCATAAAATTGAGCAGTGGTTTGCCATGCAGAAGCAATTATAGCTATCGACACAATGTATCTGTTCCCTTTAACGAGTAAATTTCATGTTAACTTTTATTGGATTAGTCAATACAGTATATCCAGAATGCAAAAAAAAAGTTAGAAAAGACTACTGTGAGAAAGATGCCATCTATAAGGGCACTTCTGCAATGAATTACTCCATTGAACCGACTGCAAAATGTTAATGGAAGATGTGAGGGTACATCCATAATTAAAATGCCATGGGTTTTATGTAGTCTTTGTACTCATTGCTGATAAAATCCTACAGCCATGGGCAATTGGAGACATGTACCACCTGCATCCCATCTTTTCAATGTGTGGGTTAGTTTATGAAATTATGGCAGATAATTTTATATTCCTAGCCACAAAGCTACTGATACAATCTCGTACCTCGTGCTTTACGACAAAGATGACAAGACATTTGAACACAGTGGACAAAAAGTTTACAGGCTACAAATGGATGTTAGTGTTTTATTTCTACTACTCATTTATTTGGAACAAAAATAGCAAAAGACGGTAGCAAAACTACTACGCTAGAAGTCAACCGAAGCCAATGCTATAGATCCAAATGAAAAAGGTCCATTTGCTACAAACAGCATATTAAGATGGAACAATAATACTGGAACTTTCATCAGGGGAGGAAAGTCCTGCTTGACTGACTTTCTAAAGAGTGAGAGACATGGCTCTTCAAAACTGAGGGACATGTTCTTCATGCTGAGCCCTAACAATTTCACATTACTCTTCAAATGAGAGGACTTGGGGAAAACTTGCTGCAAATCAATCTCATTGTCTTGCCCCAGATTTCCTCAAATTAGATTAAATGAAAATGGGATTAAAAAGGTAATTTCCCACAAGACAAAGCCTATTCACTGAATAAGACAGTTTCTCAAAATAGCAATAACCCAGAAAAAAAAATGTTCCACCTAAGGCCTGCATAAAGTTCTTTTTCCATTCCATGCAAGCTCTTGTTCATTAGTAAATTCTTAGACGGTCTGTTTCCAGTCATTAACACAGATTCCAGTTGATACACCCTGAAATGCATATTCAGGGTGTACATATACATATAGATATAATACATATGACAGCTGAAATAAGTTACTGCTTAGACAACCAAACCACGGATACTTCTACAGGTGATAGGGCAAAGCATGGCTGCTAAAAAACAGGGAGGCTTTTCGAGGGTGACTCAGCAGCATCACCACAATGACACAGGCAGAGGTTTGCAGGATGCCATGATAAGTCCAAACTACCCAACCCACAAAACAGGAACAAAGAGGATTCTGAGCTTCCAGGCCTAGCAAAACTCTACTGGGACACCTAGAATCATGCGTATCAAATAAAACTGCACGTGGCCCATTTACTCATTTAGCAGATGCATTTCCTTTGACCTCCGAGTCCAGAGGTGGCAACTATAACCACTATACCACCTACCACCCTTTAAATAAATCCTACTGCATCAATTCACCATTACCAGCAAAAGACTTATTGTGCTCAATGAGCCCTACCAGGTTAAAATGAACCAAAAATAGTGTATCTGCATGATTCAAGGTATGATGTAAATTTAAGCGCAATGTGGAAATTTCTAAAACCCTCATACAATCTTACTGACTTCAAAAGAGTTAGCATGGCAAAGCATGGCTGTCAACTGGACGGACAGCATGTGCTGGAGCTTTCGGGAACACTGAAGAGGAGTGTTCATTGTGACAGCCAGCCTCCTTTCAGGAAAGCATGTGAAGCCATTCTTGCCGAGCTCTCCGGGTATGTTTCATGGGAGCTGGTAGGACCCTGAGCCACTCAACTGCCCTCAGGCCTTATCAGCCACTGGGAAAAAGAAATGACCTCAACACATAAGCACCAAGGCCTCTGGGTGTCTGGCAGAGGACACCGGTGGGCTGAAGCCAACCAACAACACGGTGGCGCATGCCGTGGCTGGTGCTGGCAGTCACAGCAAAATTACTTCATTGTGATGTTACCATGAAGTCCTGGTAAACAAAGCTCATGGAAACAGGGCTTCAGTGAATTGTCAAAGTGTGCACAAATTTCATTGATTGAAACTGTACTGAAATTTATCTAAGGTTTTAAACAGAGACCAGATTTTCGAATTTGAACAGGCAACATCAGCCCAGGTGGAAACGAACCACGCCAAAGTGGGCTATGAAACTGAAAGGACCTCCTGGGGCAGAGCCTACCTCAACAATGTGTGATATGCATGCAGCTACAACACACCCAAAGCAGCTGTTCTTTCCTAGGAAGGAATGAAACACTCATCTATCTCCCACTTCTGTTCCGCACACTGTAACGTTTTACATTTCCTGAAATCTTGATTCCTGTTAGGACTTTTCCAAGACCATTCACCTTTATCAACATGAAGAGGAAGAATGCTTTGACACACACCACAATGTATCAGCTGTACACCTCAAACCCTGTACCTCCCCGCTCTTCTTCAAGCTACATTAATCTCATGGTGTCACCAACAGACCTTTTTGTTCTAACCAAACTTCCTGAAATATTTAATCTGCTTTGTTTCCCTCATTTCACAGATGACACAGAAGGAACAGAATTTAACTGCAGCCTGTCCACATGATTCATAAACACTACATCAAATATCTGTTTAGAAATATCTGTTAAGAGGGCAGCATTCCTCAAATGGTCTTTTCCCAATTGGGTTCAGACGTTCTACCGATTAGCTCAGCTGGGTTGCTGCGAGCCATCAGCACCACATTCATTGGAGAAAGCTGTGCGAGCCAAAAAAAGATCACAGTAAAAATTAGTGATGACATTTCAGAATGCAGGTTTATTTTAAGGCATGACAAAAGGGCACACACATCCTTATATGACAACTAGGAAGAATGAATTACTCTAAAAGAAATACATTCCCCCACAAAAACGTTTTCTGTCCAAGTTCTTAAACAGTCCATAACGAAACCCACCCTCCATGTGCCAATGCTGCAGAGCTCTACCCCACTCCTCCTGACTGCTAGACTAACACACTGAACATGTGAGGAGAAAGTCTCTTGCCAGCCATGCCAGTATCACTGTGGCAACAGCAAACTACCGTGAAAAGGCCATAAGCAGCTTTGACTCAGACTGCCAAATTAAATAATTACAATGTGCCACGCCTGTACAAACTTCCCCTTTGGGCTGTTTTTTTCTTTTTTTTTTTTTTTTTTAAATTCTACTTCAGTTCCACCAAGAATTTGCCTGTTGTAGCCATATATAGTCAAAGAAGGACCTACCATCATTGTGCAGGGCTTAAGTCCTGCGCTCCCTGTTTACACTTGTCTCATAGGAAATTTAATTTTAAAAATCAGATTTTACACATATCATTAGTTTTTAAGCAAAGTGGGGGAAAAAAGGACACAAGAGGACCTTATTACCTTTAACAAGTGTGACCTGACTGAAAGACTCATTCAGCTCTTGGTTGTCCATTTGTTCGTCTGTAATAAAAAAAGTCACGATGAGAAAAGTCTTTTAAGGAGAGCCAAAGAACGCGACTTACTCTACACTTCACCACTCAAGAGATCTCCTCTTAACGTTACTGATAAAATGGACAGAAAATGTCACACATTACAAAACATTAGTTCATTACCAAGCAGCTAAAAGTGACAAAAACAATCTGGAAGAGTTTGCAGTTAATTCATTCTCATTTGTTTTTAAAGGTACAGAGAACAAGATGACACAAAGATAAAAAGGAAAAAAAAAAATAAAAATTTTACCTGTAGTGTCTTCACTGCTTTTATCCTTGCTGAGACTGAGCGTGTCTGACGTAGCTGACTCTTTAACATCTATCCGATTCTCCGAGGGGAGATGGAAGATACCATTTTGAGGAGGGAAGGGACCTGCGAACGTGAAGTAACCACCACAGCATTCAGCAGAATTTCCAACAAACCGCTCGGTTTAAAGAAAAAGGTAAATAAATTAAACTAACATTTTTTTTTAACCCTTTAGATGACAACTGTCAGAAAGATTGATCCTTTTTGTCGTGCTGGAACTGCTCCCTCCCCACTCAGAGCCCCTCAGTACTAAATGTAGTCACATACTGAACCGGCACATCCCAAGAAGGGTTCAGCAGCACACCAAAACTTTTGACTTTTTCCTCCAAAGTCATGCTATTTGTTTGACGGTTGGAGCTCCGAGTCAAAGCTTCTCTGTTAATATGACAGTAATGGAGGTGGGAAACCTGAGGGTTGAGGAGCGCGTACTACTGTTCTTCGTATGCTGTCTTAATAGATTGTTGGCTGCACTCCCTTAGCACTACCCCATAAAATAACATCATAAATGTGTTGCTTCCATTTTCGCTCCGTATGACGACTCAAATTATACAACTGATTAAAGAGGAATGGAGTCAAAATAAAGACTTGCTCTGACTTCTGATTTAACAGAAATGACACTACTGTCCTGGAAGTCCACAGTCCTTAAGGATGCGCTGTCACATTGTACCCTAACACCACAGACTTCCATTCTACCCCACTTAAACCGTCTTCTCTGTAAGGTCATGTTTTACCATTTAATTCCTCTTAAAGGCAATGATTTATAACACAAAATGAACTAGCTATTATCAATGCTTAGGATGGTAGCTCTTTAACACTGAGGTCTGGATACTCCAACTCATCTCTGGAATGGTTAGACGTACCTTACGCAAGCCTTTCTAAGTTATCTAAGATTTTGTAAAACCTTTACTGATATAGAGAAACAGCTACTGATTTCTTTTCAATGATGCAAATGAAATATTGTTGATATCCAGTATCATCATGAAAAGGAAACAAAAAAATAATTAACACAAGAAATCATATAGTGCTCAGCCTCACCAACTATTTCTGACAATAGATATTCTAATTAGAATATTCTATTCTAATTACTAATTAGAATATTCTATTCTAATAGATATCCAACATTCTGAAGCCACCTGTTGTGGATGTTTTACCATTCACACGACTGCTAGATGTGAGCTACCTAATCAGACCGTCACTGGAACTCAACATGCTGTGTTAACATGCCTGCTTCATTCACATATATTCCTCGAAGCTTGAGTCTATTTTCTATGACGAACGTGATATGCGGAGGCTGATATCGCAGCACAGGCGCTTCGTAACTCGGGCCCCCTAGGAGACCTCAATAAGGTCAATGCAATTAGCTGCGAAAGCAGCAGGGAGTGGTTTTATTTGTGGAACACTGATATCAAGATGGAATCCAACCTAGAGGACAGGCGCAACCAGCTAAAAATAATTCTGTACCCAAAGCACACACCCAATGTTACCAGAAAAAAAATTACCAAAGTTTCCATCCATGTAGTCCTACAGACAGCAACTCTGGACTGCCCGGTTTGTATTTAGTCACTGTTCTCCACTTTTTTCTCCTTTTTTAAATTTGCTCAATTTGTGCTGTATTATCATTCGCCAGCTGACTTATACAGGGACCTAGGACAGACAGGACAGACACCAGACACAACTAAAGGTTTGCCAGGGGACAGAGGACTTGAATGCCACACACTGCCCACCCTACCTGGCCATCGTAAGGAAAAAACATAGTTCCTCTTACCATAGAAGCTGGAGGTTGTGTTCAATGACCCTTTAATGCTCTATCCTGCTAACCAAGTGACAATATGTGCCTCATCCAACTCCAGTTTATTACTCCATTAAATGTACTACAAGAGAACCAGATCCAAAACTACCAGCTGATGTTTTCCCTCATAAATCATTGCGTCTATGAGAGGTAACTCGCCCAATGAATTTCACACCACAGAACCTGACCTTGTCCTTTTCGGTAGCATCCAAGCTTTTCACTTTGAATAGGCTCCAGAACTAAAACCTGCCCCCTTTACAGCACAACATTTTGTGGCTTGAAGTGTATACTCTGAGTATCTTTAAGGAATTCCTGTCCTGCATTCATAATCTTCTGCAGATGTCAGATGACACTGACATGTGAATGCTGCCCTGTCCCTTAGGCAACAGCCTGATCTGCACTAGCTAGGGGTGCCAACAAAAGCACATCTATCTATCCTTGCCTATAAACACAGACCAGCATTGCACTACAAATATACCACAGCCTATTCATAACAGCATTCTTCTGTAATACAAGCTGGCCTTTTCCTGAGGTTTCTCCATCATTTATAAAATGCCACTGTAGTTGCACAAAAAAGCACACTCCTTTACCTCATGCAATGTAGCTGCTATGGGCAAGAAATGAGGTCGCTTTTCTGACTGATACTAGAAATACTTTTTAATACTGAATTCAGCTTGCTCCAAAGCAGCATCATTAAAATCAAACTGTGCGCCCTCAGAGAAAACAAACCCTTCGCAGGCAATGAGGCTGGCTGGACGAAACAGAGGAAGGGACAGGTTGTACTCACGCTGGTACTCGATGAACTGCTGGATGAAAGTACAGTCTCCTCCGCTTTTTAAAAGCAGGTTCTCTAAAGATAAAAACCAACAAAATCAAAGAAGCTGCAGGATTAAAAATGTTCCTTTATACAGATTAACAATTACATATTCGTTCAGCAGCTTTACTTTTTCTATTTTAAGAAAAAAATATGTACTGCATCAGAAAATCAAAAACAATGGCATTGAAAACAGGCATTATAATCATCCTGCAGTGTTTCTAAGAGAAACGCTTTAACACCAGATGTTCTTGACTGTCAGATTCTTGGTAACAGTTCTTGTGTGGACACATGTGAATTCGGGCAAAGAAATGGTGACAGCGGCAGACATCGCGAGACAGACAGTACTTTATTAAGGAATACAACAGTGACAGCGCTTGGCTGACACAGTAACTGCACCCCAGCCTCACTCCTCAAACAGGAGCTTTCTGTAGGAGTTTCTTGCATGGTTATTAATTCACCCTGCAATATCGAGCCAAAGTATCCATGACAGAAGCTATATTTTCAAGTGTTGTACCAAATTTTTTTATGAACCACCACGCACTGCTGGGGATGAGTGCAGCTTCCATTCCTCTAATGCTGGGCATAACCAAAAAGGGTATCAACATTTCTCTTAATATTTCTACAGTTTCCTGTGAAACCCATTTTCCATGTCTAATCAAGACCAGAAAGGTCACTTTACAGAAATATAAATGCTACAGGAAAGCGAAGGTGAACTGAACTGTTGGATTCTGGCTTCCTGCTGAAATACTCAGTTGCCCTCTACTGGCGGAGAGGAAGACAACTATCCATCACCCTCTGCCGGTACCAACGCTCGCTAAACGGACCCTTGCCGGACCATAGACCACTGCAGCCGCTGCTCTGCCAGGCCACTTTGCTGGCTAAAACTGATGCAATAAAGACTTTTTCAGAGATTAGCACACGGGCACCAGAGTGATTTGTTCATATCCAAAACCCAAGTGGTGTGCAGCTTTTCCCACAATGCTCCACTTGCACATATCTGTTGTTTTAATCATAAGTCCACCACACCCGATTTTGCTGAAGAGCACAGTCAAACCCCCACCCCCAGAGGAACAGGCTAATGAGGAGAGAACCTGTATGGACAGTGCACTGAAGCACAGGCGAGTTATAAAACAGTGCACATTACACACGCTGTAATTAAAGAAACAAGGTGCTTCAGACTCACCCAAACTGTTCCCCTTCAGGCTTTTTTCTTGGAGCTGCTCTAAACGAACTGTGAAGAATGAAAAGAACCAGATTGACTGATGAGCAAACAATCACTCATTTCCTGCCTCCCTTAGAGAAATTAATGGACCCAATAATCTGCATGACTACTTGCCAGCACCAGTAATTAGCCTCTGATCACTGCAACTACATATTATTTTTCACTTTATTAGTGTAGGCGGTACCTGTACTTATACAATGTATAATGATGCCCATTTTTATAGGTTACTCTTCCTGGGGTACTTCTCCCATGATCAACTTTCAGAGCACATAACTTGTACTCCTCCCCTCCCCTTGAGCATACAGGCTGTAAATACGTGCGGTTACCATTCAAGGCAGTGAGGCGCTCATTGGTGAAGTCATTGTCAGCCTGCAGGGCCTCTATGCGAGCCTGCAGTGTCTGCTCCCTCTCCTCCAGGGCGGCGATGTGGAGCTGAAGGGCCGCCTTCTCTCGCTGACTGCTCTGTGCCAATTCCTCCTGGTGTTTCTCTGCTAGCTGCAGACAAAGAGCAGCGATAGGTGAGTGAGCACGCATTAGAACTGAACACAGAACTGTTACAGAAGCGCCTTCATCTGAAGCAGGGATGCTGAAGACCTTGCGGCCACTTTAACAGCGCCCGTTGCGAGGCTCACACTTGCCTTCAGCTTCTCCGCGAGCTCTCTGCCCTCCTTCAGTGCCCCATTGTACTTGCTGGCCAGTTCTCTCAGGTCCTTGTGTGCAGCTTCACTCATCTCCCTCAGGTGGGTACATTCATCTTCTGTGTTGCTGAGGCTCCTCTGGAACAATTTTTACGTGGACTCGTTTTCATCATAAAAATATCTACCTGAACCAGAGTGGTCAGCAAACAGGTTACAGTAGGACTTGTGAACTTCCGAGGTCCAAGTTCGCGCTAGCACTCCGGACAACTAACCTCCACTTCCGAGAGCTTACGGACCACCTCCATCTTCTCCTGAAGGACCCGCCTCAGAGACTCTTTGGCAGTGGTCTCATACTTGTGCTTATCCTCCTGCAGGGCCTCAAGCTCCCTCCGCAGGCTATCTTCTGTCTGGCTCTGCAACACAAGCCAATGTCCCTTTGCCACTGGGAAGCACTGCCCCGCAACACTACAATGGCCTTAGCCAGGCACACAGGTCACAGAAAGGCCCTTACCTTGGAATACACCTGCAGCTGGCTTCCCATCATTTCCAGCCGAGACAGCAGCCGGTCTTCATCAATCAAAGCCTGAAATATGATGACAGGTGTCATCGCTGTCATCACATACGATAAACATATACAGGCCAAATGCTTGGTTTTCTTCTTTTTTCTTACAGTAAATAAAAGTCATCAGAATAAGAATCCTGTACAACAGGCACACATCATTAATTGTTTATGACTGACAAACACTACTGGATCTCTTCAGCATGCCAGCATTTCACTGTAGTAACACAAAACTAGATTCTCAACAGGGGTAACAGAGGGCATGATGACTAAACAAGAAAGAATCCTTCCACTTTGGTTGATGAACCTGATAACCATAGCAACAGTGGCACACAGGTCATCGGTACCTGCCAGCTGCCCTTGGAAGCTTCCTGAGTTTTGGTCAGGAGCCGCTGTAGTGTGGCCAGCTTCTGCTCCAGCATCTGCTCCCGGTGCAAGGCCTCCTGCAAAGAAAGAAAGACAAAGTAAACAACTAAGGGAGGACAAGCTGTGTAATGGCAAGAGGTTCAGTGCCGTCACAACCCTGCTACATGCACTGAAGACTTTATTAACTACAAGAACAAAACAAAAAGGACCATCAAATCTGATCAATTAACTGAAAAAAACCTCGCAGAAAAACCAAAATTTGGCATTATACTTCAAAACAGTAGGGGGGCACGGTAGCGAGTCTGGGGTTTGAGTCCTGCTTGGGGTGCCTTTTGACGGACTGGAGACCCGTCCTGGGTGCGTCCCCTCCCACTCCAGCCCTGCACCCTGTGTTGCCGGGTTAGGCTCCGATTCACTGCAACACCGCTTGGGACCAGCGGTTTCAGACAGTGTGTGTACTTCAAAACAACGGACTCCACTTCCAAGGTATAAAAAGTACACACACACACACACACACACACACACACACACACACACACACAGTTTCTGAACTGCTAGTCCCATGCGGGGTTGTGGAGAGCCAGAGCCTAACCTGGCAACACAGGGCGTAAGGCTGGAGGGGGAGGGGGACACACCCAGGACAGGACGCCAGGCTGTCGCAAGGCATCCCAAGCGGGACTCGAACCCCAGACCCACTGGAGAGCAGGACCTGGTCCAGCCCACTGCGCCACCGTGCCCCCCCATATAAAAAGTACAGTAAAGTAAAAATTATTTCTAATATTTTCTATATATCTTATCTCAAATAAGATTTTCCATTATTCACTACTTTGGTTTACCACATTAAACATTGCATAGTAAACAATAGTAGCCCAAAGCCTAATTACAGTCATTGCCTGGTTAACATGACCATTAGAAACCAAAGTGCTTCTGGTAACGCCACTTGTAAGCTAACCTTATGACTCGGTAAGAACTGCAGTCCAATCATACCATTTTAGTTGAACTGTTGAGAAATGGCTATATAAGTAAAAAATTTTACTATAGATTTGTTGAAATAAGAAATTACACCTTAAAATAAGCCACACCCACTTCATGAACCATAGGCTGCACCTGAACCATGTCTCTTACAGTAGTCTTATAGTCTTTTTATGGACAAATGAAGGACAGCCCTCATTACACTGAGTAAGGACAGATTGTGTTGCTGCCAAAAGCTCCTATTTCCTGTTATGTGTTTGAAGCGCTACTGTTTTTTGTTTTTAATAAAATACTCCGTCAATTCACCTCGTACCACCACATGCCCAGTCAATCCCCAGCACGCCCCAGTATTTTACAAAATAATTTTTGTCCATGATGTCGTATGATGCAGAATGTATATATTTTAGAATATAAAGGACAGAATATACACTGATAAAACATTTATTTTACATTTAATATCACTGAATTTTTATTTTGCCCCAGAGGGGGGGGAGGGAAAAAAAAAAAAAAAAACCCATTACCTTTATTTAAAGATGGGTACACATTTTAACATACGTTTTACATTTGCAAATACTTAATGCTGATATTCATTGTATTTCCCAAAGCGACACACGTTTGGGCTACTTGCACAGAAGCAAAGATTACTGGTAGGGTGCACAGGTTTGGTCAAAGACACAAGATCGAAAAAAACACACATATGAGCATGATTCTTCGAGTGAATACTGATAAAAAAAGTCCAAAAATGCAAAAAAACTGTACATGTTGTTAACCAGGCGATGACTGCACACATTTCGGAGAAAATGCCAGGACACTGGTGAGCAATACCTGCAGATACTGAGACAGCTGGAATAGCTCCTGAGAGCACATGCTGGGCGTACTGGCAGTGACCTGTTGGGAAGAGGAACACAGAGGGTAGACATGGGTACATCACTAGTCCATACCACCTGTACCACATCATCCCCTCAGATGCTCATATAAACTCTGCCCTACAGTCCTCATGGCAAATCTTGGCTATGTCATTACCCACTTACCACTGGGAGGAATAATTAATAGAATACTGTTTTTGTTTAAATAAAAAAAGGGATAAGATAACCAGCTCAGGAAATCTGTTTACCCTCTATCAGGTGCTTATGAATTACTGGTTAGCATTCATAAGGATTGCTCCTACTGGTATCTAGCCCTCTTATACTTCACTGGCTGATTAATAGTGTAAAAAGAGGGCAATATAGGTAAAGATGTGAGCTGAACAACTTACAAGTGGAGCACAGGTAACTTATTGAAGAGGACCAAAATTGTTTGGAATTTGCATACTGAATAAGGTAAATACTCAGTAAATATACCATAAGTACATCATCCTGGCAACTAAATACACTCAAAAAAAAAGTTTTTTCTTGTTCATTTAGCTAACGCTTTTCTCCAAAGCAACTTAAAATGTTAAGGTTAGAATTATTTACCCATTTATACAGCTGGGTAATTTTACTGGAACAATTGAGGGTAAGTACCTTGCTCAAGGGTACTACAGCCGGAGGTGAGGCTCAAACCTGTGACCTTTGGGTTCAAAGGCAGTTGTTCTAACCACTCCGCTACCCGCAGTCCCAGCATTCAGCTACCAAAGGTAAGTTTTCAGGATGCAAAGCCCCGAAGTCCAAATGAGGTATCACTTATCATAAGTAAGCTTTTATGACTTAATACGTATAATGATGAGCTCAGAGCGTTTTGTTAGATTAGTTGTGAAACCTTCAGCATTAAACAAACATGATATACAAGCACAAATCTTAAACACCAGATATTGCAAAGTTCCATGTCTTTCTTAGACTCAGCTTACAAACAATTCAGAGCGGAAATCTGTTCCTAACTTGGTATTCTGCACATCGTCATTTTTATTAGCAAATCACAATCAGTAAGATAATACAGATGTCCTGTGATTTTTTTTTTTAAATGTGATCTCCCCAAAATCCTATTCAGTGCAGACTGCTGACTGGTTCATCTCGTAAGTGTGCAACACAACACCATGAACACCAGACCAGGACTTGTAAACACTGTGGAAGTGAGCTAAAATATGGTGGTCTCGCGTTCCTCTTCCGTATTAGTGTGTTTTACTGACACTTACTGACTGGCTGTGCAAATTTAGGTTGCGTTGCCTCAAACAAGCAGAAACACCAGAAAAAAGACAAGGAAATGCTCTCTTGCTCTCTCTTTCTGTAACTGCTTGTCCAAGTCAAGATCAGTCGAGAATCTCCCACCGGACTCAAAGCCAAGAATGGTACAACCTGGAAGCGATACCACATTATCTCAGGGTAGCCACACACATCCACACATTACGGGCAATTTAGAGTCACCTATTCACCTGAAATTTGTGTTTTTTGAAGTGGGGGGGGGGGGGGGGGAGACTGGAGGAAGCCCACGCAAGCTCCAGAGAGACTGAGCTGGATTCAAGCCCGGGCCCAAACAGCCCAGGCTTCGTGACACAGTAGCGCTGCCCGCTTCACCAACAAATGAGAAAAATGTTCATATCTTGGAAAATTCACAACTGAAATGCCAGTAATATAAGCAGCCACTGTACACTGATCCCACAGCATAGAAGTAAGGTAAGGGCTGACAGGGATGCTCTAAACTAAGTCATCCAGGTCTGCAAATCCTTCAACAGAATACACAACCGAGCTAAAAACACATCTAAAGGAAATAATTATAATCTTCACTTGGAGTAAAAATTACTGGAATTATTGTTGCTGTTAAGTCAGCAACAGTTTAATGAGCTCAGCTACACTGATGTTATTCAGTACTGTACTCTAATTACTCTGTAGTAATTGCAGGACAATCTGCTACAAGAGCAACGAAGCACAAGCTGCATAGTGTCTGAAAAGCAACCCCCGTGAAGGGCTTTTTTTTTCTTCAATGGGCAGAACCTCAAACTTCAGGACATGGGGCTGGGGTTGTGAAACGTGAGAAATCGGTCTCTCGTGGCGCAATGCAGGGCAAAAAATTACAAAGTACGTAAAGGCACGTGTAACGTAAATAGAAGAGTGACACCAGGGCAGTGTGCACGAGGAGAGGGCCACTCACCTTGTCCACAGGAAGCGCCAATGGTATTGGAGTTACACTGCAGAAAGCAGGACAAAGAAAGGGGGGGGATCAGCCATCATCACATACACAGCACTTCAGCACCGAGTATCTGGTTGTGTTGTGAAGGAACACACATTGCACAGCAATAAGGACAGAACAAGAGGGCAAAGTAACAGAGCTCATCAGTTTCCTGTATGTCCACACTTCTCACACACACACACGGCAGTAGTCAAATAGTGACATGAGCTGCCTGGACACATGCACTTTCAAATGGGCAGTGTGAGAATGAACCCTTCTTAAAAAGAATGAAAACAAAATTCAGTGAAAGATCCTATGATCTTGCTCTTTCATTACTATTTTTTATTGTCTCATTAGACATTTATCTGAAAGAGATACCTAACCTATTAGGCCTAGAACACTGATTCAAATCATAAAGTTTACAAATGCTATATATACTGTATATCTACACTGTCTTTTTCTGTTAATACTTTGTTTTCTGCACCATAAATTAACTGCTTATTTCTTCACATTGTTGAAGCATTTCAGTTCATATGCAGTTTAACCTAAACTGAAAGTGGCAACGATGTATTAATTCTGTGACATTAACATTTAATTCCCACTTATGAAATGGTGTCCAAATTAATGTTACTGGAACATTAATAACGTGGTTCTCATGTGCACAATGGTCATTAAGGTTCACATTGCCCACACTGATCTTTCACGTCACGCTTCTGTTTTCTGTGTTGTAAAAGTGTGTCTTCCTCTGTGACACTACTCTCCTGGTGGCCTGCTGACTGACAGTCTTTGTAATGTGAGAAAAATAGGTGTTAAACTCCTGGAATTTGCAGGCTTGTTAAAACTAAAACCAGTTAGTCTGGGTATCAAAACAATTCCAACTTTCAATGTCTGGTTCCAAACTAATCTCTCTTCACTGCAAAAAAAAAAAAAAAAAAAAAAAAAAGAAAACAAATGCATCATTTTCTTAATATTACAGTTCCTATCTTATTTGGGCTTTTACTGTACTGCTGAATTATCATTCTCCCCCCATGAAGTTGCAAACATTTCTGTGATACCAGGAAAAAGCACAGGGATATCTGAAGCTCATCTTGGGGTCAGCAGTGTTACCAAAAAAAAAAAAAAAAAAAAAAAACTTGTTTATTTTTACACATTGTATTTCTTTTCAGTTTACATAAATTGTGTCGTTTGTCGTATTTACAAATTGTTTTAAATAACATACACATTCCTAATTTATTATTTCTGTTCATTGCAGTGTTTCAATCAGATTTGTTCCTTTTACTTTATACATTTTTCATTGGAGCTCTCTTCCATGTTCCAGCTGTTTAATCATCTACTACATATGTCAGTATTTCACCACGCATGTTAACTGCTGCACTTGTATGGTTTACGCCGATAAAGTTTATTGGTATCATAACCATCATCAGAAATTAGTCCACAGTATCCAACCTCACCTGCAGCAAAATCTGTCAACATGTGTTCAACTGCACCTTGTGCCCAAATGTACTCTTTACGGGAGCTCAAACACACCATATCGGCTCTTAACGCCAAATCAACTGTTCAACAACACTTCTCTATTAGCTTTTACACCATTATTTTGAAAACATCCCAGGTGTTGAACACTTCAAAGCCTGAATTCTCTAAGAACTCATGATATGCTGTCATAAGCACAACTTACACAATGTAAGCACTGTACTAAACTTCGAAAGAGGGACACTGGCTTTCCCTGGTTGGCAAACGCCCTAACAGGTAAAAATTACCACACCGTAGAGCAGTAGGTTCCTATAATTCTGAACCTTTCTCCTCCTCACCATGTGACTTGGGCTCCTCGGGATCACCTGTCCCTGCGTTGCTTGACCTTCTCCGTCTGCTGCCTTGTCGGAGACCCAGGAACTTCCTATACCTTCGCACTGACACACTTCCTCATCTAAGGTTTCATAACCTGGAAATCACGTGTTCCACCTTGCTGTACTCCACTGGCACTGATCCCACGACAGCATGTAAACACATGTCCGTTCCAAGTCCTTTTTGCTTTTCTTCTTTTCTTCCTCTGCGTATAGTTTATCTTTAACTCTCTACATCATCATGTGCTGCAAACATCACCCGAACACAGACATAATCAATGTTAGCAAGTAAAGTTTACGTAAACAAATCCTCCCATTATCTCTGTGCGATCACCCACATTTTCAGCGTCCAAATCGCCACCTATCAAACAAGGACTCCAAAACCTTCTGGGTTTTCATAAATTCTGCCAACTAAGGACTCCAGGGGCAGAAGTTCACCCTGAAAGTGAGACTTGCTTGTAGCCAGCAGAACACACCATACTGTCCATTTCTGACTAATTCTGAGTCACAGATCTGCTCAAGCACAACACAAGAATCCCTGTTTAAACATACATGCACATAAACACACACAACGCTTTACCAGCACAGTTACCTTCCAGAAGTTTAGCTGTACAAGGGCAGCGGCCTCCAGTCATTCTCACTGAAAGACCTCATCACATGAAACCCATTTCGTTCTAATTTAATTTCGTTTCTCTGACCACAGTGAAAACAGACATAGGTAGAGCAGGCTGAAGCACTATTTATACGTGTTGATGTAAACTTTCTCTTTATGAAGGGCTCGCTGGTGTATCTGTTAAACGCTATTCAGAGAGTGTAGAACAGCTACACAGTTACACACTAGTGACACAGTATATCACGATGACGGTTATGGATAGACTTGTCATCCCAAGATTGGTTGAGAGGATTTGGTAGGATTCCCTTAAAGTACTAAATATTCTACAGTGAAGATCACAGGTATATAACAAGTTTACATTTGTATTGAACAAATCAGTTGTCCAAGAAAAAAGTAGCGGTTCTAATGAAATCATCAATTCCTTTAAAAAGTTTGACGTAGTCTTAAAATTTTAAAATCTTACTCCGATCGTCTTGGAGCTTCTACACCGTCAGGAAGAAACAGCTTGACTACAGACACAATGCATCCATGGGTGACTAGAAAAGAAGAGGAAAAAAGGTCCTATGAGCAAGTCATGATTTTCAAATCCATAGGAGTTCTTCACAAACACTGGAGGTGATAACTATGTTATAAAGAGCCATATATCATTCATTTCCTTAAACATTAGTTGACTTTAAATTCAGTGTTAGCCAACTACAATTTTAAAGTGCATTAAATGAATATTTTCAGGGTCCAAAGTAAAAATGCATTGATAATAAACCAGCAAGTATGTAGCCCTAATAAAGGGTGACATATCAAATAGAGTAAACTACCATATTTATTTTTTTAAATTACAGCTGTACTACATTACTACTGTAGAATCATGTGTCTGCATCTAAATCCTTCTGTTAATGTCATGAACTTACTATTTCTTTCTATAATGTAGATCGCTTTGGGGGAGAGTGTCTGCTAAATGAATAAATGTAAGTTGAGAGAGTACACGCAAAAGAAATGTGAACTATGCGGCATTATAAAAATAAGGATAAAACAGAAATAAACAGTGAACACATCAAATAAGGTTACAAACAGAATGAAACAGCCTACACACCATGAACGAGATGGGGTTGATTCTCAGGCTGCAGTGTGTTTTTCCACATATAAACCTTATCCAGAACATGGTCCCACTGGGGCATTACTGATGTGCGTCACACTGTTTGGCAGAACGATTTCTTGTTGACCACCCCTTCCCCCCCCCCCCAATCGGAACACCATCTTTGAAAAATGTTGTCACGTTAAAACCACAGACACCCTTCTCAGACTCTGATGAAACCGTCTGTCCACAAGTCCCTTGACGCTGTTTTGCAGTAATCATCAGATTAGGTATTCCGGCAGGTAAATCAGCCTTGGCATGAACTGTCCTACTGCCACAAATAACATTCCTCTGGAGCCCAGGCAGCACAGAGGACCTGGCAAACAATATGCTTGTTACTTCTGTACATGTTACTGATGTACTGCAAGGCATTTTTGAAAAGCTAAATAAAACAAATGCACAAACAGGCTGAAGCAGAGACAATTATGTAAGACACCAAAATAACCGAGTGCCAACATGTGTTCCTTCAAAGCATCACTTATGGGTCTTAGATGCAAGGAATTAAGTTACATTTTTATAAGGGAAGTCTGCTGCTAAATCTAGGGATCTACTTGGACTCTAATTTAGACACTCACCCCCTCTTCTCAGCCAAGGAAATCAAAAAAGGCACAAAACAATCCAGCCAGAAAAATGACAGATAGTCAAACGAGTGAGATGCTTGAATTTCATGCTATTCACCAGAAGCGATGCCACACAGCTACCTACCCTATAATTATGGGACTACCCAAACCAAGACACCTCAAATCAGTGTGTGTTGCTGTTATTTAACTACATCTACACTGTGTGTATGGCATTCACACATACTGTACCTGTAGAATGCTGAGCATCAGAAGTCAAATCAACACTAGCAAGGAGATGCTAAAGCAGCAAACAAAGATTGCAATTACATTTCCAATACAAACTGTATGGCTAAATTAGAAACTAAGGGATTCGTGTATGCATTTGTAATTTTAGGTGGGCCAGTTCTATCAGCGCCATTCTGACAGGCTTCTCAAATATAGACAAATGTTTTAGAGCTCCTCTTCACTGCTACCATTTTAGCGAACATCCATCGAACACGTGCGAAAGGCAGTTCCGGCCTCCGCCAATGGTACCTTTGCGAGTGTTCTCAGTCACATCCACCCCAAACTGGATGACATCACCAGAGAGGACCTCGCAGGGCGGACTCTCCTCTGATCCACGGCTCAAGCGCTGGCTGTTCACGAAGGTGCCGTTGCTGCTCCTGGTGTCTTGGAGGTAGAACTGCAGGCAGAGGAAAAAAACTCCATCAGTGTCCTTCAGACCCACCTCTACTGCACTCTACAGAGCAATAAACAAACACACAAATACACACAGCATTTATAAGTGAAGGGTAAGTCCACAATACAACCAAACAAAAATGTGAAACAACAGTAAACTTAACACTGGTGTAAGATCATACACTTAGACTGTTGTTTTTTTTTTTTTTTTGGAAATGTAGAAATAACTGGTTTTCTACTGTATTTTGTTGTTAAAGAGACATGACACAGCCGATGTCTCCCCCACTAAGAGCTAGTCCAAGCAGAGGCAACAACGAGGTGTCAAAGGTACAGATACTCGTACTCAACCTTTGTGGGAGGTATAGCTGGGAACAGGAACATAAGTTGTGTTGTCATGAAGTCAAACATGTGGGGTTCAGTACATACATGTGTGTTTGTACTGTCTACTGTATTTTTGACAGGTTTGCCTGAAGGCCACGTAACAAAAATGAAACGGCAGCATAATAGGGCAACACCACCATCGAAATATTAGTGCACTGTATTAAATAATCATATTTTGCATTAGCCTTTACAGCAATGTTTCTTTGTATGGGACTGTTCTGGGAGGGAGAGGTAAACAGAAGTCCGTCTTGTTAATAAAGGCTGGTGGATTATCTGAGGACACTGTGGACTCCTAAACTGGATTGAAGAAATCTGAAAAAGCAAACTGTAGAGAAAAGATACAGAAGCTGATAATGAAATTGTTTAAATTTTCTATCCCATTATTGCAAATTCCTTGTTTCTTACTGACTGCTAAAGAATGATTCAAATGATTCTTGTACATAACAAAATATAATTATTTTGATTCATTTTTATGAGATGCAGAATTTAACCAGAGACATATTCAGATCTAGGAGTTCCCCAAAGAGAAATAATTAGTGTCAAAGAAATTTTTCCTAAAAACAGCACCCATGTGTTCAGCATACAATGACTAGAGGAACTGATAATTTTTTCGGTACTTTTTAAATCACCTGTAAAGCGATATTTTTATTTAGATATGTGGTACAGTCAACACGCCCTAAGGTTGGCGCTGTTTTGGTTTCAAGCAATCGGGGCATGCGAGCACCGCCTTGGAACGTGGGGCCAAAGACTTCGAACTTGACTGAACTGCTTATTTTGTCATTTTCTCCCCAAAGCAACTTGAACAATTCTTAACCCATTTTCACAGCTAAACACTTTTCTTACAAAACCATACTCAAGGCTAGAAGAGCAGAAGGTGATGGCCGTCAAACATGCAACGCTCACGTTCAATTTTTGTGCCCCAAATGACTGTCAGAAACAATCACCTGCCATGTTGCATTGTCTGGGCCTCCCCGTTGAAATGATGAGCGATAGTGAAATGACGGTGACCCGACAGCCAAACACTCCTTCAGCAACAGACCAGTGTTTAAGTTGTCCGGTAGCACAGGCCATTCTTACTATACTGCTTTGCGAACCTTTGCTCTGCAACCAGTGCAACGTGTCAGAGACCACAGAGTGACCTTGGTACAAGCTGGGAAAGCAGCTAACAGAATACTAATGCACTAAGTGAAATAAGGACAAAAAGCAGTGTAAACAGTTCAGCAGCTAGTATTTCATTTAGATATTTCTACTAGACAGCAGGCTGTTGGCTATAAGGGCAGCGAGTGCAGAACCCAGGTAACAGCTGTCCATACTGTCCTGCAGATGTGGTCCTGCTGCTGGATAAACATTTGGTGACTGCCTTTACAAAAAACAAAGCGGTATTATGGGTTTCCCTTTCTTACAGTGATCAAACGTGAGCCAAGTCTAGATTCTGGGCGTAAGCACTCCATCTTATTCCGGTAAAAATCAGTGAGACGGGCCCTGATACACCTCAGAGCGTTGCTGAATTCTACTCTTCGGTGTTTCCTCATACATTTATACCTTTTACGTGCTCAAATGAACACGTTGCAGAAACTAATAGCAGGGATAGGCTTTTACACCAACAGAGATTATTTAAATAAGTAAATAGTATATCCTGTGACGCTTACAGAAAGTGAAACTGGCTGGCTCCTACTTATGAGCAACTATACTAGAGGGAGAACTTCCTTCGGTTCAGACACCAGGTGACATACGACCGCAGCCGAAACACGTAATAGGGAAAAGAACGTTGAAGAGCAAAAAGATTCACATAAAGAAGCGTTACACATAAAAGACATGATTTTACATCATCGGTCCTTCGGCTGTGACAGGAAACCACGCCTGTTCAATTTCACGCCACATTTTCAAAGATTCAGAGAATTATTCTTACAGATAAATTGGGTTTTTCAGTTGACTCACAGCAACCGCTGGGAAAGCACATTATGCAATTTTGAATAGTTTTGCAGAAGTCAGAGGTCAGATGACTTACGTAGGACTTGGATGATGTACTAGATAGCAGCCTTCCTAAGGCCCTGAGAGAAACTTGTACCAATATTACAAAACACTTGCTAAATACCGCAATTAACTACATTAGAATTTTAAACTTATGGACAAAGTATCTACGAACAGCCTCAGCATGTTTGTTTATTTTTTTTTAAACAACTCTCAAAACAAATTAGGGAATAACAATTCATTCTTTGAACACACCTGCCTACTAGCGATACCTGAGCCTTCGTTTGTGCTATTTTTCTGCATCTGCAATACAAATTTTACAGTATAGCTTATGACTCACACTCAACAGTGCAGGACAACAGTACTTTAAATATATAAAACGTGCACATGCATCAGCGAGGCACATAGATGATGAGAATGAGATTAAACAACCACTTGATGCTCTGAGAGCAGCGTGTTACTTCCTAGTCTGCTACACATCATGGTGCATGCAACCGGTAGCGTTCCAAACTCGAGTAATTTCCTTTTAAAAAGAAAAAAAGGGGAAAAAAACTTCCCAGCCAACACAGTGAAACAAACTAGCCAATGACAAATGAATGGCCATTTCCGCGGTTCCAAATTAGCCCGCAGCTGTTGGCACCCAGCGACACCGCACACTGTTTAAGTATGAAACCCGCTCTCTCGTCGTCAACGACACTTGGCTTCCCAACCAACTGCTCAACCTTGTAACTCTTGACAATAAAAAAAGAGCAATTTTTTTTTAATTAGTATCAGTCATGTGGCTATCACCCAGACATAGAATTTCTACATATATATATATAGACTATGTGCCAGCAAGTAATGGCCATAATCCAAAATGAATCAATATATTAAATATTGGAAAAAAAAAAATTAACGCACCAACATTTTACACTTGAGGATACTTTTTGTAATTTCTAAGCAAAACGGAATAGTTAAGGCTGGGGCTCTGACCACAAAGCTTTGAAAAAGCTCATGAAATGGGGCACAGGGTGATATGACAATATTCATGTATTTTGCAGGCACTTCATCCAAGGTGATGTATAATGTCAGATTTGTTTACAAAGCTACTTATGCTGATTTACCCATTTATACAGCTAGGTACACGGTACAGGGGTAACCCTGGTGCCTCACAGTACCCGAGCTAGCACAGTACGTTCAAGTGTAAATTTCAAACCGGCTTAGGGTGTGGGGCCTCTGGATGTCTCCCAGTATTCAATATTCCAGTACACACGTGAAAGACGTCAATGACGGACCACTTTTGTGTCCCGAGTCAATTTTAACTCGGCAGCACTTGTGCTTACCCCTACAGCGTGGTATTTTTACTCTCTCAATACAGGGAAAGTACACTGGTCAAGAGTAATACAGTATAAGTGGAATCAGAACTGAAAACATTCTGCTTACCACCATAACCAGAATATGCCCTTGCTGGCTCTATATACATAACAAAAGTATATTATCAAAAAGCATTTGGCAACACATTTCTAAAATATAAGCATAACTGATGTTTTTAGGAATTTCACGAAAGCAGAGCCAGTGAAAAAAAGTAAGTTTCCAATAATGCATTCAGCACATGGTAAGGCTGTTAAAGCTTTTGTACCTCTTTCTCCATCCTCAGCAAAGCTACAAGGGACAGCTGGTAGCGTACTGGTAAAAACTGCTGCCTCCGGACCCAGAGGTCGCAGGTTTGGACCCCACCTCCGGCTGTGCTACTCTTGAGCAAGGTACTTACTCTAAATCACTGCAACTGTACAAATGGGTCAACAATGGTAGGTAAACTAGCATTCTAAGATGCTTTGGAGAGAAATGTTGGCTTAATGAATAAACGTTGAGGGCCAGAAGGTGGAAACCTGTTTAGATCTGTCCCATCACAATCAAGCGAGCCTGGGTCAAAACCCACCCCAGCAAGGTGTAACCACAGGGTAGCGCTGCTGTCTCACAGTGGCTGGGTGGTGCAAGAGGACATGGGTTCGATCTCCGCTTAGTCTGTGTGGGTTTCCTCTGAAGACCATTCCACTCCCTTGTAATTATGTTTACATTTTTAGAGCATTTATTATTATATACAGGGCAGCATGGTGGCACAGCGAGCAGCGCTGCTGTCTCCCAGCGGCTGGGTGGTGCAAGAGGATGTGAGTTCGATCCCCCTTCAGTCTGTGGGGAGTTTGCATGTTAACTGGGTGCTCTGGTTTCCTCCCACACTCCAAAGAAATGCTGTTCTGGTTCATCCATTGTGTGCGAGTGACAGAGTGTGTGTGTGTTCCACTGATGCATGGATAAGTGACCCCTTGTAAGTAGTGTATATAGCAGTCTAAGTCATTGCAGTGAATAAGATGTGTGGGCTGATAATACTAGAGTTCACTGGAAGTCGCTTGGAGAAAAGCCTGTGCGAAGTAAATAAAATTGCGTTTACCCGACATTGTTCCAGCAAAATTTACCCTGCAGCTTAAGACATATATATAAAGAGTAAGCTTAATAATTAAGTTAATATTAACTGCTGACCCACCTTGGCCATCTTGCGGTCGAACCAGACCAGCGCGTGGTTCCTGGACAGCACCTTGCAGTCGAACGTGGCGTTGTTGAGCGTCGGGCGGCAGCGCGCCACCGAGCGCCCGATCCGCACCGGCTCGTCCAGGTACACATGGCGCTCCTGGAAGGCGTGCGAATTCGGGCGGCACGTGAACACGGCGAGCGCGGAAGGCATGATGATGGGGGCCGCTCACCTGCCCCTGTACACGCACGAGGCGAGGGACGAGCTTCTCTAGTCTGGACTAGCGCGCCGTGTTACCTTTGGCACACGACTCATATCCCGCGTGGACCGACAGCTGCACACATATAGCGGACTACGTCAGCACCTAGAAAGATGTCCATATTTACGTATGAGGTCAAGAAGAAGAGCCTCGTGCAGCATGGAGGTGTGACGATGTGACCCCCCTGGGCTGAGAGCACGGCAGCCTGGTCATGGCCCGGCTCCGCTGCGCTGAGAGGGAAGGCGCGCACCCGGCTATTCGCCCACCCTCTCTCTCTCTTCTCTTCGCGCGCGTTCACGCAGACAGCTGGTCTTCTCGGTCGCAGCGGTAACTTTCAGCGTCGCCGCCGTGCACGCGGCTCACCCGCTCACCCTAGGCTACGGGCGCGCGGGAAACGGCGCGCGAGCGCCCCCTCAAACAACTTGCTTGGCGAACGCCTCAGGTGCAGTGAGCTAAGGCTAAGCGCCTCACTCGGACACGGCCCCGTTCTGCTGAACCTCCACCTTTATCCTATCGTGAAGCCACGGCGTTCAACAGCTCAGACGCGACTATTCCGGTCAGAGTCAGACCGCGCTAAAAATATATGGAGTATGGAGGAGGCGAATTCGTGACAACCGCCTGCATGCCTCGCTCTGTGGTGCTACTAACCGTCCTGCTAAGTCTCCGGCGTGTTACGCGAACTACGGGTTGCGAGGTCGCGTTTGGCAAAAATTTCCAGAAGTTAGCCGACGATGAAAATGTTACACCTTGCTTCCGCCCCTGGTACCGTTAGGTAACTAACGATGGGGCTTCAACGGATTCGCACTCTTCTTCTCTGGCAAAAGGGGGCTCGAGAGCGGTCGGGTCTCGTGGCAGGTTACGCGGCTGCTTCCACCTACAGTGCTGGAGGTCTAGGAAGAGCGCGCGCGATACTTTTTTTTTTCTTTTTTTTTTCTTTTTTTTTTTTAAATGAGCAGATTCAGTCCCCTCGTGCTTCATGTCATATCATCAGGCAGAAATGAAGATGAACTCACCTTATCGACTTTAGGAAAATGAACAAGTGCTGCACCTGGGATCAACCTCTACACCTGAACATCGCCCTGAAGATCAGCTTGTGTCTGACCGCCCCATATACTGAGATGTGTCTAGGAAGTATTTTAATGAAATGTAAAGTCAACGTAGCAGATTCTGTAGTGAAATAGCACAAGTACAAATATCTAAGGAGCAGTTGTGACAGAAGGTCTGAATTCTTTGGAATGATTTGGTTTCCGAATGAATGGCTCCAAAAATGTGATCTGATCCTTGTCTGTGCCAAAATAATAAATAAGGACAGTCTTATTTTAACAAACGGCACACAAAATATTTTCTGTTTACATATCTTTACTGAATAAATTGTTTAAACAGTCGCGATGGCATCTTGAGAAGAGGATAATTGTAGTCATATATTCCAATAAGGGGGTGTGGTGGCGCAGTGGGTTGGACCACAGTCCTGCTCTCCGGTGGGTCTGGGGTTCGAGTCCTGCTTGGGGTGCCTTGCGACGGATTGGTGTCCCGTCCTGGGTGTGTCCCCTCCCCCTCCGGCCTTACGCCCTGTGTTACCGGGTAGGCTCCGGTTCCCCGTGACCCCGTATGGGACAAGCGGTTCTGAAAATGTGTGTGTGTGTGTGTGTGTGTGTGTGTGTGTGTGTGTGTGTGTGTGTGTGTGTGTGTGTGTGTGTGTGTGTGTGTATTCCAATAAATGAGTCAGCTGTTCCAGTCAATGAAGGTGTGGATTTGACCTGCCCTCCCTTAACACATATAATTCTGGTTGCGTGCTCTTCACGACATAACTCTGATGAGCAATCCAGGCTAATTGAGACAGATTTCAAATGACGTCAGGAAAAGAATTTCTCCTGACTGCAAAGAGTTGGAAAAAAAGAATGTTAAAATACTTTGGCCTTCATCAGTCTGCGGTGAGGCAGATAGTTTACGAATGGAAGAAATTCAGCTCTGTGACTACTTTCCCTAGGACTGGGCATTGAACAAAGATTAATGCAAGGGCATGCCATACAATCCTGAAACAAATGACAAAGAACCCTAGGGTGGCAGTTGAGGTTCCGTAGGCTTCTCTTGCAGTTGATAACATCCATGTTCATGAGTTGAACATGAGTCTAATATGAATCTAAGAAAAACACTGAATCAGAAGAGGGCGGTGCAGTGCCACAGCGAGTAGTGCTGCTGTCTCACACCGCCTGGGTGGTGCGAGAGGATGTGGGCCCAATCCCTGCTCTGGCTGTGTGGGGTTTGCATGTTCTCCCCGTGTTTGTGTGGGTTTGCTCCGGTTTCCTCCCACAGTCTGAAGACATGCTGTTCAGATTTACCCATAGTGTGTGAGTGACAGAGAGAATGTGTTCCACTGGTGTATGGATGAGTGACCCATTGAAAGTAGTGTATCTAGCAGTGTAAGTCACCTTGGTGAATAAGGTGTGTGGGCTGGTAACATACATAGAGTTCATTGGAAATTACGTTGGAGAAAAGCATCTGTTAAATAAGTAAATGTAAGAGTGGTGTCTGTGGGAAATTACCACAGAGAAAACCACTGCTCTTCAAAATCATTTCTTTCCATCACAAGTTTGAAAAAAGACCACCACAGCACAGTTATAACAATGGTCTGATGAGACAAAAGTTTAACTTTTTGATAAATGAACACAGCATTATGTTTGGAGACAAAATACTTCATACCAAGACAGAAACTTCATTCCAGTTGTGAAGCCTGGTGGAGGGAGTATAATGTTGTGGGGCTGTTTTTCTGCCCTAGGGCCTGGAAAACAGCTAAATATCACATTACCCTTCAAAGGGGTAGCCTTATAGGACATCAAGTTTATTGTTGTGAGACTGTGTAAAGTTTTCATATGGCGCACCTGTTCTGTATTTACCAAGGTGATCACTCCAGTTGTTGGCAATGATGCCATGTTGGAAGAGATGCCATATCCATGCTGCTTTTGAAGAAATGCTCTCTCCAGCTGTCAGGCTGTCCTACACAGAACTATTTGGCAGTTATTCTTCTGGCTATATGGTACAGTCAACAATAAACTGGTTTTGACTCTGATGGCTGCTTATAGAAATGCAGTAATACTGCTATTGTCTGCATAATAACTCTTGCTTGAATATTTCAATAAAGACCATTTTATCAGGACTCTGAGTGCCTTCTTTCATCATTATTTTTCATTGCAAGACATATGTAAGAGTTTTTTCTCAAAATAAGAATGTTAAAATAAGCAATTCATGCGAAGTGTTGCTGCTGCTGCTGCTGCACATTTAACTTTTCTTTTTTTCCTGGTAACCGCTGTGCATGCAGGTTTTTGTTCCAGAGGAGTTTTCAGAATTAATTATGCTTGACTGAACAGTTAATTAAATGTGTTAAATGTTAAATGTTAAATTGGATACATTAGTTGACTTCTAACTGTCATTTTTAATTGTATTAAACCAATTTGGTGTTATTTGTGAAACACGGTATAGGGAAAAAATTTGCAAACTTTTTTCTTTTTTTCTCAGCTCTGTATTATTGAGGTCCAAATCATTATATTCTTAAATTTTCTGAGGCTTTCAGCAATTAAGCAATCAAGGGACTGATTAATCCAAATCAGGATTTATTGTAATTTATTCCATATTTTGAATGATGAAATTAATTGTTTGCACAAAGACAACTCTAATTATTTGTTTTGCTGTATCACTTAAAAGCTGCTAAATTGAGTTTTCTGGTTCATTTTTATTTTGATGTCATCCGATTTGTTCAGTAACTACTAAATCACACCAGTATCAGCCTCACACCAAACACCTAGCATCAGAAAAGAATCATACAAGGGGTCTGCTAAGAGACTACTAAAAAATAAGAAGTCATTGCAATGTAGTGTGGCAGTTACAGCTGTTTCCTTGCCTGCTAAAGGTCCCAAGTTTGAATCCTCTGCCCCAATGTAGTACCGTAGAGCAACCTACTAGTCCTGAATACCTCCAGTAAATGTAAATAAATAACATACTTTGCTGTATAAATAGGATGCATGTTGCAGGTCACCTTTGATGTGAGCCTCCTAATAATTAACAACGCGATAGATGTTTTCTGTGAAAAACAAAACACTGTGTACTGCAATGAAAACAGACAAATTAAGAGAGATAAATATTTTGCACATCCAACTTGCTGAAAGCATTTTAATATCGCACTGCCAGTTACTAGGCTGTTTTTTTTTTTTTTTTAATTGTTTCCACAGCAATGCCCTTGTCTCTTGCAAGATCACACTGTAGAATGGAGAACACAGCAGAAGCACCTCTGGAGGACAGCCAGCATCATTGCTCTGGACTTGCCTTGTTTCGAGCATGAAAAATGACAAGTTTACTACGTCTGGAGACTGACTGAAGGAGGGTAGAACCAGGGGTCAGGCCATATGCGCAGACAGACTGTTTCATCATGTCAAATATGACCAGGGGCTACCTGTTCTTTCCTGAAGAGGCAGAGCTGCTGCTGCACCAAGTGCAGGACACGTTGCTTTGGGGGAAATCCTTCTAGAAGATGAATTTTCCTCTTCTGATGTGGTTCTGCTCTGCTGCCTGTTCAAGTACTTGACGTGACGCTGGTGCTTTAATACAATGCAGAGAAACGTGCAATAGATCAATAACGTTATTTGTATTTTTTCGGTACAGCGCTTGGACGTTTGAAGTGGTCCTATGCAAAACAAATTGAATTTAACATTAATTTTCGTTTCGTTAAGTCTTTTTGTAAAGTGAGAATATCACCATCTCAGATAACTGTTTATGTATATTTTTTTTTTTGTGTTTTTTTTTAACTGGATTGTACTTTTAAATTTGAGCATTTATTCAGTGAACAGAAACGGATCTGTGTATAATACTCTGTAATATCCTGTGGACTCAGCTACACTGTGGCTGTAGACATCAGTCCACTCCAGTGCACTACATGTCCTTCTTAAGTATGGCTCTAAATGACATGTCCCGTTACTGATGACCCTGCGATCTGCACTGATGGAGCTTGTGACCCCCCGTGACCTGAAGAGTACAATCTGTGGAGGACTGGCTCGCTCAGTGAACCCGAGTATCAGTTTGTGTGTCTACAGATTTAAACTTCTGCAAACCAGCCACATTCCAGCTGAACTAATTGGTCTGGTCAGTCATGGAAAATTCACAAGCAAAAGGATTTCAGCAAATGTACTAAATTAAACCAATCAGATACAGCCTGAAGCTGTGTATATACAAACTTTCATATTTCGGTGTAGAAAATAGGGGGGTCATGGTGGCACAGCGGGTTTGGCCAGGTTCTGCTCTCTGGTGGGTCTGGGGTTCAAGTCCTGCTTGGGGTGCCTTGTGATGGACTGGCGTCCCGTCCTGGGTATGTCCCCTCCAGCCCCGCACCCTGTGTTGCTGGACTTGGCCCCAGCTTGCCCCAACCCCTCTCATTTGCATTTATTCATTTAGCAGACACTTTTGTCCAAAGCGACGTACATCTCAGCAAAAGTACAATTTATGCATTAAATTGGGGACAAGCGGTTTCAGAGAGTGTGTGTGAAATAGAATGGATTAGTAACTCGTGTCATTCATCAAGCAAAAAAAAATCTCATGGATTCCTGTGCTCTGTTAAATGGTTTCATAAAACAATAACTATCTTAAAATAGTCCCAATTATATTGTTGTGACTGCTTTGTTTCCTAATCCATGCTTTTTAACAAAAGTGACCTGACATTTTTACTCATTTGCATCAGCAATTCAGTACATTTACATTTATTTATTTAGCAGACACTTTTCTCCAAAGTGACTTCCACTGAACTCTAGTGTTTTCAGCCCGCACACCTTATTCACCGCGGCGACTTACACTGCTAGATACACTACTTACAACAGGTCACTCATCCATACATCAGTGGAACACACTCTCTCTGTCACTCACACTATGGGTGAACCTGAACAGCATGTCTTTGGAGTGTGAGAGGAAACCAGAGCATCCAGAGGAAACCCACGCAGACACGAGGAGAACATGCAAACTCCACACAGACTGAGCGGGGATCGAAGCCACATCCTCTCGCACCACCCATGCGCTGTAAGACAGCAGCGCTACTCGCAGTACCTTTCTCAGGGATACTATAACATGACTATAATTATTTTGCGTACCTTTAATTTCTCTCAAAACATTGTTTTACTGCTGGAATACAAGGCGATGGATCCCAGGATCATAAAAACTGCATGAAGTAGTTTGGCACTCAGTGGCTGTTGTGAACCCCTGTGCTATGTGTTCTGTGAAAGAATACGTTCTAAACAGACTTTCATGTAAAACCAGCTTTTGATTTGTTCAGGTCCAGTTCATTTGTGTCTTTGATTAAACTCTCAGTGATCATACAGATGTGCGACCGTCACGCTTTCGATTGTGTTCGCTGTAAGTCAGCGCTTAAAGGGTTTTCTTTCATTTATTAAATGGATCCCACATGGAACTCAAAATTATGCACGTTTTTGTGAAATCCAATCCAATTTTAAATCCAGTCCAATTTTCATACGTGCTTTCCTTTGTTATCCTCGCAATGTGTGAAGGTTTTGTGTTGTGTTCTGTCTGTGATTTCGCAGGACTCTTTGCAGGTTATCGCACTTAGGTTTGGATTCCTGCCTTTTTTTTTTTTTGACTAGCCATGAGCATCACTGCTGGTGTCATCCCTGCAGGTGAAAAGGAAGAGGAGTTGCCATAGCGACATCCAATCCCGAAGCTGGACCAGTAACTCACGACCATTCTGAGGACTCAAAACAACTCCCCGTGCTATAACCGAGGGACAGACATTGGCTTGGAATCGAGAATTACAGAGAAATTCCTTCCTAATTCAATGCCATTTTTAAAAGGAAAAGCTCACGTGCGAGTTATTGTCCTTAAAATACTCCAGCTGCAGTACTTTGCCTGCTGTGCTCTATGAGCTCTTCTGTCAGCACCACTCGGCTTGCGTGGCATCCAGTGGCCGAAAGATGAGTAAATTTAGGAGCTGTTGCCCAAAGAACTCTCCTCATGTGATGGAAAAACACAAGAGCTTGTCAGAACATTGCTGTAGTGGGTGACAGCAAGACAATGGACTGTACCGCACAAAGCTGGGTACTCCCACTGGGACCCCAGTGACGCACACCAGCTGAAAATAGCTTGCATTCATTTGGCTGGAGAGCGATGGTCTCTAGCTCTTCTTGCACGCGGACCAAGGAGACCAGCCTGGGCTGGGTCCCGGGGCTACAGTTTTGTTGATGACGGCACCGCCAAAGAAATAAATAACATTAAAAATAAACAGAGGACTTACTGAACCTCCTCTCTGCCCTGAGGGGCAGGGAAAACTAATGGTACGTCAACGATTATGCAGCATGCCTGTACGTTCCATGTTCAGAAATCCTAGAGGATAAAGTAAAAATTTATTTATTCATAGCTCCTTCTGCATTTTGTTGCCGTTACAAAGTATTTCTTATTTCTTATAGCTTAATCTGTGCTTCTTAGAGAAGTTAACCAGTAAATAAATAAAGGAAATCTGAATTAAGTAGATTTTATTGATTGTGATTTGCTGGGAAGATGCGACTTTGGAGTTGTGAACAAATTGAGTTCTGAACAGACTTCCACTACCAGTTATATTCTTAACTTGAGGAATCACAATCTATCCCCTCTGAGAGGAGTTAGTATTTAAACTCTCTCCTTTAACTGAACACTACTCATTTTTATTGTGTAATTAACCTCATTTTTTGTAAGGAAAATGCAATTTAATTACCAGCTGGGGCTGTAAGACTAGACTTGAAATGAGGATTTTTACTACATCAAAATGATTTATTCAGTGCTACGTCTCCACATATTGATCTAATTTGCATATATTGCAAATCACAGTCATGTAATCATTATCACAGAAAAAATACAAAGCTGTTGTAATTGTAACCAAAACTGTTCACAAGGTGCTGGCTATGAATACAAAAGTTTTTTTTTTTTTTTTTTTTATATATTTGGAAGTTTTTCCACTTAAGATATATTCTCTTTGTGAGCATATATGCATGTGCAATCTGTAATAACAAGCAGTTTTTTTATTACAGTTCCCTACAGGTGAAATAAAACTCTTACCTCTAGCTGTTTGGACTGAAGTGGTTATTTTAACCCAGACACTGAGACTTTAATGCATATGGGAGCAACAGGTGGTGAAGTGGTTAAGGAAACAGAGGCAGAAAATTCAAACAGTAGCAAAGGGCCTGACGTTGTACCCTTAACGTGAACAATTTGAGTAAAATGGCTTGCACTGATTTATAATAGGATTACACAGTACGATCAAGTGGATAAAATGATCCGATATACATTGGGAAAATTCCAGAGGTTTTTACATAATGATTTCATGGTCTGAATGCTCTGAACCTAGCAATGTTTCAGTTTTTACACTGGTAACAGTAGGAATTTTTCCTTCACTGTTATACTCCATTCGATGTTGTTAACAAACCTTTTCAGTTTTAATACATGTTTTTAATGTTTTCTATTTTTATAGCGAAGGGGGTGCGGTGGCGCAGTGGGTTGGACCGCAGTCTTGCTCTCCGGTGGGTCTGGGGTTCGAGTCCCGCTTGGGGTGCCTTGCGATGGACTGGCGTCCCGTCCTGGGTGTGTCCCCTGCCCCTCTGGCCTTACGCCCTGTGTTACCGGGTAGGCTCCGGTTCCCCCGTGACCCCGTATGGGACAAGCGGTTCTGAAAATGTGTGTGTGTGTGTGTGTATTTTTATAGCACCACAGGTGCTTTACAGGGCCCTAAGAGGTGCTGCAGAATTCGTGGACAAACAACATATTGCACACAGATCCTGCTCTGGGTTATACAATTATAGATTTATTACAATAAATAGAGATGTACTGCATAATAAAATCCCATTATGAGTATTGCCAACAGATATCTTGGACACTTTTATTTCATATGGACCATTATTTATTGTTCCACATACATCAGCTGATCATCAAAAAATCTGCCAGATTGTATGGTACATTTAAGACTAAAGTATACAATTCACACAATGCTAACCATATGAATTTTTGTGATTTGCAGAAGTTAATTTCTAGCCACCGGCATGCTGTATGTTTGCACAATACATTGTAATGTTGACACTGCCAATAAACCACGGTAGATAGAATTTAGACAACAAAAGACAGAGTTCAATGTGAGCGATTAATTCTCAGTTTTTTTTTTTTAAAAAAAGAAATCTTTCCAGGCGGGAATAAATAATTTTTTTTTCCCAGTCACAGAAAAATACCTATTGACCTATACTGACAGTTTACAGAGCCAATAGTCTTCTGAAGTCATTGCAACGGTTTTGACGTTTGTTTATGATGACATTTAACAAAAAGTTTTGATTCAATTCAAGCCCCAGCCAGACTACACTGAATGACTAATCAAATATAATAATCATTTACAAAATATAGAGCCCAACGAGAGATTTATTTCCGCAGAATAACACAACGGATTCCAAACTTCCAGAGTTTGAAGGTAAACAAAGGTAACATCTCCAGATACATTTCAAATAATAGGTTCTTATTGGATTATATTTTTACTGCCTGTTCTTGAGAGTATGAACGTTAAAACTAAATTCCAGTTGTCGGTCACTGTTTGCATTTCTTCGATTATGTATAAAACCTCACTAGAGATCATGTTAATACTGGAGTTACATACTGGCGTTGTAATTAGGATTTTACTTCTCACCAGCAGCAGTGTGTTGTGCCTGACAATAAACGGTTGCGGTCTGGTCCGATCTGCTCGGGCGCCCCACCCTCTCCCTCCGTGTCTCCCAATCCCAACTTGTCCTCAGGCCTTTGGCCGAAATGGAGCCAGTGAAAAGAAAAGGAAGTAACTCCGCCTGGGCAATCGTGGTACCAGTGCAGCTGGACAGTCAGGAGCTGTCCGCGGAGCTCGATTCCTTCGTTTTTCTTGCACCTTTTTTCTCGATGCCGTATGCATCCAGCACGGGAAGAGCCTGAAGATTCTCCTGGGGATGGGTAGGGGTTGGGGGTGCTCATCAGCCCAGCGGATCAAGTCTCTTTGGTCCCCAAGATTGTCCGACGACCCCGTGGCAGAGGGGCGGTGGCCGTAGCCTCTCACAGGCTGTTCTTGTCCGTACAGTCAGCCTCAGAGCTGCGGGGAAAGTAGACGGTGGCCTTGTGCTCCTCACAGCGGTCAATGTGCTTGAGATGCACCACCATGTGCAGGGCATAAGCCAGCACTAGCAGCAGGATGAGTGATGTCACCAGGCCCATCAGGATGGCTGGCGTGAAGAAGGTGGCACAGTCACTGGCCGAGGCAAATCTGCCCGACTGCACATTGAAAGCCTGTATCTGTCAGCAGAAAAAGTAATATATATATATATAAAATGAGATGCGTCGTCAAGAAGCTTATATAATGAGATTGCGCGAAGGGGGTGGGATGAAGGAGTTTGTCGGCGTCAATGCACCCTTTGCATTCTTCTCGGAGTTGCGCGTCGCTTCGGAGAAAAGCGTCTGCGAAACGAACGCTCGTAAATGCGGAGGGTTCGAGTCGTGGGTTCAGAGGGTTTGCGCCGGGGGTTCAGAGCATTTGTGTGACGGATCAGAGGGATTGTATGAGGTTTTAGAGGGATTGTGTGAATATGATTGTAGATGCGCCGCTCGTTCCTTCAAATCCCCCCCCGCTAACACCCTCTTTTGAAAGAACGGTGTGTACGGTGTATAGTCTATACACCATATTGAAAATAGTGGGTACATTTGTCCTTCACACGTCCTCACTTGGCTGACACTTTTCTCCAGAATGACTTATAATGTTAAGCTTAGACCAACTGCCCATTTATTCGTTTGGGTAACTTTTACCAGAGCAATTGAGGGTAAGTACCTTGCTCCAGGGTACTACAGCAGCAGCTGAGATTTGAACTGGCAACCGAAGGCAGCGGCTGTAACTGTCACACTACCAGCTGGCCTTTATGATACAAAATTTTTTTATTTCATTGCAGCGTCAGAGAAATCCTCATGAAAAGTGTTTTAAGGGACGAAAAGATGTAGCTTCATGGATGTGACTAAAAATGTCTAAATAGAGAATCTGTATTGTTACGCAGGGACACGGCGGCACAGTGGGTTTAACCGGGTCCTGCTCTTCGATGGGTCTGGGGTTTGAGTCCCGTTTGGAGTGCCTTGCGATGGACTGACGTTCCGTCCTGCGTGTGTCCCCTCCCCCTCCACCTTGCGCCCTGTGTTTCTGGGTGAGGCTCTGGCTCAGCACGTCCCTGCTCGGGACAAGTGGTTTCAGACTGTGCGTGTGTGTGTGTGTGTGTATTGTTATGATTCAATATAATACTGTAGTAGTGTTATTTTTGCTCTGTGCATCAGGCAGTTTTTTTTTTGTGTGACTGTGATTTTTGTGGAAAAAAGCTCAAATTAAGGTTACTCTGGGAATGGGAATTAAAGACAAAAATGCAATTTAAAATATTAGAAATATTTTTTAGCACAGGAGGATTTCTGACAAGCAATGAACTTCATGAACCAAGGAGCTTGAATACGTGCATTTAAACAAACTCCTTCTGTAAGAGATTGAGTATAAGAGGTCAAAACAAGAATGAACTCTAGGACTCCGCATACGTGTTACACTCTAACACACTCTGTCTCACAGCGCCTGGGTGGTGCGAGAGGACGTGGGTTCGATCCCCGCTCAGTCGGTGTGTAGTTTGCATGTTCTCCCCGTGTCTGCGTGGGTTTCCTCTGGGTGCTCTGGTTTCCGCCCACACTCCAAAGACATGCTGTTCAGGTTCACCCATAGTGTGCGAGTGACAGAGAGAGTGTGTGTGTGTGTTCCACTGATGTATGAGTGAGTGGCCCAGTGTAAGTAGTGTATCTAGCAGTGTAAGTCACCGCAGTGAATAAGGTGCGCGGGCTGACAACACTACATAGAGTTCATTGGAAGTCACTTTGGAGAAAAGCATCTGCTAAATGAATAAATGTAAATGTAAGACGAACACAAAAGTGTGACAAAGCCCTGAGTAACATGTGGAAATGCATGCGGCAGTGCAGCAGTGCATCACCTAGTGACAGCCTGCTTCTTCCCACCTGGAAATCAGTGAAGGTAATGTGCCAGTTGGCCGCGCTGTCGCTGTGCGAGCTGGGCACCAGCAGGGTGTCGTATTTCTGCAGGCTGCTGACGTGCTGGCAGTGGTACGAGTAGGTGGCAGGGGCGTACACCTCTGTGGCGTTGAAGGTGGCCTCACTGGTCCAGTTGTAGTGGATGTGAACGCTGTCCAGCGTAAACCAGTTCTGGCCCGCTGACTCATAAAATGTGTTGGACATCTGGAGCCTGTCAGATGAAGAGCCTTGGTGATTCACATGGTTTATCATATTTTCATACAGGAAAATAAAGAGCTCAGCTATAAGCTGTGCTTGCTGGGCCAGCCTGGTGAGAGTCACTGACTAATGTTAGATTATGGCTTATGGTTCCAAATCTGTCCAAAATTCTGAAAAGAACTGGGCATCATGAAGCCTGGTGTTTCAGGACCGAACACATATGAACTAAATATTACTGATTGAAGCCCTGAAAGTTAGTAACATCAAATGGTACTTAATTACACCGGTGAGCATTTTATATCATGTTGTAGTAGATAAGTAACAACCATAATTTACTCTGAATTACCGTGTTGGCTGAGCTACTAAAAATAAAATACACAAAACCTTTTCAATGTTGCATCTATATCACCTTTTACTGCAACCAGAAGTATAAATATGGTCATAATAAACCCGAAATATAAACTAAGTGGATATTTCCTGGGAGGAAATTCAAAATTTCTCGACATGCTTGAGTGGCACATACCTTATGATAAGTCCCCTGAGATCCTCGACATCCCCAAATCGGAGCGATAGCCTGTTTAAAAGGTACAATAATTACTTACAGTAGAAAGTAATTTTTTTTCATAGTCTGTAAGTAATAAATAATTACTTACAGACTGCGTAGAAAGCGAAAAATGGCTCTAAAATCAAACCCCAATGTCTTAGTGTTGGTTCACATGAACTTTCTTTTCCCAAATCCGATTTTTAATATATACGTGTGCTCACTCTTCTAGTAACACAAGTATCTTCATTCAAGGAGGAATCGTTGATGCAAGACAACAATCTTCCGTACCATTTACGGTCATAATTTTAAACGCACATGTGCTGCATTACATCGTTATTAAAAAAAAAATCTCTGACGCAAAGAGACAAACCTCTGAAACCAGCCAATCCGGTGAAAGCGTGAGGCTAAGCAACAATTTCAAAGGGTCTATAGAAAAACTCCTGACAAAATTCTGACTCTTCACAAGAAGAATTTTTGTCAGTTATGACACTGAATTTCTCGAAATATTTATCCACTGTGGCAGCTGTTTCCACAGGTGAATAACAAGCTTTTTCCTGCATTTTAATATTTCCTTTGTGTTAGAGCTTGCTTTACCCATACAAATATTAGTTTAAAAAAAAAAAGGATATTATGATTGCATAACACTGCTCCTAATTTGTGTTTATGGTTTGTTTAATTCATGCAGTGCGCTGGCATGAACATCAATAGGTCAAGAGAGAATAAGATATGAATCACCCCTATTATTAGTGCTGCATTAAAGCTGTTAGAATATAAATGCTCTGCTCACAAGCATCACAAGTAGCTTTGACCTTGAGATACGTATATTACTGGGGGAACTTGTTGGCCTTAATTCTACAGAGAGAGACAGGGTTTGGGAGTCCAGTTGACCGAGGCATCTTGGCTACCTGCTCAATGAGCCTCTCCGAAGGATATGTCATGTTGCTGCGAGTGCTTTGCCTCATGCTATGTATGGTGCTGCTGCTTGCAGAGTGATGAAATAGGCAGAATGACAGACTGAGCTGTGCCCTGTGCTTCCTGCAGTGTGTGGAAGGGCACTGTGGTCAAACAGGCATTAGAACAAACTGGCTGTAGCTAAACTGGCCGGAATCGCCGGAAATCCGCAGATGAGGACGGTAGACGTACGTGGCCTTATCCTTGCTGCACGTAGAGCCCTTGGTGTCCACTCGGGCGCTGGAACCAAACGCCCTCTCTGTGAGATCCACAATGGTGTGGTTCTTGTACCTGATGGCCAACTTCTTAGCCCGGAACAGAATGCAGATCTTTCCGTTCTGAACCACATTAAGAGGGGAATAGGGGGTGGAGCCAGCGGCCTGCAGTAGTCTCCTTTGGGTCATCGATGGGGATGGTGGTAGATGCCACGCATAAGGCTGGAGATCAGAGACAGAGACCATTAGCACAGCATTTTTTATTTCAATTTGTGACCTCGATATATAAATATATATATGTGTACTTCCATAACAATAAGCATCCGTATTCATAGAAGATGTAAAGTACAATATAAAGGTATTGAGTACCCATCGTTCCGCATGAAAACATGCCAGTGTGGTTTTCTAAATTACTGCAAATAGACTTATGCAAGTGTCAAGGGCACTCATTTCAACACAGTGAAAGTAATAATCTTATTAACATAACCACTGTTTCAGCTCTTGCCACACAGTTTTACAGAGCTCTTGACTTTTCCTCTACAATAACAGCTGGAAAATACTAGTAGAGCAACCTTACAATGACATACAGTACTGTGCAAAAGTTTTAGGCACTTGGGGAACAAGCTGTAAAGTGAGAATGATTCCAAAAATAATGCTCTTAATGAATAAACTTCCTACAAAGCTCAGTAACCATCCATCGTCAACAAGCGCTCGTCCCGAGGACGACCGCCTTGTGTCTTGTTGCTGTACCCACTCTTGCCATGGTGTAAGATCTCAGACTTAAACTGCCACATCTTTCAAAACCTCACATTTTCAGAATGATTGTCCCTCATCCAGTTTTATTTCCTCTATACATCTGTTCCTGCTTCAGTTAATCGGTTTGCCATACAAAGACCTCAAGTTCTCTATTTGGAAAGTGGTTTATTACTATTTTACTTTCTTTCTTTAACGAGATTCAAAACCCTTACTGTAGTACTGTAACTTTTTGCAAAAGGAATGCTTGGAAATCTAAAATATGCTCTTTCCCATTGACACTAATGCAGAAGACATGAAATAACCGTCTAAAACAAATATTTTTGTGAAACATCTAAATGCCTACGACTTCTGCACAGTACTGTATATATTACCATCTTTCTAAAGAAATAACAGTACGAGATCTCATTTTTGATATGTAAACATAACATGAGCGTTGCAAAAGTTCCAACAGACAGAACTTGACGTTTTCTGCTGCGAACTGCAGATTGATCATTTTAAATCCTTCTTTCTGGAAAATTCTCTGCAAATGTAATACGGCCTTCAAGGACAGTGAAGTCAAACTCCAGACCTGTAGAACCCTTCCCAGTGGGGTCTCTGGCTTGGCTAGGTAACTGCCCTCGTGAGAGGCACTGTGACTGTGGATGTCCACATCATCTGTGGAGACATATTCATGATATGAAGTATCTCTTTCATGCTACAAAAGCCACGCAGAGCACATCCAACGTGGGATAAAGCAAACTCATATAGAAACTTTACTATGATGAGGCTTATTATACCTATCTTTAATGGTTCTGTTACATACATTACTATAGTGCTTTACTCTCAGATAGTAGGTAGCATAGTGGTAAGGACTGTCTCCTTACATTCTGAATGTCCTGGGTTTGAATTCCTGCTCCTACTGCACTGTCCTTGATCAAGCTGTTTGCCTGAATTGCAAACTATGCTACTGTATAAACTGGTAATTCCTTGTAAAGTTGCTTATCAAAAATTCTAAGGTGTTTTACTCAAAAGTGTCACCTAATTGGAGGACAATAATTTAGACAGATGGGGCCTCAAAGTCCCGGTGATCTGGTAGATCGGTGCAAAAGTATAATTACCTGCCCTAAGTCTGACTCCTCGATATGGTGGAACTTCAGAGCTGTAGATAGAAAAAAAAGACAAGAATAATTTTAGAATATGAGCCGGGACTATAATGAAAATAGCAGAATTAGGCTGTGGTTAAGAGAGAGTGAAAATTAATTAAAAGGCCCTCATCAGTTTCATGTCAAGACCCTAAAGAACTTGGAAATAAAATACGCTGAAGCAGAAAGCCAAAAATAAAAGAATTTCCCAGCAGAATGTCACTGTGTCTTATATTTGGTCATGACATATCAGACCAACCACAAAGAGAAGATTATGTGGAAGCTTCTTACGAAAATGCTTTGCAAACTAATCTAAATCAACACAACTTTTCACGCAAGATATACGCGCTACACTTTTGATGAGTTCCTAGACATCGCAGTCTCGGCGTGAAAAGGAGCTGCTAAAGCTCTTGCAGTGGCTACAGATTTTGTGCCATAATTGGCAGGCTTTGACGGACGCCACCCCCAGTGCTGTTTTGTGACAGCTGGGCTACCTCGATTGGACTTGGATACACACAGATAAAAGTATATTGTCTGAAATGTGATTATGATATTTCTTCATTTAGTACCTTGGGGAAACCCTATGTTGTCCAACAGTGATGAGATCATCCCCGGAGGAGCCGTTTAAATATCTAATCAGAATGTAACGGAGGAAATAAGCTCAGCTCAGGAGATCCTAGAGCCTGATTAAACGTTGACTGAATGGTGTGGGCCGCTCTTCCGGAGCTTAGATGGGAGGTCGAGGGCTCTTGGCGACTTGCCCTGCCGTCCTGGGAAGACAGAGGTCAGATGCTGGCCTTGGGCTCTCTGCAATGGGCAGAGGAGATTAGAAGCTGACAGTCTGAATACAGCTGCCAGGGAAGACCTGATCAGGCAGGACTGATGGGTACAGGAACGAGAGAGCTGGGTATTAATGATGTCTGTCTGGCTGCTGTAGGGACAATAGATCTATAGAGTAAAATACTTCACAAAAAACAAACAACGTCTGGAAACCCCTTGTCATATGCCAAACTAGTTTTTCTGGAAGGAATTTCATTTCCATAATAATAATAATGTTGATGTTGCATTCACCCTGGGATGATTACATATACCCATCACTGTTTGCTTATAACAGACCCAGTCTGATATCAGACCCCCTTTATGCATCATCAGCACATTGTTCCGCATCCCTCTGGGGTGGATTTTCGCATCACATGGCTACACCGTCACATGCATACCCATATATTCCTGACGTTTCTTCCGAGACGTCCGATAACAGTGAAAATTAAAGCAAATGATCGAAGCCTAAAGCCGAGTTCCACGGGAAAGAAACGTAACAAGAAACCTGTCAAAAGAAACATTAACAAACGTGCAAAACACATACAAACCTTGAATGCACATACAAGCCGCAACGCACACGCGCACACAGGCGTATATAGATTTATAAAAAGAGAGGTCATTCTCCTTATTGTGCCATCCTTATTGGCTATGGCTGCTCGTGAATCTTCCAGGGTTGTTTACAGCCGTTACGTAACCAAAGAAATCTGCAAACCATAGCTGTGAGTCACAGCTTGCTAGGTACCTCATGGAATCTTGAGATGTAGCGACAGATTTAGAAGTGCCTTTTAACCGACTGTCTCACCATCTCAGATCTGATAAAAACAAGAATAAATCATACTGAATATAGTCCCATGTGTTGTCATTTTCCTTCTCTGCACTGTGCATCCCTTCAATATGGTAACACTAGAGAAACCCATTTGTGAAACAAAAAAATCCCCCTTTCCCTCCATTTTTCAACACAGCAGTCACGTCTGAACAATGTAGCAACATCCTTATCAATATCAATAAAATTACTGCAATTATTACTGCACTTACTTTCTGGTTCCTAAGTACTTGCTTGCTGCGTAAAGCAAAATGAACTTTAGTGAGTTCACGGGGGTTTTTACTGCGGTAATGTTCAGTTTGGGCTTGCTACTCCCCCGTTCCGCCTTCTGTTCAATCCAGTCAAACTAAAGAGTTATGAAAACAAAATCTCATCTCGTTGTGCCAATAAAAATTGGAAAGCAATGTGTTGCCAACTAGCCCGCCAACAATGACAGTCATGGCTACTGGATGCAGTTATAGCGGATGTACAGGTAATGTGTAGGTTGTTCCGGCGTTTCTGACGCTGAAGAGCTGGCAATCGTAAAACAATTATACAGCTAGAACATGAAGATGTCTGTATTTCGGCAAGAGCTTTTTACGTACAGACTTGCTAGTCCGGATAGTCGCCTCAGTTAATGGTTGTTTTAGGCTGTGCTGACTTGCCAGTTTAGGTTGCGAACACCAGCTTCCAAAGAGCAGGCGGAATGGCCTTGCAAAAATCTTCCATAGAACATCACCGTGCGCATTTCTGTTCTATGTGGGCATTTGTTTAGTTTTGGAATTTCACTTTCTGGTTTCTGACCTGGTCTGACCTCCATCAAGTTAAATCAGTGCAACTCTGACCCAGAAAGGTACAGTACGTACGGTATGTATTAGTCACACCTTTCGTGTGCATAGTCACCTGAGTATGGTGTGTAAAAAATAAGTGCATAAATAAATACAATTGCACAGTTAGTGTTGAAACTGCCTATAGAAAATAAGTTTTTTGACTAGAGAAACCTTAAAAGCAAAATACCTCTATGATCTACATTGGTTTTATGAAACTGGAGGCAAGGCTCCGTCACTGAGACATTTGTGAAGCAGCTCGATTTATTTCAGTTATTTTTTTCAGCTGAATGTAATTATAACTTGCTGAATTTGACTACAGCTAAGTACATTTCACATATTATTTCAAACTTTTACAGAAGGCTTTCCATGTTAAAATCCTTTTTATGATGATATCGTTTATGAAAATATCAAGAAAATTACATACATTACATTACAAATTAAAAAAATTATTTGCTTTCATTTGCAAATGTACATATTTAATTTTCATATACACACACACACATTTTCTGAACCGCTTGTCCCATACGGGGTCGCGGGGAACCGGAGCCTACCTGGCAACTCAGGGCGTAAGGCCAGAGGGGGAGGGGACACACCCAGGACGGGACGCCAGTCCACCGCAAGGCACCCCAAGCGGGACTCGAACCCCAGACCCACCAGCGAGGAGGACCTGGTCCAACCCACCGCACCACCGCGCCCCCTAATTTTCATATAATTAGGTCATATTAATTTTGTTTCAGTGTTTCCTCACTAATAAAAATACATTTTATTTTGTAGCATTACCGTACTGTAACAACCAAATGATCAAAAATAAATCTCATCTTTCCTTAATAACTGTTAATGTGAATGAGCAAAGCTGTGAAAACAACATAATGTCGCCAAAATATTGAATCGGATAAAGATCTGATGTCCAAATAAGTTATTGTGATCTCCAACTCTTGGCTCTCGGTGGTGTTCCATCTCGTTTATTCCCCCTGGATATTATGTTTGTGTAGGACAAACTGACTTGCTGCAGTTCTTTAAAAAGGCAAAACAGCATAAATTAATTGGAGGGGAAAAAAAAAGTATTCATTAGCTAAGAGCTTTGATCTCGACGTTATGAGCGCAATTGATACATTGGTACTACCAATACGGCTGGGCAAAAAAGAGGGTGACGAAACAATGTCATTGACACATGGAGCATTGCAATGCCCGGCTTGAAGGAAGACCATTTCAATGGAAGAAGGACATGTTCTCATCGTGTGCCCACTCACACATGCGTGAACTCATATGAGCTGGTGATGCACAGGAAGGCATAGGTGCGAGAGCCTCAGATGGCGAGGCAGACACCGAAATAATGAGTTCACTTGTCAAGTTCACAACCCATAATATGTTCAGAGCAAAACCCCAAAACCCTTCCCCATAACCATCACGGCAAGCAGGGCTTCGCTCAAAAACACTCAGCATTTTTATCTACGATGTCGTTTTACACGGACAATTCCGTCTTTTATCTAAGCAATGTCAGACCCTGAAGTATTTAACTGTTTTCTAAAGAAATTCAGCCACGTCCTGCAGCGAAGGATTGGAAGGTCCCGTAGAAACTGAGGGAAAATATTCCAAAGGTTGCTCGGCGCACAAAGCTTCGCGCTCCAACTCCGACGGCAACAGCCTGACGGAAGCAGCTTAACAAAAATTCATTAACGCCGTACGAGTAGGATGGGGTTTGTTAAAAGAGCCGTTCGACGCAAATCGACAGCATTTGTTGATCATTTGAGCGAAACAAAATGTGAGACTCAGTGTAACGTACCAGTTTTCTGCCCTACTTTACCCATGAGAAATGAATAACTAACAGGACTTTGAAATCCATTCCGGTCATCCAGGTATCCCAGCAGTAGGACCACAGTGCTGGTAAGAAGGAAAACCGGAGAGGTGCTGAACATTGGTCATCGCCTTCCCTTCCCCCGAGCCTTCGCTGCTCACACGGGGATGAGCCCCGCAAACTGATTCCCGCACACCACGGCAGACGGACTTCACCTCCACACCTCGCTCCAGTTCACCACATCTACAGGAGAACTCAGAGGATGACGGAACGGCTTGCGATCACCAGAAATCCGGAAACCGCGTCCGTCGCGCGGGCTCCTCGGCGCCGACACAAGGAGGCGTTTTTTTTTCCCCCAGCTGGAAAAAAACGCTTTTTCAGCAGGACTTTTTTTGCACCTTGCCTTTCTTCCCGATGGCCTGCAGCCCACAGCGAGGGAAGCGCACCGCACATCGTCTGCAAGGCGTCGCTCCCCGGATCCCACGCTCAAGAGTTCAAATCCGCCAGCTTACCTCATCCCCAGGACACCGGGCACTTGATCACCAGGCAGTGACAGCTGCAGGAGAATAATTGATAGCAGTGCTAAGAGCAAAAAAGGCTTCTGCTTGGCCATGGAAGCAGTCAGATGAGCTTGCTGGAGAACAAGTCTGCCTTGTAAGCTGCTTTGATAAAACAGCCTAAACCTGAGCTCGCTGACTGACAGAGACTGCGACCAATGGACTCGGCGAAGGCAGATAATCGTGTGTCACCGTCACACCCACTCGCTCGCTGTCTCGCTCCCTCTCTCTCCCTTCCCCGCTCTCGCACGCACACACACAGAAACATAGCTGCTGGCAAATCCTAAATATAGGGGGATCACTCTTTTTATTCCTGTCCCAAAGAAGCTTCTTTCAACCAAAGGCAACATTTAAAAGCACGGATGAACATCAGCAACATTCAAGGTCACCATCACGCAGGATGTGTAGGCATCGACGCTTCTAAGACGGACAACAGAATCCATGATAACGTGACCTAGTTCCACGCTCCGCTGCCTCAGTAATTGAATTCATTCACAAGAGAGATGCCTGTTATCTAGAGAAAAGCCCCTCAGCTTATATTTAATGGAGCTAAATACCTATGGCGAAAAGTATGTTGCAAAAAAAAAAAAAAGAAAAAAAATGAAATGACATCTTTTTGGCCCTAAAGGCTGACCAGGGCTTCTCCATAGACTAGATAAAAGCTTTCTCCCACATATTTGTGTCATACTGCCTGAAGCATCTTCCCCTCATGCATGTGATTATAGCTGAATCATGCTGTTTTTTTTATACAAACACACTGCTGTATTAATGGAGGGTGACAGGAAAACCTACTTTATGGTCAGCGCTGAATACAGCGCTGCATCTATGGTACACTGCCCATAAATACATTTTTTAGGAAAAAGGTTTCGTTCCCATTTCACATTATTTCAGATTAACAGCATCAAAAAAAAAAAGCATCTAAATATTGCATGTAACACTGGCTGTACCGTGATTCACGGATATTGCAGTTTTTAAAAATGTTTCATTATTCCTTAAAAATCTGTCTCTACTGAAAATCCTAAAGGAGCAACACTTTCCCAATATCTATACAATTTACTGGCGTGTGGTACTTTCTGCACGTAGAGGAAAATCACATGCAGGGCAGCGGGCGTAATAACAAAGGAAGTTTAATGCAAAATAGAGGTTATATTTGATAAAGTGGGTTACGTTTGTTAAGTCGACTGAACAGGCATGCCTGAATGCAGTTCCTTGTTTTGTATTTCAAAGACGTGCTGTTCAGGTTCCCCCCTAGTGTGTGAGTGACAGAGAGAGAGTGTGTGTGTGTGTGTTCCACTGATTGTACGGATGAGTGATCCATTATAAGTAGTGTACGTAGCAGTGTAAGTCATCGCGGTGAATAAGGTGTGTGGGCTGATAACACTACATAGAGCTCATTGGAAGTGGCTTTGGAGAAAAGCATCTGCTAAATAATATAATGTAAAATGTATTATGTGCTTTTTTACAGAGCTGCAGTTCTGGAATAGCCTATACGTGATCTATACCAGCTGGGTTTGCATCGGTAACGGAGATGGGCTAAAACACAAATGTGACGCAGTGATTATTGACAAGGAAGCACTTTAAATAGCCCATTAGTATACGTACTTGGAGCAGTTAAGGTGCGTTGTAACTGCTGTGGATGAGCAAAAAAGAAAAATTATCAGCACGTCTTAGAACATGACAGTCAGCCTCAATGTTGCATTAGAGAAAAAAGAGGGATTACTCAAAAAGCTGTACACGTGGCAGCTGGCGGAGTGGCCGTTCACTTCCAACTTGCTTTATAATCGGAGTTAAACACATCTGAGGTCACAAAAAAATGTTCTGCATCTAGCCAGCCAAGAAATATGTCAAGTTCACTAAATCAATCAGGGCTACCCTGAGAAAGCAAGCATTGCCAGAAAATAACTGCGGCTGCTGCCTTGTTTTTTTGTGTCACTTAGTCAAGCCAAGGCTGCGTTTGTGGACATTTACATTATTTCATTGTGTCTATGGATGTACCAAGCGCTGTAACAAATGCTAGAGCAGAAGCAGTCGAGCCGATCTGGAGAATTTTAATCTCTTGGGGGGGACAAGGGCTCGCTGGGGCTGTTTTATCACAGACTCATTATTTGAATGTTAAATGGAATTACAAAAAAAAAATCAGTGCTTTGAAAAAGGCTGTCATGTCTGCTGGGCTTTATGTCGTATTCATGGACTGACAGGCCTTTTTCTTTGGAACGAAAACAATTATTCTGAAAGAGGCTCGCAATATATGTGAGTACAGATGGCAGCGCTTGTTTAATTCATATGCTGTCACATATTTGTTACTGTGGCACGATTTGTCAGCCACATCATTGACTGGAAGCAAGTGATGGCAGTACTGCAGGCATCGTAGGTGTTTGTGACTGGTTGAAAATGTCTTCACTGTGTCTGGCTTGGTGTCAAAGGCATGCATTGATGGGGTACAGGGAATGGCTTTGCCTGCATCGTCCTCAGACCAGGAACTTTGGAATCCAACTAAAATCATGTCATTGAATGGCATTTCTTCTGAATTTACTCCTAAATATGCTGAATTAAACAAGAATTGCTAGTTTCATCATTATGACAACAGGGGCAGTGCGCTCCAATGAATCATATACACAACAAGGCTTTAAAATAGATGTTATCTCATCCTACTGTAATGCAACATTTCAGTGAAGCAATACCTGAAGTACTATTGATGAGACATATTGAATGCAAAGTATATTTAGAGAACGAGTCTTAACACTATGAAATTCATTTTGTGTATTTTATAACTGTGTACCTCGGGCATGGTGGCACAGTGCGTAGTGCGGCTGTCCCACGTCACCTGGCCGGTGTGAGAGAATGAAAGTTTGATCCCGGCTCAGTCACTGTGGAGATTGCATGCCTTGCTTTGTTCAACATAGGTTTCCTCCCACCGTCCGGAGATGGGTTTGGTTCTGTAGCAACCTGAATTTCCCCAAAGGGATAAATAAATTATGCTCATTGGTTCATCAATTACTTTTCTGCATAAGGTTTCACTGTACCATATGAAGATGTCTCCAACACTGCTACAAACAAAATTTCAGATAATTTCCTTCCTATTATTATTTTATTGCTTAGTCCAATATTGTATCCAAAGTCGTAATCTTACAAATATATTTAACTGCATATGTCCTACATTAAAGCAATTCAGATAAGCTTTGCACCTCTATACTTGAGGTTATGTCCATGAGGGTTAAAAGCAAAATATGCAACAATGCCTGGGGACTGTCATGCGGAGCAGAGGACAGGGGGAAAGCAGGAGTCAAGTGCAGGATCGTTCATTCAAGGCTAAGGGGATAGACTTGTTTCCGTTGTCGAGCGAACGTTCAGTCAAGTGGAGATCAGGATGAAAGTGAAGATCCATTGACGAAGTCGAGAAACAAGATGAATGGTCAGGAGCCAGAGAACAAAGAACAGGAGTCGGGGGCAAGGGCAAGGGCAAGGGGAAGGGGAAGGGGAAGGGGAAGCGGAAGGGGACCGTGGTGAGCACTATGAGCACAGAGAAACCAGTTATCTCAATGTGAAATTCCACAAGTGGAAAGTGGTTGTGTAGTGGTTTTTATAGTCCAGTGTTCCATTTGAAATCAGGTGCTTAACTGGAGCCAAGTGTTGCTAGTTGAGTTGTGGGCGTAGTTGTGGCAGGGACAATAAAATAACCAAGCAGTTCTCTGTTTTTGGGGGCTGGGGTGGTGCAGCAGGTTTGGCTGGGTCCTGCTCTCTGGTGGATCCGGGGTTCAAGTCCTGCTGGGGGTGCCTTGTGATGGACTGGCGCCCCGTCCTGGGTGTGTCCCCTCCCCCTCCAGCCTTGCGCCCTGTGTTGCCGGGTTAGGCTCTGTCTCGCTGCGACCCCGTGACGAGCGGCTTCAGTCTGTGTGTGTGTGTGTGTGTGTGTGTGTGTGTGTGCTGTCTGTTTTCTAAATATCAGTGTGGGATGTAGGGATGCAAAATGATTAGCACCCTGAGACCCCCGGTTGAACCCGTCACTGAGGTCTCGGTACTGTACTGCAGTGTGCTACGCTATTAGTCCTATGTTTGAACCACTAGTAGGTTTTGTTGAAAGAAATGAATAATTCTTGAAATTTAACCAAAATTAAATAAACCTAGTTTGGAGTAACAAACCTATTTGTAGAAAGGTTAAGAACGGTTAATTGGCCCATGAAGTGGTCGTAATGACTCTTTAATTAAAATAATGACTGCTGTATTATTCATGTCAAGGTGATGAAGCTGAAACAGCTTTTCAGAGTCCTTCTCTACTCACAGAGGTGAGGGTTATTTTGCCAGCACAGATGGTGTCGTCAGTCAGAGCTCCGACGACCGGCCTTGTCAGCTTTCAGCCTCAGTGTAATGGTGCAGGTCAAACCAGGGCTCAAGAAGGATGAATTCATTTCCAAGAAAATAATTTGCGACTTTCTGTTATGAAATGCTTTTTGGGTACATGGTCAAAATATGAACACAATCCTTTTTAAGTGGAATTGCAATTCTGGGATTATACAGCAAGAAAAGTGTGCAAGGGAGACTGTGGTTGGACAGGTTCACATCACCAAGGCCATCCTGGGGCCGTGAGAAAGACACACTGTCTGAAACCACTTGTCCCAAGTGGGGTCACGGTGAACCAGAGCCTAACCCAGCAACACAGGGCACAAGGCTAGAGGGGGAGGGGACACATCCAGGACGGGACGCCAGTCCATCCCAAGGCACCCCAAGCAGGACTCGAACCCCAGACCCACCAGAGAGCAGGACCCGGCCAAGCCCGCTCCGCCACCGTGCCCCCACACTCTGTGAGAAAGAATCACAAATAGCGTACTAAGGAGATTCATACGACCTTGAGTGGAAGGGGAATACGTGGGAAGAGGTACAATGAACCCTCTGAACCCAAGACACATCCAGTCATTGTCTGCTGCAAAGAACCAGAATTCACCACCCCGAACACCCAAATCCAACGCCGCCAAACAAAGCTAATATGGACTGAAAAACCACTATATTTTGGAATAGTGCAAAGAGAGACCATCTCTCTTTCTGCACATGGGGAATAATTGCTAATGTGGACCATTCTGATCGCTACTCAATCTGTTCCCCAAGAAAACAATATTTTGTAAAAGACTCTTTTATAAATAAAAGCACAAACACAGCTAGTAGTGTTCTGGTTAGAGCCGCTGCAGGTGGACCCAAAGGTTCTGACGATGGCAACCGTTGGTCTCGAGAGATCCTGGACCCAAAGGGAACCAGGTTAGAATCCCACCTCCAGATGCAGTACCTCTGAGCGTAGAACTTACTCTAAAGTGCTGCAGTCAAAGTTACCTAATGAATAGATCATTTTAAGTTAGTTTTAAGAAACGTGTCCACTAAACGAATAAATGTAGAACAGACTGTAAGCGTGTGTGGTTACCCCACACACTGTCATCACGTGCACCCTGTCTCTGTGCTTCCGGTATGGGCTCTGGGACCCTGCATTGGAAGAGTCCAGTTTATATCACTTGAAAATATCTACGTCCTGTTTTCAGCTCAAAACAATGTACAAGTGCTGAGTTCATTTCTACGTTATGCTCCAGTAGGTGCCTTCATCGTCATGAAAAGGGGAAAAACAGTTTTTCAATGAATCACAGTGCATGATATGTCCATTCAATTACTGTATAATGTTGAGAGTTAAACTAGCAATTATGGGGGGACTCATGAACGGGACAGCAAAAAGTGAAACCAGTGAATGAAGGCGGTAACACACACACAGTTGTGTTGTAACGCACGGCTTGCGCTCGTTGGAGCGGAGATCTGTGCGACTCTCGAGCCCGACTGGGGCACGGCGTGAGGCCACAATGCATACGTTTCGCGCTCTTCGGTCTGGACGTGTCTCGTTTGACAAAGTACGTTCGTTTGTTGCTGGCGATGAGAAGCTGGAAACAGCAGAAGTGTTGGTTTGTGCTTTGAATTGGTGAAAGGGTGGGAAAATATCAGTGACCATCTCTCTGTAGCTTCAGCACGGTCAGCCCGTACATAGAGCTTTTCTTGGACCAGCACCGGGAAGGGCATATTTTCCGACTCACGTTCTGTCTCCTTTTTGACTTCTTCAGGAAAGTGTCGTGGACTGCGTACGGCGAGGAAGCTGCGGAACCATCGTTGTGAAGAAAAATCGGACAACAAGAAGTACAAGAAGGCTCACCTGGGCACTGCCCTGAAGGCCAACCCCTTTGGGGGAGCCGCTCATGCCAAGGGAATTGTCCTAGAGAAAGTATGAGCTGCTTTGCTCCTTTACGTAGTTTGTGGACTCTCTAATATGAATTACCACTCTTGAGACTCATAAGGAAAATCGGGAAAGAACTCTGGTAAAGTGATGGAACTTTTAAAGCGTCCCAGGACCAGCCCCCACTATCACTTCAAATATAGGTGGTCCCCGATTTACGATGGAGTTACCTTCTGCAAAACCCATCGTAAGTCGAAAATATCATAAGTCGAAAATGCATTTAATACACCAAATACACACCTCTGCTTGACAGACTGGGAGATGAGGATCGCTGCCCAGCATCGGAGAGTATCGCACCGCATTTTGCTTGCCAGGGAAAAAATCTAAATTCGAAGTACAGTTTCTACTGAATGTCTATCGCCAGCTCACCATCGTAAAGTCGAAAAAATCGAAAATCAAACCATCGTAAATCGGGAACCACCTGTACATGCACATCACATGGCTCCATGCATATATAAACACGTTTTGATCATATGACAACTTAGCAACACAGAAGACATAGATAAACTGAAATGTCATCTCTGTTAGTTATTCCATCTTATTATCATTTCTCCATCCGAAGTATCTGTATCATCGTTGTTCTGCTGTACTTTTTTCTTGTTATTTTTTCTGATTTTTTCTTGGAGATGTTGAAGCCAAACAGCCTAATTCTGCCATTAGTAAGTGTGTAAGAGTCCAGCTAATAAAAAATGGATAGAAGATCACTACCTTTGTCCCCAATGATGGCTGTTTGAACTTCGTTGAGATCAGTTCTCAGTTTTAGGCTTTTAAGGATGTGGGAATAAATTAATTCATACAATTAAACCAAAGGTTCTGTTTGTTGCTATAGTGGTCTTTTGATTTTGTGTTCATGGCTTTCGGGGTCAATCAGTGACCATGTAATGCTTGGAATGAATGTAATTAACATGTGTGGTGGTGGTTCTCTACAACATGACAATATTTTTGTAATGGTGTAAAGGTAATGTTTTTAATTGAAAGTTTCCAGCTACATGTAGATGTATATGAAATATTTTTATGGAACTTAGTGTCTCAGTACAAACCTCGATGGGCTATGTTTGCAGGAGAACGATGAAGTCCCGGTGGCCAGTTTTGGTCGTAAGGTTCATGCTGTTGGCGATATCCCAGGAGTGGGATTTAAGGTTGTCAAAGTGGCCAGTATGTCTCTATTGGCTCTCTATAAAGGCAAGAAGGAGAGACCCAGATCATAAACAATTCAATCATTGAAATGTGCAATTAAAAAAAAAAAAATCAGCAAAAACATTTGTTTGACTGTTATGTGTGGCTGATTTTTATACATTCTTCACTATTAGTAGTCTTTTACTTAACATTCTGTTAGAATTTTTCACCTCGATTGTAACTTGACTTCACAACTGAAGCCAACAACAACTCTAGTACGAAGATACAGTTGAAATTAATATGCAGAGTAAAAATTTTAATCAGGGCAGATACAGTTATGTAATACTTTCTGCAGAACAACTTCTAGTTAAGCCTGTAACATTTCTGGTGTGGAATTTGCACCTTTACTGACTGAATTTTTGTACTTTTTCAGACTTGATTGTCAAAGGCCAGATACATGCTCCTCTGACATATTATGCAGGTTATGCAATGCAGGAGATTTCAATCACTGACTACATACAGTTCAAATATGATGAGCGGAGATGTCTGGCTAGTTTCTTCTTCCTCTGAAAATCCCACAGAAAACAAAGAAGAAAAATCACACTCGAACTCCAACCTGAGCTGAAGCATCTAGCTTGCTCCTAAAATTCAAGCATTTACTGGCAGAAGAAACTGCAACTTCCATAACTTTTCCATGGACTTCAGTAAAAAAGGGTTATACATATCCATGTTGAAAACAGACTAGGAATTTGGATATATGTGCAATGAAACACATTAATTATTGAGTAGTCTCCCTTATGGAATTTACTGAATTTAGAGTCGATATTCTTCAAAGCTATGCCAGCATAGTTTCAGTCTGATGTTATAGAAGTTTTCATCAGTGAAGGCATTTATTACTGTGTGTAGTCCTGTGCCAAGCTGGTATGCCAAAATGATATAAAATATACTGTGGTGCGCAGCGTCGTGGGTTTGGATGGGGCGAAGAAGGACGCGGAGGCAGCGTTCATAACGAACGGTTTATTCGAACACCAGCATAAGAGAAATAATGCTCTCGGTCCGAGAACCCCTTTTCCTCCAGGACCTCCACTTGCAGCTAGCCTGCTTTAGCGCCCCTAGACACTTCCACACACTGCGAGACACGGTCATCCTACCATTTTCCCCTAAAGTGCCCCCAGTGGTTACACACATTTAACTTTATTTCCCATAATGCAACTATCTACATTTAAACAGTAACGCGGGTCGTTACAATACAATATAAGTCACGCAAAAAAAGCAGTTAGTTTGAAAACAAAACAGACTAATAAACAATGAGTGGGTGTCATAGCATCTGACATTTTCCTAAACCTCCTACGCAGAAGTAGGATCCAATCCCAGGAAGCTCAAGGTGCGAGAGATAGGCAACACTCGGGATGGGATGGCGGTCCATCATAAGGCACACAGTTACCCTTTAAGTGTAATTTAGATTCTTCGCATGACCTGAAACACTTGAGGTTCAGACTGCGCGACCTGCAGCGCCACCCCTTTCTGTTTCCCATAAACACAACCCTCCACCGTAAACCTAAGATCATCTTATCGCAGCGATGCTCCTCGTTGTTTACCGTTGCTATGGTAACGACCGCTCTCTTCCTGGATCCGGAAAGCACACTAAGCCGGCGTAAGTCCGCCTAAGCGAAGGGAAACCACATCGAAGTTACAAAGTGGACAAAAGAGCCACTGAAGTAAGTGTTTGTAAACTAGTATGTACGTCTGATCAGTGTTACTTTCAGAGCTCAAATCTGCATTTGTGGTGAAATCGTGTGTCGCTTAGTCGTAAACGCTGGAATGCGCTGCTGCGGTGTCATTGTCATTGATTCATTGATAATCTGATTTTTTTTTCTTTTTTTTTTAATGTCTGGCTATGTGTGAACAGATTAAAGCTACATATCATATGCTTTTCAATACATCTGCAACTGAATAATGTTTTAATGGAATATTGTGAACAGACGCTTTTCAAAACAAACAAGAAACGTGTTTCCACTGAATCAGACAGCTGGCATACTAGACTTTATTATGAAATTAGTTTTCAAATAACATTATGTTACTGAAAATAATAATAGCTTAACATTTGTTAATGATAAAACATGTCTTAATTGTGAAAGTACTCGTTTTTTTTTTTTTACCGTTGCTATAGTAACGACGGCCAACTTTCCCGGATCCAAAACTGGAGGAAAACGCACAGAATAAAGCACGAAACAACCGAGGAGAGTAAGTATTGGCAAAATCCTTGCATCTTTTCTGCTTCCAAAACCAGAATTTGCATTCTTTTGCCCTCCTTTAACTCATTGGAATCTGTTGCTTTACTGAAAATAATGTTTGTTTTTATTAAAGTAATGCTTTATCTGCAATGTTGAATCTGATTTCGTATAGATGTTTCTCGATATATAGAGAGGCTGGATTATTAAGAGTTGTCCTGTGAGGTTCAGGGCGGCGGATTCCTCACGTGGACTAACTAACCGAAAGACTTGTTTATATTCATTACTAGTTGCTTTAAGGACAGCCAGCTAAGCGGGGTGTCTCTACTCCTTGTGGGTACGAGTCGGAACCGCTCTGGAGCCAGTCCTCCACAGCTAAGAGAGCGGTTCTCGGACCCGGCGCCGGTAGAACAGGAGGCGGTGACCGTGACCCGTCCTGGTGCTCAGCAGGCCGGGATAAGCAGGCTAGTGGGTGTGTCCGGCACTGGCCCCGCCTCTGGCCGACTGGCTTCTCCTCCCCTCGGCAGCAGCGTGTGCTTTCTGCCTCGGGCACCTATCCCGCGTGCCGGGCCGATGCCCCTGGCAGCACGTAGCCAAACGCCATGTGCCCCCTGCACAGCAGCGAGGCGGGAAAGCACAGCAGCAGCCAGGACTCAGACCCAGGGCATGGTCGGTGTGGGGGGGTGCTGCTGGAGCCTTTCTTTCACCAGGTGGGAGGTCACGCGAGCATGATGCTCTACGACGACCACACCGTCTGCAAGCCCCTGATCTCCCGTGAGCACCGCTTCTACGAGTCCGTGCCCCCTGAGATGAAGGAGTTCACCCCCGAGTACAAGGGTGTGGCGCTGGTGTCTTTTGAGAAGGACTTTGACGGCTACATTAATCTGGTGGCATACCCGTACGGGGAGAGCGAGGGACTGGACCATGAGGAACCGGCCGAGAGGGTGAGGCCGCGGAGAAAGCGCTCGCGCCGCAATCTCCACTGCGTTAGCAATGAACACAAGGAGGAGCGGGCTGCCCTCGAGGGCAACAACACCGAGCACCTGCAGGAGCTGAAGAGCCCAAGCTTGGACCTGCAGCTCCACTTGGACCTGCCCTTCAGGACCCGGGATGGCAACAGCGGTCTGAGCTCGGAGAAGATCAGCCACAACCCCTGGAGCCTGCGTTGCCTCAAGCAGCAGCTCAGCCACATGCGCTCCGAGTTCAAACACAGGAAGTTATACAAGTTCCTGCTGCTGGAGAACGTGGTGCGCCGCTTTGTGTACCCGTGCATCCTGGATCTGAAGATGGGAACGCGGCAGCACGGCGACGATGCAACCGAGGAGAAGGCAGCGCGCCAGATAAAGAAATGCAAGCAGACCACCTCGTCCACACTTGGGATGCGGGTGTGCGGCATGCAGGTGTACCAGATGGACACAGGCCGTTACCTATGCAGGAACAAGTACTATGGTCGGGGTCTTTCCATCGAGGGCTTTCAGCAGGCAGTCTATCAGTTCATGCACAACGGCGTGCAGCTACGGAAGGACCTTCTGGAGCCCATACTGAGCAAGCTGCGCAGTCTGAAGGTCATCATAGAGAAACAGATATCTTACCGCTTCTACTCCAGCTCCCTGCTCATCATCTATGAGGGGAAGGAGCCTGAGATTGGGACGTGGCAGAAAGCAGCTGAGGCACCAAGCGACACGGACCCAGACTGTACCCTCCCCGAGGTGAAGCTGACTCTGCCACCTGAGCTCCATAGCCTTCCGCCTCCCACTGTGGACGTTCGTATGATAGACTTTGCCCACAGCACGTTTAAAGGCTTCCGTGGCGACCAGACTGTCCATGATGGTCCAGATGGGGGATACATTCTCGGACTGGACAACCTCATGAAGATTCTGGAAGACATTCACGAGGGAAAAGAGCAGCCTCTTCTGTCCAACCGTACTGTCAACACTCAGTCCCACTGAACTCAGATATTAAGCTGCAGAAAAAGGAGAATAAAATCCATCCATCCATCCATCCATACATCCATTTCCAGTAACCTTTTACACAGTGCAGGGTTACAGTGGTCTGGATCCTACTCTGGAAACCATAGAACTTAAGGCACATCTAAGATGGAATGCCAGACCACTATAAGGCAATCACACGCACTCAGTCACACAAGTACACGCTAAGGGTAGTTTAGATATAGATTCCCTTGTTCACCTGAAGCACCTGAACAGTGAGAAATCAGAAATTAGAGCATCTGGAGGAACCCCATCTGAACATGAGGAGGACGTCTTATTAGTTAGCAATTAAAAGCTCGTTTCTAGGTAAGGAAACAGAGACTCAGTTCTGCTGTATCTCTTAGTGCAACGATGGACAATGATGGTTGAATAAACCTTTGTCCTTCTCATTGCAGGGCACCAATGGAAATAGTGGTGGTAACATATGGCAGACTCTGTGTTCTCATGTTCTGTAGAAACTTTGCCGCCCTCCCCCTGCAACGGAGAAGGTTATGCCCATCCTTGTGGGTTCATTGCCATCATGTGGCCGTACCAAGCATGGCATTGGGAAGCTGGTCAGAAATAACACTGCAGTTGAGGACAGCACCAGGGTCATCGTGCAATGTGCTCATGCTGTTGTGCGTTGTACACGACTGTGTCTTTGGATGTATGGAGTAGGTATGTAGGAGACGTGTATGTTTGGTTTTGGAAAGAGGGTTGCCTGGTGGATGTCCCCTCAATTTTTGTTTCTGCAAATTCTTCCAGTTAATGGGTTTATAGCATTGCTGTAAATAGTTTTTGAAGGCTTTATCCACATGAGACCCACCCCATTCATTTCTTTCCACTCCAGAAGACACATGCTTTTAAGATGACTCCAAAACTGTACAGGATACAGCGCTGAGTATTCACTGTCATTTTATTATATTATGTTATTGTTTTATATTTATATTATTTTAAGATTGAGGTGGGGCTTGGAAAACATCCTCAAAATTGCGGATTTATATCCAAAAATGTATTTGCTGGGTGTCATGATTATAGTGCAAAGGACTCTGAGACTTTTAATATTTATGCTCCAGTGAGGGGAGGGAGTTAAAAAGGATGTTAAAAGTCATTTACATTGTCATCATAACCCTAATCTGTTTTTTCTGTCATACGACTTTCCTCCAGCTTTGTCACTTTGTCCTGATAGAAAATCTTATAACTTGCACTGTAAAAATGTATCCGAACAATCAAGTCACGATTCTTCATTTTTAATCTGCTGTTTTTTCGTTTTGACTCAAGGGGCAAATAGAGAAACTTGCACTTATATTCTGGACTGTATTCTTCCATCGGCACATAAAAATAAAAAGACTGAAATAAATAAAAAGGCTCCTTAACCTTTTCCTTTTGCTTGTCTCCCAGGTTCCCATGACTCCCGCAGAGGGAATTGTGTTTAGAAATGCTGAGTTGGGGAGTTTCCTATTAGAATTACGTTTTACTGTGGTCAGAGCGATGAGTTCTTTCCCACGGTGCTCAGTTGGCCTTGAGACGCTCAGATTATTGTGGCTCTGGCTTTTTTATATTTTCCACCCAGATTTACAGTAATGTTTCAGAACTACAACATTACAAGCTATTTAATGGCAGCGTGTTGTTAAGTGCTGTTCTTAAGCTTTGCCATCTTTTAGTGAGAGTTCTCACTGGATTGGCTCCAAGATCCATCTCTTTGTTTTCCTGGTTGTCCATGGAATCCTTTAAAGTGTCCTTTGCAGTCCAAAGGAGACTCTTATCCTGTTTTTAATTTCTGGCTTTCACGTCGATAGAAAGTATCATTGCTTGAACAGTCCTGATGTCCGTTCCCATGGAAACGTCAGCACATTCTGCAGGATATTGCTGTGATGGAGCCATTCAGCAGCCACTGGGTAACCCATGTGGTCTAGGTCTTGATAAAGGATGGTAGCTGGTACTTCTGTGTGAACTTTCATAATCCAAATGGTGCCACCAAACAGGATCCCTACCTGCTGCACATTAATAGCACCCTGAACTCTGTTTCAGGCTTTACGTGCTTCACCTGTCTAAACATTGAGTATTGAGGGTTTGGATTAATCCTGGAAATATGGGAGAAGATCTGTTTATGTTGGGAAAAGAGCTCTGGGAATTCTCAGCTTTTGCTTTTTCAGGGTGGACAACATCCTGGCTACCTTCACGTGTCTGGTGGGACAGGTTCTGGTTGATGTGCCCCCAGCTGAAATATCATGTTCTTCGATGAGCTGTTAACCAGTGGTCCCACCTTTGTATCTGCTATTGCACTTCTGAGAGGTGGCCAGTGGCCACCTTCTGGCCACTAGGCCTGTAGCTTGACCCTGCCAAGTGCAACCTCCTCCAGCAATCAGTAAAGTTCCTAGGGAATGCAGTGAGTGCATCTTGCACGGGGCGTGTGGGAGACTTGCACTACACCAATGGACCTGCAGAATGACAGGCTGGTGGAGCACCACATATCACACATCTGTTCCTTTCTCACCTGCAAGCATCATCATGGCTGAGAGAGTCACCTGCCTCTGATCATGTTACTGAGATACTGGTCAGTTCATGAGTTGGGCAGCGAATTGAAGGCCCTTTTAGACTTCACCAGGGCTGGCAAGCTGACCTTTAAAAAAGAGCAAGTCGAAGAAAGACCCTGTCTGTAGTAGCACTAGAGGAAATTGCAACAAATCAAACAGCAAATCTGAAAACAAGCCAAGTATTTGTAAATTACACATTATATCTGATAATTCCTGCTTTCAAAAATCATTTAAATTTCACATTTTTTATGAAATAATAATGCCTTTGTTGGAGGAGGCAACAGCTAACTGATCAAAATCAGTTTTGTTGATCTGTGATAAGGAAAATATTTGTAATGTATCCATACATTGTGAACTGCTAGTTGGGCAGTTGATAGTGTGGTGGTAGGAGGTGCTGCCTTTGGATCTAAAGGTTGTGGGTTTGATTCCACCTCTGGCTATAGTACCTTTAATCAAGCTACCTACCCTAAACTGCTCCAGTAAAATTATCCTGCTGTATAAATAGAAAAATAATTATAACCTTAACACTAAGATCCTTTGGGTGAAAGTATCAGCTAATGAATCAATATAAACATTAGTGATAGTTGCAAAGGTTTCTCAGTGTATAGAAACACAAGGTGCTGGCCAAAATTTAGTGAAACTTGAAACGTGTGTAAATAAAACTGATCAGAATGAAAGCCCTCACTGTTCACCATTGCTATAGTTATGAAGGTTAACTCATGAAAGTGCATAAAAAAGGAAACCACATTAAAGCAAAAAAAAATTAAACACAACCAGTCAAAGTATTTATAAAACACTTTATTATAAAAAAGGTTCCCAATGTATTGTATTTCCTCAATACAAGGGATTACTGATGAAATTTAATTTTATAATTTTCATTTTAGTGGTCCTCATTGTTTAAATTTGCTATAGTAGCAATAGCCAACTGTATTTTATCCAAAGAGGAATCAAAACTCTTGTAAAACTGCCTAACCAAAGGAAAACCATATCAAAGTGAAAAAGATTAAAACAACCAAAGTAAGACTTTATAGACTATAGTGTACTCAAATTTGCATAAAATCTGGTTCCCTTTGGAGAAGGTAACAGCTAAACTAACAGCAATCTGTTGCTTTGCTGTATGATTAAAAATTAAAAAAAAAAAAAAAATCTCTAGCAACGTAAAAACTGACTTGCTGTACAGATGCTTCTCAATAATACAGAAGTACCAGATTATTTTACTAAATATGAACAGACGACCGAATGTGTCTGCTGGAGTGACGGTTGGCTCTTGTTGTTTACGGTTGCCATAGTAACGACTAACTGTCCTGGATTTGCAGGGGAAACTAAGCTGATGTAAAACTGCCTTTGTGAAAGGAAACCACATCAAAGTATCAAAGTTAAAAAACGGCCAGCCAAAGTAAGTAGAACCAGATCCCACATAATGAAAATGCGATAGAGTGATGAATAAAAATAGGAACCCTTTTACTTGCATAACGTGCCTTTGGCTTTATTTAGCAGGATTTTTGCCTGTTACAGTCATTTCTCCTGATAGAGTTGAACCATTGCCAGACATCTCCAGAACATTAACAGTGATACCACTTGATTGAGGTGGCTACGGCACATCAGTCTCCCTTTGTCTTCCAAATAGGTGCTTTTTGCGTGTGTGCGTGTGTGTGCTGGGCACCCCACGGGAGCTCCTTTTATGACAATTTATATTAAGCACTTTGTAATTTTACCCCCATGTAGTGATTTCCCACCTAACTGTGATTTCATGGAATGAATTAGTCCCATTTAATGGGGAAACCTGTATTTTTAAACTGTGTTTTATAATGGCTAATAACTACTTTCAAAGCACAAATCTGCATTTACGAAACTTGTGAAAAGGCAACAGCTGATTAGCTCTCCGGCATCTGTTGCTTTATTTTTCCGTGGTAATGTAAACATGGATTATTGCGACACGTTTTTCAACGTTTAGAAATCAGATTTAACAAAATATAAGGATGCGTATAGAAGCTGCAGAAAATCTGAGAAATTTGCCACACACCCCATGATGACAAATAGAGAGCTGACATATTAGACTTACAATGACACAACACTTGTACCCTAATAATGAAGTTCCTTTTCTGTTCTCAGATGGCCGCTTCTGAGGACTTTAAGCCTCCCAGTGGAGAGGGCCTAGGGAAATACAACATCTTGCCGCCCATTCCAAGCACATCAGCTGAGCCTTCGCTGACTCAAGGGTCCATGGCCGGACACCGAGGCATTGAACACTGGAGCGCCATGAGGAAGCACTTACTGAGGCACAGGCGCAGCGGGGAGGTGCAGAAGCAGCTGCGTGGAATAATGTAAGACCTGGATCCTTCTCAGTGGCACAAACATGGTACACTAGCTTCTTGACTTGAATAATCAAGGTACAATTTTCCAAAGATTCAAACGTTTTCTGTCTTGTTTATTAATTCTTAACTGCGTTGTCTTCAAGGATCTGGTTTCTAAAATTTTAGAAAGTTAAAGGTATGTGTTCCTTTCTACCGACACATATACCCTACGCACAGTGGCTGACCTCTACATGCAATGTTGTAGGTAATTGTCCCTTAAAAGAAGGAGTCGCATGCAAATTGATGGATTTTCGTACTTAACCTGAACAGATCTGACAGTGAACATAATACTCACACATGAGTGAAAGAGTAATAGACGGCACTTTCGAACCGTGTTACGATTCGGACCAATTTTGTTTGTAAAGTGACAAGTCGGTGCGCAAACACTTTACATGAAAACCTTACTTGAATGAAGAACATTTCTGCCTAAAGTTTCTCAAAACATCTATTATATTTACATGTGCAGGTGGTCCCCAATTTACGTTGGTTCAACTAACGATTTTTTCCGACTTTACGATGGTGAGCTGGCGATAGACATTCAGTAGGAAGTGTATTTCGAATTTTGAATTTCGATTTTTTTGATTTACGATGGGTTTCGGGCAAACAGTTTGCGGAGCGATACTCTCTTGCAATGCTGGGCTCCAGCAGCGATCCGCATCTCCCAGTCTGTCACGCGGAGGTGTGTATTTGGTGTATTAAATGCATTTTCGACTTGCGATATTTTCAGAATGTAACCCCATCGGAAATCGGGGACCACCTATATTTGAAGTGATACTGGGGGCTGGTCCTGGAACGCTGTGAAAGTTCCATCACTTCACAAAAGTTCTTTCCCGCTTTTCCTTATGAGTCTCAACAGTGGTAATTCATATCAAAGAGGCCACAAACGACATAAAGGAGCAAAGCAGCTCTCGCTTTCTCAAGGACAATTCCCTTGGCATAAGAAGCTCCCCCAAAGGGGTTGGCTTTCAGGAGAATTCCCAGGGGAGTGCTCTTGTACTGCTTGTCGTGCCATTTTTGTTCAAAATAACAAGAAAAATGTACAGCAGAACGCTGGCGATTTGGACACTTTGGATGAATAAATGAAAATAAGATGGAATAACTAACGGAGATGACGTTTCAGTTTATATATGTATTACAGTAAAATAAAAGCTCTATTTTTGATGCCATGGAAATCAACCAGAAACTACTCCTGACTTCAATGTTATTGAGTTATCATATGATTAAAACATGTGTTTATATATGCATGGAGCAATGTGATGTGCATGTACAGATGGTCCCCAATTTACGATGGTTCGATTTATGATTTTTTCGACTTTACGATGGTGAGCTGGGAATAGACATTCGGTAGAACCCCTACTTCAAATTTTGATATGAAATGCAGTACTATACTCTCTCACAATGGTGGGCAACGGCAACGATTTGCATCTCCCAGTCTGTCATGCAGAGATGTTTATTAGGTGTATTAAATGCATTTTTGACTTGCGATGGGTTTCGCGGAACTTAACCCCATCATAAATCGGGGACCGTCTGTAGTGTATTAAGTTTAATTACTGAAGCGGTTTTGACTTTGGCGTCTTTTAAAGATACAACAAAACGTCACCCTGCAACCTTGCAACCTTACAGTTGCATTTCACGAGCTGTGATTTTCACAATAACTATCGGGTCTTCCTGTAGGGTATCTGATGCAATGATGGCTCATCAGAAGGTTCAGAGGGGGAAACGACCAGCTCGCTCTTCACCGGACCCAATGGATTCTGACAAAGTACGAGAAGAAGCCATCACTTTACAGAATGTTAGGCCTGTGAATCAGTTTTAACCTGCATGGCATGCACTGTATTGCTATAATTTGAAAGCATGTACATTTTTTGTCACTGAAACATATTTATGCCTTCTAGATGATCAGTGAAGACAGAAAGCGAAAAGTGAGTATCACACAACATTGTTATGATGGGAATGGAAATAATTTAACATACAAATGTGTTGCCATGTTAATAACCTTGTGCCAAATTTTCTTGAAAACAACTCGCTTCATTATTCACGACAATTAATCGTTCTTTACTCTGATGGTAGCAAATTAGTAAGTAGGATATTTTTCTCTCACTGTAGATGAATTACTCATTCCTGAAAAGCTGCGTAGAGGGCCGCCCCATTGCACCCATCCCTCAACAATGGTTGGATTCCATATTCACCCGTGTACCTCAGCAGCTGCGTCAGGAACCCAGGAACCTGGATCTGCTGAAGGAACTTTGCAAGGAAGTTAGCGAGAACTTCCTCAGCGACATGGTTAAACACACTGGTCAGCCTCCCATTACCCTTCTGCATGTCGCCTGTTATACTACACCAACCTTACCATAGGACAGAAATACATTCTTCAGATGCTCTGTGTTTAAGACCACTTGTAGTGTATAACTATAGTCCACAGTTATTCAAGTTGCATGGTCTTTATCGTTTTTAGTGAAGAATGATTAGTGCAATTCTGTACAAGTATGGTGTGAATTTGTTCATGAGGTGAATAGCTCTTTGAAGTATGGTTTGACCTGGTTGTTCTTCATGCTGCTTCTAGTGAATATGGTTCTCCAAAGTCCAGAGAGCAAAGAAACTGAGCACCCCCATGAGATGCCGCAGTCAGAGCAGTGAGTACCCTCATTCTGGCTTTGTAGAACTGATGAACCTGGCAGATTCTAAGCTGCATGTGTTTTACAATCCAGGCTTCTTACAGTATTTCTTACTTGTTATTTTTCTAACAGAACTCCTGATTTCTCCACCCCTTGGAAAGATGGCTTTCTTAAGAGTCGCAAGATGATAAGAGACAATTTGCATGTCCTCCACCCTGTTATGAGGATAATCCTGGATATTTGCCATAAGACGTTTTCTCAACTGCTTCTGGTGGACCTTTCAGACTGTAGGTAAGACATCTAAAGTGGTTCATGTTGAGCACTTGCGGTGGGAAAAAGCTGTCTACAGTTGTGCTGGAACTAGTCGGCAGGTGGAATCACAGGTTCAGTTCCCATCTCTGTCTCTTGTACCCTTGAGCAAGGCACTTACCCTGAAATTGTTCCAGTAAAAATTACCCGGCTGTATTAAATGGGTAAATAATTGTAACCTTAGCATTGTAAGTCGCTTTGGAGAAAAGTGTCACCTAAATGAGTGACTGTATTGCTATATACAGAATTTTGCGCAAAACTGGTTAATCCTGAATAGCATCGCCCTTCTGCAGAGTCAGAAAACACCCATGAAATGTTTCTCTTGAGAGGATTGAAGGCTGTGTGTGAAAGCTGGTGGCATTTGAAGGTCCACAGGGCCCATTGACTGTGAGAGCCTGCGAAACAAAGTCACAGTGCAGTGCAAGAAGAACGAGGAGAACATCATGAACACCTGGTTCCCAAAAGTCATTCATCTACTGACAAGCAAGGACACCCTGCAGAGTATCAAAACAGAGAAGCTTGACTCTTTTTACAACTGCGCATCCACACTCATCTCCAACCAGGTCATAATTTCGGTCAAATGGCATCACACTGTAAATGCATGGAAGAGAGGGTGATATATGTCAGCTTGTTAAATAAGTCTCCTATAATATCTCTTAATACAGCAGAGTATGTAATGAAACTAGACATTATTACTTAAAAAAAAAACATGCAATAAACAGTTGCTTTTTAGAATCCGTGTCTAAATTTTATTACTAAGTTGGAATATCAGTTTCTGAGTTTCCTAAAGTCTTGTTTTCTACAATATAGTACTGTCTTGCTGTTGCATGGGTTTTTATATGTGTAATACACCTTTGCACAATTTTATGATTTATGTATCTTTATATCAGAATTTGTGTAACAAAGTTATCAAACTTAATGAAAACCTTTCAAAATTGTACTTGTGGTTTCCATTAGTCATTTGCTAACCCGTTTGACCTTAGGGATGCCTTGGTATCACCGAAGCTCATGTGAAGGACAGAATAGAGAATTTTTTACTATACACAATGTATTTTGTTATGAAATTTTACAGATTTGTATTTTTAATGGTTATGAAACATTCTTTTTACTTTGGATTTCCACAGCTGAAAGCCCTAGTGGAGAGGAGTATAAAGGAGTATGTGAGCCTCTTCCATCCGTCCAGGTCTGACCAGCTCCCACTCTTCAAGATGGATCTGACCTTTGATGATGAGAAGATGGAGTTCTATCCCAGTTTTCAAGACCTGGAGGAGGCTGTTCTGGAGACCATAGATCAAATCACTGGCACAATGCAGGCAAGGAAGGCATAGCATGGGCAGAAGCTCTCTTTCCTTCCATCGTGTCACACAATGTTCAACGCACAATGCTAAAGTGTAATCTAGTCATAAGTCTCCATTTTCCCCATGTCATTAGGAAGTCCAAACTGTGCAATCTTGGTTGGCTGAAGCTCCTGGTTCATTTATTGATGTCAGTTTGCCAGCTCGTGTTGTGGCATGGGCCCGAACAACTCTGAAAGATGCAGTCAAGGAGAACTTTGAAGAACCCGATAAACACTTCCAGAAATATGGTGAATTGCTGAAACGTCCTGCTGCCATTTCTTCAGTGTATTTCATGATCTTATTTCTTATTTTAGGACATTTTGCCATGTTGCTTTTTCTCAGATTTGACTTTTGTGACCTACTTTTCTGTCTGATTAGTTTTTCAGGAGGTCGATTTAATCTGTTGTATTTTGCAGTAAATAATTATGATTGGCTGGTCAATGGAACAGCCCAGAGTCGGGTGAGGAAATTCATGGAGGAGGAACATGCATTTGATGAGTACACTGAGGTTAGTGGCTGTACTCATTTGACCTTTATGCTGTGTTTTTGAATTGAAGATGTGAGAAATGGCCTCCTGTCTTTCAGCTGGTAGAAGAATTTCGAACGTTGTCCAGGGAGATTGCAAGCCTGCCTAACATGGCCCATTTTGCTATGATCTGTCTGGGATGTGAGGAACTGAAACAGGGCCTGGCTAAGAAAGCAAAAGCCTTTGCTCAAGCCTTGCTGGAGCGCCTTGTTGCAACTCATCGCAAGCAGAGCCACGAGTAAGCTTTCGCCACCCTGATGACTAATCGCTTAGGCTTGTTTTTGGTGGTAAAGTGAACCATTAGGGCCTCTTCAAAACCTTTGCTGAAGCACCTATGATTTTAGTGGGACTATAGGGTGTGTGACTATACAAACATCAAAATTCTGTCTTTCCACAGGATCTGTCAGGAGTTTGAAACCATCAGAGAAAACGCTTTAAAGGTCCCTGATACAACTGAGGACATGATGGAGATGATCTCCTACGTTGAATACATCAAGACTAAAGGGATTGAAGAACTCAATACAAGAATACTGGTGAGGAAATAAATTCTTAAACAGATTTCTGAACTGCTTCCTCCTACAATAGATTGTTAATTCAATCTAATTTGATTGCCACAGAAATGCCTATAATAACTGGCTACTGAACACTGAGGGCTTATTTAAAAAATACGAGCCAACATTTTCTTGTTGCAGGATATTAAGCGTGTGCTGTATTATCTACTGGATGTCTACATATTTGACTCAGAGGACCTCAGGCTAAACTCCACTGCTCTGACGTGGCCACAGAAGATAAATCCAGTCTTTGACTTGAACAATGAGGTACTGGAACATGTAAAACACTGTTTTGAATACAGATCACTTCTGGTAATTATTTTGTCGTGTAGGTGGCCCTTGCAGGGTGGGGTAGGGGTCAATGGCACTGTGCTAATACTGTGGAACATGCAGGATTATGATGCTTCTTTCTCCAGATCATGGAGAAAGCCAAGAGGAAAGGAGAGCAGGAGCTACTTGCCCGAAGAGACAGACTGGTGCTTGAGCTGGAGAAACTCAGCCGTAGGATTGATGAATTTGCGGAGTGTTCTGAGTTAGACATGATGAATCAGGTATTGTTGTTATTTTCTATAAAATTGTATTCTTCAGACATGACTTCTTTAAAGTCAGAAAGTATTTTTCTACCTGTATTTGAGTAACATGCCTTTAAGCTATTCATATGTCCATTTTAAGAGTATCATTTCCCCAATTTTGTCTTCCTGGCAGTATGTGAATGATGTGAGAACAATACAGAAACGAATTCAGGATGCAGAAGACTCTGTGGCTTTTATCAATAAAGAAGAGACTCTCTATCAGTATGAGCAGACAGAATACCCAAAGCTGGACACCATCAAAGAGAGCTTAGAGCCTTATCAGAAGCTCTTTGGGCTTGTGCAAAAATGGCAGCGAGCAGAAAAGAGGTGCGCTGAAGTCTGAATTTTTGACTTGTGGTTCTTCTCATACGGGAATATTAAGTAGTACCTGAAGATCAAAAATTTTTCACAAATGCACAGGAGCTACTGTGAGAGTAAACCCAAATTGTTTTGAGGAAAGGTGCCTTTCACTGGGCCATGTCAGTTCTGTCTGAAATTACAGTTTAAATAAACTTCATTTGCCTTTCGTGGAGCTTCGGCTGCAGAGGAGCATAATTCTGCCACATTCTTCTTTGTGTTCAGATGGATGGATGGGTCTTTCCTGGATCTAAATGGTGAGAGCATTCTACAGGAGGTACAAGAGTTCTCAGCAGAGCTATACAAGATGATGAAGTTCTTCCTGCAAAAGCAGAAGAAGGCGGAGCAAGACAAGGCTAAGGATGCTGACGGGACCAAGCATGAAAGCCCCACCGTCAAGATCTGCTCAAATGTGTTGGAACATATCGAACACTTCCAGGTACAGCTCAGAAAACTGATTGCGAAACGAGAGCGATAGTGTAGCTGCATTCACATTTCAGTGATATAGGTTTCAAACGAAATTATACAATAACTCTTGAGCACATCACTAACTTGCTGTGTTTTTTTACTTTTTGCATTGACAGGAGCATATTCCCATGATTTCCACCATGTGTAACCCAGGCATCAGGTCCCGGCACTGGGAGCAGATGTCACAGATTGTGGGCTTCGACCTGACGCCTGACTCAGGCACAACTCTGCGTAAGATGTTGAAGCTGGACCTCTCACCCTACTTGAATAAATTTGAAATCATCAGCACTGCAGCCAGTAAGGTGCGGAGATGTCTCATGTGAAGTCCCACATGTGATTTCACATTGCTTTCATTAACGGTTCAAGTATCTCTGTAGTCGCAGAAGAAGGTTGACCAAGCCTGAAGACTGCAGGATGTTTCATCGGTTAATGGCTTCATCACAGCTGCAATGGGAATTCCTTTTAAGGGAGAATAAGCCTTGTCTAAAGCCAGTAGATTTTGAAGAGTTGATACATTTTCTTAAAATGCTTCACATGTTGAAGGTGTTTCAGAACACAGAAGGGGACATAAACTAGGTTTCAAGGAAATCCACCATGACAGTCACCATTGTGGCTGAGACCAGTGACCAATGGACCGCTTTGTCTGTCCCTCTTCTCTCTGTGCAGGAATATTCCCTGGAAAAGGCCATGTACACCATGGTGGAGATATGGGACAATGTGTCATTCAGTTATTACCCCTACCGGGAGTCTGGTGTATCCATCCTCAGTGCAGTGGATGAAATCCAGACCATGCTGGACGATCAGATAGTAAAGACCCAGACAATGCGTGGGTCACCATTCATTAAGCCCTTTGAAACTGAGATCAAGGTATTACAGCCTTTTTTTTACTGGAAACCAAAACTGCTGCATTACTTTCTGCCCATTTCTGACATTTTTTGTTTTTATTTAAGGAGATCTGTTCTTATGGAAAAGTCTTTAGGTGCCCCTGTTAATACTCCTCTTCGCGAAAATGACGTTGAGTTTGAAGATGACTGAGATGCGGTTATGTTAGATAATGTGTGTGACAGCTGTCGGTACTTTGGAGTAGGTATGGGAGGAGCGTCTGATCCGGATCCAGGAGACGATTGATGAGTGGCTAAAGGTTCAAGCCCAATGGCTCTACCTGGAGCCCATCTTCTCATCTGAAGATATTATGCAGCAGATGCCTGAGGAAGGACGCCTTTTTCAGTCTGTTGATAAGCACTGGAGGGAAGTTATGAGGCATTGCGTTAAGGACCCCAAGGTACACAAAGAACATTTTAAGTCTCATTGACAATGGACTAATCATATGGTCACCGTAGTATCAATGGGATCACACACACACACACACACACACACATTTTCAGAACCGCTTGTCCCTTACGGGGTCACGGGGAACCGGAGCCTACCCGGCAACACAGGGCGTAAGGCCGGAGGGGGAAGGGGACACACCCAGGATGGGACGCCAGTCCACCGCAAGGCACCCCAAGCGGGACTTGAACCCCAGACCCACTGGAGAGCAGGACTGCGGTCCAACCCACTGCGCCACCGCACCCCTCAATGGGATCAGTTACTTTAAATACCAAGAACAATTTGCTCTGAAGATATTATGAGCAAAATCATTGAGGCTTCTAACCCCTGTTGGATATGACACGCAGTCATACCCATGCACAAAAAAGTTTAACAATATTTAATACTGCCATGATTGCAGGTCTTGCCAGCCACCTCATTGCCTGGCTTACTCGAAAACCTCCAGAATTCCAACAACCTTCTGGAACAGATCATGAAAGGACTAAATGCATACCTTGAAAAGAAAAGGCTCTTCTTTCCTCGGTGATGAAATACAACAATTTATTGCTTTGCTGATGGCCACTTTTGCAATATTCACGAAATGTTCTTTGGAACTAGATAGCTATTCAATTATTAAATAATTAATATATAAGTGCACATGACTAATTCTAGCAGATATTTCATTTCATAAGCTTATCACTTGCCATTTTGCAAGGAGCATATATTAAATAACATGGTGAGGTAAAAGCTTTAGCCCTTTTTGAGCTGCTGTTTCAAATTCTCAAGCATCTTTACTGTTAATGTGTTTGTGGATCAGGTTTTTCTTCCTGTCCAATGATGAGATGCTGGAAATCTTGTCGGAGACCAAGGATCCCATGCGAGTTCAGCCTCATCTGAAGAAATGCTTTGAGGGCATTGCGAAGCTGGACTTCTTACCTAACCTGGACATCCAGGCTATGTACAGCGGGGAGGGAGAGCGAGTAGAGCTCATTGAGCTCATCTCCACGTCAGAAGCACGCGGTGCGGTGGAGAAATGGCTGGTGCAGGTGGAGGATATCATGTTGCGCAGTGTGCGAGATGTGATTTCGCACTCCCTACAGGTAATACCCTTAAGTAAATGTACATTTTTATTGGCTCACTTGTTCCTTGCATTGTGTTGATGTGTTACTATGGTCTCTCCACAGGCCTATTCGCAGAGTGGAAGAAGCAAATGGGTCAGGGAATGGCCTGGACAAGTGGTTCTGTGCACGTCTCAGATATTCTGGACTACTGAGGTCCATGAGGCGATTAGGAAAGGCCCTGAGGTAGCACCACTGTCAGAACAACTATTATTACATAAATTACTTTAATTACTTTTAATGTAATTATTGCTGAAATTATTACTATTGATTTACTTTAATTTTAATTACTTTAATTATTCCAATTTTAAATACTTTTGGAAATGGAACAGCTGATAGTGTAGTGGTTAGAGCTGCTGCCTAGTCCCCAAGGTTACAGGTTTGATTCCCACCTCTGGCTTCAGTACCCTTGAGCAAGGTACTTACTGTAAAATTTCTTGAGTAAAAGAAATTGCCTAGCTATATAAATGGAAGTACCATAACACTGTAAGATGCTTTGGGGGGCGGGGGTGTCGCTAAATGTAATTAGAGGCAGTCTGGCAATGTTTCTTGGGTGAAAAAAAATTAAATTTGAACAATACCCTGCTTGTGTGTCAAATGCAAGGATCATAGTATCCCTATGTGTTTAGATTGAGATTCAAGCACAGTGCCATCAACGCATCTTTTTCATCATTTTCCGTCATTTACTTTACAATAATTGATGGGGTACCAAGAAACCTTTCCTCAGTCTTGACACTGATCAGATGTAGAAACACTTGAGCTATGTATTTCCCAGAATGTATACTTGACACTCTGACAGGAAGTGTTTTCACTGAAGATGAATGTATCCATAGATGGATTCAAGGTTTTTACACATGAGCTGCTCTTGTTTACAGGGCTTGAAGAACTATGTCCAAACACTACAGGACCAACTGAACGACATAGTGGCACTGGTGAGGGGAAAGCTTCCTAAGCAGACCCGCATCACACTAGGGGCCCTGGTTACCATTGACGTGCATGCCAAGGATGTGGTCAGCGAGATGATCGAAAAAGGTAATGTAGATTTTGAGTCTTATGTGCTGAATGTATATACGTACACTTATCCCTCTTCAATAGGTCCTGTCTCGTTTCTGAAAGAGAACCGAATATGGGAAAACTGGATGAAGCTTGAAGAAATGATTTATTCCATTATTTTTTATAGGGGGAAAAAATCCAATTTGTTCCAGCTCTATTCCAGTCTCACCCCAGAATAACCCAAAATCATCATAAGAAAGGAAAATTACCGTAACATATTAAAATTTTACAGTTTTACTTGGCATTAAAGGTGTTTGGTTCTTAGAAAATAATTTTAAAAAGCCATTTTTTTCATTGGGTGGCCTCCACAAAGCTTTTGAATTATGCACATTTATGGGAAGCTTTTATGAACTGTGCATGGAGCTGTGGCAAACACAGGCCTGTATCTAAAAAGTTTCCTCAGCATTCCACATGGCTATTTGTCTACATTTGCAAGTTATTTAATGATTTTAGGCTTAACTTTTTTCCCTATTTTAAAAGATAAAAATATAAAAAAAACATTTGTTACTTTGCAGTTTTTAGGGTTTACTAGGTTGATGAGGAAGGGGATGCGGTGGTGCAATCGGTTTGACCAGGTCCTGCTCTCCGGTGGGTCTGGGATTCGAGTCCCGCTTGGGGTGCCTTACAATGGACTGGTGTCCCGTCCTGGGTGTGTCCCCTCCCCCTCCAGCCTTCCGCCCTGTGTTGCCAGTTTAGGCTCCGGCTCCCCGCGACCCCGCATGGGACAAGTGGTTTCAGACAACGTGTGTGTGTGGGTTGACAGGGCAACAGTGACATATAATTAAAGCACAATGGTACAAAATAGAGGATATAAACACATATGAGTACACAAGCCAGACCATAGAGTGCCGGAATACAACGAAGAGTGTGTACGCTGTCACCACAATGCAGTGCATCTCACAGTCTCTCACACTGCCATTTATCAAATGTAATCTTAATTTATCGCACTGGACTGATGATAATAATAATAATAATAATAATAATAATAATAATAATAATAATAATAATAATCTCAAACCTGATTGCTGAAAAACTGGGTATTGGGACACTGAGTGATGGGGAATGACCTTACTGAGAAACATTAAAGCACATAAAGGGGCTGTGATAATAATATATGGTTAAAGTGGTTAGAGCTGCTACCTTTGAATGTAAAGCTTTCTGGTTTGAATCCCACCTACTCCTGTAGAGCCCTTGAGCAAGGTACTAATCTGCTCCAGTAAAAAAAAAAAAAAATCCCAGTTGTATAAATGGGTAAATAATTGTAAGTAGCTTAGCATTATAAGCTGCTTTGGGAAAAGGTATCAGCAAAATTAATCTAATTCTCAATTCCAGAAATGTGTTTTTACAATGTATTTTCCCCCGTGTTTCATCTTGAATTCATGCTCGTTTTTTTTTTCCCCCCCCCGCTTTAATAATAACAACACGGCTGATGAAGATGGTTGTTTATTGTATAACACTTCACCACCCCCTTCCCCCCCTTTTCTATCCAGGTGTCTCCCATGAGACAGACTTCCAATGGTTGGCACAGCTGAGATATTACTGGGACCAAGACAATGTGCGTGTGCGCATCATCAACTGTGATGTCAAATATGCCTACGAGTACCTTGGCAACTCTCCGAGGCTAGTCATCACCCCTCTGACTGATCGATGTTATCGAACACTGGTAAGTTATGGAGATGGTGGCAGAAAAGGGAAGGATCTATGGAAATGAGTTCAACTGAAAGCACTTCTGTGCTGCCATACTTTTGTCCTGTGACAGATTGGTGCTTTTTACTTGAATCTGGGAGGGGCTCCTGAAGGCCCCGCTGGAACTGGCAAGACTGAAACAACAAAGGACCTTGCGAAGGCTCTGGCAGTACAGTGCGTGGTGTTCAACTGCTCTGATGGTTTGGATTACTTGGCCATGGGAAAGGTAATCAGCAAAGCGCGACAGAATTCTATGGAAGAATTTTGCAGACGTTTTACAACTTCAGTGCCACTTTACTTGATTCTTTGAGTACAACGGTGGTAAACAGTGTGCTGGGAGACGACTCAGCAGAGTGGTTTTCTGAGCAGCACGGGCAGTGGCTTTTTTATAGAAGACAGGGGGAGGCTTAGCAGTTTGTAGCATGTTTCGGGGTATGGTCAACTGTTGCATACAAAAGGTGTCAGATAACACAATGTTCTTGGAATGGTATGCAATAACAGCTGTGCAAGACATTGACAGAAACAGGAAGTGCTTTCTAGGGCATCGGGGTACCTGAGGAAACAGAGCACAGCATGTTCTAGAGCATGATTCAGTACTTTTCCACAATTCTGTCGAGCTTAGTGAAAAAAAAAATGTTGGTTCTCCGGTTTCACCCAGCACCAAACAAGTAGTTTGGTTAGCCACCTTACGACCTTCTTCTGGAGTCTGAGCCATTGCATCTGACCCTTTCCATAAAATTTCTTGAGATTGGGAGGTTGGTGTGACTTCCTTAAAGACAGTAAGCCGGACCAAAAAAGAAGAATCTTGCAACTGAGCATACTGTGCTTTGTGTTTGTAGAAAAGCCCTGAGGGGCATCATAAAGTTGGAGTTTTCTCCTGTTGCATTTCACTGCTCTTTAGTAGGGATATCATATGAATTTTTCCTGGCACACTGCACTGGGGTCTGGCTCAACTCAGTTAGTCTCTCTCTTCTGTCCCAGTTCTTCAAAGGATTGGCTTCTTCAGGTGCCTGGGCGTGTTTTGATGAGTTCAACCGCATTGAGCTGGAAGTGCTGTCAGTGGTGGCTCAGCAGATCCTCTGCATCCAGAGGGCCATTGAAATGAAACTTGAGTACTTTGACTTTGAGGGCACAGAACTGCGCCTTAACCCCAACTGCTTTGTTGCCATCACCATGAACCCAGGCTATGCCGGCCGTTCTGAGCTCCCTGACAACCTGAAGGTGACTTTACTGTCATCCTGTCGGTCTTTCTTTTGCATTTTTATCATTCTCATTTCCTCATTTTCTTTACTCTTCAGATATGTGGTTGAGATGACTTTCTTTCCCTGCTTTGCCAGGTCCTCTTCAGAACAGTGGCAATGATGGTCCCCAACTATGCGCTGATTGCAGAGATATCCCTGTATTCCTATGGTTTCATTAATGCCAAGTCATTGTCCGTGAAGATCGTGATGACCTACAGGCTATGTTCAGAACAACTGTCCTCCCAGTTTCACTATGACTACGGCATGCGGGCAGTTAAGGCTGTGCTCGTGGCTGCTGGAAACCTCAAGCTCAAGTTCCCAGATCAAAATGAGGATATTCTGGTGAATACCGGAACTGAAGTACCACTGGAAAGTGTATGTTTTATAAGTTTTTAGAGAAAGCTAAACATTTAAGTGTCCTTATTGTGTCTTTCCAGCTTCTTCGCTCGATCAAGGACGTAAATGAGCCCAAGTTCCTCTCTCATGACATCCCCCTCTTCAATGGGATAACAAGCGATCTCTTCCCTGGCATTTCCTTACCTGTTGCTGACTATCAGGTATTCAGATTCAGTTTTCCTATCATTTGTTGTTAATGTTCTCACTTGGTGTGAAATTGGAAGCTAACCTTTTGGTCCATGTTGTTAATCTACTTATGCAGCTCTTTCTGCAATGTGCTCATGAGTGCTGTCAGAATCATAATGTACAACCCGTGAAGGTGTTCCTGGAAAAGATGATCCAGACTTATGAAATGATGATTGTTCGCCATGGGTGAGAATATTAATTTGTGTCATTCTTATCAGATTGTGATGATGAAAGTGGACGTTGGTTTTGATGCACAGTACTAACCAACAACCATTTTCAGGTTCATGCTTGTAGGAGAGCCATTTGCTGGTAAAACAAAAGTCTTGCATGTCCTGGCAGACACCCTGACCATGATGAATGAGAAAGGGCTCTGTGATGAACTGAAAGTTTTGTACCGAACCGTTAACCCCAAATCCATCACTATGGGACAGCTTTTCGGTCAATTCGATCCAATCTCTCATGAGGTGAATGCATATCTATTTTATATCTTTCTTTTGATTCTGTGTCCTGGTTAATGTTTTAATATTTTTACTTTTCTCTGTGTACTTTCTTCTAAAAAAAATTTAGCATTTGCTTAATGTTTTTGTGTTTTTGCAGTGGGTGGATGGAATTGTGGCCAACACATTTAGGGAGTTTGCCTCAGCAGAAACCCCAGATCGCAAGTGGGTTGTGTTTGATGGGCCCATTGACACACTATGGATTGAGAGTATGAACACAGTACTTGATGACAACAAAAAGGCATGAATCATTCCTCGGCAATAAAATTTTTCAAGAATAAATGTTGTTGCTGCACATCACTTGTCTGCTATGTAGTACAGTCAAAAAGTTATAAGCCTGGTTGCCAATGTGAGGCTGCTGTGCCCCAGGTGCCACTGGCTCACATCTACAGCAGTGCCACATGGAGATCAGTCTCAGAACTTGTTGACTGTAGCATATACTCATTTCAAGTTTCATTTTAGTTTTCTTGGAGTATTTTTGCATTTTAGCTGATGCATACCAGTATTTTTTGTTTCAAACAAGTGCAGCTCCATAATGAATCTTATTTTGTCTTCCAGCTGTGTCTGATGAGTGGCGAGATTATCCAGATGTCCAATCAGATGAGTCTTGTCTTTGAAGCCATGGACCTGTCTCAGGCCTCAGTAAATGCTTCATAATATGTTTGATGGTCTGAATTAGCTACCCTCCTATACTGACGTCTTCACCTGCAGACAGTTTTAGACTACAGTACCTTCAGTAGACTATAGCATTTACTACCCTCTTATCTACGTCTATCACTACCCTTTTAGGCTTGTGTAGACAACATTTGACCGCTCTATTGCAGTCTGACTTTGTGACTTCTGAAAAGTATTTTAAATTGCCCTCTGACATTCTTTTAACCATGATGAAATCCCTCACAGCCAGCTACAGTTAGCCGATGCGGCATGATCTACATGGAGCCCTCTCAGCTGGGCTGGGAGCCCCTGGTGTCGTCTTGGCTAAATACCTTGCCCGAGCCTCTGAAGGAGCCAGAGAAAACTTCCCTGCTTACAGAACTCTTCCACTGGCTGGTACCCCCCTCCCTCAGAATGCTGCGCAAACACTGTAGGGTAAGTGCTTACCTAGCATGTGCTCACATGTAATTTAAATGCCGGCCAGAGAGGTTTGCCCTTCCGACAAGTTCTGTTCCTTCCAGGAGGTCGTCGGCACCAGTGACAGCAACGTAGTGATGTCCTTGACACGGCTCATTGCAATGCTGCTACATGATCCACTGCAGGACAGTTCTGGGACCAAGAACATACCCACATGGATTATGGTAACAATTGGTGTTGTTTATATAAAAACAAATATTTCATCAATACTCTTTAAGACCTTTTCACTTTTCATTTTTCATGATAGTGTTTCTGGGGTCAAATGTCAGGTTTGTTGAGAAAAGGCAGTCTCCCAACCTAAAACAAAAACCACTACTCTTCACTTTTTCAGGCTTCCTTTGCCTTTTCCATCGTGTGGTCTGTGGGTGGTAGCTGTGACACAGATAGTCGCTTCAAATTTGACAACTTCCTGAGGGAGATTCTTTCTGGCCGATCAGAGAAGCACCCCATTCCTTCCAGTATGGGGAAGTGGGATTGTGCCTTCAGTGAGAAGGGCCTTGTCTACGACTATTTCTATGAGGTATGATGCGAAACAGGGACACATTCTCAAAGCAAGAGAGAATTAGTTCTCTGAAAATTGTTCTGCATATTAGTTTAAAGGTAAAGGTCGATGGGTACATTGGAGCGAGGCAATAAAGAGCACCAGTCTTGGAGACAGCAAAACCAAAGTGCAAGACATCATTGTTCCAACCATTGACACGATTCGGTATACCTACCTGATGGACATCTGCATTCAACATGAAATGTGAGTATTTACCCTCCTGCTAGAGCTCTGTTGGATTTTCCTGCTTTGAGGGTTTGGTCAGTTGAATTTCTGTGCTGATAAAGTTTTATTAATGTCTTAGTTAAGGCAGCTGGTAGTGTAGTAGTTAGAGTGACTGCCTTTGGACCCAAAGGTCACAGGTTTGAGCCTCACTTCTGGCTGTAGTACCCTTGAGCAAGGTGCTTACCCTGAATTGTTCTAGTAAAATTACCTGGCTGCCAAAATGGGTAAATAATTGTAACTTTAACATTGTAGGTTTCTTTGGAGAAAAGCATCAGCTAAATGAATAAATGTAAATGTGAATGTTGGCTCAGCAGGTAGTTGAGTCATGGGTTTGAACCCAGTCTGCAGAATTCCCAGGTTCTCATGTTTGTTTGGATTTCCTTTGGGTGCTCTGGTTTCCTCCCACGGTCTGAAGATGTGTTGTAGGTGAATTAGTGACTCTGAATAGCTCACGGTATGTGTACATGTGAGAGAATATGTGTGTGTGTAACTGCCTCGCGATTGATTGGCTTAACATCCAGGGTGTACCATGTCTCATTCCCTGTGCTTCTAGGGTAGCTCCCAGACCACCACATTATCTCATTTTTGGAAACATGATGTCGCTGTTACTGCTACTGTGTGTGACAGTCCTGTGAAATAATCCAGATTTTACTGATGTATCATATTTTTTACTGAGCTAACATTTTGCAGACCCCTCCTGTTTGTTGGCCCTACTGGGACTGGCAAGTCTGTGTATGTGAAGGAAAAACTCATGAACAACCTGGACAAAGACATCTACATACCCTTCTTCATCAATTTTTCAGCGCGAACAAGTGCCAACCAGATCCAGGTAAATACCGAAATCAAGTCAATGGAGTCCATTAACAGCTTTGAGATCTCTGAAAAATGCATCACACTGATTAATTTGTGTTCTTAAAGAACATCATAATGGCTCGGCTGGATAAGAGACGGAAAGGGGTGTTTGGCCCACCAATGGGGAAGAAGTGTGTGATCTTTGTGGATGATATGAATATGCCTGCACTGGAGCAGTTTGGCGCACAGCCTCCTGTGGAGCTGCTCCGCCAGTTTTTCGACCATAAAAACTGGTAAGGAGTAATGCATGATCACTCAGAACGTTTATCACTGTGCTTTCAAACATTAGCTGCTTTGGACTATTGCCCTTAGTTCTTTTTATGATGGTGCTTTGTCTCAAATGTACCTTAACTGTCACTGCCATAAAAGTGTTACATAAATTAATAAAAAAAAGTGGCTGTTGTAGGTATGATGTGAAAGACACAAGCAAGATATCCCTGAATGACCTGCAGTTGCTATCCGCCATGGGACCCCCCGGGGGTGGGCGGAATGCTGTCACACCACGTTTCCTGCGCCACTTTAACATCTGTGGCATCAATGCCTTCAGTGATGACACGATGGTCCATATCTTCTCTAATATTGTTGCATTCTACCTAAAAGTCAACAACTTTCCACCTGAGTATATGACGTTGGGCAACCAGATTGTGGCTGCTACTTTAGAGGTAACGTCTCGTTTCAGGTACACTGAACCATGTTTGCTATAAATGATAAACAGTTTATCCTGATGTGCTTTTACATTGGCAGTTGTAGCATTTTACACATATTGGCGTTATTGAAGGAGCTGAAGTTTTGCAACGAAGGGAAGAGAGCACTTGTTTACATTAACATAATTTTTATTAACATGATGCTTTTATTAAAATGACTAAGATTCCTATATAAAAACATTACAACTGATCATAATAGAATTTAGTTTGAGACAGAATGAGCATATATATTCAGAGTTAGTGCAGGGTAGCATGTAATATTATAATATGATAGACTAATTTGATTTTAACCTGTGTAAATGTCCTGTGTCTACTCCAGGTGTACAAGAAAGCCATGGAGAACCTTCTGCCAACACCAGCAAAGTCCCACTACACTTTCAACCTGAGAGACTTCTCTCGTGTTGTGCAGGGGTGCCTCCTCCTCAAAAAGGAGTCCCTTCAAAACAAGTTCACCATGATCCGCCTCTTTGTACATGAGGTCTTCCGTGTGTTTTACGACCGCCTGGTGGATGACATGGACCGAGCCTGGCTCTACAAACTAACAAATGACATAGTGAAGCAGCACTTCCGGGAGAATTTCGATAATGTTTTTGAGCACCTGAAGCAAAACAACAAGCCAGTATGTCTTGTGAAGAAATGCTGTTTCTAAATATTTTGACACATGTACCATGTACTTGGCATGGATGAGTTTATGTCAAAGTAACAAGTTGATCAGTCAACGGCTATTGCTCCAACATATGTCCCTTTCCACCATCATGAAGTGATGGTTTAGTTGAGGACTTAATGCTTCCATGGCTGGAAAAAAAGTGACTGCAGATATCAAATATAGATCTGAATCTAAATCTTCAAGCTTTTCATGCTTTAAAGGATTCATAAATTATTTTCTTTACATTTTTTTACTTAAAAATTTCACTGAAAATTTTATGTCACTTTGAAGTAACAGGACACAGCATTTATCATTTGTGTATTTTTTGGATACAGTTGTGTGAGGAGAACATGAAGAACCTGATATTTGGAGATTACATGAACCCTGATTTAGAAGATGATGAGCGACTCTATGCTGAAGTGCCATCCATGGAGAAATTCAGTGAGGTTGTGGAGCTCTGTCTGGATGAGTACAACCGGACACACAAGAACCGCATGAACTTGGTTATCTTTCGGTAAATGCTTTTGTTTTGATCCCATAAAATGGAAACAAAGCAGTGATGGAAAGTTCAGACTTGAGGTAGCTCTCCATGATTGCGTTTTTCTCACAGGTATGTCTTAGAACACCTCTCTCGGATCAGCCGCATCCTAAAGCAGCCTGGGGGTAACGCCCTCTTGGTGGGAGTGGGTGGCAGTGGTCGACAGTCTCTTACTCGCTTGGCCACCTACATGGCCAAGATGGTGCTCTTTCAGCCTGAGATTTCCAAGAGCTACGGTATGAATGAGTGGAGAGATGACCTCAAGGTACAGTGCCAGTCCACCTCCTTTAAAATCTAAATTTAAAAAATGTAAATCTAAAATGACTTTGAATGCACAATTTTAAACAGGCAATGCTTGACCCATTCACAATATTTCCAGCAGTGCTTAGATATTTGCAGTGCTTTCGCTATCTGAAATGCCCCCGTAGAAACCTGGAGGGTAGAGAATGACCATTCGGAGCTACCCAAGAGAGTCTTGTCAAATTTTTAACTGAATAACATCAAGGTCTTTGAAGCATCTAAACGTCTCTAAAATGAGCTCTTACTTCACTTCTAGAACAATGCTTGCTGAGATCTAGCAGATGACAGGGCTCAGACTGACGATGCAGTTTCAGATATATTAGGATCTTCTGTGTCTTAGCTGTTCAGGAGTTCTTTTAATAATTTTATTTAAATCTGAACAAATTCAAATGTTATCTTCATGAAATTCCTGTGATACCGTAGACGTTCTCTGACTTGCCTCTGTGGTTACATCGTTAGATCAAGTAAAAAGGATTTAAAAACATTTACTCTGTGGCTCTTGCTGCTCCTTTCCTCAAAGCGTCTGTTGAAGAGTGCCGGCCTGAAAGGACAGAAGACGGTGTTCCTGCTTACTGATGCCCAGATCAAGGAAGAGGCCTTCCTTGAGGATGTGGACAGTTTGCTGAATACAGGGGAGGTTCCCAATATTTTCGCTGTGGATGAGAAGCAAGAGATTATGGAGGTGAATTGTAGAACTTCTTTGCATATTTCATGCTGCAATATTTTTTCTTTATTCATGTACTCCTTTATACTGTGTTACTTCCAACCACTTTTCCTTCTCCAGGCGGTTCGATCCGTTGCCCAAGCAGGGAACAAAAACGCGGATTTCACACCACTGGCACTCTTTGCCTTTTTTGTGACACGTTGCCGAGAGAACCTCCACATTGTGGTGGCATTCAGTCCCATTGGGGAAGCCTTCCGCAACCGCCTACGCCAGTTTCCCTCCCTCATCAACTGCTGTACCATTGACTGGTTCCAGGTGAGCCTATGGCAGTGATGATGTATGGATGAGTGACCCATTGTAAGTAGTGTACCTGCTTGGTAGCACAGCGAGTAGTGCTGCTGTCTCACAGCACCTGGGTGGTGCGAGAAGCCATAGATTCAATACCTGCTTAGTCTATGTGGAGTTTGCATGTTCTCCACGTTGGCTGCGTGGGTTTCCTCCACGTGCTCTGGTGTCCTCCCACAGTCCAAAGACATGCTGTTCAGGTTCACCCATAGTGTGTGAGTGACAGAGAGAGTGTGTTCCACTGATAGATGGATGGGTGACCCATGTAAGTAGTGTATCTAGCAGTGTACGTCACCACGGTGAATAAGGTGTGTGGGCTGTTAATACTACATAGAGTTCAGTGGAAGCTGCTCTGGAGAAAAGCGTCTCATAAATAAAAAAAATAAATGTAAATGAATACAAAATAAATAAAAAGTAGGTACCATAGTCTAGTTTTAAGGGACATTGCCTTGTGTGAAACTTTTCTGGGTCAATTCTTACTTCCGTTGTTGTACCGTTGATCACGGTACTTACCCAGAAATGATACCATGAGAATACCATGCAGGATTAATAGGTCAGTTATTGTAAAGTTGATTATCTCACACTACTTTTCCCATGACAAAGTTGTCAGTTCAATACTGAAGAAAAGCAGAGTTAGTGAAATTCGTTATCTTTTTATTTAATTGTTTTTTTATTACATATTTATGTTGTTGGTATTTACTGTATTAGTATATTCCTTCTTTTTCTTTCTATAGCCCTGGCCAGAGGAAGCACTAGAGCGAGTAGCCAACAAGTTCCTTGAAACACTTGAGATGAGTGATCATGAGCGTCTAGAGGTCGTACCGATCTGTAAAACCTTCCACACGTCTGCCAGCGAGCTGTCTCAAAAGTATGCCAGAGACTTCTATTCTCTAAATTTGGCATACAGTACACAGATCAGAATGAATCAATATCAGCACAGCAATTACACAAAGATGAGACTCTGTTCAATACTCATTTTTTACCACGTCTCTGCATTTTGAGCCTGACTACTGACTTTTGCATTTACCCAGGTTCTTGTCTGAATTAGGACGCCACAATTATGTAACACCTACCTCCTACCTGGAGCTTATCGCTGCTTTCCGGCAGCTCCTCACACAGAAACGAGACACTGTAATGAAGGCTAAGAAGAGGTATACTAATGGGCTGGACCAGCTAGCTTTTGCTGAGTCTCAGGTTAGTTCCTCATGTTGACTACATTCACTGACTCAGTCACTTGTCCAGTTGCTTTTCCAAATCAGGGTCACAGCAATCGGAAGCCTATCCCGGAATCATTGGGTGCTAGGCTAGGGCTGGTACACCCTGGATAGAGTCCCAGTCCATCACAGTCATGTGGAATAGTAATTGCAAATATTTGTATACATGTGTCTGAAAATAGCCGGTAGTGTAGTGGCTAGAGCCACTGCCACTGGATCCTAAGGGTTCAGGGTTGATCCCCACCTCCAGCTATAGTACCCTTGAGCAAGGTACATACCCTAAATTGCTCCAGTAAAAATTACCCAGCTGTATAAATAGGCAAATAATTGGAGAATTTGAAGAAAAATGTCAAAGAAATACAATACTTAATAGCAAATTATTTTAATTTTGCTTCAGTGAATGTCCTTTGCTTTTCTATGAAAAAAATGTTTAATTTTCAGTCCTACAAATGGAGAAACATTTAAATAAGTTCAAATTGTAAATGAGATTCCTGAGTTGATTCGTCTAAAATCTCCTGTGACTGAAACATGTCTGCCTCAAGGTTCCGTCATGCTATTGGTACAAGTACAGTAATTTATTGGATCAAATCCTTTCCAACAGGTGGGGGAAATGAAGAAGGAGCTGGTGGACCTGCAGCCTAAACTGGAACAAGCCAAGATAGAAAATACACGGATGATGGAGGTGAAGATAAGCCAATTTTTCATTTCATAATTAGCACAGCTCATAAGTTCAATAATTATTTCAGATTTAATCATCATTTTTAGCTAAATTAAATTTTTGCTTTATGTACCATGCACTGAAATTTTATGCTGCCTTTCTCATTCATGTAGCATTCATACCATTTTGTAAGATCTGTGACCCTCGAAATCTGTGGTGTTTAGTGTAGGTAATAGACTCAGTAGGACTTTTTATGGTGCCCAGATTCTTAGAACTGAGAGGAATATTTTTGCCTTTGATGCACTGCAGGTGATCGAAGTTGAGTCGGTACAGGTGGAGGCCAAGAGTAAGGTTGTGCGAGTGGATGAAGAGATGGCCACGCTCAAGGCAAACGAGGCACAGGCCTTGAAGGACGAGTGCGAAAGTGATTTGGCTGAAGCCATCCCTGCCCTAGAGGCTGCTCTGTCTGCTCTTGACACCCTCAAAGTATGTGGTGGACCACAGTAGCATGGATTATAATGGTTCTTTAACCCCTCAGTTTTCTCTTGCAAGAAAAGATGTCGCATGTAGGTGCCCAAAGCACAATTTTCTTTAGAGCACTATATTGTCCTACTTAAAACAACAAACAGGTATTGTCCATTTATGCAAATAAGAATTATATTTAGAAGGATTTAGAGCTATGTATATTGACCTGAAGAAAACAGAACATAACTGGCTATATATAATTTCTGAGGTGCCTTTCCTTCAAGTATTTCAGTAGTTCCTATTACTGGCTCTTAAAGTATTTCTTTTCTTAGTCATTACTGGACAAATTTCTATTTTTACATTTTTAGCCATCTGATGTGACCATAGTAAAATCCATGAAGAATCCTCCTTCGGGGGTAAAGTTGGTGATGGCAGCAGTCTGTGTAATGAAAGACATCAAACCGGAGAAAATTAATGACCCAGCAGGAACTGGACAGAAGGTGAGACTCAGTCTGGTGGTGCAGGGGCGGCATCGGACAGGTGATGAGATTTGTCCATGAATTTCTTCACTTTCAGCTCAGTTGGTTGACTGCTAAAAAAATGACAATTTAATATTTATTTGTTAAATAGCAATGCAGATGTGAAGGACTTTTGTTTTGTTGTTTTCCAACAGATTCTTGACTACTGGGGTCCAAGCAAAAAGCTACTTGGTGATATGAATTTCTTGAAGGACTTGAGAGAATATGATAAGGACAACATTCCTGTAAGTGAACATGTACAATGCTTGTTTCTTGTCTAACTATTGGGTAGGGGTACCAAGACTGAGAACTTAAAATGCTAATGTAAACGTATGAAATTTACGTTTATTAAGCGTTACCCTCCTGTCCTATTCACTTTCTATGTGACAGGTGCCGGTCATGCACAAAATCCGCAGTGAATACATGACCAACCCCGATTTTGACCCCGCAAAGGTGGCCAAAGCCTCTTCTGCAGCCGAGGGCTTGTGCAAATGGATCAAAGCCATGGAAGTTTATGACAGAGTGGCTAAGGTATACTAAGTGCTGACTACTTTTTGATTAATTGTGTTCCGTGTTTAACAACATTATTTCTTATTATCCCCTTACTTTGTTGATCCTGACCAACAAAGGTCGTGTGTACACATTATTCACGTTTTCATTGCTTTGCCTTTCAATCCGCTCATGAATCCACCTGGCTGTGGTTTTAGTCCAAAGCCCTAAAGAACCCTCTCGCTTTCAGTTTTGGACAATAATTTCCCAGAAAAGGCTAGAGAGGCAAGCCCTGTATCTCATACAATAACTAGTCTTAACTAACTGGTGTTGTAATATGGTATGATAGTTAATGTTAATATCAATTAATATTGGGCACTGTTTAAATTATGACTTCATAAACCTTACTAAGGTGCTCCCCAATATATCCTTAGTTCAGTCGTAGTCGCAGTTCAGATTCCCTTAGGCTTACTATGAAATTTTAGGGTTTTCCAAAAAGAACTAGCCTCACGGCAAGCACAACAAGCTGCCACACCCCAGAACTTCAGCAACTTAGATACTTGTCCATTCTACCGCGTTTGGTCACCCAACCGCAGTGCTACTTTAGTTCCTTATTTAATAATGGCACACTTTCAGACTGCCTTAACAGCACTGTTGATCCCATCACTGGATGGCAACTGTGCTTCAGTTCCTTATTTAGCTTTTTTCATCTGCTTAAGCAAGACTGCAGTTGGATGGACAGTAAGCTCAGCCAGTTCATTGGAAACTTTCTCTAAGACTGGTTTGTTCTTAATCAAGATTTTTAGCTGTTAACTAAAGCATTCAGAAATGGAAATGATAAAATATTATAAATTTTCTTCTCAGTTAGGTTGGGTGTTGCTCAAGCTATAACATTTGCCGTCATTAAATTGTTATTTTTACAGTGTTTTTACACAGAGAATCAGTCTTCTTAGTGTGGAACAGTTGAACATGTTTCTTCAGTTTGAAACTGAAGGACTATAATTCTCTGTGTACAAAGAAATAAACAACACAATTTTTGAATTTTTTTAGAATTTTTATGACTAGTTTTCATAATCATAGGTTCACTGTATTCCCTCTTCAGGTGGTAGCACCTAAAAAGGCCAACCTGGCTGAAGCTCAGCAGTCACTTGCTAACACAATGCAATTGCTGAACCAAAAACGGGCCGAACTAAAAGAGGTGGAGGATCGACTGGCAGCTTTGCAGCGCACCTTTGAGGAGAAAACTCAAGAGAAAGCTCAACTGGAGTTTCAGGTGGAACTCTGCGCTAATAAGCTGGACAGAGCTGAGAAGCTGATTGGAGGCCTTGGAGGAGAAAAGACTAGGTTTGTGATTTTTTTTCATTCATACACATGCTTATACTTCATTGGGCTTTGTATCTAATTTGAACCAGTAGTAGTAGTCTCAGAGCATTTTTCCCTTGTGAAGATGGTCAAAGGCAGCAGATGATCTTCAGAACACGTATGACAACCTGACAGGAGATGTGTTGATCTCTGCTGGGGTCATTGCCTACCTGGGTGCCTTCACAGCTGCATTCCGGTTTGATTGCACCAGGGCCTGGACCAAACTCTGCAAGGTATGCTTCACTAAAAATCACAGCTGAGAGCAGGAGACACTAAGTCACTGACTTCTGCTTGCAGCTTGAGATTATGGCTGTCTGCATTTTAGAGGTTTAAGGTTTTTTTTTCTTTCAGCTGTAATCATCCATCCATTTTCCAAATCTCTAATCTCAGTGTGGATCGTAATGCCAACAACCCGAGTCGGGTAGACCACATGTTTGCTTTCTTCTGATGCATTGTTTTCCTTAATGTTTAGTAAAGCATACAAACGTGATATTTTTAGCCTGTTTTGATTCCTCAAATTTTGAACGTGTTTCTAGGTCAAAAACATCCCGTCATCAGATGATTTTTCCCTCAGTAAGACTCTTGGAGATCCAATCAAAATCAGGGCCTGGAATATTGCAGGGTTGCCCACAGACAGCTTTTCCATCGATAATGGGGTCATTGTGAGTAACTCCAGACGATGGTAAGTGGTGACTGTACATACAGCTAAGCATAGACTAAATCAACCACAGCTCGGGGTTTAAAACAAAACCTTTAGTTATTTAAGTTTAGATTTAATCCAGTTTCTGGTTTTTGTGATAAGTATTTGACAGTACTATAAGTACGTAGGTTCACACAGGCCGTGCAAAAACCACAGCCAAAGTGCTTTATGCTTCAGATGGTGATACATACAAGTTGTGTGTAATATTACTGATCTCTGAGTTATAATTCATTAACTTGGACTCGGTGTCCACTTTTACCCACCACATATAATTTCCTTTTGAATATCTCTCTGCCTGTCAGGCCACTGATGATTGATCCTCAGGGCCAAGCCAATAAATGGGTAAAGAACTCAGAGAAGGAAAACAACCTCAGTGTGATAAAGCTGACTGATGCAGACTATATGCGAACCCTGGAAAATTGCCTCCAGTTTGGTACACCCTGCCTACTGGAAAATGTTGGTGAAGAGCTGGACCCCTCATTGGAACCCCTGCTGCTAAAGCAAATCTTCAAACAAGGTGCAGTTTTGCTAAGGAATCCTTATCTGTATTTATAACTTTATAGGAGCTATAAAAACTGAAGGTTCTGTCTTAGTATCGTTGACCCCAAGGAATCTATAGTTAACTACATGTTACACATGAATGTACCTACAGTGTATATCAGCACCTTTGATAACTAAGACTAAGAAACAGGATGGAACAGAGCATGATATTCTCTGGTATTCTCTTCATCTAGACTTTATTGATATTTGTATCTCTACAAGAGTGAAATCCACCAATGCAAGCTTTTCGTCCCACAGGGGGCATGGACTGCATCAGACTGGGAGAAAGTGTGATAGAGTACTCCAGTGACTTTCGCTTCTACATCACCACAAAGCTGAGGAACCCTCACTACTTGCCTGAGCTGGCCACTAAAGTTTCCTTGCTCAACTTCATGATCACACCTGAAGGACTGGAGGACCAGCTGCTTGGCATTGTGGTGGCCAAGGAAAGGTAAATATGAGGCGGTGAATGCTAGCTGTAGAAAAGCATTACATTTTGTCCTCACTGTGAGTTGAACTTATTGGCAGGCCAGAGCTCGAAGAAGAAAGAACTGCACTTATCCTACAATCTGCTGCTAACAAAAAGCAGTTGAAGGAGATAGAGGACAAGATCCTAGAAACCCTGCAGTCCTCCCAGGGCAACATTCTGGAGGATGAAAGTGCCATTAAGATTCTGGACTCTGCCAAAATAATGTCAAATGAGATCACCAAGAAGCAGCAGGTTTGATAGTTGGACTGTTTCTTGACTTGGAGATGCACCCATGCATGTAGGGTGCTGTCTTTAACTCCCACTGTTTCTGTCAGGTTGCTGAGAAGACAGAGATAAAAATCGCAGAATCAAGGGAAGGCTACAGAGCAGTTGCCAAACACTCCTCTATCCTGTTCTTCAGCATTGCGGACCTAGCCAACATTGATCCTATGTACCAGTATTCTCTTGCCTGGTTTGTCAACCTCTATATCAACTCCATTCAGGACAGGTGAGGAACACACACAATTAAATCAGCCATTAGAAAAAAAATTTTCAACTTGATTTTGGATTTTTGGTGTGTCAATTTGTATTTGGACAGCTGTGCCAAATACAGGGGGGTCCCCGATTTACGATGGGGTTACGTTCTGCGAAACCCATCATAAGTCAAAAATATCATAAGTTGAACATGCATTTAATACACCTAATACGCACCTCTGCGTGACAGACTGGAAGATGCGGATCACTGTCACTTCCCATCATTGCGAAAGCGTATAGCACCGTGTATCACTGCCCAGGAAAAAATTAAAATTTAAAATTCTAAGTACGATTTCTACTGAATGCCTATCGCCAGCTCACCCTCGTAAAGTCGAGAAAACCGTTATTTGAACCATCGTAAATCGGGGACCACCTGTAGTGTGAAATTACAGTTTATATGTTCCAGATGAATGTTATTGTGTTTAATCTGCAGCACGAGTATATGATTTAATTCTACCACATTTCACAGTAAAGTCTTCTACTTCAGAGCAGACATGACTTCTAATCTCTACTTGTTCTTTCCAGTAATAAATCAAAGATCCTGGAGAAACGACTTCGGTACCTGATGGACCACTTCACATACAATCTGTACTGCAACGTCTGCCGCTCACTCTTTGAGAAGGATAAACTGCTCTTCTCTTTCCTGCTGTGCTGCAACCTCCAGTTGTGAGTTGGGAGCCAGATGCCTTCTGTCATGCTCTATTCTAGCGGAGGGGTTATTATTCTCATTAATGAAAACAAAATTTAATTGGGCCCACAATGATGCATTTGTTTCACTTCTGCTTTTAATTTCTTTTGGTCAGAGCAAAGAAAGAGATTCAGTATACAGAGTTTATGTTTCTTCTGACGGGTGGAGTGGGTCTTCATAACACATTGCCAAATCCAGATCCCAGTTGGCTGCAGGACCGCAGCTGGGATGAGATTTGTCGGGCCAGTGACCTGCCTGCACTGAACGGGCTGAGGTACCATGTTCCAGCCGTCTTCCTGAAACCACAATGCCATGACCTTGGTTTGACATTATTTGTGAACTAACTCAACCATATTCTCAGTTGAATTTTAATTACAATTCAGATCAGAAGAATGTTTCGGGTCCTCTGAGCTTTCCAAGGCTCTTGGATACAAAATGTGTAGGAGCATTGAAGTCCTTTGTATGTAAATAATCAGTGTTTCATCATTTTATGGTATTTAGGGAGAGCTTCAGCAAGAACCCAGGGGACTTCCTCCCCATTTATGACAGCAAGGAGCCATACAACACAGAGCTGCCCATGCCTTGGTGTGACCAACTCACCGACTTTCAGAAAATGATCATTTATCGATGCCTCAGGCCTGACAAGGTAAGGACTGAAGTATTTCCAACATCTATGCAAAATAAATCAAATCTTGTCTTATGTGACATTCTTATGAATCAAATTTGTATTGATGTACTGGTAAGGATGTTAGTAATGGTATAGTAACATATTACTGAATTAATTCTTAGCATTTATCTGTATCTAAAAAATTTATATAATTTTGGTTTTTACTTCCTCATTTGAAAGATTACACCAGCTCTTGCTAATTATGTGACGGATAAACTGGGGAAGAAGTTTGTGGAACCACCTCCATTTGATCTGAGCAAGAGCTTTGTAGACTCCAACAGTGCCATCCCATTGGTCTTTGTGCTGTCCCCTGGTGCTGACCCCATGGCTAGTGAGTACTATTTACAATCCACCAGAGCATCAAACACCATATCTACTCTTCTAAGGAAAAGAAAACATATTAATAGCTTAACTTCTCATTTTTAATGAGTATGTTTTTCTGTTTTTCTGTAAAACTGCTTATTAAATTTTAACAAAGTTTTTAAGCAGATTTCTTAAAATCAAACTCATGTTAGTGATGATGTAACAAAGATAAATGCAAATCAAAGCATTGATTTTTAGTTAAATTAGCTGTAGAAGATGCAGATAGGACTTAGCCTTATTTCCATGTTTTGATCCTTTCCTCTTTATATTATGTTTTTCCTTTTCCTTGTTGCGTTATCTTAATATTTAAAATCACTTTCCATCAGATGTGGACTAGAAGTTAAATGTTTGGGCATAACTGCAATTGCAGTTATACAATGATGGTTTGCAATGTTAGTATTAGCCTTTAGATTTAAAAAAATCCAGTAAGAATAAGTTTACTTTGTGACTTATTGTTTTAATAGTCCTAGCTTTACTAGTTCCTTTGCTATATGTCAGCAGTATTGTGATAAACATCTGCTTAGTGTTGTGGTTAGTTTCAAGTCCAAGCAAACAAGTTTGTTTTTCTTAGGCTTGCTCAAGTTTGCTAGTGACCAGAACATGGGTACAGCGAGGTTCCAGTCCATCTCACTGGGCCAAGGACAAGGTCCCATTGCTGCTAAGATGATCCGTGCTGGCTCCAAAGAGGGCTCCTGGGTGTGTTTACAGAACTGCCATCTAGCCATCTCATGGATGCCAACCCTTGAGAAGATCTGTGAGGAGTTCAGCCCTGAGATCTGCCATCCTGACTTCCGGCTTTGGCTCACCAGTTACCCCTCACCCAAGGTACTTTCTAAGCTTTTCCTGTGGTTTACATAGATTGATTCAAGACTGAAGACTTCTATGCCTTTTACCTTCTCATCATTGTGTGATCAGTTCCCAGTGAGCATCCTACAGAATGGGGTGAAGATGACCAATGAGCCACCCACAGGCCTCAGGCTGAACTTGCTACAATCGTACATTTCCGACCCGCTGTCTGATGAAGGGTTCTTTGCTGGCTGTCCAGACAAAGAGTTGGTGAGTCGTGTACTAGGAATTTGTTCATATGATCACTTGCAGAAATTGTTGTGAATCACCTAGTTTGGAGGAACTGGAGTTATTCCAGCAACATTAAAAAATGGAATGAACTGTAACTAAGTCTATAGCAAAATGTGTGATCATGGTAGAGATAAGGGGGATTAGGGTCACTATTTATTCCATTCGCTTTACTCCCCCTTGTAGGTGTGGGAGAAGCTGCTGTTTGGCGTTTGCTTCTTCCATGCCCTGGTCCAGGAGAGGAAGAAATTTGGGCCTTTGGGGTGGAACATTCCCTATGGGTTCAATGAATCTGACCTGCGCATTAGTATGAGACAGCTGCAAGTAAGTGGCAGTGGGGAATAATTATTAAGAATTAAATACAAATTCCCTGGGTTGTAGACAGCTGTACTATTGACTAATGCTCTTTAGGAAATCATCTCCAAGAGACATCCATTTGTTTACATTGGTAATGTACCAACATCAGCTTTAATATATGTGGTATTAAGAAAGAAATGTTTTCTCTATATATAGTATGGATATTTATTTGCTTTATAATTACTCTCTAGGTCTGGTTAAAAACCAGAATTTAAGGGAGGTATAAGGTGGTGTAGCAAATAGGTTTTTTGATTTTGTTTTTCTTTTTTGGTGCCATTTGTTCTTTGTTTGCCAATATTTTTGGTAAGAAAGACATTTGGTATACATAAAATGTATAAAACCACTTCCCTGTTTTTGATCTTCCAGCTTTTTATAAACGAGTATGACGTAGTTCCTTTTGAGGCCATTACCTACCTCACAGGAGAGTGCAACTATGGTGGCCGTGTTACGGATGACTGGGACCGGCGGTTGCTTATGACTGTTTTGGCAGACTTCTACAACCAAGAAATCATTGAAAACCCCCAATACAAATTCTCTCCCAGTGGAATATACTATGCACCACCCAAGTCCAGCTATGAGGAGTATGTGGAGTTCATCAGAGTAAGTTTGGAGGACTGGTCGAATGTCTTGCTCTTTAATTTTATAGAAACATTTTTTTTTAATGCAGTTTATTTTCTGATCCATAGAAACTGCCATTTACCCAAAATCCAGAAGTCTTTGGAATGCATGAGAATGTGGACATTTCCAAGGACCTGCAGGAAACAAAGCTTCTGTTTGATTCCCTGCTGTTAACCCAGGGGGGTGGAACAAAGGGTGGTGCAACCACAGGAGGAGACAGTGCGCTCTTTGACATTGCCAGTGATATCCTTAACAAGGTTAAAAATTTACTCCCTTTTGACATTTATAGCCTAAGAGAGCAGTACTGATTTCACTTTTCAATGCCAACAAATCCTTGTTTTTTAATACTTTGCCTACATTGTGTAATACTGATTAACCTCTACACCTCATGCTAAACACTACATGAGGCTCACTATTCTGAAAAAAAGTCTTTCTGCTTAGCTTCCAGGAAACTTTGATACTGAATCTGCCCTGGCTAAATATCCAGTGAGGTATGAGGAAAGTATGAACACTGTTCTGGTGCAGGAGATGGAAAGATATAACACGTACGTGTTGACCCAATAATCCACACCATCACAGCTCTCAGTTACGATTCTTACATGTTGGGTGCACACAACTACTTAAAAGTGCTTCGTTCTCTTCCTCCAGACTGACCTACACAATACGTAACAGCCTCCAAAGCCTGCAGAAGGCCATCAAGGGTTTGGTGGTCATGGATGCAGAGCTGGAGGCCGTGGCTGGCAGTCTGCTGGTAGGGAAGGTACCAGAGAAGTGGGCCAAGCGTTCATACCCCAGCCTCAAGCCCCTTGGCAGCTATGTCACTGACTTCCTTGCAAGGCTTAAATTTTTACAGGTCGGGTCGTAGTTTCACATCAACCCTTAGCTGTTGTTTAATTCCTAGTATCAAGTCTTTAACTCTAGAAAATTTCAAATTGAGCTTTATTTAAAAAACCATGGAGAGCTTTTTCTCTTACTGGATGCTCAAGGTTGGGCACTCCAACAAAGTAACTTGAAAACTTGGTATTGTTCCCAGATACTTTTCATTTTCTATTGAAAAAAAATGTAATTTAATAATTCTTCTGTTTTATCTATATGAACCTCATATCACATCAAGATAGTGTCAATGCAGAATTTCACATTTATTTCAAATTTCAATATTTCTTTCATTGTGCTGTGTTTTAAGACATGGTCCTATTTACTATACATGTATTATCAAGCATAACCTAACTTAAATTAGTCACAGTTACTGAATTGTTTATTCTGAGATTATTAAAAGTTGCATTTTGGCCGTATGCGATTACATGTGTGACTCGTTTGTCTTCGTAGGTCTGGTATGAAAACAACAAGCCCAATGTCTTCTGGCTGTCTGGTTTTTTCTTCACCCAAGCCTTCCTGACAGGAGCAATGCAAAACTATGCTAGGAAATACTCCATCCCCATTGACCTCCTTGGCTTTGAGTTTGAGGTACCATTGCCTCCACTCTAACATTAATTTTATGACACCCACGACTGTATATGCAGGGTTATTCCCGGTACTTCCCTACCTCTGCATTTCATTCCTCATGTGACAGGTCTTGCCCATCAGCACGTCAGACACCTTCCCTGAGGATGGGGTCTATATCCATGGGCTCTTCCTGGACGGTGCACGGTGGGACAAGAAAATGTAAATATCTGATCATATATTTATATATTACCTTATCTTGGAATCAATCACAATTTTCACTGATATAATGTATATAGGACTTTCACGTGATGAGCATGTTCTTTTAATTCCTCACAGTGGCGCTCTAACAGAACAGCACCCCAAAGTTCTCTTTGATTTACTCCCAATCATCTGGATAAAACCAAGTAAGTTTCAGACTAGTTTGCAGCACTTGCAGTCCACTTTACAACCAGAAATATGAATAATACTATGCAAGACGTCTGTTTTTGACATTCTGCTTATATATGTCATATTTTTTCAAATAGCAAAATGTAAGTAAGTTGGGAGTATATTAGATGGTGTACCACTGGTATATATTGTGGTAAAAGTATCCACAGTTCTCACAAATATAGTCAGGCCTACCTTTAAATTGTCCTTGGTATGAGCATTCTTTAATTTTTGTGGTGCATGTCTGTTTTTTTTTTTTTTTTTCTAGCAAAGAAGCAATACATTGTGATGACTTCAAGCCTCTATGTGTGTCCGTTGTACAAAACAAGTGAGCGTAAGGGTACCCTTTCTACCACCGGACATTCCACCAACTTCGTCATCTCAATGACACTTCCCACAAAGAACCCCCCTCAGCATTGGATCAAGAGAGGAGTGGCCTTGCTGTGTCAGCTGGACGACTGACCACAGATATTTTGTTTACAAGAAGCTCAATGTAAACACATATTTTTCCTCTTTAGTTTCACATTATGTTTAAATGCATTACAAGGGGTGTTTAGTAACAGAGTTCCCAAACCTTTTTCTGATATCTTCATGAAGTTTCAACTGGAACTCATTTTAGCATTTTTTGCATTATGAAGGACAGTTTGTAGAATGTTTGACAAATGTCTCTATTTAGAATTACGTTTAAAAATGTGTGTTTTTGTACCTCAGGGATATGCCTCACAATGCAACGACTTCGAGTATATTTACAATGTTAGACATTTAACATCTAATGGCATTTTTTTTTACTCTCATTCCCACATGTTCATGTCAACTATTTCTTACTTTTTATTTCCTTCCCACCATCATTTCAGTGGAGGCCTAAAAAACTCCTGAAACCTAAGTATATATATTTTTTTTGGTTAAGCACGGATATTTCTTCTGGATTCTGTGGGATGGAATTGATCTTGTGACAGATACTTTGTTGACTGTGAAAACAGAGAACATAAGAAATAGCACTATTGCCACCGAACAGGTAAATGGAATTCTACAATGAAATCCCATCATTAATACCTACCCATACATTCTGTAATCAGTCCGTTCACTTCCCTGCTTATGGACGCAGTCTGAAACCCTACCGAACCTTTGACTCTCAGTTCTGGATAGTAGTTGCCTAGGAAACGCTGAAAATGCGAGCTCTGTGTCTTATACAATAGCTAGTTTTGGAAACTGTGTAAATTATGGCTTCATCAACCTTGTTAGGATACAACCTACTGCCTGTTCTTTCTGTTCTCTCCTAATGGCCTCCTGAATTCCGAAAATGCTTAAGGACAATGAGCTCTTCACAGCCTCACAACATCCAGTTTTAAACTCTTGGAACTTTTGCGCATTTGAAATTCTAACAAATGTTCAGCTTTCAGCTCTCGATTTACTCAGCTGTGTAAATGGGTAAATAACTGTAAGTATCCTAACGTTGTACGTGGCTTCGGAGAAAAGCGTCCACTAAATGAGTAAATGTAATGTTCATGTACAGAGTGCATTCACATTTAAACAACCTAATGTCAAATAGGGAATTACAACAGAAAAAGCCCCATGCGACACTAAGGCCGCAGCAGAGACTGTCCCAACGAGGGCCATTGAATTATAATTTATTAGTTTTTTCAGGGAGGGTGCGGTGGTGCAGTGGGTTGGACCGGGTCCTGCTGTCTGGGGTTCGAGTCCTGCTTGGGGTGCCTTGTGATGGACTGGCGTCCCGTCCTGGGTGTGTCCCCTTCTCCTCCGGCCTATGGGACAAGCGGTTTCAGACGATGTGTGTGATGATTTAGTTCTTTCAGCAGTCTTAAAGCAAGTTTCACTGTGCCCTCACTGTTCCCTACACGCACAGCATACTGTTATTGTCAGGGAACTGACTCAAGTCATTTTAGCTCCTTATTTAGCTGTTTTCATGTGCTTAAGCAAAGCAGTGTCTGCATTGGCAGATATTATTGTCGGCTCTTTGGAACTCCCCTAAATGCAGTTTGTTCTTATTCATGTCCTTCAAAGTATTTGTACATTTCAGTCCTTTCTTTTTCTGGAGTCTCCTTTTTCTTGCCTTCTCTCATTTGACGTCCCTCCTTTGTTCTGCTGGATAATTTACAGGGACCTTGACCTGGAAAGTCGCCTTTCTCCTTTGCAGCTCTCACAACAATTCCATCCGTGTAACACATACAAAGCATATTTATATAACTATTTTTGCAAATTGCGATTATGTGTTTTCAAAAAGCTGCACTTGCCATAAGGTGCTAAATAAATAATTTGACTTGCACTTTTACGTGATCATTTCTGATCAAAACATTGCACCGTATTAGTTACCTGCCACTAAAACACCAAAATCAAATTCTGCTGGAAGCAACAAAATGGGTCTGTTTTGGTCAGCCAATTCTGGGGCTGACAAAGAGAGTACCTGAGTCCTCTCACCTTTTTAACGTTGCCACGGCAGCTGAACTCACCTTGTCACCTGGGACCAGTGACAGCCCTGCAGAGTGACAGCGTCTAGGGCCCATGCAACACTGATGCAACAGTGGGGCCGCAAGAGAGACTGTCCCCAAGCTCTTATTAAGGCTTTGTTATTCCACTCGGCACACTGTCTGTGAACAGTGCACTGGGCTACAGTTCTGCCTGCTTCATTACATTCAAACATTCTGAGAACTAGAAGTAAAGTGTCTCACACACACACACACACACACACTTTCAGAACCGCTTGTCCCATACGGGGTCACGGGGAACCGGAGCCTACCCGGCAACACAGGGCGTAAGGCCGGAGGGGGAAGGGACACACCCAGGACGGGACGCCAGTCCGTCGCAAGGCACCCCAAGCGGGACTCGAACCCCAGACCCACCGGAAAGCAGGACTGTGGTCCAACCCACTGCACCACCGCACCCCCTCGTAAAGTGTCACTTGGTGAAGAAAATAATCCTGATTTAGACACATTTTAATGAACATCCAAATTTGGACATAGTTTATTGAAAAGGATTCACTTCCATGACAAACTATAAATGCCTCCCCACTTCCAAGGAAGCTAGAACACTAAAAACTGAAAGCTTACACTTCGGTAGCTCTTATTTTTCAGTGTTGTAAAAACATCCAGTTCTGTGTAATAACCTTTTGGGTGATGAGTTTTGCTTGGGGTGCCTTACGATGGACTGGCATCCTGCCCTGGGTGTGCCCCCCCCCCAGCCTTGCACCCTGTGTTGCTGGATTAGGCTCCAGTTTGCTGCGACCCTCCCTGCGAGAAGCAGCTTCAGACTGTGTGTTTCAGGTTTATGAGTGCATTCATCATGCAATATGTTAAAAAATACTGAAATTTAATGAATCACCAGATCAGGACACTACGCTGGGTAGCACAGTGCTGCAGGGTGACTGGCGGTGGGTTCAATTTGCTCAGTCTGGGTGGCTTGTATATTCTACAGCATAATGCATGTGTTTTGTGGGTTTCCTCCCATAGTCCAAAGACCAGTGTTTGGTGAATTGGTGACTCTAAATTCCATACAATCATTCAGGCATTTATATAGAGAAGCAGTGCGTCTGCATGTATGTTTTACATCATTCTGCTAAATAAATGGATGAATGATTGCAGGGAGTTTATGTATTCAACATGTAACTGAGGTTGGACAAAAGTTTCGGGTAAACACTAAAAACGAAACATTGCATATTGCTTTGGAGTGAAGTTGTCTTGTTCAGTTAAAAAAAACAAAAGTCATTATAGTGGTATATAGTATACATAGTTGGAGTAATACACCTATATTGTTTACACACACACACACACACACATTTTCGGAACCACTTGTCCCATACGGGGTCGCAGGGAACTGGAGCCTACCCAGTAACAGGGCGCAAGGCCGGAGGGGGAGGGGACACATCCAGGAGGGGATGCCAGTCCATCACAAGGCACCCCAAGCGGGACTCGAACCCCAGACCCACCGGAGAGCAGGACCCGGGCCAACCCACTGTGCCACCGCGTCCCCCTATATTGTTTACTAAGTTAAAAAAATAAAAAATCTCACTGCCTTCACTTTCTGTCCTCTCCTAAAGACCCTGCAAATCCAGAAAATGCTTAAGGACAATGAGCTCTTCACAACCTCCGGTTTAAACTGAGTCCCTCTTCCAAGGTTTAGGTCCTTGGAACTCGGAAATGTGCGGTGCACCTTTTTAGTTCTTGCACAGAAAACAGCCACATTGGAACAACTTAATTATCTACAATAGCACTTTTTTACATAAAAGAACCACTCATAACAACAAACAACAACGACAATAAAACCCTGTTAAAAACTGAATTACAATATATTACAACATGCAAAGAATAAGAAAGAGGTGTCCCTTTGAGCTGTTTGAGCTAAATATTTGATTTAAAATGTAATTGTAAACCCTGTGTGAGAAATAAATGGCTCTCGTGTCTCTTCTCCACCTCGATCTCTCCGTCTTCCCTGTCCTTTTGGTGTGTGTCGGACCTGTTAAGAATGTGCGAGCAAGTCGAAGTTCCTGTTTAACTTTTCTCTTTTTGTCCATGTTCAAGGGCAAACGGCGTGACTGGAATATCACATATCCTCCATATTATGTGTGCAACCAATTACGGTGTTCTGTTGTTTAATATTACCTTAGTTTTGTCCCTAGACCCCGACTCACTTTCTAAACCAATGAGAACTTATTTCTTTGTTCTGCAAAATAGTACATAATCTTTGTGAACATGCAATAAACTTGAGGAGGAGAATTTGGAAGGAAACACTGCTTGTTCTTGTGTCCTACTCCTCCCAGCGATCGCTGGTCTCTGCTGCCTGAACGGCTCTGAGGTGGCAGAAGTGAGACAGAAATTTAAAAAAATTTCTAATCTAACACCCTGGTATCACTTTATGATACAGTGATAATCGCACGTGTGTTTACATAACTGATGTGACTGTGTACAACTGTTCGTTTCGTGTTTAAATAAAGGTTATGCAAAAGAACAAAAATACTCAAATCTATTCAGCGAACTCTTGAAACGCCTTCCGACCCTGGAACTTGATTGGCGCTCCGCCCCGCGCGCTGACTCATTCGCGCCACAGCCAATGGCCTTTGGCAGGCGCGACGCTCAAAAGCGGGGCGCGCGTCACCCCCCGAATGGCGGAGGAAGATTGAGGGCGGGCGGATGCTGTCCGCGAGCAGGAAGCCCGCGCTCTCATCGTTCGCCACAGAAGCGCACGCTGGCTTCAAAACGAAGTATCGGAGAGCGAAGCGAGCAGAAGAAACAGCGCCGTCGAAGAATCCGTGCAGAGGAGCGACGTTGTGAACATGTCGCTGTCGGCCGCCGCCGCGGTCACGCGCACCAAAGATGGCGAGCGGGCGCCGCAAGAAGAAGCCACGCTCACCTCCGTCCAGGAGGCTGCGGAGGGTGGGAAAGACGAACGCGAGCTGGCGAGCAGTAGTGCTCCTCTCAAGGCGTGTCCCGCTGAAGAGCTGCCACGCAGGAGTTTCCACATTCCACGGAAGAACAAAGAGAAACAAGGTTGTCCTCGCCTCGCCGCACTCGTACATAGAGGACTCGTCTCGCGCTCGTCCGTTCGTTCACTCACTCGCGGGTTTGGTGCGCGCGAGGCGTGCGTGGCTTCATACAGCCACTTTTTTTTTTTTCTTTTTTTTGGGAAGCCCAGGTAAGTTCAGCAGCCAGGAGTGGAGGGAGCCACATGAGGAGGGTTTCTGCTACGCCTTCTTCTGCCCATGTCCCAAGACGGAGCTCCATCCACTCATGTCCTACATTCCTGCAATCAAACCGAACCCGAGACCAATAGGACGACTGTTACACTTGGACGGCGAGGAGGAAAAGATTTAAGGCGCTTTCAGACTCAAGCTGGAGTTCAGCCTCTTATTCTCTGCAGGGACTGGAACCCTGCAGATGTGGAAACATACGGATCATTATATGAAAGAGGCTGTTAAAATGGCATTATCTTGAACTTGTGTTCATGATAAGAGCCATGCAACAGTGCTTCATATCTACAGTGGGTGAACAAGCCCACTAGATTTGAACACCAAAGTTGAAATTTTTCCAAGGTGTTTAACATGATTTCGGCAGTTTTTTTTTTCCTCAAATAAATTACCCAGCACCTTAATGGTAGGATGCACACCCCGCTGGGTGGTGTTACATCTGAGAGACTGGGGCCCTCGAGGCCTTGGCAGACGCAGCCCTCTGTCTTCGTGATGGTTGGGCTCGCCCCTCAGGGCACCATTATGGTACACTTTACCCATGAGTGGTGCACTGCAGACACCTTTTTTTTTCTTTCTCCATTGTGGAGACTTGCAGCTGCAGCTCAGGCCAAAGAGTCGACAAGCGTAATTTAAAATTTTTATTTGAATTTGCTGCTGGCATTGGAGGGCACTTCACTACTTTTAATAAAACAGGGTATTCAGCAGAGGTTAGAATTGTTAGTTATTTGATAAGTAATTTGTCATGCACTTTATATATCAAGGAATTTAAGATGAACAGTTTTATTTCCACTCTGCTTACTGTAGTAACATGCTATGCATTTAGGTGCTAGGAAATTCTGATATTAGTCACTTCCTGGAAAAAGCATGAAGCCTTTTTTATGTTGGCAGGCTCAGAATGCAAAATACGCAGTTGTGAACACAGGAAACTGACTCATAAAATTTCATGCGGAGCTTGTGATAGGGGGTCAGTTTCAAGATAATTGAAATCAAGAGTTCCAGGTGCAGGATTTGTGACTTGTTTCTTTGAAGAAACATCAAACCATTGTAAATTGCCTTGGATAAAGGCATCAACTACAATACAAATTAATTCTATCTGGAGGTAGTGGAATTAATGAAAAGAAGAAATATTTGGATTATCCAGTCATATAATTTTATATTTAGTTTGTAAATACTTTTTCAGAAAAAGTGAAACGCTCGGTTGAGGTGCAGTCGGATTGGAATATTAATTTTACCAGAACGTCTGCCAAAAACAAATTCTCTCCAGAGATTCCTGGATTGTACAGGTTAATTGCACTTGGTGTGCATTTGTGAGCTACTGGTTTTTTTGCCATAGAAACCAGTACTCTCAAGTGAACCATAGGTGAGCATTATAGTGGGAGGAGAATGTTTAGGAAGGCTATTTTGAGCATTTGAATGATACCATTAACTGATTGATTATAGGTTTTTGTCAAACTCTTCACCGGAGAGTGAAGACCGCAGTTTTGCTGATAGCTTGCGTTAATCAGCTTCTGGGATGCTTGAGCAAGTTGTGACTTTTTTATATCAACAAATTCCTTTAAATTCTCAGAGTGATTTATTTATACATTCCTATTTTTTACTTTTTTTTTTTTTTTGTGTAAAACCATTTAATTCTATCGGTTGGAAGACCCTCCTTTTTTGGCTATGAGCAAACTGCATACCTTTCCATACCTATTTCACTTCTGTACCTTGGTACAGATATGTTTGTGTTCATTGACTCAAACAAGTCAACAGTCCTTGGCTTTCTATGAGGTTCTGTTCTGAAGACCCGGTTTGTAACTGGAAATTTGTTCACATGAACAATAAGGATATACAGATACCCCTTTACATGCGTAAATTTGACTTGCGTAAATCTGGATTTACGTAAAAAAAAATTCTGGCATTTACATTATTTACGGACAACACTTGTGCAAAACATCTGAAATATGTTAAGCGCAAGTTGGTGTAGCCAGACAAGGCAGGAAGCTGCATCTTTCCAGTTCCTGCGTGTTTTGAGCCGTGAATGCATTTCCTCTTATTAGCGTAGTGCTTTTTCCACATATTTTTTTCTCCACTTCATTAGTCATCCTGCCTGGTGCTAAATGTGCACTTGAAGGAAAAAGAAAACCATCTTACAAGAAATTGATTTGGAGATGAAATTGAAAATAATCTTTGTTCACCATCATACTTTTATTATCATTGAGGGCATGAAAACTAGGCTTAGCCGTATTGACTGTGAATATGATGGTGAAGGATGCTGCACGTATAAAGGAGCACGTGAAAGGAACGTGCTGAATGGTGGGGAAAGAGGAGGAAGCTGGCACGTAACTTGACTTACGTAAGGGTTTGAAGAACGGTCTGTTTGCGCAAGTCGAGGGGTGTCTGTAAAAACAATTAACATAAATGAATTGTACAATTCTTGTATATTTGTGTAATTAGACCTTGTTATATTTTGTCATAAATTTTGCACATTTGTGTTACAATAGTACTAACATGATATATTTTCATGCTGCACGATTAGTTTTACTCTGATTTCGTTTTCTTTTCAGGCCCACCATAACATTGACTTTTTCCACTTGCTAGCCAATAATGAAAATAACTTGGAAAGGAATTGCAAAAACTCAATGTTAGCCACCCAAACAGTAATGGAGACCCAGAGTAGTACATACAGGTGCCTTGTAGTAACATGGCCAATTGATGTTACAGCTCAGCATATGGAGTGGTTATCATTAGATAGAGCCATCAAGATCTTGTATTTGTTCTCGAAAGCTTTAATTAATTTAAGTTATAAATTATTTCATTTTTTAAAGACCTAAAGACTATTAAATGCCTGGCAACTATACACCACTTATTAATCAAGTAAAGAGTGTTCATAGGTAGGTTATACAGACGTGTCGCTTAACAACAGGGATACGTTCTGAGAAAGGCGTGGTTAGGTGATTTTATCGATGTGCAAATGTCCTAGAGTGTACTTGCACAAACCTAGATGTATAGCCTTGATGCAGTCAAGTTGTAAACATGAGATTTATGATGCTGGTGCTGGCGTAACACAGCAAACTGTTGTACGGTAAACTTTTTTATAAGTAGAGTACACTCTAGTAAGTACAGTATAGTAAATGCATAAACCAGTAACATAGGTGTTTATCAAGTGTTATGTACTGAACATAATTGTATGTGTTATACTTTTATACGACTGGCAGCGCAGTAGGTTTGTTTATACCAGCACCACTATGAACATGTAAGTAACACATTGCGCCACAATGTCGCTCGTCGATAATTGTTTAGCTCCATTATAATATTATGCGACCATCGTCGTATATGTGGTCAGTCGTTAAGCGAAACGTCATTAAGCGGCACGTGACTGTAGAAAGTTGTTAAACAGTATTACAAAGGGTTTTGAAATATCTTGCCTGAGTTAGCATAATTGAAAAGACTCAAATGTCATAAAATTTCCTTTTCAATCTGTCAGTTTTAATACATAGCTACAGATGTTACAGAAGTCATGTTGTCTCTGCAGTGCAAATGCTTATGTTGTAGCTACAAGCACATAACACGCTTCCTTGTCTACTAGCACAAAATGATTGTCCCGGGGGCAGTTAATTGACCACCAAAATTTGGAGGATGTGTCATATCAGCTAGCTCAAGCCTATATTTTCCATTTCATTTTAAGCAGTTGCCATGTCATGCTCCTCATTTTCACCCTTTCTCAGCCCAGTCCACAGCAATGCAAAAAATAAATCTTGCTGTGAAACCCATGAACTTGATTAATTCCCTTTGTCCATTACTGTATACAGCCCTGTTCCAGTACCTGCCCCCAGAGTCTCGAGAATTTGAGGACATCATGAAGATCCTTTCCACCTCTTACCTGCAGTCCTCTTCAGCAGGAGCCTTTGTTTACACCAAAGCTCAGCTTGTACAAAATGAACTTCTGGAAAAGGATGTAAGGACACGACACATTCACAACGTGCTATACGAACATTTGAAATGTATTTCTCTAGTTTCCTAAGGAAACATTATTCCTTTATTGCATTTTTTTATGATTTTGGAGATGGACGTGACCTGGAATTATTTTAGAGCTAATATAAATAGTTTGTTCAAGTTGTCGGAGTGTGTATATTCATGATTCTCTCGTGAACCTTTCCAAAATGGCAGTTTGCAGAGAAGAGGAGGGAGATGAAACAGAATGGCCGGACGGATAGCGAGTTGTTGGAATCCTATGGCTTCCTGCTGTTGGAGAGTTACAAGGTGGGACTTTTGGAGCTGGAAAATAGGTCTCCACTGCTATTCTTGACGGACCATGCTGGCAGCAGGTTTTCATTCTCCTTGAGTGCTTAAAGCTCAACATTTGGTCATATGTAATTACACTCATGCCTCGCTTTATGGGGTTAACTCAGTGTATGAAATCGCTCCATTAGGCAAATTCCTGTTGTGAGACGATTGTATTAACATTATTTTTTTTCATAGAGAAAAGAATCAGTTTCTGGACAAACAACATAGTGTAGACCATTTTTACCGAAATCTTTCATTTATCAGTAACCACTTGTCTAGTATAGTACAGTATCACAGTGCTCTGAAGTCTACCTTGAAAGTACAGGCTGTGAGACACAGTACACGGTGCAGTGGACAGAGACATTTGCATAATTAGTTTCATGCATGTTTCTCATATAATAGTCTGTTACTTCGAAGCAGGTGGGTTCTATGCTGTTAGAGGCACTGTGGACTGCTACAGACACACATTTGGCACTACATGATCATCTTTTAACCATATGATCTAGGCATTATTAATGCTAGTTTAAGGGTATTTGTGTTTTTAAGCTGTTAGGATTGACATGCATCACTGTGTGGACATGACCAAAGCAGCATGGCGGGAAGAGGGAAGTGAGCATTTGTTTAAGCCTTTCCCAGAAATAGGAGGGTTGTATCCCTGTTACAGAGAAGCTGCTTCATAGACCTTCATTGTGTTGAGTCAGTGCTCCCCCAAGTCTCCATTTGTCTACATGGCACAAATCAAAGTTTCACATGCACTTTGATACCATTGTCAGCCCTGCTTCTGGTGAGAACACAATGATTTAAGTAAGGATTTAAAGGATCAGAGTTCAAATCCCATCTTCTGCTGTAGTGCCCTTAGTCAAGGTGCTTACTCTACATTGATGCAGTAAAAATTAACTGTATAAATGCTTAAATGGTTGTAATTAACACAATAAGTCACTTTGCAGAAAAGAATCAACTAAATGAAATAATAATGAATCTTCTCTCAGTTGTGATGTTAGATGTGCATGAATTGATAAGATTATAAATTGAAGGACTTGTATGGCTATGTACCTGGGCTGTTTGGGTGTAAATCTGAATCCAGCTCAGTCCATGTGGAGTTAGTATGTTTTCCTTGGGTCTGCATAGGTTTCTCCTGCAGTTCACCTGAATCGGATGCTCAAAATAGCATAGTGTGTGCTATTGTGTGTTTGACTACCCTACAATGAACTGGTATAACTTATAATGATTCCAAAAGAAAACCTCTGTTAGTTGGTAAGGTTCTTAGGACTGAATGCTGTATTTATATTTTTTTAATCAGCAGATGTTTTTTGTCATGCTAAAGTGTGCCCTTATTGCCATATTTAGAATTTAGCATTAGATCTCTGAATTTGCAGCTATGTTTTGTAACTGTTCGTGTGGAAGGGTGCTCAAACTACTATTACTCCTCACTTTTAGCTACAAGGAGTATGTAAAAAGGGCCTGTTGGTCAGGCATGCTCGGACCACGACTCTTGGGGATCCTGCTAAGGGTACGTATGTCGTGCTTTGTATCATGCTCACCCAGTATGTGTCATTATGTATGACTGCTGTGTGCAGTTTCTAAATCAGAAGTGCTACATACTTTTCCAAAAGAAACAAACTGAAATAGTTTTTCTTTTCCAGATTTATTTTTCATTTTTATATGTCCTGACACTTCAAGAAATCTGCATTAAAAAAACGAGGTTTAAAGTAGCTTCTGTCTATCTTGCAGGTGTCTACCTTTCTAGGTACTCCGATTTACTGCAGATCAATCCTTTCAATGTTGATGCAGCTGGAGATATTATTATATTTAAAGTACTCAAGGTAAATTGTCCTTGCAAATAAAAACTAAGCAAGAGTGCCAGCATTTTAGGGAATGCTTTCAGTATATTCCTCATGCATTTTTAATTGTACAGAGGTCTTAAAATAGTGTTGCTTCACTTATTTGTTGGGTTTAATCAACAAAAATGAGTGACAATTTTAGGTCCTAATTCTTATTTTGATATTAACACTGCATTCATACCTCTGCAATCACCAAAGTGTAAGGGTCTCATAACTTCAAGTCAGTAAAACAGGATATAAGTGGTCCCCGCAGTTCAAAAGCATAGCTATCTGCTAATGCTCACACTCATATAGACGGCTCAGTCTGGACCGTGTGCTAAGTATGAACGTGTTTATTCCCCTCAGGGAAAGGTGAAGACTATCAGCATGTCCAGAAACATCTTGGATCCCACGCCCAACTTTGATTGTCATGTGTCAACAAATGCACACAAAGTGACATCTTGTCTATCATACAGAGCATTTGAACTCACTCAGGTACATACAGGGATGACTGTATCTCACCAAGTTGCATACAACTGTGCAACAATTCAGTTTTACAGAGATATACTGTATAGATTTGTTGTCTTACTCTGCATTGTTATTTAAAGCAGCGGTAGTGGTTTGTTTTACCCATTTAGTTCTTTTTGTAGCAATACTTTTATGAGTACAAGTTTGACGAGATCAAGGAGCGGCCCAGACACGTACGCCCGCATGCTGTGGTGTCCTTCATCTACAAAGGCAATGCAGCCCTGTCAACCCACAAGCCCATGCCTCCTCTCAGGTACTGTGATGAGCTGTGTCATTGATGTAGCCATGTTTATTTTCTATGCATCAGTGTTTCTTATAGCTCTGATTTGTCACCGTCTGACCTTGGTTTGTTTCCCTTTAGGTCAAACAGCAGAAACTCTGAATGCAGCGAAGGTGTGATGGCATTTCACATTTTACTTTTTTCACATACACCAAAGGATTTTTGTTGTATGTACGATACCATAGTCTGCATGTGCTTGTAATGTGATATTGTACTTCTGCTAATGCCAAAAAAAGTACAATTTTTTTTTTTTTCCCGGAGCATAGTCATCAGATTAGTATATGCTTCTTGTTTTGATGTAGGACTGACAAGAAAGAGCATCTACACGGTATGGACTGGGCAGCTGTTGAATCAAGGCAAGGTGTTGTGCCATGTTGCCATCCGCTCCTTTACCCAACTCTTCCTCCCTTTCAAGCTGTGAGTGCCCCCCTGTTTCACGGGAGTGAATAATTATTCATTATATATGTTTATGTTACAAATTGTCATTTATTTTTGTAGGCTCTCCTTTTATTTAAATATATATATTTAAATAAATAAAATAATTAAATAAAACAGGACCCTACAAAATAAGTGTGTATATATGTATATTTAAACAGAACGAGACCCTACAAAAATATGTATATATTTTTAATTTTTTTTTTTTTTTTTTTTTTTTTTAAGGCCAGAACAGCTTGAAATGGAAAAGGCAATGAAACTAGCTGAGGTAAAATGGAGGATCCCAATAGCTCTGTTGTCCTGGGACACATATGTGGACACTGGAAAGGGTGAGGTGCACTGAGTACGATTAAGTAGTACTGTGAATTTAAGCAAAAGTGGATTCTGATCTGATGTGACTGGTGATTGTTTGTTTTTGTTTCAGGATCACAGAATGGGCTGCATGGTAGTTTGTTTGAGGTGGTTGATGTGAGCAAACATAACAGCATTTCTAGCCTACTTCTCATGCTGGAGAAAGAAAAAATGGTGGGCCATCAGTCCTTCTGATTCATGGAATTCTGGTTGTTTGATTTAAGAAGGGGCTTTGAAGTGTTCTTGGAGACTGATACATGCTGACAAATAGTCTTTAACCATCAGGTGCTGGTTAAGCCTTTGGATGACCAAGGTTTCCTCTTCCTTCTCTCATCAAAGCAACTGACCAATTCTAACGGTGGGTTGGTTACCACTTATAGAGAGCTGATGATTCAACTTTTTTTTTGTGGTGACAATTTTCAGAATCATTCTTCTGTCTTATACATCTGCAGGAATTGAGAGAGGATGGACACAATCTCTTCTAGCACTCTTTCTATCCCAGGAATCAAGAGGAGAGGTGAAGCCATGTGAGTAGCTGTTACTGCTCATCATTTAATAATTTCTTGGGTACGGGCTCAAATGAAGGTTTGACATATTTGGATTTATAACAATACATATTGCATGTTTTTATTTGTGCACAGCTTCACTTTAGTTTTTCTGTTAAAGTTTGTTTCAACTGGCTTAGGTTTCTTTTCCTACCTTCTGAATAATGTGACTACAACCTTATTTCAATTTACTGGTCTCAGCTTCAGTTAAATCTTTTAAATCTGTTCAGTTAATCTCCTGTTTGTACTCTGTGATCTGATGTATCCTTTCCAAAAAAACACATGTTCTATCCTGGGGTTGCAGCATTAGGAGTGGCTGTGGCAGTGGAAGATCTGAGACCTGATGCCAGGAATCCCATCATTCCACATCTGAAGACCTTTCTCCCTGCTTTGCACTATGCCTTGTGTACCTTACGTGCTAGTCATCCTGCGGACCCAGGAGCTGAGGTGGAACGTGAAGCCCGAGCTTATATGATAGGATGCAGCAATAAAACCCATCAGAGCTTCCACCTGGCAGAATACAAGGAGAACTGTAAAGTGCAAAAAAAGGTTTACTCTTATTCCAGGATGAATCACGACGTAGAAGGCTCATTGCACTCTTACTTCTACAACCCCAAGTTCTATCAGCTGGCTGTGGCAGTTGCCAAGGAAATTGTTGATGTCGTGCCACCCCCTGTCTGTGATACCTCGATGTTGGATGTCAGGGCCTCAGAAATCAGGCTTTTCAGTAGGGACGGTGCAAGAACTCGGCAACCCCAGCCAATGAATGACCCGGGCAAGATGAAGGAGCTGTTGAAGCTAATTCACCTGCGCAAGAGGAATGTAGCTGAAGAGGAGGGTGAGAGGAATCTAGTTGGAGACTGTGGGGATAGGAAGAGGAAAGCCGAGGATGAGGCAGTTGGACTAGTGAAAAAATATCTACGTACAGAAGACAACAGAAGAGAAAGTGGAGGTGGGGCATATATATTTGAGAGGAGAATCGCTACACGTGAGCAACTATTAGAGAGATGGAGTGTTGGGAAACATGTATTTGATGAATGTACTTTCTCTTTCTAAGGTGAAGAAGGCCACTACCGGGACTGCCTCTCTGCTGTAATGAGGTGCATGAGGGTCTATGACACAGATCTGAGGCTGCAGGAACCTCAGAGTACATCAGTTCCCAGCACCCAGACTATGCTGACAATGCTGTTTGATACCTTGCAGCAGGTTATGGCTCAACACTCAGAAGCCAGTAACAGCCTACATAACAGTGGTGAAAATCCTGAATTAGGTGACGAGACCTTAAGGACTGCTCTTGAACTCGGCTTACCTGTGCACTGTGACATCGACCTACGAAATTGGCCTGATGTGGTCGGACCAGATGACCTGGAGGTGAGGGTTAAGACAACTGAAAACTGAAGGTTTTTTTCAAGTTTGAATGCTTAGAACTTGTGTGCTTCGTGGTCACTGGCACTTCTGTAATGGAATTCCTGTGTTTCACGTGTATGTTCAGGAGCAGACTGATGGCAGTTTGAGCAGCCCGGATGAGTTTAGTCCCTCCAACAACAATGAATTACAAGACGATCCTGACTTGGCTAAGGTGCCCTGGAAACTGATCCCAATCACAGGTACCATAGTGCACACTGAAAAGATATTTAGCCTTTGCCATAAGATTGTGATCGTATAATGTTACCTTGCAAATTAAGACCTGGAATTTTAAATTTCAAGTTAAAAATTACATGAAATGCTACAGAACTTTAACTTTAATGTTTGTTTTAACGTTCTCGAAAGGTAGTATGCCTTGTAAACAAGACTCAGGCAGTCATTCATTACCTCTTTCGATTTAATTAAACCACGATGGTCTCAATCTGTCATCTCTAATAGGTATCAAGCCATGTCAATATTCCTCCTTAAATGAGGGAAATCCCTTTGATCCACGCTTCATGGCAGTCTCCAGTTCAACTGAGCATTGTGCTTCCTCTGAAAGAAGAGGTCATGTCTGCATGGAGGTTGATCTGCAAGTTGTCAATAATGGCTTGAATGTCATTCTCAACAAAGACTGTAACCTAACAGACAGCATTCCTACTGAAGAACCAAAAAGTATGAAAACCATTCCCGTTACAGAACCCAAGAGAGCAGACATTGTTCTTTCTACAGAGCCCAGGAGAACAGGCATCACCTCCACTACAGGGCCCAAGCAAACAGATACGTTTTCTCCAGCAGAGCCCCAGCGAACACACACAGCTCCTCCGGTGGACCCCAAGCGAACGGACATGGATCCCCAAACAGAACCCCAGCACACAGATATGGCTCCCCCAGGGCAGCTCAAGCAAACACACGCAGCCCCCCCAGTGGAGTCCAAGCGAACAGAGACAGTTCCCCAAACGGAGCCCAAGCGAAACCCCACTATTCCTCAGGCGAAGCTCAAGCAAAACCGCACTGCTCCCCCAGCGGAGCCCAAGCGGGCGGACACGGTTCTCCCAGCAGAGCCCAAGCGGGCGGACACAGCTTCCCCAGCCAAACCCGAGCAGGCAGATGACATTGCTTTTGAAGAAGCCAAAGATATTGAGAGTATTGGTAAAAACCATCTGAAGAAAGCAGAGACTGTCCCAAGTAATAACACAACAAACACAGATGAGTTGGTTAGTCAAGGGCCCAGTATAGTGGACACTATCCTCAACGAGGAGTTCAGCAACTTTTCTACTGAGATACAGAAGCTTTTGAAAGGCGAACAAGTAGAATACCATTCTGAAATGTCAATGACATTTCCTCAGGATCTGCAGTGGCAAGATGAAGTTGTTTTCTCCGAATATGTGTCACACTACACCCACCCCGTTCCCGTGCACAGTTATATCAGCACACTTCGGGATCATATGAATCAGTTGATAAACTGTCCGTCTGATCACTGGGAGAAGGCAACAGTCTGTATCCCACCTCCATCTTCTGTCTGTGACCATGCCTCTCTTTCAGCACATAGTCCTGCCCGATCTGTTTCCTTCCCCTGTACCTCCCTTAATTGTACAGCTGATACCACTCTGCCAACAAGTGAGCCAGTTCACAGTCCACCTCAACATGCAGTTACCACAGACTTTTACCAACCGCTGTTGAATTGCAGTCCAGACCTCCAGTCTCCTGTTGTTGACAGCTCAGGACACACACCACTGAACACAAATGTACCAGTCCCAGAGCCCATGTCCAAGTCCATCAACAGTGTGATTAGCCAGATCAGGCCTGATATGTTCAATACCCTCCTGGAGATTATGAAAGATGTGCAGAAGAACACGGTGAAGTTTTATGTCCACTCAATGGAGGAGAACAGTGTATGTTCTGAAATTAAGGTAATGCACAAAAGTGTAACTTTTTATAGGATTTTTTGCTGGAAAAATATGCAAGTTTTGCTTGAGTAAAGTCTGGGAAGTAACCCAAGAGATTTTTAGTTATGCTTTAAATCAGAGCATTCCTCTTTTAACTTCTGACTTCATTAATGGTGAATTTTGCATATATGCTGACCAGAATTTTTTTTTTTTTTTTGTGTAGTAGTATGGTGAAAATTGACATTTGTTCTTTATTTTTGTAGGACTACTTAATCCAACTTGGGAACGCAGAGTGCAAACCTCATGTTTTCCTAGAGAGCAAGAACAGTCTGGACAAGCTACTGATCATCATTCAAAACAAAGATATTGCAGCTCACATTCACACGGTAAATTGCATCAAAAGAGTTGTGTGCTTGTCAAGCGCCCACATTCCACAAGTATTCCGCCTCTGTCTTACAAACAGTCAATTTTCAAGGACAAAGTAATTCCAGTTGATCGAGTTCTTTTAAGTGTCTTCTCAAATTTCAGTTGGTTTCAGAAAGAATGTGATATTTATTTACAGTCCTATCTGACAAGTTTGCAGTAAAATGCACCCACACAACTCAAGAGTGTGGGCCAAATCGGTAGAAAAATTTACCAGGTGCTGCTAATGAAAAGCAACTCTACATAATTCAGTCACCACCATACTTCAGCATGGAGATTAGATTTTGTAAATGAGGAACTGTGGTCTTTTTTTCACCACACACAGTGCTTGGCCTTAAGGTCCCTTCAGACCACAAAACTCATTTCCACATCCTTTCAAAGGCTCCTCCTTTCCCCTGTATCATATCATCCAGATTGGTGGAGTACCTGAGCGCTTGACTGACCTACAGCTTTTCCCATCTCAGTGAAACATGCTACAAATCATGAAATTTTGGGAGTCAGCCTATCCTTTGAAGATTCTGGGTAGTTTTATGTGTCCTGTTTGCTGAACATTGATTTAATCTTTCACCTTTGTGTTATTACTTTTTAATTATAGCTGAGATTTTCTCAGGACCTAAGCTGTAAATAGAGATGTCTGCATCAAGCTTGTATAGTGTGTGACTCTATTATAAAAGTGACTTTGGATTTACAGATTATGAACCGACTTCTGGTCCCAGTTGTGTCCGTAAGCTTAAGAGTCAGTGTATAAGCTGTGTCAGTCGTGAGATGTTGGGAAAACACAACATCCTTGTAAACAGTCATTGCCTATTAGTTTAGTGTGGCTCTTATGTTTGGGTTGTATGTTCATGGTCCACTTCTTATTCTGCCCTCCTTGTTGTAGATCCCCTTACTACTGTACCTGAAGAAACTTTCCTCCGTCAGCTTTGCTGGAGTAGACAGTCTGGAAGATGTTAAGAACCATACATACAATGAGCTCTTTGTATCTGGTGGCTTCATTGTTTCGGACGAATTTGTTCTTAACCCAGATTTCATCACTCAAAGTGAGTTGGCTCAGTTCTGTTCAGAGGTTTCTTATTTGTACTAGAGGACAGCCACCCTGTGGTTCTGAGGTGGCTAATGTAAGAAAGAATGCTCTTGTCAGTCATAATTTAATTTAATGTGTATTAATGTTGCATTGTGCTTTTGTGCAGACAGGCTACAACTTTTACTAACATTTTTAGAGGAAAAGAACTGTGCAAATACCCACTGGTGCTGGAAGGTACACTGCAAAACCCACAAGAAACTGAAGGAGTTGGCCAGGTCAGTGGGATCTACACTGATTTCACAACTTTTCTAATCAGAGCCTGTTGCAACTTCTAACTTGAATCAGTGGCATTGGAACAAGGTATAAGTAAGAAGTGCTGTATGCCTTTGACCACTAGATGTGAACATTATAAAATGGCATGTGACCTCAGATTCTAAGTTGGAGTCGGAGAAAGTTAAGACAGCAACTTGTATCAGTCCTTACCTTGTAAGAACAAAAGAGGAATAGACAATAACACTGACCTAAAAAATGGCATAACCTGTGCCTGACGTTACTGCATTGCAACAATTAAAAATAAATCAGGGCAGTGTATATGTCATCAGTAGAAAAAGCACTCCATCTGGTTAAGTCAGCTTTGTGTTAAAGCTCTGTATGGAATGAACATTCTTGATATCAAATCTGAGCACGGCTATATGTTTATGTAGGTCCTCTTCGGGGCCTAGATGCATACTTAAAATGACCTAGTCTTTGACTGCCTTTGTCTCTTCAGGGTGAATAATGAGGCTTTGGGTCTGTTGAATCTGCTGTCCACCTACCAGAGGAGGCATGTGGTGGAGTTTCTTCCATACCACGAGTGTGACTGTGGAACTCGGCAGGCCCCTGATCTTGAATGCCTGATCAAACTGCAGGCCCAGAATGTCCACTACCGCCATATTATCTTCCTCACTGGTACTTGAAATTCTTGCAGTCTTAATGATACATTTAATGGTACACTTCTCCCTTCATTATCGGTATGCTTAGAGTACGCATGCATAGAAAAAAATGACATTACCTCCATTATAGGTGTTGAACATGGATAAAAAAAGTCTTTGAACTCTGAACTCACGTAGTATAGACTTTTTAAATGAAACTTTACATTAAACAATGGCACTAGTGGTTTTTAGACATATAAAAATATGCTTTGGTATTTTGCCCTGGCAGAGCGACATTTTGAGATGTTTCCACACCACTCCAAAAATGGCATAATGATTGCAAGCATCAGTAACATCATGGACAGCTTACCAGGCTGCACAAGCTCCACTGCAAGCTGTTTAGAGACCCTAGAACCAAATCCATCCTGTCCTCTGGTGATGTTTACAGGTCTGTAATGAAGGATGTATAACATCTTGCACTTGTACCTCATGTTATAAATATCTGAGTTAGGGTTTTTGAAGATAGACATCTCCTGTTTTTTGAAATTGCATCTTTTTCACCATTCTATATTTGAAAGTTTCTGTTTTGGAGTAAACATGTTCTACATTTTTGATTCCAAACTGAAAGTGACCAAATGCTACCACACATGTCATAAGGAAGCAACAGATTCATCACATCAAGTTTTGTTGTCTTCATTTGTAAATAAGACAATATTTTAAGGTGAAACACTATTTTTTAATATGTTCTCCACGCATGACCCTCCATTACACTTCAGATTACTCTCCTTACTCTATTACACTTTTTTCATTCTCCTGTGCCACCCGATGCCCAGGATAAACACAACAATATCTTCCATGCATAAAGCATAACACACTGAATAAGAGGTTATGGAAATTACATTTTTTATTTTTAGTCATTTTAAGGTAGACTGAACTGTTGCTTCAAGATGGATAAATAGATAAAATAACTGGCGTCACGTTTCGTGTTCGCCGTCTTATGCCCAACCTTTTCAGGATATAGAACACTGAGACCTTGCACTTGTATGAGCTGTTCATGAAAACAAAGTCTTGCATTGAGTTTGAATTAATTGTGCCTTTATGTGATGTTTTTAACAGAACCTAACCAGTGAGCAAATTGAGGGATTAAGCGGCATTATTAAACTTCTATACATTGTAACATAGTGATTGGAATTTTGAACAATTTCAGTTAGAAACAGACTTCTGGTCTCAGCTGTGTTCCTAAGATGAGGTAAAAGTATGTTTGTGATTTGGTTAGATGTGCAAGGGGTCTTACAATGTAAGTATCTGTTACTTTGCCCAAAGGGTATGTCCCTTACTTCACTACTGCTTTTCCAGAGAAAGAAAAGAATGCTGAGAAGAGAATGCTGGACTTCACAGAGGGCTCCTCAGGTACATGCAACCTCAATGTACCACCATATGAAAGAGAAGTAGAGCTCCTGGTTCCACCACCCCCACCACACCAGACAGATCCATTTCAGTTGCCCTACGTGGACCAGCTAACTCCAGAGCTTCAGCCTCCATCCACTGAAATGCCAAAAGAATTCACAGCTCTAAAACAGGCAATCTCATTCAAAGACTCCCACCAACTGAGAAGACAATGTCTTGGCTCAGAGTTGGGTGTGACCTTGCCTCAGGGAGAAAAACTGAAATCCTACCAAAGCTTCCTGCACCCAACCTCAACATGGCCAGTCCAGTCTCCATTTGGAGCAGAGATCTACTCCTCTCTCACTCCAGCTTCCATTTCTGCTTTTCTTAGCCATCAGGCTATGCCAGATTCCTGCTACTGGACCACAAGGAGATCAGGCAGCATAGAAGACTCCACACAACCAAAGAAGACAGGATGGACCTCTATCGGCCAGGGGTCACATGAAGAGCCCAGTCCAAGCTCCTGGAGCTTTGTAATGGGAGCTGCCATAGATAGTGTTGATTTTCAACCCTCATCAACTCAGCAGTTTGTATCAGAATGGGAAGCTACTTTCAAAGCCAGAAGATGAGGAAGAATACAACACAAGCAACGCGTGTGGAGGTCTAGAGCAAGCACTAGAGTCGGGCACATCCGGTACAGCCGTGCTACAGCTATAACCGCTTCCTCAGGAAGACAACGTCATCGAATTTACGGTGCAGCTTAAAGGCACTGCTATTTAGAGACTCGAACCAGTAGAAAAAGAATTCCTCACCAGGAACTTTTGTTCTGTAACTTGAGTTCACTGTTGTGAATTCTCAGTACTCATTATTGTATTCCAAGCATTATTACTTGAAGTGTCTGCAGTTAAGCATCTAAGAGGTACTAATGCTACAACTCAAACACAAAGGGATGCCTCCAATGATTTAAATGTTGCACCAGTTCATCACTAGGTGCTGTCTCTCTAGTTACATAGTCAAGAAAAACACACATCTGTCTTATTTTTTCACCAACAAAATTACCCCTGGGTTAAGGATAAGGTGAGTCTAAAATTTCACAACGTTGTCACCATGTCAAAGCTTCAGTTGAATGCTTTAGCAGGAAGTCAGATTGCTAAAACATATCACAGAGAACGCAGCAGCTTTGGGCAGCAGGGACACTTTAGCGCTGCTGTCAAGGTCTGATAGTCACAGCATGGCTATGGGTGCAGAATTAAGAGAAGGAATGAGAATTCAGAGTGCTAAGGTGCCTTCCGTCATTTGTGAACCTATCACTGTAAACTGGTCGTCTTCCTGCATAGAGATGGGGTCTCCAGCAAGCCAGTGAAAATGAACAGCAGAGATTTTTAGACTTCACTCAACATCACTTTCCATGGATTCAGGACTATACTAGTCAAAAAGACTGGTATGCTAGTTTGTGAGCCCACATCCTATGATAACTATTTAATGAAAGGGTGTCTTGTTTTGTGCAGGATAGATGGCAGGTAACTTACTTTGTATTATTTGTATACTGAAACATTTAATTGTTTAAAAGACACTTTGTATCTGTCAAGATGTCTTCATTGCCTTTAAGTCAAAGGTTATTTTTATTTGTTGTTTTTGTTACAACCTCTAACTTGTACAGGATGAGAAAGTATTTATTTACCTATAAATGCTTTTTTTTTAAAGCAATAATAAGTGGTGGTGTTAGCCCCTGATTTTAATTTTGTTTCTTTTACATGACAGGTTGTTAGAGAATATTTTTAATAAAAATATGAGGTAATGGTTTTGTAAAGAGCAAATATGTTTTCTTTCTTATGTTTGACTACTCGGTCATTTTGAAAGCGACAATGGAACCCACCATGGGATTTTGGACTTCCAACAAAAGATAGGAACTCTACAATCACAATGAAATTGCTCTGCTGTCCTATAACAGGTTACTCATTTAGTAGACTAATACCCAAATATTGTATGTAACCATGAGTTTCAGCAAAGGTTCTGCAGTAGGAAAAATGATGGACAACACTGATACTTGGTCTCAGGTTACAGAAGCCTTTAATGCAATATGTGTGCATACAGGTGAGCCTTCTGGAGAGAGTCACACCGAGGGCAAGCAGAATACAGATATTTATACACAGCAGGTTGGGGTTAGTAAATTTCCACTGTTATAGCCGTTAGTTCAGCCTTTGTGCCTTGTTCTTCTTGTAGACGTGTGGGTAGGCTAACTCTCACGGAAACAGTTTCTTCAGGTGATGCTGCCATCTTATCCTTGCGTAGCAGCAGACCAGATGCAGTTATTAGTGTGGCCTTGCAGCCTCAGCACTTGGTGTATTACATATTCTTGCAAGCAATTATTAGACAATCCCTTTTTCATAGTTTAAAGGCGAATAAAGAGCCTTACACAAAGTAAAATGAACTGATGAAATTTTCTCTCACAGTTCTTTTGTAGCAACTCAGTTTAGGCTGATGGACAAGAACATATTTTCTTTTTTGTTGTGTTGGCTCATTATGTAGATGGCAGGAATCAGTTTTTCTTCTGAATTTATTTATGTTCTATACTCTCCATTTATTAAAATACATTGAATCAAGTATATCTCTTATTCAGTGTTATTCTTATCAGTAGACTTGTAACTTTACAACACAATTCAAACAGTAATAACAAAGTCCTGCAGTCCTTGAATGGCAGTTTACTGCTAGGTTCTCAGGAGTATTCCTGCAGGAAATGCAAATGATAAATAATAACTGATAATTTTTTTTGTGTGTTAGTGGGTTAGGTTTGATGGTTTTTGTGTTGGTGGGTTAAACTTGGTCTGGTTTTTTGTTGTTGGGGTTGGTTTGATTTGGTGTGGTGATTGGTTCTTGTGTTAGTGGGTTAGGCTTAGTATGTTGATTTGGCGTTGGTGGGCTTGGTCTAATGGTTGGTTTTTGATAGTGGGTTGGTTTGGTGGCTGGATTTTTTTGTTGGATTAGGCTTGGTTTGGTTTTTTGGTAGGTTTGGCTTGGTTTGTTGGTTTTTTTTTTTTTTTTTTTTTTTTGCTGCGTTTGGTTTGGTTTGGTTTTTGTTCGTGGGTTAGACTTGGTTTGTTGGTTTGGAGATGGTGAATTTGGTTTGTTGGTTGGTTTTTGTTAGTGGGTTGGGCCTGGTTTGGTTTTTGTTGGTGGGTTAGATTTGGTTTGATGGTTTGGTTTTGTTGGTGGGATTAGTTTGTTGGGTGGGTTGGAGAATTCAGTTAAGCTTCTTGGTCACAGGTCATGGAGATGTATGTTGGCTATGCTGGGTGTTGTTCTCTGTGGTTTCATGTTGGTGGTTGGACTGGGTCCTTGTGTACAGCCGTTGATAAATACGCATGGAATATAACATCTTTTGTTGTGTATCTTGAATGCACGAATGAGTACACCAGCTCCTCATGTTAACTAGAACATATAATTGGGTCAGAAATGACTGGAGAGATATGGTTCTTTGTGTTTAAAAAAAAATCAGTTCAAAGCTTGTTTTTGATACTCCTCCATTAAACTTCTTTTACAGATTTTAATTTTTATAAAGAACATTTAAGTCACATACCATCCATCCATCCATCCATCCATCTTCCTCCGCTTTTATCCGGGGCCGGGTCGCGGGGGCAGCAGTCCGAGCAGAGTACTCCAGACCTCCCTCTCCCCGCACACCTCCTCCAGTTCCTCTGGGGGAACCCCAAGGCGTTCCCAGGCCAGCCGGGAGACATAGTCTCTCCAACGTGTCCTGGGTCTGCCCCGAGGCCTCCTCCCAGTGGGACAAGCCCGGAGCACCTCCCCAGGGAGGCGTCCAGGAGGCATCCGGAACCCAGATGCCCGAGCCACCTCAACTGGCTCCTCTCGATGCGGAGGAGCAGCGGCTCTACTCCGAGCTCCTCCCGGGTGACTGAGCTCCTCACCCTATCCCTAAGGGTGCGCCCAGCCACTCTGCGGAGGAAACTCATTTCTGCCGCTTGTATCCGCGATCTCATTCTTTCGGTCATGATCCAGAGTTCATGACCATAGGTGAGGGTAGGAACGTAGATCGACCGGTAAATTGAGAGCTTCGCCTTACGACTCAGCTCCCTCTTCACCACAACAGACCGGTACAATGACCGCATTACTGCGGACGCCGCACCGATCCGTCTGTCGACCTGCCGCTCCATTTTTCCCTCACTCGTGAACAAGACCCCAAGATACTTAAACTCCTCCACTTGAGGGAGCAACTCCCCCCTAACCCGGAGGGAGCAATCCACCTTTTTCCGACTGAGAACCATGGCCTCGGATTTGGAGGTGCTGATTCTCATCCCCGCCGCTTCGCACTCGGCTGCAAACCTCCCCAGTGCACGCTGCAAGTCTTGACTTGATGAAGCCAACAGGACCACATCGTCCGCAAAAAGCAGAGACGAGATCTCGCGGCCACCAAAACAGACACTCTCCGTTCCCTGACTGCGCCTAGAAATTCTGTCCATAAAAATAATGAACAGAATCGGTGACAAAGGGCAGCCCTGGCGGAGTCCAACATGCACCGGAAACAGGTCTGACTTACTGCCGGCAATGCGAACCAAGCTCCTGCTCCGGTCATACAGGGAACGAACAGCCCGTAGCAACGAGCCCCGAACCCCATAATCCCGAAGCACCCCCCACAGGATGCCACGAGGGACACGGTCGAATGCCTTCTCCAGGTCCACAAAACACATATGGACTGGTTGGGCAAACTCCCACGAACCCTCCAACACCCTAGTGAGGATATAGAGCTGGTCCAGTGTTCCACGGCCAGGGCGAAAACCGCATTGCTCCTCCTGAATCCGAGGTTCGACTGTCGGTCGGATTCTCCTTTCCAGTACCCTGGCATAGACTTTCCCAGGGAGGCTAAGGAGTGTGATCCCCCTGTAGTTGGAACACAATCTCCGGTCCCCCTTCTTAAAAAGAGGGACCACCACCCCGGTCTGCCAGTCCAGAGGCACCGTTCCCGAACTCCACGCGATGCTGCAGAGGCGTGTCAGCCAAGACAGCCCCACAACATCCAGAGACTTGAGAAACTCGGGGCGGATCTCATCCACCCCCGGAGCCTTGCCACCGAGGAGTTTTTTGACTACCTCAGCAACTTCAGCCAGGGTAATGGACGAGTCCCCCTCCGAGTCCCCGGCCTCAGCTTCCTCTACGGAAGGCGTGTCGGAGGGATTGAGGAGATCCTCAAAGTACTCCTTCCACCGCCCGAGAACATCCTCAGCTGAGGTCAGCAGCGCACCACTTCCACTGTAAACAGTGTTCGTGGAACACCGCTTCCCCCCTCTGAGTCGCCGGACGGTTTGCCAGAATCTCTTTGAGGCCGACCGAAAGTCTTCCTCCATGGCCTCACCGAACTCCTCCCAAGCCCGAGTTTTTGCCGCGGCGACTGCCAGAGCCGCGCTCCGTTTGGCCCGTCGGTACCTGTCAGCTGCTTCAGGAGTCCCATGAGCCAGCCAGGCCCGATAGAACTCCTTCTTCAGCTTGACGGCATCCCTTACTTCCGGTGTCCACCACCGTGTTCGGGGATTGCCGCCGCGACAGGCACCGGAGACCTTATGGCCGCAGCTCCGAACCGCCGCACCGACAATGGAGGAGCGGAACATAGTCCATTCAGACTCAATGTCCCCCACCTCCCTCGGGACCTGGTTGAAGCTCTGTCGGAGGTGGGAGTTGAAGACCTCTCTGACAGGGGCCTCCGCCAAACGTTCCCAACAGACCCTCACTATGCGTTTGGGCCTGCCAGGTCTATCCAGCTTTTCCCCCCGCCATCGAATCCAACTCACCACCAGGTGGTGATCAGTTGACAGCTCAGCCCCTCTCTTCACCCGAGTGTCCAAGACATATGGCCGAAGGTCAGAAGAAACGACTACAAAGTCGATCATCGACCTCCGACCTAGGGTGTCCTGGTGCCAAGTGCACTGGTGGACACCCTTATGCATGAACATGGTGTTCGTTATGGATAAACCGCGACTAGCACAGAAATCCAATAACAACTCACCGCTCGGGTTCAGATCAGGGAGGCCGTTCCTCCCAATCACGCCCCTCCAGGTATCACTGTCGCTGCCCACGTGGGCGTTAAAGTCCCCCAGTAGAACGACGGAGTCCCCAGTGGGAGCGCTTTCCAGCACGCCCCCCAGGGACTCTAAAAAGGCCGGGTACTCTACACTGCCGCTAGGCGCATAAGCACAAACGACAGTGAGAGACCGTTCCCTGACCCGAAGGCGTAGGGAGATGACCCTCTCATTCACCGGGGTAGACTCCAACACATGGCGGCTGAACTGGGGGGCTATTAATAAGCCCACACCAGCCCGCCGCCTCTCACCTTGGGCAACTCACATACACTAAGGGCAATTTTGAGTTACAAGTTTACATGGCTGTTTCTCATGTTGTTTAGTCCGTTTTATTTATTTAGACTATCTCCCTGCTATATCAGTATCATGTCTTCCACTTCTTTATTACACCGTTTTGTTTCAAATGAGTTTGAAGAGTGTGAAGTTTAACTCTTTGAAAAGTTAAAAAGGGATAATACTGTGAATGTCATGGAAACTTCACAATTTCTAGAAGTGTTCAATACTTCCTGCCCATTTACTTTAGAACGCCAAACTCGGGGGTTGACTGAGATGTTTCTGAGACCTGCTTCCTTCTGGCTTATCTATAGGAAGCGATCAGGTCTTTTAGTGAACTACGAGTCTCCTTGGTTTTACCATGACTCTTGGGCTTGAGAGGAGTGCAGGGGATACTATGCTAATGACATCTGTCCAGTACTCCACAAAGAACCTTGAACTGATAGTCGAACCTCGGATTCAGGAGGAGCAATGCGGTGAACTTGAATGGAGCTGAACTTGAAGAAAACTCTTTAAACCAGATCAGATAAGCCAAACATACTACCCAGTGTACAATACTACCCAGCTTTAGCTGGTTTTTACAACATAGATATTGCTGTAGCTGTGCCAAAAATCAACGACCTGGTTTATTATTGGCAGCCAATAAAAATCCTTCTGAGTCATGAGGGTATTTTAAGCTGCAGTCCAGGGAATGTAAATGATGATATGAAACCCTGTGTTTTGTGGACATAGGGAAGCCTTTAACCCTTTGTTGAAACAAAAATTGAAGTTTGCACAGAGTCCGGAAAAAGGGCACACTGAACTGTTGTCAAAAGGGGGGTGCGGTGGGGCAGTGGGTTGAACCAGGTTGGACCGGGTCCTGCTCTCCGGTGGGTCTGGGGTTCAAGTCCCACTTCGGGTGCCTTGCGACAGACTGGCGTCCTGTCCTGGGTGTGTGCCCTCCCCATCTGGCCTTGCGCCCTGTGTTGCCGGGTTAGGCTCTGGCTCCCCGAATGGGACAAGTGGTTCAGACAACATGTGTGTGAACTGTCATCATTGAAGTGCTCATCCTGTTGATTTGCAATTATCTGGACTGACATCCTTGTTTTAATGCATCCAGACTGCGTACTTTTGAGTCGGCTAGCATCTCCATAGTACAGCTGTATGAAAAAGTTTAGTCAACCCACTTCCCTAACAGAATTGAGAAATAAACATGGACTCAACTGTTCTAGCTCGCCGATCCAAAAATGAACCCTCTTACAATCCATAGTATGCAAAGCCCTGAAAACTTTTGTCATTAATTAACTTTTTTATTCTGGCAATGATCAATGATTTATGGATTCTGGAATAAACACCTTGAACACAGGGACTACAACACGAGTGGGATTCGAACCAGCAGCCTCTGAATTACAAATGTATGTCCCTAACTACCATAAGATACCCGTTACCCGACTAATATTGGGTAACTGTTCAAACTTGGGGGGCGTGGTGGCGCAGTGGGTTTGGCCTATCCCTATTCTGTGGTGGGTCTGGGGTTTGAAGCCTGCTTGGGGTGCCTTGTGATGGACTGGCATCCCATCCTGGGTGTGTCCACTCCACCTCCAGCTCTGTGCTGCTGCCTTAGGCTCCGGTTCGCCGGAACCCTGTTTGGGATGAGCATTTTCAGACACCGTGTGTGTGTGTGTGTGTGTGTGTGTGTGTGTGTGTGTTTTCAAACCTTTATATTAGTCCACACTTTTTCTAATACTGCAACTGGTACAAAAATGGAGGGAAAGCCAAAGGAAGAATGTTATATTTTATATTATATTTTACTATATTTATATTATACTAATATAAAAATATTACACTATATTTATACATAGAAATTGTACATCACTTGTAATATTTGTTATTAAATGTATTATTACCTTTACGAAAGAAAGAAAGCAAGAAAGAAGCTCTGCCCCACACCCGGGAATAAGCGACGCTTTAGCGAGCCGTGCGTTTCGCCCAGTGACTGCGATGCGCGGGAAGGAAAGGAGCGCCAGGGGGAGCGGGAGCGCTGGGCTGAGGCGCGCGGGCCCGCGCTGTATCCCCCCTCCCCTGTCTGGAGGAGCGGCGTCAGCGCTACTGAACCCGCTCGGCTTCGGCTCGCAAATTCAGGGTCGCCAACTTTGAATCCTGGGATGTACTAATTGTGCCCAGGGTGTTATCCAAACAAAAAAGAAAACTGCCAGCGTTATTTTGGTACCCGAGCTGTCGGTTTTCGGAGAGCTCAGCGTGAAGTGCGCGTCGTTAGCACGCTAGCTTACCGGCCGGCGACGTTGCACCTTCTGGCGCGAATATCCGCGACAATCAGCCTCCAGAGGCGCCGCTGCAGCGATTTTCATTTGACGAGACCATTTTAGTATGGAGGGGTGCGGTGTGGAATGTGAGTTAGCAACGCGTTCGTGTGTGTAGCTGGCGAGTTCGCAGGAGGGCGGGATGAAGCCCGGGCGCAGCGCGGGGCGGCTCTCGGTCCGGCTGCAGCGGAGGGGCGCGAGGAAGCGGCGGTGAGCGCGGGCCGGGTGAGTGAGTGAGGGAGTGAGTGAGGGAGTGAGTGCAGTAGGAAGCGCCACCGGGCACCGACACGGTTCCGTCGCTCGCTTTGCATCGCGAATGATGGCGAAAGAAGGCGTACTTTTACCTGTACAGTTATCGCTTAAGGCACACGGTGTAAAGAATCTCTCCGCTTAGGTAAAAAAAAACCGTTACTGCGCTGCTGTGGAGGCGCGTTCGCGGGGCTGCGGCGCCGCGCTGCCGCTCACTGACAATGTAGCGCGTGCGTCGCCTCCTCGCTCCCTGCGGGAAACGGGCAGCCGCATCAAGACATATCTCTCTGTAATTCCTCCCCCCCCAAACTTGAGAACCGTGCATGTGGAAAAGCAGCGCAAACTTTCCTTGGGACCACCGGCTCCCTAATCAACTCCAAATCCTTCCAGTTTATAATTATAATTAAATGACTTTGTGTTTCCTCCTTTATTTATTATTCACAATCTTTTTGCAGGGGTGATTCCTTAAATTGGTGTTGCTCAGATTTTGCCTCCCACTCAGCAAAACATCCCTGGAGGATGATATAAAACTGGGAATATTAATAAATACATACACAGCAATGAGAGCTAAATATGGTGTCAATAACATATGAAAATAATAACTGCTCAAACAGGCTGTACAGTACAGTGGTGCAGTTTTTTTTATTGCTGGTGCTTCACAGTGCTTAGGCTGTGGGTGTGGGCATGGGTTTGAATCTCGCTCAGTTTGTGTTTCTGGAATAGGCTTGGTTCTGGGATCTTCCTGTGATTCTTGGATAGGCTCCGGACCCCCACGACCCTGCTCTGGACAAGTGGTTATCGATGGAGAGAACTGTTCGCTCACAGAGATTTATTGGTGACAACGGTTCAAACCCCTGAACAAAAAGTATAGTAGAAAGCGGAGGGAAAGCGCAATTGGTAATTGACCTTATTTCTGTTATTTGTCTTTTTCATTCGTTTCACATTTGAAGTTAGTCCATCATTTATTCTGCTGTGATTAAAATGCTGAGGTCCATACAGACATTTACATGTATTCATTTATGTGGTGCTTTTGTTAAAGGTAACTACAATATTTGGTTTGTATAAAAAGCTCTTTCCAACAGTTTACCTATTGATGCAGCTGGGTAGTTTTTACTGGAGCAGTTTAGGGTGAGTACCTGGATAAGCAGGATGGGGAATTTAAACCAAGGAGCTTTGCTGTCAAGGTGAGAGCTCTAATTTTTCCACATTTCCTGCTCTTACCAGGTCAGTTTGTCTGCAAAGGTGGGATCCTCCTTAGTTAAAATGCATGAAAACCCAACACCTAACATTCCAAGTCAAAAGGGCGATCGCAGACATGACAACCAAACGATGTTCCACGTTCTGCGCCCATTGAGTCTCTTCCAAGGTTCACGTGTTATGTGTGGTTTAGCTTTAGTGCCATCGGGGAGGTAGATCTCTTACTGGCTTTGGAGAAAGTCACGATTAAACTCTCAACCAGCCCTTTGATCACCATAATCCTGAAAATACATGTCTGATTATAAATGTAACTCAAGACTTGAGGGAGCTTTTACCTGTTGTGACGATTTCACCGTTGATTTTTTTCACTTTTAGGCGGTATGGAACAATAGACTCGATCTTGCTTTGCCTGTTGTGTGCACTTCTCTATGTTGCTTTAGATAACAGCATCTGTCAAATGAACACATATTGATGTATCATGCTTTCATAACTCTGTTTTTCTGCCCATCAGGCTGGAGTCTGGCTTCTGAGATAGAGCAGGCTCATTTTCTTTGACCGCAAGTGTTATTGTCACCCATTCTTTTTTTGCGAAGTGCAGATCGCTGGTTTGTGTAGGCAAGACGTACCCAAGGTCAACACCACCAGGTTCTTTGTCTTTATAGTGTGACACTGATTGTGTACACGAGCCTCCTCAATGGTGCATTGTCTTTTCTGCATGCAGAATACACTTTCCTGTCCCTTATCTCTTCCTGCAGGACTCCTCGTGAAGGGGCGGGGGCGTGTGGCGTGGCTCGTATGTTCTCTCGTTTAGGCAGGGAGATGGACACGTCTGTCTCACGCGTGAGCAGCTGTGCTCAGCAGTTGCGGGGTGTTCTATGCACTGCTAAATGCTGCGTTTTATTTTGTTTTCTTTACGCCAAAGTCAGTGTAATGCCCTTTCAAAATGCATCATGGGCAATATGATGTGACAACGGCTGAGTAGAGACCCGGTCTCAGCACTCGTTTGCTGTCGGAGCGATTTCAGGTGGGTTGACAGATGTTGTCCTGAATGCCGTGGAGATTAGAAGTGTTTGTTTTTGTGGCTCGAGCGCATTTTTCTGCGCTTGCTATGTCTACATCTGCATGCGTGTTCCTGTGACCACACCTTTGCGTGGTTTTGCGTGTCTCGGTGCCGTACGTCGCGTACGGTGAAACCTCATTGTTTTTCTGACCTGCGTACAGGGTGCCATACCGAGAGATGTATTGTAAACCCCTTGGCTCCAGGGAGCATTCCTTCAGGTCTTTTGTTTTCATTTAACACACAAGAAGAAACACTCGGTTTTTTGCTCGGCAGGTGTTCCTTACGTGTCGTTCCATGTTGGCCTTGAGCTCCCAACAGTTGCTCCAACCGTTATCTTGTTGAGGAAGAGAGAAAGCAAAACATCTCATAGTGAGATCCTGCAAGGGTTGGGGCCAATTAATCTCCGTTCAGAGCCCTGAAGCCTTGGTAAGCCCAGTTTTACTCCTGCCAAGGTTCACGCCACCCATGATTCATCTAACATCCGTCTGGTCCTGAAGGGTAACGGCTAAAATTAGGTCAGCAACGCCTCTGGGCCAGGAGACATGGAGCAGAGTAGTAATCCGCCACACTCTGCATGCAGAACCACTCTCACCACAGGAAAGAGGCTTAGAGAGGTCATCTCACCCTTATGGGTAACTCTAACTTTCCACTCCCTTGTAGACACAATAGCACCCTGTATGCCGCCAAGGGCAGCTTTCTCCCCGCCCCATTTTCCTCTTTCCTTGAGAACTTGCTTTGCTTCCTTTTGGGGCTGAAGCCTGGGAAGTGCTGCGATGTCAGCGATGCAAATACGTTCCACCGTCCACCTCGTCCTCTACCTGCTTTGGACTTCAACGCTTTTCCTAGCAGTTACTGGGCCGGCCTTTGACCCTGGAGCTGTGGCGGATTGCAGCGTGCGCTTCTGGCTTCTGGAGGTCACTTCTGAAACAACATGGGCTTAACTTTGGAATGCAGCGAGGGGGTGAGTCAATGCTTAGCAGTCGTATTGAGTACGAAGTGGAGAAATTAGATACGTTCGTTCTGGTATTTTGGACATGTACGCATTTTTCGTGATAACGTTCCATGCTGAATAAGAGAAGTGTGGATCTGTGAGAAAAAACCCTTTACTGCCTCCAGGTGTATTTTCAGTATTTAAAAATGAGAAAGGAATGCGAGTGTTAAAAAAGGACCATCTTGCCCTTTCACGACTGTTTCTGAATTGGTTTTGTGGCTGTTCCTTACTCGAGGACGTTGCGGTAGGCTGCCGATGGACGCACCTGCACACTTCTCCGTTTCCATATCTTCACAGCCGGGCCTGAACCTGCGTCCTGCTTCCCCTAACATTGCTGCAGGAAAGGAGCTGTGAACTCCGTGACCACGCATTACCCAAATATAGAAGCAGGTCTAGTGTCTGTCGGAACATACAGATCTCTGGGAGCAATTGTAATGTAATATCCAGAAGTCGAGCCGGTCTGGAATTAAAAATAATTCCAAGGCATATGGAAGCCCCAAAGATGAGTGTGCGAAAACAAACTGTACCTTTTAAAATGTTGGGGTTTGTGGGTTTATTGTGGCACAAGAACGAAGAAGTTCAACAGAGTGTTGATAGTGGGGACAGCTGGTAGCGTAGTGGTTGGAGCTGCTGGCTTTGGACCCAAAGGTTGCAGGTTTAAATCCCTCCTCTGGCAGTAGTACCCTCGAGCAAGGTACTTACCCTGATTTGCTCCAGTAGAATTACCCAGCTATATAAACGGGTAAATAAGTGTAGGTGGATTAAAATTGTAAGTTACTTGAGAGAAAAGCGTCAACTAAAGGAAGACATGTCCGACATCCTCTAGGTCCCAAAGAGAAATGTGTCTGCTAAAGTTTTTGCAGCTTCGACTTGGGTTTCTTGACTTTTTGCTGCAGTTCTGGACTAAGACGCTGAGGAGCTCTATGTTTTCACAGCTGTCCGTTACACAGACATCCTGTTAATGTGACTTCACTTCTGTCTAAAAAGAAGCTGTGAAATCCAAACCCAGCATTACATTGTACAAGCAACTTCACGTTTATTCATTTAGCTGATGCTTTTCTTCAAAGAGACTTGCAATGTTAAGGTTACAATTATTTACTCATTTATAAAGCTGGGTAATTATACTAGAGCAATTTAGAGTAAGTACCTTGCTCAAGAGTCTTGAGTCCAAGGCAGAAGCGCTACCCACTACACTGCCAGCTGCCCGTTACCCAGCTCTGTTTGCTCGAAGCTGAACCTTAGTAGCTAAATCTGCAGGAAACTCACTTCCGTAAATTATCCATGAGCAATTTAATAAAGATACAAATGGCCAGTTGGTTTAAGAAAAAAAAAAAGTTTGTGCATATTTAAAAATGCTCATGTGGCATTGAGTTGTTTGTTGACGTCCCTAGCCTTGATCTCGATTCAATTTTTCATCGCCTTGGCGGTCATCATTTGTATATGTGGTATTTTTAACGTGGTGGCGCAGTGGGTTTGGGTGGGTCCGGGGTTCGAGTCCCGCTTGGGGTGCCCTACGACGGACTGGTGTCCTCTCTTGGGTGTGTCCCCTCCCCCTCCAGCCCTACGCCCTGTGCTGTCAGGTTAGGGTTAGGCTCTGACTCCCCATGACCCCGTTTGGGACAGGCAGTTTCAGGTGGTGTGTGTGTGTGTGTATTATAACAGTCTCCAAAATTGAGATTATGTGTCTCAAACTAAGACCAGAGCGGCATTTTAACGGAACCGAGTGTGGCCACTCCTCAGGTCCCTCAGTCTGCGACAGCATTTACGTTTATTTACCTGCGTCTTTCTAACCTGGTGGGAGAACTGCAGAATTAGTTTGCTCACTGTGACACAGGTGAGTTTTGTGCTCTCCGGAGCCAGCTATGGTGTTACCATGTATCTTCTGATCTTTACCCAAGAAGTAGTTGTGTGGTCATTCTTGTGTCCCTGATCATACCTGATGATGACGCCGCATCTGAGATAACATCCTTGCGCATCTGGTTCGAGCGGACGTTTACTGACGCACCTGCTGAGGACTTGCTTACGCTGCTTTACCTTGTCTTGTCTCCTGGGTAATATGTGGCTGAGTTCGGTGGAGAAAAGCAAATTTGATTTCTTTGATTTTAGTGCTTCTTCTCGACATGTTCGGCCCCTGGATTGTTTGCTGCCTTGAACGTTACAGCGCCTCGCGTATCTGCAGAAGTCAACTTTTATTGGATGTATGGAAGGTGCTTGGTTTTTGCATTGCAGAAAGTTGCAATGTGAAAGGGGTGTATGAGGTTTTGCAAAAAGCCTGTAACACACAGAATAGAGAGGATTCAATGCAGTGACACTAATTTATGTGAATGATGAAAATGGCATCGCTGTGTCCCCCCCCCTTTGTTTTTTTGTAGTAGCTCTTGTGATCCTGGCGAATTGGCAGTGTATGATCATTGGATGGTTGATGATGCTTTGTGCGCCTCTTTTATAGTGCTTTTCATTGTGAGGATCAAAGCAGCATCTGTTGGTCTGGAGGTGCATCTTTGTGTCCCCAGGCCATGGATCAGCTCAGAACCCTTGTCTCCTGCCAGTCGGACCGTCGCCTGCAGGTTGCAGTAGCGCTGTTGTTCTACACGGTCACGACGCACCCGTGCCTGTTCCAGGCCTACGATGAGCTGCACGCACGGGGGCGGTCACACACGGTGTGGGCAGGGACGATCAGATTCTTTTGTTTGGGTCTAATTAGTAAAACCGCATAAATAACAAAGGGACTGAAGAGAGTATTAGAAAGGGGATTTAAAAGCAACGTTTTGGTCCATTTTATGGTCCTTTTTGTTTGCGTTCTCTTTGTCTCTATTTAAATGTGTGAAGCAAGTGTTTCTTCGCTCAGTGATGGAGTGAGGCTAACAGATGACCGATGACCGCGGTCCTGCTGCAACCCCTCTGGGAACCTTCTACGCGTTTCTGCGTCTGCTGTCTCCGGAAGATCAGCCACCTTGGTCACCTGGCCGCTCGGACTTGGACTTTATTCACGAGAGCTGAAGTCTCTGAGATTAAGGCCAGCGGTGCCGTCATTTCCACGCATGGAGGGAAAGTGAAGCGTGATCAATACGCGCTTCTTGTGCTATGGCTGTTGTTCGAACCTTTTATTTATGGTCCTGTAGTGTTGTGCTTGTGCTCTGTGTAGGTCTGCCTGCGGTCTATATGTGTGCTCTTGGCGTTGTCCAAGCAGGGTGGTGAGTTCCATTCGGAGGTTCAGATACCTTCAGTTCCTTTCATCTGTTTTACACAAGAGCGATTTAAAGCACGTGTAGCATTTCATATTTCTGAGCGTCATTCATTGGACTGTGGTGGTTTCAGGTTCAGAGTTTGGCCCGGAGCACAACAAACGGAGCTGGTGGCGTGAGGTTCGGTGCTGCGGACCGCGGCTTGTGCGCCCCTGCGTAGAGCGCCACTGCTAGATGGAGGTTTGGTTCACCTTGTTGAAGAAGGTTTGTGCAACATTGCAGTTATATTACGACGGTTTTACCTCCAGCGGCTCTGGGAACGCATGTCCCGGAGAGAAGTCATTGAATGAACTACGACTTTTTTCTCCCTTTTTTTTTTTTTTTATTTTTTTTTTTTTTGGACGGGGATTCCACCTGTTTGGCACCGATCAGATACCCAGCATGTAATCTGCCCTGCGGCTCTTCTGTGTTTATCTGCAGGTGAGCGGTGAGCTGTCGGGGATGCGCAGTTAACGCTAATCCAGATAAGGAAGGCATGAACTTTGCCGTGTCTAATCCCCGCTGTACCAATTATATCTGTCTCTTTGGTTCTTCTCTGCAAAAGCTCCAGTGTGGATTAAAGTATAACATGTTATGCTGTATACCATATAAGTGCTATGATTGCACTAGCTAGGTATAAATTACACAATGTAACAAAAATTTTACTATTTCAATTTAAAATTATATATTTTTTCTTTTTATATTTGAAACATACTTTTGGTGTTAGTTCGTATTCTTAGTTAGTTCCGTGTTCGTATTCTATGTTAGTTTTTAGACAAATATTCCACATTCTTGAAATTTGCAAATTTTGACACCGGGTTTCAAACACAGAATATTCCGGTACCCTTTAGGATCTGATGCTTTCTAGAATTTTCCGGTGGCTTCTAGAATCTTCGAACGGCTGTAAAGTACCAAACTAAAACCGACATTCTAGAAGAACAAGTGGTATTTTTCTAATCGGCCAACTTTAATCAAAATCAACATGACGAAGAACTCTGAAATTTTTTGTTGTTACAGCTCGGAAATTGTTTTTAATTTTTTTTTTTTTTTTGGGGAGGGGGATTTGGTTGTACTTTGTAAGATAGACATGGGTTGATATTGGTCAACTGAGCACTGTCAGCATTAAGAAATGTTTGGCAAGGACTCAGTCTCATTATAGCCCCTTCACAGGTAATCGCACCTGGGTGTTGAACTTGTAGGGGTTTTGCGTGAGGGAAGAGTCTGTGATCACAGCAGGTTCATTAAGCCCCTCATTAAGCCCCATCAACTCTTGGTTGACTTCAACCCTGAACGAGCTACATCGCTGCCGTCACACTTGTGAAACGGTAACAAAAGAAAAACTGTCCAGGGGACCGGATGGATGAACCATGAAGGGCTTAGTGTCACAAACAGAACTGTAGCACAGGAGAGTGAGGTAAGCGTGTAAGTCAGGTTGTAGTAAATGATGTAAATTATCTGGAAACTCAAAGTTATTGCTCGCACAGTGCAGACCTGCAGCAGTTACTTCCCGTTTTAGTTCGATTGTTTTTGTTTTTAAGAGCTACAGTGAAATGATGTTCTCAAGAGCATCTCATGGTACATTTGTTCGGGAGCGTTGGAGTGCATCGCTTGTACCTTTCGCGTGGTTCGGCTAGACCTCGTGGAAGAGCCGTCAAAGTTAACGTTTGTAGACGTCTCTCTCCTTGAATTTTACACCATTGCCTTTTCGCTTCGTCATAGAAGTGGCTGTTGCCATGTGGAGTTTTAACGTCAATTTCCTAATTTTGGTTTAATGGAAATGCACCGCCGGCCATTTATTTATGCATGAATCGTTCTCTTCTGGCTTATGCTGAAATCATGTAAATTTAAAGGACGCACACACATTTTCTGAACCGCTTGTCCCATACGGGGTCGCGGGGAACCGGAGCCTACCCGGCAGTACATTTTGCAAATTTAATTTTACTGCAAAGTGAATTAGGCTGCTGTTGAGTTGAAGCCACACTTCCTCCTGTTTTTTTTTTTTACCCTTGGTTAAGGTACATTACCCTGAATTTCTAAAGTAACAATTTCCAGCTGTAAAAATGGGTAACGTACTGTAAGCAGCTTTAGGTAAGAGCCTCGGCTAAGCAATGAAATAATAATAATAATAGTCTTGTGAGAAGCAGGTGTTTTCTGTCTGTTTCCTATATGGTATGAATGATGCTGTCAGTCCCAGCTGTACAAACTACTGCCGATCTGCGGATTGCCTTCCTCACGGTTGTCATGGGATTTCATAGTAAATGTTTCCTTTCACTTTAATATAGCGCATTTAATGCAATTTTTCTTCCTCCCTTCAGTCTGTCAAGGCTATGGATGATATTTAAGTATTGCATCTTCCTGTCTTCTGAGCTCACATTTCTGTGTTTTTCCCCTCTTGTCTCTTTCACGTCATCCAGTGTGAGCCAGTGGCAGGATCAGCTGACCACCTTGTGTAACCACTGGGCTGGCTTTGCCCATCCTGACAGCGGTGACCGATCCGCATCCCTCAGTTGCTCCCCCTGCTGGCCGCGGCTGCGTGCACGAGCCCATGCCCCCGTCGTCACGCAGCCTGCCAACGCGATGTGCTTCCCACACGCCATGGAAGCGGGCAAGCAGAGTGCTGGGCACGGGTCGGGCAGGCGCGGGGGGGTGCTGCTGGAGCCCTTCGTCCACCAGGTGGGCGGCCACTCCAGCATGATGCGTTACGATGACCACACCATCTGCAAGCCCCTCATCGCCCGCGAGCAGCGCTTCTATGAGTCGCTGCCCCCTGAGATGAAGGAGTTCACACCGGAGTACAAAGGTGAGGGGGCGGAGCCAAGAGAAACTCTGAGACGGTGTGACACGCCGAGCCGTGAGCTCGGTTCAGTTTGTACCCCGGCGCGAGCGGGTTTCCCCTGTGTCTGTGCTGCCATCAGAGCCGAAGCTACGGTGTGTTCTTACACACCCCCTGTCCCATCTGAACAGCTGTAAATGCAAAAGGAACAGGTGATCTAAGGCTCTTTATTGCAGAGGGGAGGACGACAAGAGCAGATGGTCTCTTTCCTGCCCTCTTGCTCTTCATCTCTGCTTGGATTTGATTGAAAACAACATTTTTCATTTCAACACAATGGTGCGGGGTGTGTGTCCACAGCATTTTATTAGGGTGCTGACTGTTAAAACTAACCAGGACATTAGTATTCTGACACGCAGACTCTTGGATCACAAATCGTGTTCTGTTGGCAGGATCCTCGTGTAAAACGAAGCGACGGCAAGGCAGTAATTTTAGGAACTTGCCTTTAGTTTTACTGAAGGATGATTGCATTTGTTATATTGTTATATAATAAATTTTTATACATATTATGTATTTATCAAAGGGTCCGCTACTTACTTTGACACCTCTTCTCCATTGTGTAGGGGTTAATATTGGGAGTCTGAGCCAAGAGAAGGAAAAGCTCATTTTTTGGGCTCTGAGGGATGGAGTAGCGGGGTGTTACAGAGACAGTTCGGACAAAATCATGGTTGTTTGATTGCAATCTTGCATTTGTTTGTATTGCATCCAGGCCCCTGGTAGGGCTTTTGTGCCTCCGTTTGGCATCATCTCTGAGCCCATCGATTCATTCAGCTGCCTGAAGGGATGAATAGCTCTCTTAGGTCTGCAGGCCATCCTGATCACTCCTCCTCTCTCGTTTAGTTAAACTCCTCCCAAAATCTCCAAGCACCCTCTGCTAAAAGTGCAGTTGAATAATGATGTCAAGATTTAGTTGGCATCTTTAAAGCATGTTAACAGAGGAAATGGCAGCCAATGTACTGTGCAAGCACCTCATATAGCAACGTGTATTTGCATATGCAGATTATATGCCCAATATATGCTCTGTACCACATACCGCAATGGAAGATGGTCACTGTTGCAGCGATCGTGTTCCCGCTCTTGCAGGCCTGGTGCTCGTATGCTTTGAAGGCGATCGCGACGGCTACATTAACCTGGTGGCGTATCCGTACGTAGAGAGCGAAGAGCTGTGCGAATGGGAGCAGCCGAGACGCAAGCACTCCCGTCGCAGCCTGCAGCGCTCCAGCAGCGAGCACAAGGAGGAGGCCGACGCTGCGGACAGGTGGGCCGGGACAGGAAGTTATGCACACAGCGATGGGGCTCTTCTTGGCAAATCGTGAAGATACATAGGAACAAACGGGGAGAGGTGGATGTTGGAGCAGAAGAAGAGGTGCAGGGAGGTTGGGGAGGTGGTTGTGGAGCCAAACTGATATTTATAAGGGATGTGCTGGGCACAGTATTGAGCAGGCAAGGTGAAGCAGTGTAAAGAAGTAAGGAATACACCACACTGGGCACGCTGCATCTATATCTTAGACGACATCCACCGAATTCAGGCGCGCACAGAAAGGTCTGGGATGCTGCAGCAACATGGTAATGAAAGTTCATTTAATGTCACTGTAATGCTGAAACTGATATTTGCAACACTTGAGTTAATATTTTATTCAAGGGAACAGTACCTTAGGGCCCTAAACAGACATTACTCTTGAAGTTCAGAAAGTAGGGGCAAGCAAATTCCGTCCATTTGTGTTCTCGTTTTAAAAGCCTCTTAAGCGATCGTTGCGCGATGCATATTTCAAGCGCAGGCATAAACATCTCGGACACAGATATGCAGGAATGCTTTTTAGAGTGGGACGCCAGTTGTGCTTCTCAGGATCACGACCATCAAGTGATCTCTTCTAAACGTGCCAGATGGCTTCTGACTGTCCCAAGCACGGAGACCGCATGAAACGTATTATTCACAGGGTTGGGTCGTGAGAGCAATGCCGTAGGAGCTGTACAACACGCATGTTCAGCACGTGTTGAGCGCTTTCACAGGCTTTTGTACAGTTTTAAACGAGACCTCCTTTTGAAGGAGAATATTTAATTTCGAGAAAGTTGCGTCGTAATGATAACGGTAAATTGAAGCGTTATTTTATTTTAACTGTTATTACTTTTTAAAACACATAGCCAGTACTGTGTGTAAAGCCACATAGATTTACTCATTTATACCGCCGCATGCTGTTGTTGTTTAAGTGCGGTTATGTACTTCACCCGTGGGTGCTACAACAGGGATCATCCTGGGACTCGAATGTACGTTGTTTAGGTCAGAAGCACGCTTGTCTTTATTATCATCGTTACTATTACTATTATTTATATTTCTGATGCCTTTGTCTGAGGTCACTTAAAGGGAAAGTGCAGGGATGTTGTCATGCTCCGCTCTTCACGTCGTAGGTCTGTGCTGAGCGCTAGTGTGCGTCCCTGTCCCAGCAGCCAGCAGGAGCTGAAGAGCCCGCGCCTGGAGCTGCTCCATTCGGACGTGCCCTTCCAGATGGTAGATGGAAACAGTGGCCTGGGCACAGAGAGGATCAGCTACAATCCCTGGAGTCTTCGCTGCCATAAGCAGCAGCTGAGCCGCATGCGCTCCGAGTCCAAGGACCGTCGACTATATAGTATCCTGCTCTGCGCCCAAGTGTTTGTTTTGGTAATCTGTTGACCTCCCACTCTGTTTACCTGTAGCAGACTCTGGAGTTATGTTCTGCTGCCCAAGTTTCTCACCCCAGGTCATCAACACTTATATACCAAGTGCTTGTTTTGCTTAGTCGTGGTTCAGCCTGTTTTAAAGGGCGAAACGTGCTTTGAACTGTTAAGGTTTAGGCCATTCAGGTGTGGACAGGCTCTTTGACACTGTGACCTCTTAGAGTTCCTGCTGCTGGAGAACGTGGTGCACCATTTCAGCTGCCCATGCATCCTGGACCTCAAGATGGGAACACGGCAGCATGGTGACGATGCCTCCGAGGAGAAGGCGGCACGCCAGATTAGAAAGTGCGAGCAGAGCACTTCTGCCACGCTTGGTGTGAGGGTCTGTGGAATGCAGGTGCGAGAGGGTGTTTTCTCTATTAACTGAGGGCAGCGTTGCGTTATCTAGTTACGCTCCCATTGCAGCTTATAAATACAATTGTGACCGGAAGTCTGTATGTAATTCACTTTGTTTGTAACTACAAAGTCACTTTTACTACTAAGCCACATTCAGTAAATGGTTAAGGATACAGACGGTCTTTTTATTTGCTGGTTCAGTTCTGTAAAAATCTTGGATATGGCTATGATAAATAAATGTTTTAGACAACGTACTTTAATAATTATAACATTGCACTACATCAAAATTAAGACTAATTGGTGAAAATTGAAAATTCATTGTCTCCGCAAATTCTTTTTCAATGCCGAACGTCGTCTGATTCGGCCCGTGAATGGACGCGTTCGTTACCTCGTAACTGATCACAGATGCCCACGAACACCGGACATGAGCTGTGAACATTGTGGAAATGAGTTGAATTAAGGCAGCCCACATTCTCTTTGAGTGCGTTTAACTGACATCTATCTTGTTTGTAAGAGGACGAGCCGCTTTATACTAACGAGGGCCAAAATACGTGTGTACAAACACTGTAAGATACCGTGGTTCACCGTAACGCCTGTTTTTGCAGACTTCTTGCTACGACTGATGTACATTTGTCATAAATAGCTTAGGATATTTGACCATGGTATGTGTTTGCCTTAGTCTTGTTCTGACCATTTCTTCTGTTTTCGGTTTTGTTTTTATAAGAGTATATTAAGATCAAAGGCTAGATCAGTCCTGGAAATAACAGAATTGATAAGTCAATCACGTTGTGACTGACCTGTGCTTATAGCAGCTCAAGTCTTCATAGGTGACCTCTCTTCCGCAGGTGTACCAGACGGACACGCAGCACTTCCTTTGTCGGAACAAGTACTATGGCCGAGGGCTATCTGTGGAAGGCTTCCGCCAGGCGCTCTACCAGTTCATGCACAACGGTGTACGTCTGCGCCGGGACCTGTTCAGGCCCATCCTAGACAAACTGCGCCGCCTCAAGGAGGTGTTAGAGAGACAGGTCTCCTATCGCTTCTACTCCAGCTCCCTGCTGATCATCTACGAAGGCAAAGAACCTCTGACAGACTCCAGGCATAAACTGTCAGGACAGAAGTCTGTGTGGGACGTAGGTCTGGGTCACGGACCCTCAGAACTGCCCCCGCACCCCAAGCCCCCAGCAGCTTCTCCACCCTTCGTGGATGTGCGCATGATAGACTTTGCCCACACCACATTCAAAGGGTTTCGAGACGACCCCACTGTTTACCACGGGCCTGACAAGGGCTTCGTCTTTGGCCTGGAGAGCCTCATCAGGGTTCTGGAGGGGATCCGGGAGGAGAGCGAGTATCCGTGACGACCTCCCCCGCCTTCTCTCGCAGGGCTCGGCTCCTCTTTAAGGAAACTGTTTACTGTGACAGGAGCTACAGCTTAATATCACATTAGATGTGATCGCAATGTTTTCACCATGTTCTGGTATTGTAAGGAGCAGCTTTACTTAGTGGACTCTTCACTCCCGTGTGGCATTTGTGACAAGTCCAGCAAGGCACATTACGCTCCATGCAACTCTCTGGCAGGGCCTCCTGGGGCTGACCCTGGTGGTTTGGCAGCAGCCCCGACAGAATGTGTGGTGAGCCTTCCGTTAGAGACTCCAGTGGAGCGCAGTTTACCTTAAACGGGAAATCTCCGTTGAATAAATACACTACTTTATGAATCCAGTTTGACACCAATGCCATGACTTTAATGCACATTTTTTATCTCATTTTGCCTTCTCACTATATATATAATATATAAAGTAATATAAAACCTACATATATATTTGTATTTAAACACCTATTCAGAAATGCATCAGTATTGATCACACTAATAATGTATCATTTTTATTTCCCTTCTGCTTTTTCTCAGTCCCCTGCTTGTTTTCGTTGAGCTGATTGACTTGGGTGGGCTGTGGGATCTGTGGACTGCAGTCATCAGTTCCAATGCCGCTTATCGCACACCCCCCTTTGTTTTTTTCTTTTTTTTTTTTTTCTCCCCGTATCCTGCGGAACCTTGATCAGACGCACCAGACATGATAACGGGGCTCTGCTTCGGTTATAGGGTCTATCTCTGGAGTTTATCTCGTTTATCTCCGTTGGTATGTTATTTTCTTTCTGTGGAGTAGGAGCTGTCATCTTTTTCCTGTTATCTGCCCAATCCCAGTATTTTATAGGACACATAAGCTGGGTGTGGAGAGCTCTCTAGACCCGCCTAATCTAGCAGCAGTTACTTTAATTCACTTGATATTCGTATTTTACCGCTCCATTTTACAAAGACGCACGGCATCTTCTGAGCCGACAAATTGTTCGGGCCCTCAGTGCGTTTGATCTTACTAGGTATTTGAATGCAAATTTAAATATCTCTCAGAATTAGATATTTTTGTGCATTTAGTTTTCTCCTACCAGTTGATTACAAGAGTCACTGGGTATGGAAGTCCTATTTAGGCTCAATCAGCCCGCATGCGGGATCGAAGTGAAGTCTGAAGTCTTGTCGTGTAATTTTAAAATAAACTTTTGCCTTCAATTAAAATTTCTCCGGTTAAATAGGCCGTCAAGTCATCACTCCCACAGAATTTTTATTAGAAAATAGGACATTAGCTGTACAAGTAATGGACTTCACTTTTTTACTTTGGCTTGGAGTTGATTTCTGGGTAACTGCATGTAGTCAATGCGGAAACGAGTCTTGTTGTTTCCACATTGACTAGATGCAGCTACCCAGAAGTTTTTCAGTAGTTCAGTTTGTCTGAAAACATTATAAAACATAGAATACTGCCCTGGCACTGAACAGAAACAACTAAAGAGGCGAACGGAGACAACTATACAACAAAACCGTGGAAAAAATGCGGCTCCAGCGATCTGCTGCGCACATTTCTGTTGAGTTTTTCCCCAGTGGTCGGGTACAGTATTATCAGCCTTGTCCAGTTAGTCACTCTGGTAAATCCCTGCTTTAGTGGCCTTTTGGATCACGGTTTATACCAGTCATGTTTATACTGTGTTAAGCTGGGCCACAGATGTCAATGCGTGTCCTTGAGAAAAACGTATGTATCTAACTTAAAATCGTTTTAAAGATGTTCTTGACATTTTTTTGGCTATGTGGGAATAGAAGAGAAAACGTGAACATTAAATGATAGTTATTCTACGTATGAAGTTGCTCTGGTGTCCTCTTTCTGTTTGCTCTCTTCATATGTGATGTTATTAGTGGAGGAAAAGAGGCTTCTGTAAGTGTCTGGTGTTTTCTTCTGTGCCTTAGGGGAGTGTGGTGGTTAGAGCTGCTGCCTTTGGACCCAAAGGTCGTAGGTTCGACTCTCATTTCCAGTTGTAGTACCCGTGTGCAAAGTGTACTTGCCTCGAGTTGCTCCAGTAAAGTAACCCAGTTGTATAAATGGGTAAATAATTGAGTAGTGTAACATTGTAAGTTGCTTTGCAGAAAAGCATCAGCTAAATGAACGGATATATTTTTAAAAGCATCCGTAAAACGTGTATTTTCTGCCTGCTGGTTTGCTGCTGTGCCTGTAAACCTTTCTTAACCATAAAATAGATGCAATAATTACCCCCCCCCCCAACTGTGAATAGACAAGCAGAAGGTGGGATTTTTTTTGTGTGTTTTTGATATTTATCCATTCATGTGGTCCTTGTCTTGGTAGTGTTCACAGCGGTGAGCAGGCCTGGTGACACACTCAGCCTCCTCTTTGCTCAGGTGTTCCTAAGTCAGGAAAGAGAGAAGATCCAGCGAGCCCCGGGTCTCATCCGGGGCCTTTTCCATCTGGGGGTGCCTTGAGCTGCTACCCAAAGCCACTCAACCAGTTCCTTTCAGTCTGGAGGAGCAGCTGTGTCTTGATAGCCTCGCTCCTCACCGATCCTCTCTTCCTCTCCTAAAACGTGACCTCCACAGTTATGGGGGGAGGAACTCATCCGTGTCCCTTGCAGCTGCGATCGTGTTCATTCAATCACAACCAGGAACTGACCCGTAAATGTTAATCGAGGATCCTTCCGGCCAGGAGGTCCCAAGTTCTGTCCGTGCGTTCCGCTGCCACGTCACCACTACAGTTCGGTGTGCAACACTACCCCCACTACACTCAGATATTTACCTGCTAGTCTTATAACTGCTGTAGTCTTGTGAGCACCACCCCCCCAGGGAGAAAAGAATAACTTCAGTTCTGGAGGTACTGAACTTCACCTTGGATGTGTAACACATGACGAGTGGGGTTGCGATCCAGTCGGGATCGCACTGTGGGTCCCGGTCAAATGGATGGGGCACAACCTGGTCCGTAAACGGCAGAGGTGCCACCAAACCAGAAACGGCCCCTTTCGCAGGTCGGCCTTAATAGCCTGTCCTCGAAAATGAAATAGGAGAGAAGGCGAAATTCGTCATCGCAGAAGTCTTGACGTCCACCCCGAATTGGTGGAATTTTACCCTGGGACGGCGCAGACATCTCTTAATGCACCGTATTTTTTCACATTGTGACTTCTGAGCGCTAAATCAACAAATCAGCTTCCATGTTCCGCTGCTTAATCACAAACTTTTAACTTGAAATAAACTCATGTCAGACTTTTATTTTTTTTTTTTTCTTTTCCCCATGGAGAAGGAAGTTGTAGTGCTGCGTTCAGCCAGTTGGTGGCAGTCTTGTCATCAGAGCCAGCCTGAAGATCTGCTCTCTGGAGGTTCTGCTGGCCTCCTTCGAGGTGCCTGATCTTCCAAGTTGAGTGTGCTGCGGCTGAGTCACGCCGCAAAAATTGCTTTTGATTGTTCTAAAATTTTCTATAATTATTACTACTATGTTTCAAAAACTGCTTGATTTTAGACAAAAGAGCTGGATGTGGAACAATGTTGTCCGTTTCCTTCCGGAAGGTCCAGCAATCGGAGCTTTACCGAAGCCTGTTCTTCTTGCATCTGGTCAGGATGGGACAGTACCATGGACTTGTGGAGTGTGTGTATTATTTCATAAGTACAGTGCCGCTTGAAAGTATGTGAACCCTACAGGGATACTCATTCATGTATAATTTAAGTAAACTTGTAAAATCTAAATGTTAAATCTTAAACATATAAAATGAATAAATGACCATGATTTACACCCCTGATTCTACTTACCTACTTGGTTTAATTAATACAACTTGGGCTTCACTTATTTTTACCCCTGCACTACTTGTTTCTACTGCACACATGATTTCCTCTAAAGCAACATATGGAATTGGTCTTTACACACCTGTTGTGTCACATGAGAAGCACTGATTCTCGTTACATAGCCATTTCTTGGTAAAAGTAAGGGACACAAGGGGTTCACATACTTTCGAGCAGCACTGTAGACTTACTTCTGTTAACCGTTTGTACTTGTCAGGGTCAGAGTGATCCAGAACCTATCCCAGAATCATTGAGTGAGACTGAGGAGGAACTCTGGGCAGGATGCCACTCCATCTCAGGGTGTGTCATAAATTTAGTTCCATGGATTACTGAGATGTTTGTATCGGTTGTCCCACCCAACAGCTCACCGCCAGGTGGTCTGTATCACTGACACGTCTCTGAAAGCAAATACCCAGCCGTCCTCCTGCGCTGCGGCGTACTGGAGAACTATGTTTTGGTGGGGAGCTTTAAAAAACCACAAAGAGTGCCTGTGCTGCAGAGAGAAATGAGACTTCTGCTGTAAACACACTGCAAAATCATATTCTTGATTCCCCCCCAAAGCTCTGGTATTCTATTCCTCTACACACACTTTAAACAAATATAAAAATAAGTGCCCGTATAGCATTTTCATACCACTTAAAGACAATTTATTATTCAAATTTTTAACAAGAAACCCTGTAGGAATTATGTTTTAATTAATTTGCATATTTGGAAAATGGACTATTTTGCCAGAATCTACTGCAATACATTTGCGCATAACTTTCTAATCAATGTTTCTGTATCAATAAAATTGCAGCAGGAGGATTTATGTTTTATCATATTAAGTGTTTCCAGCGCTTTGCACAAGTGTGTGTGATGGAACCCTTCCCTGCCTAAAACTTGAGAGCAGTACTTACTCGAAATTACTCTTAAAATTACCCAGCTGTGTAAATGGGTAAATAATTGACATCATAATTGTAAAAAGCTTAGTAGGCAAACAACATTTTGCTTTGCGCGTAACTGTCAGCTAAATTAATTATAAAAAAAAAAAAAAACGACCTGGGTGGTGGTCTGAATATTTTCGTCTTATGCCCATCTTTGAAGTGAGTCTCTGAGATAGGCTAATCCTCATTTCTTACGCATAGCTGACCGAAAAATCCTCCCGGTCGCATTTCCAGTAATGTGGGGCAAGCTGTTGGGGAAGGGGGGGGGGGGGGGGGTGTCCCACAGTGAGTCTATAAATTGATTGCACACCCTCATTAGTCAAGTCTGTTTAGGCATTTAAACGTTGGCGACTTCACTTTAATTGTTCTAACAGTAATATGATTTTATTTCCGCATCCAGTAAGCTGTGAATGAGGTTGCTTCCTCATCCCTAAATCAGAGTAAAGGTGCCGTAAGAAAGCACACTTGAAAGAGGCCGCTTGGTCCCTGGCTTGATAAAAAAAGAGCTGTCTTGTTAAGGTGATGTATTGATTTCCCTATGTGTGGCTATTGATGTGTTTCACATGGCTGGATCTCCAAAGCCAAACATCATCATTGACTCTGCTGGGGTATTACCTGCTTTGATGGATGGAGGGAAGTAGGGCATGGGGCGTGTTGGCCAGCGGGGGGAGGGGGGTGAGGGCCACATAGTCTTTGGACCTATTGTCCCAAGTCACTTGACCATCAGTGCGCACACACACAGCGTAAACCTTGACAGGGGACTACTCCTTTCTCTGAGGCTTCTATGTAAAGAGAAGGACTTCATGCGGTATCTCTGCTCTGGATTCATATTGATTTTCTTGACGTATTTTCCGCTGCATGCTTGGTTTATGTCTCAAATTTACTTCTTGCAAGACTGAAACAAAAGCTATGAAGATGCAAATGAGACAAAAGTTGCAAGCGTGTGTGTGTGTGTGTATCTCAAACAACAACGATCAGAACCACGTTGCGGCAGCGGCGAAGATCTCGGGGAGATTGGGGTTCGCTCCATCCACCTGTTGGTGGTAACAACGTACTCCAACCAGTGAGCTGTACAGTAAATCTAACGCACATAAGGAAGAACGTCCAGCCAGCCCTTGATGAGAAAATCCCCAATTGCAGTCTCTTAACCTTTTGTTTAATTTACTAGATGAACTGTGGGACAGAACCTGACCGGTGATTTGTTTTGCTCTTTTATCCTTTCAAAAGTCAAAGGAAGCCATGGTAACAATGAGCTGTTGCTGGGGTGACTGCTGCAAGATCCCGACTGGACGGCCAATCGTAGGGAAGCGCCTGCTGGAGATTCGCAATGGGATGGTAAAACATGTAATCTGAGCTTTCATCAACAACCGCGTGAGACACGAGAGCTCAAGTTCACTTTGAAAAGATTGGGTTTTCACACATTTCGCAAGGTTTAATATAAAGTCAAGAGGGGGCATGGGAGAATCCTACTGAGAACAGTTGTCTTTGAGGAAAACGCTTGTTATTCAACACGTACAGTGATGGTTGAAAGTATGTGAACCCCTCGCGTCCCCTGCTTTTACCATAAAATGGTTATCTAATGAGAATCGGTGTTTCTTATGTGACATAATAGGTGTGTAAAGACCAATTCCATATGTTGCTTTAGAGGAAATCATGTTTGTAGTATAAACACACAAGTAGCGCAGGTGTAAAAATAAGTGAAGCCCAAGTTGTATTGATTAAACCAAGTAGGTAAGTAGAATCAAGGGTGTAAATCATAGTAATTTATTAATTTTCTAAGGTTATTTCAAGATTTACATTTACATTTATTAATTCAGCAGACGCTTTTCTCCAAAGCAACGTACATCTCATGGAAAATGCAATGTGTTCATTACATTAGGAGAAAGAAAGACTTAGATACAGACGTGTGATTCTTAAGTGCAGTTAGTTTCTTTCGCCATGTGAACAAATGTACATCACACGGGTAACTGCAGAAAATTTTATCGGAATATTCACGATATCTGAACACCTTCCTCCTAATTTTTTTTTTTTGAGATACATGTACACCTTTCCGTTCCACTACAGGAGTAGCTGTGTAAAGGTTTATCCGGACATGATCTTAAAGTTATGGTGCATGAACATTTACACCTTACATGAACTTAGGAGATCATGGGCAAAGTGGGTTTGGAAGAAATGAGTTTTAAGACCCTTTTTAAATGTGGGCAGAGATTCAGCAGTTCTGAGTGAGAGAGGGAGGTTGTTCCACCAGAACGGAGCCAGAGCTGAGAACCTCCATGCTTTACCTTTCGTGCGCGGGACCACCAAGCAGGTAGATGTGGAAGAGCGTAGCAGTCTGGTTGGCGTGTAGCGGTTGATCAAGTCTTCTAAATAGTGGGAAGCAGTTCTATTGATGCATTTGCAGACGATAACCAGGCTCTTAAATTTGATCCGGGCAGCTATAGGAAGCCAGCGAAATTAGTAGAGGAGATAGATGCAAACTCTTCGGCAAGTGAAACACAACTCGTGCAGCAGCATGATTCTGTATCAGCTGTAGAGGTTTGATGGCAGTAGCAGGAAGGTCACATAGGAGAGAGTTGCAGTAGTCCAGATTTAGATGATTTAAATTTTATGTTTATTTTAATATTTTATTAAAAAATATTGACCATCCCCATAGGGTTCACATATGTTCAAGCAGTACTGTACAATGTAATGCTGATTGAAGACCTAATATTACAGTATAAGAAAAACTTACTCTGTTAAAATTTACCAGCACATTAAGCAATTAGTCTCCACAAGGAAAGGCTACTTGAACAGGCTGTCTAGCTGCTGTCGAACACTTTCTCAAACAGTGCTATGTACCACTTCCATCAGGAGTGGCTCTCTCAGCGATGACTGAATTTGAACGTATCGAACACAATTTGAGCATGACGTTGATTCGAACGATTGATTGAGAACAGATTTTGAGAAAACTTCTAGAATGAAGAGGAAACGCAAATTAAGGGGGGGATTCCACTCCAAGCTCTTTACGAGTGCCTGCAAAGCAACGGTGCCCTAGTGCGGTGTGGAGAGGGTAGTTTGTGTACCGTTCGGAAACTCTCCACCGTTTCCGAAAGGGTCCTTCTGGTCCTGATGCTGGAATCGAAGAGAATGAACTAACTTCTGTTTCACGGTTTGTTCCTCATCCAGGGAACAAGTGCTTTCTGGCCTTCAGAGAGCATGTCGGATGCTATTTCGGACACCGTGTCGTGCTGCGACGCCGTAGCCTTCAGCGGAGGGTCCGGTTCCTTGTTGCTTCTCTCTTGGAGGGAGCAGATGTAGATTGCAAGCCCTTACATGATCTGTGACCCGCTACGCACCAATCAGCTTCTGGAACACCACGCCATTGTCCCGACTAATGCGTCACTCCATTGTCGCAGAATCCGACTAGCTAAAAAGAAATACCTGCCACCTGCCCCTCCCCCGCCAAGTTCCTTCTGCTCATAAGAGAGTTCATTCCTTTCACTTGACCGCCTTCCGAAGTTCTTCATCCACAAAACAAGCCTCAACGTCCAAACTGACAAGGACAATAAGACGTCAATAATAACTACGCTGGTTTCAGTTTTAGGACTTTCAGCCCGTGTTTATTCTCTCGCAGCCGTGCACTTTGAAGGCAAAGGGACGGGACACTGGAGCACCATTTTTTATTTATTTATTTTTTTTTTTTTTTTTTAACAAACCAGTTTTTTAAGGGTCATCTACAATGTCCCCAATTGCACTGGCAAAACAGGCTGACCTTTTTGTCCCATTCTCATTTGCTGTGACAGGTAACAGCTCTGTCCTTTAAAGGGCAATGCAGATGTCACGTCATTGGGGTCAGGGTGCCTGTGGGGGTAATTATCGCTGTGTCACTGCTGCCGGCTAACAAGACAACTTTTACAGAGATGACTTTTATGAAGATTAGCCATTAACTCTCCGAGGATGGCTGTCCACGATGAGTTCTCTAAACGTTACGGAATGGCACTATTACCCGCAGGATTAGATCACTGTTACACCGGGAGCAGAGCAAAACAGGGGCAAATGTTACCCTACTCTCGTGATTCCATGTCCAACCTTCCAATACCAGGTCCGTTTTTTGAAAAATGTCTTTTGTGCCTTCTGGCATGACCCTTGACCACTGGCACTTTTTATTGTCATTTCCCTAGGAGCAAATAGAAATCGAAAGTATCTATGAATGGGTCTTTGGGACACTAGTCTGCCTTCAGTGGAGCAGAGGATGGTGTGTTACGCCTCATGTGAGCGTTTAGCTCTCTGGTACCATCTGATCTGAAATATGATGGACAAACGTGGAAGGAAACCAGATATGAGACTACGGATGGGTCGACGTATGGATCGATCGATCGGTGTGTGGATGAGTGACCCATTGTAAGTAGCGTATCTAGCAGTGTAAGTCACCTTAGGTACACCTCAGCTACCGTCTACATCTTTGTTAAATGTGCAATGTGGGTTAAGAAAAGAAACGAAAAAGAAAGTCTTTAAAAATGAACGCTGCATCTAAAATAAGAAGTGAGCAGAAGTAGCTGAGGTGAGAAACTTGCTTGGCAGCGCTGTTTGCTTTAATTCCACAGTGTGTTAAACTGGAGTTTAATGTTTTTTTAGGTGTTTCTCAAATTGCCTGCGGGAGCCTTTTTTATTCCCCTTGTAGTGCAAACAACATCCTCTATTATTTTGTTGTTTAAATGTTTTTCCTCATATTCAGTCTTTGGCTGTGTCTGCCAAATGAGCTACATTTTACTGGAATTTCTATTTATATTTGCGCGTCTCTCTTTGCTATTGGCCTCTTGCTGTAGATACCCCTTAGCACAGTTCTTTTCCTGTAGTGGGTTCAGACCCTCTCAGGATGTCAGGTTTAGGATCAGGAGCTAGTCAGGTTAAGCCTGTCCAACTTACCAAGTGAATCCTCCATGTGTCACCATGCAAGACCTTCTCATCGATTCCAAACTTACATACAGGATTTTGACAAATTCCTTGACACCTAAAGGTGCAGATCCAACAGAGTTTCATCTCTGCTCATAAACAGCTGGACCTTCTCAGACTTCATTGTAGACGCAAGTCAAGGCTCCTCTACTTCTTGCTCCTATTCAAAGCACGCTCCACGCTCCTGTTCCGTCCAGTATCGTAAAGCATGGATCCCTCTCCCGGACAGATTCAAGTTTTCCAACAGTTTCCAATCCAACAATAACCAATGGGTACTACAGTACATGCAAAGGATGTGCTGGTTCAGTCAGAGGAAAAGCTAGTCAGGAGCATAGGTTCCTCGATTCAACAAAAATTTGCTGAGCTGAAGGAGTAGTACTGGGAACCCCTTATTGGGGATACTCAAACACGGTTGCTGCTCTCCTTGTTCTTACATCAATACTCACATCTGTGCTACACCGCTACTTGTGCAATATCAGACTGCCTCCCTGGGTCTTTTATCTCATCTCTTCATTGAAATCCAGCACAGAGATGCACGACTCATACTCCTACTATTCCACTTCTTGGTAGAAAAACACAGCCCACTTGATTCCACGGGCTTGCTTGTGCAGGCCTGTGATGAGTAGGTTTCCAAAAGCAGGTCATGATTTATTTATGGCGTTTTAGAAAATAGACAGAGGAATGATGCAACGCACAGGGAGCTGCCTAATGGAAGAACACCAGTAATGCGTTCCTGCAGCATGCTCCATGCACCCTGGGACTAGTGCTTGTTTTCACCGTCAGTTCGGTGCCATTCAAACTGCTCTGATTTATGCACAGAGCATGCATCTGTCTCACTGCTATGGCAGGTAACAGAAAACAGGCTTGCCATTCTTTCAGGTTTACTTGGGTACGAAAGGAGCTATTTTCAACCCTGTGGAGTAAATGGACATCACAGGATATTCTCGGGGGCCCTCTTTTTGGTGCCCTGATACATTTCTTAACAGCTGTCAGATCTGTCAAAGTGGAAGCCTGGAAAACAAAAGAAAGAGAATTTTTTTCCTCCTCTGGGTGTAGATGAAAGAATGGACCTAGGTTCAATTCAATTTTAGTCCAATTTTTTTTAAATAGCTCCCTGCCCAGCTAGGTTTCCTCAGCATGCTTAATATAAGATTAATCAAGAATCTACAGATGGGCATATGGGCTATTAAAATTATGTCATTAACAAAATGCTTGTGGGGAAGAAACCCAGAAGGCAACAGATAAGAGGAAACTAAAGTTATCAGACAAGTAGAGGAGACAAAAACCTCTGGGGTTCCATGGCCACCTGGTTCCTCAAACTCTTCTGCTCATGCCAACATTTGATAAATAGGGAAGTATATTAGTTTTGTCTGACCAGATTCAAGAATACTTACCCAACTTTAGACCAGCTGGTCTGGCAATATGAGATGAAACCTTACACAAACTGACCACAACATGCACAGCAGCATCAACAGGTTTAGTCAGAGGTGGTGGCTAGACTAAAGTAGAAGGTCTGAGGTCTGGACCTGAACACTAAGTCATAAGGAACTTCTCAAACATGGTGGTAGAGTGACGTACAGCTTGGGTGCCCTTTAACTGAAGGTTTTGCCACCTACAGTCGATGTATTTATTCTAGATATCACAATAAAGCCTCATCTGGAGTGTATTCTGGCCTATAAATACTAATGAGTTCTAATACATAAGCAGAGGTCAAACCCTTCAGAACCTTGTATGTAAGCAATAGTGCATCCCAAATTTTACTGAGTCAATGAATTCACCTGCAACTGGTATAAGTATATAGACGGTTGCTTTCTAATTCTTTGAGCTGAAAGTGTTTTTGCAGTTTTTTTAAACACTGTTATTCTAGCAAGGCTGGTTTTAGACTCCTGAAAACAAGCGGTTGGCTGAGACTTGTAGAGAAATAAGGCAGTTAATGTTAAAGGGCAGCTCCTACTTGAAAACACCTGTGCTACATACCAGCTTTACATATTAGTTAATATTTGATAAGTCTCCTATTATTCATCCACTTAATTATTCCCTCCAGTTAATAGGTATTACGCTGCTATACTTTTAAAGAATTTTGACAATCTTGAATTGTTATGAGTCTGAGCCACCGTGAAAGGGTTTGGGTCAAGGTGAGATGTAAGTACATTAAGCATGGGCACAAAAATCAGAGGGAATCCTAAAACTGTCCGGCAAGCCTAAACAGTTAGGGCTCTTTGTTTTTAGTAATTAATTTCTCTATTTCTTGCTCATTGAAAATCTGGAGAGTTGATTGCTGTTGGCAAAGCAGGCAAAAATATACTTTAAATGAACAATTATTGTAGTCATGAATTCATGTGGCGCTCATGTAACCGGTAATGAAATAATAACTGGCCCGTAACTAGGGAGATGATAGTGGCATTTGCATAGCGGGACTTTGATTAAGACCCAATCAGCCACATGCAGCAGTGCATTCATCTGCCTACGCTCTGCTCCTATTCCTCTGAGTCTTTCATTCAATCACAGAAGGCTCACCGAAATCATATGCGGGCCCATGATTCGCAGCAGGAGTGAGCAGTCCCAGCTTTTTAAGTCCTGCAGGTTTCGGAGATAACTCTCTGTTAATGACTGATTTACATATTAAATTCATAAGGTAATCTACTGCCTTAAGCCAATTGCCAGTTAAACAATTAATAGCAGAGATGCAATGTCTTACAGCATTCTGTGACCATCAAGGACTGATGCTGCGTTTCCTTTCACAAAAAGTTTAAGATAAGTTTAGTTTAGCCAGTTTAAGTTAAATGTTAAATTTGTCACTGTATCGGTTTGTCAGAAAAAAAGATGAAAATGACATAATGCATTTAGTTTTTATATGCTGTTGGGTAAGGGGATGTGGTGCCATGGTGGGCTTGGCCGGGTCCTGCTCTTGAGTGGGTCTGGGGTTCAAGTCCTGCCTGGGGTGCCTTGCAATGGACTGGCATCCTGTCCTTGGTGTGTCCCCTCCCCCTCCAGCCTTGTGCCCTGTTAGGCCCTTATTTGCTGTGGATCCCCTTGGGACAAGTGGTTACAGACTGTCTGTGTGTGTACCGATGGTAGCGTTTGGGCTTCGGAATGCCTGAGCTATATAGTTTGGTTCAAATGGATCTGTTTACAGGGGGTGTGGTGGCGCAGTCCTGCTTTCCGGTGGGTCTGGGGTTCGAGTCCCGCTTGGGGTGCCTTGCGACGGACTGGCGTCCCGTCCTGGGTGTGTCCCCTCTCCCTCCGGCCTTACGCCCTGTGTTACCGGGTTCGGCTCCGGTTCCCCGCGACCCTGTATGGGACAAGCGGTTCTGAAAATGTGTGTGTGTGTGTGTGTGAATTACTGCAGTTTACTGTAGTGCATCTAGCGTTGTAAGTTGCCTTGGGCAATATTATTTGTTACTTTGGAGAAAAATCCTAAACAAGTATATTCTGGGGACATGCTCATTTTTCCAAGAAAAATGTGCTAATCAATCGTGGAAGTTTTGTTAACTTATGGGCACATTACAAAAACTGAACGTGGCTGTAGTTTAGACTTTGATCAAACAATAGAGAACATTTGTTTTTGCTTTTAATGTTTCTTCATAGGCACAGGGGTGCGGTGGCGCAGTGGGTTGGACTACAGTCCTGCTTTCCGGTGGGTCTAGGGTTCGAGTCCTGCTTGGGGTGCCTTGTGACGGAGTGGCGTCCCGTCCTGGGTGTGTCCCCTCCCCCTCCGGCCTTGCGCCCTGTGTTGCTGGGTAGGCTCCGGTTCCCCGCGACCCCATATGGGACAAGCAGTTCAGAAAGTGTGTGTGTGTGTTTCTTCATAGTTTTATTTTTAATTTGGAACTGCTCGATGATACACATCCAATTGGCCTCCAAATTGCATGGTTAAGATATTCCATGCAGCTTTCTTCGTGATTTTATACAAGGCTCCATGATACTAAAGGGTGAGTTGCTCTTTTCTCACTTGCTCACACCTGCACACACACACACACAAGCTCTTGTCCGATCCTCACATTTCTAAATAGCACCTCTATCTCCTCGTTCCAGTCCCCAACAAATGGCCTGTCCTCGGAAAAACTGCTCTTGCCTAATGGGCAAGGTCACCCTTTGCCTTCTCACGCCTAACACTTCTTAAGTAACCTTTCAGCAAGGAGACAGTCCATCACTTATCACACTGTACAAGACTTCATTTGGCTGCTTTTCCCATAAAATAGGGTCACACTACAGAATAGCTCTAATTTTCACCTGCAGTTACCTGTATAATCGCACTGACTTGACGATAATAAGCGGACGGGCTTTTGAGGGACGTGTCTGCCATTGCATTGTGCTTGGAGTTATTAATTGGGCTGACTAGCAGCTGTTTCCCTGGGAAAACATAGGTAACAGTAATTTAGGGTAAGTACCTTGCTCGAAGGTGCTTATAGCTGGAAGTTGGATTTGAATGTTCAACCTTTAAGTGCAAAGGCAGCTTCTCTAACCACTACACTAGCAACTGCTCACTTTGAATTAACATTCTGTAAACAAGAAGAAGAAAGAAATATTGACAAATATTGATTCAAAAATTATATGCAGGGAAGATTAGCTGAGTTGGGGGTGCGGTGGCGCAGCGGGTTTGTCCAGGTCCTGCTCTCTGGTGGGTCTGGGGTTCAAGTTCCCTGTGGCGTGTCTTGACGGACTGGTGTCCTCTCCTGGGTGTATCCTCTCCTCTTCCCGCCATGCGCCCTGTGTTGCCGGGTTAGGCTCTGGCTTGCCGTGACCCCCCTTGGGACAAGCAGCTTCAGCCAGTGTGTGTGTGTATGGGTATATTTCTCAAGGGACCTTATTTAGGAACTCTGCCAAAAAGACTTGATTGTTAGTCTTGACAACAGTAATTCCGTAACTGCTGGATAGTTAGTAAGCCACTGGATGACAATGATTGCTGTAAAACAATAGCAACTGAATGGAACAGTGATAGGGGGCACGGTGGCGCAGTGGGTTGGACCGTGTCCTGCTCTCCGGTGGGTCTGGGGTTCGAGTCCCGCTTGGGGTGCCTTGCGACGGACTGGCGTCCCGTCCTGGGTGTGTCCCCTCCCCCTCCGGCCTTACGCCCTGTGTTACCGGGTAGGCTCCGGTTCCCCGTGACCCCGTATGGGATGAGCGGTTCTGAAAGTGTGTGTGAAATGATGATATCAGAACTTGTTAATTGCCATACCCCCAAAGAGGCAAAGTTTTATTGCTTTAGGTCACAAGTAAAAGTTTTGTAAGATGTGTAATAACTGGTATTGGCAACAGTGACTTTTAACCTTTTTCCATATGAAATGGAAAAAAGAAGTTTAAGTACAACATACACACACACACACACACACATTTTCAGAACCGCTTGTCCCATACGGGGTCACGGGGAACCGGAGCCGAACCCGGCAACTCAGGGCGTAAGGGGAGGGGACACACCCAGGACGGGACGCCAGTCCGTCGCAAGGCACCCCAAGCGGGACTTGAACCCCAGACCCACTGGAAAGCAGGACTGTGGTCCAACCCACTGCGCCACCGCACCCCCAAGTACAACATATCTAAGTGTCATTTTTAATCCAGAAATATGACTCGTTTGTGGCACTTCCTTCGCTGTGTTGTACCTGTTCTAAGTCAGAATGCTGTTACTCATGGTGTAACTCTACCTTTTCAAAGCCATTTCCTGTCCAAGAATGTTGCAAAAAATTTGCAAGTCCACCTGACATTTTTCACAAGTGCCTTTTGGAGCAAATCTTGACAACAGCCTTAGGTTGAACGAGCGTGGAAACCTTCATCAGAGAATTTGCGTGACCGTACTGGATGGATCCCACATCCCTTTTAATGTGTTTGCATTAAGACCTTCAGATGCCAGCTTGTGCCATTCTATAGGCACCGCGACTCTTTTGTCACTTGCACAAAGTTTTACGGTGTTTATTTTTCAGTGTTTAGTGTTGCCCTGAAATCTTGAAAGCATGTCAACATGTAGATGAGCATGAGAATATGGACAGAGAGAGAAATCCAATAAGGTGGGATGGGGGTGGGATCTATAGTTTCTACTCCGACTACTTTGTGAGCACAAGGAGTCTCATTAGGGACTGTTGTAAAGACCATGCCGGTGACTTGGAGGGGGAGCAGGTGGGCTTTGGTGGTCCTGCAGTAATTGTAGCGAAGCTAGAATGGTTGTCATGGTGACAGCTGCTCCTGATGAGAGAGCAGAGTGATGTCAGAGTAGAATGTGATGAGGACCTTGGCAGTATTTTACTTTGCTCAGGAGGTCCTGTCGAGTTCTGTCAACTTCTCCAGCCTGATTTGGGCTTCTTTCATTCCAAATTTCTCATGGGAATCAGTTATGAAATTATCCTAAAGGAGTGCTTCCACCCCAAAGCCTAGACATTTTTCTAAACGGGGCACTTATTTGGCGTGTAGATTGGGTTGGATTTACATTTACATTTATTCATTTAGCAGACACTTTTCTCCGAAGTGACATACATCTCATAGAAAATACAATGTGTGCACTACATCAACAGGAGCAGCGATTTGGATGCAGGCACGTGATACTCAAGTACAGTCAATGTGTCACGTAGCACAGTATAAAACACAATACACTGCATATAGGCTTTTCCATTACTAAACAAATTATTAAAATGATTAAACAAACACAGACTACTTATATAGTCATACAACATTTGTAGTGTCTTTGGCACTTTTACATGCTGCTCACGAGCATCCTGTAGGATCTGAGCGTACAGTGTCACCCCAGAGAAGTCTTGATTATGTGCGATTGGCTCTGTGAGAAGTGCTGGCGTCCTCACCTGCTTCCCCTTTTCTGCCATATACACTAATTTTACTCTGGGGTTAAATGTGGAAAAATCCTGGCGGGAATTTAGTTGACAAATAATTATTGTGGGGCTAAGTCTGCAGCTTCTGTTAGGAAGCTCAAACACCTTACATTTCTCACAACATCCCATTATGCACGTTTTCTTCGAAAGAGAATATTAAAACAAATATTCCCATTAGTTTTATCTTTGCCTGTTGTTTACAGTATACCTTTCTTGACTAGCTTTTGTTCACAAGTTTTTTTTTTTTTTTTTAATTCCCAAGCAATTTGTGCTTGGAAACACCCAATGTTCTGTGTTCTGTTTGCCTGCTGATGGGCTTACATGTACCAGCTTGGCTGTTTCCAGGTCATGGCTATTGCCGAGTGTTTATTTTTATCGCTGAATGGGATTGCAGGCTAGAAGAGTGTGGAAGCCACTCAGTCTATTGTGGATCTTTAGAGCATTGTTCATCTTTTATGCGGAGAATGTTTTTCCACCATGTTGAGCATTCTTTTTGCAAGTCCTGTTTCTGGCTGCCTTAATAGGACACCATTCATATGCACTTAGCTTTTCTTTAGTCTTTTATGTGTCTTTCCAGCTCTCTTTACAAGGTCCTGTTATACAGGATTTCCCACTATTGCAACATGAGCTGTTTGATTTACCTTTTTGCTTTGCTTCATGCAGATGTGAGCGTCTGCGGGCGGCAAACATGACCGATAACGTTTTTATTACACGCCCTGTGTACTGGTTGTAAAGTGAGGACAAATAGATTTGCTAAGATTATGTATAATCTATTTAAAATGTATTGTGTTTACTTGATTCATCCAACAGCTGGAGAGATATAAGAAGCAGCCTTTAAATCAGTTTTTTTTTTTTCGGGGGGGGGTACAATTACCATGTTTTATCTTTTCCATAATCCCGAACCTGAAAAGCGGTATTTTCACTGTTTTGTTTTCAGAAAACTTTAGATCACAGCCTCATAGAACATGTATGAACCTCTTTGTGTTGTGTATATTTTGGAAGGGGCTGAACTTGGATGGCACCTTGTTATCCAGGCAGTGATGTTCACCCCCCGTTGCACACGACACGGCTCAGCGCGTCACAGAGACGAAGGAGGAGGGACGGCGAGGTGAGCTGATGCAGGAACCATCGTGTGTTGCAGTTTGACGTCCGACTCGCTATTTTATTTGCAAATGATAGCGACATAGATTTAGATGTACATTTATTAATTTAGCAGACGCTTTTCTCCAAACGTACATCTCATAGAAAATACAATGTGTCCATTACATTAGCAGAAAGGGAGACACAGATGCAGATGCGTGATTCGAAAGTACAGTTTGTCACTTTCCACCATATGAACCGATGTTCATCACACGAGTAGCTACATAAAGGTTTATTTGAATCTCGATGATTCCTGATGGCATTCCTAAATATATATACATATATAAACACCAATCAGCCAAAACATTAAAATCACCTGCCTAATACTGTGTAGGTCCCCCTCGTGCAACCAAAACAGTTCTGACCTGTCGAGACATGGACTCCACAAGACCTCTGAAGATGTCCTGTGGTATCTGGCACCAAGACGTTAGCAGCAGATCCTTTAAGTCCTGTAAGTTGAGGGGTGGGGCCTCCACGGATCGGACTTGTTTTTCCTGCACATCCCACGGATGCTCGATCGGATGGAGATCTGGGGAATTTGGAGGCCATGTTAACGCCTTGAACTCTTTGTCATGTTCCTCAAACCATTCCTGAACAATTTCTGCAGTGTGGCAGGGCACATTATCCTGCTGAAGGAGACCACTGCCATCAGGTAATAACATTGCCGTGGAGGGGTGTACGTGGTCTGCAACAATCTTTAGGTAGGTGGTACATGTCAAAATAACATCCACATGAATGGCAGGACCGAAGGTTTCCCAGCAGAACATTGGCTGAGTGGTGTATATACTGTATACAGGTTGTCCCTGATTTATGATGATTCTATTTGCGATTTTTTCGACTTTATGGTGGTGAGCTGGCGATAAACATTCGGTAGAAACCGCACTTCGAAATTTGAATTTTGATTTTTTTCCTGGGCAAGCGATATGCGGAGCAATACTCTCTCCTGATGCTGGGCAGTGACAGTGATCTACATCTCCCGGTGTGTCACGCAGAGGTATGTATTAGGTGTATTAAATGCATTTACGACTTAACGATATTTTTGACTTATTATGGGTTTCACGGAACGTTACCCCATCGTAAATCGGGAACCAACTGTGTATATATAATAAATGTTTACATTACATAGATCTATTTATGTCACTTTTACACTGCAAGCCAGCTTCTCCATCCAGCTGGACTCTTCATCTTTCCTTCAACTGTATGTCGCTTTGTAAATGTATCTTCCAAAACTGTGTAAAACAGCTGTTTGTGGCTAAAGAGTAGATTCTATGTACATAAGAATCTCCTGCTTTCGCCAAGGGAAAATATGCAGATTTCGGTCATGCTTATTGGATCCTAGCAAACCGAAAAGTCTGACTCATGCCACGGTGGCAATCGACAGCAAATAAAACAGGAATGATAATCGTATTTTTGTCGCAGAAAAAAATACCATCCCAATGTTCTCGGTTAAGCTTTGACAAACCCTCGGCGAGGCCGAGGGTTGTTATACAGAGTCCACAAGCTACTGGAACCCCTTTTACAAATTCTTACCTCTCCCTCGACTCCTTGCAGGGCTCTCATTAAGTACAGGGATGGTGTTTTTTTGGAAAGGGTGGCAATGCTTTACTGTTTCAGCTGGAGAACTGTCACTTTGTCAGTTACATCCAGATCTTCCTAGGTTCCTTGCCATTCTCTCCGTGTGACAGTACTGACTGCCGGGGATAAGTGGTTTCCCTGTGGTTCCACTAAATTAAGGCTGTTTTTGGCATGTTCATGCATGGCGACTTGAAATATTTCTCACATTCTGCTCCCGACTTCTCTCCTCTGCTTTCAGGTTGACATCTGCATTGCCTGTTGAGCATATGCAGCTTGAAAAAAAGAAAGGAAAAAAAAAAACAGAAACACACTGCTTTATTAGTCATGCTTTCACGATGCGGCTCAGAGCTTGAAAAATACAACTTGCGAACACATGTAACAAAACTGTTCTTAAGCTGTCATTAGTTTATGTTTGTATTATGCTCCTATGCGGCTCCCCTGGATGAATGTTTTATGAGTAGCTGTGCCATTGATGCTTTTTCTTTTCCATTCCTCTGTGTGCCTCTGGAATGGGGAAGGGTGCTGAGGAGATGTAGGCTTGTCCTAAGGTAACCTCTGAGCACACATCTGTTGTTTTTCCAGTCTGCAAGCACACAGCGGATGAGCGGGAGGCGTATCGCGCAGCACTGAGCCACACTCATACAGGTGATCCTCCCGTCACAGGAAATCACAGGTGTTCATACCCTGACCAGACAGATCAAGGATGCTTTTTCAGCTGTCCAGCAATTTCTTTTTTATGATGTGGGAAGAAATAATGGATTTTATTTCAGCTGAACTATACTTAGGCAACCTGAATTGTCCCCGAGTGTTATCCGCTCAGAAATGAATCGACTCCCTCTGTGATACACATACCTGCGTGATACACACTTACAGACTTGGTGTACAGCTCTGTGCAACACAGATCCTGGTACATCAGCCTGGAGTAGGTGATGTACTGAAGACTAGCAAAAATCATTGCATTGAGAGGGTTGAAAATATTGTTGTTAATAATTTTAATATATAATTAATATTGATATTAGGGGGGCGTGGTGGTGCAGTGGGTTGGACCGGGTCCTGCTCTCTGGTGGGTCTGGGGTTCGAGTCCCGCTTGGGGTGCCTTGCGACGGACTGGAGTTGGGGTGTGTCCCCTCCCCCTCCGGCCTTACGCCCTGTGTTACCGGGTAGACTCCGGTTCCCCGCGACCCTGTATGGGACAAGCGGTTCAGAAAATGTGTGTGTGTGTGTATTGATATTAGCAGTAGGAAACATCTGTATACACACACACACACACACACACACACACAACAGTCACCAGTCTACCTGAAACACATGTCTTGGTGCTGTAGGAGAAGACCCATCCACCCACAGGGAGAAAATTCCAACTTTACACATAAAGAATGGGGATCAAACCCATAGCATACCATACCCTTGGTATCAGAGTTTAAATGCTTGCGGCACCTGCACTCCCCAAAAAAGATAAGAGGGCTGTTCCACCCATGTGTTCCACCGATGTATGGATGAGTGACCCAGTGTAAGTAGTGTAACTAGCAGTGTAAGTCACCACGGTGAATAAGGTGCGTGGGCTGATAACACTCTATAGAGTTCATTGGAAGTTGCTTTGGAGAAAAGCATCTGCTAAATAAATAAATGTAAATGTAAACAATCAGATGAAAGATAAATGCAGTATCTGCCTTTATTTACAGTATATATCACTAAACGTTTTCCCAGACAAGGCCACATTGCCCTAACAAGGTACTCCTGATTTCAAGCAGACTCCACTACGCTGTGCTGCTGAGCTCTTTCCATGCCTTCTTCACTGGAAAACACAACGTTAAAGACTTCTGGAATGACGCTGTTTCTTGGGACGGCAAAAAAAAAAAAAAAAAAGGCAAGATGGCTAATTAGATGACTAAATAGCTTCTGTCCAAAAGTCACATCATTGAATATTACTTAACAAATGAAGCTGTTTTTCTTAGCAGTCAATCATTTCATTTTTTTTCCAGCAGGATCTAATGTATATTTGAAGAGAATGTCAAGGAAGTGTTGTCCTCTAATAGTTAAGCCACTGCCTGCACTCGCTAGCTTTTGTGTTTTGGATCAACATAAAAAATTAAAATATTCATGTTTAATGTTAATACAACTGACTGTTGTGTCGTTTATATGAGGAACTATGTAATTGTTTTGAACGGAGTGTTAAAGAACGAAACTCCCACGATGAGTGAAAAATTTTTGTTTATATTCCAAAGCCGTTTAGTGCAACAAAGAAGTAAATGTTTGCAAAAACAATAAGCCAAATGTGTCTCCAGCAAATTGTCTTCTTTTCAGGTCCAGGAAGGTTTCCGTTGAGCATTTTGGCCTCTAAAAATATAGCACTTATGAACGATCACCCGGAAATACACACGTTGGCTCACTTTTAAAAACCCAACAGAGTTGTTCATCCTCTTTCCATGCTGTGACATGAATCCTGACTCACTTTCAGGGAAGGATAAAAACAAGGTCACCTTGACTAATCATACATATTGCATGGTATCATGTGGAGGGTATGTGATTTGATTTGTGGGACCGTAACAAATAACCATCGGCTGACATACTCCAACCTCAGTGCTTCCCACCATTATGAAGAAAGCATTGAGGAAAAGCGAGGCAAGAGGGGCACCTTAATGTGAAAATATACTAAGACACCTAAGGAGGAATTAAAGAAAATTTAAAAAAAATAATAAACATTAAAAAGAGTTGGTTGTAATGAATGCAAACCCATTTATTTCCTCTATGCTGTTTCCAAGCCATGAAGAAAAGTGCAGTATGAAAAAAATGAATATTTAATTCAGTCTCCATCTACTGTATGTCCTCCCTCCGAAACCTCCTGCAGCAAAGCAAATCAATTTAAATCATTTGCTTCCATTACTGCTGGCGGAAGGCATCGTAGGCTGCTTGCACAGCTCGGCGAATTAGCGTGCGACGCTGGGTAATGGGCTTTGGTGGGCATTGTGGGGGAGAGCCGGAGCAGGGGCCGCACGCCTCCATCTCCCCCAGCCCCCACAAACATCGTCCTCCTCTCCGCCTCCGGCTCCCGGCCATCCTCCCCCCTCTCCGTCCCCTCCGCTCTGTCCCTCCCTCTCCGTCCCCCCTGCAGGCAGACGGCCCCAAGAGAGTCCTTCCCTTATTTCTGTCGCCCGCCACCAGCGTGTTGTCATGCGTAGGAGTGCGCGCTCCAGTCTGCGGTTTTGCCAGCTGACAGACAGGTTGTCTTCCTGTCCAGCAGCCTTTCTTGTGACTTGTGACATTGGGCAGCGGGGTGACGGGATCACGCTATCTGTCGGGAAGCCTTTTTCTGGACACCTTCGCTCACTTTATATGCGAAGCCCACGGCGGAAACTAATAAACGTTTAATTACATTCCGATATAAAACACACATAGGAAACATTTACATTTCGGAGAAAACCGTCCGTTCATTTTTCTGATTTTGCTCTAGCGCTGAAATTATTTGTAAGGAAAGCTGGACTATCATATTGTCCCGCCTTTCCCCTGTTTCTTCTTTCTCGCTGCTTATATTCGGTATGAATTCCTGGAACTCGCACATTTTACAACACCGCTACTTTCATCAGGACAGGTTCTTACCACATTTACATTTACATTTATTCATTTAGCTGATGCTTTTCTCCAAAACGACTTACAGTTATTTACCGGTTTATACAGACGGGTAGTTTTTTTGCTGGAGCGATTTTAGGGTAAGTACCTTGCTCAAGGGTACTACAGCAGGAGGTGCTACGGATGACAAACGCTTTTGGCCTCATCGTACCATGCTGTGCTCTCTGTACATAAAGTTTTGACCTTGCTGAAGAATTCAAAAGGAGCACTTTGATAGGTCAATAAATTTTTTGATTAGCCGTTTCAGCGATAACACTGAATGGCCGTGCACCGTGCTTTTACCATACTGTTACCATGCTATCCACAACCCACCCATGCTTATAGCAGCCCCAGACCTCCACCCCACAAACAGTGAATTTCACCTCCTTTACTTACATTTTATGAAGAGGAATAAATTATTTCCAGCATTTTTCCCTGGTAAATGATGGTAGATTCTGACTGTTAGAAAACGGACTTTGCCGATGCGATGTTGGCACATCTAATAAAGCCACATTGGCCCGAGACTGTCATTTCAAAACAGTTTTTATATTTTTCAATAATTCTATATAATTTCATATGACAAAGATTTTTATTGTTATTAATGTACTGTCCAAAGTTCTTCAGAACAAAAAATAAACGTACATTTACTTGATGTTTTTCTCCAAAGAGACTTTTAATGCTGTTACGTACAATTATTTATTCATTTACACAGCCGGGTAATTTTACCGGAGCAATTTAGGGTAAGTACTTTGCTCAAGAATACAACAGCCACAGATGAGATCTGAACCTGCAACCAGCTCTAACCCCTATGCTACCAGCTATTAAAGTTTTAAAAAATTGACTCACAGTAGGTGAGGTTATATTTAATGACAAGCAACCTAGCACAAATATTTAAAAGATCATTTAAGAACAGCAGAAAAGTCATGTTTCCAAGTTGGGGTAGAATTTGGTTCGGCAAATTCCGAAAGTTTCTACGTAGTTAAGAGGTTCTCCTCGCGTTCACCTGAAAGGGAGGTGATCCTGAAAGTTCGTGAGCAGGTGAAGGTGGATTACGTGTGACTGCAGCGATGTCTTCTGGGAGTTCTCAGAAGGTGCGAATTGGTGATTGGGGTCTGTCTCGGGTGCAGCGGCGTTCCCCGATGCTGGGACTAGATCTTTCTGTTCCGTGGGGATTCTTCGGCACCTGGAGGGTAGAGAGAGAACGAGATCGTCTGGGTATAGAAGTGGAAATAACAGCACCAGAGCCGTGGGAGTTAAGTGCCGGAGTAAAACAACGAGGCACTTGAGGCCAATATTGTATATATAGACACAGCTAAAGGTGTCTGACACAATGCAGTGTCTCTCACCTTTCAGATCTGCCTGTGTTTGACATATAGCACAACCTTCGCCGCCGTGCTGCTGTTAGGAAACACGGCAACATACTTAAAGCAACATTAAATACTTGTTTTCAATAAAACGTTTATTTTATGTCTGCTATACGTTATACTTTCATAAAAGGGTGTGATACCTGAGTCAGACAAACAAGAAAGGGTTGCTAGGCAACGGAAAATTTCTTAATGCAGGTAACCGTCATGAAATGGAACCATATATCTGCACACATTCCAGTGAGGGCAATGAATTAGCTTTGAAAATTGGCCGATACTGAGAAAATTTAGTTTTTTCTTTATTGTAGGAGTTTTTTCTTTTTTTTTTTCTCCCCAAGTGCGGAGAACTTGATCCTTCATTCTGTGGACTGCAAATTTGATTGCTGATCTGAGCACTAAAGTATTTTATGAAAGTAACTGCTCAAATCACACAGTTCACTCATCATTTCTGTGAAATTATTATTTTATAGTGGTGACAGACGCATGGAGTGACAAACTCACAACCGTCATGACTGCTTCTAAGAAAAAATGATGTCCAGTAGTATCAATGACTCAAAGCAACACAAATGTAATCAGTGTTTTTAATGGTTGCATAATAAACATTAATAGTCAACCATAAATTTATGAAAACATATGTTAGCCAGCTTTAAGTTCAGAAGTAACAATGGGGATCCAGTTAATATGCTTTTATATATTAAGCTTAGGTTAGCAATGATATTCTGCTTGTACAGTAGACTGATTTGCCGATTTGACCAATCAGAGAGTAGAGATTTTCTAACGCGATAAATATAAAATTTGTCACAAAAGAGGTGTGAAACATATCTGCACTTTAAACTAGATTATTGCAATTGTGTAATGACATAACACTTTCTTGGTTTTCCTCCAGATTAGAGATGACATTTTAGTTTTGCATATTTACATGCCAGTTTTTTTTTTTTTTTGGTTCCAGCCTACACTGTAGCTGCAGCTGGAATATGATGTGCAAAATCCAAGCAATTTCTGCCCACCTTCCCTTAATAGCTGATTATTATCTCAAGAGTGTTCTTCCTGATCAAGGTGCTGGATGATACATTTCAAGTAGCACACTTCCTCTTAATGGGCACCTAAGGCTCTTCCTGTCTTTATGTAATGGTGTAAAATGGATCTATGAATTTTTATGATCAAGACCAGACTGAGGCAATGACTGAGAGTTGGCCTGTTTCCTACCAGGACTACAATTATGTTCCTCCAACAGAGATCTTTGGCAAAATTTGCAAAAAAATCACCTCGTCGGACTAGTTTCAGTATGCTTTTCAGTTTGTCGTAAAAATTCTTAGCTGCTTTTAAAGTGGTGTGTATTAAACTAGAACCGAGATCTTGAACTTCTATGAAATACAGATACATACCGACACCGCAGTGAAATTTCCTGCTCTTGATAGAACAACAACATGCATAACAGTTACCACTTTATAACACTTTGTTCTTAACACTTATTATGTTCCACACCTATGAAGCAACATAAACATCATACTGGTGTTATATTATTAATATTTATATAAATATATCAAATATATATAAACGCCTGATTATTATGTCAAGAGTGTATCTACATCTGTGAATTAAATTAGGTGACACTTGTGTGACTGTCTCAGGTGTTTAAAGCATCAATCTGTCCCAATACCAATAATATTTCCCCCTTAAACACAAACTCAACACATAAAGCTAATGGTATGTTTCTCCTCCTCCTTCATCAGTCTTCCACCGTCACGTCCACAGTAACGCACAGAGCTCCCGGCGGATCCCTCGGTTTCTCGACAACTTCAGGATTGATACGATAGGATCTTAACTTGTTGTTTTTCTTGAAGGACAACCAGGTATTGAGTTGTTGTATGTTCACAATAAATATTGTGGCGCTCAGCGCCGTGGGTTTAGATGGGATGAAGATGGACACGGAGATAGCGTTCATGATGAACGATTTATTTGAACAACAGCACCAGGGAAACAATGCTCTCGGTCCAAAGAGCCCATGCGTCTTTAGCCAGCCTTCCCAGCCTGCTTAGTGCCCCCTAAGGCTCTCCTCTAACACACTAGCAGCCACAGTCAACTCACCATTTCCCCCCGAAGTGCCCCCAGTGGTTACAGACATTATTTAAAGATTTCCCAGAATGCAACTATTTACACAAAACCAGTAATGCGGGTTGTTACAATATCGTGAATCATCATTGCTGTTTATTTGCGTGGAGGTAAAAAACACGGTACATTTTCATGTTGTGTGTGGAACAGAATTTGAGGAGTGGCTTTTAGCTTGTTCTTTGAACATCATCAAGGATTCTACGGTACCAAAAGACCTTTGACTGCACACTGAGATTAATAGCATGACGATATCTATATCCCATCATATTACTGTATTGTATTACCATTACTGCAGTCACTGTATGGTCACTCTCATTTTCCAGTGGTACCCAATTTCGACTGCTTTATTTTCAGGGTGAAGGGAGTCTGGGTTAAAAATATTAATGGGATCAGGTCATGCCAGGTGACTAAAGGTCAGGGAAAAAAGACGACATATTCAGTTATTTAGTCAGGTCAAGCACATCACATAGACGTGAAGAAATGGACAAATTTCTATCAAGCATTAATTTTTTACTTAAAAGATTCCCTGTGTCAGTCACTGTAACACAGTGAGACCGCAATAAGGGAACTGGATTTTTCTGCTCTTGAGAATAATTACAAAAGCAGCTTAAATTTTGCATCAGCCCTGCTTCTTCTGCAAATTAAAAAAAGTTATTATATGCACTTGCATCAATCTGCACGGTGCTGGTAGTGACGCATATACATAACCGTAGTCTTTTGTATGAAAAGGACATTTGAAACCTTGAAAATGCTACAATAAAGAAAGAATCGTCTGTCTAGTCGGCTCCATTATAGATGCAGCAGATTGGACTTGGTGTTCCATTAATAAAAAGTCCGTGTTTTTGTGTGTTGCTACTGCTATTGTCTGACTCCTGTTCTAAGAGGCTGTTATTCTTCAAATCGCTTTGGCTACACTTTCCGAGCATTCTCCGACTGAGCTGCAGGTAAACATAGTCGAAGGGTTATCGGTGACTCTGTAATAGAGCGCTGCTAGAGATCCATGACAAGTGCATTAATGGCTAAGGTCAAAAGTTTATGTGAAAGGCCATGACTGAAAAAGATGTCCTACGTACGTAACTGTATCCTGAGCGATGGTGCAGAAACACCATCTATCACGGCTCGCTTTATGTAGTGCCCTTTGACATTCATCTCCTGTGATGCGAATAGGTCAGGGAGGTGTGTGCCCCTAAAGACCGATGTGTGTTGGTTTGTGAACCCATCCTTCAATCCTGCGTAGATCCAAGCTACATACATTTAGATTTATTCATTTAGCAGACGCTTTTGTACAAAACGACATACATTGCAATCTCTGCATATACATCATTAGGAGAAAAAGGGACTTAGATGCACACTTGTGATTCTTAAATAGTTAGTTTGTTTCTTTCCACCATATGAACCAATGTTCATCACGAAAGTAGCTGCGTAAAGCTTAGAGTATCGACGATCCCTGATCACCTTCCTACTATTTTTTTTTTTTTTTTGATACATAAACATTTACGAACATTGCAGGAGTAGCTGCGTAAAAGGCTTATCCGGGCATGATCTTAAAGTTATGGTGCATGAACATTTACACCTTACATGAACTTAGGAGATCATGGACAAAGTGAATCTGGAAGAGATGAGTTTTAAGACGCTTTTTAAATGTGGACAGAGATTCAGCAGTTCTGAAAAAGAGGGGGAGGTCGTTCCACCACAATGGACCCAGAGCTGAGAACCTCCGTGCTTTGCCTTTTGTGCGCAGGACCACTAAGCGAGCAGAAGTAGACGAGCGAAGGGGTCTGGTTGGGGTGTAGCGGTTGATAAAGTCCTGTAAATAGCTGGGAGCAGTTTTACTGATGCATTTGTAGGCAATAACCAGGGTCTTAAATTTGATCCAGGCAGCTATAGGAAGCCAATGCAGAGCAACTAATAGAGGAGATACATGGGAACACTTTGGCAAGTCAAACACAACTCATACAGCAGCATGATTCTGTATCACCTGTAGAGGTTTGATGGCAGTAGAGGGAAGGCCAGACAGGAGAGAGTTGCAGTATCCAGACGGGATGTCACCATGGCCTGGACAAGTAGTTGGGCAGAGTCTGCCACATTTTTACCTGCTCTGACTGCAAGGTAATAAAGGGTGTAAGACAGTATCATGTAATTGATAGGTAGGGGTTTTCTGGGTCTACGGGCAACTCAAGCACAATAATATGCATTCCTGATTCATGTGAACTGCATTTAATCATGAAGGGGAAATGATTTAGTTTGCCAGCAGCAAACTTCCCTCTCGGATGAAAACGAGGTGTGGGGTTGAGTTTTATGACTATATTATGGATAACGTGTCCTGGAGCCATCAGTCTGCCCACCGATCCATAGTCTGTCGGACACAGATGAGAGCTGACTCTTAATTAACATAAAATATGCAACCTGCTCATTAAGGTTTAGTTGGGATTACGGCTTTAAAGGGCTTCTACGCCCTTGGTGATCACTGTTTAATCCTCTGTCACTTTTGCTTTAAACTTGACCACTGAGAGATGGTACAGTATTAGAAGCTGAAGGAGTGAGATTCAGTTCCTTGTATTGATCTTGAGTGTATCTCTGCATGCAAAGCAATCCTATCTCCTGCTCCCTCAATGCCTTTGTTGTCCTTTTATGTCATGGCGCTATGGACCATAACCCCCAAAGGTTTATTCTAACTGCTTCAATCACAGAGCATGCACTTGTGTGTAAAAAAATAAAACTTGATCCCACAGAAGAAAAGTATCACTCTGTATTATGCATTATGTGCAAAATTGCATTACTTTAATTAATTCCCGTTTATTTGTGACAAATTTCCCGTGTCTGTAGGTTAAGCATCAGCCTGTTATGGAGTGCAGTGAAGTTAGTGGGGTTGATGAATATTAATGCGTTTTGCTTTGAGGCCTTTGCTGAAAATAAACCCACATCATTTACGCAGGAAGATTAATGTGACCGGTTGCAGCTGAAGAACTGCGTGAGTTGAATAACCGTGTTTGTAAAGTTTCTTCCCGCCCCTGCCTGCGCTGTCCATTCATTTTTCTCAAAGTGGGTCGTGCTCCTGATCACTTGGCCCTGGCGCCGGCAATGCACCATGATGGATAAGCACAAACGTCCTCATGAGCGACAGCCACCATTACCAGCCGCGAGGGGGATGGATGAAGGCTGTTCAAACACCATGCTGTCTAGAGAAAGGGGACGTCAACCGGCCTGGGCCAGACTCACCGCACAGTCTCATAGCCTAAAGCTTCGCTTCACTATGAGGTCAAAACCCACGGAGATCCTGGGAATGGGTCACTTGGTAATGTGATCTCTGATCTAAATTAACCACTTTCTAGTTTCTTGATATCACAAGTCTTCAGACTTGGAGGGAAACAGGAGCAATCGAAGAGGTTTGCAGGTTGTCGCCCATAGTAGTTGGGGCCATATAGCCTGACTCCTATTAAATCCTGTTTAAAAAATTCCCTCTTCTGTGATCTATCCTACACGTCCACACTGGACAAGGTGACAGCCCACAGCTGTAAGTGCTCCTATGACAGTCCCAGGTATACGTGCTGTGCAGTGAAGCGACGGGTGAAACGACCTGACTCCGAACCAGACGCGTGACGCTTGTGCCCATTATAAAACCCCAGTCTGGAATATTCTGAGAGTCAACTTTCTGCCAACTCGTTCTGCAGCCCCACACTCATTCTACGCAGCCACACAGCTGAGAGCGCAGGAAATTTCTCCGTAGGAGGAATCAGACAGAGTACACTGCCCAACCTCTCAGCATGTGCAGCTGCCAACTGAGTAATTGTCCCTTATTAGTTCCCGTGCTGCTGAACTGAGACCGTGACACCTGTATGCGGGGGTGAGTGAAGTGTAAGCAGGTGTGAATTTGGCTGATGAAACCTGAAGGTGAGGAATAAAGTAAAACTGTTGTGTTTGAGTGAGGATGATTAAGTGAATGTGAATTGAGAAATAGTGTGTGCGCGAGGGTGTCTGAGTGTGCGAGTGTGAAAGAGAGCGAGTCGGAGTCCGTGCCCAAGTGAAAATAGACAGGAGCACATGTACCTTCCTCTGAACATCTTCTCAAGAGCAACACAGGTAGACTGCGTGGGCTCCATCTGCAGGGCTACTCTTCCTGCCCATTGGGCCACAGAGCATGACCTACCTGTGAATGATGGGCTGCAGCCGCCTGGCACAGTGCAGGGCACTCACACACATCGCAGTGGTGTGTTCCCTTGGGTCACGAGGGGGGGGCTGCAGACAGACATCGCTGGTAAGGTGCAAGGAAATGAAAGTAAAAGCAAGTAATAAGGGGTACGTAGTGAACGATGGATGATCGATGCCAATAATAGTGCATCACCTCCAGTGGAGAAATTGTATATACAGACAAACACAAATCTCTCTTTCTTTATATTCGATTGCTCTCTGGTGGGTCTGGGGTTTGAGTCCCGCTTGGGGTGCCTTGCAACGGACTGATTTCTCATCCTGGGTGTGTTCTCTCCCGCCCCGCCTCGCACACTGTGTTGCCGGGTTAGGTTCCGGTTTACCGCACCTCTGCTTGGGACAAGTGGTTTCAGACTCTGTGTGTGTGTGTGTGTGTGTGTGGGATTCTTGTGAGCCCAATCATATTCAAAGGGCTTTGAACACAAAGCTGGGGAATGGAAGCTTTAGTATCAGAGGAGCCTTATGATGTTTAAACTGAAGGCATCCCTGTAAACACCTGATAGCAGCAAGGTTTGGTTTTCGGAACTTTGTCTAATAGTCTTTTAGAAGTTGCCCTTTGGGGCTCGATATTTTTGGGTTAGTGTTTCAGCTGTAATCCGATTTTTGTTTTTTTGGTGTTATATATTGTCATTATTTCCTCTGTGTCACCGGTGAGATCAGAGAATTTCTGTGGCTGTAATATTAATGTGGAGCTGCACTGTAAGCTGACCTACTCAAGGAATGTGTGCGTTCTCCTCACGCAGCCAAATGGGACTCTGGTGTGTTTAAGGTGAAGCTCCCCTCCCACCAGCACAGCACTGCGTACCTCAGGGAAACCAGGGACCGAGGGAGGCAGATCGAGGAATGTGATTAGCTGCCTCTACTAGTAAGAATAGGGCTACTAAGGGGGGGGGGGGGAGCAACACGAAATATGGAAAGTGAGAGTTGGTGGAAGGATGGCAGAAAATATTTCTGGCATTTTAAAAGATCTCATGTATATTTTGAAAAATCAAAGCAGTGCATGGATGACATGCCATCTTTCAAAAGACATTAGTCATATTTCCAACCTGTGAGATACCCTCTTTATCTTACATTCACAGTGAAACACACAGGCACTCATTGTCATGGATACATCCTCTTGCTCGCTCACAATAACAAGGCAAACATTTATGAGAATGGAAAAAAGCAGAATGATTTATTAAGAGATTTTCAAAAGGAATGTGACAAGTGGGTGGAGTAGGAAGAAAATATTTCAGTAGCAAGAAGTCTGTTTTCAGAATCCTCTCCATCCTATACCGGTTAAGACTGAAGGCTGGTTTCATTTTTAGTGTATCCATGTGGACATAACTTCGCCACTGTCTAGTGAAATCGTCTTCTAATCTCGTCCTCTTTTGCATGGATTGATTTACAAAATTGCAATGGAATTCACAGATTCAAAAAATCCTCATATTCATTTGCTCTAGATTCCTGTACCGCAAGATTCGAATCTTTTTATTTCTTGACAGACACAGCCACTTTGCTATGAGTACACTGGGATTGTTGGTGGTATTTCTATTTTGCTTTTCCAAAAAAAAAAAAAGAAGAAACTCCTAAACCTATCCTCTGGCTTCTAATTCCTACCTTGATCCTAGCCTGTAGTAAGGGGTTCTTCTAGATTTGAAGTCCACATCAACCCTACTTAGTTAGTGGCTGTGTGTGCAAAATCTAGTACTGAAAATGATATTCAATTCTTAATTCATCAAAAAGAACATCCCTGGCTTTGATGTACTGAAGGCTCAAACTAAGGAGTGCTTCTTTACTCGATATTTTCTTTGTAGATTACTGTATTTACACAGTTTTGTTTACTTCACACACGTTCGGAATCCATTACAACATCTTTTCAATCTAGCAGCCAGTGATGCTGGTGCAGAACCGACCGAGCTCTATTTGCCAGCTGTGTGGGCCTCCTGACTCCATGCTCATACTGCCATGGCCGAAAGCCGACTGCCTGCTGCAGAGTCCACTTTCACAGTAAACAGCAGGTTTCCTGCACTATGGTGTCACGGTTCTGCCCACGAAGAAGGAACTGATGGATTTGGGCTCTGGCATCAGTGAGGCCCGGAGTCGTCCGTTCTGTACCTCCCTCAGAGGCTCCAGAAAGACCACATGTTTATTGGTGCCAGGCTTGCGGCCTGGACCCTCGGTGCCAGATGGTGGTGACTTGTGAAGGTTGGGTTGTGTGATCTGCTCACTGATAGGGCTGGGGGCAGGGGGCAATGGGGGGCGTGTGCGACACCAGCAGCGGCAAGGCGTCAGGTAGAGGTACATGAGCACCAACACCAAGCTGACCACACAGCCCAGCAGGGTAGTGAAGCCCGTGTTGAAGGAGTCTGCGGGGCTCCGTCGTGACACCACTGTCACGTTGACCTCCCAAGTTCTGTTGTACAGCTGCATCCGGTCTACTGCCATGCACATGTAGATGCCTGAGTCCTCGGTCTGTGCAGCCTGGATCAACAAGCTGCCGTTGGGGAACAGGCGCAGCGTCTGGTTGTTGCCCGGAGGAGCGATGTACTCCTGGCTGGGTGAGACCCACAGGTAAGACAAGCTCTTTCCATCTATGGAGGTCAGACAGTCCAGCAGGACAGGATCACCTGCAGATGCCAACAGGTTTGCTCCTGGCTCCCACGTGAGACTCGAGCCTGGCAGGGTGCAGTTCTCAAAGAAGCGACTGTTGTGAAGGAAGTGCACAGAGACCCGGTGCTCACCGTACACCAGGCAGGTGTGCTGCTCTCGGTAGTCCCTGACCGAACCAAAGCCTTGCTTCTCCCAGCGTCGCAGCACAGTGTACAAGTCACAGTCACAGATCAGAGTGTTGTTATGCAAGAAAAGGCCGCTTTGCACTGACACGGGCAGCACCGTAATGTCCTCTAGTGGAAGCCGGGGCAGACGGTTGGAGGACAAGTCCAGCGTTCTCAGGAAGGGATGGCTGTGACCCTTGATGGAGAAGAAAGGAAAGTCTGTGAGCCGGTTGTGACTCAGGTAAACCTTGCGCAAGTGGCTGAGCCCAATCAGGGCCCTGCTCTCGATGCGCACAATGCGGTTGTTGAAGAGCAGCAATTCCTCCAGCACGCCCAGGTCTTGGAAATAGTGGTGCTCTATCACGTGCAACTCATTGGAGGACAGATCCAGATGTCGCAAGCCACGGCCGACACCGCGGAACGCTCCATTTAGGAGCCTGGCTAGACGATTGTGAGCCAGACGCAAGGCATTCAGACGAAGCAGTCCCGCGAGACCACCATCCTCCAGCTGGGTCAGTCGGTTGTGGCTGAGGTCCAGGACTGCGGTGGTCACAGGCATCTGCGAGGGCAGTTGTTCCAGGCCTTGGGACACACAGGTGAGGATGTCTGAGGCACACAGGCAACCCGGTGGGCAGCTGCCCCCTGCCAGCTGGAACAGGAGCGAGCTCAGCACCACGCTCTGGGCACAGATCATGGTGCCAACAGGAAGTTGTGCCGCATGGATGAAGCAGCAAAGTCTGAAAGTGACAACGCAGATGAACTCTGTGAGAAGGTTAGAACCATTCCAGCTGTACTTGCATAACCCTACTACAAAGATGGGCTCTGTAAGAACTATTTCAGGAAGAAAAAAGAGAAAGAAGGAAAATTAATAGTGTGACTACAGTCTATTTTCCGTAATTAAATAGATCCTTTGGGAAAGTTATGGATTGACTCTTTCTAAAGAAGTTCACTGAACAACGATTGTCTTGATTGTTGGTCTTTTACCATCTGCAACATGGTTCTTTCTGAAACAGTACAATACGCTCTACTTCCAACTTCCAGCTCCCCCAAGTCCCTTAGAGCGTGAAAGATTTAATCTCCTCTCTGCAAAAATGTTTTTTAATCCAGCCACAGATCCCAGCCGATTTGAGTCTGCTGCCATTCAGCCATTCATTTTAGGCCAAAGAGTTGAGATTTGACAGTAAGGCTGCTGTTGGTTGCATCAAAATTCACAAGGCATCACGCCTCGTGTATCTCTTGCTCTGTGTCCGCACTGGGGGCCGAGACCTGTCCCTGCTAGTGGGTGACACGGTGCTCTGTGGTGGCTCCAGCTTGCGAGGTTGTCCAGGACAGGACTAGTCTGATCTAAACGTTGGCTGACCCAACCAGTTGCCGCAGACCTTTCCACAGAGCTGGGGCAAAAAAACAATGATCATCAGCGTTCTGTGCCATTCGGTTAGTGCTGCTGTACAAGCTGTTTGCACTTACAGGAGCGATCCTGGTGTTGGCCACGTGGTGAACTCTCTCGTTGGCGGTCCCAGCCAGGCGAGACAATACGCAGGAATCAGACTGCTGACTGAGCAACTAAAGCCCGTTCCCTGCAGATGCTTTTTAATCATCCTGTCTTGGCTGGCAGGTGCCCTCCTGCTCAACTCCAGACGATGAGCCTGTCCCGTGGTCCCATTAGTCACTTTTTCCAGAAAAAGGTCCCGAACAAGTGTTTTCCTTGCAGCCGTCTGTCCTGGCTAGAGAGTAAAATTTCTCAAGGCTTCCTGAGCGCCAGGTGCTTTGAGCCAGCCGGCACCCCAGAGCGGTCCTCGATCCCTCTCCAGAGCCGTAGTGCTTGCTTCGCGTGTCCTCCTGCTGCTCCGCGGTCACCCCGGCTCTTCCGCTCCACCGCCCGTACTGTGCGCTCTCTGTCAGTCTATATACCTCTTCTGTGCTGCGATGGTGTGTGCTTTCTGTTTTTCCCCACCCCTTCCTCTCCCTGACTCCCTCGCTCTCTCTCTCACCCTCTCCCTTCTCTCTGCCTCTCTCTCCCCACTCAACTCACAGGCGGACTTGGAGTAATGGGCACACTGAAGGCCCTTGGCAGAGCAATGATTGGTAAGATTGAGTGATAATTAGTGGAAAAGCCTTCGACACGAATCTCTTCTCTTGCCCCCCCCCCCCCCCCCCCCCGTTTTCTATAAATGTTTTCTTTTATCTTTCTGTTTATTTCTTTTGGCTTCCTCCTGTCTTTTATTTTTTTGTCAACAGACTGTCCTGATGACTTCCAAAATTGCTAGAATGAACATTTCTAATTAGCGAGCTCTTCTTTGGGAAGAAGTCGCAGAGGGAGAGGTGCTCCGGCGTTCAGGTGTCTCGGTTTCTGTCGAGCGGCAGTATCGTCTCTGACAGTGTAATTGTCTGCTCGCCGTGTTTGTCTCATCTCTTTGTCTCAGCGGTCATCCTTTCAAAGCATTAGAAGATGAATAACAATCATTCTAACAATTGACACAGCCATTGTATTTAGTCCGTCCCAAATTCTTAATTTTCTTAATTCGGAAGCGAGACGAGCAATTCGGATAAAACAACGGAGTGCAGACGATGCAAGGAGCAGTATATGCAAATCTAACCCGGGCTCGGAATGCTCAAAGGTGGTCATTTTTCTTTCGAAGACTCAAACTGCAGCAAGTTGCATTCCGACAGAATCATACAAAATATAAACAGTGTGGCAGCCCGAAGTTCCAGATAATACAGAAAATACATGCTTATGCACAGAGAGTACCTATGTACACATGTAAGCATGCACACATAGGTATATAACACATAGATGTGTATGTGTGTTTGTGCACGCTTCATGTACGTGTGTGTGTGTGTGAATTTTTCAGCTGCCTCTACCCCTCTGTCACGGTGGGCCTGACACCTCCGATAGCTGTCACAGTACATTAGGCTCCAGGCCCAATAAACACCTCTGCGTGTGTCCAGTGCCAGAAGCCTTTACCGAGAGACATGGGGGCTTCTGGGGAGCTCACAGTGTGGGTCTGGGTGACTGGATGGTCACCTGGGGAAATTTTTTTGTGTCCAGAGCTGAAAGAGCAGGCACAACAGGGGAGCATTTGGGAGCGAAGAGAGCAAGACGAAGGGTCGCACAGAGTGGGAGAGAGGCGGTGAGAAAGAGGATACGAGAGAGGAAAAAGTTCAAAAGACTGTGGGAACTTGCAGATTGCTGATAAAACTTTCCGTTCAAAATTCTTCCCAACTCGCAGTCTAATAATAATTTGTTCTAGATGAGCTTATCGACATTCTGGAACTTTGAATGTCTCGTGATTTACTACTTTCATGCAAGCTGTTTGTTAGCGGCCACATTTTATGCAACTGGCATGCTGCGAAAACATCCTCTCTGACATGCAATATATTTGAAAAAGGTGTTATAACTTGCCTCTCTAGTTTCCATTAATTCATTTATTTATAGTATTTATTTCTTAAAAAGCGATTATTTAAGCAATTAAAGCCAGAGGGATTGATATTTTGATCAATAGCAAAGCTGAATTTTTAGTCTAGTGCAGCGAATGTCTTTTTAACGTAAAGAATCATATGTAAAAATTATTCATAGAAGGCAGGACAGTATGATATTATTTACCTTTAGCTTTAGGCACTTTGGCTCTACTACTTTGTATATTGATGTCCCCCATACGGTCTGCAGGCTAGCATGGGTGTCGTGTCACCGCAGTTTACAAAAGCACTGCATAACATTTATAAGAAGGCAAACAAAAGTGATATCTTAGAGAAAATTAGTGAGAAAAGGGCCTTATTGAACACCTGTTGAAAGCAGTTGATACACTAATGCAGAACCTTTGCCGGTTGCATAATGGGATACATTAATGCCGCATAAATAGAGCAATCTCCGGTTTTTCAGGGAAAAACAAATATTACTTTGCTGATAAAAGAGAAAATTTGAATGTATAATTTGCAGTTTTAAATGGAATAAATATGTATGTATTTTGTGCAATTTAAAAGTGGAATGGATCAGGGGTGAGGGGGTGAAAATGGAAAAAAAGACTTCAAGGTATGTTCTGCTACCTGAGTTACAGATGAGGATGAATATTCCGGACATTGTCAGATGAAAGTTTTGACCTGTTCAGTTGTGCTTTAGCTGCTCAGTTTTCTTTTTCTTTTTTTCTAAATCAAATATAAGAAATGAATCAAGAATAGGATCCCTGCCGTCATATTTTTCTTTCAGGTATAATAAGTTTGTAGATGGTTTCTTCAGCACATGAAAAGGTATTAAAACCTCAGTGTTTCAGTCATTCAGCGAACATCAGCAGCTTCCCCAAGTTATTTATGGTTTACTTCTCTAAAAAATTTTATGCTGCGGCTTTTCATTCAAGGCCAATAGCTACTTAAAACATTTATCGTATTTATAAAATCAACCCGTACAAGTGAACCATAGAAACAATTATCACCCGAGCGATGAGTGTTGCAAATCGCAAATTATATTCGTGTTCGGTCAGGTGCAAACAAATGATTAAACATTTTAAATAAATAAGACTTTAATTTGGCAGATTTCAGTCGATGAAACAGGAAGCAAATGGGAACATGAGTTAAGCAAGAATCCGCATACAAGTATATAGGTTATTTTCAGTAAAAAGAAAACTGCGTTTTTCCCTCCAGTACTTCACAAAGTGGTTAGTCTGAAAACCTGACACTGAGTAATTTAACATCTGCTAAGCTCTGTTCCCCTCCATACCTCTGTTCACTTGTTTGTGTGGGGTTGCCAGGGACAACACCGTGATGTTTACCCGGGCATGTTGCCGATTGCCAAAGCTGATTTGTGTCTGCTCGGAGAAGCCACAGTCACCCCTGCTGGCAGTAACTGAGCAGCTAGAGGAGGCCGGCGGCTGCTCGGCCCACCTGTGCTCTGTAACCGGGGGAGGTGGTGAGGTGGCCGCTCCTCACCGGTCATCCCCCTACCAGAGCTGACCTTTCTCTCTGCACTGCAGAGTACAAGGCTTTCATGAGCCTTTGTTGTCTTTCCACAAGCTGTCCCTTCCCGTCCGTCGTGTTTTATTGTTTATCTGCTTGACCTAAGTATAGGTCACTACCTGAATTTGGTTTCTCCTACAAAGACACTTTCCCTCTTTTTATACTTATATACGTATTCCCTGAAGAAATCGGATCAGTGGGTTGCAGGTTCGTGCCAGTAATACCTCCTAGGAAAGAGTGTCCTCCCCCGAAGTGAGATGAATCCCTAGACTCACCACCTTCAGGTGTAACCATCGTGATACCTTCTGCCACTTGATGTTTTCCATCGCTATCCAAATTACACACCTGGATTTCTAACACAGCAAACACGCTGTCACGCGGAACCGAGTGAACCGGGATGGCTGGACCCAAGTGCAGAGTCATTCGTCTGGAGTCAAGGGATCAGGCAAGTTCTTGGTGTCGGGGACAGGCGAAGGGTTGGTAGGAGTCAGAGCGAAGATCCATGGGCGTGGTCAGGGGACGAAGCGAAGGGTCGGTTGAGCGGCGGTCGGCATTGTAACGAAGATCCATGGATGTGGTCGGGAAAAAAAGCAAAGGGTCAACAATCGGAGAACGAGAACTGGGAAGTAGGGATGCGTGTGAATGGGACGTCACGAAGGAGGGCGGTTGTCCCTGACGAGATTTCACAAAGGTATGGACACTGAAGAGGGTCTTTTAAAGGGTGAACAATTAGTCAGGTGCTGTTGATTGGGTTGTGGGCGTGAACATAACACACACACACACACACGCTGCCTGAAACTGCTTGTCCCCAGTGTGGTCGTGGCCAACTGGAGCCTAACCCGACAACAGAAGACACAAGGGACACACCCAGGACGGGATACCAGTCTATCGCAAGGCACCCCAAGCAGGCCTTGAACTCCAGATCCATCAGAGAGTGGAACACGGCCAAACTCGCTACACCACTGCACCCCTCCAACACAGCAAAGCCTTTTCTAAATATAATGATGTCACAGAGTTGGGAAAGAGCCCACTTTTCTCTCCAGTAACCTAGCAGGGCACTCGAGTGTCATATGGCGATGGGGTGCGAACACTACAAATAAATATTCATTCTCTTAAAAGGCACTTCAAACTGCAACTTCCTGGGAGAGCCCAGTGTGGCTACTTGACCTTCTGTGCGGAGATGTCTTCACTTCTGGAAGAACAGCAATTATCCACTCCGCAGTGGACTAATTATCTGTCATTATGCTCAGACTACAGCGATTCTAAAGGGCCTTGAAAACTGACATTTCTTTAGCTCCACAAGTCCCGTTCCAGTCACTAATCTGGATGTGGTAACAGTGGGATAAAATTAGTCTTTTACCACTTGAAAAATGGCCAGTGAGGGACAGCTGCTTGGTGGCACTCTTTGCTCAGCCCCAAAGCGAGAAATAGAACTCAAAAGGCGAGTTCATTGGGTAAATAACTCAAAGCTCCAGTCACAATAATTAATATGTCACCTTAACCACAGGGATGAAACAAATGTTTCTCACTGAACAAGCACAGCATTAAACAACATTTGTTCGGAACAAATGGCACTTTATGATTCTGAAAACTTAATTAGGGAGAATAAATGAGAATACCTCTAACATTAGTGCAGGAGTTGAGTGTGAAGTCAACTCCTAAATTACTGGCATCTGCACAGGTAACTGGGCACTTTTCCATCAAACACCTCTGCAGTACTAGTAATGCATACAAATCAATCTCTTCTGTTCGACTAATCAAGAGTTCCTACTATCAGCATGAAGGCTGGACATTGCAATATGTCAGCCTTCCTTTCCTTGAGTATCAAATGAAGCTCTGAAGGTTTCTTTCTCCCTGCCTCCCTTGTATAGCTCTTCCAAAAGGTCAGCTGTCCATGTTTTCATAGACCCCCTGACCTGTGGTCTCCAAGGCTCTGTACTTCCTTACTCCGTGGGGCGCATGTCTAAGCGAGGAACCCCTGCCAGTGCTGCCAAGCCAGGTGTGGCGGATGGCTTATTCTGCCGCACATTGAAATACCACAGTCCTTCCACCCTCAGAAGTCCAGAATTTAGGAAAAGTCATCATCTGGCTCAGATCATTGGTCCCCCCTCTTCAAAAAACAACCTCACAGTGGTTTAGCCTTCATTTTACACAGACGCCTATATAAACTCGTCCTTCACTTCCTTTGTTGCATCTAACTGTTGTATTGTTCCTCATGGAACACATTCTGAGATTATAGCAGGCACACATACCCAGAAATACTGATAATTTTATGTATGAACAGCCACAAGGTTTCATTACAGGAACCACAAAACAGCTCTTGCTGTTAGTAAAAGGTCTTCTAAGACTCGACACATCAGGGCTTTCCAGGCAGGACAATCGATGCTCTGCACTTTATTTCGCTGAAACCAAAGACCTGGCTGGATGGGGTGGGAATCAGTATTAGGGCTGGCTGGAGGAGGGTGGAGGTGCTCTCATTCTTTGCTGTTTTCCTTTTAAAGAGACTACACTGCGGAGAAGTCTGCTGATGTGGCTCTGGCCCCATCCAGAGCTAAGCTCTTTCTCTTAATTGAATGGTCCCATTATGGGCCAGGGCCCTGATGGGATGCTCTTTTGATGTAGGAACATCCAGTTACTGCTGTGCTTAACTGGCAGGCTGTGGACAAAGAGGCCTTGAAGACACACGGCTCACCCGTTTTCGTTGCAGGATGAACATCAGGCTTCCGATGCATCCGAACCTGCGCTGGTCATGTCTTTGTGGGCGATGCCTAGCCAACATCCCCAGGCTTTACTCTCATGTGTTTTTGCTCCTGGCTTTGCAAGGCTGTGTTCTTCTGCAGGATCATGCGTTTGATGGTCTTCACATGCTGTAGGATCCTACGCTATTCTCCAGGAGTCGGCAGGGTAAAGCAGTGCTGGCCCTCGACTAGGACCCTTTGCTTTCATTTCGGTTTTCGCTGGAGACTTGCTGGGGGGGGTGCGGTGGGTCCTGCTCTCCAGTGGGTCTGGGGTTCAAGTCCTGCTTGGGGTGCCTTGCGATGGACTGGCATCCCATCCTGGGCATGTCCCCTCCCCCTCCAGCCTTGTGCCCTATGTTGCCGGGTTAGGCTCTGGCTTGCTGCGACCCTGCTCAGGACAAGCGGTTTCAGCCAATGTGTGTGTGTGTGTGTGTGTGTGTGTGTGTGGACACTTGCTATGTTGTCTACCATAACCCTTGTAATGCCTTTTCTTTTTAACTCGGAGCTGACAGCTAGCTGGGTGTGTGATGTAGGGAAGGGCAAGAGGTGAACAGCTGGGGGAGTTTTGATGTTTATTGATAGGTCATTGATTTGGAGCTGGATGTCTCATCTGGGAAAAGCATGAGAAAAATGACCTCGGCAGAGATAGAATCGTTCTTTCCGTTCCCTGCATTAACCTGCACTGATTTAGCGGAAATTTTTCCATTCCATCAATGGGGTAATTAGGTTTTCCTTTGTTTGCCCGTTTAATGGCACAGGCCTGTACTGTGCTGGCTCTCCGCGGAGATATGGAGTGACACAAACTGGCACTTTAAAGCATACCTCTTGCTGTTGTCGAACCGTTGCTGGACTGTCCCTCTTAGGCATACATAAAAAGTCCATTGTGACCACGGCTGGCCAGATTCCACTTGAACTGAAAGGCGTCTGCACTTGCAAAACCATCATTCCAAATTCCCTTTAAAATGCACACGATAAGATTTCATTTGCTTCATCTCGGTGATATTAACATGATTATTTAATGCCACAGCAACAAAGCAAAGAGCCAATATGAAATAATGATATCTGCCATCTATTAAAACAAGGAAGGAGACATGACCTTATTGTGGAACAAATTTGTCTAACCTTTCCATTTCTGAGTTTGTCCCTGTGATTTGAATAAAAATGGCACATCGTCAGACTGCCACGCTTTCCCCCCCCCCGCTCAGTCTTTCCTCATCTCCATACAGACAGCCCTGGTCTTGCTGCTCGAAGCGATGGCTAAAGGCGCAAGGCACTTTATGTCTCCCTCATTAAAATGACCCAATAAACCATCCCCAACCTGCCCGGGACCTCATCTGGAAGGGCAAGACATGAAAAAAAAAACCTTTCCATCTCTGCGTCATAACGTGATTTCAAGATGAGTCACGCCAAGAGGATCCCTCGAGTGTCAGCTTGAGCATCTCCTGCGCAAGAAAGTTCTCTGACAGTGAAAGGCTTATTGTTTGTGTAAGTGACTCGCTTCCTATCACCTTGTGTGATTTGAGTGGGCGCGATGAAAACATTCAGACGGTATTCAGCAGACTAATTATTTATAATAGAATTGCGCTGTGCGGTGAGCCTCACGGGAGGACCGGCTGGAGGTAAAGCGACCGTCTCGGAATGTAAGAGTGAAGCAGGGGAGGCGCGGGGGTGAAAGTTGCCCTAAGGTCAGGCTGGGTGGTCAACCTGACTTGCCCCGGGGGAATGATGGGGAGGCGCTGGCTGAAAGCGGAGCACGAGATGTGGGTGAACAGGAAGTGAAATGAAAAACAGTTCTCCCTTAGTGCATTATTCAGCTCTTTCCTGCAAAGCACTCTAGTTGTCATTGCTCCTGGGGAAGTAGCTCCCCCACCCCCTCCCTGCCCGCCCTGCCACTCCAACCCCCCGCCACCCTCCCCACAGAAAATAAGATTCCAGGATCTCGTAGACTTGATTGCTGTCTGTTGCCAGGACTGATCCAGCTCATCTGGATTCGCTCTCTGTCACCCTCATCCTCCTTGCCTACATGACCCAGATCGGGGATGTTTACAGGCATAATTACCCTCGCTTTACTCATACAATATTACTTACCGCTGCAAAAGCAAACTTACAGGAAAGGGATTTGCAGCAGGAATATTAAAATGCGTTCTCGCAGCGCACCTCTCACTGTGAACTGTGCCCGAGTGCCCTCACTTGAAATCGCGGCACAGAACGAAGCTCGCAGTGAATAATATGCTAATGAGATTATTACGGTTTATCTTTTATAATAGTGTACACGGCTCAGTAAAGCCTTTGTAGAAGTTCCCAGTTTCTAAATCAAAGCTACAGCAGTAACCCAGGCAACGGTTCTGGAAAACCCCACCGGCTTTGTGTAGGTAATCTATCAATGGTGAAATAATGCCTACGCTTGGACGGAAGGTTCGCCAAAAATATCACGGAAATGTCACTGTCTTCACCGGTGTGACCGACCGCATTGAAAATTTTGATGGTTTCAAGGGACGGATCCTCGCTTTCATCGACGTGAATGGCGTTGCTTGCGTGCGGGGGTGAACGCGGTGCCTTTGTTGGTTTATTTACAGTTTGATTCGCTAAGAAGCTCTGTCGTTCGAGCCGGGGCTTCGTAAACTATTCTATCGGTGACGAGGAGGAACGGTGGGGGCTGAGGCCAAGCGGCGGCACGCAACCTGTGAGCACGCACAGCACGCTGCATGCCAATGAGGATCTGTCCTGGGTGACGGTGGTTGTTTTCTAGACGGGCCCCCGGATCCAGATGCGGTCAGCGGCAGTATCGAGACGAACAGGCCGAGCAGCAAACAGTCACCGGAGCCTTTGGTGACGTCAGCGAGACAGATGTTGAACAGAAACCCTACCTCCCCCGTTTGAACTTCCGATATAGAAAGCCACGGAGATGGAAAAACCCTCCAGATGGAGGGACCGGGAGAATTCCGCGAACAGCTGCTGTCTTTAGAAGAATCGAGGGAGTCGCAATTCAAAGGCACTTACCCAGGTGGAGGCAAAAGGAGAAAAAGTGCTGTAACTGTGAGTTGAGAAGTCTCTTATTACCACCTTGCAATTTCACAGGGACGGAGCGCTACGTTGAGCGCTCTCACGGCCCTCGCACCCTATCAGCTTTTCCGTCCGGTGCCTGTCCTCGGCGGGATTTCCGGCGCGTCCCCCCGAAAGCCCTCTGCATCAGAACGAGGGGGTCCCTTCGACACTGCCGCTCCCTCGAGAGTGCATCTCCCACCATTGGCCGTGCAGTCGGACTCAGTTCACACACAGTTTTCGTACACCACTTCATGGGCACCGTTGAGTTCATGCAACGATTTACAAAATAAATATACGTGTAGTCATTTAGCTGGCACTTTTTCCTAAAGCGACTTACAATTATTTACTCATTTGTAGAGCGGGGTAATTTTACTGGAGCAATTTCGGGTATGTGCCTTGTAGGGGCCCTACAGCTGGAGGTGGGATTTGAACCTGCACCTTTAGGGGCCAAAGGCAGCAACCCAGTAAATTTATGCACATTATGTAGAGCGAAGCTCATAACTACTGCTTTTCGTGGACACAAAAAAATGATGTCCTTCGGAAGTAAGAGAAAGACGGCCTTGCACCTGTCATCTAGTCCTTCACACAAACGATGACATCATTTTATCATTATGAATATTGGCTACATGTGATGGACAATAACCTGTACACCCTCACCGATTTAGTTGCTGTAACTGTTTTCGGTCTTTTATCAATCGGATTTTAAAACGTAAATTGAAATTATGATAAATTCTTAAACTGAATGAAGCAGGGAATACTGTGCCAAACATTGTATTTCAGTGCTGATTATCGCAGATGTTTTTTTTTTTTTTTTTGGATAATGGCTGTTACTATGACAAAATTAATTAAATTAACTGACCTTCCACGCAGAGATTCAGAAGAAAATTTAAAGCGTGTTTCTGCTACGATAACAGGAGGAAAGTAGCAGTCTAATATTCTAAAATTCCATACAAGTCTTCAGGCCATTCTCCAGCTCCTGTTCTGCTTAAATGAAACAAAAATCTTAAATAATTCAATTACAGTGCCCACAAATACAGGAATCTGATTTGCTTAAGACACAGCGCAAAGCAAAGCTATTCATCTTCCTGGGCAACCTTACTTTGCACTGAAGATTTGCACAAAAACCCTAGGATGACTGCAAATAAAGACGTTAATGAAAAAGTAGAGATTAGCCTTCGGGGCTCATCCGAGCGACGTCGTTGAAACTGGGTAGCAGCCTGTTCACGTTGGGATAAATGAAAAAATATATTTAATCCGCAGCTGTGTGTACGGAGACCGGAGATTTGCAGATACCCGGGGCACCTAGAAATATGTTGTCTGATTTTGGGACATTAATATTTGTCCTGGAACAGGGTGGACACATCAGCGGGGCAATCGAAGAACCACGGTGAAGGGAATATTGTTCATCTTTTTTTCCCCACCAGATGTCCACTGCGCGGGGGGCACGGTGGCGCAGTGGGTTTGACCGGGTCCTGCTCTCCAGTGGGTCTGGGATTCACGTCCTGCTTGGGGTGCCTTGTGACGGACTGGTGTCCCCTCCCTCTCCAACCTTATGCCCTGTGCTGCCAGGTTAGGCTCTGGATCCCCGTGACCCCACATGGGACTGGTGGTTTCAGTGTGTGAGATGTCCACTGCGCCCTTAGAGACACACAGTTAAAGATCTTCCTATTAATCCTCCTGTCTGTCTCTGCACCCGACATCTGCCGTTGCTCAGTTTTCATCTGCGCTTCCACATGTACCGGCATGTTCGCGCAAATGTGTTGTCCACACTCCGCATGTAGTGGAGTGAATTGCTTCATCACTGAACTGAGACTCTAGACATTTTCCAAGAAAGGCAGTAAGAAAAGACCCAGGAGAAGAAATTCCTTCATTTTCAGGCCCCGCTTCTCCTGCAGAAAGATATCTTCAGCCCTCAAATGAAGTGAATGATCTAAAGGCCAGGACTCCATCCTTCTTTCCAATGACAACCAGAGCTTAGCTTGTTCCGGAACCCTCTTGTGTCCTCTTAGCCCAGGATGGATGCAGAGAGGAGCAGCGGCATGTCAGCTCTGGATTTATAGAAGCTTCGACTTGTGTGTTCATCACTTCGTAGAGCGCTTCTTGAAAGTATGGGAACCCTATAAGGATGCTCATTATTCTTGCATGAAACATTAAAATAAACTTATAGAATCTAAACCCTAAGTCTTAAAACAAAAGAAAAACTGAATAAAGGACTTTGATTTACGCCCCCAATTCTATTGACCTACTCGGTTTAACCCATACAGCTTGGGCGTCACTTATTTTTATACCTACTCTACTTGTATGTTTCTACTACACACATGATTTCCTCTAAAGCAAGATCTGGAATTGGTCTTTACACACCTATTATGTCACGTGAGAAAGACTGTACCTCATTAAATAACCATTTTGTGGTAAAATCATGGACACGAGGGTTCACATCCTTTCAGCCAGCACCGCATCTTCCCTCCTATTCATTCTCCACACCTCCACATTCAGAATTATATAACATCTTCGCATTATTGCTGCTGCGGGAAGCCAGCAGATGTTTGACGGCTTTAAGAATTTGTTTCCTCTGTGCACAGGCCTCCCCGTACAGAGATGAACCTTCCAGAAGGCGTGAGTAAGGGTAAATGGGGTAAGGGGCCTGGTTCTAGTCTTTGGGGCTCACTTGTTTGTTCGCTGTCAGCAACGCACACGCTCTTTCGATGGGCCAAAGGGATGCCGGGGTCACGGGAGAAGGAAGCGATGTGATGGCCTTGTCATCCACACGGCACATTTGATACAGAGCAAAGGTAGCGTGTAGGATTCTGGGAAAGGATGAGTGTGTTTGCTTGTGTGCTTTGTGCTGGGAGGCACCAGTTACCAGCAATGTCAGCAGAAGTCAGTATAAATACATGTGTTTGTTCAGTTATATAACACACACAAGTACATCGTACATCGAGCTGTCAGCTTGGAGACACGTGGCTTTTTGCTGTTGGCCTCCGCAGCCCGGTGGGATTTACCCCCTGGTGCAGCGTTTCTTCCAAAAGTAAACCTCTAGTGTAAACCTCACGTATTGTTTCTCTCTCATTTGAACAAGGGACAGGTGGTGCACGGTTGTGCCGATGAGAATTTAATTTAACGTACAGTGTCCAGTGAACGAAACAGTGTTATGTGTATGACTTCATACAAAAAAATCAGCAATGAATAATCGCCCTTCAGTAGCACATCATCCACAGACATGTTTGTCTTGAAGGTGTTACTATTATTTTTTCATTTAGCCAAATGTGGCTTACAATGTAAACTTTACATACTTAGTCACATTTCTGAACTGCTTGTCCCATACGGGGTCACGGGGAACCGGAGCCTAACCCAGCAGCTCAGGGCGTAAGGCTTGGCACACCCAGGACAGGACGCTAGTCCTTCACAAGGCACCCCAAGCGGGACTTGAACCCCAGACCCACTGGAGAACAGGACCCAGTCCAACCCACTGCACCACCATGCCCCCCCTTTAGTCACATTTACATTCATTTATTTAGCAGACACTTTTCTCCAAAGCAACTTCCAATGAACACTATGTAGTGTTATCAGTCCACACACCTTATTCACCATGGTGACTTACACTGGTAGATACACTACTTACACTGGGTCACTCATCCATACATCAGTGGAACACACTATAGGGAACCTGAGCAGCATGTCTTTGGACTGTGGAAGGAAACCAGAGCACCCAGGGGAAACCCACACAGACACAGGGAGAACATACAAACTCCACACAGACTGAGCGGGGATCGAACCCACGTCCTCTCGCACCACCCAGGTGCTGTATCACTCCATCCCTTACAATTATTTACCTATTACTACAGATGGGTAATTTTTACTACACAAACCCAGGGTGAATACCCTGCTCAAGGGTACAACAGTGGGAGCAGCATCCCACATGTGCAATGCACCAGCTCTAACTGCTGTGAACAAAAGAAGGGTAAATAAGTGTGGTATGAATGCTTCCGCTTAGTTTACTAATAATATTTATTTGCATAGCTTTTTTAAGAAAGGAAAAGCAGTAAAAACAGTGTACGATGTAACTGAGCAATAGCTGAATTGAAGTTATATCTTATTATGCGAAAAGGCTTTACCTCTCCATAGAGCAGAGGAACAGTAAAGCCAACGAGTAACAATGGTATATCATTCTTCAAACATCCACATAAGTTTTCGTTGCGCACAATCGCACATCCTATACGGCTCGGCCAAAGCTCCCAACGCATCAAGGCATCCCGATACGGTGAAAACAGGTAAAGCCCGTTCTTGCGTCACCACACAATTCATTAAGACAGTTCACCTAGTTGAGGAAGATCAGTAATAGAATGATGAGAATAGAGGGTTGGACCCGTACGCCCGTTAAGAGGATGAGTTAGCGAAGGCAATCGAACGAGTAATAAGCCGAATGAAAGACAGATCTGCTCGCATCCCAACACATTCATTAAAAGGAGGTGGTTCAGAATTTAATACCGTTGCTCTGCGTCACTCTGCTTTCGATCTAACGGTCCCATGCGCCGCCCTCACGGCAAGGGGTCAAAAGGGCGAGACGTGAACCGGACTCGGTGCAGCCGCCGCCGTATTATCCCCTACTTGCGGAACATTCCAGCAACATCAAGGCCCCCACCCATCGGTGTAAAACATGAAAACTGAACCTCTGGCAAAGCACTGTGGGTGTCGCTGGCGACCGAGAGAAGTGTGGACTTGGTGGGAGGAGAGAGACTGTGTGTGTGTGTGTGTGTGTGTTGATGGACATTCCTACCCCCCTACAGGGCTCTCCCGAAGCCCTGTGTTTATTATGTTTAGAGAAGAGCCCAGTCTAATGGCTCATCATCATTGCGAATAAAGGTTAAAAATTAACAGGATGCAAACAGTGTTAAAACGGTACAGATAAGGAAAGTATCTGAAGCCGTATTTTTCGAGAAAAAAAAAAAAAAACACCCAGGTGTGGTAATGCTTTCGTGGTGATCGGTAGCTGGATGCTTTAACGGAGGGAATAAGGTGATGTGCCTGAAAAAGTACCTTCTGCGGGTGGTTCTACACCAGCCTGGGGTTAGCGAAACCAGGTAAAACGCGGTGCGAGGCCTCCACACGTACGCACTCGTGTGAAATCGGTCGCGGCAACTTCAAGACCCAACGACTGCTCTCACCACCTGTTTGAAATCCGTTGACAACGGGTGGCATTTCATTTAATTTGTGGTTTTTCATTTTTATAAGCACAACCAACACACACACACACACACACACACGGCCATCACTTTGTCTTGTGCGACACCTCCTCAAACGAGCAGCACCCCCCAGTTTGCCACGAAATAATCCATAAATGTGTTTTGATTTATGAAACGTCGACGAAATGCAAGTGTGTAATTATTATAATTGACAACGACGTTATTATGCCAGCAAAACAAACATGTTACATAAGGAGAAGCCGTGTGTTTGATGCTCTGTCTTTTGCGACGGCGTACATTTTACATGGAATGGATGCAAATGAATGCACGTAAATGTAAATATTCATATGAACGTCGGCCTCTGGGTTCGGAACAGCATTGTGTTCCGTAATTGTGCAAAAACTTTTCCTGAATTTGCTCCTTTTCCGTTTCATTTACTGCGACTTCCTTTATTAAAATGATCACAGAAAAGGCGGACTGGGCGCCACGTTTGAGTTTCTGTCCGGCGAAGAGCGCCACCTAGTGGTTCGACACCACTTCCTTGTTCCGGCACGGGAGTTTGTAAGGTTGCCCTCTAGCGGTACTTTTTTCACATTGCTGTTCAGAGAACAAATTGCAAAAACAGAGTAAAATCATAGGGGTAAGGCGGGTGGAAGGCGTATCCCCCTTAAAGTCCACGCAAACCTAAGTTGTCCCCCTGTTGAGCACTATGGCTAATATATCTGCCCCAACTTAAAGAGCTAGTGGTGTAACAATCAGAATTGCTGCGTTTGGACCCGAAGGTCGTAGGTTTGAATCCCCCCTCCAGCTGTAGTACCCTTGAGCGAGGTACTTACCCTGAACTGCTCCAGTAAAATTACCCAGCTGTATAAACAGGTGAATAATTGTTAGTTGCTTTAGCGAAAAGCATCAGCTCAATGAATTGCACAAAAATGTAATGGTCCTGCCAATACCTGCTGGAATTATTAATAACCTGTCAAACACGGACACAGCTGAGAATTAAAATTCATATTTAATAAATATGGATTTTTTTTAATTCCGCCGCCGATTTTGCGGTTGCAGCTTCCTTCCAGTTCTACAAACGCAGCCTTGCGTTGAATGCAACCTGCAAATCAGTAAGCAGTTATTAAGCAGCGCGGTATTTTTTAAAAGCGCCGGGGCCGTGGTGGGGAACGCTCTCGCTCCTTCGGGCCTCTGGCTTTCGAATAGAAATCTTAAAGTGCGTGGCCGGTGGAGACTGTGCGATGAGAAGAAATAATAATAACAAACAATAATACCTGATAATAAACAATAACACGTGGAAATGCAACCAATGAGTTTTTGTTATGGCTTAAGTGGGATTTTGAACACGGTACATTATAGTGATGTTCATGCAGCTCTTGTACCCTAGTGTGTGACACCCTTTGGAGACATTGTAAACCGGAGTTAAAGACTTTTGTGCACTAATTGGTTTGGGGGGAAACGGAACACACTGAGCCGGCCAGAAGCAGGAAGACGAGGAGACTATGTTGAATCAATTACCCAATTTAATTTTTTACTGCCTAACACAATAACCCTCTATTACAAATTTTAAGAGGAAGCACAAAACTGGAAAAAAAAAAAAAAAAAAAATCAGTTATGAAAAAAAATGAAAATGTTCCCCGATGAAAAGCAATTATAAGTTACATAAGAACGCAAACGCGGAAGAGAATGAAAAATACTTGGAAAAAAAAACACAGATTTACATGTAACCTGTGTACAAAAAAAGGGACAAGCGCTAAGTACCACGTCGCTCAGCGCGTCCAATGCACGTCTCGACCGCGGCGTCTTTATCGACCACTCATCCTAAAGAGCGATTTTTCACGGAGGGCCTTTCAAATCGCTGTTATGGCCTCTGCGGTCGGTGCTTGCGAGCGCAGGAGCGTACGTGACCGAATAGGTCGCTGGTTCGAGCCCCATGCTGAGCGCCACCGAGGGAAGCTGGAGCTGTAGAGCCGACCTGAATTATTCCAGAAAGTTTAAAGCTTTATGAAAGGAGAAGCTCGGAAGGCAGGGAAAGAAGAAAGGCTGCACTGTCCCCGGGGCTTACGCTGATGTGGGCCTCTTATGTATTGATTTTTGGAACTCCAGTGGATTGGGGTCCTCACACAGCATCTTGATGTGTACATCGAAAAAATCTAACTCCAGGGCTGACGCTCTTATTCTAGAATCTTCTGCAATCCACACGGCTTTTTTTTCCTTTCTCTAAACTAGTCAGCGGTAGACAAATGAGAGAACAACGCAGCATCACACAAAGTCTTACCTTGGAATATGACAGCAGGTATTGCTTCCCCCATGATTTGCAACTCAAATATTGAAATTATGCGCAGCGGAGGTTGTCCACGGTGTCCGGTGGAAAGCGCCGGTTCCGGAACGCGTCTCTCGTACGGAGCACTAACTCAGGACGCTGACCTGCCCGCAGCAATGATTTAAGGTCTTTTTGGACATCGCCTTTGGCTGCAAATATGGATATTCGACAAATGCATCATAGTCCTGGTCTGAGTCCACGGAAACCTCCTGCCACCGAAACCAAAAATTTACATTTACCTGTATTCATTTAGCAGACGCTTTTCTCCAAAGTGATGTGCATCTCAGAGAAGAACAGATGTAAAACAATGGAAAATATCAAAAATGGAATATATAATAAGGATATACGCAATAATATATAGTAACATAGTAATGTAGTTATACGGCGGCTGTGGTGGCGCAGTGGGTTGGACCAGGTCCTGCTCTCCGGTGGGTCTGGGGTTCAAGTCCTGCTTGGGGTGCCTTGTGATGGACTGGTGTCCCGTCCTGGGTGTGTCCCCTTCGCCCTGTGTTGCCGGGTTAGGCTCCGTCACCCCGTATGGGACAAGCGGTTCAGATGATGTCTGTGTGTAATTATATGATAATAATAATGATAATAACACAATGTGAAAGTAATAATATATATAAAGATATATGTTTTTATGACTGTTTCTCCAGTCGATGCTTTTTAACCACGTTCGAAGCGTGGTTTCCAAACGTTAGCTGGGAGATTTCAGTCCTGTTCCCTGTGTTTGTGAGACGAAGGGAAGATTTTCCCAGAGCGGGACGTGGAGGGAGGTTTGGCCGCCGTGCTTCCTCCTCTGCATGTTATGGAAAGGCATTACAGCTGGTCAGATAATAGTAATAAAATATTTTATTGCCTTTTGCTTTCCACAAATGGCAAGAGGGGTGATTAGTGTTATTAGTGCTCTAAATCACGGCTTATTGCTGGGTGCGTGTTGTTCTAGGATAGCGGCGGGAGCTTGGCTGGGTGCAGGGCCGCCACGAGCGGCCATCGCCGCTATGTTTGGGCAGGTTGGCATGACAGCCCGGCGGCCGCCACAGCTAGTCTTTGATGCGCTCACTGTTGTGCGAACAGCACTGGGACACATGAGTTGCGAGCCGTGGTACCTGAAGCGGGTTCTCGACTCGGCACAGGGCGGGACAAGCGGTCCTGTCGACCCCATGAGGTCCAGTTGCGGGCGAGCATTGATGGCTGATGCTGTACGTCAACCGGCAAAACACACTAATTGCTTTTTGAACGGATATATTCACAGCTGGAGGGGTGCCTTCGTGTCAGTGAGGGATCAGCCTCGCTCGCATCCCGATACCGATCTGATGCAGCACGCTGACCGTCTCCGTTGGGCTGACAGCCACGTCCAGCGTTTGCCCGTGTGCTCTGGTGCGTTTTTTTTCCGTAATTAGAAATGTCCCTGAACTTGTGCACATGCTCCAGTCACGCATCGAAAAGGGGGGGGGGGAGTGGCGAGATGTGCGCCACGCGCTCCTCCACGTCCGCTCAGTGGTCCGAACGCAGAGGCGGTCTCATCCCGTGCGATCCTTTAGCTGGTTGCCGTGGGCAACGATCAACAAACACGGCAGGCCTGTGCCTACACAGGTGCCAAATGAGATAGCCAGGCTAACCAGACCCTCCCGGCTCACCCCTGGGTGATTGATACCGATTACATTCCGTCGCTACGGAGCTTCCTGCCACCAGGAGCAGATGACTCTCCACGCGTTCCTATACCTCTTCCCTCTAGGAGCTGCACGATTGCGGCCCTGTTGACCGCAACAATGGTACCAGAAATTGGGCGCGATCAAATCAAACAGCCTGTTGTGCTCATCTGGGAGTGGCGGCAGATGGGGGAGCAACCTGGGTTTGTTTTGCGCAGCGAACATTTTCCCCTCCTTTTTAAAGGGGACGTTGCCTTCAAACGGAGAAGTGGTAAAGTCAGTTTTAGAGGGGAGGTTTACGCAACATCTCCTGGGCGTTTCCTCGAACATCTGACCGCATAGGAAGGGTGGCACGATGTTTTTGTAAGCGAATTGTTAGACTCTTATTAAGGATTTTGTCAGGCTGCGTCGGCGCAGTTCTTATTTGTTGGCTTTCGCAAATCCGACAAGGGAACGGGAATTGGAATTTGCTGTAAATTTCACAAAACCCAGTCCTCTGCAAGCAATAAAAATACAGTGACGACCATCCATTGCCAAATTAAGCTTTTTTCTTTTTTTTCCATCATGGTTCTGATTTCATGTTTGCTGCCCTTCGCACATCGAGGGACTGAGGGAACTAAAGTGACAGCTAGCAATGACTACCATCTGCAAAGCCTTTGATTAAAGGTACGATGTCAGGCTGTACCTGAGTGAGCCTTGGCTTCGGCTCCGAGGGATCAGAGCGAATTCGCTTTTTGTAGTAAAAATTCACTCTCCAAAACAAGAAGAGTCTGTCAGGTCCCTCCTCAGTGTCCCGGTGCTCCACAAGGGGCTCGGCGCAGCCCTTGACAGGCCTTGCCATGTGTGCCGTAATTATATGGAGCAGTGTGGGTAGTGTGGGGCGCTGGGCCAGGACCGTGATTTGAATGACTAGCACTGATAGACTGCTAGTTTATCTCTGAGGGGGGGGGGTCCTGCTCTTATCTCCCAGATGTGATGTTTTTAACATGAACTGCTTTAATAAATACCCATCCATCCATCCCATCCATCTATCCATCCATCCATCCATCCATCCATCCCAACCCAACCCATCCATCCATCCATCCCAACCCAACCCAACCCAACCCATCCATCCATCCATCCATCCATCCATCCATCCATCCCAACCCAACCCATCCATCCATCCATCCATCCATCCATCCCAACCCAACCCAACCCATCCATCCATCCATCCATCCCAACCCAACCCAACCCAACCCATCCATCCATCCCAACCCAACCTATCCATCCATCCATCCATCCATCCATCCAGTTTCAATAACTGCTTGTCCTGAGCATGGTCGCGGTGATCCGAAGCCTATGCCAGATGCACTAGGTGCAAAGCAGAGGGGGGGTACACCCTGGACCACTCATCCACCAGTTTATCACATGGTAGCCATACACACATGCACACACATACAAGCACAGCCGCCCACAGCATTCATGCACTAAGGGCAATTTATGTCTTTGGGCTGTGGGAGGAAACCAGAGCACCTGGAGGAAACCCATGCAGACATGGGGAGAACATGCAAACGGCCTGAATGGGGATCAAATGCATGTTCGCCCACACCACCCAGGACCCGTGAAGCGACAGCACTACTTTAATACATATCTACCTCAGTAAAATGGGAAATGTCAGCCAGTTTTGATAGGATGTACAAAGATGTTATTTCAAACGTGATTATTTCTGCTATACCCTTCATTTGGAGAGGACTGGGATGGATATGGATTTCACAGAGGGAGAGGTCATATTACGGTTCCTGTTTTGTGCCAGATTGCAGGTTTGATGTGACTCTTTTGAGAAGGTATGTAGCGGAGCATGACGCGGAAGGAAAGAGCGGCGCCTTGCTGTCACGTAGCGGCTCCCCGAACTCCGCTGTGAGAGGACCGCGAACGTTCGATGCACTGCACACTTTGGTGACATGAAGATGTCCTTCCAGAGCCGTTACATTTGTTCATGACAGTAACGCTGAACAGCGCAGTCAGTGTCTCCTGGCCGCACTCAGCTGAGGATTCAGTGGCCGATTAAATAAAATAAATAAAATCTCCCCATTAAGAATTCTGGCCAACATTCCACCATAACAGCAGCGATCATTTGTTGCTGTTACTGTTTACTCACTTTTTACATTTACATTTACATTTATTCATTTAGCAGGTGCTTTTCTCCAAAGCGACATACATCTCAGAGAAAATACTATGTGTTCATTACATCAGCAGAAAGAGAGACTTAGATGTAGATGCGTGATTCTAAAATAAGAATAAACTAATGTACATCACATGAGTAGCTACATAAAGGTTTATCTGTTGTTCAGCGGTTATGATCTCAAAATTATAGTGCATGAACATTTACACAATACATGAATTAAGAGATCATGGGAGAAGTGAGTCTGGAAGAGGTGAGTTTTAAGACTCTTCTTAAATGTTGAAAGAGATTCAGCAGTTCTGAGTGATAGGGGAGGTCATTCCGCCACATCGGACCCAGAGCCTTTAGAGTTATTAGGTGTCCATAGGTCTCACGACAATACCTACCAAACTGTTTTTTTTCTTAGGTCCTCGACGCTCATAGGCAGATGATCACTAGATCACTTCTGCCAACTGGATGGCTGGCAGCAACAAATCGAAACAAAAGACTCACGCTGAATAAGGAAACGTTTGTTTTTATGCAGGCGGCCTTGTCTGGTGGGCTCTCTCGTTCGGTGCCTCTTCTTCTCAAGTCCCCGTCACCGTGCCGTTCAGTGGACCGTGGCCCCAGGGCTCAAATGGATACAACAAAATGCAAGAAGTCGCTCCAATTTATTAAGGCCTTCTTTCTTTCTTTTTTTTTCTTTTTACCTTGTCTCACATTCTCAATGTTATTATTTACTCACAACATCTATTCCTTAATTTTTTTTCCGCGGAGACAGTGAGGAAGCCCACAGCTCATTTGGAAAGACGTGCTCCCGTCAGCATTTCTTGCGTAAGGAGAGCCCATCCATAGACAGAAAGGGTGACAGGATGAATTTAAGAGACAGTGGGGTGTTTTTTTTTTTAATGGGAGATATAATCACTGGTTTAGAGACAAGAGGGCATATATATAAACAGGCTTTCTGCCTCAGTTATATAGCATAAGATCAATTGATCAATACTCCAATTCAAGAGATCCTTGCTGCAATAGTTTGTTTCAACAAGCATCCTTTGAGAGCCCTTGATACGGGAAATATCCTGCTCTGTTTGTGCAGCGGGGAGCGATATCTGCGAAATTGCACAAGGCGATGATGCGGTCGCGGTCGTGGTCGCATAGCCATCCGAAATTTACCGGGCCCCATCCTGCGCCCTCCGACCCGTCCGTCGGCAGCCGCCCCCCTCCCACCCGTCTGCTTCCGGCGCTGTGATGAATGCAAGGGCACGCTGGCATCCAGGCCTGCACCGAGCCTGCCAATAACAGGACTCTCTCCCGCAATCTGTCCTTGCCTTGTTTGTCCAGAGACCATGCAGTTTCTCTCCGTGTCTAATCACTCCTGTCGACCGCTCCTCCAGCACATCTTCCGCGTCGACCGACACCGCTGCACATTGGGTGGGGGTGTGCTATGTTCAGGGTGAAATATCAGCATCCAGTAAGGTCGCTGTGGCTGGGAGCACCATCTGTCACCCTGTAGAGCCCACGCTTAAACACTGGATCGTCCCCCCGCGACTGGAGGGACGGCTACGGGAGAACTCATCTGTCTTCTTCAGAGCTGGATCCCATCAATGCCACCGCTGTTATTGGTGGGTTAGGTATGGGAGATGAATGTCACGCGTTTTCTCCCTGCGGTTAACCATCTGCTTTCTATCGTGCGTTTTGCGAGCTGGAGACCATCGTCTCGGGGAAGGGAGCTCGTCTGGAAACGCACTGAAGCTGCGCGAACGTGGCAGGTGACAGTCAGCACCGACTGACTGCGGCACATCTGAAGGAATCGCGCAAAATGACGGAGGTTTTCAATGGGGGCCTCGGGTTCCTCACTGCCCTGCTCAACGGTTTCCGCTTCTAAAGCGCATCTCGCTTTGAATAACACACACACACACACACAGACACACACACACACACACACGCACAGTTGGTGAAGCCGTTTGTCCCGAGCGGGGGCCGCGGCAAGCCGCAGCCTAACCTGGCGACACAGGGTGTAAGGCTGGAGGGGGAGGGGACACACCCGGGACGGGACGCCAGTCCATCACAAGGCACCCCAAGCGGAACACGAACCCCAGACCCACCAGATAGCAGGATGCAACCAAACCCGCTGCGCCACCACATCCCCACTTTAAATAAGGGAGTTCTAAATAAATAATTCCCAAGAAGCTCGGGTCAGATGTTCAGTTGCTTAATTTAGCTTGTTTAGCCTGTAACTGCGAAACCGAGGGGGCTTCAGAATATTAAATCCTCTTAAAAATGTTTAAAGCTTTCTGCCGGCAAATTGGCCGTGGAGGGAAAGCGACATTGGTTACTCTAACATGCCAGTCAGCGAAACAGACAAGGGAAACACCTCACTGAAGAATTACATGGATGATCCTGTTAGGTGTGCAGAACTCTTTTTTTGTTTGTTGAAGGTTCATTTTTAATATTTGTTTCTATGCTGGTGAAGGTGTGTACAGAATGTGCAGAGAAACGCAAGATTTCTAGCATAACTGTCAGGTTTTGGCTGTAACCCTAACATACAGATTTCTTTTGTTAATTCTAGTTACTCAGCAATTCTAGGGGCGGTGGCACAGCGAGTAACATTGCTCTATCACAGTGCCTGGGTGGTGCGAGAGGATGTGGGTTTGATTTGTGCTCAGTCTGTGTGGAGTTTGCATCTTCTTCCTGTGTCTGCATGGGTTTCCTCCAGGTGCTCTGGTTCCCTCCCACAGTCCAAAGACATGCTGTTCAGGTTCACCCATAGTGTGAGTGACAGAGAGTGTGTTCCACTGATGTATGGATGAGTGACCCAGTATAAGTAATGTATCTAGCAGTGTAAGTCACCACGGTGAATAAGGTGTGTGGGCTCATAACACTACATAGAGTTCATTGGAAGTCCCTTTGGAGAAAAGTGTCTGCTAAGTAAATAAACTCAACGGTTTGCGTACATTTAGTCATTTAGCGGTCGCTTTTCTCCAAAGCGACGTATATCTCAGAATACAATTCTTGCATTACGTTAGGAGAAAGACGTAGTAGTAGACGTGCTTCTTAAGTAAAGATAGTTTCTTTCCACCATATGCACCGATGTTCATCACACGAGTAGCCGTATAAAACCCAACAGACGATTCCCGATCACCTTCTGACAATTATTTATTTATTTTTTTTATTTTGAGGCACACAAACATTTGCATACGATACAAGGCTGTGTAAAGGCTTATCTGGGCATGATTTTTCAAAGTAAAAGCAAGTAGGAGTACAAAACACTGTATGGATTTTAAATAACTAAAGGCAGCGGACGAATCTTTCGTGTTGTCAAACGTGACCAACAGGGTACAAAGAAACCCTGCTGACTGAAGGTAAACAATTCCTGCTCTCCCGAGTGATAATTATCCTTTCGGAGCCTAAAATGAACAATCAGTTGGGGGGCGGGGGATGCATCGCACACTGCTTGTTACATGGGTCATACCGCTATACAAAGAAATAAGAAGCCTGGTAGAGCTTAGGAACCCAAGGGCAATTACATGGTATGCGGAGCAAGATTTATAGAGCCACAACGTAGGTGCAATCCAGTGGTACTATACTTAGTTTTAATTCAAAACACAGTCAATGGAAAGAGACTCCTGAATCAATAATCTCAGTGGCTTTATTTTACAACAAAATACCAGTATGACTGATTCTTGGCTCTCGGAGGAAAGAAGAAAAAAGGCGAAATCTGTACATCGCTCTAAGAAAAAAGTGAAATGCCTCATTTCAGAAATAGCCTCTTTTTACTCCATTCTCTCTTAGCCCACAGCAGATAAGGCAATCCAGAAATGATCGTCAGCATCAAAGGTACGGCAGTTTAACTTTGCAAAAAAGAAAAAAAGAGGAATTAACTTCCCCGAAAATCCACAAACGTGTTTACGTTTCCGCATTCCACAGCTCAGCCGCATTTCGTTCCCTTCGACTGCCGTCGACGCGGTTTTTCCCTCATCTTCCAACACGCACGCCCGTTTCGGCTCGTTTCGAAGAACGTCGAGGGCCGTCGGATGGTTTTCACCTATCGATTCCAACAGGAATCGGGGGCCAGATGATGGCGGTGAGCTGCGGGGGCCCAGAACCTGCGGAAGCAATGTTATTTTGGATGGACACACACACACACACACACACACAGATATAATTCTGCTCCCAGCTGTGGTTGATTTGAAGGTCCGGCTGGATAGCTGGAAGGCAGACTGAAATCTGACCGGGGGAGTAAGCTTGGCGACACATTTTGTTGGATTTAGGACTACACCGGCTACTGGTGCGATGGTTCGACGTAACGTATGCGCAGGTGTGTGCGCATGCAAATAAGTTTTGTGTGCACGCGTTTGAGGCTCACGGTGTAAAATAAATATCCCTCCTCTCCGGTGCTGCTGCTCTTGTTTCGGAGCAGCATAACAGAGCGTAACATTCAGAATTGGCCCCGGCTGACCGCTGAGATATGACTTCAGAGGGGCCAGAACAAGAGAGATGACTAGACAGCCAGCAAACCCACAGCCTACAGTCATCACACTGCAGACCAGTGGGACTCTCTTCCGGTTGGGCGTACCGGCTCTGTTTGTCATCTTTAATTATGAGTGAACCTCATAAATACGGCGAAAAATAAAACTTCCCTTCAACAACACTGATGGAAAACAAGAGTAAAAAGACCCACACGGGGTCTTTGTACAATGCTGAGCCATGAGGCCTTCACTCCACCTCTCCTTCGATTCGCACCGAGTCTCAGACGTCGCACTTCTGCTGTAACCGCTGTGGTTTCCGACGCAGGGGATGGATGTAGTTTTTGTGGTTTTGAGCACGGTTCGACGAGGCCTTTTGCCAGCGATATTTTATGCAGAGGAAGCTGTTGCGGTGTGGTGACACATCGACGTGCTTCTTCGGTCTTTGGACAGATTCACTTGGAGGATCTTTTTATGAAGATTGCCAATTAGGAGCTGGCTGTGTTTCAGATCCCCTGTCTTCATTTGCTTTGGGTAAATAAACGCGTGATGGTGTCTGAAAAATGCGTCTCTGTTAAGGTGCAGAGGGGAGAAAAACAACTTGGGATAAGGAAGCGTGACCATGGGGCGGAAAGTAGAGCTTTCAGTCTTATAGGAGGGGTAGGCTGCATCTATAGCCTAGGGCCACCGACAACATCGGGTGTCACGTGTGTGCCCGGTCAGTGGGGCCCCGATTCTCCTTCCTCCCACGCCTTCAGCGTCTTGTGTAATGCTCCAGCAAGGGAGCCGACGGGACCCGCTGCAGCAGAACTCTGCGACCCCCCCAGGGCAGAAACGAAGGCGTTTTGCGGAAAACGGCGTAACTTGGCCGGCTCTCAGAGAGTTGAGCATTTTCGTGTCTCTGCTGAGAGAAATCCACCTGAAGGTGTTGTTAATGTTCCCTATCAACATCTCTGCAAAGATTCCCTCCCTTTCACCCCAGAGGAGATTCTTGCGAAGAGGCGGGGTCAAGCATCTGGGCCTCGTTATCTATGCTGCAGCCTGGCTCGCCATTGGCTGAACTGTAGCGTCATTTAAATATTAATTTTTCATCTCAAACAATCGGGTGAGATGCGTCCCCATGTTCTCTGCATGTGACAAATCTGTGCGTGGTTTCGATGAACCCAGAAATGTCTTCTGATCAATTTAAGGCATTTGCATACAGATGAACAGCCTGAGCCATTCAAAGTTGGAGATGGAATGAGTTTCTTTGTAGCAATTAAATCAGATTTTTGTTTATATTCGATTTTTGCTTGTGATATGAGATGTGAGTCATCGCTTGGCAAATCAACCCATCATTTAAACACGTTTATCCCTTTCCCAGCTGGGTTGTACTGTTTTAATCGTTCATCGCATTGAAGGAGATTATCCTTCTAAAAATTGCCCATCTCTTGTGCCTCCACATCGGGAGCAGCTGCCGCTCCACCACTGGCTGCTTGTCAGCAAACATGGAGCGGCTCTGCACAAACACCCAGCATTTACACATTAGGTTAATAGGGAGAAAAAGATTATGGTGGAAATACCGTTTCCACTGTTATTTCGTGCCATCCAAGGGCTGCAAATGGGAGCATCATCAGAACGGGGGAGAAAATTCCTTTGGGTGTGGAATACAACTTCTCTGCAGAGGAAATTTCCTATGCTGCCGGGTCATTATAACCTGCTCTAAAATGCTACCAGAATGACAGATATCCCTCATGTCCACAGCTCGAGCTCGAAGGAATTTTGCAAAGTCAGACCGTAAGACGACTTTGTGACGATCCTGCGGGAACATGGTTATATTTCAGCGGTCAAGATCATCATCGGGGCGGGATGAAGGGTTGCGCAACTGCAAGTTAAGGACCAGCTGCAGTTAAGGAACTGTACCAAGAAGGGTGTTTTTCTTTTCTCTTTAATTGTCTCCTTTTCCCTTCTATTCTACTACAATCCAGTAATGTGTTAGAGGACATTTTTAAATTCAGCAGTAAATATAGTCATTCTATATATATGCACTATGTACAGTATTTTAGGACATTTGCTTTATTCTACATGTTTTGCATATATATATACATATATATATATATAGGGGGGTGCGGTGGCGCAGTGGGTTGGACCACAGTCCTGCTCTCCAGTGGGTCTGGGGTTCGAGTCCCGCTTGGGGTGCCTTGCGACGGACTGGCGTCCCGTCCTGGGTGTGTCCCCTTCCCCCTCTGGCCTTACGCCCTGTGTTGCCGGGTAGGCTCCGGTTCCCCGTGACCCCGTATGGGACAAGCGGTTCTGAAAATGTGTGTGTGTGTGTGTGTATATATATATATATAATACATTATATATTATATATTATATTATCGAGCTTATAAAATCAGTAATTTCATGAATAAACCACCTTGCTTTGTGCTTTTATTTTTTCTGATTTTACCCTTTATTCATGCAGCATGTTGTTTTGCCGAACCAGGTGCATGATGTATCGGAACAAACATGATAATTACATCAATATTAATGCATCGTTTATAGGTGGGACTGGACTGCAGGTGTGAGGAGCAGTAAAGGTCATAACAACCACAGCTTTCCATCAGGCCCGCATAAGGACCAGCCTGCTTCACTCCGGCCTTATTGTCACTGCCTTATCGACACAGCAAAATATATGGTACTGTCCTTTGGGGTTCATTTTCGCCTGCCAGGCTTATGACTACCAATTAAAGAAACAAAACATGAGAGTGTGGAGGACAGAACTCGGGGTCATTCATGACAGAGCTTTTCATTAAAAAGTAATAGGAGACTCCTCTATTTCGCGGGGGTCAAATGGCCCCTAGGACAAAAGCCATTTTTTCACATCTTATGTTAAATCTGCTAGAGGAGCATCACCTTCTGAGGACACATATGCTGCGTGTCTGAATATTGAACATACTCAATGTGACCAGTGAACACTCATCCCCCCTCAAAAAATGGTCACACACCTTCCACAATATGAAATAAATCTACCCTTTTCACAAAAAGCCCTAACTGCATTATTACATCGTTTTTCATTGCATGCTGACACTTATATTGTATTATTTCGGGATATTTTAGCGGAGCAATTTGCACTAACTACCTTGCACAAGGGTTCTACAAAAGGGCCCCATCTGGGGCTTGAAGCAGTTACAAGTCTATGCCCACTTTGCTGTCTGACCACATGTATTTCATGCGATTATTCAGTTTCTACAAGCTGCTAATTAAATTCAGACATGACTTTGTTTTCTGTATGTCATGTTTAGCAAGTTCTGCAAGGAGTACACATGCAAATTTCTATTCATCCCTGCTGAATTCTTCTGTCTGATCGAACATAACTCTGACTTCTGCAGCATTGCGGAACGGCGAATGGTGGGTGATGGATGATGAGAGCGTGACTGATGCATACCTGGCTCTGGGTCTTTGCTGGTGAATTGTGAAGTGTAGTGATTTAAAGGTGTCGGATAGTAAATTTAACTTTTGCCCTGTTCCGGTTTTTATTTATTTATATTTTTTAACAGAGCGCTGAGAAGCTAAACATTCACTCCTGTCTTAACCATTTGCTCCTTTTCAATTTAGAGAATAAATATATGTTGCAAAAAAAAAAAAAAAAAAAAACTGAAATTTCCCATACATACAAGAAATGCATCTTTCACAGCAAATATTGTGGTCAGCATGTAATATAATTCCGAAGAGGGTGTTTTTTTTTTTTTAATTCAGTATATTTATTTTTTATCTATCAGAGGTCCCTGACTTTGTGGTGATTAGATGCATACTTTTCTTTTTCATGTTATAGTGTCCATTCATTTATTTTACATCATACAGACCACGCTGTCCGCCATTAATATGTAGGCCTGTGTTCAGCAATTTTGGTGCGTCAGAGTTATAATTTAAGTTAATCATTTTAGCACGCACTGCGAAAAGAGGCTTTATACATCAGACAGACTTAATTATGTTTACTGTTTCAACATATAATGAGGTACAATGAGATAAAAGGAAAACGGAAAGTGTACTTCGAGTTTACAGTGGCGCTCTCAGGCGGTCGTTAATAGCGCCGTTCTCAGTCCGTTTTACATTACATTTACATGTATTTATTTTGCAGATGCTTTTCTCCAAAGCGACTTCCAATGAACTCTATGTAGTGTTATCAGCCCACACACCTCATTCACCGTGGTGACTTACACTGCTAGATACACTACTTACACTGGGTCACTCATCCATACATCACTGGAACACACACTCTCCATCACTCACACACTATGGGTGAACCTGAACAGCATGTCTTTGGAGTGTGGGAGGAAACCAGAGCACCCGGAGGAAACCCATGCGGACACGGGGAGAACATACCAACTCCACACAGGCTGAGTGGGGATCGAACCCATGTCCCCTCACACTACCCAGGCACTGCGACACAGCAGCACTACATGATTTTAATGGCCCAACTTTTCGAAAGACCCCCCCCGCCCTTAGTAAACCTAATAATATCCTGTGAGCTGCTGCCTAGGAACGGCAGCAGGTTTCAGCGCCGTGTCTCTGATCACTTGTATTAGTTCAGTTCCTGCTCTTCGCCGGTGTGGTAGTACCGCACTTTGCTGCGGCCAGAGGTCACTAATGGGGATGGCCAAAGGCAAGCTCTCTCCTGCACAACCTTGGCTTTTCACACAGCAGCAACAAGATTATCGAGTAGGCTGTGCTGGAAAGCTTGCCATCAACACATTCGTCTAGTTTCAAAGGCCCCTAAAACTACGTGGGAATGTAGGTGGGGGAAAGTGGGTGATGTGAAACACAAGACAGATAGAAAGAGATTTCTTTACCGCTATCGTGCAAGTTTGTTCCATATATAGTCGCCTAGAACACGATTTTCTGATTTACACTCGTCCGCTAACTGCGGCAGCGGGGTAGTAAAACCACGTTTGTTTCCCCAGAGGATGGCAATAATTTTGTTCGGCCGATTCCCTCTCACCTGGTGTGACACTGACCCGCGAGCCGTACGTGGAAATCAAATCATCGGAATTCATGGTGAAATAATCAGAAATCCGCTAGCATGTTCGCTTCGCTGCCTCGTGCAGAAAAAACGGCCACGAAAGCCGTTAAGCACGGTACTGATCCTCCCATCACTCTGCATTTCAGCAGCTTCGCCGGTGAGCTATTTAGCCTTGTATTCAAAGCGTATTTTAATGTACCTCCGCAGCATGTCAATTAGGGATAGATCTGTGTTGAAATGCACCACTTCTGCGCTGAATTCTGGTAGACTTCATCGAACCCTTGTGCCTGATCCAGCCTCCATTCACCGCTCTTCTCTGCAGATAATTACATTCGTACTTTGATGAGACAGCAGAGGCTGCTGGAGAAGTACATTCCCTGCTGGAGAGTGGAGCAGGGAAAGAACATGACATGTCAGACTGTCCTCCTACTGGTCGTCTGACACCAGCGCTCCGCTTCCTCCCATAGTTGGCCCCCAGGGCAAGGAGTGCTGATGTCAATAAGGACTGCACTCCTTACAACACCTGGGTCGTGCAGATTCATTTCAAAGTAGCACCAAGTCAGAGGAAACTAAAGTTAAAGTGGGTTTTCACTGGAATGGATGTTGTTCAATGCCGCTTGTGTCAGATGATGAGTCGTGTTGCCTTTACACTGGAAAAGTAGTTTAGGTTGCGTAGGCCTGGCATAGGGGGGCGTGGTGGTGCAGTGGGTTTGGCTGGTGCCTGCTCTTCGGTGGGTCTGGGGTTCGAGCCCTGCTTGGGGTGCTTTGCAATGGATTGGCGTCCCGTCCTGGGTGTGTCCCTTCCCCCTTTGGCCTTGAGTCCGATGATGCTGGGTAGATTCCGGCCCGCTGCTAGTATTAAGATCCTTAAACACAGGTGTTAACTGAGTGTGTTAAGACTAGGAAAGTCACATCAGATAGACTTCCCTGAAACCCTTCAGTGTTTGCCTCCCGTGTTACTTGGTCTTCGGTGACCTGCTCGGCCTTTGCCCGAGTGAGGAAGGCCAGTACTGCCAGGAAGTGGGTGCGGATGCTGCGGCACATTGACAAAGACAATCAAGGCTGTACCCACTGCACCTAATGGGATTAATTTCATCTACCAGTAGAGCTGCTGTCGCCATGGAAAACAGCTCATTATTCAAGCCGTTGCCTAGCAACCTTTGATCGGCCTGATTAAACAAGGAGTGAAGATCCGAAAGAATCCTGCAGAGGAACAAAAATCCATGCAGCCAGACCACCCTCCAAAAAGTATGCCTCCCAGGTATAGCTGCTGCACCCCGTGGCAGGTAAAACAAGTTCCCAACATAGCCCGAGCGTGAAGGAGCTCTCATTTGTCCTCTTCTGACAAAAAGTTTTAACTTATTTCATCACATTGGTAATGTAGCTAATTCTGGCACATGGCAGTTTGTTATGTTATAATAAACTTTTTTCATACATCTGGCTAGAAGATTAACACCACCAGATGTAATGCAGATTTTGCTAGTAATCCATTAGAACATCTGCCACTTTAAAAGTTTAATTAGTGGATGTTATGTTGGCTGAATTTTTGTTGTCAGAAAGTATAATAAAATTCTTAATGGCAAGGAATAAACAGTAAGAATGTGTTTATTGGGCCCACCTTACCTTGTCATTTCCCTTTAATTCAGACTGAACCTTTTATAGTATCAGGCTTCATTTTTATTGATCTCGGAGGCTTAGGCTTGCAACTCGCATCTTATTCCATGAATTTTATATTGCAAGTTTTGAACCGCCACATAAAAAATAGTTTCTTGCTCTGAAAATGTGTCCACTGTTTTCCCACCCTTTTGTTCCATTTCACTGACCTTAGGCTGACAGCATTGTCACTGCCATATCTGTTGAAAAGATTTTGTAATTTTACAGCATATCTTGTCTTAATCTGTGCATAACAAAGCTCTGTTAGACTGTCCTCATACAGTAGTTTATCCTCATACAGTTGTGGTCCTTTGCCACAACCCTTTTTCACTTGTTTCCCTTTTAAAGGTGTATTGAACAGTTTTACCTCTACTGCCTGCAAGGATTACATCTTGAATAATGTTAATTTGTACCTCGTTATACTTTTCAGTCTTTAAAGTGATCAGCCCTGCAAAGCAGCTCTGGTGAATCCTTCCACTATCAATGTATTATTCCAAATGTAATCAACCACTTGTCTGTCATTTGTCTCCAGCACTCTCGATATTACTTCCTATTCTGACGTCATCATTTGCAGATTCGAGTGGTTTACTGTAAGTGGTTTCATAAGTGGAGCTTTCATATAAAGAACAACGGACACAGAACAGAACCCTGCGGTACACCAGTGCTGTGTTTTCTCTAATGGGGCAAAGCAACTTGTGTTTTTCCATGTATTCAACAAATTTTTATGGATATGCCCATTGTATGCAGTGCAGAAAAGTTCTCAAGATCCCCATTTACATTGATTCATGTAGCAGACACTTTTCTCCAAAGCGATTTCTAATGAACCCTATGCAGTGTTATCAACGCACACACCTTATTCACCGTGGTGACTTACACTGCTACGTACACTACTTACACTGGGTCACTCATCCATACATCAGTGGAACACACTCTTTCTGTCACTCACACACATTATGGGTGAACCTGAACAGCTTGCTTTTGGACTGTAGGAGGAAACTGACACAGACACAAGGAGAACATGCAAACTCTACACAGACTGAGCAGGGATCGAACCCATGTTCTTTCACATCACCCAGGCACTTCGAGGCAGCAGCACTACTTGCTTCTGCCACCGTGCCACCCATATTCACCCTTAAAATTTACGCTTATGTTTCTGATTTGTGTAATTTATCCTTTGGTTGACATAATCCTTTTCATTTAATTCTTTGTATTAATTACATTAGAGCTTTGTATGTCAGAACTCTTTGTTGTTATTATTATTATTATTATTATTATTATTATTATTATTATTATTATTATTGTTGTTGTTGTTGTTGTTGTTGTTGTTGTACTATTGTTGTATAGCTTCCTGAGGAAACCTAGCAGTTCTTAGAATTATTGACCTATATGATTACATTTCTAAAGATTGTCCATTATATACAGTACAGCATGTATCATTTCTTTTCATTTCATCTTGCACTTCAATGGTTTTGATTATGTACCTGTGCATTAAGACATCATTCCCAGGTTTGTTACCTCTCAGCTTTTCTTTAACATTACTCTTATGGCAATAATAGTAAAAGAAATCTTTAGGATTGCTATTGGCTTCCAGGGTGACCTGTAAAAACTTTCTTGGTTTGTGATCTTTTCTTTAGCCTTTATGTGCAAGTGATGATACTATACTGGAAATTGCTTATCTGCTGGACATTTTATGCTTTCTACGATACGCATCAAGTAGTTTTCTTTCCACCACATGGCCTTTTACTTCATTTAGTCTACTTTCCTCTGTTTGCTGTGGCATTACACTCCTGGTTGTTTTAAATAATGCCGCTTTCCCTCCAAACATTATTTGCTCACACCTTAACAAAAACTATTTGTCTTAGATTAAATAGTGTTGAACTGACCTGGGCTGATCTAACTTTCCGAAATGCAGTTGAGAGACTTGCTTAGGGCCTCATCAGGGCTTTGCCTGATTATTGTTACTGCCCAGAATAAAGCAATAATTGTCTTCTTGCTCAGAAGAGGAGTTCAAATACAGTCATTTACTGAGTTTCAGGTCTAGATTGTCCCCGTTGACTTCTCTAAATTAATAGAACGGAAATCAAAATTGTCTCTAATGAAGAATTCACTTTGCTTACAGATATTTCTAATCTTTTTGCATCTCAGAATTGTGACTATTGGGTCCTTCTGGCCTGCGGTACACGTGAGACGGTTTGCTTCATGTTTCTGTGCTTCATGCATCTGTTCATACTAAAAATTCCCTACCCCTGTTGTCTAGAGCTCCAGTTTTTGTGTCTTATTTGTCATACATCTATAAATCAGCTCATTCTGCAGCATCAATCTATATTTTATTTGTTTTCGTATTATTTATGTACTTTGGCCTATATTCTTATATCTTTACCCAGCTGGAAAATACTGTCAAGTCTTTGTTTTGCTTTTCCTTTTTGTAGTTTGCAAACCCCCTCTGGAAAAAACTGAGGTCAATGTCCTTATAATATTAAGTTATGAAATTTGCAGACACGGACTTGGAGAGACTACAGTATGTTCAGTATTTTGCAACAGAGTAGATTTTTGACCAGACTATAACATTCTCACCTTAGACCAACCTCAACGAAAGCAACATGACAGTTTTTAGAGCACTTTTCCACCCCCGACTTTAAGGTGGAGTTAAACGTACACTTGGATTGCCGAATCCCCAGTCCAGAGTGCTAGTTGTCATACCACAGAACAACAAAAATAAGAATGCAGCTGTAACATTTAGCCTTGTCTGTTTTTTTCAGTGTTTATTTGTGATCGTGGACCCTTGGGCAGGGACAAACTGACGGACACTTACCAGACGATTGCGTATGTAGGCCTTGTCTTGTAACATGACGGTGACGTCTACCCTCTTGTCCCCGAGTATGGATTGGAGCGCTTGCAGCTCTGGAATCTTCCGTGACCCTGTTTGAGTCAGTAGCCTCCAGGACCTTGCCTTTTTGGAGCCCCTCGCTCCGTGGCCTTGCTGCTCCTGTCTACACATTGTCCTTAGGTGATGCAAGAACAGAGAGCAAACGACACTGCATCTCAATCTTTCTTTCTCAGCCTCTGTGCTATATGCAAGATGGAGAAAACATGAAATACACACACATCGTCTGAACTGCTTGTCCCATTCGGGGTCACAGGGAGCCAGAGCCTAATCTGGAAACACAGAGCGTAAAGCTGGAAGTGGAGGGGACACACCCAGGACAGGACAGCAGTCTGTCACAAGGCACCCCAAGCAGGATTCGAACTCCAGACCCACCAGAAAGCAGGACCTGGTCCAACCCACTGCGCCACAATGCCCCCCGTAAAATACATTTTACATTTATTTATTTAGCAGACGCTTTTCTCCAAAGCGACTTCCAGTAAACTCTATGTAGTATCAGCCCACACACCTTATTCACTAATGTCATTTACACTGCTAGATACATTACTTACACTGGGTCACTCATCAATACATCAGTGGAAGACACACACTCTCTCACTCACACGCTATGGATGAACTTGAACAGCGTGTCTTTGGAGTGTGGGAGGAAACCAGAGAACCCGGAGGAAACCCATGCAGACACGGGGAGAACATGCAAACCCCACACAGACTGAGCGGGTATGAAACCCATGTCCCCTCTCGCCACCCAGGCGCTGTCATACAGCAGCACTACTGGCTGTGCCACCATCCTGCCCTACATGTAAATGTAAAATGTAAGTGTAAACACTTTTTATGAAATTGTACGTTTCCGAGTTTCACAAAGGTGAGACGAGTGAAATTCACTGTAAAATCCCTACAATGATAGGAAAATGTGTGTGGATGTGTGTGTTTTTGTGCGCACGTCTAAGCATGTTCATATTGCTCCGAACCTGGATTGACGAAAACACCTATTACAGCCCTGGGCAGTGCTGAGCTTTCCTGCAGGACACTCAATCCCCCGAAAACGCACAGTGATCACCGGATATTAGCATTGCAGGCATAATTATAGCTTTGGCTCATAACATTTGCCAGCATTTTGTTCATAATATTTTTTGTTCCCCTCTTTATTCAGATGTCAGTCCGCTTATATTGCTTATATTACTGATATTGCTAATAAATGCTTCCCTCAGAATATTGTTGATACAGAAATTTGTGTTTATTAAAATGTTACACATCTTTGAAAATAACATTCTCGCAATCTTTTTTTTTTTTCTTTTTTTTTTGCTGATCTCTAAAATAGGAAACAGAAAACAAATTGAAACAGAACTGCATGCTAATACAGTGTGGCAAACGGAATTCTCAATACTTATTACGTAACAATTAGTGTCACAAAGCTGGAAAATTACATTCCTGTATTATAGTTTTCTGCAGGAAGTGAAAATATAATAATTAGTGATTTCAGACTATTCAAACAGTAAAATAAAACCAGTGACTAAAACTGGCCAACCTTTTTATTAATCCAATGATTATCATTATGTTACTCAATTAGAAGTGTTTATTTAAAGTGGCAACATTTTTATGTAATGTATATGTATCTACTTCATGTTACCAGATATAATTCACAGCAATATAATTTGTTATTGACTACTTAGAATTATTGTTTTGGCATTAGCATGCACGGATGAAAAATTAGAAAACCCTGAAACCTAATCTTCATAAGTTAGACTGCTCTCCACAAACAGTTCACATAGTTATTACGCAGCGACGTTAACAGTATGAGTGCCAGGGAACATTCTTAATATAACACAAAAAACAAGATACCAGAAAAAATTGCATCTGAACACTTAGCAAAAAAAAGTACATTAAAAAGAATAACACGAATGAGTGAGAAAGACAAGTTCTGTAAAATATATAGAAAAAAATAAAATAAAGTAAAAGTGGAAAGCCACCATCAAGGAAGAGCCTTAATGTATCTAATCCAAAAGCTAATCCATGTTCACAGCGTATTACCATAATGTACAGTACTGAACAGAGGCTAAGCGCTCTATGAAGCATTATACTTTTATATATGTATGTATTATCTTTTGGCTTCATAGGAAACTTTATTTAAATCCACCAGCATAATTTAAAGTCGCATTTTTCCTGGATATTTAAGTCGTGTACAAGAAAAAAAATGAATGCTGAGCGATGCATAACCAGAGTATAAGCAGTGTCAGATACAGTGGGTCTTATTTCTTTCCATAAATGTCTAGACAATAAAGATCACATGTAAAAAGTTCCAACCAGTGAAGTTTTGCAGTGCCGGACTTGTGGACTGAGCAAAGGTTGGTGGGGAATCCAGGTGTCAGCCATAAGATCCATCTGTGTGATCCAAGCTGTCCCACCATCTGGTAGACCTGGTGGACCTCCTACGAAGAAACCCTTACATTAATTGTGACACAGCAGCACTCGGCTTTGATCTCTCTGGTGAATCTTTAAGGTCTGGTTTCCATTGTTTTTAGCACAGTTTCTTTAACCCTTCAAATAATGACATATTCAGTTGGGTGGCACGGTGCCACAGCAAGTCGCACTGCTGCCTCACATCCCCTGGGTGGTGCGAGAGGATGTGGGTTTGATCCCCACTCAGTCTGTGTGGGTTTCCTCTGGGTGCTCTGGTTTCCTCCCACACTCCAAAGACATGCTGTTCAGGTTCACCCGTAGTATGTGAGTCACAGAGAGCGTGTGTGTGTTCCACTGATGTATGGATGAGTGACCCTTTGAAAGTAGTGTATCCAGCAGTGTAAGTCACCACGGTGAATAAGGTGTGTGGGCTGATAACACTACATAGAGTTAATTGGAAGTTGTTTTGGAGAAAAGTGTCTGCTAAATAAATGTAACCCAGAGAAGGTTAGGACCACAATTACCTTTCAAATACACAGCTTGATGATATTTCTAATTATCTCCTTAATCTCTTTTTTTACATCACATCTGACTTTACTTCACAGAAACACAAACTCTCCTTGAAAATCCCACTCTTCGTTTTCTGCTACCCTGCCTGACAATAGCACGGTAACAATGCAAGCACACACCTCTGTCAAAAGTCAGGTACATGTACCCATACCTTGGCGCATTTGCCATCTCTCTGCTGGTTGCCATGGAAGCATGAGACATAGTGTCTCCCACAAGATGATGGCCCTGCTGTTTTCTTTGTGATTGGAACTAAATGTGTGTGATTTCCCCATGCTGCACTGGGAGTACTCTAATTGGTTTGTGTCTCATTTCATTCATATCTAGCACGAGCAAGAAGGTAGAACAGGGTGAAACATGGCAGAGATGTAGCTGACAAAGCAGTAGGTAGAGAAAGTATCATAAAGAAAAAATATATATATATATATATATATATATACATACATGTACCTATACACGTGTGAGCAGAGATGTGAAAGCATACATTAAGAGAGCAATGATTTTTGAAGGAAGCACATAGCATTTTGCACCACGGGAACTATGGCATTTCTTCTGTTTTCTATTTCATGGTTTCTAAATTTATTTACTCATGTTCACCGTTTCTCAAGAGCTGACTGTTTTGTAAAAAGTACTTCATATCCACTTTTTCTTAAAATCAGGTGTAAACAGTGATGGCAGCAGGTTTTAACATAGGCTATATCCGTGACTAGTACTTTTTTAAAATGTGTTTTAGCTGCTTAGGAATTACAACTCCATCAGAGAATTCCCAAGTTAACAATCAAAAAATGGGAGAAAAAATTGAACAGACACATTTGATCTATATCTATATCTCAGAAAAACCCATCAGGATACATTCCTATTTGTCCTACCCTGATAACAGGGCTGTGGAGTCGATACACAAAACCTTTTATTCCGACTCCAGTAACCCAGTAATTCCTTCCAACTCCGACTCCGCAGCGCAGCCCAAAAGTTGCACGTTATTTTGAGGGTCGACCTATCTGGCAAAAATAGGCCTGAAGTTATATTACACCTCTAATTTTCGAGGTTTGATTTATATGCCGGATTGACTTATACACTGACATATACAGTAGATTTAGTCAGAGTCGGTACATTTTTACCGACTCCAACTGCAATGACTCAATAATTGCTTCCGACTCTGACTCGACAACTCCGACTTCGACTCCACAGCACTGCTCAAAAGTTGAACATTATTTTGGGGGTCGACTTATACGGCAAACATAGGCCTAACCTGTATTACACCTCTAATTTTTGGGGGTTGATTTATATGCCGGATCGACTTATACGCTGGTATATACAGTGCATTTAGTCACAGTCGGTACATTTTTCCAACTCCGACTCCAGTAACCCAGTAATTGCTTCCGACTCCATGACTCCGACTCCACAGCACTGCCCAAAAGTTGAACGTTATTTTGGGGGTCGACTTATATGCAGGATCAGTTTATATGCTGGCATACAGTATACTGTGCATTTAGTTGGAGTTGGAGTCAGTATATTTTTACCAACTCCGACTCCAGTAACCCAATAATTGCTTCCGATTCCAACTCCATGACTCCGACTCCGCAGCACTGCCTGAAAATACAGTCAAATGGATTGTTATTGTATGTGTACTGCAAAGCTTGCGTTGAAATCCTCTTGCATAAATAGTGTGCAAGTGCAATTAAACAGGAACGTAATTAAGGACCAGTGAAATTTGTTGGTCTAGCTAGTCTTGTCATGCCAGTGAATGAGGGAGACATGCGGTCCTCAAGCCCACAACTACCGTTTGGCTCATTTTCCTCTGCTCTTATTGTCATTTCAGTGAAGTGTTCATTTCCTCCAAAAAAATTAAACTGGACCGAGAAGTATCAAAATCCATCAACGCTTCATCAGACCATGAGCGTGCACACACAAAGACACTTCGAGATTCACATGACGGACTTTAATTGCTTTTCCGTTCTAATTGGAGGCAGAAAGTCTTCAAGTGTCTGAGGTGTTGATGGATCAGCTTTCATAATTAGCATTTTTCAGGTCTTTTATATGCTCTGTGCCCACTTTTTCTGCAGACAATCTCCGAAGCCGCTTTTTGTTAAGGTTGAAGGAGTTCAGACAAGACCATGTTCCCATTGATTTAGAATGGAAGGAACTTGCTAGCCAGCACTATGTAATCAACACATTCTTGGATAATAGAGGAACTGGCATTTCTGAAATCAATGACTAGTCTCAGCTGTGCTGTTTTAGTAAAAATGTACTTAGAAAGAGACAGCTTGTGGGCAGTTGGTAGCATAGTGGTTAGAGCTGCTGCTTTTGGACCCAAAAGGTTGCAGGCTTGAATCTCACTTCTGGCTGTAGTACCCTTGAGCAAGGTACTTACCCTAAATTACTCCATGAAAAAAAAAATTACCCAGCTGTACAAATGGGTAAATAATTGCAGGTAGATTAACATTATAAATTGCTTTGGAGAAAAGCGTCAGCTAAATGAATAAAAGTGGAAAGAATCTGAAGTTTTTTTTTTCATTTTCATTTTTTTCAACCCAGCACACCTGTGGTATATAAGTAAAACACATAAAGGTCTCACTGCCTGGATACTGGGGATCCAATGAGGCATTGGTTGCAGTGCTTTTTCTGATGTCTGATATGAGGAATGTGACATATGCTCTCAGGCTAAGTATGAATCACATCTGACGCAGTGTTTGATCTACGTGTCCACCTGTATGGAAACAATGGGATGCAGAGATAGAAAACAATGGAACAACAGCTTAGTTAAATAATGACATATTCAGTTGCTATCCAGGTCCGGCAGCATAGCAACTGCAGGTTTACGCACCGAAGTTTGATTTAAAGCTTGTTATTATCTAAACAGCAATGTTACCAGCACAAAAAAAAAAAAAAAAATAAAAAAAAATAAACCGTACCTACCCTGATAATGGTAGGTCTCCGGATCCAGCTGTGACTAGAAAAAAATATTCCTCGCATCTGCTGGTTTCAATGATCATGTGTGATGTAACCATCAGTAATTTTCTTATTAGTGTTTTGCCTTTGCAATTTCAGTCATTTCTGACAGGACCCAACTTAACTGTATAAAAGCACTCAAAGAGGTAGGCAATTGCCAGGTGGTTGTGTAACCATAAGGGGGGGTGTTGATCTGACTGACACAGGTGTCACAGGCTGCTGAAAGCCGTGTGATAGTCGCACAGCTTGCCGTTTTTTGAATCTCTTCTGCCTCCGTGTGCCGGCTTGGCCGTAGAGCTGTCCCCGTCCCTGCTGTCCCTGGCAACATCAGCTCTAGTTTACAGTCCTCTCTCTATTGGATTTTAGCGATGGCCGCCTTGCTGTTAATGCGATCTAATGCGTCTTGCAATAAAGATACCCTAATCAATGCCAACCGATCATGATAGTTTTTAAATTACATTTTATTTGCTCGGCAGATGCTCTTGTTCTGATTGATTACAGTTACAATTACGCTTTGCCCATTCATGCGGTGGCTGAGGCCATTCGAGTCGCACGCTCGGCGGTGGAAAAGCAACACTTCTGCTGAAGTCTGAAGATGCGAGATGCGAATCAGTACTCCGTGCGCGCAAGTCCACCCTTTATGCTTTAACGCGTATACCACCTGTACCTCAATTTTATTTCAAATGGTTAATTGTATTCAACAACGAGTCGACTGGAAAGTGTAGAATAACGTACGCTGTGACTTCTGTCGTCGGAAGAACCTGGATCTTTTTACCGATGCCGGTCGTTTTGTGGAGCTCTGCCCCCGGGGTCTACTCGCGAGCGGGGGGGGAGGCATGCCAAGGCCACATCGTGAGGGATGTGTCTGTCCTCAGCCCTCGGCAATGAGTCACAGTGGTGTACAGGTGCCCTTCAGTGCCACACAAGACAGAGCTTCTGGAAACTTTCCGCAAACCACTTTCTCTCTTTCACTCCCATGGGCTCAGTACCTGAGACGGTTTCAATAGGAAAGTAAACACAACACTAATATTTATCCTTAAACTTCTGCCTGAACTGCTGAGCTCCCTGCTTTGCTGCTATAAGCATCCTTACCCAAGTATACAAAAGTTTGTAAGTTCACGTCTGCTCAGGGAAAACGCTTTCCTATTCCCGCTGCTGAGTTGATCTCTACTCTTCATTTAAATAGATTTGTATAATATATTTAAATAAAATAAAAATAAAATGTGCAAGACCAGAGGCCTAGACCTGGATGCTGAAAGATGATGGTCGGAGGGTTTTTCACACTGGACAGCTCTGCTTTTCTCATCTTCTCAGCATAAATCACAGCGGTGGTCATCCTTGTTGGTTTCAGTCCCTGTTGCGTTTAATTGTAGTTTTGTTTCTTGTTTCATTATTACTGCTGACCGATTGCGATGACACTACAGATGCCATCAAGCAACCCTCCGTTCTTGAGGCTGAGCTTGTTTTTCGTCTACCTGAAACAGGGAACCCAAACCGACAGCATGTCATTGATTCCACAGCTAGGTCGCACCCTTCAGGTGCTCAGATGAGACATGTTATGTGAGTGCATATGGCACGCAGGTGTACTGATGTCTCAGGTTCCATCTATTTCATGCTTCATCCTTCCCCCTTTGATAGCGTTTTAGCATGGATATTTGTATGCGATGGCCACCCAGACACCGTACACGTCTGAACAAGCGCTTCAGGGGGTCCCTCGACAAGCAACATTACATTACCTCTGGGTCGGCGGCTTTCAGGATCTGCAATTATAATGAAGGTCAGAGCCCCCATTGTTGCGCTGTACATGGATATAGATTGAATTATAAATGAGATGGGTGGCCTGCTTTTGTCTTCATTCCCTTACCGGGGTTTTTCAAAGGAAGGGGATATTGGAAGGTGTGACCTGACAAAAAAGTTCCGTACCGCTGAGTTGCGTCCTGCCGGATAGAAATTGCAAATGTGTTGATTTTGCCGAAACGATCGACAGCAACGGAAAAGAAACGAGAATAGAGAACGACATACAAACTGCCAATGGAATCACTATCATGTTTTTGCCCATTAATTTCAGAACAAGCTTAAAACTGAACATAAACATCACTAACAGTTTCATTGCCTTCGCTGTTAGCAAGTTTTAAACAAGAGGATCTGATGGACACTTGAAAACACTGCAACGCAAGTAAGTGTTTCCTCCTCTCATTATAATTCCCTTAACAAGTGTTACACGCTGACAGCCAGTTAAACGAGAAACTGAAAAGTTATAAATGCCTTACCTTTGTGGAACTTATCATGGAGCCACAGTTTAGCGCTTGCATGGCTTCAGTCTGTGACATACCCCATGTAAAACCATTTTTATTCCTTTTTCTATTAGCATGGAGAAAATGGGAATAAGCAGGCTGACAGCTCATTAATGATGCTCTTTAGCATGTTAGCATTAGCACACACTGCCTGCACAGTGAGATAACAGGCAAGGGCTCCTTTTACCCTGAACAGATTAATCTGTTTTATTACCTGAGAGCATTTCATGCTATACGCCATAGGAGTGGAATTTATTGTGGATCTCATAAACATTCCAGATATTACCCTTTTAATATTGGGATAGAGCACACCATCATCATCAGCATCATCATCATCAGCATCAGCATCATCATCATTATTTTCCCATTTCCCAGTGTGGGCAGTGGCCAGGTTACAGGATTTACATTTTCCATGTTCTGAACATCACCTGGATCAGGATGTTGCATTTGTCTGCAATCCAGTACACCCCGAGGCGTTGTGCTGCTCGCTCCGTCTGCTTGCTTGTGCCCACTCCGCCTGCCCGCTGGCACCCAGTCTGACATCTCTCTCTCCCTCCCACACTGGCTTCCCGCACGTGCACCTGCGGGGCCTACGCACCCCACGCCATCAGCCTCCTTTAGGAGCAGACGCTGTTGGCCGTGTACCTTTGCGTTTTTACCAAACATAATAAAGACATGAAACTGTTCTTGCCAGAAAAGAACAGATTGGGGAACAGCTGGTAGCGATGAGCAGCAACTTAAGAGCATGTAACTGTTGTTGTGGAGCGATTATAGCAAACAGTTCAAAAACTATATATATTTATCTTGTAGACTCTGTTACTTCTCTGCTGCATCACACCAGTCAGCCACGTGCCCCTGCCCCCTTCTCTTTGCACAGTCTCCACCCCGCTGGCCTCATAGCGCTCACTCCCCAGGGGTGAAACCAGCCCCACAAGTTAAGCATCTCATCTCACAATATCGATTCCTCCTCCCTGCTGAATTAAATCATTAATCTGTTAAACGCATTGACAGTCTCTCCAGCAGCGTTTCTCCAAAGAGCAAAACTGCTGTGTTTACCTGCACTTCTGTCATCAGATACCGTGCTAATTAGCTGCAGAAGAGCAGCTAAAACTCTTTGAAATGTTCAAGAGACGAACTAATAACGTCGGTCCCAGTATCTTGCGAGTTTTAGCTACCAGCACATTCAAAGTGTGTGTGGGTAGCTGCCTCGGTGGAAATCTCTAGGGAAAGCAAGAATGGTATGGTTTTTTTTTTTTTGTTTTTCATCCATTAACGATCCTATATGTACAGCCACCCCCACCCAAAAACCACCTAACCCCTCAAGATGTGATTCAAGAAGCTAGACGGGTCTTGCTTCATCAAGGAACGGGTAAGCGATCGCTATTTGCTGCGTAAGAAAGAAAGGTGAAAATGGGAGGTGCGATGATTCCTGTCGGAGTTTTGTCTCAGTGCCTTGCTGGTGTGTTGAAACCTAGCAGGACTGAGAGAAAATAATCCCCTATAGACATCTATACTGTTTTCTGCTGAGGAGGAGGTGAAACAATTAATATAGCTGTGACAGAGAATGAAATGACTATTCAGACTGCACGAAACGCAAACAATTAGAGCACACTGTATTAGAAAGAATTAATGTGTTTGATCATTACCCCTCCAAACAGATGCCGGCTGAGCCTGGGGCTCTCAGTGACAATCTGCTTCTTTAAGACAGGCTTTTCAGCTTGTGACAGAAGCACAGAATCACGGCTCACTCTGGCGTATCACCTGGCATAGCAGAAACCCCAGGGAAAAGAAAGACGTGGTTAACACCAATGAAGTATAATGATGCGCATTTAAGCGAAAAGTCTGAATCAATGGAAAATGTTAATATTCAGATGATCTTGGTGTGGTGGGGCTAATTTAAAATTGTGCCTTTTTTCAGGTGGTGGTTTAGCAAGTCATGCTTTAACATCGCTTGGAGTTTCTGCAGTGGCTCTCAGCGAGGTCCGTTAGATGTTATATATTCCAGATTTTATGCGGAGACTAACATATGACAATGAATGTCATATGTCGTTGGTTAGAAGCTTTTGGTTAGCACTTTTCTGAGCAAATTACATGACTACCAGTGCTGAAATAAAGTGGATCTGACTCAGTCAGAGCAGATTTCCAGTCTAAAGACACAAGTGGAGGAACAAACTTTCTGGAGGCATTCTATTTATGTAATCACCACAGGTCAACGACAAAGTTCTAACTAGAACTTGCAAAAGCATAAAAGAATAAGTAATAAAGAGAATAAAAGTAACCTATGTAGGGTTTTATGACACACTGAAAAAATTAATGCAAAAATTTGTGATGCTGAAAAATAAAAAAATTCCACAAGTTAAAACAATATATAATGCTTAATGAGGATGCATTCCTTATATATATATATATATATAAAGTAGTGATCATAAGACAAACAAGTATATATTGTAAATGATTTTCAGCTATAAATAAATATGGTCTGTGGTGAGAAGAGGGGGGCATGGTGGCGCAGCCGGGTTGGCTGGGTCCCGCTCTCCGGTAGGTCTGGGGTTCGAATCCTGTCTTGGGTGCCCTGCAGCGGACTAGCATCCCATCCTGGGTGTGTCCCCTCCCCCTCCAGCCTTGCGCCCTGTGTTGCTGGGTTAGGCTCCAGTTTGCCACAACCCCACTTGAGACAAGTGGTTTCAGACTGTGTGTGTATGGTGAGAAGAGAACTACAGATGAGATACTCAATTACTGTTTAAACATGAGGTATCACCTGAAGATGGAGAACAATTAATGCAGTGTTTATGGATCATTTCCTCCAGGCTGACAAGGCTCTCTTTGCACCACTCTGTTGTTTATACTTGCTTTGAACAATTATTCATCCATCCATTCATCTATTTTCCTGCCCGCTTGTCCTGCAAGGGTTGCGGTGGCAAAAGGGAGCGCAGAGATGCCCAGACATCCCTGTCCATCGCAACTTCCTGCAGCTCACTCCCAGGCCAACTGGGAGATATAATCTCTCCAGCAGGTCCTGGGCCGACCTCGGGGTCTCGTCCCAGTTGGCCGTGCCTGGTATACATCCAAAGGGAGGCGCCCAGCGGGCATCCTTACCAGATGCCCGAACCACCTCAACTGGATCCTCTCAATGCGGAGAAGTAGCAGTTCTAGTCTGAGCTCCTCCCAGATGGTCAAACTCCTCACCCTGTCACGGAGAATGAATCCCATGACCATGCAGAGAAAACTTTGAACAACTAAGAAGACAGTATCTTGACATTTTGACGTCCTTTATGAATTCTGTAATAAAACCTTGAGTATGACACCACCAAACAATCAGAGGTCGTAGAGCACAGCTGTTCTGTTGGGAGTGATCAGGTCCTAAAAGTATTGGGGTGTAGATCCTTTGGTTATCTTGCAGGCTGTAACCAGAGTCTCGTACTTGATATGAGCAACTGAGTACAGTTTGTTTATGAGATATGGACCTGTTTTTGGAGAAGCAAAGGCTTAAGCTGATCGTTGCTTCCAGGCTCTTTACCAATATAGCAGATGAAATGAGCAAATTGTCCAGTTTCATAGTGGGTTCCTTATAGATGAATGGAGCTGCTGGGAGATGAAGGATTTTGGTCTTGGAGCAGTTGAGCTCTATATAGTGATTAGTCATCTAAACGAGATCTAAAGAAATATCTGAAAGGCAGGCTGAAATACATGAGAATACATCTAAAACTGCTAGGGGAAAAGAGAGGAAGAATGTAGTATCATCAACACAATAGTTATTGGAGAATCCGTAAAAGTCAAAGACAGAGCCAAAGGATGCTGTGTACCACCAGGTTAGGGAGACTGCATGAAAGACAGGGAGCCATGCCAAGCCACCTAGTAAGATCTATGCAATGGATAAGACTGAAATCATTTCAGCGAAGATCCTTTGGTTTCAAGCTGCTTCACTACGGAAGGTAAGATCTAATAGTTGACACATGCAGCAAATGAATTCAGGAGATTGAGAACCAAGGAATGGGAAACAGATCTGGTCAAATGGAAAGCTTCCAGCACTGCAACGAAGGCCATCTGGATGGAGTGGCCAGTTTTGAATCCAGACTAGTAACCGTCAAGGAGATCATTCTGGGCATGTACTGGTTTTAGAGTGCACATTCAAGAGTTTTGGAGGGAGAAGAGAGACTGACCTGCGATTCTAGATTGTTTTCAGAGAAGGTTTCTTCATCAGTTGTGATATGTGACCAGTTTTAAAGTCAGATTGGAAGCAACTAGAGGACAGTGAGGAATTATAGATAGAAGAAATAAAAGGAATAAACTATGGAAATGGTCTTTAAGAGAGGAGCAGAGATGGGATGAAGAGAGCAAGTCGTGGCTTGGTGAAATGCAGAAAGGGTTTGAAATGAAGGCAATGAGACATAAGACATGGGAAGTCCTTGGATAGATGGGATAGCAGGAAGTTAAGAAACTGTTTGTGATGGTCTTTGAATCCAAAGAATGAGGCAAAGTCATCAGCAGTGAGGGTGGCGGAAGAAGGAGGAAGGGAAAGGATGTAAGAAAAAGTGCAGAAAAGTTGAAGGGGGATTATTTCTTCAAACTGCAGTTGATTCTACAAAGAAAGCAGTTTTTGCTGGGGAAACAGAATGAAAGGACGCAAGGGACTTCTTATGAACTGCTAACTCGGATTTTTAGATTTACTCCATTTCTCTTCAGCAGTGCAGAGTTTAGCTCTTGTTGGCACTGAGTATATCCAATAACCACAAGTTGAAGGTAGGACGTGTTGTCTGGGTGTTAGAGGACAGACTCAAGAGAGGATAGGAATGAAAGCAAGAAATTATTAGGATCTTGACACATACCTTCGGACTGTGAGAAGAAACTAGAGCACCCAGAGGAAACCCACATGAACATGAGAACATGCAAAACCCATGCAGGCTGAGCCAGACTTGTACCCATGTCCAAACCACAGGAGCTATGAGGGAAATGCACTACCTGCTGTGCCACTGTGCCTTCCCTCGCAATGTAGCCAGTGTACTACATTCTGATTCCTTGTACTCCTTGAACTTGAATTACTTGGATTCTTTGTTGACCTCAACTGTAATCATCGTCTGTTGCTGTTTATGACAGCAGGATTAATGATTGGAGACCCAGGGTTTTTTTATAGAAAACTATATATCTGAGAATCCCTAGTGGGAATTAAGGCATCAAGGAGTACCTGTGTGGTTGGATGATACCATACAGGAATTAGCACTGAAACTGGTGGAATCATTCAACAGTCTTAGGACAGCCACAGACAATCAGTAAACAGGTAGAGATGCAGACACTTTCCCCATGTTGTTTTGTCTTCCTTGTGATTTGAATATTTCTGCTGTAGAATGAATATTTAACAGCCCTGCTAAATCCCCCAGTGTGCCGTTATATATGCAAATTACAATCCTAATCTTCTGGTACAACGGAACAGGGGGCTCGATCACCAATGTGACAGTCATTTTCTATGTGACAGTCGCTCTCAACAGAAACCCACTGCACAAGGCCAGTCGGATTGCAGCTTATCATCGCGGCTCTGAGAACGATTTGGCACCGTGTAGAATTTGGGTCATGATTCCTCTGATTGTAGGGATTTTCTTTCATGGTTTATGGTTCTTACCCAGTTTCCCAAGAATATATTCATTGAGAACCAAGTAAACACGGACTTATAGGAATGGATACCGCATTAGCCAGGCGCTGCAGTTAATTCTTCTGATGCTTGTAACTGTTGGCTTTTTGTCTGAACCTTTTTGTTAGACCTTCCAATTATGTTTTGGTGAGTAATTACAGAAAGAAGGATATTCATAGTCTTTTAGAAAACATGACATTTTTCATCTACACACAGTCTCCACATTATACTGATTCTAAAGGGAGGTAGGGATATAGGGACATACTTTATGCTAATTGGCACTGTGACTCTTTATTTATTTATTTACCTGTTGTCTTCAGACACATCCTGAATAATAAGAAAAATTCATGCCCACTCAGACAGGACATGTTTTAAAGATTTATTCCCCGCCCCATTCCCTGTTTCAGTTACAAATATGCCTCAAATCTATATTGTCCTTCTCCAAGAAGCCGTGAGCCATAACGATGTTTTAAATAATTCAATAAGAAATTTATGGCAGTATTACTTTTTTCATTACTTACCTGACCTTTTTCATTTTCCAAGTCTTGAAACAAAATATTAAAAGTTGTTAAATACTATCATAAGAAAAAAAAGTTATATTTTGCCAATTATTTCTTAATATTGATCTACTGCATCATTAAAGAAACATGCAAATATCCAACAGAACTCTTCAGTTGGGAGTGAAGTTAAAAAAACTTTTTAGCCAGTATGAAATTATCAGAAAAAAAATGTTGCTACACCACAATTGTACCCTTACCCGCTTGTGTTAGACAAAAGGTGTTTTTTAATGTCCAGCATAAAACTGTGGCACATCAATATGTTGTCATGGCATTTGATTAATAAAGTACCCAAAGAAAACAAAAAGCATGTAAATCTCAATCACATGGGAACCCTGTTAATTTTTAAATGAAGATTAGTCTAAATAACATCATTAAAATTCAATTTTTTAACCTTTTTTATTCAGTTTCATCGTCTTCTTCAAAGAAGAACATAATATGTTAATTATTGCACAGAAACTTTGACAATCACGTTCATGTAAGTGGCTCTAGATAAGAGTATCAGCTAATTTAATCATCTGTAAACTTTAAATGTTTGTATTGCAGACATGTTAGTGTTTATGGGGAGAATGGTACATAACAACCTGATTTATGATACACACTGATGAGCAGGGAGCACAGATTTTTTTTTTTTTTTTAATTAGGAAAAACAAAATGATGTGGGGACTTAGCCTGAACTAAACAGTTCAGACTTTGTACATAGCAACTATATACAGGGGTTCATGCTGTTACATCATTCATCATGTGTCATGGGCTCTGATGGATCTCAGGGTGCTCCATACATGGGCAGGAAGCCAGCCCAAGCTTTTCTCATCAAGAAGAGTATGTCTGAGCCCTTGCGTAGACTGCAGACACACCATCAGTGACTGGTGTCTGGGCGAGCCTTCATTGCTTTTACGGAGAAAGCTCATAACTGTTAGTCATTTATTATTCTGCAGCACTTCACTTCCCATGGTGCTGTGCAGTCATATCTATTCCTGCAGGATGCATAATCTTAGAGAAATGAGTATCCAATTCATAATAAAAAGTCAGATTTTTTTCATTATTTTAGGAAGCACGCACAGATCTTAGAGTTTAGAAGGGTGCACCTAAATAATGAGATGAGCTGATAACCAGTGAGCCCAAAATACTCATTCTTGGGGAGTATGTCATTGACGTGGGAGGTATGAAGCAGTCACAGATCATGAGCAACTCAGGCCAGGCATGAAGACTGTGTGGGATCTGGTCATCCAATCACGTCTGATTCATGTCATTGAGGGACACACACCATGAAGGAAGGTGGGAGGCAATGGAAAGGTGTTCTGTTGCCTTGATCTGCAGGTGTCTGTGAAGAACCAGCAGATCTCCCAACTCTTCAAGGAAAACGACATTATTTCGGAGTAATGTAACGAGAACTAGTTCAGTCCAACTCTTTCTACAAATACAAATCTCCTTGTACTTATGTTTCATTCCTTTTTAATTTCATCTAAAGTTTTAAGTTTTTTTTTTCCCTCCAAATAAAGTAGGTTATAGATTTGAAGAACCCCTAATTTGAAGCATATCTTTTGTGAAATCATGCCTTATTAAAAACAAGATGAATTTCTATTGCTGTCTGGGCTGAAATTAAAGTTAAGCCCTCCTCTTTTTTATAGCATTAAAACATGTGCCATCAGTCTTAATAATTTGCATTATGTTGTTTACTTGCAGCAATCAGCATTACCTCCTCCCCGTATTTTGCACCACACATGGAAAGTCCTCCAATACGTTACGCGTTGATAAGACAAACGTGTGAAAGATAGCGGTCTCTCTTTTCCCACTTTTATAGCTATGTGACACATTAGTAAATATCAATACGTTTTACCTTCCTTTTAAATGAATGATGTCTCTGTTGCCGTAACAAGGCTTCAGTAAACATGGCCTGGACTGAACCCCTGCAGAATTTCGCAAAATGCCAAGTTTGTTTAAAGTCACCTGCAGTTCTGAATATCTTGTTATTTATACATTTTTTTAGCTACCAATGACTTCCAACAGGCTCTATATTGTGAGTCACGTTTTGACCGCAAAAGGTGACATGAAAGTGATGATTCTGCAGGCAGATGCTGGTGGTCTTGTTTTCTTCCTGCCTTCGTGCATGGGGCTTTGCTGTGCTCACTCTGGTCTTTTCTGGGCTTGGGGGGGTGGGAATCATCAGTCAAGTTCATTCACCCACCCACTCGCTCGTTCACTCAGCCTCTTGTCCGGAAATGTAACGGCGACAGTTTGTCCAAATGGATTTTACAGAACACTTCCACCACATTGCCAGTTCATGTGAAAATGTTGAACCGCGAAACAAACCAGCCATTCATGACAATAGCTCAAAAAGAGAAATTATGCTTCCATTAGAAATTGGGTGCTCAACTCTCAATACACAGAAAGCATATTTTCCTATGAATAAGCATAGAATCTCCAGTACATGACGACAATTTTCTGAGTCTTAAAAATACCTCCAGAAGAAAGATCACATATTATTATATTTTTTTTAAAAAATAGACTCGAGATGGTTGCATTACCAGAATAATAAATGGAACTGGAAACTGAGTAATGCAGGAAGATCTTTACGTGAGAAGACAACATCCAAAAATATTTCAAATATAACTGTAAGAAATTCCGAGAAAAATTGTCCATGTGGAGATAAAATATTATGGAAGTAATAATCATATTCAAGATCTGCAACAGAGCCAGAAGATTGTGCTGATGATTCAAATGATTAATCTTTCTGTAAAGCCTTATTTACACTAGCTGATGTTTTGGCAATCCTGAGTTATCGCTGGACGCTTGTTTCTACATACTTATTCAGTAGATATTATATTGTGAATATTTTCCTTATGTTCATTTTGTAAAATGACAAAGCTGAAATAGCGGTATGACATGTACCCCTCTGGGCGGTGCATGATAACGGCTAAAGCACTTATGTGCAGGAGGGAGTGGGGCTGAGAGCAAGGACCCTCTCAGCAGTTCTTGATTGCACAGGCCTGATGCCACACAATGACACTGCCAGATGGTCAGTCTGAAACCTCTGCTCAAGAGCCAGAGCTGCCCTGTTCTGGGAAGTAGAGCCGTGGAACCAAACCATACGGTAGGTTATCGTCCCTAAGAACAAAATATAACTCTTCCTAAGACTGCCGTCCTTTTTCTGGAACACTCTATAGCATAAGATGCAAATTTGAAAGATGATGGAGAGGCTTACAGTAAGGAGCACTGATGAGCCACGTAGCCACAGATGCAACTTTTGGAGATGTTGGGTGGACCTTGCACGGCAGGCAATGATAAGTACTTTTTGTTGATGCCCATCACCACCTGCTGTACTGACTGTAACCTCATGACCAATTGCTGCTGTATATCGGAGGAAAATGCTGCAGCACGGAGGCATTCATAGGTCTGTTTGCAGTGCTGCTTCAATGGAATACACTCATTCTGTGTCCAAATGGCCAATTAAAAAGGAGAAATAACAGATGGGAAGGACTGCCATTCTCTAGCTGGTGGGTGGCTGAGATGGGCATCGTGCTGTGAGCATCGAATCCAGAAAGATTGGGAGGGAGGGAATGAGGGTGAAGGTTTATGATACAGTCTGTGGGTTTACGGGAATTACGGTTGAGGTCAAAGGAAAGGCAACAGCGAGATTAGAAGCGGATCTAAAAAGAAACGGCTAGAGCGCCACTAAGAGCCTGTGTTAATGGATTATTTTTTTTTAAACACATTTCACTTTTTCCGAGTCTGTGCTCAGTCACTAAAAACAGAGTTACTTCTGCTGGGTGACAGAAGGCAGATGCTGTCTGCTCCATGCAGACTTTCACTCTGAAAGTCAGCTGGTACCGTGTAGGATGGCTAAGCATCGATCGGCAGAGCGACACGACCCTCACCGCTGGCAACCACTAACTCATAGGTGCCTGACAGGTTTGATGCAGCAGACAACTGAGGCATCCCTCAGACGTGCCCTCTCTCCAACAGCGGAACAAAACCAATTTATTCTGCCGCTAGGGGTTCCTAGTCACAGCCGGAAAGCTACACAGCGCAGATTCAAACAACAATCTGGGCTGCAGAACTCATGGGGAGAATATTTAATACATTATATACATATGCATGTAAAATTACGTGAAAAATGATGTATGGCACAGGTGCTGCATATCAGCAGCCTAAAAAATGAACCTTGTTGAGATGCAGTTAAAACTCCACAAATAAGCAGGTAGCATAGGGGTTAGAGCATCACCTTCCTGTTTAAGGAGCTGTGTTTGAATCCCGCTCCTGTTGTAAAACTTACGTTTACAGTACGCTTTCTGCAAAGTAGCTTACAATGTGAAGCTTTTCACCCATTTATACAGTACTGCGCAAAAGTTTTAGGCACTCGGGGAACAAGCTATAAAGTGAGAATGATTTAAAAAATAATGCTCTTAATTAATAAACTTCCTACAAAGCTCAGTAACCATCCATCGTCAACAAGCGCTCGTCCCGAGGACGACCGCCTTGTGTCTTGTTGCTGTACCCACTCTTGCCATGGTGTAAGATCTCAGACTTAAACTGCCACATCTTTCAAAACCTCACATTTTCAGTATGATTGTCCCTCATCCAGTTTTATTTCCTCTATACATCTGTTCCTGCTTCAGTTAATCGGTTTGCCATACAAAGACCTCAAGTTCTCTATTTGGAAATTGGTTTATTACTATTTTACTTTCTTTCTTTAACAACATTCAAAACCCTTACTGTAGTACTGTAACTTTTTGCAAAAGGAATGCTTGGAAATCTAAAATATGCTCTTTCCCATTGACATTAAATAACCATCTAAAACAAATATTTTTGTGAAACATCCAAGTGCCTAAGACTTCTGCACAATACTGTACAACTGGGCAGTTTTTACTGGAGCAATTTATGGTACTCACTTTGCTAGGGTACTGCATTCTGGTTTCGATATAGTAAAAAAATTACCCAGTCGCGTAAAAGAGTAAATCATTGTAAACAACTGAGTGTACAGCCATAACAATGTAAGTAACTTTAAAATGTCAGCTAAATGAATGATTAGGATACAAATAAGATAATATTAGCAGTGTATCGCTTGTGATCTATAAGTGATTTGGAATTTTTTGCAATATGGAGATGAGAGTGTCCCGTTGCGCTTGGGTAAGAAGCCCTTGCCCTTAAGCACCTTGGCACCTGCTGGTGTTGGCTATGGTATGTGAAAAGATATTTGTGAGAAGGTTGTGTGTGTGTGTGTGTGTGTGTGTGTGTGTGTGTGAGAAAGAGCGAGAGAGAGAGAGAGGGAGAGAGAGAGAGAGAGATGGAGGGTGCGCAAATTGCTGGACTCAGGGTGCGCACTCGCTCCCTCTCTCTGCTGGCTGTGTGATGCTGCAATGTGTGAGATCTGCCTACCTGGGAAGAAAGTCCGCTTGTGAGGGTGGTGGGGGGTGCAGGGAGATCAGAGCCCAAACAATGTGCTTATGAGAATGCGGTCCCGTGGGCGCACGCTTATGAAAAACAGAGGATTACCTGGAAATCCTTGTAAAATTGGCCTCGGCGACGGGGCGGAATCCACGCAGGGAGCCCACGGCGGGGATGCGCGCGCTGCAAACTTAATGACGCTTCACGCCCTTTCGCGGAGGAAGGAGAGCACCTCCACAACATGGTCAAGTCTCGCTTGAGGAGACGGACTCCGACGCGCTCGTGACAGCATTGCCGGGGGGGGTGGGGGGGATCGCGTGGCGTGGCGTGGCGTGGCGTCGCCTCCCCGCGTCCGCGAATTGTCAGGTGGACAAAAACCCTTTTTGCGAGAACCTGGGGTGGAGAGTGGAAGAACGCGTCGCTCCCGTCAATTTGAGAGCCTCGATCGGCCGCCGCACTTTGGCTAGAAAATTAGGGATGGACTGAGAGGAGAGGAGAGGAGAGGAGAGGGGAGGAGAGGCTGCCGACGCACAGCCGTGTTCCCGTGGAAAGCAAGGAGTTGAAGAACAAGGAGAGGAAGGAGGGATATCGACGAAAAACGATATGAAGTTCACGTGAGGGGGCGGACATCGCGCAGCTCCGCTGTATTTTAAGTGGAGGAAAAAAAAAAAAAAAAAAAACCGTAACCGCACACATGGCTGTTTTGCGGGAGAATGCCTGTTAATAAATACTAAGTTGTAACGTTTCCCTTCTGTGTCAAGTGCGCGTTCAAGTGCCGCATTTTCTCCTTTCTTTGCAACACACATCTTTGCTGTTGGCTGTGAAGACGATCGGACGCGCTATGACACCGTCGCCGAGCGGACTTCAGTGACGGGAGACGCCGTGCCGCTTCCCGGCGTTGGCGGAGAGCTGAAGACGGGGGGACGAAACAAAAGTCGAGCAGTATCATTGCCATCATGTCTCGGTGAAGCGGAGATCTCTTCTTGGAATGGTCCCCAAAGCAACAAGCGACGCCGGGGAAGGAAGGAGACGCTGGAAGGAGGTGCGCGCAATTTGGCTCAAAATCGTCCCGCTCGTGTTCACTAAGTAATTGCCTTTAGGTGTCATTTCTACTGAAAGTAGCAAGATTTGCAACTCCTCTAAACAGCAGTCGTTAACCCCCCCCCCCGGGGTGTTGAATTGCGGTGCTGGAGGGAGGGAGGCAGCGGCCGTGGCCATGAGCGCGTTCGGAGTTGACGGGAATATGTGGAGAGCGTTTTGGGTGATGGAGCTGCTCGTGGAATTGGCAGTGGGGCAGGAAATCTACGCCCCCCACTCCATCAGAATCGAGGGGGATTTGACCTTGGGGGGGCTCTTCCCCGTGCACGCGCGGGGCGCTCCCGGGGCGCCGTGCGGGGACCTGAAGAAGGAGAACGGCATCCACCGGCTCGAGGCGATGCTGTACGCGCTCGACCAGATCAACGGCGACGACGAGCTGCTGCCCAACATCACGCTGGGCGCGCGGGTGCTCGACACGTGCTCGCGGGACACGTACGCGCTCGAGCAGTCGCTCACCTTCGTGCAGGCGCTCATACAGAAGGACACGTCGGACGTGCGCTGCACGAACGGGGAGCCGCCGGTGTTCGTGAAGCCCGAGAAAGTAGTGGGAGTCATAGGAGCGTCGGCCAGCTCCGTCTCCATCATGGTGGCCAACATCCTGCGGCTGTTCCAGGTGAGCGCCGGCACTCGCACCTGGCCGGGCAGAGTCTCTGTGTGCGAGCGTGGACGTGAGGGAGAAAAACACGGGGTGTGGGGGTGGAAGGGTGGGGGCGTGTCCCTCGGTGGCCAAACCGGCACCAGCCTGCCTGTGTATTCCTAAAAACTTCACTCACACTTGTGCTGCTCATTGTGTCGCCCCCCCAGCACCACACACGTTGTCACATCTGGAAAAAAAAGAGCATCCACGAAATAAGTAAAGTAAATGGCTCACCCACAGCGTTACTGTATCATATCGTTTTCAAAAAGTCTGTCTGAGGAGCAGTGCGTGATCTGAGATGTACGTCGCTTTGGAGAAAAACGTCTGGTAAATGAATAAGTAAATGTCAATATGTAACGATACTTGAGCTGCGCTGCCCGTGTCGCGCGCGCTCGCCCCCTGCACCCAGAACCACTTGAAACCACGACCGACCGAGGCGCACGAAGCGGAGCGGTCGAGGGAACAACGTGAATTCCGCACTTCGGGGGGAATAGCCTGTGTCGTTGCCATAGTTACAGTAAACAGATGCTTCGCGCGTTTCTTAGAAATCCGTTTTTTTTCCCCCTATACATTCGTTTTTGTGTTAGTTTCTATAAACCCGGGGGTAAATAGGCGTTTTCCACGCGTTTTCCACGCGTTTGCCTTAATCTGTGTCCCATTTCCCCCGGCTGAATTGGTAACGTTGAAAGGCCCCGACAAATGAACTTTGAAGGAAGTCTTTGGTGCGCAGTTACAAGTGAGTTCAGGGGCAGCTGTCACGCGCTCTTAGCTCCCGTACACCTGCCGCAGTGGAGTTATTTCACAGGTAAGAGAAGAAGGTAAGAAACACACTCACTCAGTGACACTATGTCTGCTCTTCTTTTCCTCTTCCTACAAGTTGCCGCAGCGTGGAATCCTGGAAGGACTCAATAGTGGACCGGTTGGGATGTTGTTCACTACTGGACAGCTCCGCTACACAATATTTTCACACGCTTTATTCCCTTATGGCTGTTCGGTATTGAGACATCAATTTAATATTGCTTTCCCATCTCCCTTCACTAAATGTTTCATGCCTTATTTAATGGCCATACTTCTTATTTATTGGCTTTAACCTTTTCTCTGCCAGCAGCTGATGATAGAAAGGGCAGCAGTACCACTTCTCTGGGAAAAGGTTGATTTTCTTTAGGAACATAAGAGCAACGGGGATTAATGTCTCATCATTGTTCCAGGGTGCTAATTGGTCTCGTATGACCTTTATTGTATTCCTAAATGTGTCCATACCAGGACTGCATGGTTCAAGATCATTAGTGAACCTGATATCTACAGCAAAGTAACTACTCCAACCACTTTTCAGTGTGCAGTAAACAGCAGTTAGATTAAAGGATTTATTTATTTTTTTTTCCCTTTGTAATGGATTTATCATTTGAAATCTTTCCACAATATCTTCAATTTCAGCGGGCAGTCTTGTGGAAAAGCAGTTCACCAAGTGGATCTCAGATTGGAAAGGCTGGACAGGTTTATATTCCGGAAGTGTCAAGGATGGACATACAGTGTGTTACAGTTATAGCCTGAATTAATATTTATCCGTGAAAATGGTTCTGCGTGTAGAATGGTAAGATGTGTAGGTTGCCTGGGGTAGGAGTGTCTTTTGTGATTGTGGATGCTGTGGTGCCTTGTTAAACTCTACCCCTGAGGCCCACAGTGAGGTTCAGGAATGGAGAGGGAAAACAGATCTCTGCTTGTCTCTATGACTGGCCTCTGTATTGGGGCATGGCTTATCAATGGTTTGCACGTGGTTGACCGGGAAGCAGCCTGCTGTCCAACACGGCCTCTGGATCAGATTCCCTGCGCTGAAAGCCACTCTGCAGTGGAAAGAGAAATTACAACAATAACAACAGCTTTGGACTCCTTCCCCTCTGCAGGCCTGTGGCGAGGCTTGTCACTCATGCACTTTCCTTGGCATTTGCTAAAGCTGCACCTGGAGTACAAGACTAACTGGCTGTATAAGCAGATGCCGTTGAATACCAGAAAGTGCTCTGATGTGCTTTTAGCAACAATGAAGAAGGCTCACCCGCATCAACGACTGTCCCTGCTTCCCCATCGCATACACATCCCTTTGCTCTGATGCCACTAAACAATTCCATTAATCCTGGTCTCACAGGATTAGCAGCACTTTTTTCTGAGTTTAACACCACTATTGCAGGATGATTTCTAAGGCAATTGTCCCATTTGATTTGGAGTGTCTGGGTAGGAGAGCAGAGTACATGTGTGGAAAATAGGATGATAAAAAGAATAGGTTTTTCTTTTTTTTTTTTTGGGGGGGGGGGGGTGGTTTCTGAGTGTGTGGTGCTTTTTTTGTCTCCATTGCATGTTGCAGCAATGTGATGTTTACTGCCTTCCTTTAGCTGCAATATAGGATTTGAAAGAATGTATTTTTATTGCAGTCTTAATATTATTCAAAATGGTACAGTTGTGCTATGATAATGCTGGTGCTTCCTAGTCCCTGAGCTCTGCGTGTGGGGGTGGGTTTGCATTCAGCTCAGGGTGAGGGGAATTTACACGTTCTACCTGCGTTAACAATCTGAAGACAAGCATGGAAGAAGGCAATTATTGGCCTTACCCTCACATACCATAAAAACCATACAAGTGGTTTCTATGAGTCAAATATGACTCCATAGCACTTACCTTACCCTTATACTACCCAACCTATACTCTCACCATTCCAAGAAATACTGTGAGGAACTATGACAGCAATTTCAATGCAGAAATGTTTCATCACTTTTAGAAAATAATTTGACAATTTAAAAGGTTATTAACAGGCTACACATCAAAACAAAAAAAAGAATATATAGGTAATAAAAGATCAGAAGAGAAATTGTATTGTAAATTAAAAAAAAAAAAAAAAAAAAACTGAATAGCATTAGCTATGGAATTAAATTAATGGCAACTATGCATAAAATAGGTTATGGAAATAAACCAAAACTTTTCCCCTCAGCAAACATAAAGCTTATTTAACATTGAATTTTTTCAAAGCCTTGTCTTCCATTTACCGATAAAGAGAGAATAGAAATTATAACAACTCAACGAATATTAGCTGAAAGCAACAAAAGGTCCGAGCAGCCTTCAAACTGAATTATCATACGACGTCAGTTTGGAAGTGGGTTGGAAATACATATTGATGGTTATTGTACTTATAAAACTGCAGATATTGGTAATGTACTAAAGAGAGCAGGGCGATGTTGATGCTTAACTAATACAGCAGCATTCGATTGAGTGGTTTAAAGTCTTTTTTTCAGTCAAAGAGCAGTAGATTTCTCAGTAGTTCCATGTTTCTGGGATGCAAAAATTATGGTTGATGGACCGCAAGGACAAGCTCTTAATTTCGACAGAAGAATAATCATTGCCACCCAGAATATCAGTTTTCCCAAGCCTTCTGAATGTTTGGACACCAACTCTGCAGCCGGGAGGAAGAACAGACCCGACCCACGGGCTGGATGTTTGCTAGATAAGCACATTCCCCATTTTTATGGAAAACAAGTGCTCTCCAAGTAATTACCATCACAAGACGAATAGGAAATGCTTTCATCTGCCTCTCTTTTTCTAAGCCCTAGCCAAAAGCACATATTTCTGGGAGTACACTCTTATCAGTCTTGTCTTTGTAGGATTTTCTGAACATGAGAGGTAACTTGAAGTATCCCAGCGTACCGAAGTGAAAGAGGTTGGAGCTGTATTCCTAATATTGCATATTTCTACTGGAATTGGATTAGTTATAATGTATTCAGATGTATAATATTTTCTTGGTTATTCGCTTATAAAAGTCAGATAAGTCATTTCAGTATTAATTTATACACTAAGCTGTATCAGCATATATAACATTTACAAGATGAGCAGCAAGGTGACACAGCGGGTAGCACTGGTACCTTGCAGTTCCTGGGCTGTGGCTTACAATCCAGACTCTCCTTGCGGAGTTTTCATTTTCTCCCTCGGATGATGTCGATTTTGTCCAGCCGCTCCAGTTTCCTCAAACAGTCCGAAGACACGTGTTTCGCGGTGAACCGGCTACTCTAAATTGCATAAAGTGGTTGAGTATGTGTGGGTGAGTATGTGTGTGATTTCCTTGCCATGGGCTGGTGACCTGTCCAGGGTGTCTACGTTGTATCACGCCCATTCCTCGCGGAATATGCCCCAGACCATCACGATCGATCATCAGCAGTTGGCTGTAATGAATGAATATATTTGTATTTCTGCAAGTCATTTCATGCTCTTCTAATATTCTTCTGCTGCTCTTATCACTCTCATTCTTTAGAAATGTGTAATGGCACCATGGTGGACTTGTGTTTGCAGTCGTGGTCTCAGTTGCAAAGACAAGACTTTGCTTCCATCAGCTGCAGTATGAATACGTAATGGAATCAACATGGAACATGGGTTTTGCGCAGGTTGGCAGCCTTGGTTTTTTTTGTGATGGATGGCACTTTGCGGCATTTAGAGAAGTCAAAATTTAAGGAGTGGCAACATCTGTTGTACTTTTCTGTCCACTACTTTCCTATGCACTACAGAGACACAAAAAAATAAATAAATAAATTCTTGTGGGACTACCGTTGTCCTGGACTGGAACGTGCTTTCAGCATTTACCTTCCTGAATGATTTAAGACTCATCTAGCACTTGTAGGAGCAGTGTTATTATACAAGTCTCCTCAAGGATGCCTGACACCATGCAGATGTACTGGCTGGAAGCCATAGCAGGGACCATTAGGCATAGTTTAAGGGGCTGGACTTGTGAAATACTGAAATTGTTCTCAGGCTGTTCCTGAGAGCGCACAAGTGGAAAGTCATTTTCGATTGCTGGGCTGGAGCTGAGGTCTTTTTTACAGAACCTTATTCACTGTATCAGTGTGTTTGCTGTGTTAGAAATGAGTGAACTGATCACTGGACAGTGGTGTTAGAGGTAGGGCGGCTTGGACGCACACATGGGCAAGTGCTATGAAATATTTTCATATTACACCCTAGTACACTGAATTCAGTTCAGTTCAGCGGCGTTTATTTTCAAGTAGCGCCTATCAAACGCTGGTTGGCTCAGAGCATTTAACAGAATTCTACGCATGAAACAGAGACATACAACAATTAGGAGCAATGATAGGCAGTTCAAAAGGAGTATGGGAGAAAGTCAGAAGGCAATCCAGGAAAATAAATAGAAGACCCGTGGGTGGTATAGGAGAAAAGGAAACACTCAGGGCGTTTAAGGCCACCTGGCTCTTAGTGTTCGGTGAACCATCTCTGCAACGGTCCTACATTGTCTGGGCCACTGATCTTCAGTGTGTCAGACAGGAGCGTTGGAAGGGCTTGCAGATCTCACCCTTGGAATGCTCGCTCTTTGGGGGGGGGTAGTCAAAAGAGGAAGAACAGATAAATATAAGATGGATCGCCATACTTGCAGCTTTGCTCAGCAAATGCTGAGGGAAATGGTAGGAGGCCTTAAGTCTAAATTAAAATGTATTAAACCGAAGGACATTCCTGAGGACTGTCCAAAGCTCATCGGTCCTGTGACCGAAAGCACACACACACACAGTGGCTGAAACCACTTGTCCCAAACTGGGTCGCCGTGAGCCGGAAGGCTGGAGGGGGAGGGGACACACCCAGGATGGGGCGCCAGTCCATCAAAAGGCACCCCAAACGGGACTTGAACCCCAGACCTGCCGGAGAGCAGGTCCCAGCCAAACCTGCTGCACCACCGTGCCCCTTGGTTAACCTAAAGTAATACAATTAGTATTCGTTTTACTCTAGATATGAAAAAATAAATAATTAGCGACATCGTTCTGAAGTCCGTGTGAATTCCCGCAAGGACAAGCGTGAAGGTCAGTGGAAAGCAGCTGCAAGCATGCAAAAGCTAGGAACGCAGAAGTACATTTCCTCCCGTGCCTTCCAGCAGGAGAAACGGCAGAGAGCCTGGCGACGGAAAGAGCTGACCTCTCGACTGAGGTGGAAAAGAAAAATAACGAGGCGGTGATCAAGGAGAAAATGCATCGGCGATTCTCGTACAGGTGATGGGAAGTTGCTCAGGGACAAAACAGGTGGCCTGCCCTGTTTACAGTGAGTTAAGTAGGTGTTGGTGATATAGGGCAGAGGTTCTCAATCCGTACGTCAGGAACCCAGAGTCAGAACCATTCTTGTGTCTCAGTTGCTAATGCACTTGAGATCTTTACATTTACATTTATTCATTTAGCCGACGCTTTTCTCCAAAGCTGCTCACAATGTTAAGGTTACATTTGTTACAGGCTTACAATTATTTACCCATTTATACAGCAGGCAATTTTTTTTTTGGACATGTTTGGACTCCTTCAAGTGATGCATTTCAGTTTGCTGTAGATAAAATGCTGTATATAAATGCATGAGCTTTCATTTTCCATTTGATCTTTATTATCTTTAATTTTTCACTATCTTGAACCGAAAGAAATCTTGATTCTGGAAGATTCGGGAACGTTGTCACAGGGAGAAAATTCGAGTGAACGGTCCTTGTCAAAATGATTCCAAAGTTCTTAGCTGCCGCATTTTCTAGAAATGAAATCATCATTTATTCCGTTGTCTGTTGAGAAACTGCTGGCCATCTGCCTTCGAACGCGTGGATCTGTTTCTGCGCTTTTGAGAAAAAATATTTATAATTTTTATGCTTCGTTCATGACTTACAAGTTCAATCTTACTTCATTATATTGTGAGAGGGTGTAGTGTATATTCAGGTAGTCTTCAATTTCCATTCCAACAAGCTTGTCATAAGTCTCAAATCTGCTTATACTGTATTATATGAACCATAAGGATATGTAAACAATTAACATGCGTAAAAGCTGCATTGTATAATGGGCTTTGTTCACTGTTTACACACATTATTCAAGTCAAAATAAAACCAATATAGAATAATAATTTAAATAGAGTATGGTATTATAGGGTGGAGGGGGTGTGGTGGTGTGGTGGGTTGGACCGGGTCCTGCTCTCCGGTGGGTCTGGGGTTCGAGTCCCTCTTGGGGTGCCTTGCGACGGATTGGCGTCCTGTCTTGGGTGTGTCCCCTCCAGCCTTACGCCCTGTGTTGCCGGGTTAGGCTCTTGCTCCCCACGGCCCCCTATGGGACAAGCGGTTCAGAAAATGTGTGTGTGTTACTATAGGGTGGTACAGTGGTGCTGTGGGTAGCGCTGACATCTCACTCCCTGCTGGACTGTTTGGACATGGGTTGCACTCCATCCATGGTCTACCTGTCTGCACTGGTTTCCTCCCACACTCCAAAGAAATGCAGTTCAGGCGAATTGATTTTCTCCTAGTGTTAGAAATGTGTGTGTGTGTCGCTGCTCTATGGTGGACTGGTGTCCTGTCCAGAGTCTACTCCCCAGCCATAGTGGTTCCAGGATAGGCTCTCGATCACCACGACTCTGACCAAGCATCATATTTCCGTGCTCTGTTATTTTCAGTTGTACTTGCTAGTCGTTGTAATAAAAGTAACTTGAATTGAATCGCACAGCAAACATTCTGTAAATAGAGCAACATTTTTGTAAATGAAACACAATTGTTGGCAGACACACTGACTTAGTCAATAAAAGATATGGGTGCCTTGTGGCACTATGACCAGCCACTGCTATAGTACAACAGATGGGGCGGTTATTGTTAGGCGTTATAACCAAACATTGGAATTTGAAAATAACACAAGTTCAGGTTGCTTTAAGTCACATATTTTGTAAGTTGCAGAGTACATATATATATATATGTGTGTGTGTGTGTGTGTGTGTGTGTGTGTGGTGTGTATATGTGGTCTTCCCCTACTTTACGAACCTTTTGTCATGCAATTTCTCAAAACTTGAAGATGTAATTGCCAATTTAATGGTAAATGTTTTTAAGCTTTCCTCAGCCAGCTAAAAGCTACTTAATAATCACTGCAAGTCACTTTGTAGAAGACTGTCTACTAAATGAATATAGTTTAATGTCTTTTGGGGTTCAGCTGTGGGGAGACGCATGAAATTAATACATATGTACAGGGTGTCAAGGTGACACAGCGAGTAGCGCTGCTGTCTCATAGCACCTGGGTAGTGCGAGAGGACGTGGGTTCGATCCCTGCTCAGTCTGTGTGGAGTTTGCATGTTCACCCTGGGTCTGTGTGGGTTTCCTCCCACACTCCAAAGACATGCTGTTCAGGTTCACCCATAGTGTGTGAGTGATGGAGAGTGTGTTCCAGTGATGTATGGATGAGTGACCCAGTGTAAGTAGTGTATCTAGCAGTGTAAATCACCTTGGTGAATAAGGCGTGTGGGCTGATAACACTACATAGAGTTCATTGGGAATTGCTTTGGAGAAATGCATCTGCTAAATAAGTAAATGTACTATGTGTGTGTGTGTGTGTGTGTGTGTGTGTGTGTGTGTATTATGGAGCCTTTGTTGTCCATTTTTTGTTCTCATGTAAGATATCTCCAGATCTGAATGGGACCCTCTTCCTCAACAAACATACGGCATAGTTTTAAGCCAAGAGATGGCTTTAGCTTTCTAAGCAAAGGTTTACCTTGAGGGCGTGTGATTCGAGAGGCTGTTGTTTTTTGGACTGGACCGGGAAAATAAGCAAGTGTTACTAAGCACAGTGTTGCTTAGGAGCTAATAAATCACCGCCTCCTTTTCTTCCATTTTCAATGGTTAGCAGGGCAGGACGCAGTTTAGTGGAACGGTACTGAACGTATAAATAATGCTGGTTGTTTTCAGAAGAATTTGTTCTTTAGTATCTGCTCGGTGTTCGTAAGAACTCTGTCGCTTCGAATAAAGTAGTATTCTAAACATCTGAAAAAAAACTTAAAATTGTGTTAAAAGTCTTGCTTAAGTTTTTTTTTTTTTTTTTTTTTTTTGCACCAGAAATTGTATATTTCCCATGGTAGTAAAACTTCCTCAGTTTTTCTACATTATTTAAAACCGTGCTTGCCGTTTTTTGTGTTTTTTTTTAACCTAGCTCAGAGCAACTGAGATTTCTGTAACACGTGATCGTTAGAGAATTTCGTCGCAGAGCGCATCCTCTCCATGTTTCCGTGCAGGATGGCACCAGTGGGTGTGTGATGCTGTCAGACTCAGAACAGCTCTTACTGGATGCCATCGGTGATGGCCTGTTGATGTTCCGCCCTTCGTGTTTCATGGTGGGGTTTTCTAGAAGTGAGATGCTGCTGGTAATTGCTTAACATCGCCAGGCTTATCTGAAATGCTCCAACTGTAAGTGATGCATTACATTACAACCCAAGCTGCGGCGAACTTGTTGCTGTCCGACTGACTCACCTTCATCTGGCAATCGATTGATGAGCAACTGCTTCATTTTTTTTCCTAATTAAAAAAAAAAAAAAAAGAAGAAAAAAAACACAACAGTGCTTTCCCAGAATGATCCATCAGACTGGAAATAAGTGAGGCCTCATATCGACTCCCAGATAAGAGCCAGCTCATTTCAATGGTGTTCTACATTTAGTGGGACCCGCTGCAGATTCCAGTCCACCCAATGGTCCCCCAAAGAACCATTTTAGAAGAATGCAGTCCATCTCTCTCATAAAAACGGTCCGCTTGAGTTGTGCTGCTGATTTACTGTGAATTGATACTCTGTCTGTGTAGCTGATGTACTAATAATGTTTTCTGGCTAGGTCTTCAAATATAACCACAGCCATTGATTGCCTCCCACTGTGTAAGAAATACTGGATGGGGGGTGGGGGGGGGGTGGTATCTGATACTAAGCAGCAGATTATTTATTCCCATGCTTGGCCCCCTGTCCTAAGCACCGATAGCTGCCAAAGATATTGATGTCAGATGTGGAGCATCTTCTGAGAGCCTTGAGCGCGTGTGAGCACGGTTGCCATGGTGTGGACTAGTCTACTCTCTCCGCTCACGTCACTAGACCGTGAAGTGCTGAGGGGAAGCGCGATAAGCGAATGAGATTAAACGGCACACGAACGTGCACTTAAGAGGCAGGGAATCTGGGAGGATCCGCTGGAAGCGGGGCTCCTGTTCTAGTAGAGGTGTAACTCCAGCCTAGCGAACCGGCGGCACGGTCGCTTGTCAAAACGCAGGTTTGTGCGCAAAGCGTCTTTTATTTCGGGTGTTGCGGTCATCCAACCGAAATGCCTTTTGTCATATCTGCAGCCCGCACGTGCGGTGGCGTTAGTCCAATGAGACATTTTGCTCCCGCTGGATGCGCAGCTGCAGAAGCTGTTTTTGGTTAGCATGCATTAACTGAGGACTTGGCGATGAGCTATTGAAGGATGGTGCGTTTAACGCGCCAAACTTGGCAGCACTGACAGCTGTGTGTCGATGATGTTTCCACGCAGGCAGGTAACGCCAAGAAGAGTCCAGCACGGCAGGCTGCGCGGAGCGTCCCGGTGGTGTTATCGTTCCTACCTCCTGCTGTGGGAAGGCAGCCAGCGCAACTGAGGGCTTGGCCCCGTGCAGAAGCGCACCGCTCAATCCTTCCCCCCTTTGTTCCTCTACTAGGACAAGGTTCTTGGATGTAGTCAGAGGTATTAGAAAGCCTTCCCTAAAAAGCTGGCAGCGTTTAAACGTTTGGAGGATCGTCGTCTTACTGACGGGAGGCAAAAGTTGTGATTGGTTCCTGCTTTCAGCCTCATCCCAGTTTGGCCTGATGAAAGTACCTGTCCCAGTGGTCTCGCCGGAAGATGCTCTACAATACGCTTAAAGTACATTTCTTTTCCCGTTCCATTGCATCCCTGGCGCCTTTGTTCAAATTACCTATTTAAACAGCCGGATATTACGCGAAAGCAGTCCGCGGAAAACACCTTGCACGGGGGTACTGCAGCAGGACTCCCTTGAGGGCCTGATCCGAAAACCTCCAGCTCTGTCCCGTCAATCGCTGCTCTGCCTGCTTCCCCTCGAAACAGTATGATACTTACTGTACTTTTCAAACCGTGGCTAGCGAGGGGAATTTTCAGACGATCATTAATGCGGGAACCGTAAGCAGGCAGGGAAAAAAAAGGTATTTTCCACTCATAAAAAAAGCCCACAAACCCACGCGCTTCTCTGCCATCTGTTCATGGCATCCCTCCTCCAGTCCTTCTCCGCCCGCTATCGCTTCTGTCTGTGACGTTCGAATGGGGGCTCGGCCGCCTCATCCGGGTGCGATCCTGTCAGTTGACACCGAGCAAATGTTTGCTCCCCTCCGGTGGCGGTCCGGGTCAGCTCGCACACGACTCCCATTAATGCTAGCAGGCCGGTTCTCGCCACAGCGGTAATTTGGCACCCCTGACGTCCGTGGGAGCACGGAGGAGGAGTCACTCAGGAGTCGCCTACACTCCCTGCCCCGTTTCAGCCTAGAGTCATCGCGGTCCTCATCTTACAGCAAAGGCGGGCTGAGAGCCTTCATTTATTACCATGATTATTTTTTAACCGTTTCGCGCTGTGTGCTGTACATGCTTAGATTTTTTTTTTTTTTTTTTTTTTTTTTAATGGTATTCCGTTGTCAGCCCCAGCTTTATTCGCAGCACTTGACTGGCATGTTTATTCTTGAAATCGTACTACTGTCCCATTATTTTCAGAAAGAGATGAAGTTGTCACGGTGCGACCGTAAGATCTAGGATTGTTGAATGGGCACAATTATAGAACTTGCATAAGGATGCTGTGGATGACACGCACACTGACTGAAGCCACTTGCCCCGGTTGGGGTTGCAGCGAACCAGATCCTAACCCGGCAACACAGGGTGCAGGGCTGGAGGGGACGCACCCGGGACGGGATGCCAGTCCATCGCAAGGCAACCCGAAAGGGACGTGAACCCCAGACTCGCCAAAGAACAGCAGCCGGTCAAACCCGCCGCACCCCTGTGCCGTAGCTGAGAACTTTAATAATAATTCCGAAAATACAAAGAGTCAAATCGCTACGAGTCAAATTCCACCCGCAAAGCAGCGCTCATTTGGAAACTTCTGCCAACACTTTTTTTGTGATGTATACAGTGGCATCGCTATGGTTATGTTGACTGTTTTTGCCCGTTTAAAAAATGTTTACAGCGTGGCGATGTTGGAAGCGCACGTACAGTCAGATTTTCCCAGTTCTTATTACCTCGCAGCCAAGGCGATAACTACAACAACTCGCATCCTGCTGGTTCACGGAGCAGAAAAGTTTAGTACTGTAGCATCATGATCCAGGGGGGTGTGGTGGGTCCAGGGTTCGAGTCCCGCTTGGGGTGCCTTGCGACGGACTGGCGTCCCGTCCTGGGTGTGTTCCCTCGCCCTTGCCCCTTGCGTTGCCGGGTTAGGCTCCAACTAGCCTCGACTCCCCTTGGGACAAGTGATTATAGACATTGGTTGGTTGGTTTCATGATCCGGAAGGAACCCTTTTGCGGTTCCTGGGATGTGATAAAGTAACGAAATAACTAAAATGGTATGAAGGTGAAAACATTTGACATTTAGGACAATGCCGGAGCTTGAAATCAGTTTCTGTCCCCAGTAGTGCACTGCCTACAGTACAATGGGTTTAGCTGCCATGTGGCCTTTTATGGGTTTAGCGTCAGCCTAGTCAGAAGGGAAGGCAATGACCGTGTGAGAAGACTGCAGCACGCTGGATATAAACTAGGAGCTTTTCCCCCAAAATATGACTCTACAGTACGAAATGAGGAGAAAATGCAGGCTCTTATTCCAATTTGGCGACGTCTCGTTTTAGCGCGAATTAATTGCAGTGATTGAAAATTACCTGTGCGGACGCCGCGGCCCCTTTGTGACAATGGCAATTCTGCTCCATTGTGCTGCAGAGTCACAGAAACAGAAACCCAATTTCCCTGCCAGGCTGAATGGACATAAAAGAGATCGCTGCCGCAACCACCTTCCACACACACACACACACACACACATATTTCCCTGTGCATTTGAAGGCGCTGCATAAGAATCTGTATTCACTGAGCGTTAAGGAATTGATTCTTTGTATGAAATAGGATCAAATGCCGCCTTTATGACAGCGAAGGAATTACATAATTGCGGTGATTTTCTTTCCTTGCCGTTGCACCGCGCGGGGAGCGAACCCGCCGTTGTGCACGCGGACGCATCCGACTTACGTGTTTAATTGCGCAAATGAAACAGGTAAACCCGACCGCAAGGGTCGAAGGGACCTCGCGCAGGATTTCCCCGTAGTTCTGGTTGCACATCCACTTGGGCGTAATCTTTGTTGGCTCCAGTGAGTGCCCCCCCCCCGCCTCGGTATTTGCTAACACAGCGGCGGGATCCCCACTCCTCACCTCTTCTCTTCTCTCCCGCAGCCTCCTGTAGCTGCCCAGGCGACACTCGTCACATCTGATCTGCGAGAATTATTAGGGAGCCCAATTATGCACAAGCCGCTTAAGTGGATTAGCGCAAGGCGGCGTGTGGGGGTTACGCAGCAACACATGCTGCCTCCCACTACCCCTACGCTCCGGCTGCTCGCAGAGGAGGCCCCAGTCATGAGCCTGCGAGGGGGATGACATGCATCTAATCTCCTAAAGCCCTCCATTAGGGATATCCGATGCACAGGATAACAGCGGCACATCACTGCGAGCCCACTGGAGTCACATCAGTGGTGGCTCCAGAGCTGCTGCCTGTGATATTAATGAGCTTTGGGCTGACGGATATTGGCAGTCAGCTCTCCGTTCCTTACACATAAAACAACATGAGCAGTTGTGTCGTTTTTTTTTTTTCTTTCCTTTTTTTTCCACAGTGCGGCTGGAAGTAGATTTAACTGTTTGATTTGCTGTAATCTTCTCTTTTATGCCCCAAGTTACGGGAGTTTTTGCTTGTTTTACAACTGGATATTTACTGAAATAAGCACCTTGCTCCGAAGGCACCAAAGCAGTTGTGGGGACGGGAGCCGCAATAACTCTGCCCGCAAGGCTTGTTGCTCATTCCGTGGAACGATTTTTTTTTTTTTTAGCTGCTGTGTATGTATGGTGGGTTAATGACTTCCGCGAAACTGTTGAAAACTTTACGACTTGCTGGTGGTCTGTTCCGCCGCACATCGTGTTCTCGACATCCACTCGGATACGCGGCCCGGGTTCCGCTTGAGTAAAGTGGATCCGTCCTAGTATGGAGCGCACTCCCCATCCTCCCTCGCTCGCACCCGCTCATGCGCTCGAGGCGTCACTCTCCGGAGCCTAATCTCTTGGAACTACTTGTCAGAGAGAATTCCCACTCGGTGCACAAAACAACGTGAGTTAAGGAAACAAACGGAGGAGGTAGGGCAAAGTTTGCCGGGTGTCTTCCTGCGGTTGCAGCCACACGTGTCGTTCTCAAAGAAATGCCCCCTTTGGTGACGTGTTGGGCGGCCTGTCACCTTACGTGCAGCATAGTGGTTAAGGGTATGGGCTTGTAACATGCCACGTGCACCTTCGGATTCCACACAACTACATACGTACCCTTGATCGAGGTACTTACCCTGAAATGCGCCAGTAAAATACCCAGCTGAATACATGATGCAAATACTGTATGGTGCTTTGGAGAAAAGCATCGGCTAAGCCATGAATTAATAATAATAAAGTGGGCTGTCAAAAAAATATCAACAGCGAACACACCTCTCTATTTGGCTTCTCAAACGAAATGGTTTAGAACCACCCGTTGAGTTCAAAACACATTAATCTGTTACATATGGCACAATATTTCAGTGACAGGCTATATGTTATTTATGCTGGCATGCTGGTTTGGCTTGCACATACTGGTTTTCTCGCACATTCCTCCCGACAGTGCCGGGAGTTCTAAAGGGTAAAAAATTTGTGAGCGTTTGAAATTTCAATCTGTGCCGTGACCCATAGCGTTCAGTTGTTGTGCAGAGTACTGCCTGTTGCTCGTTTTGCCTTCTGGTTGCTTTTAAACTCACCTTCAACTACAGAGCTAAACTTAAGGCTAAGTCAGTGCTTTAACTGTTATTATATGAACCACAGGCGGGACCTGTGTGGCAGGGTGGCACAGCAAGTAGTGCTGTGGTCTTGCAGCACCTGGGTGGTATGAGAGACCGTGGATTCAATCCCTGCTCAGTCTGTGTGAAGTTTACATTTTCTCCCTGTTTCTGCTAGGTGCTCTGGTTTCCTCCCACAGTCCAAAGACATGCTGTTGAAGTTCACCCATAGTGTGTGAGTGAGAGAGAGTGTGTTCCACTGATGTGTGGATGAGTGACACATTGTAAGTAGTGTATCTAGCAGTGTAAGTCACCACGGTGAATAAGGTGTGTGGGCTGATAACACTACATAGAGTTCATTGGAAGTCCCTTTGGAGAAAAGTGTCTGTTAAATAATCAATTTTAAACATGCCAGATCAGAAAAATTTCTTGCATTGAAATGAAAAGTAAACAAGGGAGGATATGAAGTCATTTATGAGGTATAACCTGAAGGTTGCCGGCTTAAGACCCAAAAAGGGTCTTCCTTTCATGATCCTGAGCATGACTGTAATCCAGAATTGTCTGAGTTAAAAAAGCATTCAGCTGTAAAGTGTAAAATCTGGATAAAATTTCAAATGCTTTTATTTTTTCATTCTAATACGGTCTCCGCTTCCCTTGCAGCAGCTGTCTTGCTAATGAAGTTATATGGTAAAGCAATCGGAGATGCAGATGAAAGACAGTCCCCGTTACGCAGACCCCTGCCAGCCACTGACAGGTTTAGCCACATGATAGGATCAGCTCTCCTATTTAATGTGAAGATTTGTCATAGTGGGGCTTCTTGGGGACTTTTATTCCATTAATACAGTAGAATGAGCTTTACACAAGGCAATTGTGCCAGACATACACAAAAAGTGCCGCTGAATATCCAGTTAGGGATGGCAGTGATGACAGAGGAGGCATATGGGATATGATGCCACAACACAATGCAATGAGAGCAGCACTGTCCTCTTAAATTGATCTGTTGCTTATTATCATCGTTTTAGGCAAAGATAGAATATATTTTTATTGTGATGCTGTTTTGCATTTACTTTCCCTGAAGGTAGATAAAAAGTTGAAAACACCAGTGTATCGCATCGTGAAAGGAGCATTTAATAAAATCCATGCGATTAACCTTGGATGTTGAATGTATGAATCCGATGGTAACACCAGACCAGTTGCGCAGTCTGAGGTTATGTATGTATAGTACCAAAAAAGAAGAAAACACAGTGAGCATGAAAAAGAAATAAAAATTTACCCCGAAAACTGTATGGTCGAAAGGAAAGGAGATTCGGCGTCCTTGAGGGGAGGAGTGCGCTTGTTGTCCTAGACATGGGGAGCCGAGGTGTCAGCAGTAATGGTAATACATGCAGCTGGATGGAGGAGGGTCGTGCCCTTCAGGATTGTGGCACAGTGAGTAGCGCTGTTGTCTCACAGCATCTGGGTGGTATGAGAGGATGTGGGTTTGAACCCTGCTCGGTTGGTGTGGAGCTTGTATGTTCTCCCCGTGGCTGTATGTGTTTACTTGGGGTGCTCTGGTTTCCTCCTATACTCCAAGGACATGCTGTTCTGGTTCACCTATAGTTTGTGAGTGACACGGCAAGTGTGTTCCACTGATGTATGGATGAGTGTAAGTAGTGTATCTAGCAGTGTAAGTCACCGCGGTGAATAAGGTGTGTGGGCTCATAACACTACATAGAGTTCATTGCAAGTTGCTTTGGAGAAAAGTGTTTGCTAAGTAAATAAATGTAAATTCAGCTGTTGGTGTACAACTTTTTACACTCTTACTCTTGCTTTCATTTGTTCACGGTTCATAATGCATTCTCTGTGGTTTATTGATAATTTTCATTTGCAGTTTCCAGTAAGGTCATCAGGACAGGTCAAGTTCAGATACAGTAACAACAGCTGAATTCAAATAAGTCCAGTGTGAATGTGCCTCTCCTTGTAACTGGCATACCGTGTGGACCCAGGTCCTAAGTCCGTGTTGCAAATTGAAATGAATGCGCTTTGCATGAACTGCTGCATAACCCCATCAGGTAAATGAACAGTAATTAATTAATGTAATTAATCAGAAATTTTCTGTCTTTTTCTGCTCTGGGATTTTCAGTTGTTTTTTTTTGAAGGGAGAAAAAAAAAAAACTGTGTGAAATAAGTTATGTCTGGTTTCACACCCCTGTTAGAGTGCAGTTTTTCTCTTTTCTACTATCAATACTTCTGCCTGCTTTTCCAAATGTGAACATTTGTACCGCTAAAAATGCAGTATTTAAAATTTGTCGAAATTTTTGGTAAATGATACGAATGAGGTTCCAGATTGCCCATATGCACTGGCATTTGAAGTTTTCTAAGGTGCAGGGTATTGCTGCCTCAAAAGGAGTGGAAATGGCACCCATGCGCACCTTCCTTACGACGGGTGGAGGGAGCGAGGTCATCCACACGCCAGTTCAGTCAGCAAGCATTCAAAAGTGTGAGATTTCATTAACAAATGAATATTTGCATTGATTTTCGGTGAGCACATTTCTTTTCCTCTGTTCCTCCCTTGACTTGCCTTGAAAAGCATGCGAGCGGTCGCTATGGGTCAGGATTAACTCGGCGCCTTGCATGCATGCACATTTCTTTCGGTTTTATATCGCCGAGGCCATCGGATTTTCGAGACACGAACTCCTTTCCGAGATCGCTGCCGGTTACGGAAGTATTTGAAATGTTCAGCATAAACCCAGTGCAATTACCTTGGTGCGCCTTGATTTTTTAGAGCTCGAATGTACCAACGTATCAGTTGCTAATTTATCATCTCTGCACAGCAGCATCCACCCGATAGGTCCCTCTCTCTTAATTTCCTCTTAATGTTGTCCAGACAGGGGGTTAGTGACCTCTCCATATGGCTGGACAACTCCTTGCTCTGGACTTTATGCCAAAGAACAGTACAAGTGCTTTTTATTGTGTAAATGGATGCTACCTTTTTTCGTGAGAACACCATGCAACGGACTGCTGCTGGGCTGAAATTTACACACACATACACTGAAACTGCTTGTCCTGAGTGGGGTCGCGGCAAACTGGAGACCAACCCAGCAACGCAGGGCTGGAGGGGACACACCCAGGACAGGGCGCCAGTCCATCACAAGGCACCCCAAGCAGGACTTGAACCCCAGACCCACCAGACAGCAGGCACAGGCCAAACCCGCTGCCCCATCGCGCGCCCCCCCCCCCCCGGGCTGCAATTTATTGTGGCTTAAACTGTGTTGTGATTAAGCTCATAACAGTTATTATTCTTAATTTACACACATTTAAGTAATTGCTGTTGTAATATCTGGTCAGCGTGTAGGGTGATTTCCAAATGCATGCTGTCATTGCCGCTTTCGTGTACGTTTTTCTCTTCTGCTTGGTTGGGAAATCTTCCAGATCGGTGAATAGCTCTTGTGAAATGCTCCGGAAAGAAATAATGATATAAGATTATCCTATTTAATGTTCAATCACTGTGAAAGCGACGAGCTGCCAAGACTTCATCGCGAAAATGTGTATGTTGGTAATATGAGCTCAGAGCCCCCCCTGTAGTGTACCTGCTGCATTATATTCCGCACGAACTTCTATATTCCTTGAGAATATATATTTTATATTTGATTGTATTATCAGCTTTTGAAAGATAAATGTGCTTTCTTTTAACAGAGGTATCAGTGAAAAGCAGACAGTAAACCATGGCAGCGTTCGGGCAGCGCATTAGATTCGTCTGCGTTGGTCGAGGATGAGAGAGTCAGGGAGCCGAGAGTAACCTGCGGAGATAAAAGACCTGTGCTGCGCAGGGTGCGACACACATCACAGCCAACACTCTCGCCGGCCTGTCCACCTGCGCCTTGTGTTTTTTTCGCACCGGAACGAAAACAAGTGTCGGCCTAAACGAGAGCGCACGGTGTGCCGTGTAAGAGAGATGCGGCTTGCCTGAAAGGGCACGCATTTTTTCGGTTGAAGAAGCAGTCCGGAACGAGACCGTACGTGAAGCCGCTTGACGCAAAACGCGCAGCTTCGTGCTGATGTACCTGCCGCTTCTCCGTTGCAGTCTCCTCCATCGTTCTTGCCTCTTTTCCCAAGAGCGAAGACATTAAATAAGACATTGTAAATAGCCAATCGAGAGCTTAGTTTCTCACTACGGTGAAAGCTCTTCCATTTCCTCCTCTTTCATGCGCAGAGGTGCACTTCTGAGCCGTGAATCCCCCGCTGGGCCCTTTTCGAAGTTGGGCGAGGATTTTGCAGCGCTTTGCATAGCAGTCATCGGCAAGCGCGCGGCATTTCAGCAACCGATCTCCAATCTGGCCGAAAACTGACAGCGGAGATCGTGCCACTGGCTGAAATGACAGGGGAAAATCAATACCAGTCATTTGAGCTGGAAGCTCCTAGTAATAAAGCAAAGAAACTTATTTGCACATTTGCATCGTGTATGAAAGTGTCAGTACCGCTTTCGGTCGACTGGAAAATTCACCATTTCCCGAAGCATCTTTTGATAAATGCTTTGTTATGCAGCTGCCTTCCAATCTAAAGTAAACACGCAACAGTGTTATTTGGATAGTGTCAGGTTTGAACTGCTTTCGTGGGCAATTCTTGATGCTACAGCGTCGAACCAAAATGAGATCAACCTGCGGGCTCGAGGAGACGTATGTGTAAATACATTTACGTCACATACATTTATTCGTTTAGCGGACGCTTTTCTCCAAAGCGACGAACATCTCGGAGAAATACAATTCGTACATAACATTAGGAGAAAGAGAAACGTAGCTGCAGGCGTGTGATTCTTAAGTAAACTTAGTTTCTTTCCACTTTATGCACCGATGTTCATCGCATGGGTAGGTGCATAAAACTCAGAATAAATTATTCCTGATCACCTTCCTACTATACATATATTAAGGTACATAAGCATTTACGTACAACGCAGGAGTAGCGGCTGTGTAAAGGGTTATCTGAGCATGATCGTGAAGTTATAGTGCATGAACATATACGCCATACATGAGCACGAGAGATCATGGGCAAAGTGAGTTTGGAAGACGTGAGTTTTAAGACCCTTTTTAAAAGTGGACAGGGATTCAGCAGTTCTGAGTGAGAGGGGGAGGTCGTTTTATCGCAATGGGGCCAGAACCGAGGACCTCCGTGCTTTACCTTTCGTGCGGGACCACCAAGCGGGCAGATGTTGAGGAGCGAAGCGGTCTGGTTGGAGTGTAGTTGATGATCAGGTCTTGAAAATAGTTACGAGCAGTTCTGTTGATGCATCTGTAGGCCATAACCAGGGTTTTAAATTTGATCCGGGCAGCTATAGGAAGCCATTGCAGAGAAACGGGTAGAGGAGATACGTGGGAACGCTCTGGCAAGTCAAAGAAATATGGTGTTTTGTTTTTCTGAGTCACCTTTGGGAAAATGTTAATTGCCGTTCACCGCACCCAAATCTCCTTACTATTTGAGTTAATATCAGGCTATTGCAGCCTTTCTGTTGGAATTCGTTGATTTGATTTCACTTGACATCCATTGATTACTTCTTTATACGGTCCCTTAAATAAGCTGGCTTTACGATCACAGCTGTATTGTGGAATAAGCTGAAGCTCTGTGACTCTGCAGTCCTGTTGAAAGCATGAGGAAAGGTCACAGAGGCCCCCTCCAGTGAGACACCCACGAGGCCCGCTGACACCCACATGCGCAATTAGAGTCCGAGCGTCTGCTTTTTGAGTCACGCCTTCGCTCATCCCCGTGGACAGACCGGCTGCGATGCTGGAAATACTCGCTCCGAGGGATCTGGTACGAGCAGAAAGCGACCAATCACCCCACCATCTCCGAATCCTCGGTCTCCCTAGGTCAGTTTCTCGCCCATTTTTCCGGTCGCAATAGCGCGTTAAAAGGGGTGTTTGTATTTAAACGCGCTTACAGAACGCTTGCGATTGTACACCTCAAAGCTGTCGCTTACTTTGGAGTTAAACCACACAGTTTTGGCTCTTAGCTCTATTTCATCACCATTTTTGAGACGTTTTGATTACCAAGTTGTTTTATCAAAACAAACAATATAAATGGATTTCGGCTGTATTATGTATTTACTGAAGCATTTCGGATCCAGAACGATACGTTACAGCCCATTTGGGGGACCGAACCAGCAAGTCTGTTCCCTTAACCGCTACAGTTCCTGCCGCGATTCCGGTGAACGGCAGGAACGTGCATTTTTTTTCAGCGTGAAGTCAGAGTGATGCCTTCTTTAATTGTTCATTGCCTTTAATTTCCCACCACCGTAGTGGGACTGAATGTGCATCATGTTACCGTAGGCTGCAGCTTTCGTGCATTGTCGTCCTGCTCCTCTTTGATGTGGGGAGCCCCTGAACATTCAGGAAACATTGATCCTGCATACCCCCAGGCTCATATCTATTTGCATATTTCCCCAACAGTTTCTCATTACCGGGACTTCAGAAGTTAATGATGTGATGCCATAACCCTCCTTTTTCATACTACGAAACAACTGTGTGGGCTGTGATTCAAGGATACTGAAAGGCCGGTGTGTTGGAGCTTTTTTGCATTTCTTTTTCTGCTGGGGTGTTAGAACAAAACATATATAAAGACAGGATTTAGGACCGTATAAGACAGCTGCGGCAAAAACCGTCCGACCCGTCTTGTTCCGCTGCCCAAACACCTCCAAGAAATCCTCGCAGCCGTTTGCATGGGAGTTGTTGCTGAGGGCAGTCGACGGAATCCGTGGTCCCCGGCTTTTTATTCCGGTCGGGAACAATCTCCGGGGCACAACACTGCCAGCGACATTTATCGTGGATTTTCAGGCGATCCAATTATTTTCAGTGTGGGTTTCACTACAAATTGCCAAGTAACCAGAATGTCACAAGGCCCTTTTGTTGAAAGTTGTAACTTCAATACTTTCCAAACACCCCCTCTCTGTTCTGAAATGTTTCCGACGGTGCTGTGGAATCGCACTCCAGAAATGAACTGTGATCACTTCACAATGACAGACTAATACAAACTGGATCATAATCCTATTTCACACTGGCCCTGATGGAGTGCCTTGGCAAGCCTGGGTCTCGAGTGCTGTGAGGCATCACGCCTTTCCGCCATCTCCGGTCCTGCAGGAGAGCAGCAGGTCTTCAGTCGGAGAGCCCAGCGCCAACCTACAAGTTCATTTGGTCATTTCCTACCATTCTAGATAGAATTTACATTTTGGAGTCCTTAAAAAAACCCCATGCATTACTAAAATCTATTGCTGGCACCAGTAATGGCACCTCACCACCTACCCACACGTTAGACGTGGCTACATCTCCATTGTCGTCAACTTTTTTCTCCAGAATTGCACATGGAAGCACTCGAGAGCCATTAGGATGGAATATTACTGAATGGCAATTCCTGTGACACGCATGTGATGAATCATTCACAGACGTGTCGTCTATCACACCATTGAATACTCAGCTGCAAGAGGTATTTGCCCTGGAAAATTTTCTTAACACCTGGATTGAAAGTCTCTGTTGACACCGTCCCTTATCCTTAGGTGTAATATGTACTGTGTTTTCAGTAATTCACTTGCAAGTCTCCACTTAATTAACTTAATAAGGGTCCTTTGGCATATTTGATATATTTTAATTAATTTCATCTTAATTAAATACTGGATGATAACTTAGTCTTTGTGCTGTATTTTAAACAACTCGTAACACAAAAAATAAGAACTCGTATCTATCTTAATTATAGAGCAATTACTGAACAAGGTTTTAATTTTTGTGGAGCTTCCTGAGCATTGCAACATTTCGGAACAAAAACATTACCTTGCTTTTGCATTTTAGTGTCTTCCAGCCCAGGGGTGTGTTTCAAGTGTTCTTTTTTGCCTGATCCTCTTGACTTCCAATGGTCGGGTGGCCTGCGTATTACACTGCATTATCTCCTGACATTGAAAAACTTATAAATAAATTGAAAAACAAATAGATACATTCCCACACAATAAATAAAATGCAAATGAGCCTCCTCACATCTCCCGTAAACTCCGAGCTGAGAATATAGAGAATGTTATCACATCCAAATTGTAGTCATCCAGATGGTTAAATGATGAGCTTCACAAGTTGTGGATGCAGCCCCTAGAATAGCACTGAAGCAATGTGTCCTACTTGGGTAACAGTTGCACGTTTAAAAGATGCTTGTAACTTGATGGTTGCTGGGTTAAGACCTAGGAGATATTCTGCTTTATGTACTTCAGCAAGACCCTTCATTGCTGTAGTAAAGTGTCCTCAACTTACAATGGTTCGACTTACGATTTTTCGACTATACGATGGTGAGCTGGCGATAGACATTTAGTAGAAACTGTGCTTCGAATTTTGATTTTTTTTTCCCACGGCAAGCGGGGAAGCGATCCGCATCTCCAAGTCTGTCACGCAGAAGTGTGTATTTGGTGTATTAAATGCATTAAATGCATTTTTGCCTTACGATATTTTCGTTTTACGATGACTTTTGCAGAATGAAACCCCATCGTAAATCGGGGACCACTTGTATGTCAGTTAAATAGTACAGTGCATTGGTTTCTGGGTGATATTTCCTATGGGATGCTTTGCTTGACATTAATCTACCAACCATAATCTCCAGTCATGGGCATTTTTTGCAGCATGATGCCGATCTAGCAGTGTTTTGGGTAGTTCATACACACAACAGTCCCAGAGTTGAGCTCAAGCTAGCTGGTTGGTACCAAATGTCAGTTTCTAGTCAAAGGAATTTTTCAACTGTATGTCTTTGAAATAGGGGGGTGCGGTGGCGCAGTGGGTTGGGCTGCAGTCCTGCTCTCCGGTGGGTCTGGGGTTCAAGTCCCGCTTGGGGTGCCTTGTGGCGGACTGGCGTCCCGTCCTGGGTGTGTCCCCTTCCCCCTCCGGCCTTACGCCCTGTGTTGCCGGGTAGGCTCCGGTTCCCTGTGACCCTGTAAGGGATAAGTGGTTCTGAAAATGTGTGTGTGTGTGTGTGTGTGTGTGTGTGTGTCTTTGAAATGCCCGATAGCTTTAGATAAAGGAATCTGACAGGTCAAGCTGCCAACTTTCAGAACTGCAGAAATATTTAATGTTTAATATTTCTCTAATATTAAATTAATAAATATTTAATATTTAATAAAAGATTTAATAGTTAATCGCGGATGATTTAATAATGGTCCTCGGTACTGTATATTGTGTACAAATTAAGAGGTTACCCTATTTTAGTGATGTTGATGTCGGACAATTCTGCTCTAGATTTCATGTTACGCTAATGAAGGGTCCACTTGTCAAAGCTATTTGTATAATTCATTTTTAAAGCTAATGATTCAAGATAAATTTTTAGACGCATATGGTATTGTCTTCTTCTGTTTGTCTGACAAGGACAGGTCGGGTCTTGGCACAAATGAAAATGTGGCATATGACCTAGGTGAAAGGCATGCGCCATCAGCTGCCCTGCGTTGCCATTTAGGGAGATTAGCTAGGGAGGTAAGCTAAGTGATTTTGCTAGAACTTTCTGTTTGCAAGTTGTGGATTACTACTGCATGCAGGTACTACAGTATTCAGGTCCCCCCATAGTGTGTGAGTGACAGAGAGAGTGTGTTCCTCTGATGCATAGATGAGTGACCCGTTGTAAGTAGTGTATCTAGCAGAGTAAGTCACCACGGTGAATAAGGTGTGTGGCCTGATAACACTACAAGCAAGAACTACCCCCCCGGTGCAAGCCTTTCCATCCATAGCATGAGCGGTCTTCACACATTCATGTACATTTAGGAACAAAACCACAAAAGGAAAGTACAGCAGTCCTTCCCAAAGAGTGGAGTGGATAGGGAGGGCTGTGCTCCTCAAAACTGGCCGAACCGCAGCAGAGAATGCTAATGCCTTATGAGGAATACATGAGAGCTGGTAGTGTGGTGGTAAGCATTGCTGCCTTTGGACCTAAAGGTTGGATGTTGGAATCGTACCTTCAGCTGCAGTACCCTTGAGCAAGGTACCCTCAATTGCTCCAGTAAAATTACCCAGCTGTATAAAAGGGTAAATAACTGTGAAGTAGCTTAACATTGTAAGCTGCTTTGGGAGAAGTGTCAGCTAAACGAATGTGACTCAGTAAGTACAACCAATGACAAATTGTGTGGTGCATTTTTTTTTTTAAAGCAAATAATTGTATATATTCTTTACAGGGGGGCGCGGTGGCGCAGTGGGTTGGACCACAGTCCTGCTCTCCGGTGGGTCTGGGGTTCAAGTCCTGCTGGGGGTGCCTTGCGACGGACTGGCGTCCCGTCCTGGGTGTGTCCCCTCCCCCTCCGGCCTTACGCCCTGTGTTACCGGGTAGGCTCCGGTTCCCCTGCGACCCCCTATGGGACAAGCAGTTCTGAAAATGTGTATTCTTTACAATTGTGTAAATTCAATAATTAAAAACTTAAGAGCTTCTATTAAACAAACATTTGAACAGCAACATAAATTTGGTTCAGTTGTGACAATAACGAGGGATGGCCCCAAATTCTTTGCAGTTGCAGTGAAGCAACTGTGCTCTGAAACGTCAAAGCTCTTCTTAACTAGACGTTTCCTTGGGAGATAATGGCATTTTGAATGTGCTCTTTATAAAAATGACACATATTGATGTGTTTTATTTAATGTGTTGGTAAGTGAAGGTCAGAAAGTATTGTTTCAGTATTACTGCCTGCTTCCTACAGCTGTCAGTACTGGAAATGTGTTTGTGTTTGGAGGCAACCAGAAGGATTTAAAATTTTCATTGCTGTTCAGCGGGGTGCATCCCTGCTAAACCAGGAGGCACAAAACTCATATGCATTGGCTGGCAGAGCTGAGCACAGAGAGGAAATTCTGCATACTTGGAATCTGATGGCAAAGTCTTTGTTGTCAAAGGATTCCTATGTGCATTTTTACATCAGTGCTAAATTTGGGGCGAAATATCTGAGCGCAAAAGACAAAGCTGCAGATTTTCTCACTTATGCAATAGTGCTCTGGACCGCGGCCACTTTCGTCAGCCCTTTGTTTGCGTTTGGAACCTGCGCACGTATTTTGGAAAATGTTCCAGAGCTAAGAGGAGATGGGTGTAGCCCACAGTGAAATACGACCGTCCCGCCGTCACATATCTAAAAAGACATCGGCAACCGCTGGGCGTATTATGTGCTGTCTGTCTGCTGCACAATATAATGACCAACTGCAGCTGTACATGTGCTGCTCACTTGGTGTATGTATGAAGTGTGGAGAGAGAACATACACACATGACACTTATGTCACGCTCAATGCTTAACATGACAGGATATATGTACAAAATTTCAGAGACACGTACAGCTGTAAAATCTTACCCAGACTCCGTAGTATCATTTAACACTAAAGCTTCACAAAATAAATTTGACATTTCCTGAAGGCTATTAGTCTACAAAACAGATCTTTCTATCTTCTTTCACACACACATCATCTGAAACCGCTTGTCCCATGGGGTCGCGGGGAGCCGGAGCCTAACACAGCAGCACAAGGCGAAAGGCTGGAGAGGGGAGGGGACACACCCCGAACAGGATGCCAGTCCATCACAAGGCACCCCAAGCAGGATTTGAACCCCAGACCCACCGGAGAGCAGGACCCAGTCCAACCCACTGCACCACCATGCCCCCTTTCTCTTTTTTCATATTTCCATTATACATTAACAAATGGGATTAATCAGTTTACACATATTTATCTAGCAGACACTGTTCTCCAAAGCAACTTCCAATGAACTCTATGTAGTGTTATCAGCCCACACACCTTATTCACCATGGTGACTTACACTGCTAGATACACTCCTTACAATGGGTCAGTCATCCATACATCAGCGGAACACACTATAGCAAACCTGAACAGTGTGATTTTGGAGTGTGGGAGGAAACCAGAGCACCCAGAGAAAACCCACAGAGAACACACAAACTGAGCGGACGTCGAACCCACGTTCCCTCACACCACCAAGGCACCATGAGACAGCAGCACTACTCGCTGTGCCACTACCATGCCACAGGCAGTAATAGGCAGCAAACCCAAACGGTACAGCAGCTAGCAGTCCTAACCCTAATTAACTATTGTGAACGCTGTGTATATACAGGTAAACGTGAAATTACATAGTATTCCTTAATGACCACATTTCATTCACGATGCCAAAGTAAAGAAAGCAGGACAACGTAACCAATTACTGTATAAATCTGGAGCAGCGAAAAAGTAAATGACTGCAGCCTTCCAATTAGAACTCCATTAAAGTGTTTAGTAACAGGTTCCCAGAGCGTGCCAGCATAGAAGGGGGCTGTGAGAGACAGCCACAGGTCATTAGGGCTCACTTGTCACACTTCGTGCAGAGGTAATGGCAGGTTCTTCTACTTGGACGATGGCATCCCTGACAGAGAGCAGCATCGTGCCACCAGTCGGACAGGGGGAGCTGCCTCATGGGAAAAATGGAATTAATTTGGCATTTTTAATATTATTCTTACTTCTCTAAGGAACGCAGCGATCTACAAATGCTGCAGCTTACATGGCCATCATGGTAGAACAATTTATTCTCAGAATGTGCCGAAGAATTAGAATCAGGTTCTTCAAGCAGTATAATGAGGGTGAGCTTGAAGGTAACGGTCAAGAGACAAATTGAAACAGCTATGGAAGTTTTCCCAGAAGACTGACACTGGGGAGGAAACTGTGAACTTTCCTACTTACCCAGCAATTATTTCTCAAGTTCTCTCATTACCCACATCGCATAACACATTAGTGCTCCGTACCGTAGTGTGATATCCTGAAATACGGTTTTTGCTCCCGAAATACTCCTGAGGACTTCTACATTTTTGTGGCTTTTTGCATCCTGGTGGTACCGTGGTATTGGAGATCAGCATTGCAGGCACTCTGAGAAACCATGTGATTTGGTGGATTTGCTGCAAAAGTCTACGCGAGCGGAGGTGTTGAGGTCTCTCATACAAAGCCGAGCGCTGCTCGAGTCTCTAGGGCTGAACCCAAATCAATACTGTGCGGATGCTGTTAACTTTGAATAATAAACACGGACGCAGAAGCGCATCATTTTACGCTATCTTTTATTCTTTGTCTTGTTTAATAGTGCTGTGCATGATGACAAATCAGAGATTAGCAAGAAACCGTGTTTCGGTGTTGGCTTGTGGATGCGGGTGGCTGCAAAGAAAATAAGTGATTACAGTGCCGCAGATGTCGGTGATTTGTTCGGCCTCCTCATTGTTTTATGTGCTTAAATGCTGAGAAGAGTGGCTGAATGTGATTTGGTTTATCTAGTGCCAACATGGAAAAAAAAAAAAAAAAAAAAAACACAACTAATGAAAATGACTACAGCGAAACAACTTTATGTGAAAATACTTAACATCACACAATTAAATGGAAGTAAATTACAGTTACCAAGCAAATCAATGTAACAACGCCCACAACAAACACGACTGCAAGTTTGTTGGGAACAGTACAGTAAAGGTGGCTGGCTTATGTGCGTAGGAAGACTTGGCCTGTAGTTACCCTATGAGTTTAACCCCTTATGCCCTGTTGAAGCAACAAAGTTCTCTTCTAGTTGATCATGGCTTGAGTCGTCAACATTTTCCAACTACTGTATATACTTTTTCTTTCTGCCGTCATGCACATTTTGGGAAAAATCCACATGACACCAGGAATCCAAGTAGGAGCATTGTGTTTTCAGGTTGTTATGTTTTATTAAATACAAAGAAAATGTTCAGAACTAATTTTACCATGAGTGTTAATGCGCTGAGCCGAAATGGGAGGGGTTACTTCCATTTATTTAATTGTTGCACATTTAAAAATATTTACTTTCCAAACAAATCAAATATATAGGGTACGATAACGCACCTTTTTGCTTGTTTATAAAAAAATTAATGTTCGTGCTACGGTTCTCATGGAAAATGATAATGGCTCTATTGGTATTGAACCAGTAGGTCATAAGTGTTTTGCAACCAGTTGAAATTTCACGCTGCACGTGGCTCTTGTGTCATTCATACCATTCAAACAATGGGGGCAACATGGAAAATTGACACATTCAATGAGATATCTTCAATCATTGTGAAAACGGGGAATCGGGTTACTCCCCAGAGAAAAATAAACAGAAATGCTATAATTATTTGGCTTCAGGACAAGCAAATCTTGCCAGTTACTGTGTAAGGATTCACCAGCTGTCCTCCTGGGTACAAAACTGTTGTTATGAAACAACCCTGATTCTATACACTTTTGCAGGCAATTTGTCAGCTATTATGTATTAATTCAATTCTTCAAAGCCGAAACATTTTACACAAATTGCATTTTCCAAATCCCCACTGTTGCTGAACTGTAAACCATCTAGTTGACACTGAACAGAAATTAAGCAAGGGGTGAAATCTGATTTAGGCAATTAAATAAGGGGTGGCATCTTTTTTAATGAAATGAGGAGTGCAAACTTATGCAGTGTTTTGTCTTGATTGCATCCACATCAGATATCTATTTCATGATTTTTCTTTTTTGCTCTAATATTAGCTTGGCCTGTAACCCTGCTCTGTGTCTCTTCAAAAGTCAGACAACATGCCTTTCGGAATTTATTTAGCAGATGCTTTTCTCCAAAGCAAATTCCAATGAACTCTATGTGGGGTTATCAGCCCACACCCCTTATTGACCAAGGTGACTTACACTGCTAGATACATTACTTATAAGGGGTTATTCACCGACACATCAGTGGAACACACTCTCACACTACAGGTGAACCTGACCAGCATGTCTTCAGACAGTGGGAGGAAACTAGAGCACACCCACAGGGAGAACATGCAAACTCCACACAGACTGAGCAGGGATTGAACCAATGTCCTCTCGCACCACCCATGCACTGTGATAGAGTAGCGCTACTCACTGTGCCACCATGCCACCCCCAAGTCATGTAGTAAGTTGCATCCACCTTTGAAATCAGCTTCAACTCACTGAACCAACTGCCTTAGTACTTTAGCTCCTCCCGCATACGCTTTTCTCTATGCTATCAAAAATTTCACTTACAGTGTTTACTTACCCATTTATACAGCTGCATAATTTGACTGGAGCACACACACACACAGAGAAACTGCTTATCCGAAGCAGGGGTGGAGCGAACCAGAGCCTAACCCAGCCACACAGGGAACACACCCAGGACAGGATACTAGTCCATCAGAAGGCACCCCAAGCAGGACTTAAACCCTAGCCCTACCAGACAGAAGGACACAGCCAAACCTGCTGCAACACCGCGCTGCCACTACTGCTTGGCTGGAGTAAATTTGGGCAAATACATTGCTAAAGGATACTGCAGCTGAGATTCAAACCTGGAACCTTTGAATCCAAAAGGATCAGCTCTAACCACTACACTACCAGTTATCCTTATATAAATGTGCTTTTGATAACTAATTTTTACAGGAGTAAATTCAGGGAAAACACTGCATTCAAGGGTCTTACAATAGGAAGTGAGATTCGAACCTTGAAACGCTTAACGTAGTGGAAAGTGCTCTACTTACCTCCACATCATCTACCTCCCACTTAATAGGAGGACTTGTGTTTGCTTTTGTTCAACAAGGTGAAAGAAAATTCCCACCATTTTCAAATATTAATTGTTAAACCCAAAACAATAATTTTTCACATTATTGCTCATTTCCTAAAAAATCAGTTTTCTGTCACTGTGGAATTTAATATTATGTGAGTGGCCTTTTCTTGAAGGTGTGTGAATTTAGTGGCCCAGGTGGAATAAGCTTAGTTTGCTTTTTGTTTTGAGTCCAATACCTGGTAATGAGTATCTATGCTGATATCTGAACTTCACCTGTCTTAGTGAAATTACGTTAAACATGCAAAAATGCAAGTGGTATCAGAACGCAAATGACCATTTTTTTTGGAGGCGGTGGATAATGGAAGTTGCGATTAAAACCCATGAGGTCTTCATCGGAAGTTTCTGGAATTCTGGATTAATGTTTTTTAACATCCGCAGGGCATGAGGCCATGTTGATTTATCTGCACAAGGAGAAACATTTTGTTCTTCATGTAGTTTTTCAACCGAAGACAAAAAACAGTACTAAAGATGCCAGACAAGGATCCATATCGAGGATATAAATGACATTGATATAGATGGCAACGAAACTGAGTAGAGCAAACATATGTGTCCATGTGTGAAATTACGTCCATTTATCTTTACCAAAAGTTTGAAATCAAAGAGAGTAACAATTCCCATAGACATAAGTGGAGAGGACGACAGAGATGGAATTCTTAGGCAGCCCGAACCTTTATTACTGATCCAATTGCTGCATGAGAGACAGAATTTTACAGCATAGTTTGACAGTTGATGTTTCTGTTTGCTTTTGAAGACTTCAGTGCACTCTTGGAGGGGAACTTTGTGACATACTTTATTGGCACATATCTGCATTTTAATTATCTTTATTTTGTCATTCATTTTTTGTGTACACGTGGTCCCCGATTTAAGTTGGTTTGACTTACGATTTTTTCGACTTTACGATGGTGAGCTGGCGATAAGACGTTCAGTAGAAACCTTACTTTGAATTTTGAATTTCTTTTTTTTTCCCCTGGGCAAGTGATATGCAGTATAATACTCTCTTGCGATGTTGGGCAGCAGCAGTGATCCACATCTCCCAGTCTGTCACACAGAGGTGTGTATTAAATGCATTTTCGACTTACCATGGGTTTTGCGGAGCGTAACCTCATCGAAATCGGGGACCACCAGTATTTTTAATTATCTTTTTCAGTCTGAAATTTCATCAACACGTTTTTACCTCAATTAGTGAAGACCCACTATTACCATACCATGAATTCACAGAACTATGTACCTCTCATCCGATTCTTTCCATAAATACATTGCTTCACATGTATGGGACTGTTGGGGTAAATGTGTTATGACATGCTCAGAATTGTCTTGTGTAACTCTTCTAGTTCTAATTCCTTGTAGATGATTCAGTCCATTAAGTCACAACTGATTAGTGCACCCCTCTGAGCTGAGCTGTCCTTCTGTAACTTTTATTCTTTCTCGAAACTCCCAGGCTACAAGCCAAACTATTTTTATTGGTTGAAGTGAGCAATATATGAACATTTTATCCAAGATAGTGGTTGTCTAGACAATTTTGTTTGGCCCTGTGCTTTGTCATCCTCAGAACAGGCTCTGCTGAATTCATTAATCTTGCACACCTTAAAAAAACCTTGTAATAATAAAGTGCTCATTCATAAGAGTACGGTTTAGTTGGTTTTATACTGACAAAGTAAACCTTAACCTGAAGTGTTCTGATGTGGCATTGTTGGATTTAAATGAGGAAGAAGCCAGACCCTCAGTCCTGCCGCTCTGGATAAATAAATGGCAAGGTAATACTCTTTGTGGCTTAATGGGATGACAATTTCCTACATTTTCTTGGGCTCCTTGTAGATTATTTTGTCATCAAATTATTAGAAAATAACAATATTTTCTTTATTTTTATATTAAACATTTTAGGTACCATTCACTGTGTATACGTGACCGTGTATAAAATATACCTGCATGTAAATAAGACCCCCGTCAGGATGAACTTGCTAGTAATTTAAGACACATTTGATTTTTGTCATACAAAGCTTAAGATTTGATTTATTAGGCATAAATTCAGAATTATTTGGTTTGTTGTGTGTTACCCCGTTACCTTGTTTGAAATTCAGTTTACGAAGTAGTATGTGTTCCTCAAGGTTGCACGAAGCGGTGAGACTGAATCACTCTGTTAGATATAATACCTGTTCTTCAAAGTGCTTATTCTGTATGGCTTCCTGTTCTTCCTGCTTCATACCTGCTTTTAACATTTTTTTGTTTATTATTCAATGCTGTTGTGTTCTTGCTGTCATGAAATGGCCAGACAATGTGAACATAGTGACTGAAGTGAAATGAAGCCACTGATTTGGTTAAAACTTAGAAAGCAGGTCATAATGTTGAAAGCCCACTGCTTTAAGGATCCAGTGGATGAATATCACATCAGCTTCTGCTCTCACATTCTATTAAAGCCTGGCTGGTTTTGCTGTGGTATGTATCTACAAAGACGCAATCATAAATGCAAATAGACAAACATTTTGTCTCCAATCTGAATGAACAGCGCAGTTTACTTTGTCATTTTTGGCATAGAAACAAATATTGACAATGATGAAGTGTGTGATCAGACCTGTCTTTGTTGTAGAGCTCACTGGGTTCTGGATGACAAAATTGGCATGATTGTGCTTCTCTGTCTTGTTTGCATGTTGAATGAGGATGTCTAGTGAAATGTGATTCGCTCTGCGCTCGACTGATTCCGTGGATCACGTATCTCTCCTCTCTCCTTGGTGCGATGTAGAGCACTTCGACTAAAAGCGCTTCGGGGATTATCCTGCTAAACAATATGCCAGCTGCAGTCTGCTGTTTAATTTTTTGGTAGCACCGAGAGGGGAACGAGGATGTTAAAACGGTGATTTGATGTGATGATCCGTTGGGGGGGTGCACAGAAAATTCTACTGAGCCCCAAAGCATATTGTTTTAATTCTGCTGAGTCTCTAATAGAGGGTTGGGACAGTCCCTAATATGATGAAATAATCACAGCAGCCAATAAATAAAAGCTTATGCATCCAATCATTCGATTTTGATCACAAGCACTACTGATGACTCCCTTTCCATTTAAATATTTGCGAATCCCTGATCCATGTTAGCTGTGGGTGTAGCATTGTAGAAGGAATGAGACATAATGATATGTTGTGTTTTGCATAAATGCTTGTGGCTTTCATTTAGGTGCCATTTAACTGTAACAATGAGGACTTTAAACCCTTTATTGTCTTTGATGTATGAAATTTTGCATAAAAGAGCATTTTATGAGCACCGTTCCTGTAGCACCGCAGCAGACCAGGCTGTTTGGTGGGATAGGTTTTGTGGCAGTCTACTTTATTGTGCTTGATGAGTAGACCTCTGACCTCCTCATGAATTCAGCCAGATGGAAGCTTTGTGTTGCTACAGATCAATATACACAGAGAGCTCCAAGAGACATGTCATTTTTTGCTAACAGATATACGGATGGATGTCCGTAGGTATGACAGTACGATCCTTGAAGGAATCCTTCATGGTCATCTATTTATATAAAATTTCCAACATGGAAAAATAAGACTTCGACGTGATTTCTTATCTGAGGTCAGCATTTCATCAGAAATCTTAATACTGAAATGCCAAAATTAAATTACCCCAGAAACATTATGAGCAAGACTTAGACTCCTGCAATTATTAATGGAGAAAAGTGACATATTAGATCCTACAGGGTGTAACACTCATACCCATAATAGTAGGTTTTGCTTACTTTTATCACTTTGAAGGACAATTTAATTTCCCAGTTCAAGCTGTTTTATTGTTCTTAGTTTGGGGAAAAGAGCTTCATTAAGATATGATTGTTTTAGTTTGGACTTACTATAATTTTTTAAACTGAAAAGTGTCTGATGTGATGCATTGTTCATACATCATTTGTCCATATTGACTTCTTACATGAGAAGGTATGAGTGTATGTCTATATTTTTCTGTGCCTAAAACTTCTGCAGTCGATCATACAAGTATCTGTTTTTGTATTTGCAGCCAGTTTTTTTTTTTTTTTTTTCATGTTTTGTTGAGTGAAGACACATTTTATCCCCTTGCCTGGCTATCCATGGACATATTGTTCAGGGTATCTAAAAAAAAAAAAAACAAAGCTAAAACAAAGGCAACTGGACTTGTATGAGTTTTCTTGAAAACGTTTCACCACTCATCCAAGTGGCTTCTTCAGTTCTAAAAGAGTGGTGGGGAGTTTTGGTGTACAGGTCTGGCTCCTATATATGATCAGTCTGGTATCAATACATGCAATCACAATTTCTTATTTCTGGTTCCGTGTCTCTTAGTTTCAGGTAATTTTAGAAGTGCTTCTGCTCTATTTATTTTGAACACCACTCATTTAAGAGAAATGCTGAACTAGGTGAGTTCCTCAACTTGGGTTGTATCTACTTGTTATAAACCTAATCTGTCATTAGTGGATAGTTAGCAGTAATATTGCTTACAATGGACAGGGAGGTACTTCTGAAAAGAAAACTTCTTAACTCTGAAAAATCAATCGAAAGTTTAAACCATCTCCTTAAGTGCTGGTCATTATAATGTATACTGGTATAATCTGAGACAAAGATGTAAGACAAAACCATTATACATATTTTTAGCCTCTGCTTCTTTGCTTCTTCCACATGGTGTACTTTATTACATTTGTCATTTCTCAGACAATTTTAGAGGTAACTCATGATAGTGAGAATAGCTGAAACACACGACCAAAGCCTAGTTGCGTTCCTTTCTGATTTTTTCAAATCATGCCCATTCCAAACAATGCAGAGATACAAAGAGCTTTTCCAAAGTGGCCTTCCACAAACCTGAGCCAATTCAGTAGCCTGTATTTGTGTCTGGCCAGTGATATATGGATATAGCCTGAAAGGATCCACACATGGTGATGAGAGCAGTCTAAGAGCTTGTTGATGTTGAGTGTCCACAATCCCTGTTTGCAATCAGCGCGCCTTGATGTGGGTTATCTATCTATCCCAGACTTTATCGACCAGAGCAGAACGCCTAAAAGCAGACTTGACTGTTGTGGTAGCACTACAAGGTCAGACTGCCTCGCTCAGGCTGCCTGTTCATTGTCTGAAGTCGAAGGAACAGGAATAACTCTAATGCGAGCCTGTCTGAACTAATGTCACAACAGGAGGAGCTGAGACCCTAATTAATTCTGATCAATATGTTGGCACCCTGGGTAAGGGAAATTACTAATGAGATTCAATGTATGGAGGAACCAGTCTAAACAGCCATTTTTTTTTTAAAATTCATTTGCTTTACAAATGTAAAGCTGGAAGCAGGTCTTAATAGCACCTTCTATGCGCACGTAGGGTTAGAGAGTCGTACAGAGAGAAAAACCTGGAAGGAGTGAAAGGCTGTTACATAAAGCAGACCGGAGGGGCGGCTGTGGACCCAATTGCAAGATCGATTATTGTAAAGAAACTTGGGACAAAGCAATACTCTGAATTGGGGACAAGCCTAGTTCAATTCGACATGCAAACATGGTCCGACAGGAGAATCCGAAGACGTGGTCTATGATACAAAGGGAGGTTCAATGCCATGGGAGACAGGAACAGGGACAAGGAGACGGGCGAGGGAACAAGGAGCGAGGTCCTCGGAGGAGGCCGGGTGAGGCGTTGAAGAAGAGTTGTGGACGTAGGAGGGACGGTTGTCTCTAAGAGATTCCGGGACTGGGAAGGAGCTTGGGATGGTTTCTATAGATGACTGCTCCGATTGTGGGCAGGTGCCTAATTGGAGTCAAGTGCTGCTGGTTGAGGTGCGTGTGTGGTTGTGACAAAGAGCAATATGAGGGAGCAACTTGGCAGATTGGAAAGGATGCAAAAAACAGTTGAGAAAAGTTTTTGAACACTAGACACAGCTCACCAAGTTTTCATAATGACTGGGGGGATAATGGGGATATCAGGGAGACAAAAAAAAGGCATGATAACCATGCAGGACAAAGTCCAGGAAGGGAAATATGCTCTCAGCCCTATGCTCCCCCTGCCGCATGGGTCCTGATCCCCTGTCAATTGATCCTGCCTGTGCCTCTCTACTGAGGAGTATCCTTACATGTTCTAGCTCAAATTGTATTATGGTTAAAACGAAACAAAAAAATGGCTAAAAAGAAAACCATTTTATTCAAAGGCAGGATCCAGCACTGACTAAGTACCTTTATCATTACACTCATGGTGACTCATGATAAAAATGAGCCAAAATTACAGTAAGAAATGAAAGCCTTCTATTACAGTGAATGTTCAGTCTTCTGCTTCTGTTCAAAAACACCCCCTGAAGCACATTAAAGAAATACTTTGTTATGTTTGTTCAATAACAAAAACATCTCTTTGGACAAGAAATAGCACTCAAAAATGGCAGTACTATTGGAATGTGGTCGTGAAATCTGATCATCTGTTGGCACTATGGGCGGTTTTTCAACACATGCATTTCTTGTAGCGTTAGAATAGAAATGAAGAAAGTCTCCTTTCTTTAAAGTGATGCAAGAATAGAACAGACCCTTCTAGTACTTGCAGAAATTACGAACAATGTAGGCAGGTTTGGAATTTTGTGATGAAATTTGTAGTCCTCGGAAGTCGAAGTCCACTGGAATGAACCACATTTTAGCTGAAAGCCACACAAAGGCAAAGTGTTTTCACTGTTGTATTGCCTGAGGTGCCTTTTAAAGGTCATCTCTGGTCAGCCACCATGTCACTCAACTCCACTTAGATTATGTTGACAGCTATGCTGACTGGTATGCATCCCTTCAGTTGCTTGTATTTCTACATATTTCTAGAGTATTTCAAACTATTATGTAATTATTCCAAATATTCCAGCTGCAGCTCCAGCTGTACACTTATTTCCAACATGGTTTTAGAGGGAAATGGGGAACTCAGAACTACGATGTGATGATCCGTCAGTTGAGAGCCCACGGGAGGGAGCTTCTGGTGCAAGTTTCTTTAATATGTGACGCCCCAAAGCAACGGTGCTTTAATTGCATAGTTTTTGTAATGAAAGTTCGGGTCTGTCATTAATGAAATCTAGGTAGCAGAGCTGTTGCTAAAGCAAAGCAAACATGCCTGTTTCCCTGATTCAGAGTCCTGCGATAAACTCTGTGCTTCAGATTACATCCACTGCTTCTCGTCTCTTCGTGAGGGATCTTATAGACTCCTGTTCCACCGAATCCATTAAAGGGATCTTTAAGGTGGGAGAGGTTTGCCTCTTAGACACAGTCCCTAGGCCCAGCTGGCTGTAATACACCCCTTAGCACCTTTGAAGGGTGTTCCAGCAGAGCCGCAAGTAATGGGCAAAAAGAGAGACGGGGAAAATGGGAGAGGGAGCTATGTCGCCCGTATAATCCAGCTGCTTTTATTCAAACAGTACGGTGCCATTTTGCCAAGATAACAAGAATTTGAAATCTTTCCTATAAATTGACTAATTGTACATAAAGGACTATCTCCTGGAGTCTTCTCTAAGGAGACTTCCAACTGGGAAAGACAATGCAAGGGTATTGATTTTTTACTCTCCTCCTGGGTAATTGTCCTTAATGATTGGCATCAGTGTATATTATCTTGGTTGCATCATGTCTTGCTGTAATCAGACTGATTAATTAGGTTATAGAGATTTAATGAGTTGGTCATCAGTATTCAAAATACTTCTAACCCCGGAGATTTCTGAAACTGAGAACTTATCTCCTGATAACAATTTATTGAAAGGGTAGACAACCCGTTGCCTGATCTGACTGCAGCTGCCAGCAATGATTCCATATTTCACATGTGTGGTTTCAGGCCTGGCCCTGTCTGCTTTCTCCTGTTGGATGCCTCTGAGAAACCTAGAAAATTGGCTACAGTAATGGAGATCCTGATGCCTGTCACTGCCTTCTGGCCGTCATCACACACACAAATACTGAGCTAAATGGGTACAGGGGAGCTGATGCTGTGTAAAGGTATATTTTGTGTGGTGTGTGTGTGTGTGTGTGTGTGTGTGTGTGTGTGTGTGTGTGTGTGTGTGTGTGTGTGTGTGTGTGACTGTGAGTGGCACTCAGACGTCAGAAGCAAACAAAAGAGAGCACAGCTGAGAGATGATAGTGTGTGAAACTGTGAAATACAGAAACTTTACTAACTCTGAGATATTACAGGACCAGTGACCCTGAAAATGGAATTGCTGGGATAATTTTGGATGTATGCATTTGTGCATCTTCTCCATGTTAGGATCAAGTGTTGCAGTTTACTCTGTGGGGCACAAAATAAAAACAAGCCACTGTCTTTTTTCCGTCGTTAATCTCTCAACATATGTACTTCTAATCAAACACGAAGACAATAAGACTTTTATATTCATACCAGTTCTTACTGAACTACTATGCAGTTCTGTGGCATTCTAATATCTGTGTACAATATTTTCTTGTGTTGCGTTTGCAGGTGAGTGTACAGTTTGGAAAATTAGTGACGTTAATAACCTTGTTAGTGTTACAGTTATAACCCTAATGCTTTCAGTCTTCTCTGGAGAGATCAAGTGGGCAAATCTGAAATTCAGAAGTTATTTTTGTTAGAACGTACAGGTGGTCCCCGATTTACGATGGTTTGACTTACGATTTTTTGACTTTCCGATGATGAGCTGGCGATAGACGTTCAGTAGAAACCGTACTTCGAATTTTGAATTTAGATTTTTTCCCGGGCAAGCGACATGCGGTGCGATACTCTCTCACGATGCTGGGCAGCGGCAGCAATCCGCATCTCCCAGTCTGTCACGCAGAGGTGTGTATTTGGTGTATTAAATGCATATTCGACTTACGATATTTTCGACTTATGATGGGTTTCGCGGAATGTAACCCCATCGTAAATCGGGGACCACCTGTAGTTGAAATCTTGAAGGCCTCTTGTTGTAAGTAAATAGGAAGCATAAAGCTCATCACATCAGTTGGGAGAGTACAATACTGAAATATACGAAATGCAGATTAAAAATATAGTCACCGAAGAACGTCTTTCCTTTGTATTACTCCAGAACATGACCTTAGATTATGCGACCCAAAAGAGTTGCCTCAATGCAGCTGAGAGTTTTTGATCTTTTCTCAAAGGCTATGGCATATCCACTGATCTTTATATTACCTGCATGAGCTGTTCTCGTTCCCTTTACCTCCTATTTGCCTGCCCACTTTAAAAAAAAAAAAAAAAAAAAAAAGAACGATAGCCTCTGTGTAATTTCAGCACCCTGGACAGAGACCAGTAGAGCCTGATACGTGGGACGTATTGATTGATGAACTGGAAGCACGGGTCCTCATACAGATTTGTATTTGTTGTCCTCAGATTCCCCAGATCAGCTACGCCTCCACAGCCCCAGAGCTGAGCGATGACCGGCGGTATGACTTTTTCTCCCGCGTGGTGCCCCCAGACTCCTTCCAGGCTCAGGCGATGGTGGATATCGTGAAGGCCATGGCCTGGAACTATGTGTCCACAGTGGCTTCAGAGGGCAGCTATGGTGAGAAGGGTGTAGAAGCCTTTATGCAGCTCTCCAGGGAAGCAGGTGAGTGAAAGGATGTCATGTTTACTGATACACTACTCTCAAAATTTGTGAAGCAAACCGATAGCACTCCAATAAAAGTCCACTTTTGCTTTGAAAACTAAAATTGTAATGCGGTGACTGGGGTTATAATGCTGTGGGTGTTAAATTATGGGAAGGAAATAGTCTATAAAAATAATGAAAGGGCACAACAAACCCCCCCATTGACTTGATAACCTATTGTTTGAGGGCAAAATGATGCAAAGATATGCTAAGAAGATGTATGATATTTACTTTTGATCGCATTTAAAATGCCATTAAACATAGATCAGTAGGCTTCATTATTATTTAAGACGCAGAAATAATGCACAACATGAAGGGAAGCATGAGTTCTTCTGGTAGGTAGGAGTCAGAACCTCATTGTTATGTGTACAGCCCCCCAGGGAAATGATTGGGTGTTACGGTCATGTGATAAAACATCCAAGAATGTGATTGGTTCACGGACAAAACCAAGGAAACAGCAAAACTCTTAAAGCTACAGGGATGAAATGCTGAGGGAACAGTGGAAGGCGCAGTGTAACAGTATACTTCAGTTACATGTCCTCATAAAGAATGCACCTTGAAGTTACTTCAGTCGCAGTGGTGAAGGTACTGAATTTTAACAATATACATTGTCTGTGGACTCTCTGATCTCTGGAAAAAAATTCTGACAGCAGATAAATTTCTTTTTAGTATCTGAATATGCCACTTGTCTAAGGATTCCTCTGCTGAGAAGCATTTTGGACAGATGTTACGTTCTTCTCCAAATGCTCCCGCGCCGTTCTCTCATCACTTCAGTCTGCTGAGTCACCTCTAGTGTCCCGTGGTGTGAAGCACGACACTTCCACCGGTACAATTTTCCTCTGAATAAGAGGGTAGTGGTAAGACAAGTCCGTTTACATTCTCCCTTTCTGAGCCCTGGAGGTGGTCATAACTGTGAGGAAACTGTGAAAACTGCAGACCCTTTAGATAAGCAATATTCTCAGCCTATTAACTGATTTTATACGTTTATGGACTGGAGGGGAGATAACGGAAGTTTGCCTGAAGCACCAGGATATCAAAGGACCCATCGGCCAAGTCATCAGACTCCACCTGATTTGCCCACAACCCTTCTATGGCCAGCATATCGTCTGACTTTGTTTAGTTATATTATGCCTCAGCACTCATTAGTACAGATGACATGCAGTCTTGCTTAAATGATGAAGTTTCTTCACGAAGGCATGATGTGTAAAATTCGCTGTCGTGCACTGGCCAGCGGTCCAGCGTAGCGGTGTCGGCCGTTGACAGGACAAGCATAATTCATCAAATCTTTGGTCTCTTCAAAGCAATCTGCGCTACTCACTGGGGTTTCCTTAACAAGTTACACGAAAAAAAAACAAAAAAAAAAAAACCCGACTAATATAAAAACACACAAACAGCCTGTCGGCGCAAAGACAGTCACAGCTGTGGTCCGCAGTGTTTTTCCTGGAAATTAAAGCTGAGCAGAAACAGCAGCTCAAGTGCTGTGCTCGTTATGTATTACATTGTCCATCAATCAAAGCACAGATCTGACGGCACTATTAAAACATCCCAGATTATGCCATCCATCAGCAGTGACATTATTTCCTTCCCGTAATCCCTATCCTTTTCCTGGGACCTCAAGGCTTCCTAGATGGCGAAGGCTTGGAATAGATGGTTTGCGATCATGAGTGATCCCTCACACCATTATTAGTGTACAACAGTGTGCAGAAGGAGAACTGTGTCGGAGACAACAGCTGTGTGTGTGAGAGAGAGAGAGAGAGAGAGAGAGCAGGGCATACAAACTCCATCTGAACATATTTCATATTTTTCATCAGGACAGTCCTTCAGCACTCCAGAGCCAGTGCATATGAATCATCATTCCAGTGGTGTGAATTAAGTCAGACACCTGTTTTGCTGTTTTCGATGTTAAGGTTCAAGCATTTTAGAGGTTTTTAGAGAGGGTTAGTACAGGGTTAATTTTTTGAATATCTGGTGAAAGCTTGACAGCCGATACAAAAAGCTCTAAATGTGTGGTTTGCATTGGACTCTCAGTTTCTGCTCTTTTTCCTCCTCGGGCAGTGAAACAATGAGGGATGTAGGGATCCGCGGCAATGATCTGTGGTCTTCTACGAGACTTTGGGGCCTTGTACTGTGTCTTTGGGGTTACTTGGTTCAGATGGAGCTCACCTCTGGTCATTTGTTCTTTTTTTTTTTTTTTTACACGTAGCAACTCGGAGAAAAACAAAGACCCAAAGCTGTCAGCCTTGGCGTTTAGGGGAATTGGACTGGTAATTTATGATTAGCAGGCAACAGCGCAAATCTGGTCTCGCTGTTTATGGAGCCCAGACAACGCACAGTCTGAACATAAATCACCGGGTGCGTTTCTTTTTTTTTTTTTTCCCTACCTGATATTCCCGTGAGTTTTCTTGTCATTCAGTCATCGTTGCGTTGGTGAGAGGGAAGCATCGTATTTATTTATTTATTTATTTACTTACTTACTTATAGGAAGCAATGCTTAGCTAGAATTTTTCACATTCCGAGGCAGGAGCGGTTACTTGTGACAGAAGCTTTTCAAGTAAGCGGGCTGCCAGCTTTGTCGTGACAGTATTTTGACACACCGCAGAAGTGTTTGCATAAAGAAGGTTTCAGCTGGTGCAATCGCGAATCTCGAAGTTTAGACGTTAATCCAATGCAAGCCGCACATCCACGATGCAGATGTTGTCTTGTGGCGTTCCGTGTCGCTCACATAGTCTCGAAGACCGTGATACATATTCATTTTGTTTCACATGCACTTTTTATTCTACACATTACAAGTTTTGCATGTCATTTCAGGCCGACTTGGTAGAACGTCGCAGAAAATGTCCAGTTCCGTTATGACTTATCATGCTGCAGAACTGCTGAAAAACAACAAGCTCACAGTTTGCATTTCTTCTTAATGAACGATTAAATATAAAATGTTCTTCTTTCTTTCATGACTAGAAATGTAAATATTGGTTTCGTAACAAAGCAGCAGCTTGCGTGTCCTCCCTCTTCCCTTGGGTTCCTAATCCTCCCAGGAAGACGTGCAGCGTGCAGTGAAGAGGCATACCTCTAAGCTTCTTTTCTCCAGGTGATCAGTGCTGTTGACCGTGTACCCTGGAGGCGACCAAGACGTGTCAGAACGCACTTATTTTCCTCAAAGTTCCCCAGCCTATTTCCCCAGGTGAAACGGGATTTGCAATTTGCGGTCCTTAAGTACTCCTTTCAGGATTTTGAGACCTCAAAAGAATAAGTAAGGCAGTTAGAGACTCTTGAGCTTATCAGATGGATGGTGAGAAGTTGCATTTCACAAACTGTTGTAACATTGTTTAGTCCAACAGCCTTTACCATAGAGGTGATGTAGTAGTCATTTGCAGATCAAGACAAGGAGGTGATGGCAGGAGAGGAAACAGAATACTGGACTCTCATGGGTATATCTGGAGCATAGGAGAAGTATTCCTGGGTGAGATTTACTCTTAACTTGTACATCAACCAAGGATAACATGAGAAAGAGAGATGATTGTGTCATAATGACTATTTTGTTACAGTCAGTATTTTTGTCTGTATTGTTACGCATTCTGTTTTTTACATGATATATTTGCTGACATTTTGTGGATTTTGATTTTCCACTGGGCAACTCACAAAGACAGAGAGGTGTTTTTTTTTTTTTTTTTGCAAACTTTGCTGCTTTGGAGACTTATCAGTAACTTTGTCGTCGCAACATGCTCAGCTTGAGAGCCGAATCTTAAAAAGTAGGGCTTTTGTCTGGGGATTTTTCTGCCACATATCATGCACTTTTTTCCTTTTCAGGAAAATCACGGGAAAATGCACTTGAAAAGATTTATGTAACAGCTGGCACTTGAAGCTGAAACGGATTGTACAGAATAATGGAGACAACAACTGGGCTTAATACCGAACCAACACACTGAGTGGAATAATCTTGTGTGTTTCGCCAGCACTGACTGGGTGGAAAGCAGTCACAGCACCCGATAACACTGCACGGTTGCCTAGCAACTGTTGCTCAGCGCTGAGACCCACAGTTTACCCACAATACAACATACAGAGTATAACAACATGCTGATTTACATTTTTCTCCTGCACAACTGCTGCATTTGACTCCAGACATCAGGGAAAATGTTTATATATGTCTTCATCTGTGGTGTAAAGCGCTGGACTTTTTTCTTTTTTTTTTGCTTTTCATTTAAGCCTGTAAGAAGATCGGTTGACAGAACATCAGAAAAAAATTGTCCCATTGTCTTAGAGTCCCATTGTTCAGTGTTTCCATGTCATTTAAACTGATTCAAACCATGACGTATGTGAAGAAACCAAAGAAAACTTCTCAACAGAATTCTATGGCAAGATTAACTAAATTGTACCCTGAAATTAATTTTTCATGTTACTGTATTGCCTATTTTTCAGTCCGAGATTTATTCTTAGTGTTCGAAACATGTTGGTCTTCTTCATTCAGCAGCTCAGCAGTCAGTCTTGTACGCAGCAGCTGTTCTCCACTCCGAACTGCACAGGGCTGAGAAGATGACAAAAGTACAGGCCAACTGGCACGGCCCTCATTTGTAAACTCAGTGACTCAAAGCCACCTATGAACCCTAGTGCAGCTCAGTGTGTTTGTACTCAGTGTATTTCTTCCATTAAAAGTACGTGAAGCTTGGTTCAGTTGTCAATCTGGGTGCCATGGCAACTGCAGATGCGCATGTTGGTTTAAGGCCATTAAATGGCAATAATAATAATTCAACCGCAGAATATTTGCTGTCAGAAGAACCCTATGTGAGAGAAATAGTGCTTGTAAATCTGGCCTTTATTCGGATCCAGACCAATACCTTTTTAAACACTAATTTTTCCACATTTATTTGAAATAAAAAAGCATCTTTTGTTAATTTCATAAACTGTCCAAAATGGGCAGTCAAAAATAGCTTTTCAGCTGATTAGTTTTGCACTGTTTCTCACTGCAACTGATCTTTCAGTGCATATGTAGAACTCATATAGTGACCAATGTTTGCATTCTTTAAAAGGTGACATTGTGCTTTGCAAAAATTATGTAATACTTTATACTATTTCCTCTTAAGTGGGGGAAAAAACTGTTAATAATGCAAGGGGCTGCAAGAATAGTTCAGAGAAAGGTGCCCAACCCCACCGTATAATGTAAAATATATGACAATATTCACAGTCTGTCTGTTCTTTTTTGCCTTTGGCGATTTCACTAGAGGGGAAGGTCTATGACTTCAGGTCTTTGTTTTTCTTATAGTGGCAATGTGTAGTTACATATGGGTGAGTCACAGGTACCGATGTTGCCTCTCCTTGTCGCGGTCTCCTGGGGATTGCTTAAAGAACAAGACTGCTAATGTGTTTCCTTCTTTGACTTTCCCTGAGCTTGTTATCGTCTGAAAAAAGAAGTTTCAGACAGAAGCTTTGGTAAGACATCGCAGAACATTGCTTGTTTTGCTCCACTGCTGGGGTTCAGACGGATGTCACCAATGTCTCTCCTAAATGAATAACAAAATTTAGGTCCACTTATTGATTCTGGATTAAGGCTGCAGCTCATGAGGACACATTGTGAGACTCTACACTGTATTCCGATCCAGGGTGGCCAAGGATGTCTTAGAAGTGGGAGGTAGGGAGGGAAGGAAGGAAGGAAGGAAGTCATACTGTGCACAGTGAAACCCCTACAAGATTAATAGGGTCCTCCGACCTGCGGTGAAGGTACACCTGAGAAATGACGACATTTTCTTTTACATAGTGAAGCGCTGAAAAAGGGAGAACCCTACCATCCACCTATTTGGTGAGGAAAATTACATGCATTACTGCAGAGTCAACAGTTTGGGTCAGTATCTTGGGAGCACTATAGATTCTTGACGGAAAATCCTAAGATAATTGCTCAAAATCAAGAGGTCCGGAGAGCTTGAATTTGAGGAAACAAAAAAAATGGAGAGACGAGTTTAACAACCCTCCCCTATCTGCCCTCATCCACTGAGAGCACTTCTTCTGGATGAAAAAGCAGTAAATTTCCTCCATTCTGCTGGCCGCTGGGGACTTTAAAGTTTTGGGTGTCAGTGTCTCCAGAACGGCGTAGGCTTTAGGAGGGGGCATGCGAGGCTGTGCAGCAGGCTCTCCTCATCTCCCTGTTGACTTCAGAAGCATCTTACAGGCCTTTAATAATTCAACTGTACTTGCATAACAAGGCTGCAGCATGCAGGGGCGCCTTGTCTCCTCCAAGCAGTCGGCCGGTCCTCAGTTTGCCTCCTGTGTCACAGTGGCCCTCCCGCCGTCAGTTGTCATGGCTCATCACACACTTACAGCTCCTTTCCACCTCCCTCCGCTAACCCAGCTCCGGCAGGGCTGTCAGCTCAGACTGAAACAGGACCATGCGACTACGTGGAAGACGAATAGATAGATAGATATATCCAGCAAAAACACGACTGATCAAAATACCAAAAGCAGTTGAAGCAGCACACAATTTGGCTATTATTTTACATCCCAGAAATATCTGTTCTGCCTTCTTTTGGCTCTCATCAGACTGACACAATGAGACACAACAGCTTTATTTTATTTTAAAAAGAAATTTGGGGAACCTGAGATGCAGAACACCAAGATCATGGTCTCCATCAGGGATGAACTGGTACTACATTTACATTTATTCATTTAGCAGACGCTTTTATCCAAAGCGACGCACATCTCATAGAAAATGCAGTTTCTTCATTAGCTTAGGAGAAAGAGACATTGCTGCAGATGTGTGACTCAAGTACTATTTGTTTTCTTCACCATATGCACCGACGTTCATCACACATGTGATGTATGCTAAATGTTGTAGAACACCTTGAAAGCTGGCTTAATGTCTAAACAAACCCTAACCCTAACTAGTCAACCAGTCAGTTTCAAAAATTTACTTTCATCAATGTATATGAGGCAATCAGTCTTAGCAAGGGGCAAGTCCATCTAACAGGTTCTCTGAAATTATCCACTGGGTTGTAGACCATTATAGATAGATAGATAGATAGATAGATAGATAGATAGATAGATAGATAGATAGATATGTTTGTGTATGCTTCTGTGTGTACTGTATATGTATGTGTATCTGCTGTGAAAAACAATCTCTCTTGGCCGTTCCTGGGCCTGCAGAACCTTAACTTAACTTTTGCTTGGCATGCTATTTTATAACTTGAAAGTTATTAGCTTAACGTCGCACAGGTTTTGCTGCAGGATGGTTTTGCTTTTGTTCTTCTGTGTATAAATAAAACATGTGAACAGTTCTACACGATATGACTACAAGTATGAATAATGGAGCCCCACTTATTTCGACTGTAGTAGATGAACTGACTCTCCACAAGCACGTTTAAATTAAGAGAAATGGGACAAAACTGTGTCATTTGTCAGTGCATTGAAATGAACATAAAGGAACAGTTTGTTCCGAACGGTTATACAGCACGAGGAGAGAGGGTAAGTCCGGTCCGTTACATTAGCAGACCACAGCGTTGGGTTCCGGTTCAGGAGATGTGCCTTCAGCTTGGAAAAAGCTTCCGCAGCTTGAGAGTTTTTTTGTTTTTTTGTTTTTTTTTTTTGTCCTCCAAAGATGCTTAAATAGTAACTGGAAATTGTGGTTTGCCATGCTCTGCTGTGTGAAGGGATCATTTGCGTTGTTGAAAAGAATGAAATGCAGTTAATATTCCAGCTGCAGCCCACTGATGCCTTTGTGACTACATGAAACAGTCTCTGAGCTGGGGCTCTCCGTCAGTAATGAGGCACATGACAGCTGGTCCCCCCAGGCAGTTGTTATCGCTACAACGCTATGATTGTCATGGTACCAGTGCTTTGTAGCTGGAGCTTTGGCACGCGGTCAGGATGTGGATTGGAGCTCCGGTGTCCACATTCATCTGAGACCTGGAGTAGCGGAACACAGGTGAACTTTAGCTGAAGAACCTTGAGTTTAAACAGAAATTCCAAACTGTTCTCAAAGCATAAATAACCAGTTGTATACTTCTTCTTGAATGAATCCCCCGGGGATCAATAAAGTATCTATCTATCTATCTATCTATATTTAAATATGAACTTGGTGTATGTAATAAAATTTGATATATTTTCTATAATCCATATTATTACCTACAAATTCAAGTTAATTACCTAAAACTTTTTACTGTCCTTTAAAACTGTCAGTTCTGTAAGAATTTTTTTTTTTTTTTAGATTTGATACACTAGCAAGCAAATACTATGAAACATCAAACTCAGTCCTAACCCTATTGACTATAAGCATATGCATTCTTAACTACCTACTCCAGTGATAATGTTTAAGGTGGGTGTGCTCTTTTTTAACCACAATCTCTATTGAGAAAACCATGAAATGTGAAAATATTACGTTGTGAGGTGTCTCAAAAAACTGAATAATCAAAGCCCTGTTACATTTTCCATTTCTCTGCAAACAAATCAGTTTCTACTGATGCCAGGTCTCCTCCTCAGGTTTCCTTTGAAATGACTTCACTTTAGCTTTGCTATGGCTACTCATCAAAGACGAAACATTTTTCTATCGTTTGGAAACGGTTTTATTAAATTGTGTTTCATATTGAAAAACAACGTTGTACCGAATTTCATTTCAGTGTGTACAGTATGTGAACTGCTGTCGTTTTCTGATTTGTCTGGGGACTCTAATGTCACCAGCCAGAGCGGAGGAATTAATGCAAAACTCTTTCTTAACTTTTTTATTACTGCCTTTGTACTATCTGTCTGTCTTTAGTCAAATGAAGTGTATTATTCTACATAGCATAGGAAATTTGGACAAGGGAACGTGTAAAAAATACCATTTATTTATCAGTTGGTTTTACAGTACACTGCACCCACAAGATCGTGTCAGATACGCACAGTTTCATGAAGCCTCCATCAAATTCATCAAATCCGGCATGTTGACATGCAAACCGCATTTATATTCTGCACCTGAGTTATGGAAGCCCTTGACTGTATATCAGAATAGCATTCTAGCTGTCTTAATTCTGGCAGATCCAGTCCCAGAGTCCTGCAGCCCTATTCAGTCAATCAGTCCCACCGGTCTCCCGGCACCACTGATGCTGCTGTCATGGACAGCGGTTTGCTGGGAACATCATCTCAGCCCCCTACTGACCCATGCATTGGACACTTGTGGGATCAGGAGAACTCACACACCTAGTGTGTCACTTCTTGTAACAAAACTCAGAGAGAGATGCTTCCAGTCCAGATCCGCTTGCATTTTCCATTTTTATAGGTTCTATACAAGATGTACGGATACATGAAACATCACATCTCCTAGTTACATACAGTGCAACTGAGTTTAGCGCTACAAATAGCAGACACACATAAACAGACAGTACAAATCGTGAAATGCAATCATAGTACTGATTAGCATAATTGTAGGCGCTACATATATTTGATAAGTAATGATAATATTTAATGGGAATTTGAGGGGAACTCTACAATTCAGTGAACACTACAACGGCAAGCATGCTATGACAGATGAACCAAATTGTACACAGACTCGTCATTTTACATCAGCCATTCACACAATTTTCCATAAAAACTTTTGTTGCTAATGGTACTTGAATAAATTTAAATTCTTACTCAGACCATCAGCTTCTTTCTTATGGAATGTTATGTATGAAAAATTTGGAGGTTAGAAATGGTAATTACAGGCGGTCCCCGATTTACGATGGGGTTACGTTCCGCGAAACCCATCATGAGTTGAAAATGTCGTAAGTCGAAAATGCATTTAATACCTAATGCACACCTCTGCGTGATGGACTGGGAGATGCGGATCGCTGCCCAGCATCGCGAGAGAGTATCGTACCACATATCGTTTCCCTGGGGAAAAAAACAAAATTCGAAATACGGTTTCTATTGAATGTCTATCGCCAGCTCACCATCCTGAAGTCAAAAAAATCCTAAATTGAACCATCGTAAATCGGGGACCACCTGTACAGTGAACTTTGTGAAGTTGCTGGACGAAAGAGCTCTTTTTTCATACTTGTGAAAGGCAATTGAAATAACAGGGAAGGTGGGCTTCAGAGGAACAAAACAAACCACTGAGTGCTCTGAGGACAGCGCAGCGAAGGAATCATTCAACGGTCTGCTGCTCTTCTCCACCATGGATCACCTTCGTTTTCAAGAATTGAACTTTGCATACAGGGGGTGTGGTGGCGCAGTGGGTTGGACCAGGTCCTGCTCTCCGGTGGGTCTGGGGTTCGAGTCCCGCTTGGGGTGCCTTGCGACGGACTGGCGTCCCGTCCTGGGTGTGTCCCCTACCCTGCTAGACTTACGCCCTGTGTTGCCGGGTTAGGCTCCGGTTCCCCGTGACCCCGTATGGGACAAGCGGTTCATAAAGTGTGTGTGTGAACTTTGCATCAGTCGACTGAAGCTGAGAATTTCGGAAAATCAAAACTGACACTCTTGCATGGAAGCTGTTCCTGTTTTGAATTATTAGGTAATTCTTTAAAAGAACTTCCATAAAGCTGCAAGATTTTAAATATAGCTGGTTGACTTATGAATCAAGCTTAAGATTATTACAGCAGGGCCTTGTGATTTAAATCAGCAACCTATAGGTTCCGAATGCATGGTCCTCACAGCGGTTCCGCATGCTGTCCTTTTAACTGATTTTATCTTTAAACATTTTTTAACTGTCACGTTCCCGATTTTCAATGAAATGCAACAATGGGAACGAGAAAATAACCGAAAAAGTTGTTGGTCATATCAGTTTTCTTATGCTGCCTCTAGCGTTCGCTTTCATTTTCTCTTTGGTTGTCATCAGTAGATGCCTGGGAATGATACGAATTTGCAGAATTGATGTCTGTGTACTTCTATTTCATTACAATTTGGACAAGCTGCGTTGAGCAGCCAGACCCTTCCCGGGACAGGCCAGTGGAAAACAGGAGTGTGTGAAATCGATTGACCTGTCAGCCGCACTGCAGGTCAATGGAGCTCTAATGACACTAATGTCAGGTTTTGTAGAAACTGGCAGAATTTGTGGCCTTTGGGGTGGAGACTGACAGCCCTGGGGCAGGTGTCACTGGGGATGACACTTTGCTATAGCATTATTTCCTGGCCGGTGATTTTATGTTCCTCGGCCCTTCAAAAATGTCACTTTACTTGTCAGATCCTAATCGGTGATTTAAAAACTGAGGATACACTCCTGCAGCGGTGAAAGATTTAAAAAAAAAAAAAAAAAAAAAAAAAAACAGTTAGGGTGGTACTAATTACCACCTGCTTACTTACCCAGGTTGTTGATCAGGTGGTGCTGTTTGCCATAATAGATTTTACCCTTTATGGTGAACCTGTTGAAACGACTGTTCACTCCGTTCACGACGTATACTTGCATTTTATAACAGCTGCTCCACGTTCATGCTGAGATCATAAAACTCGCAAAACCCCCCAGCAGTTTGGGAAAATCGGCGTGTGACGTAAACGTCTTTTGTTTGTCCCTAGCTGTCGGCAGCTATTTTAGAAGAAACTTTGGATTCCGTGACAGCGTCATGTTAGTCACCTGTGGTTTCATAATGACACGGCTTGAAGTTGGATGTGACATTTGTCCACCGGCTTCTCATTGTTAGCCGCGGCTGCATTTCATCTTGATGATTCGTGAATGGTTGTCACTGTTGCTTAGAAATGCATAAACACCTGTTCTCCGGGGGGCTGCGGGGAGGGGGGAGTTTGTGTTGACAGTCTGATTTTAGCCAAATTACATCACATCCTATCCCTTTTCCTTAATTATTATAAAAGCGTGTAATTAGCACTGATGTGCAGTCTAAAACACCCCTGCTTTTCAATGAATTGTACATTTTCAGTCGATTTTAATTACATATAAACCGGTGTTCGCGTGAAAAACACGCTCAAATGTCAGCGAACGATCTGCTCCGGCGACTGTATTTGAAATATAATAGAGGCGACGAGCAGACGGCTGACTAAATGCGATTAAGTGGCCGGTGAAAATCTTCACTTTTGAGTTTAAGAGGCTTTCTGGAGGATGTGAAGTTTATTCTTTTATGGCCAATAAGCTGTGAAAATGTGCGCTGCCGACACCTCCCTACAGAATACTCAAGGCCCACCCTGAAGATCCAAGTTCGCCATCAGCATATCCCCTTGAAGGGTATTGAAGGATGGCGGCATTGGAGGATTACTCTTGCCTGACCTTGTGCTTTCTATGGTTCGCTGTGTAATTTTAGACTGACTAATTCTAGAGCGAAGTCATATTTCACCCTCTTGTGATGCGCTGAAAATAGACACAGATTAACCTAAAAATTATTACCAAGATCAATATTTTCTCATGACGACACAAATAAATTTCAGCCCGCTGCCCGGAGCAGCGTCGCTGGCGAGCTGCCGAGACCGTAATAACTCTGCCCGACGCTCGGCTGACACCGGTGCGCTGTCACCCATCCGGCTGCGTTCATGGGCCGGGCTAATGTCCGCACGTTCTCCACCGTGAACCTGAGTAACAGGCTTGGCGCCGTGCCCGCTCCGTGGAGGGATGTAGAAGACAAGCGAGAACCGCAAACACCCTTTTAATCCTAAATCATTCTCCCAAACCTAAGACAGCTGCCTCAGGGTTAGCCCACTCTTTGACAAATGCAACAATACTGATCTGGGATGAGAAGAGTATATAAAGCGCTGCTTGAAAATGTGTGAAGCCTTTGTGTGCCCAGTTTCAACGTTTTGCCACTGTTACGTCCGTTTTTCTCATGCGACACAATAGGTGCGGGAAGACAGTACCATATGTTGCTTTAGAGGAAATCATGTGTGTAGTAGAAACACACAAGTAGCGCAGGGGTAAAAATAAGTGAAGCCCAAGTTGTATTGATTAAACCGAGTAGGTAAGTAGAATCAGGGGCGTAAATCATGGTCATTTATTCATTTTATGTGGGACAAGGGACGGCGGGTAGCATAGTGGTTGGCGCTGCTTCCTTTGGACACAGGGGTTGTAGCTTTGAGTTTCACCTCCCACGAGCAAGGTACTTACCTTAAATTGCTGCAATAAAATTACCCACCTGTATAAATGTGGGGGCACAGGGGCACGGTGGTGCAGTGGGTTGGACCGAGTCCTGCTCTCCAGTGGGTCTGGGGTTCGAGTCCCACTTGGGGTGCCTTGTGATGGACTGGCGTCCCGTCCCGGGTGTGTCCCCACCCCCTCCGGCCTTATGCCCCGAGTTGCCGTGTTAGGCTCCGGTTCCCTGCGACCCCGTATGGGACGAGCGGTTCAGAAAATGCGTGTGTAAATATTGAAACAATCATAAGTAGCTTAACATTGTGAGTCACTTTGGAGAAAAGCGTCAGCTAAATGCGAAGTGGTTAAGGCTTGGATTTATTTTAATATGTTATACAAGAATATAATTTCAATCAGCAATATATACAGTACTGTGTTTTAGGCATTTGGTTGGGGAAAAAAGCTGTAAAGTGAGAATGCTTCCAAAAACAATGCTGTTAATTACTAAACTTCCTACAAAGCTTAGTAACCATCGTCAACAATCGCTTCTCTCAAGCGGGGTCGCGGTGGGCTTGGCTGGGTCCCGCTCTCTGGTGGGTCTGAGGTTCGAGTCCTGCTTGGGGTGCCTTGCAATGGACTGACGTCCCGTCCTGGGTGTATCCCTTCCCCCTCCAGGCTTACGCCCAGTGTTGCTGGATTAGGCTCCGGTTTGCCGCAACCCTGCTCAGGACAAGCGGTCTCAGAGGCAGTGTGCGTGCGTGTGTGTGCTTTCTTTCTTTAATGACATACAAAACCCTTACTGTAATACTGTAACTTTTTACAAAAGGAATGCTTGGAAATCTAAAATATGCTCTTTCCCCACTGACACTAACGGAGAAGACATTAAATAAGCGTCTAAAACAAATATTTTTGTGGAACATCTAAGTGTCTAAGACTTTTGCACAGTACTGCATTATAAAAAGCAAATAAAATAAATGTAATATATGCATACACACACAGAGACACAGTACGTTCCTCTTGCTGTGATTATTATACTGGACAGAAACCTGATTGACTTTAAAGAAGCAGAGGGTATTAATTTGATCCTTGGCAAGCTTACTTGTAACCCTGCATAAGAGGCAATCTGTCATCTCTTACAGGATGCCTTTACTTTATAGTCACTTAGATCCCACGTCCTTGTATCGTATCCACTGTGTCATAAGGAAAATTGCACATGAGGGCAGACCCGCAGACCTTTCACGTTATAAATGCTAAGGCTTTTGTTGTTTCTTCGCAGTAATTTTCAGCACATTTTTAATGAAATTATATTTTTAAAAACCCATACCTGGATACAAGCTGGGGTCTGATCATCAATGGCTGGGTCACCTGGTCAAGAGTGTACGATATTGAAAAACCCAAAACATCTCTGTGCCCAGGGTACTCTGCAAGATGAAATAAAGATAAAATCAAATTATTCGAAACCAATTTTGTATCGGCGTGATGGATTAAATTAATGTTTTCAAGGCATTATGGAGGCTTTATGGAGCAGCTTTATTATGAGGGAGTATCGCGTTCTAGACACAGACTGCTAATAATCACTATCAGACCCTGTTTAACGGAAGAAATCTGCCCAGTTTTGATGCCGGGTCTGAGACAATAGGACTGTTTGTCATAACATTGTTTTGCAGATTACTGGTTGTCATATGGATTTGTCTCCGTTCAAACCTTTCTGCTGTACTGTTGAAGTGCCACAGAACTCTTTGTATCAACGGTAACTACTCTGCAGAAGTAGCACTCGGTATTTGGAAAGACTCCATGAAAAATTTGCACGATATAAGAAATGTATCGTTGAAAATGTGTTGTATAAAGAATTAAATGCCTGCATTTTTTTTTCGCTGCATGTTTCCAAACACCGCTTGCAACAGGTTGCAACGTATACACCGTTTTTTGGTAAAAACTATATTGATGAAAAAAAATCACCTTGTCCCTGAAGCACCAGCCAGCTTCATCACACTTCTTTGGAACGTATGAAGCATTCTTCCTTCAAAAGTCTCCCCATCTTAACTGCCATTGCTGTATTCCTTTAAGAATGATGAACACTAATAGTTTACTTTCCTACGCTGACAATTTTGCGATAACTCCCACCAAGCAACTGTGAAAACACTGCTACTCATGGCTGAGTGATGGAAGTGACCTCTCCCTGGGTTCTCATTGGTCCTCCCATTGTGGGACGGCTGAGTGGGAGACCGAGGGCTTAGTCACCGAGGACCACAGGAGCAACCGCGTCAGGATGCGTCACGTCAGGCAGGTCGTTGCCGAACACGTCTGTCCATGAGTCATCCCCGTCGGATGATTGTGCCCCCACCCCCTTCAGGCTGGGAATGCCATACCGGAGCCTCTCGTTCCTTCTTAGCCGCCAAAGGGAAGATCAGCTGGTCCACGTGTCAGTTGTTGGACTGCAGATGCACACTCACGCTTGTACCGGGGGTGCTGTGTTTCCTTTGTTCCCCCAGAGCACTTTCTATGGATTGCATCTACTAGGTACAAGTTCTTATGGTGGGACAGCAACATCTCACAGTAAGCTGTGCTGTGCCACCTCTCTTACCGAAAACTTCTGCCATATATTTATGAGTCATATATAACCGAAAGGTTTTTTTACATCAGTCAAGGTATTTAACATGCACTCCTTTTATTTTTGATATCGCTCATGAGTTTAAGATATGCTCTATGCAACTTTTATTTTCAACTGATTGTGCAACTTCTGTGCAAAGTGTTGTTATTCTGTGAGGTCAGTTGAGTGAACTGCATGTGCGTCCTTAAGATCCGCTGCCCTCGCAGTACCCTGTCCGGCTTAAAAGTCCGAGTTTTTTTTTTTTGGGAGCAATCCCAAACCCAGTCTCACAGCACCTGGGTGGTGCGAGAGGACGTGGGTTCGATCCCCGCTCAGTCTGTGTGGAGTTTGCATGTTCTCCCCGTTTCTGTGTGGGTTTCCCCTGGGTGCTCTGATTTCCTCCCACACTCCAAAGACATGCTGTTCAGGTTCCCCCGTAGTGTGTGAGTGACAGAGAGAGTGTGTTCCACTGATGTATGGATGAGTAACCCATTGTAAGTAGTGTATCTAGCAGTATAAGTCACCACGGTGAATAAGGTGTGTGAGCTGGTAACACTACATAGAGTTCAATGGAAGTTGCTTTGGAGAAAAGCGTCTGCTAAATAAATAAATGTAAATGTAAATCCCGACTTTACTTTGAGTCTGGGGGGTGACAAAGTGAGGTTACATATGATCGGTGACCTCTGTTTCATTATCTCGGCTCTGCTGTGTGATTTGTGGAACTGTAGTATGCGTGTGCCATCACTGCTATCCATTCTCTGACTTCTGCGGGAGTGTCGTTTGCTATCGTCATTTTTCTTCGGCCGTTTACGCAAAACGGTTGCTTGTCTCAGCAAGGGCACCTACCAGGGACAAGTGCATTGAAGGAACAATAGCTGTAAGTGTAACAGAAAGATTTTACATGCAAGATATAAACTGTATAATGAGTTAAACAGGATAGGAAATGTGCTGTTTTAACAGCAGGGCCAAAGTATGGTATTTAGGACACTGAGCAGGTGGAGCAGCACGGTTATTTGACAGCTGGACGCTATTCTGAATTAAAATCCGCTGTTTCCTGTGAGTCAGCGTATTCCCGTAATGCAGCTTGCCCTACAGTTTCAAAGTCATGGGGATGTTAATACTCTAAACACCACCATTTAGGCGGGACAGAACAGGCACTGTCGCTATCACTATTGTGTCAGCATTGTTCCCCGTCACTCATTTCTCGTGATAAAAAAAGTGAAATTGAAATTTTCTGCACACTAGGATTTTTCTCCCAGTGTCTGTCTTTTCACATAAAGTGTGCCTATATCAAACAATATATATTTTAATTATAAATTAAAAATGGACAAATTGACATCTCAAATAGCTGCACTTCTGGGGTGAAGTGTGTTGCCTCTGGGCCAGTAGGCAAGCATGGTCAACACTAACAAGTTGGAAAAGGTCAAACGCAGTTTTTAACTTAAAATAAGAACCTCTTTCTTTTATTGCTGGCAGTGCTGCTTTAAAAGGTGGAGCATGAAACAGAACAGATGCACCTGCAGGCTATTCACTGTCCTCTTTATAATACCGCAAAACCGTTTTTCTTTTTTTTTTTTTTTCCCCAACATTCATATCCCGAAATTCCAGGATCGATGGAAGCGTAACTTATTATTGGTGCTGAAATGTGAATTAATTTGTCAGCTAGACATTTCCTGCGAGAGGCGTGGAATAGACCCGTGTGACGAGTCGGTGTGGCCCATCTAACTGACTCTCAAGGTGTTCTTATTCCGCTAAGAGTCCAGCACTGTGTCCCTTGACTCCAGCAGCAACTCAAAAGGGAAGGGAGAAGAATAGCTGGTAGCGTAGTGGGTAGAGCTGCTACCTCTGGATCTGAAGGTTGCTGGCTTGATCCTCATCTCTAGTTGTTGTACCCTTGAGCAATGAACTTACCCTAAATTGCCCCAGTTAAAAAATTCTCAGCTGTGTAAGTAGGTAAATCATTGTGAGTTTATACCTGCAATAATAATTGTAAACTTAACATCGTAAGTTGATTTGGAGAAAAGCATTACCTGAGATAGCTGATTCAAGTGAGTGACATTCGGTAATGACATCTGGGCCAAACAAAATGGTCATTAAAGAACTGCTGCTAAATAAATGCCTTACCTGTTCAATAAGTGAAATCCAGGTACGATTTCCAACGTGAAACATTTCTGATGAGACCGGAGGGACGGCACCCAAAAAAATGGCAGGGACCCACAGGTGAAACATGTATCGTTTCTTGTCTGAGGTTTGGGGAAAAAAATGATATTTGAGCCTGAATGGTTCACCGAACGGGAATTTCATAAGACGAGCAAAGTACAGCAGACACTAACTGAGCGACTGACAGAATAATGTATGGTAGACAGTTCCTGGAAAAGCTACATTATAGTTACCCAGGCAAATGCTCTCCTGAACAACTATCCAGACAGGTTAATTAGGCGCCGAGTGCTCAGCTCTGACATCCCTCCGCTCTTGAATTAATTGGACGTCACAGTTTGATACACCTTTCTCATCTCCGAAATACGATTAGTTTTATGAAGGCGTTAATTCACACTCTAAGTGTCTAAGTGGCCCGGAGACTACGAACCGCACAGCTCCACGTTCGTGGTTTGTTTTCGTACCCAACGTGCGTGGCCTCGCAGCAATGAGGCGCAGACACACTTGTGAAACCATCACTTGCTGGAATTATGTACGGTCAGTCCCCGGATTACGAACGAGTTCCGTTCCTAAGCCTGTCTTTAAGTCGGATTCGTAAGTAAGTCGAAGCAGTTAGATGCGGTGGGGATCTAATGTCAGTTATTCAAATGTTTGTCTTAGTATATACTGTATCGTATACATTTCCATGCATAAAAAACATTAAAGAAACACTTTGGACACACTAAAACATCTTTAATATAACAATACAGTAATGATAATAATAATAATTTAATGTAATGATGTAATGATAATGATAACAACAATAATAAATCTTCTCCCTGTTTATAATAGAGCGTGAGAGGAGGAGGAGAGAGAAAGAATGTGTGTATGTGTGTAGGTATAAAGACCATTTAAGAAACTTTAACGTTCACTTTTCCAACGTTGGCTGGCATTTCAACTTTTTTCTGATCACGTCCTTATTTGCACTTTAGTTTCAGTTGTGATTATTTTCCTTTTCCTTTTGTGCTTTGGTCCCATCGTTATGAGCGTAAAAACAAAAATAAAATAAAGCCAAATACAGTGACACACAGGAGACACTGTTAACAGCAACGTGGTCTGGCTGAAAATAACGAAGCCTACGCCCTACCTCGGGCTCACAAGCCCCGCCCATGAGCCGACGAATTGCTATAGACGCGCAATGCTTGATGCGCGTTGCAAAGTAGCGCCCGTTTCTTTTTACGAATCGTTGTACGTAACTGGAATTTTTAATATAATAGGCTTTACAGGGGGTGGTTCGTAACTACGAGTTGTTCGTAAGTCGGACGTTCGTAACCCGGGGACTGCCTGTAATGCAGCACGTGGAGAGATTGCGTACTTGTTGCCAGGCAGGTTGCTGTAATTCTTGAACATGTATTCTTTGCCTATTCACTCAATGATTCCGGCTCCACAGGACCTGTCTTTGTCAATATGTTTAATCTCCCAAGTGCTTTGGGAGGAAATTAATTGGTCAAAAGACATTTGTCAACAGAGCCGCCCAGTCACATCAGCTCAGTTTGGAGAGTTTGCAAGTACGTGGGTTTTTGTCGAGATCTTTATGCCTTAGGCTTGTGTAGAACATGTTGTTGACACCGTTTCCTCGCAGGGTGCTACCTGTCTATCAAAATCAGTGTGCAGCAAATAGATTCCAGAATAGAACCCAGTCTGACTGGCGATGGCAAGGGGGCCATTTGCTCTGGTTTCTGGGCTTGTGGCAGTCCAGCACTGCAGCATCATGCGTTCCAGTGCCGTTAACTTCAAAATGCTAATATTTCGAGCTGTTCCAGTATACCATATACAAGGGAGCCGTGTAAATTTTGTCGTTGAAGGTTTGCACCATGAAGAAGACACACGCTTGCCGAAAGGATGCTATGAAGACAGGTTCCAGATTTTGCGTTTGTCTGACACTTTTCTCCAAAGCAACTGATAGTGTTAGGGTTACTAACTACTTTATTAGACTAATTCAGAATAAGTGCTGTGCTGAAACGTACTATAGCCAGGCACAAGACTCAAACTTTCAACCTTTGGGTCCGAAGGAAGTAGCACTAACCACTACATTACCAGCTGTAATTGTTACTTGTATCTCTTTAAAAAACATTGAATTACAGCAGCTTACTTGGTTTAATTTTCAGTTGAATTGAGTTTATTTTGTGTAGCACCCTTGCATTTACATGTATTCATTTAGTGGACGCTTTTCTCCAAAGTGACGTACTTCTCATAGAAAATACAATGTGTTCATTACATTAGCATAAAGGGAGACGTAGATACAGACATGTGATTCTTAAGTACAGTTAGTTTCCTTCACCATATGAACCAATGTACATCACACAAGAAGCTGCATAAAACTTGACCAGGATATCAACGATTCCTAATCACCTTCCTAGTAGTTTTTTTTTTTTTTTTTTAGAGATACATAGAAATATTTACATTATATTGCAGGCGTGGCTCTGTAAAGGATTGATCCGAGCATGATCATGAACATTCATACCACACGTGAGCTTAAGAGATCATGAGCAAAGTGAGTCCAGAAGAGATGAGTTTTAAGACCCTTTTTAATTGTGGACAGAGATTCAGCAGTTCTGAGTGAGAGGGGGAGGTCGTTCCACCACAGCGGAGCCAGAACCGAGAACCTCTGTGCTTTACCTGTCGTGCGCGGGACCACCAAGCGAACAGAAGAAGACGAGCGAAGGGGCCTGCGTGGGGTGTAGCGAATGATCAAGCCCTGTACATATCTGAGAACAGTTCTATTGATGCATCTGCAGGCAATAACCAGGGTCTTAAATTTTATCCGGGCAGCTATAGGAAGCCAGTGCAGAGAAACGAGTAGAGGAGATCCATGCGAACGCTTCGGCAAGTCAAACACAACTCGGGCAGCAGCGTTCTGTATCAGAAGTAGAGGTTTGATGGCAGTAGCAGGAATGCCACACACGAGAGAGCTGCAGTATCCAGACAGGGTGTCATCATGGCCTGGACAAGTAGTTGGGCAGAGCCAGTTGTGAGGTAAGGACAGATCCTGCAGATGTTATGCAGGATGTATCTGCAGGTCAGGGTTGTGGCCTCGGTGTGCTGAGAATTATTTAATTACATTGAATTAATTTTTTTTTTAATTTTATATATATATATTTTTTTAATGTATTATTATTTAAATTTTACATTTAATTGCATAATTATTACAATTAGCTCTTTCTAACAGGAAGGCTAATTACACTTACCGCATAGAGTAATACAAGTAGCTCTTAGCAAAAGCAATAAATATGTTGAATACAAATAGACAGTTAAAAACAAATGTGGGAAAAGGCCAGGAGGGAATGGAGGAGTAGGAAAAAACTCCCAAATCTAGAACAGCACAAAAAATGCCTATGGGGGTCCATGGCCAACTGGCTGCCCATCCCTCCTGGGCACGGTAACGACACAATTAGGAGGAAATATGTGTATAATTAAGAGACAGCTTTGGAGAGTAAACATGTAGTGACCTGACACTCAAAAAACGAGACCGGTGACAAATAAACAGAAAACAATGGGTTGCTAATTTTCCTGAATGTCATGTTAAGGAGAGCGTTCAAGATTACAAAATTATTATTACTCACCTACTTTCCGTAACGGCTTGTCCGTGTCGGGGTCGCGGCAGTCCAGAGCCTATCCCAAAATCACTGGCTAGGAGAGATACACCTTGGATGGGATGCCAGTCCATCAAAGGGTAGCCACACATACACACCTTTACGCTCACTCACACACCACCCAGGCACCTTCTGTTTGCCTAAAATATCTCTCACTGCATTCAGATTAAATACTAAGTGCAATGATCATATATGCAGTAAATTCCAAGCACTGAATAGTGACCACACACCTTTTTTTTTAAAAAAAAAAAAAAAAAAGTGCATGACTTGTGTGTTTGGGCTGTGAGGAAACCCACCTAGACATGGGGAGAATGTGCAAACCCCACACAGGTTGACCTCACTTTGAACACTACACTACCTGCTGTGCTACTTGGCCATACTGTCACATATGCTATTTTTCCTTCTACAAATGCACTTTTTAGACAGAAACTGTTAAAATGCAGTGGTACCCAAGTTGTCCCAGTTTTAGTTTCATTCATTTTTGATGCATGTTTTAGGTAACTCCAGGAAAAGCAAAGACGCACTGTTAAATGTTCACTCGTGAATTGTCTTTTGAGGACGTCAGGGTAAACAGAGACCGAATAAGCCAAGGACAGATGATGTGTCAAACTGTCTCACACGGTGATCTCAGTCCAGTTTGTCTTGTCCTGTTTCTCAGGTGGGATCTGCATCGCTCAGTCGCTGAAGATCCCACACGACCGCAAGCAGGCGGATTTTGACAAGGTTGTACGCCAGCTCCTGGAAACACGTCACGCACGCGCTGTTGTCACCTTCGCCAGTGACGAGGACATTCGGTACGAGCTCCCCACGCCTCTGCCGTAAAGGCGCGAGGACCATGCCATGCCAAGTGCTGTGTCAACTACGCAAAGTTGTTAGTTCCGGTTTGAAGCCAATAACAAAGATCTGAGGAGTTCTCTAAATGTACAGCTGTAATAAAATGGATCTTGTGACACACACTGTCAAAAGAATGTGGCAGCTCAGTTACCAGAATTAAAAACGACAGGTCATTTAAAAAAAAAAAAAAAAAAAAAGTGGAATATTGATTTTAAATATGAGAATTTTAAGTACATTATGTTAATTCATTTACAGTAGCTGACATGCAATGTTAAGGTATTTACAATTATTTACCCATGCATACAGTTGGGTAACTTTACTGGTTTCAATTTATTTTGGGAAAGTACCTTGCTCAAGGCTACTACAGGTGGAGATGGGAATCAAACCTGCAACCTTTTGGTCCAAAGGCTGTAGCTCTATCTACCAGATGTCCCAGTACAATTCTTTCATTTTATTCAGGATTTATTTTTACTTGTGTTATTGCAGCTTATTATCCAGTTGTAACCAAATGTTTGTTTCCTTTAACAGTTAAATAACAAACTCTTAATGAGAAAATAATTTGAGACACCACCTGCTGCTCATTGTACCGTGAGACCAGATCTAAGCGTAACACACACACACACACACACACATTTTCAGAACCGCTTGTCCCATACGGGGTCACGGGGAACCGGAGCCTACCCGGCAACACAGGGCGTAAGGCTGGAGAGAGGTAGGGGACACACCCAGGACGGGACGCCAGTCCGTCGCAAGGCACCCCAAGCGGGACTTGAACCCCAGACCCACCGGAGAGCAGGACTGCGGTCCAACCCACTGCGCCACCGCGCCCCTCCTAAGCGTAACAGCTTAGCTTATTTTAAATCATTTTACATTAATTCATTTATCTGACACTTTTCGCTGAACCAGCTTGCAATGTTAAACCACCTACAATTATTTACCCATTGATATAGCTGGGTAATTTTACTGGAGCAATTTAGGGTAAGTACTTCGCTCAAGGGTACTGCAGCAGTAGGTGAGAGTTGAACTGGTAACCCTCGGATCAAAAAGCAGCAGATGCCCCATCTAACCATTACACAATTAGCTCTTTTCAAGAGTTTAACTGTTTTTAATCAATGTGCTAATATTAATGATCATCATATTAATCTATTTTTGTGATGTGGTGTGATTGTCCTTCAGAGGGATTCTCAATGCCACCAAAAGAGCCAATCAAGTGGGACGTTTCCTTTGGATCGGCTCAGACAGCTGGGGAGCCAAGCTGAGTCCCCTTCAACAGCTGGAAGACGCAGCTGTGGGAGCGATCACCATTCTACCCAAAAGAGCCACCATAGAAGGTACGGTTGTTCATGTACACAGTGATGTGCCATGGAATTGATAGCCAGTCTGTACAGTTGTGTTGAGAAAGAATCACGATTGAAGTTAGAGAGAATTATATTAGTTAAGGATGTGACGTCCACCAGAGTCACTCAAGGTCACCAGTTTCACTCCGATGGGTTCAAGCCAAGTGGCCTTTGTAACTATTTAAAACTCAGTAGCCTGAGACCCTTTCAGCAGCAAGATCGCTAATCATCTGCATTGGAAGGTAAAAGAACAACACCAAGCATGGTCATTTGTCACCATGGTTATCATGCTATGGCAAAACGGATGGAAAGTGGTAGCCTTTGGTGCCGTATATCAAGGGTCCACCTAATGAGCAATAATCAGAAGGCATTAATTGGCACCATCCAGGCACCACCTTCTTGTCCAAAATGTCTCTTATTGGATTCAGATTAAAAACTAAGCACCATGTTCATTTGCCAAGTTTATTCCAAGACACTAAATAGTGTCCAAAATAATTACATTTCTTTTCTAATTTTCGAATATATTTAACATTTAATGAAAACATATTTATACGTATTTAAATACACTATATTGCTGATGCAGACCTGTGAACACTTGGTGGAATGCCAGCTGTGGAGAGCCTGGTCAATTAGAAATTTTCAATCTCAGCTCCTTGATTCAGCATTTTTCTAGCTAATATAGAGGAAGGCAAGACAGCTGCGAAATATGGAAAATTAATTTTTGAATTTTGAATATGAGCAGTTGAAAAAAATCATGATAGCTTAATGTACAGGATGTGAATATGAAATGCATTTCTGCAGACCTACAACCAGCAAGGGGTGGTTGATCTAAAGAAAAGCAATTACATCATAGGGGCGAATACATTGACTGATCACCCTTATGTTACAAATCACCTTCCCTTCATGTTCACGCAATCTGTGAATTGATAAAATTTTTATGATTTCGAGTCATATTATTTCAAAACTTTAAAAGTACCATTGAATGGTCAACGTCCACATAATTTCTTAATGTTGCTGATAAAGACAGACAATGACAGTGGTACTGGATTTGTGCGGTAATGGCTTTAAAAAAATTAGACCTCTATTTCTCTCAGAAAAATATCTGAAAAGTTAAAAATGATATTTCAGAAACTCAGCAGGTTGTGAAGGCTTCATTTAGTTGGAGTAGATTAAGAACTAAAAAATGGCAGCGTCTCCCTCTGCTGTGAGTGAGGCTCTTGCTGCGATGTATTGGGAAATTGACTGTAATTTGATAATAAAGGGGTTTAATAAGATTTTCTTTCAGTTCTTGACAGAGCGCTTGAGTGGTTTAGGTCAAAATGTATTGGTAAGAGTTTGAAAGATTGCTGGCACATAATGGAAGCAAATCCAAAAATAATAAAGTACATGAGTGCTCACAATGTAAAATGTATTCTTATTTCAATTACAAATACTGTATATACGGTATATAACATATTTTACCAGAAGTATTGGTGGCAAGACACTTTCCCAAAAGCATCCAAGAAGATGGAGGAAGGACGAAAGAGACAAAAGAGCTGGCCTTTTATTTAGCTAAATGAGATGACCAAGACAAAGGATAGCCCAAAATCTAATCAAATTTTCAAAATATATAACTGTATAAATGAATAAAATAATAAATCCCTGTGAAGGTCAGCATTGCTTTGTTTTTCTAGGGCAGGTTCAGGATGGCCTGCTTGTGGAGCGAAAGGAAAAGACAATGTCAATACTGATCAGAGCACGTGATTGAGAGCAGTGATGGAGGAGCTTCATTTTAAGGTCCCCTGGTTGGATGAGAACATAAGGAACATCCGAGTGGCGAGGGAAGATTGAATGGTGTAGTGATGGTGTGTGGCGGTGGCTATCCGTGGTTCTGATCTCTCTTGGTGGCTGTTGTGATGGTATTTGTGTTGAGTGGGCAACCAATCATATCTCATAGCACCTTCTTCCTTTCCAGCAACACACACGTATATGTGCATTTCACCCATTCCCCTGGGGAGAAATGAATGCAGGTGACGACCGAATCTGTGGTTTTGCAAACGGTTGTTGCCCAACATCTTTACAGGAGGAGGCTGCAGGGCATGAACGATGAAGTTACGGTATATTGAAATAGCCTCGGACAGGAGTGATGTATTGATTAACAGCTCGTATAATAGGCCTTGCTGAAACACCCTCCTTACAATGCTCTTGTGCGCGTCGAGCTCTGCAGATGAAGCGCTTCCAAGCCCAAACCAAACCCAGATATTATGCATTCTTTAGGCATTAAATGATAAAAGTGCACTAAATGTAGTAATTCAGGGAATAGATGGGATAAATTTGAGCAATTATTATAGAACATGTAAAAGATTTCGTAACCAAAATCTATTCCTGACTAATGAATCAGGATACAACCGAAAGCATAGAACTTAGTGCCATTAATGATTATTACATGTAACTCAAAATACACTGCATTAAATGTACTATTATATAAAGGTAAGATTGAAGGTCAGGAACAGCTTGAGTCATGAATAAGTATCTTTTTAAATGTGCGCAATAAAATGCCATTGAGAAAGTGGATCTGATTCATATGAGCAATGGACTTCAGAAGCATCAATATGAATGAATGAATGAATGAATGAATGAATGAATGAAACTTTAGCAATCCCCGAGGGAATTTCTGTTTCGTTGCAGCAGCTTACAATGTAAAATATACATACACACAAGCAAACAAACCTACATACTTTGAAGAAAAAGAGATGAGGAAGTACATCGCTAAGTGAATGTTAGATAAATAAGGAAGGGTGTTTACGCAAGAGGGGGCAGAGTGAGGTGAGGTGGTGCTGGCTGTACCGAGATGGCTCGGAGCATCTAGGTACCACTCGGTTACTAAGAGGTCGCCCCCTGCAGTGTGAGGACTCATTGTAGAGCTGGTAGAAATGACCTCCAGCAGCTCCTTGGAGCACCGCAACTGGACCAGCCTCTTGATGAGAGTGCTCCTGTGTCTCACCAAGGTGGCATGCAGAGGGCGGGAATCATTGTTCATGATGGGCTGTAATATATTTAGCATCCATTTCCACGAAAAATCCACCGGGGACGCATGCGTTTTGAACATGGTACAATAAGAGGCGAGCCCTCGATGGCCACAGGCCAGGGTGAATTTTCTGTGTCAGGGATGAGACAGTAGTTCTCCTAGTGGTGCGAACAAACAGAAGACGTGTAAAAGCTCAAAAGAAGAAATAAGTCAGCAGTGGAGCTAATATAACATTAAAATAAATCAAATAGGCTTAGACAAAAAGACAAATCAAAAGTGCGTCTCTTATTACCTTGTGCCCATGCCTCGGATGTAAAGAAAATTTGTTTTAGGAACCTGAAAAAATGTCTTGTCCTTCAAAATCGTGCATAATCCTTCATGGCTTTTTCCCGAAGAACTGCAGCAACCGCTGCTAGCTGTCCTGTTAGTATTGTACCGTGCTAAAGTTTTGCAGATTCAAGAAAACTTGTAACCCAAATTGCTTGACAACAGTGGAGAGAGCGGAAGACAGCAGCCGGTAGCGAATATCCAGAGGAGCAGACTATGTGAGAGAACCTCAGATACTTATTCAGAGAGACAGTGCAATGCGAGGCAGCCTTCCACATGGGGAACACTGCTCTCAAATAACCCCGCAAGGAAAGTAAACTTTAACAATGTTTTTTTTTTTTTTTCCTTATTTTTTCTTTTTTTTTTTTTTAATTTGAAGGCTGTGGAATATCCAGCATTGACTTGGCACTCTGGAGAAGCCATCTAATTTCTAATTGAAATGTGGACGTTTGGCTCCGGTCTCCTGACCTGTTGCTTTGGTTTAATGTAGATGGTTAGAGTTATAACCACATGTGCCCATGGTCACACAAACCAGTTCCAGGATTTTTTTCAGTTCAGTGACTGTGACTTAAATGGTCCAAAAAGGGACTATTTAGGGAAAGTGGTTAGAGCTACTGCCTCTGGATCCAAAGGTCACAGGTTTGCTCTCCAGTAGTACCCTTGAGCAAGGTACTTACCCTAAATTGCTCCAGTAAAATTACCCAGCTGTATAAATGGGTAAATAATCGTAAACTTGTAATAACTGCACCTTAACATTGTAAGCTGCTTTGGAGAAAAGCATCAGCTAAATGAATAAATATAAACAAGTTATACTGTAAAATCTGCTCATTACATGTCTGTACTTTCATGGGGTTTGTCAAGAAATTTATGAGTTTCGTAGAGTTCATTAAAATTGGGCAAAATTGTGCTTATGCAGAGGCTGTGAATCATCTGTGGTTTAAGTTATATTCATTTCTCCAGGAAGCAATCGTTATAAAAAAGATGATAATAGGAGTATTAGGTAATAGGAGTCAAACCCTGGTACAGTTTTTCTCAGATGTTCTTGAAGTTCCTGTTTGCTGTAATATTATTGTCCTACTCCCATCTTCTGAAACCCTTGTACGTACAAAGTGTTTATGTTTGCCTTCCACTCCACCAGGCATTGTTTGCAGAAATGTCACGCTTATCAGCACTTCGGGAAGAGAAGAATTCCAGTGTGTATAAATTCAGGTTTTGAATTAACATGTTTTTTCTCTGTAATGACTGTGTTCAAGGAGAATTTCCATCATATGTCTTATCTTCTTCCTCACTCAACAGTTCTCTTACAGACACTTTACATGGCTGCTATCCAAAGGGCAGAAACATTGGTTTAGACAGGAAATTAATATTTTGAAACTGTGTGAACATTTTTTTTTTTTTCCCATTGGCATGATACTGTCAACATTTCTCTAAATTATATCTTTAATAATTGAGCATACTCACATGTTGACTGTGTCGGTGCGAATCCCTTAATGCCTCTGAAAGGGAAAAGAGGTTTTTTTTTTTTTAAATATCTATCTAACCTGGTTTAAGGGAGTCATTACAGACAGTTTTTATTTAGTGACACTACTATTTCAGAATCTAGAAGTAATTCAGAGATTCAGAAGTTACACTATTATTTACTTTAATGTAGGGCAGCTATTATTTAACATATAAATTACTGTATAACTTATGTATGTAAATGTTTCATATGACAGGGAAATATTACAATGAGCCTCATATGATGTGTTTTAAAATAAAGTTTATTCCATGAAAGTATAAAACTGAAGTCCCACAAAGAACAAGTTGTTTACTCATCCATGTTTTCTGCACTTATTTCCGGATTTAAAATAATTTTATTTAATTTAATCGAGTTGAGGTGTTGGTTCAGTTAATAACAGATTATTATTGTTTTTGTACAATAGGGGTAGGGTGAATGTTATCAAATCAAAGTCATCCGTTGGCTAACACTTTCTACGGGGGGGTGGAAATGGTTCTGCGTTGTCTTCTTCCGTGCACATCTTCGGACTGTGGGAGGAAACCCATGCGAAGATACGGAGAACATACAAGCTCCACACTGGCCGAGTGGAATTCAAACTACTGCCGCAGTTGTTGTTTAAATTGACGGCAATAATTATTGTATCATTTAAATTTTCCTTCAGTTCCTCCCAGTGTTTCACTCAGAAGTAAGTATCCCCTCTAAATGTTCCTGTCATCGCGGCAACAAGGGAGGGAAGCGTTGGACCCAATTGCAGGTACACGTTTATTGTGTCGTGGGATCAAACAAGGGCCAGGCAAAAGCGTAGTCAAAAAACAGGCAGGAGGTCTCCGATGCACAAACGTCGTACTGTGGGAAAAAGCCAGAGCCGTAGTCCAGGGACGAAAGCCAAAGGTCAGGAGACAGGAGATCAGAGCAGGGTGTACAGGGAAGGAGCGTGGAAACAATAGTTGTCGCATCTGCTCCTACAGCCTGCAGTCACTCTAATGAGGTGCCGCAATCAGGGGTGTCGGAGCAGCCCTTTTATGCCCCATCTCCCCGATTCGCTGCAGGTGCGTCTGTCCGGTACGAGGTCGTGGGTGTGACAGTCCCTTTTTACATTATTTTTAAAAGGATACCTCAGAGTGTGGAGGTGGGGTGGTGCAGTGGGTTTGGCTGGTGCCTGCTGTGTAGTGGATGTGGGGTTTAATCCCTGCTTCGGGTGCCTTGCAGTGGAGTGTTGTCCTGTCCAGGGTGTGTCCCCACCCCCTTCGGCCTTGCACCCCGTGTTGCTGGGTTAGGCTCCGGCTCACCGCGCCCCTGCTTGGGAGAAGTGGTTGCAGCAATTGCAAGAAAAAAAATATCTCATGCTGTATTTGTGGATGGAATAGGTGATTTGAAGTTTTTTTAACAACCATATGTTTCACCCTGTTCAGCCATTGTTCTTCGAGCGGTGGACGAAGTAGAAAGCAAGTGTGTTACACAGTAACAGCGACCAGTAATTTCGCAGGATATCCGATGCATCATAATTATAGCACACTACTAACAATGGGGTTTCAGCAGTGGCTGTTGGTTTTTCTTAATGTGAATTACCTCAGAGAGGCTGACGAATTACAGCGTCTCTAACTACATCCCTGAGGGTGCCGCTTACATACGTCATTTGCTCCAGATGAAGAGTTTAGAGAGCGCAACTGTTCACCACCGTGGTGGAACATAGACTTAAAGCATAATGTATCTGTTCGTGAGCTTCTGACCAGAATGCCTCCTTGGTGCCGTACCTCTTCATTTGCAGATTATTTTCTTTTTCTGGAGTAGTGGCAATTCTGAGTGAGACTGTGTAGGACGAATGCCCCATATTTGTAATTTGTACCCTATATTGAGGACCGGCAGAGGTGGAGAGACTTCGTCGCCCCATGTGCCCAACAGCACGGGAGGATCTAAGACTAAGACTAAGACCCTATATTGAGAGCGGTCCCCAGGTAGGACGCTCAGATTTAACAGAAGCATCTCTTGCATTAGTATGCTGCGTATAACATTCAGATGGTCCTGTGGAAACTGGTTGGAGGTGAGGGTTTGAACGCCAGCCTGTGGATCATCGTTGGTTGTAACGTAGCGAGCAGCCGACTGCACGTGCATGGCTCCACAAGGAAACTACTTTCGATTGCCGGTTTTCAGGGTGCCGCCTTTCTCCATCCAGACTCTGCTCATGATGCATTCTTCCATTTGCAGCAATGACTTGGCCACACATGATCTTGACGGCGGGAGCGGAGTGAATCATTTTAAGCTCATACACAGAACCGTACACTCATGTCCCATTTAGGCTAGAAATATCTACCTCTACAGTTGAGTCAACTACTCCAGCCAGAGTGAAGGTTACTAAGCAAAGAACCTAACGAATATTAAGTACCTATCACTAATTTATGATGACTGATGAAGTTCCAGGACAGCAATAACCTGTAATAATCTAAGACAACATCCGAGTCAACAACCTTCTCAACTGCATGATTAGTGCCATCACCTCGCAGAAATGGGACTGTTTTTTAAACTCATAACATTTAACCGTAGCAAATGTTTCAATACAATTCAAGGATCAATTACCATGTGAATTGCAAGCGCCCAATCAATAAATTAATGCGGTGAAGCAGAAGTGAAACCAGATTACTGTTAACTGTTGGAGTTTCTCAAGAATTATGTTTTTCCTCCTCTGGACTGAGGCACGGTGCGTTTCAGCTGAAGTTTCCCCTTGACAACAGACACACACATCCACAAAAAATAGGCTCTCTTAAGTGAGACAATAAAATTATAGTAAACTGTCTATCAACCAGGCAACTGTAGGCTTTAAGACCCTTAGATCTGTAGAACTCACTCCATAGCTGTGTTTATTCCTTCACAGGCTTTGACACCTACTTCACCTCCCGCACGCTGGAAAACAACCGCAGGAACGTGTGGTTTGCCGAGTTCTGGGAAGAGAACTTTGACTGTAAGCTGATGAGCTTCTCTAAGAAAGAGGACACCAGCCGCAAGTGTACAGGTACGGCAACATGGAAAGGGAGAAGTCTGCGCTGAGCCCCACTTCTGTTTAAATCGTAGGATTTAATTCCATTACAGTTATTCATTTAGCCGAAATTTTTCCAAAGCAACATACAATTATAAATCCATTTGTACAGCTGGGTAATTTTACTGGAGCAATTGAGGGTAAGTACCTTGCTCAAGAGTTCTGCAGCTGGAGGCAGGATTCAAACCTCCAGCCCTTGGATCCAAAGGGAGCAGCTGTAACTACTATGCTACCAGTTACTATGACACGCTTTGGTGTGGGTTTCTGTTGTTTCAATGACGCCATGTCCATCACCGTTGCTGGAAGACCTGATTGCCCTGATTGTGTAAACATTTGTTTTCTAAAAAAAAAAAAAAAAAAAAACCCTGATTTTCCCATACTCCCATTCTTTTTAGTCTTTAACAGATTGCACTGTCTAATAGCTGATGTTTCTGCAGCGGACCACCTCAGTACGGATAACAGTGGTCTGCTCCTCACCTGCTTGGTTGCTCTCTGATGGTGTCGCACCGCTTCAGGTCGGCAGTCCTTGACATGCTGTGAAGTCCAGTCACACACATCGAAGGACGCTGAGTATGGCAAGAAGTGGAGACCAACTCATGATAATCCAATTCTCGTGGGCACTGCCCTGCCCACAGTACGCCGCGCTGATTGATGCTCATGTTTTTAAGTAAACGAATAGAGGAAATTAATCGCCGAAGTGCAAGGACTTAGGGCAGTGTTTCAGGATGTGTTTTTTCTCCTTCCTTCTTAATACACTTTTTCCATTTAGGCCATTATCTGCTTGGCTCATTTGCTGCGCTTTCCTCTTAACAAGATGAAATGACAGTATCGATAGGATTCCATCTCTCCACACTCGACTCAACCTCCACAACGCTACTCTAATCCCACAGACGAGACATAATGGAGTGAGTTATCATCTGTCCTACGCCTCTGTCAGAGTTGTGGGCAAGGCTTCCGGAAACATCTTTAAATTCCTTTTTTCTCTGAACTTTACAAATGAGGTTAAAGTGCCTTTCGGTCATAGCTTTATGGGATGTGATTCAAATGGTATACCTTACATTTCGCAGTAGGCTTTAAAATGTCTTTAAAATGTTAAGAGTTTCACTAAAATCTGATTCTCGGAAGCTCTAGGTAGAAATACACAAGTTGGTTTTTGCCGAACTGATCGACGCGACCACTGATGGTCAGTTTGTTCAATATACGTTTAACTACGCTGCTATTTTTAACGTAGGGTGCATGTAAACAGGTACGTATGAAATTCGTTCGCCCGAAATACTGGTGGTTGCTCGCTGAACCATACCGATACTTCATATATCAACTGCGTTGATATTTGCACACACTTATGTGTAAAGCATTCGGAACATTTCGTCACTGATTCGTCAAAGAAACACACATTGTGTGGGCTGGGATTTCATGTTCTGGGAAAATAAAGGGTAAAATCACCAGAATCTTCTGCATCTGACCCTATTCAGCATGTGCCAATCTTCCCACGTTCATCTGTTCATCATCATTACACGGTGTGTTTATCTTTGTTTTCCAGGCCTCTGGATCTCCTGACAAGTGATGGGATAAGAGCAAGGCAACATAATGACTCTGACAGGCTTTTCTCCTGTGCAGCACGCAGCACCAATTGCTCCCTCTCCTTATTTAGGGAGGGAATTTTCATCTAAGGATGTGTCTCTGCGACCCTCGTTGTAGCCATAAGTTTGTCCCTTACCTCTTTACCCACATTCTGTCGTAAGACCCCCTAGGATAAAGGGATCAGCCAAATAAATAAATAGATAGATAAATAAATAAATGAATACAGAGGTCACTTGGATATTATGTCAGCAAAAGCACAGCAACGGAAACTGGCCAGTAGATCACACTGCTCCTTTGACTAACATGGCAGGGCTGCACAAGAATTTAAATGAAGGAAAAAAAAGTTACTTGACATCTCACCTCACCACTCACAAAGGGGCCTCTTTCTGGCTTCACTCTAATTTTTCTACACCGGACTGATAATTTGGTTCATGCGCAAGAAACGTGGAGGATGAGCTCCCGGATTTCTGCCGTGTATCTGGGAGGCCGGACGGAAATTGTTCAATAGGAAAACACCTTTATGGAGAAAATGAGATGTTTTCATTTTTCATTTGGCCAAAGGGATCACGGTCCCATTAAAGAATGTTTTAAAAAAAAGGTTGTAGCCCTTGGTGTGTAACACAGTTCTGTGATTAAATTATTTACACCTCCAGCTGTTATTTTAATGTGCTGAATGTACTTTATATAGAAAGTAGGCCAGTCAAGCATTTCGAGAACTGCAGCTGTTCAAAGATTTGCCTTGGACTTCACAATGGATAAAGCCTTGACTGTGACAAACACTATATCAGACACTAAGCTATCATTCCATCAAAAGCAGAACATGCTGATATGCTGATATGGGAATGAGTTAATCTGCTAGTTGGATCTCATACCGTACAGTTAGAGGGTACATCAGGTCTTCAGTAGAAAGATCGCTGAAACCGGATCTGTGGAGTCCAGCACAGAATTTTTGTATTTCATGCCTGTCCCAAATTGCTTACATAATTCTGTGCCTGTTGCATAGTTTTCATTAAGATTCCATGGGTCTTATCAATGATGAAAGTTCAAAGGGAGCTTCCAGAAGGTTTCTTTGTTCCATTGCATTCTGGGTAATTTTATCTAGACCTGCTCCTGGGTGCCTTGTTAAATGTTCTTCACATCAGCTGCAGTGTTAACTTCATTCCAGCCCTTGACCTTGGGGTCTAAAACCAGTTCAAACACTTCAGGACAAAAAAAAAAAAAACCACCTGTGGAGAATCCCAGAATAATGGGGCATCTTTTAAAAATCAGGTTTTCGGGATCTTGACATTCGAGTACAAAGGGAGAACTGTTCTGTCTTTTCAAGACGACTACCGACGGCTGCGCATGGCACTGGCTGGACCATGTAATATGCATGTCAGCACACACACAGCTGCACTGGCCTGCCGAGTCAGGGTGATGAAGTGTGTGTGCCGTCACTGCCGCGGGTCACCCAAACTGTGTCACCCAGGCTTGCTGGAAAAGAGTGTGTGCTGGAAACCCAAGCTGTTCTCAGTGATATTGGATCCTCTCGACAGAAAATATTTTCTAACTCATTCGATAAAGGCCATTGTAAAATCATGTTTTCAAAGAAAAAAAAAAATCTGAAATTTTTGAAACTTTAAATTTTTTAAAATCTAAACATTTCAGCTGTGGAAATTTTGCTCCAGTACTCCGTTTGTTTTCCTCACCAAGTTAAAAGCTTGCAACATTCACTCTGCTGGTGCGGACATATACCGCTGTGATTTCTGGAGCTTTTAACACGTTCCTGCTCAAACGCCAATACCTAACATCCCTCAATGACACAAGAGCACATTTGAGATCTGCAGCTGATGTAGAAATTGGCTGCAAGTTCGCAAAGTGGCTGAGGCAATTTTCTGCAAATGGTCCACCGCGAACATTTGATTTAAATGAGTGGACGGTTGCCGTCCGTCAAATCTAGGTGTACCAGACGTCTGTCTGATGCCCTGCCTTTCCGTCTTCTTCGCAGGTCAGGAGCGCATCGGCATCGACTCCCAGTACGAGCAAGAAGGGAAGGTGCAGTTTGTAATTGATGCAGTTTACGCCATGGCCCATGCCTTGCACAACATGCAGAAGGACCTGTGTCCTGATACACCCGGGGTGTGCCCGGAGATGGAGCTGGCTGGGGGCAAGAAGCTACTCAAGTATATCCGAAGCGTCCGCTTCAACGGTGAGGAAGTGCAAACAAGGGATCGCTGTTTGGAAATAACAAGATGTCCAAAAGTGGGTTCACGGTCTGTGCCTACTGTATTAATGTGAAGTCCCACTCAGCTGCCTTCCCCAACTTTTTCCACTAACCTTAAAGGGACTTTACTGTATAACAAGTATTTCTTCCCCCACGCAAAATTTATTAAAGCCCAGACTCAGTGTATCCTCAGATTGCTATGTTACGGCGCACATAACATTGTTTACAACATTGTGAGGGCTGAGCACAGAATTCCACCTCTAGTCCCCACACTAGGGTCAAAATGCAGTTGCTCGGAGGCTTTTTTCGATGTTGGTTACAGATCATCAGTCTTGTTTTACAGTATGTGCTCTTGAAGCCAAGAACTTCTCCATAGAAAAAAAAACCTTCCCGAAGGCTTGCTGTACTGGGGTCCTGCGCTGCTGTCACAATCCTGTACCACTAAATAAGTTGATATTTTCAGTATAATAATGTACTTCTACTTCCTCCAAAGGAAATTCTGCAGTTTTGGACCTCTGTACCGGATTACTTTCCAACAGATCAGATAGTTGCAATGGGTCGTTATAGAAGACTAGCAGTTAAAATGTAAAACATCTAGCCAAAGGACCACTCCAAAGCGTGTTCCAATGGTAAATTCAGACGAATGAGTACCTCGATAAAAGGGGGTTACATCGTTTGGAGCTATCAGAAAAGATTTCCTTATTATAGGTGGCAAGGTAAGAAATAATGCACTTAGCTGATCGATGTCAGGCAGGAGTAGTTTGTATCTGTAAAGGATGAAAGGGCTGAGTTGTTATAGATAGAAATATGGTGCTGGAGACATGGTGCATGGCTGTTTCAGCTTTGACTTTTCCGTCACATTTAAAGCTGCTTGAAAAAACTGATTTAAAGCCCATCTATGTTAAACTTGAGTAAAAAGGCCTTTTCAGAGAATAATACTTTGAATATAATGCACAGCCTGTAACCAAGGCTTTAAGGGCAGCAGGATATGTAGGGGTTAAGGATACTGACTTATAACCTGAAGGTTCCCGATTCAAATCTCTTTCCCTCTATTGCTGCAGTCTCCTAAAGGAAGGTACTTACTGTGAATGACTCCGGTAAAAATACTTCCGTCTAAATGGACCAAAAATTATAAGGCACTTTGGAAATATGCACCAGATAAATGCTTGGAACACTTTTTATCATTCATCAGCACTTTTTTCTTGTTTTCTTGTTTTTTTTTTTTTCTGGTTTTAATTTAATTTCTACAGTTTTGCAATGCTTTTGTTCAGAGAAATGATTCCAAGTAGGCAATATAAGATTATTGCTCCGTTCAGTAATCAATATAAGATTATTGCGCTGATGTTTGACTAGTTTAGTCCAAGTTGTATTCCTGCTCTGAAGATCAAGCCTCTTATCAATGAATGTTGAAAGCATCTGGTTTTAGAAGATGCGTAATTGTTTCCGGAGAGAACCGAACAAGGGAAGCGCTACTGAATTGATGTAGCATTGCGCTGCTGGTCTCCGCCTCGGTCTCCTGATCATCTCAAGTCATGCGTTCATTGCCACCGTTGTTTGGATTTCATTGTGATCAGTGCCCTTGAGGAACCCGAGGGGGGAAGAACAGAATGTATAAAATAAAAATCTATGAAGTTGAGCGAAAACCCCTTTCAGCGAACACCGCATGCTTGACATTCAGGCTGCAGTATTTTGCTGTAGTTTTCACAAATGTTAATTTGGCAAGTATCAATGGTAAAAGCTTACATACAAAGCAGAACAGATCCTCAACACATTGCAAGTAGAGAATATTAAATGTGCGGATATCGGCACCAAAGGGCTATGCTCCGCTACATTAGGGACTCTGTGTCTCTATCTCTATTGCCCTTGCAGTAGAGTTCCCGTTTCTAGCTGTGCTCATGAATAATAATGAGAAGGAAGGCTTGGAACACATTTAGATTACGATTATGATCAAGATTATGGTTTAGGCAGTTACAATGCTTCTACGCATATCAATAGACATTTAAGCGTGGACCAAACAAATAACAGTGCCACCGCCGGTAAATATTCATTCGGGCGCCACCTGAACTCTTTAAGTTTATCAGTCCTCAACCAAAGCTCTTGAAGCAGTGGGTAGAGTGGGACATCGTCTGCCTACTGATAAGGGGTCTTTGCTCTTCCTGGCCTGTGCCTTTTAATTGGTCCCGTCTCCTTGGTCTCTCCGAGTTGGTGAATGAGGGAAGCTCCCGGGCTGTCTCGAGATGCCCTGTGCATTATCTAATGAAGTGACTAAAGGGCAAAAGTAGGTGCCACCCATTTTCTAGTATGGCTCCACCTCATGCGCTGCCCTCTGCTCTTCCAGATAGCAACCCTGAACAGAGCCTTCATCCTCATTCCAAACCTTTTCTGTCAGAAACAAAGGGCTGCTGTCAAAAGCTGTCCACCCATCTGCATCACCTCCTTAGAAACAAAGACTTTGTATTCCCTTGAGTGGCTTTTGGACTAGACTGTGACACGGGCCCTTCGTCCTCTTGGAACGGGCATGAAATTGGCATTTAATGATAAAAAACTTAATTTCGCTGTCATGATTCATTGCAGATACCACGGACTGGACAGCTCCTCATCTTCATCATTTTCGTGAGACACTGGAATGCAATCAGCCACAGACTGCTATGAAATTTTTAAGAAATCTGTCCAGGTCATCGAAAGAATGGAGCAGCTCTGTCCTGACTTGTACCCCTCTTTGTCTGATTGATTCAAAATGACACAGTGCAGAGAGGTGTTTCATGTGCGTACCTCCTTTCCTCTCACTCTTGCAGGAAGTGCAGGCTCCTCTGTGACATTCAACAAGAACGGAGATGCTCCTGGACGCTATGACCTGTTTCAGTACCAGTTGAATGGCAACAGCTCTTGGGGCTACAAGCTGGTTGGCCAATGGATGGACTCACTGCAGCTCAATGTAAGTGTCCCTGTGGGCAGAATGGGTCTGGGCTGCGAAGCACAGCGGGTCATAGTCTCGGCCTTAGTTTAAGTTGCAGTCGTGAAATATTCTAAGGATATCCTCCTGATGGCATGACGATATCAGTTAAATTGAGTAGTAATAGCTAAGGCTGCAAATTATTTTCATGTTAACGACTTTTATTTCACATGTTGCCTTAAAAAATTGCACAGGGCAGCATGTGGTACGACGCAGGGCAGGAAGGCACACTTCTCAGGAAGGGCATTGCTTTCCCTAGAGAAATAAGATTAATCTGAAATTCACCTGTAAATATCGAGTAGCGAGCGCGAGTGAAGTCACGTACAAATCAAGTGATGAAAGTCACATCGCATAAAAGTTTCAGCTAGGCAAGTAAATCAGAGTGCCGAAGAAAGGTGATGTACCAACAGGCATATTCTCTCCCATGTCCTTGAGTCATCCTTGGACACAGTTTGCCATTCGGTAATGTTTAGTTTATGAAGAAATCCAGAGGAGGAACCAGTGATCCAGGCCCGAAAGAAGGGCTTACTTTACGTTAGCAGGACGAGGACAGTTAATCTCCCTCCACTTTCCAGACTTTGTTTAATTACAAGCCGGGGGGCTGGAGAAGGCACAGATTGGGTCAGTCGGGCTCTAATGGCCAGCTAAGCTGCCTTTGTTCGGAATCAGAGACGGTGCTAATGAGCAGCACGAGTTCAGCAGCAGCGCTTCACGTCGTTGCATTGACAGCTCTTGTGAGCCGCTTTTAAAACTGTTTAACAAAGGTTGCATTGTGCATTTGCCACTGATTCCTTCTTAAAAAAACAGTAGAAATGAAAAAGGCTAAACAAGCTATTCGTCTTTAACGTGGCATTGTGTGAGATTGTTAGCGGCTAGTGAGGCAGATTATAGCTGTTTATTTGTGATTAATCTGTGAGAAATTAAAGGTGTGATAATTACCTTTTACAAAATAAATATTTTAAAAAATATATCTGTTGTATAATGAGCACACACACACGCACACACACACACACACACACACACACACACACATTTTCAGAACCGCTTGTCCCATACGGGGTCACGGGGAACCGGAGCCAACCCGGTAACACAGGGCGTAAGGCCGGAGGGGGAGGGGACACACCCAGGACGGGACGCCAGTCCGTCGCAAGGCACCCCAAGCGGGACTCGAACCCCAGACCCACCGGAGAGCAGGACTGTGGTCCAACCCACTGCGCCACCGCACCCCCGTATAATGAGCAATTTTAAGTAATTAATATGTGTACCACTTCTACAGAATCGTCTGTTTTCTGCGTAGATATGTAAATACAGATTATTATTGTTTATTTAACTGACACCTTTATACAGGGTTACCTTTAGTGTTGGATGATAAAGGATTTGCCCATCTATATAGAAGAGTGTTCTTGTTGTAATAATTTAGGATACAAGGGTACTGCGGCAGGAGCAGGATTTGAACCAGGGACCTTCAGACTGCAAGGTGACGACGGCCCTGGCCGCTATACTACTCCTAAATGTTGTGTGGGTCATCCGAATGCAAAAATCCTTTCCTGGAATAACTAGCAATCGTTTTCAATTAATATAACAAGTAGAAATTAGCATTCCCAACAATTATGAACTCTGGATTCATTGTTAATTACCTGTTATCACAGTTAAGAACATATTAATCTTATTAATTAACTATGACCTGTTCTGCACCATAGCACTCCTAGTTCCGTCCAAATTCGCAACTGTTGTATGCACTTCGCTAAAAAGCTCTTTGCCCATATTGCTTCAGTAATCCCTGTGTTTCCAGTATATTGACAGAGAAAAGTTAACACTAATTTAAATCTGTTAATACCAGGAATAAATCATTTTCCAAGGGCTGTCTGCCAAGAAGGAATGGACTTCATTTAAACCCTGCAATTTTTACAGAAGAGATCTGAAATAGTTTTGATTATATGGTCCATGACCTTTCCTATCAAGAACTTTTTTTTCCCCGTGGACAGACTACCTAGAAAATGCAGGTTGGTTCTGAAGATGACATACAAAAGCCAGAGAAGCAATCTTCTCTCTTAGCTTTTTAAAAGAAATACCAGTCTAAATTCCTGTTTAAAGTGCTGTCAGCTAGATGGTACATTAAACCAAGGTTGCCATTCATTGTGGTTGCCAAAGATTCCGTGCCATTTTTATATAGGCTCTTAAGAAATCGGATACTGTATAGTCGTACTGAAAAATATGAAAGCAGCATTTTTATTGTCTGGCTATATATACTCACTAATTTAGACACGCTTTAACACTAGGACAATCACTTGGCTGGGGGCAGGAAAAGTGATTACAGTAATCAATATACTGTAGCCTTGCATCAGTCATAATGTGCTAACAGATTATGGCAAAGGCTTCAATTTTAAAGTATCTCTGTCACAAAAATGATGCAATATATATATACACATATATATTTCTTTTTTCTGATATCTGAATAGGAGCCGAAAGCTTAGCATGATGGGGGACACTGTTTGAAATGTTCAGTCCAACTTTAACAGTACCTCTACAGCATTATACAAACACACACACACATTTTCTGAACCGCTTGTCCCATACGGGGTCGCGGGGAACCGGAGCCTACCCGGTAACACAGGGCGTAAGGCCAGAGGGGGAGGGGACACACCCAGGACGGGACGCCAGTCCGTCGCAAGGCACCCCAAGCGGGACTCGAACCCCAGACCCACTGGACAGCAGGACCTGCGCCACCCCACCGCGCTCCCCTGTAACAGCATTATAAACTGTCAATAATACTGTACTGCAAAACTCAGAAAGTGTTTTAAAAAGAAAGCAGAAGAATAAAAAAATGGCATGGATCAGAAGGATCTGTTTTGAAATGTCATCCGAGCTGGACCACGCTTACCCTCAGGAGTGATCCTAATCGGTTTTCAGCCAACTATCTCCACAGTTATCCTCTGTACATGAGCTGATGCTGCTCTAAGCATCCCCAGCCAGTACACAGATTACCTGTAAGCCTTTAACAACAAGCATGGCATATGGAAAAGGAGATAAAACCTTGCGGAGCACTCAGCGTTAACACTGGACTTGCTCTGATGGGTTTCAGATGTCCTCACACAGTTTCGGTGAGCTCTGACTCTCTTCTCCAATCCTCCCTTGTCTGGCTGGCCATGAAACTTCTGATCCTTGTGTGCTGTCTTGTGGCTCCCTTAGCTCAGGCGTGGTCAAAGCATCAGTCACAATGTGCTAACAGAATATGGCAAAGGCTTCAATTTTAAAACATCTGTCACAAAAATGACGGAATATTCGTCTTTATTTCCGGATATGAGCTGAAAGCTTAGCTTCTTCGTACTGTCTCTTCGGTAACACGGGCCTAAATATATTTTATTAATAAGGAAGAACCACCGATGTTGATTGACCGTTACAACTTGCCCAGGTCATGTCGTAAGATATACATGTAGATATGTGAGGCAGCTCTGATGCTTTGTGACCATCAAAGTCCCATTTCCACATCTTTCTCTGAGGTCTCATAAGACCTGCTGCTGACCAGGCAACAATGGTTTACAAAATTTACATCCTGTATGCCAGGCTGAGTTGACATGCTTTTGCAGTTGGATGTATTCCTGTATGTTGTACCAACTAGCTGACCAGATTCAGCAATTTCGTATATAATGTGATGTAATGTGCCATTTGTGATACCAATGAAGCAAAGTAAAGTATGGTAAATAGTACTGCACTTAGTTTTTTTTTTTTTTTCCCCGTGACAGATGAAGCTCAGGTGAACCAGAGAGACACTTTGTAGTTATAGTTTCGCTGTCAGTTTCTCCTTTGCCTGCCGCTTTTCTCCACAACAACTTACAGTGTTAAGATACTTACATTTAATCAGCCATTTATATAACTGAGTAATTTTTACTGGAGTAATGGTAGGATAAGTACCCTGTTCAGAGGTTCTAGAGCAGGAGTTGGGATTAAAACCTTAATCCTCTGAATGCAAGACAGCAGCTCAATCTACTACATCACCTACTGCCCCATTGCCCTTAACCTCCACCTGATGTTAGTCCGTTTAGGAGTCATTAATTATTGTTATCTGTTTGTGCAATCGGTAGTGGCAGTGAGGTGCTGGGTGTTTCTTTTGAGTTTTTAATTACCAGCAGGCTGTCATCAGTAATCAATATACTGTAGCCTTGTGGATGTGTGAAGAACACCATCATCTATAATCATACACAATCTTATTCGAGCAGACATTTACAGAAAGACCATTCTACTCAATTCCTCCGTTGCTATGTTTACCCCCCACAACAATCAGCTGAGGCTTGACCCGAAAACCTAACCCTATTTCTGAATTGCAGAAAGCCTCTTCTGTGTTTGTTTTATTTACCCCTTACTTTCCTCCAATCTTGCCAGATGGAAGACCTTCAATGGCCCAATGGAGAGGTTGAGGTCCCTCGCTCAGTGTGCAGTCTGCCCTGCCGGATAGGCGAGAGGAAGAAGACGGTTAAAGGTGTACCCTGCTGTTGGCACTGTGAGCTCTGCGACGGGTACCAGTATCAGTACGATGAGACCACTTGCAGACTGTGCTCCTACAACATGCGACCCAATGATAACAGAACTGGGTGTCAGCCCATTCCTGTAGTCAAGCTAGAGTGGCACTCTCCATGGGCCATCATCCCCGTCTTCCTGGCCATATTGGGCATCACTGCCACCATCTTTGTCATGGCCACCTTCATCCGCTACAATGACACGCCCATCGTGCGGGCTTCAGGTCGGGAGCTGAGTTATGTACTGCTGACGGGGATCTTCCTCTGCTACATCATCACCTTCCTGATGATTGCCATGCCAGATGTGGCCATTTGCTCCTTCCGACGTATCTTCCTCGGCTTGGGTATGTGCATCAGCTACGCCGCATTGCTCACAAAGACAAACCGCATCTACCGCATCTTTGAGCAGGGCAAGAAGTCTGTGGCAGCCCCCCGGCTCATCAGCCCCACTTCCCAGCTGGCCATCACCTCCAGTCTCATCTCTGTCCAGCTCATGGGGGTCCTCATATGGTTTGGGGTCGACCCTCCCAACACCATAATTGACTACGATGAACAGAAGACCAGCAATCCCAGCCAAGCAAGAGGGGTGTTAAAGTGTGACATCACAGACCTACAGATCATCTGCTCTCTGGGATACAGCATTCTGCTTATGGTGACGTGTACAGTTTATGCGATCAAAACACGAGGAGTTCCAGAGGACTTCAATGAGGCCAAACCTATTGGCTTTACTATGTACACCACCTGTATCGTCTGGCTTGCCTTCATCCCCATATTTTTTGGCACGGCTCAGTCTGCAGAGAAGGTGAGAGCACTAAAATCTGTCATTTAACTTTTGGATAATATGATGCAAGACTGCATAAACATGCAACAGGAATTCATTTTAGCTGCGATATCGTTCGTGCATCACTTTAAGTGTAGAACTCCAAGTGCTGTTTCTTGTGCTCAGTTTTTGTTTTTTGTTGTGGAGTCAGTGCCCATACATTTTTTAAGTACAGGTGGTCCCTGATTTAATATGGGGTTACGTTCCGCGTAACCCATCGTAAGTCAAAAATATTGTAAGTCAAAAATGCATTTAATACACCTAATACACACCTCTGCGTGACAGACTGGGAGATGCGGATCGCTGCCGCTGCCCATCATCACCAGAGAGTATTGCACCGCATATCGCTTGCTTGGGAAAAAAATCAAAATTCAAAATTCGGTTTCTACTGAATGTCTATTGCCAGCTCACCATCGTTAAGTCTAAAAAATCATAAGCCGAACCATTATAAATCCGGGATCACCTGTATTTGGAAGAAATTATTTTAAATAGTTATTGTGATGAAATGTGCTTTGTGATTAAGTCTAAAGCTACATACTTGCTTGAATACTTCAGTTAGAATCCGATTATGTTAACATTCCACTTATGCTACGGAATTGCATCAAAATGATCCTGTCATTTTTGAATACTTACACATATACACCAAGTGAAAAAATTTTGAGGGTCACTTGTTAGGGTTAGGTTGCCATATACACGAATTGCAGTAGAGTTGCTTGGTGTGAATTTAGACAGTTTCTGCTCATTCTTGTTTATTATTGGGAAAGCAAAGCTTCTTGAGCCAGTCTGTGTCCGGTGCAATCTACCAAATAGCAAATATTCCCAAGGATTTAGATGAAATTATTTAAAACACAGTTGTGTGCTTTGTGATGAAGTTTAATGCTACATACTTGTTTAAATAGTTCCATTAGAATCTGATTATGTTAATATTCCACCTACACCATGCAAGTGCAGCTGACTGAGAAGATGCAGATGAGCATTCTTAGCCCTGCAAAAGAACATCTCCTCAGTCTGTACCAGGGGCTGCATGGTAGACCTCCCGTCGACATTCATGTATTCCAGAAGACAGAATCCAAGCTTGACACAATAGCTAATGGAAATTCGAGGAGACAGTGGGAACTCAGAATAGTATGTCTGAATTTCATTGTCAGGTAGCCCAAATCGACTGCCCCCCACCCCACGGGGCTGCTCGACCCTGTTCCACAGAGGATCAACTCAGTGCTGGCTAACAGATGCTAACATTCAGAGGAATTGGTAGCTGGGGGCAGCACATTTCCACATAACAACTCTAATGTGATAGACATAGTCCCTCAGGAGAGAGTTTTACCAGCACTGGAGAGTCCGTTTTTATTGTAGTAAGTAGAGTCCTCTACTCTAAAAAGGCACCAGTCATGTTTGCTTACGAAGATGATGGGATTATGTCTGATAATATATCTGAACGAAATTCTCATGAAAATTTCAAAACGCTTAGAAAAGTATGTTACAGGACATCTTTATTAAGCTTACACCTTTATTATATTATTATTTAGCTTACACATTTGTCCAAGGCAACTTGATTCACGCATTTATTCAGTTGAGTCTTCTAACTGAAGCAATTCAAAGCAAGTGCTTTGCTCAGGGGTTCTACAGCAGGAGTGGGGTTTCAACCTAGACACCTACAGATTTCAAAGCAAAGCAACACCCCTAAACACTACACTATTTCTGCTTGAACGTTAACAATATTGGCATTTCAAGAATACGATCGACTTGAAATGGGACTTTCTCGTAGCCTGCCCTCCACCCAAAAACACACACACAATGAAAAAAAAAAATTCTCAGGCAAGTCTGCGAGCTCATAATTTGTTATGAGAGAATAAAAATGGCAGTTATCAGCAGTTTAGATGAATAAATAGCTGTTAGCTAGATGGAATTGAATAGATACAGCAGAGATATCAAATTAATTTCTTCGCAGCAGTAGGTGTAAAGTTTTAAACTTCAGATTTCAATTCCATGCTTTGAGGGGGCTTTTTTTTAACCTGTGAGAAAGATACCTAGGAAATGTCTTCCTGCACAAACCCTGAAGGTAGCTTTCAGAATGATGCCGCTGTGCCCTTCAAAGGGCACCGGGAACAACTTTGACCTTTAGACTTGGAGAGATCTCCAAAGAGTGGATTGTCTGATCTGGCAGCCAGGAGCAAGAACGTCCTACATCATACCAGCAAGAGGTCCAACAACAAAAGAGCAACAAGAGAGACCCAAATCAGCAGTGTAAACACCTGAGTGATCATCCGATTAAACAAGTTTATGGAGCCAGAAAGGGTCCAGAATTTCAAACAATACACAGAAGAAATGTGCATTTCTTGAAATTCTCAGGGACTTTGAGTAGTTGGTTCTCTAAATTGTGCACTGAAGTTTAAACAAATGACTTTTAACTACGATAAAAACAGGCATGCAAAGAATTTCAGTGTGTGAGAGACAGAGAGAGTGTGTTCCACTGATGTATGGATGAAAGACCCAGTGTAAGTAATGTATCTAACAGTGTAAGTCGCCTTGGTGAATAAGGTGTGTGGGCGGAAAACACTACATAGAGTTCATTGGAAGTCGCTTTGGAGAAAAGCGTCTGCTAAATAAATAAATGTAAATGTAAATGTAATTTTCGTCACTAAAGGTGTTTTTTTTTTTAGACCAGAACTATGATCGTTTTCTGCTCTTTTGCGGTTAATGTTGACCACGCATGCGATCCTTAAAAGATGCGTGTCCATGATATTTTCCTTCAAGAAAAGAATCTAATTGTATCTTTAGGACACACTGCAACTGGGTCATCATAATCAAGACTTCTCATCAAATTTGTTCAGGATAATGTCACTAGTGGAAAATTTCTTGCTAATGACAAAAGGAATAGATGTTCCTCTACATTTACCTCATAGTTATTGTAGTTACAGTTATTAAAATATGGGGACAACAGATAGTTTCTGATGTTTTTAGGGGGTTTGTTTTTCCTCAGTTGTAGAAAAAAAGGTGGATTTTAGAATTACATTTAAAAAACATTTGCCTGCATACAATATGCCATTGAATCACTGAATGACTGATTCAGTTTACATGGCCAGTGCTGTGGCCATATAAATTTAAGGCATGAGGACAAGATTTTATTACCGTAAGAAAACTAACTTAAAATTCCAAAAACAATATCTGTAAATATACCATATTTGTCATTCTGACCTATAATGGAGGTTGAGGCTTACAAAGCTGTGACGCCTCATGTTTCTTTATGTGTCCTCTAAGTGGCTGTGTTATTCTTACCTGGTCAGTGTTGAAAGGCAGAGCCAGTTTTATTGTTGCTGTGCCCGACGCAAGCCTGTGACTAAATTAATTCTGGTAGTGTGAAAGCAGTTCTATTTGAAATTTCTTACGCTAATATTGCATTCAGAAGGTCCAGGGCAGTTTTCCATCTAGCGGTGCTGCCTGCTTCTGTGTTGCTCTCTTCTTTAGTAACATCACAAAAAGGAAAGAAAAACTGACTTTTATGCTTCATTTAGGAGACTTCGCATCAGTGTTTGTCAAGACCAGTTGTTTATAAAAGATTTCTCAGCCGTCTGCTTTCTTCGCAATTCTTATTCTGTCGCTCGAGGTTTTGATTTGATTTGCCGGTTGCCCCATTGGTTGATGGTTATATCCGCTTCAGCCAGCTGGTGTCGTCAGATTAATGACTTTACAAAATGCAAATAGGTGAAAGGGGCTTTGATATAATGGTGTTTGCTGTATAAGTGATGTTTGCATCTTAAGCTTAAGCACTTCAGCAGGCGCACTGAAGATGATGAGATGAACCAAATCAATCAGGCAGGATTTATGGTATAGTTTCAGATTTGCAGATATACTTTGCTATGATTCCTGCCACCACAGGACCAAAAGGGTCTTACAAAGCAGAATGGGGGTGGATTAAAACAATCGGTGGAGCGGCATTGAGCCGTCTAAAACAACCGAGGAAGCAAATCTTTCAATATCTAGAAAAAATATGACAAGAGTGTAACAGTCATCCTTAACAGTAATTTGAAACCAGTCGCAGATTTAAGGAAATTAAATCCGGATTAAAGTCCGAAGGATTCCAGTACTGTTGTATTATATATTAATGTTGCGAAAACCAATAAAATGGGTGGCTAAAACAAGTTCAGTCTTTCTTTGAGCTGATCTGGCAGGGTGCTTGAGGCGGAATAAATGAGATGCCATCACAGCGTTTAGCATGCATCTGGTCTTCCGAACAGCATATAATAATGTGGACTAAATAAGACGCGTGTGGCCCAATATCTCTTCATGCTAAGGAGATAAGAATTGTCATGAGTTTGGTTCTTAAAGATGATTAGCGGAATTTGCCGCAGCTCGCTTTCATTCAAGTGGGCCACGTCCTGCAGGCTCGCCGATAATCCTTGTTCTGTACAACACACACACGTCCCGTCCCCCCCGTGCGCTGCTAAAGAATTCCAGCCAATGCAAATAATTATTACGTTTCTGTTATTGAGACGTTTTACTCCCAACCCACTCGGGAGAAAACAAGCAGCCCACCAAAGTGGAAAAAGTGCACAGTTCTAGGGACAGTACGGAGACGGGGATGCTGTAGGCCTTGCCTGTGGGGCCTGGGCTCAAGAGCTCTGATGGGCGCTTCACCTCCACATAACACATCCTGGAATAATGGCACAGACGACTGGAAGTGATGGAAGGCGTACACGTGGCAGCTCACCCCTGGGGCAGGTGGAGGTTGGTATTCTCGAGCATGGCCGACACACCTTTTAATTGGCACATCATTTTGTGACATCCACTAGCTGCCACGTGTTGTTATTTATGTATATTATTAAATCCCTTTCCCCCCGACAAGGGAGGTAGAGACGCAAGACCTCTTAATCAATTTACCTGGTGCTTTCGTGTAAGCCGGCTCCCCTGCCTCCTGGGGCGTGTTAGAAATGGCAGCGTGTAGCAGATGCCTACGGGACATTCGGGCTCGCGGGGATGTGCGGCATGACATTGCCGCCTGAGCTGTGAGCAGGGCGGTCAGGCTTCAGTTGGTGTCCGGCCTCAATGAGCACAGCTATTTATACATATGAAACCTTAATTGTCCTTTCTCGCACGGCACCCCCCCCCCCCGTAGGACCCTTCCACAAAGATGAACAGCTATATCTGGCTGGGTCATTTATCATAGACCAGCACCGGCTCAGGGCTGTTAGCGCTCCTATCAGAACCTTTACAAGGCAAATGATCGGACATCGCTCTCAGCGCATAGACCCCACTGCATAGATCGCGCTCTTCCGAAAGCTGCAGATGTTACGGAGGCGTGTACCGGACTGATCTCGGCAACTTTTAATGGATGTCAGCGAACATTCGAAGCGCTCGTTCGTCTATTTTGAACGCTGTTCAATCGGTCGTAAGGTCAAAATTGTATGTTTATGCTGTAAATGACTGACTTCGCTCATTAAAATGCAAATGCGAACAACAGCAAAACAAGCGCTGGAAACAGGGATTCGGGAAATGTATCTCTTTTCTCTTAGAAATGGTATTAGTGGGAATTAGGCAACGGCGGGAAAATAAAACCGTTTACGCGCTAAGGGACAGGGTGGCGATGTTGGCAAACGTAGGGCATGACCACGTCTAAACCGCAAGGAGGAGACGGGCGCTCCCGTCCCGCCCCCCCCCCCACCGGTTCTCGTTGAATAGCATCGCGGAGGAAGAAGAAAACAGAAACAAGAGCTTGTGGGTATTTTCTGTCATTGTCACGTCACCGCAGGATGTGTGTGACGTGTGTTGCGACTTAATCAGTCCTCGCTGTATGCTGGGGGACACATGTTGTGTGGCCCACCCTGCAACACTCTGCCTGCCAGTCACCTCGCTAGCAGCCTAAGCTCAACACATGAGTTGAAGGGATCCGTTCTGCACCAACAGCAAATGTTTGCTGCATGCCATGTTTTGTCATTTTTAATAAGCACTGAAGAGCTGCCCCTCCTTTGTTGAATGTAGGTTTCATCAACCCTAATGACAGGCTGTACAAATGGGAGTTGTTTCTCCTTTTTTAATCCTTGTAAATCTTTAACAGCTTGCGCTACTTTCCATGTTTGCGACCATAACCGGTTTCCATGGCAACTGTGTTGAGTTTGACACGAATCGAATAAGCTGCAAAATGTACTCAGCACAATTATAGTCGCATTTAATGATAATGATACGCCAATAATGCACAAATGATACACCTGCAATAATGATAGTGATGCATAAATAATACAGAACTGATACATTTCCAAGATTTCGATATTATGTTGAATATAATAGCAGTTATACCTTTTTCGAACTGCGTGCCTACTTGTAATATATTAGTAGCCCGTGAAGCGTGGCTTCTGTGTTTACCCGTGTTTTTCAGTGGCACTGTATGATGTATGTAGCTGCAACTGTGAATTATGAGCGGTCCCTGAGCTCCATTTGATGGGGGAAGTCAGAGATCTTCAGAGTCTGACCCAAATTCTGCGGCCTAGCACTTTCTCGCGCTCGTGAGAATGTGCGAACTTGTCAACAAAAGTGATTCCTTGTTTCCCACTGCTGTGAAATAAATAAAAAAAATAGAAAGAAATCCCCACGCTACCAGTCCGTACTATTTATATCCTCGGGAATGATCCACTACCAGGCTGCGGAGAAAATCACCGAACGGAAAAGTTGAGCTACTCTCGACAAGAGCCCCCCAGATCTGGTGGCAAGAAAGCTCTGTGATAGAATCCGCTGTGTGGTGACTCTTCCCTGGGGGGGTGAGTGCCGCGGGTAGAGGGCAGCTTTCCGTAACGCTTCAGAGATGGAGTAACCCCTCAGTGTTTTTCTGGATGTCTGGTTTATTATCAAAGATACAGGGGGTTGATGTGGTCTGGCAAGGCTTAATGCAATGTCTTTGAAGGTTGTGCTGCCCGCCCCCACCCCCTTGCCTGGACATCTCTGCTTTGGATGGCCTACTTTTTTGCAGTCTCTAGTTAATGCCGCTTCTCTCCTTCACTGTGTTAGGAGACGGTGGGGGGGTGCAGGTTTTTAAAAGGGAGGATTTAGGAATGAGATACCTTTGTGCTGACTCTCATTAGTGCATCAACACTCCTACCCTGGCGCTGCGATAATGGATGTAGAAGTATCCCCAGGGTGCAGTTGAGCTGTGGGTCAGGTCTCCTCCACCGTGTCTGCTTCACACACCTCTGGGGTGACCCACTCCAAACCGGAGCATGCAAACTCACAGGTTGCTCCCAATTTCCCCCGTCCTTGCTTTTCTGAATCGGACAAGCCGGACGTGTGGTGGTCCGGGATGACCATACTCTATCCCTTTATATTATATAGACTGTGTGCTTTTTCACGGTTTATGTATTATTCTGCTAAATATAATACAGGCATACCTTTACATCCTCAAATATACAGCGAATAGTGAAGTGTCTAACACAGTAACTTGTAACTTAGGTGGAGCCTTGCTATACCACTTCTTAGAAAGCTATAGTATCCAGCTTTACAAATTCATGCTTATAAAAGTCCCTTGAAACTGGTAAAAGTTTTGGCTCAGCAAGTGAATAACAGTAGTAAGTTTTTGATTCAGCTGAGAAATGTACCTGATGCTCATGAATTTATAGCGCCTGCCAGAAGACGTTAAATTCCAGGATGAAATCTGCAAACGTAAGAAAAATTCAGGAAAATGTATAATTTTGGTTTAAGAATATCAGTTTTAAAAATTATAATGCCAGTTGTTTTAATATACTGTGTGTTTACATTGTCAGTGTTAATCAATGCAATCAATAGCCAATAATCTTTTTGCAGTTCAAAGGAAGGGTCATTTTGATGTGTTTAATTTCAAATAGAACCCCCCCCATACAGAATTAATATAACTGTAAATAGAATTAATGCAGTATCAAAAGCAAGAGGTCTTTGGGATTCATATTACACCTGGTAATAAATTACTGAGGGACCAAGATAATTTAGTCATTCTGTATGCAAAGGCGTGCCTCGCAGATTAATTTGCTTATAATTATCATATAATTTGATAGTTTTAAACAATTAATGCTGTCAAAACGACAAGTAAACCATTATGTACTTCTTACAAGACAGGTGTCAGTAGGTGTAGCAAGCTTTTTATTATTTTACTGCAACCTTTTCCCACAGTTCTTGGGCATTTCACAGACAGAGGGAGAGAAAGAGAGGTGGGAGGGAATGACGTGTAAATACCAAATCCCAAAAGATTGTGCTGAACATTTCAATGTCTGGGTAAAACAGAGAGAAAGGGTAAAATATGACATGATTTCTCACTTTCTGCCAAGAACTGATTCTATCAGAGAGGAGTCTTAGGGCCAAAACGTATTGCTACTTTCATCCTTTTTTACAAGCAAAAATCAAACAGAAATGTATTTTATACAAGCGGTTATTGAAAATGGATGGATGGATGGACTTTCAGTTAATTAGTTAATATTTGACTATTAGTCTGAAATGCCCATAAGGTGTAACTTAACGAGTTTCTGTTTGAATTCATTATAATGGAAGACATTGTAATGTCTGTCAACATCATTTTTTGTGACTTTAAATGGTAAAGCTTCAAAATAACTGATTATAACTGTGACTTTTGTATACAAAAAGGTTGAGTTGTAGTTCTCCTCCTGGGAGTGTTTGAGGAAAGCCTTAATTTTGTCTTCTGGCTGGGTTCTTGGTTCCTGGTAATTCCCATTCGACGATTGCGGTATCTTGACGTAATACAGGAAGACGGGACAGACGAACGAAGGATAAACGCATTGCTTTGAGGTCTTAAAATAAAAGGCTTTATATATCCCTTCTGTTGCGATTCGATGGTGCTGTTATCACTGTTCACTGGCACAAACACACAAGTACACACTCAAGTGGCTTATCGGACAACAGCGCATTTCCTCGGGTACGACCAGCCAAGGTTCACTGTCTTGTCTTATATTTAAGACACTTCCACATCATGTAATATACTTAAAGATATTGGCATGATATATGCGTATTATAATATGCAAATGTAATATTTTAATGCTATATATATATTACAATAAATTTCCCTACTGGATTTAGTAATCCCCTACTTGACCGAGTAACGAGGTAATTACTACACCGAGTAATCTTTTAAAAGATTTTAAATGACAACCTAAAATCCTCTTATGTGTGGAACTCACTTATGCATTCTGTTCGGTTTGATTCGTTTTATTTTTATATTGTGCTTTTCCGAACAATGTTACTTCCGAAATCGATATGAGATGAAGCGCAAAAGTCATGCAGCGACGAGTGCTGATAATAGCAGTTATTGTGTCCGTATGTGGCCGTATTCAGTCGTTTCCTTCGAGACGATGTGAGGTGCGCTGCATTAAGAGGTTCGACATGCTGCGCTAGCTGGCACAGCCTCACTCGAAAGGCTAGTGTCATTAGAGACAGACCTGTGGAATCTCAGCCCCGAGGGGGTGTTTACACGCTCAAGGGATGAGGGATTGAGGGATGTTGCGCTTGGCTGTTTAAATCTCCTTAGGCAGAGCTGTCAGTAACAACTCAATCTGACCCTAGCCAAATTAAGCGGTGCGGTGACTTGCTGGATACTTCCAGCGAGTCGTGGTAGATACCAGGAAGGCTCTTTTTGAATAATGACTTTCTCAGAGGCTCAGGAAGACGTCCACAGGACTCAGGGAAGGATTCAGTGCGCGACCCAGGGTTAAAGCATGTTTTGCCTTGCAGTTGTAAAAGTCAAGGGAAAAGGCAGCTACAAGGTGCGGATAGAAATTCTATTTATGGGTTTCAGGCAAAATCATGATCGTATCTTTGAAGAGCTTAATTTCCATCTATGCAGGAATCCCACACTGGATAGGCAATTGTTTTCTTGTTCCTCTTGATAGGCATCACATGGTAGATATTTTGGGCATTTACCTTTGTTATTTTATTTTTCTGATGACGTCCTGTTGAAATAGCACCCATTTAAAACTCTTGCTGAAAGCTAAAGTTATGTATGGTACCAGCTGTGTCCAGGTGTTAAAAGTGGCCAGAAGCCAGCAAACATTGCACATGCTGATTGGATGAATCGGTCAGCTGTCAGGACCGGTTAAGAGGCTGTGGAAACAATAGATTATTGAAATTTTCACTTATTTTCATACTTTTAATGTTGCTGTTAATCAAAATAATGCTATATATAAAGTCCAACAGAGATGATGAATTTGTCGATTTTTTTGCAGAACCTAACCAGCAAATAAATCAAGAATATCTGTTTTATTAAGATTTTTATTACTATTTTATTTTTTATGACTTAAGGGTAAAAGTAACTGACTTTACAATCTGCCCACGTAAACTCAAGGTTTTCACTGGTTCCTTCCAAGCACCACCATATTAGTGCCCGAGGACTGTACATTGGTAATATTTTTGCTTCTTGTTTGACCGGCAATAGTCCTGAACCAGATTTGTCATGGATATTTCACCAGAAGAATGTACATTTCATGAGAAATCATGACAGTGTGCTGCTGCCCATGGTAATATTTTTCCCTTCAAGGCAAAGAATTGCCATAACTGCAACGCAATGTTTACAACCACTTGTACTAAGTGGGGTCATGGCAAGCTGGAGCCTACCTGGCAACACTAGGCACAAGGTCAAAGGGGGAGGGGACACACCCTGGTTGGGACACCAGTCCAGCGCAAGGCACCCCAAGCAGGGCTCGAACCCCAGACCCACTACACAGGAGGCACAGGCCAAACCCACTATGCCCCCTTCGATGCTGTAACTTGTCTGTTCAAATAGTTTAGACAGTTAATTAAGCAGGTTTTATGTCCAACATAATGAAAAGAAGGGAACAAGATAGTTAAATTGTTCTTCCATTCCTTGATGACCCTATAAATTCTTTTTCAGTTCACTTTAATTTTTTTTTTTCAGTTTTCTCTATGCTTAGTTGTATTATGGGTGGCATGGTGGCACAGTGAGTAGCTCTGGTGCCTTACAGCTTCTGGGCTGCAGGTTTGGGCATGAATTCAAATCCAGCTTAGTCTGTGTGGAGCCTGTATTTTCTTCTGTGTGCGTGTGGGTTTCCTCAAAGTGCTCAAGTTCTTTCCACAAAGATGCGTTTAAGGTGGATGAGGGGCTCTAAATGGACCTCTGTGTGTGTGTGTGTGTGTGTGTGTCTGTAACTGAGTGATTGTCTTGTGATGGATTGGTATCCTGTATAGGGTGTACACTGCCTCATCCACTGTGCTTCTAGCAACTTCTGCGACCATGCGGTGAACAACCAAGTATTGATAAGGAGTGAATAAGAGTAAATAAATTTTTGGAAACAATAAATTATGTGTAACAATTTACATTGTCCTGTGACTTCATAGTCGATTAAGTGTATTGAAGAGATGCACATTAAATGAAAATTATTTAAAATATCAACGATATTAAAACGGTCTTTCAGGGACCGATTAATCAGTTCTGGCAAATCGCCATGGTAACATCAGCCACGATGTTTAAAAGAGAAAAAATATCCCTCCGTTTTCAGCAGACCCAACACACCTGCACCAACCGCATCCAAAGTTTTCGCCGCTTAGCCATAGAATTGCCGTTCTCGTAAAATAAATTTGGCCTTGACACTCCGACAATGTTCTGCACTGCTTCCAGTAAACTACAAGTTTTACAGTTGCCAAGCTGAAACCCTTTTGTACTGTATCTATGCATATCAAGTTTGATGTTGTTTTGTGTTGGAATTAAAATAGTTTGGTAAAATGGGGACCTTGGAACAGTGGCTTGTCTAAATAGAATAAACAACAGTTTTGACGACAAACAAGCGGTTCGTCTTAGGAAAGGTTTACAGATTTTTTTCCTCAGAAAAAGCTGTATTGAAAAATTCGGTGGAAATGTTCATCAGAGGATCTGAAAGGCAATAAAACTGAAAGATCTGGTGCTGATTGTGAAGAATGCGTGTCCCTTTCTCCCTTCAGTGTGCTCTTTGGGAAGGTGAGATGGGTTGCGGTCTGTTTTTCTGCTTGCAGGGAGACGCTTCTGCAAAATTTAACCGGTAAACTCAGCTGCACACTCGGGAGCATAATGACCGAAGTGGGAGCACGATTGTATTTTACGACAATGAAAAAGCCCCATCATATTTATCATGACTGAGGTTGCTGAGGCTCTTCGTTGATTCCCCTAATCTACCTTTATTGCCCCCTAAGTGCGGTCTCACCTTGTCTGAGAACCTTTTCTTTCCCATCTCATGGGGATGACATGTGATTTGCACAAAGCCAAATTAACCTTGCCGTTTTGTCACTTGGAGGACCGTTCTGCTCTTCCAGGTCCGCTTTGTGCGACTCAAGGTGTGACTTGTTGAAGAGATGACATTAAACACATGACAGAGATTGTGTTGATCTCCAACACCCTGGAGCAGTGATACTGCTGTATAGGGTCCCTCCCTCTGTGTCTCGGCTTCTGTGCAGTGTTGCATTATGGGACCACTTTCACCGTGTCTCGAAAGCAGCTGAGGGTACTTTCCAAGTGGTCTTGTTTGGTTCTGATCCATAGTAACACACATGGCCAGGTCCCTCTTTTTGGTGGGTCTGGGGTTCAAGTCCCGCTTGGGGTGCCCTGCAATGGACTGGCATCCCAGTCCTGGGTGTGTCCCCTCTCCCTCCAGCCTTGCGCCCTGTGTCGCCAGGTTCGGCTCCGGTTCGCCGTGACCCTGCTTGGGACAAGCAGTTTCGGGCTCTGCGTGTGTGTGATACTGCACCACTCGAGCTACACACAGTGCTAGTGCTATATTTAGCCACGCCCTCAAATAGCGTGAACTGAGATTTAAAAAAAAAAGAGAAGTTTCTTAATGAACATTGTCGTATTTCTCTTCTCTGCCACACAGTTGTACATCCAAACGACCACGCTCACCATCTCCATGAACCTCAGCGCCTCGGTGGCCCTGGGACTGCTCTACATGCCCAAAGTCTACGTCATTATCTTCCACCCTGAACTCAATGTGCAGAAGAGGAAGCGCAGCTTCAAGGCGGTAGTGACAGCCGCCACCATGACATCCCGGCTCTCCCACAAGCCCAGCGAGCGTCCCAATGGGGAAGCCAAGACGGAGCTATGCGAAAACACGGATTCCACCAGTAAGCGAAAACCAGGTCTCTCTCGCAGCATGCAGCTGATCGTGTGCTAAAAGTATGTTTTCGGAAATCACTGGTCCCGGCATTGTGCTGCCGGTGTAGATCCAGTAGAAGTGGGCTAAAAATATAGAAATGCATTCTATTTATTTTTTAGGATCATTTTTACTAGGAGCTCTACACCAGGCCCTTGACTTCAGGTTTTCTTTGTAAACAACCATGCATCAAATGTGCTCTGCATGAATGTAGTAATTTCTGAGGGGCTTGCTGAAAAATTCCAATTCCCACGGTACCTAGAACAGCAGCAGTTTTTTTGTCAGCCAATATTTCTACTGACCTACTTTAAATGTTATCCCTGTGCAATTACGCCGTTTCTATAGCTTTCACTGACGTCCTTGGAAATCTTTCCCGGCCAGCGCCGTGCATGTTTGCTGACCTCCTCTACAGAACGAAGTCCAGAGCGAATTGACAGCTCGGGTGAATTTTGCTACCATATGACACCCCACCATCTAACAGCTGGTGTTTATTATGGAGGCCTTTGTCGACGAGCTCAATAATTTTCTCCCAGCAACTTAACCGGTGATAAGGGAATTTTTAGCACGTGCAAGGACATTAGAAAGACTGATGCAGCTCTAGCTTGAGCTTCTTTTTACCATAAGTTTTCTACAGCCCTGGCTCAGAAGGGCTGCCGAACGTGATTTTCCCCTACCTTTGCGGGAAAACTTTTGAAACTTGAAACAAAGGTGAGATTTCATAAGCAGTAGGATTTGGCCCACTGCACATGACACATACGGGGATTAATGTCGTCACAAGTCGCTCAGTCCCATCCGCTGTCTCACCTGTGATGACCCCACTCAGGTAGGGTGTAAAATAAAGGAGAAACACACATTTTCTGAACCGCTTGTCCCATTCGGGGTCACGCGGAGCCAGAGCCTAGCCTGGCAACACAGGGTGTAAGGCTGGAGGGGGAGTGGACACACCCAGGACAGGACGCCAGTCCATCACAAGGCACCCCAATGGGACTTGAACCCCAGACCCACCGGAGAGCAGGACCCGGTCCAACCCACTGCACCACCGCACCCCCCTCGAAGGAAAACAAAGGAAATAAAGTCTGCTCATGTGTATGTGTGCAGTGGCGCCAGGGCCCCTGAATACGAACCCAAATTCAGTTTCATTTATATTCTGCCCCTAATTTCTAGGTCTAAGAGACTGCCTTGGAAATTAACTTGTGTTTCTGTATTATGATTACTTTTTACATCGGTTTAAAGTATTTGATTTAAAGTTCTTCATGTATGAAAATTAATTTTTTTGTGGTTGCTCAAATTGTTTTTAGCCTTTATCTTGTTTTGCTCATTTGAACTAGAGTAATCTAGAATATATATCACTCTAATTAGCTAATGCTGTCACATATCTAAATGACTAGAATACATAAAAAGTCCGCTATGGCCTGCAGACATATATTTCCAACATATTGCTGCAGACACGTACTGCTAAGTCTTTCTGACTTCTATGGTTTGAGCTCCTTAAATTTAGAGAAAAAAAATATTCAGTTCAAGTGAAAACATTTCCTAGATCGCCATATCCGCACTTCACAGTTTTTTTTTTTTTTTAATTTTTTTACAGTTTCATATCATTGTCTTCTAAAGGGCCACGGGAGTCCATCTCTTCAGCTGTGCCAAGATTTAAATATACCCTTGTGATTTATAGTCCAATGAAATATACTCGGCCCCCCACTTACAGACGTAATTGGGGCTGAGTGTTGGTTCGTTACTCAAGATATTAATTGGTCAAACGTGACACAAAGTGAGCCAGGGGTCCGTCATTAGTCCTGCAACTCTATCCTGCTCTAATTCTACATGCAGCTAGTCATGTAATGTGCACTGGAAAAAAATTGTTATTTTGGACTTAGTGACTGCGCTTAGTCAAGAATCGCCTGTCTGTATCTGTCTCCATTGATGAAATGCCCTTTGTTTGCTCTGAGCGGTAAGTCACTTTGGAGAAAAGCACCTGCTAAAAGAATAAATGAATCTGTAAATGCCGGCACCATAACAGGCCTGTCATTTCGATGGGAACAAAGCAGGGGATCCTCTCCCGCTCTCCCACTGGGCAGCTCCCACAGACCATGCTGGTCTGGTGAGAGGGATGCCTCGTGGACATGCCTCCACATTCTCAGTCCCCTAGGATCAATTTTTATGTCCAGTTGTAAATAAGAAAGTGCAGTAAGTTAGTGCTAGAGCAAGGTGTTGAACGACTTAAGGCAGCGCTTACTACAGGTGGTACCCAACTTAAGACGGTAATGCACAAATTGTATTTTCTATGAGACGTACGTCACTTTGGAGAAAGGCGTCTGCTAAATGAATAAATGTAAATGTATGTAAATGTAAGATGGGGTTATGTTCTGCGAAACCCATCGTAAGTCGAAAATATCGTTAAATCAAAAATCCATTTAATACACCTAACCTACCGAACATCATAGCCTAGCATACGTGCGATGGCCATTACGAGTTTGCTGCCTTCATGATAGGCAGTTATCTTGAGTTTCTCCTCAAGAGTAATTGCCCTCTTCTTCTTCTTCTTCCAACCAGTAGCAGGAGACGCAGATGGGCGTTTCTGTGATACAATGGATCCACAAAACACAACTGCGTGACAGACTGGGAGATGTGGATCGCTGCCCAGCGTCACGAGAGAGTATCGTACCTCATATCACTTGCCCGGGAAAAAAATCAAAAATTTAAAATTTAAAGCACAGTTTCTACTGAATGTCTGTCGTCCACCATCGTAAAGTCGAAAAATCGTTAAGCCAAACCATCGTAAGTCAAGGAGCATCTATTTTCGCGGTCACGATCGGATGAAGCCCAGAGAGCAATCTGAATTGTATGCTAGCTCTACTTCTGAAAAATAAATACTTCTCAAAAAACTCTGTCATGATGCGAAGCTTGTTGCGAGAAAGTTCGTAAATAGGGGACCCGCTGTACTTGAGAAACATTTGCCGGTCCTTTTATGCGTGTAGCTATACTGTTGATATCCTCTCGTTTCTGAATTTCAGTCTTGCTTCTCGGTATTGGAATCCATGCTTTGTTTCACTGAATAGGCCTAATTACCTCATATACACCAGTGAAAGTGCCAGGCCTATTGTAGAGAACCAACAGTCTGATTATGGCCCAGCTAGAGAAGCATCATATAAAACTTATTGTTTCAATATCCGTTTTTTTTTTTTTTTTTTTTGATAAATTGCAAAATTGTTGGTCGAGATTCAACGTTAAAAATGCGTGCCGTGAAAATTGTTTTTGCCATAGAGCCTTTAATTGGGCTGTTCTTCCAGCTGTCTTTCTTCCACGGACAGACAATATATAGTTAAAAAATGAATGTTAAGTGGATGCCAAATGTATAAAGCCAACATTATCGATGGTAGGATACTGTCAAACCAAAACTAGTGCATTATGGATGAATTATGATCCCTTTGCTTGGGAAGTCTTATAGCACCGCATACTAACCCCTGCCTGTCCGCTCTTATCTCTTCACCCTGTTTGTCCTCCTCATGCTGTTTCTGCCTGACGAACTGTTCTCTTTTCCCACGTGTTTCTGAGAAAATGAAATATTAATATCTCTGGGAGCATCGCTTTCTGATTTTTTTTAAACATTAAATATTAAAGCAGTTAAATATTCATGACCTGTGAGGAAGCAGAGAGCTGCTGTCCTGGGTGCATGGTGCCGGCCATGCACGTGCCACAGCTTGTCCACATGAATGCGGGACACACGGCCGTGCTCATCGAGCACCCCCAGCTCGCCCTCTCGAGCTATCCAGACTCGCTGTCTTACTGTCACCGTCCCCACCGCTGTGTCCCACCAGGGCTCCTCTTCCACACCACAGGAGGTGACATTTCCACAGGAACGATTCTGTGTCCCCAAGGATCACTGGACACCGCCGTTACAGCTCAGCTCAGGCACATGATGCCCCACAGCACAGGAGGAACTAATATGCTCAGATCATCATCATTTATTTCTGATTATCTGGGACTTGACCTCATTGCATTCGGCCTCACTACACGATGTCCCTTATACTGAAGAACTTCTTTAATTCACCTTTACCTGCTTTTTCCCCTCTGCAAACACACTCGGCATGAGACTGAGCAAAAAGACTTGTGCACAAGGTGACCACCTAGGGCATATGCAGACACTTGTCATTTATAGATTGTTTAGGCAATGCACAATGCTCGTGGCCTAATGTTCAGTTTAGAAGTAGACATTCTATTTTGCATCATCCAACACAAGCAAAACATTGATGTGAGGACTAAGGGTGGAGGCACGGATATTTGTTACTCAGCAATCATGCAGCTTTTTTTAGCAACACCTAAACTGAGGTGTTCTTACTTCTGATTTCTTAAATAATATTTATTACATTGGTAAACGTCACTACTAGTATCATTATTGTATGTTTTCTCGTATCAGGTAATTTTTAAAGCTATTTTAGGACATTGTTAGATATTATGGGTTTTTTTTTTTAAATTCTTTATCATGAAGTGAGCTTGTAAATAGGAATAATAGTTCACAAAGAACTTTTAAAATAGATCTGTTTTGCATAAGAGTTCGTAACATAGCGGGAGAGCAAAATTTTTAAGTTTTTTATGTATAGTTCAAGCTGTGTATCAGTGAAATAAATATGTCAATGCAGCTACGATTAACTGTATTTAGAGGGGTCTCCTTCACATTAACATTAGATGAAAAGGTCACAGGATATGAGTTATACTACTTGTAGCACTTGGTAAGATGTATAATAACACCATGTTTTGAAGAGGACTTCTTGAAGGGAACTCAGGATGTTCCCCCGCTGGGAGTTGAGGGAGGGGAAGCATGTGGGCTGCAGGGGCTGGGGGAGATGACAATGACAACTCATCTTCAGGAAATGCCATGTGAAAAACTGTTCCTGAGTGTCAAGCCATCAAGCATAGCCTTTGAGGTGTGTCAAATGTTCAGGTGAGACACTGAGAAGAGACCGTCATTTTTTTAAGGTCTAAATAATCAATCATTGGGTGAAACTCGTGGGTGAGCAACATATTCCCTCTTCCTTTTGTCCTTAATGAGGATGACCTTTAATGCCTTTGGTAAAGAGATGAGAATGAGTTTCTTCGGTTTTTACCAAAGTTCCTACGATAGATAGATTCTAATTAGGCAGAGAAAGGCAGTGGGTAGGATCCTGGAGACCATAATGTCACCCAATTTGTGCGGGATGGATTTTCCAACCAGGTACAGGAGAGAAGAGCCAAAGAGGTACAATGTAATCACCTGTTACATCACTTCAGTTGGGTATACAGGGGCCAAAACTGGCCAAATCTAAGGATCCAAGACTTTGGTTGTGTGATGGAGTTGCACAGTGGACACTTTGGAGTTTAAATTCAATAAATTATTGCCGGTACACTGGACCTAGAACAAGTGGTCTGAGTAATGCAGTTATCCGTACCTGTTAAAGCACTGCCAGGTTTATATTGGAGGATTATACTGGATTACACATGCCGAGGAGTGGAACTTTAGCCTGGAGGTACTTTTCTGCCTGTCTGAAAGAAAGGATCTTGGGGATGCTGAAGTATCACTAGGTTTTAATTTTTTTAAATGCTTCTTTTGACAACGAATGGTGAAGAGAACTTTGGTTCAGACCATGAAATCCTTTCGGTAAATTCGTTGACGGTCTACGCTAAATTCTCGGAAAATCCCCAGAACATTCTGACCTCTCTTTAACCTCCATGGGAGGAAGGAACGTGTTTTTCTGACTCTGCATGTCTGAGTGCGACCAGATGGTCCTGGGCTTATTGGGAGGGAGTTTGCAATTTCACATTCTACGTGCTCACCACCAAGCAGGTGTGTGGCTATTGTTTGACCTTAATATACATTGTACGCCTGATTCTGAGCTGAACGGGCATATTGCCGCTACTTAATACAATCTGGGTGGTTCAAATCTATAATTTAGCGTGTTTTACAATATGTATCTAGTAAGCTCATGCTTAGCTGAGGGCCTAATTGCAAATCACAAGAACTGAATTTCCTGTTCCTACCAACAATGCCCCTGGCAGGGTGGTCCGGCTGCCTGCCATGAATCCGTGCTAAAACTGTGATGGGTCTTAAGAGAACAGTAAACAGTTCATGCTGAGGTCTTTGATCGCTCCGAACCGAGGTGTCCAGTTTTCCTCTCAGCATATCATTGGTCGAAAGTGACATCAGAGATTATAATTTTAGAAATGCAGCACATCTTGCTCCTCTTTTCAGAGGTCCCCGGAAAGTGTCGTGGGAATGCAGTCACATTGCCATCTCACGGATCAAACAGCACAGAGTACGCCGCCTCTTTCCGCACATCGTTGTGGATTCTGCCATTGAGCCAGTTCTCTCACAAAGAGGACAAATCTGTTAGCGACAGTCCCAAAGAGCTGACAGCAAAGTGCAGGAATCGACATGCTTACTTGCTCGGATTTGACCACTTGCGGTTCTTTCAGAGCTTCCCCCCGCGTTGTCCAGATTGCTATGCTTCAAAAAAAGCAAATTACAGATAGTTTGGAATGTGTTACTGTTTCGATATGGAGATATGACATGAATATAAATAACAGGACATGATATGAGGTCATGTGCATGCAAGTAGATGACACCGAGCTCAAATTAGGAGTGAAGGTGAACAGTTTACCAATTTGGATCTTTGGTGAGGCTTTACCGATGTACCATTTAGGAAGGCACTTAACCTGGCTTGGCTTCAGATATATAAATAGAATACAAATGTGAACTATGTAAGATGTGTGCCTGTTGTTGCTGCTTTAATATCTACTGTCACTGCTGTGGCAGTGAATATTAGGTAACAAAGCTCTGGGTCAATGGGAGTGATTTGATTTAACAGCCAGGTGCTTCTGCTAACAAGGATGGCAGCTCTTCGCTTTCTGTAGCTAAAAGAAGCCGAGTAAATCTGGTCAATCCAATTAGCTTTAAGTATCAAGTGTCCTGCCTCGGAGAGATGCTCTTCTGTGTCAGGCGTTCGTTCGTCCTCATCCCGCTCGGCTGAATTAAAATTACTTCTCTTTTTGCACAACGGCTAATACTCTCAGACGCAAGATGTGCCTAGGAGAGCTTCCCATTTCAGGTAATATTAGGCAAGTGGTGCTGGCTGCCCATAAATGTGAAGTTTTAAAGAAATATACAAACATATGGGGTGACAAATAAGTAAATAAAACATTACACTTTGGTTGAATGGAGTAAGTTGTATAAATGCAGATAAATGTACGGTCATTTCCATACACCTCTGGATTTAGGAAGAGAATAATGTTGGAATAAATGAATAAAAATACAGATAAAAATTCAAATTTACAGAGAGTCAGCAGCGCAAGTAAATTAAGAGGCACAGTACAGCAAAGGACAGGTTGCCGTAGGAGGACAGATGTGAAAAATGGGGTGGTACAATGCAGAGGTGACACATGGATGAGATCTCCATGCATAGAAATCCCACATGTACATATATGAATAGCATTAGGCAGACTGGGTAAAGGGAAGAATCCAGATGTAGTTCAAAGATGACTTAACATACAGAAGAAAATGGGTGAACTATTAAGTCGGAGAGGGAAATTCTCGATCCCCTCCCCATGCACATTCTGTAGTAATTTTCCACCGTCTGTCTGCAGCTGGATGCAGGATGTCATGTTGTCCTTCAGCCTTTGAGTGAATTACATTTCGAAGTCCATTAAGACATTTATAGAGCAACTTACTGAACGGATGTGGGCCTTGGGGTCGATCAAGAGGCTGATGGTCCCTATGAGGTGTTATCCATCGCCTGCAGATGAGATGGTAACAGGGTTTGGCTTAATCCCAAGCTTGCCTTTTTCCCAACAAAACCTTCATGTTTGATAGATTCGAGCATGACTGTGGTGTTTTAATGCTCTCATGTCTTTGTTTCCCGTGGTGGAGGGGAGTTAATTGAAAGTGAATAGGTCATAGATCTGTCACAGTCATTACAGCATCTTCATCGGAAAAGACCACTTACCATATAAAGGTTCTTTGGTCATTTGTCATGCTTGTGTTTATTTACCCATTCAATAGATGATCCTCATCAAAACTGGATTTGCTATACACGCAAATGAACATATCATTCAGATGTGGTTAACTTCTTCCGTAAGTTGTGGAACAGAACTAATAAATTCCTAATTTTCTGTTTTTTTTTTTTTTTTTTTTTTTTTTTTTTAACCAGATGACCTTACTGGATGTAGTTTTTGCAGGAAGGGAGACGCTTTGTCATTATGGGAAAATAAGTGATAATTTGAGGCATGAGTCTATTAGTCTCAGAAAGTGCCAGTGAATGCATTAGCTGCGGGTCAAAAGGTCTTTCTCTCTGTTGAAGTGCTCAAGGGTTTGCAGAGCTTGCTTGACAATAAATCCTGTAATAAGCAGTAATCGCTTTCATTTGCAAACTGAATGTAGAAGAGCCCCAGTTACTGAATTCCAGGGCATTTAAGATGTTTCCTAGCAACTGAACGAGGAAAAAAGTTCTCCGAAATGACTTGGAACTCTGTCTTTGCTGTCTCCATGCTTGCTGGAGAAGTACAGCACTCTTTTTTTTTTTTATTTCACGAATCACCAGCATCCACACAATATGATAAAATACTGTGGAAAGCCAGTAGTTTCTGAAGTCACCCAGGCCATGGTGGAGCTGGTCATGTCTCAGGCCGCTGAAGCCTTTTTTTACGTGACATCCATCTTCAGTCGGCACAGTTAGGAAATCAGTGCCATCCTCTCCCCACGAAAACAGAGGGACCGCAGGAGGCGGTTGATGTCTTGTCACAGGTGTAATTACACAGTCCTCTCCTTCGAAAACGAGTGGTTGCGCTGACAGATTCCCTCTATGGCCTGCAGGTACGAAGGATGTTGGTGATTATGTTACATCCATACCGAGCTTCGCCCTTAGACGCAGGAGCTCTGTGCACACTGGAATCCCGGAGACCAGTAGGGGAGCCTAACAAGGGCTACTGCTGGAGGCCAGGTGCTCACCCAGGTGCCTGCACAAGGGCAGGATGTTTGTGCAGCTTTATTCTTTGAGCGTTTTCTTTGACTGAGATGAGAGGCAGCCCACTTCCATCAGGGAGCAGGTCTCCCCACTGCCAGGCAATCCTTAAGAGAGATGAACTCAGGACTCCCTGAGACATCTGGATCAGAGCTATCAATCCCAAGCAGGCTGGGCTCTGGGTGCCTGCCGCTCGCCGTCTTCGCCTCAAGGGATAACGTCTGGGGAATGCAGCATTCAAGGACACAAAACACTTATTTACTTATTCATGTTTCTTTCCTTTGCCTTTAGTTTTCCTTGGGTTGAAGCTTCTCTTAATAATTGATGTGCCATTATCTAGAAGAATGTGTTTCCGTTCATTATCTTTTAAAGCCCAGTTAGAGCCTACATATGGTGCGCACCGTTATGGTGAGTGCCAGCCCGCCCCCTCCTTGCCCTTTGACCCGTCGCATCCGAACACTAAAGCTCAGCATGCTCAGCATGCTCAGCACTTCTTTTCTTCACGTCCGTACTATTCCGGAAGAAACGCCATCTCACCTAAGTGAAGCGTCGTTATTTTGCTCGAATTCCCGCTCAGCTGATGAGCACAGCGTGTTTCAAAGGATTTCTAGAAGTTCCGTTCTGTTACTTAGCTACTGTACACAAATGTTTCTGTAAATCAAGAGGTGGAGTCAGCAAAACAGACATCCCAAGAGTAATGATTGTTACACAAACTTCTTGGCAATGGTGTGTGATGAAAAACACAAACTACTGGATCACATGCATGGGCTTTGCCTGTAATTGTTTTTCCTTAATAGTGGTTGTGACAGGTGGAGGCACAGTGGCACGGCGGGTTTGGCTGGGTCCCGCTCTCCGGTGGGTCTGGGGTTCGAGTCTCGCTTAGGATGCCTTGCGACGGACTGGCGTCCCGTCCTGGGTGTGTCCCCTCCCCTCCAGCCTTGCGCCCTGTGTTGCTGGGTTTGGCTCCAGTTTTCCGCGACCCCATCCAGGACAAGTGGTTTCAGACAGTGCGTGTGTCATTGTGATGTTTCCGTGAGTGAAGTGTACCAGAGTAATCAGTTTATACTCTATGAATGTTGTCCTGATGGGGACATTTTCTCTGACAAAATGCTTTTACTGTGTAAGGGTTTCATGTAGGTCGGTGTGTTCATTGTTAATGCTTTTTACATATTCAGGTGTTTAGGCACCGTCCACTGTTGAGGTACCACTAACAGCTTTGAAAGCCCAAATGTGTAGCATTTTGGAACAGACCTTCATCGCATATCATTGTAAAATTCTACATCAGACACTCCCATCCAACTTTTGGCATTAGAAATCATGAGTTCATATTCAAAAATCCATCAGCACATACAGTTGCTTGAAAACCAGTGACAGAATCAGGCCTAACCTAATAAGAGCTCCTGCAGTTCCCGAATCTTAAATATGTCAGATGCAAAACCCGGAAATAATTGCTTTACTATTTCTTATGAAATTGCGATTTTGCGTTTTGCCAAAGATTCATTTCCGATCAGAAAGTATTATAGCAGTTTAAAAAAATGCTTTGGAAGGGCTTGTTTTGCACCCTCAAGAATTTAGCTTGAATTAACTTAATATCCCGTTTTAATTGATTTGAATAAAAGAAATCATACACAGTTATTTCTTCACCAAAACTTAATAACAGAAGCAAGTGCACGCTATCAAAATATTATGAGCCAGAGCTCTCCGTGTAAAACTTGCTAATGATGGAAGACAAGTAAACAAGGAAACATACTGAGTTCTCTATGGCCCATTGGCTGCTCTGGGCAATATCTCAGTCTTACATTGAAATTCAGAGAAGGGTTCCACCTTTTTGTGGCTATATATGAAATTTAGAGCATTCCCTGCTGAGTTTCCACTGAATACATAATGATCCTTTTTTTTTTTTTTTGCATGGGCAAAGACATCAAACATTGTTGCACTGGGGGAAACATTGTTTTCAGATATTTACTCTCAACAGCTCTGAGAGTATATTCTGTTAGCAAAAATATTTGCAAACACAATCTCGTCTGTGTCATTTGCTGCGAAATTCGAACTTCGATAACGAATTTCTTGGTAAAATTCCGCAACGTCTGGTAGCTTCTTCTGTATTACTTAGCGTTCTCCGTTTTAACGAGACGTAAACATTTTTCTTTTGAACGTTTCGGATAGTGATCGATAGTGATGCTGCACTGGGCCTTCCCTGTGAAGCTGGCTGCTTTGCGTAGCTTTGATTTTCAGAAGAAACTGCAACTAGTACAGCCTTGGGCCAAGTAAAGAAGCATAGAGTAGAGAAAGGTAGCTGTAATAGTATCATTAACACCGAAGTCACTCCTCAGTGACTGCGCTACATGGTGATCACATTTTAGGTAAAGACTTTCTAAAAAGTTATCACCTGAAACACGAAGCACCGGAGAGGCAATTTAAACAGAAGAATGTCTCCTAAAATGATTCCGCTAAAGGCAGTCCCAAGGTTAAAGTTAAGTGAGATTCTGCAAGCATTTTATTAAATTTCTTTTATGAGCCTATAAACAAAAAGACATTTAGCCACCCACAAGGCATTTTGATTGAGTTGCAACCACAAGTAAGTAGATTCTCCCTATAACGCTTGTTTGCTGTGAACTCAAGACTTGCAGCAAATTTTAGACTCTGATCCAACTATAAATTGCACAGTACATCGCAGCAGTTTGAAACTCTTTCGAAGGCATGGCTCCGCATTACTCTGTATTTATGTTAGGATCCGTGGTAACGGAACACGGCTTGCCACGCAAACATTCTGCTCCGAAATTGTCCGTTCCCTCCAATTTATTTGGCGCTTGCTATCTGTATGACAAGACTCAAACATTTGTGAATTGGCTTTGGAATGACTGAAATCACTCATGATGGTACTTTCTAACCTCCTCCTTGAAGGCAGTCGCAAAGAAGTAAAAAAAAAAATGGTTTTAACAGTAATGGCATGGCCTCAGAGGTTTTGGTTGCCATAGGAACCGACGGGAAAAAGCAACAAATTAACCAAGCCGAAATGCAAGTTGCTATACTGTTCTTTAAGAAACATGTTGTCCGTCAACCTCATTTTCCATTAGATAAAAGGATAATACAGCCTGGCTAAAATTACTGTACCTTTCTAGATGGCTTCAGTTCCTCTGCAGTGTTTCCATGGCAATATCATCCAGAAGGCCACTACAAGCCCTGCCATTGCTCCTACCTATGTAACGGTCACATTCTGACATCACTTCTGTCAGTCTCCATAGAGTCCTATGCTTGTATAACTAACTTCGCTATAGTGCAGGACACCTGACCCCTGGCATGCAGAAATCACGAGGTTTGTGTCTGGAGCGTCTTTGTATCGAAGACGATTAAAAATCCCTTTCTGGTTTTGTGGGAGAACTTCTTTGGGAATTTACTCCCGGCTCAAGGCGTCATTCACACAATGTCCTCTGTCTCATTTGCAGGTCCAGCAGCAAAGAAAAAGTATGTGAGCTACAACAACATAGTGAGCTAAAGGACTTTGTCAAGGGAGGACATGACCAGTGGAAAGGATTTGTCTTCTGCTCCTTGACAAGGACAAAAGGCATTGAGGACCCCAGCAGAGCACAGTCTACTCTGCCCAGGGTTTCTGTCCAGTATTCTTTTCTCTTTTCATTTGTTGTTGTGCTTTCACATGGAGGAGAAACGGTATAATGCAAACATATGTAAGTAAAATGAATAAAACGTGTCTTGGTGGTGAGCCTAATAAGAAAATTCTAAAGAGCTGCTCCTTTCTTGTAATAAATAAGGTGGCGAGAAGATGGGAGGGTGGCAGGAGGAGAACAGAAGCCGACGTGTCGCGAGTTTACGGACGGGCGCGTCTCGGCCCCCGCTCGGCCCGGTGTTTCGCAGCCTCGGCTCTCACGGTTTCACCGAACGGTGTCTCCACTCGTGAGGCTGTGCTGCCCGAACTTCATTTCACGGGGACGGCTGTCTTTACGCGCACTTCCAGACCACTGAGTTTTCCAACCTGCCCACAACACATGCTGGATGTTTTCTTTCATTATTTCAGCATTTTTTGTATCCATATATTATTAAAGCCATATGCATATTTTTGAGAGTGCGGTAGTTTTTTTTTTTCTTTTTTTTCCTCTGCTTTTAAGTCATTTCGGATTATAATTTTGGTTTGGTAGTTAATTACTATGTATTAAGCATAGTGGTTTAAAATTTATAAGGATATACGGACCATTAAAAAGTGTCTTCAGGAACTCGAGAAAAGTCAGTTCCATCAAGCTCACTTCAGTTAACTATATATAATACAGTCTGGCAACTGACACCACTTTTCACATTGTTCATCTAGCATGTGTCTACGCATGCCTGTTAAGTTTGATGTAGAAAGTAAATCTAAGTATTCACAGGGCTTTATCCACAGCCTGCTATGGTTAACCTTTATTTTTTTTTATTATTTTTTTTTTTTTTTTAACTTTATTCATGTTTGTTTCAGATGTTACTTTAACTGGCCTAGAAGTTTCTTATTGCCTCGTTAAGATGGGAAAATGTAAAAAGGAGTTTTATTTCTATATTTGGAAAAACTGAAAGCATGTATGTTTTCTACTGATGTTCTTAGTATATTCATGTTTATGTGCCTGGTCTGTGAAAGAGGTTTCTGGCCAACCATGCAAGTGTATTGTGGTTTTGTCCAATCATGTGTGAACATGAAATAAAGCCATTTTGTTATCTTTTTTATTCCCAGCAAAAAGAAAAGTAAGTAAATTGTCAAATTTGTTGGTTGGCATGTATAAAAGCTAAGCCACTGTGTTCCCAAACGAGACGAGAAATTATCTAAGCACACTGATAATTAAGTGTATGCTCACTTACAGCCCATGCACTGGTTCATACTTACTGTTTGACTCATTCTTGGGTTTTCTATGTTTCATGTTTTTGATCGCCAAGTTTTAAAAAAGTTTAAAAAAATGAATAAATTTTAAATAAACAGATCTTAAATTTAAGGGTAATTTAAGGGTACACATACATATCACAGGGTACAAATGAAACGGTGTAAAACTAAACTGAAATAATTAATGAGTGGAAAAACAGATTATCTTGCATGAGTTTGCGCTTTTTGTTTTCCCATACTTTCAGTTCACCATTGAAATAACTTGGGATTATTTATTTGATCTTCCTTTTTTTAACTCATTAAACATAGACGTAGCTGTAAAAATGTACTGTTGCAACGATAGGAGGGAACAGCTTTTTTGAGCTCAGCACCAGATGTAGATAAACTTTTCAAGGAAAGATGAGTCAAAAACAAGACATCATCAAGTTAACTTCTAAAATTGTACGAAACATCTTGAACGCATTTAGCTGTGCCAAAACTCTTAAATGAATAATTTTTTCATCATTTGCATTACAGGGTTTGATGGTAATGAGAGAAATTAACAAAGCTGGAACGGGAAAACAGACCAAAAACCTCCATCATTCCCTATGCAGATACATTCTTCAAATGTTTTCCTGTGTAATTTATTTCATTACCTAGCAAATGAGCACTTGCACTCAAGTTACACAAAATAATAAGAGTAAATAGATAAATATAAACAAATGATATTTCAAATTAGTTTACTAATCTATACAAAAGTGTAGAAACCAAGAGTCAAACGTTCCAGTTTTAGCAATTATTTCATTTTCTAACAAGGTCTCAGAGGATGGGCTGTGGTACTCAACACCATCAGAAAAGATCTGACTGGAAGGAAAACACTTCTTATTCATCATCAACAACAACAGCAACTAATAATAATAATAATAAGAAGAAGAAGAAGAAGAATTTGCCTAAATATAAAACAATGTCATATTGTCTTGCCACACTGTTTAGAATAGCAAAAAAAACCCAGTTAGACCACAGTGACTTTTATGAAGGGACTGAGAATGCACATCAGTGGCAGATTGCTTTGGACACGATCTTACTGCTATTTTAACGCCAGAAAACATTTTTGAAGTCGTTTGTGCATCATGTATATACACAAGAGTCTCCTATAAATTGCATGAATCATTTATTATTGCCTGTTGAACTCAACATTCATAAATAAAATCATGTTCATACTTTCATATTCATTAACTCATGTTTTTTAAGCCGCCGGGAAAGTCTAGGATACTCTACCATAGGCTACCTCCAGAGAAGACGGAGACAGGGTTTCCAACTGTCGATGCGCCGAGAATGAAATGTGCTTTTTTATGACAGAGCTGTAACGCCGGCCCAGTGAGCTGGTGAATGTGGACACACGTTGAAATTAATTTCCCAGACTTGAGAAAACCAATGGAGAAATAGGAAGAAATTTCAAATGGAAAACGCAGTTGGAAACAGTGGCTGCTGACCTTTTACCATTACGTGAGATGCCTGGTGTTGGAATCTCCGGGTACTACGAGGGACGAGGAGCATGAAGCCAGTCATTAGTCTTGTCGCTCTGACAGCGGCAACATGTTCAGCATGTTTGCTGTATGCTATGTGATGTCAAGTCCGGTGACCGCGGTTCCACTTGTAACGAGACATATGGGGAGAAAAGGCCTGAGGAGCAGGAAGACCATTTCTCCCATCGCCAGCGGCCATCCATACCGCGCCTCTGCTTATCAAGTGTGACGAGGCCCAGTGCAGGCGACAGGCTGCTCCGGTGATTTGCAACATGCCAGCGCCAAGTGTCTGGGTTAAACAGACGAGTACCAGCCGGGCTAAAATAGACTCGAAACGGGCCAACGGAAGACCGAAGATCTGATGGGGAAAATAGCATGAATTATTTTAGCCACATACAAAAGCCATGCAGGAGGCTGGTTGTGCTTTATGGAAAGAGCTGTTTCGGGGGGTTTGTGCAGTCGTCAGTCAAGTGATCAGTCAATCAACCGATCAAACTGTGTCTAATAGAGAGCCATTAGCAAGAGAATTGGCGCAGCAGGTAGCAGCGCAGAGTAAGTGCTCATGTCTCAGCGCTGGCGTGCGCTTCGTTCCTCCGGGGCGGGGTTCATTCGCTCTCGTTTGCTTCTGCACAGTTAATGTTTGTGTGATAAATGGGGGCGGCGGGTTCGGCCGGTGCCCGCTGTGTGGCGGGTCTGGGGTTCGAGTCCTGCTTGGGGTGCCTTGCGATGGACTGGCGTCCTGTCCAGGGTGTGTCTCTCCCCCTTCGGCCTTGCGCCCTATGTTGCTGGGCTACGCTCCAGCTCTGGAGTTGTTGACGATTGATGGATGGATGATGAATGGATGAGAGGGAGTGCATCCTTCTCGAAATATGAAGGAGAACCCAGAGAATGTTAGACTGTCCAAGCAAAGAGGCACAAGGAGGAGGAGGAGGAAGGAGGGACCAGAAAGTGAATGCCGAAGAGCAGCTCCTTCCATACAACTTCCTCGCAGCTCTGCTCTATGAGACGTTCGGCTCCTTCCAGAGAGAGAGCCATGCTGCAGGACCGCGCTCCGCGGTTTACGAAATGAGAGAAAATTAAACGAAAACAAAAATAAACGATGGATCCAATTCGGTCACGAGATATTTCCTTTCCTGAAACCTCCCTGCAGGACAGCTGCGTCCCTTTCCCGCCACTGTGCTTTGCTACTGCCCCCTCCTGGCTGCGAGTCACACTTCCGCGTGCGAAACAACTCGAACCCCAGCAGGTGAGTCCCTCCCGGTGGGTGTGCTATTCAAACACCTCCTCGGGTTCCGGATGCCCGTCAGTGAGCTGCTCGGCAGTGCGCTTTCTGCTTTGCCTACCAGCCAACCAGGAAATGGTTCGGTGACCCTGTTCAAATGTGCGCTTGCACAAGCCTGCGCGGACGCCCTGTTCCCTCGGCATAATTATGACCTTTCTGTGTCATAACTCAGTAGCCCTTGTGATGCATCCGTACAAAGTGACGCACTGTAGAAATAAGCCGCAGGGTTGTTTCGGGGACTGGGAATAAGGGGCGGACGGTGCCACACCAGCTTCATTCTGCTCCTTTTCCATCACGCACCCAGTGGAAGGTCCCCTAATTGACCAGCCTCTTCTACTCTGACCAAATGTTTCTCCGAGCTTTCGCCGCACTCCTCTTTTTCCATCTCCTATTGCCATGGCAACTCCTGAGCCATGCATCCCACCTCAAGAAAAAAAAATGGCAATCACACTTTGTTTGCTCAAGTTCAGCAGAAACACGCCGTTTCCAGCATGAAGCGTCATCGCCCGCGATAAATAAATCTCATGGCAATGGGATTTTTCCAAGGAGAGTTATTCCTTTGCACAAGTAGGACTTTTCTCAGTCAAGGGAAAACCGGGGGGGATGAGCAGATTAACCAAAAACATTAGCAAAATAAGGGGGGGAGGAATATTAATTCAATTCTGTTATTTTCTTTAGATCAGTGATTGCAGCCCAAGGCGAAGGACTGACTTGACTGACACACACCTAGACTGACATACACATAGACTGCCTTCAAAGCCACTTGTTAATTTTAGTGGATTCTTGCACATTTTTGCCATTTTACGTTCACATCTATCAACAATCACTTTTTTTTCCTGCCCATGCTTTCGCATTGCTCATCCAGCCATTGTTATTTAACAATTTGCCAATTATTCCAAGTTGGCTTGTTTTCCACGCATGGTCAATTTTCCACTATCAACAAAACCTTGGGGAGTCCAAGTGTATTTAATACACGTGAAATGTGTCATTAACTTTACTTAGCGAACGGTCCATGTACGGAAATTCCTAGGTATCAATCATCTCCCTGTACGTAGACACTTAAAGGAGGAAAACGGGGTGACCTCTGGGGCCTCAAAGCCTCCTTTAATGGATCTCATCAACTGTTAATGTGTGTAAATGATGTGAGGGAGCCATCACGGCTATGTGTGTTATTTCGTGTGTGTGTGTTACACTAGACCAACCCTGCAGCCCTTGTCCTATGCATGCAGCCGGTGCCACGTGGCACGAATGAATCACATGCAGGGACACTAACGCCGGGGAACCTCCTCATCTTATTTTTGTGTCATTTCTTCACTCGGTCGCAGAAGCAACTCTTGCAGTTGTAATGCCATTGAGAAAAAGAGACCGGCTTCGACGAAGCGATGTGCTGCCGTGCTAGTTCGCGACTGCTTTCGCCAACTCAGAGGCGTGACTAATACCACAGTGATTAGCTCCAGCGGTGACTCATCTAACAATGAGCATGAAGTTCACCTTGTGAATACTGCACAGAGACTTAACATGAGCTGTCTGGGTATGATTTGAGTGCTCATCTTAGCTTTGTGTCACTTATTAATTTTTTTACCGTTTTCCTGGCCTAACGCCCTGGTATATATGACCCTGATGTCGTGACCTTCAATAATGAAACATATTACTTCATACATCTAGCATTTCTCAAAGGAGACCAACGGCTCAGACTGAACAGGAGCGCGTTTCACCCCCCGAGGAGAAGAACTTTAGACACAGATGCGCGATTACGAGCGAGCAGTTAGTCTGTCTGGTACCACCATTTTTACCCATGTGCGTCACAGGAATAGCTGCCCGCAGAATTGAGTCTGCGAGGAAGTACGAAGGCGACCATTAAAGATGGTGTGAGGTAAATATTTGGAGCTGTTTGGAGTTCAAGAGAGAAGCGGGTCTGAAAGAGACGTGTTTTGAGATCCATCTTGAATGCTGAGGGATTCTGAAGTTCTGGAGGGGCAGAGGGAGCTCATTCCACCACATCAAACCTAAATCTGAGAACGTACAGACTTTCAGTTTTGGACCTGTTACGAGTGGGACGACAAAGCGGTCAGTGGTGGAGGAGTGCAGTTCAAAAAACACCTTTTCCACGTTTGTCCGTTAAATACTAGCGTCGCACCCAACTCATATCGCCTAATCGGGTGCAGCCGATGATCCAGGCAGGGAGGTACGTGGGAGGGCTTTGGCAGATCAACCACAACCTGTGCCTCAGCATGGTGGACCAGCTGGAGGACTGATGGCAGAGACCAGAAGATGATACAGGGGATAACCATGGACGAGACCAGAAGCTGCGTGGAGTTTCCAGTAGCTAGACAAACCCGCTGGGAGGTGAAGGATCTCAGACTTTGGAGAGGTTTAGTGTTAAATATGATCAGTCATCCAAGCAGAGATGTTGGAGAGACAAGCTGCGATGCAAGAGGATATGTCTGTAGCTCCCGAAGAAGAGAGAGGAAGACCTGGGTATCGTAACCACAGTAATGATGAAAGCCAGGAACAGGCAATGACAGAACCAAGGAAAGTGGTGTAGATGGAGAAGAGTAAGGAGCTCAGCCCTCTGAGAGGAGTACAGGGAGCCGTGTCACATCACCTTGTAAGATCTGCCTGATGGGGTATGACACGGCTCAACCATTTCAGTGCTGTCCTGTTCATTCCAAACCGCCCCAGAGAGGAAAGGAGGATCCAGTTGATGGTGTCAGAGCAGCAGGGAGGTTTAGGAAAATGAGGATTGTGCAGCGTGGCAGCACTAGCCAAGGAGCAATGAACGAGGCTCTGCTGGGAGTCCTGGAATGGAGGGGGCAGGTGGAGTTCAAGAACCTCTTAGCGATAGAATCAACTTTGTCTTTGAAGAACAAGGCAAAATCATCAGCGATGCAGGAGGGGGAGGAGGAGGAGGAGAAAGGGAGAGAAGGGAAGAGAAAGCGGTGGAAAGAGTGCGAGGATGACAGTGTAGCTTATTCCGTACCAAAGTAGTTCTCGCTGAGGAAAGAGCAGCATGAAGGGTACAGGAGCTCTTCATAAACTGCTACATCTGAGAGACTTTTCTGCCAGTTCTATTCAGCAAAAATACAAGCATTTGTACCAGGAAATACACTTTACCGCACCATCAAGTACATGTTTGCAGAGCGCTTCCTTTCACTTACCTTCTTTCTGCCCAGCTGCCTACACTCCCCTTCTTGGGTACAGCTCAAAACACACCAAGAGTGGCCTGGCATCAACTTCTGCTGGCAATGGAGGTTCAAACCATTGACCTTTGAAACGAAACAAGCAAAAATTTTTTCATGCTGACAGTTACTTATTTAGCAGATGCTTTTCTCCAAAGTGACTTCCAATGAACTCTATGTAGTGTTATCAGCCCACACACCTTATTCACTGTGGTGACTTACACCGCTAGGTACACTACTTACACTGGGTCACGCATCCATACATCAGTGGAACACACTCTCTCTGACACTCACACTATGAGTAAATCTGAACAGTATATCTTTGGACTGTGGGAGGAAACCAGTGACCCGGTGTAAGTAGTGTAGCTAGCAGTGGAAGTCACCTTGATGACTAAGGTGTGTGGGCTGATAACACTACATAGAGTTCATTGGAAGTCGCTTTGCAGAAAAGTGTCTGCTAAATACACACACACACACACACACACACACACACACACACACACACTTTCAGAACCGCTTGTCCCGTACGGGGTCACGGGGAACCGGAGCCTACCCGGCAACACAGGGCGTAAGGCCGGAGGGGGAAGGGGACACACCCAGGACGGGACGCCAGTCCATCACAAGGCACCCCAAGCGGGACTCGAACCCCAGACCCACCGGAGAGTAGGACTGCGGTCCAACCCACTGCGCCACCGCACCCCCTCTGCTAAATAAACAAATGTAAAAATATTGAACCTTTTCACTGAAATAAACCCCCACCACATTACTTGTCAAACAAGACTCTTTCATAGATGTCAAGTGAACTACCAGCATTTCTTCATGTATTTGTACAGCGGATCTCGCTTCATGTGTCACCATCATCACATCTTATCCAAACACACACATCTTGCACAATGAGCTCTCGACACACTCCAAGGAAACAGCTGTCTGCTGCCCGCTTTGTTGTTCAGAAGTCTTTTCTGACTCAAATCAGTCAGTAATAGAGGCTTATTGTGAATACTAGAAATTCACATTTTCATTCAAATCAGTCAGTAATAGGAGCTTAAAATTAATATTATTAATCCGCATTTTTATTCAGATCAGCAATAGAAGCTTATTACTAATATTATTTATTCAATTTTTCATTCCAATCAATCATTAATAAAAGCTTATTACTAGTATTATTATTCAAGTTTTCATTGAAATCTGTAATAGAAGCTTATTACTAATATTATTGATTCAAATTTTCATTCAAGTCAATCATTAATAAAAGCTTCTTACTAATATTATTATTCAAGTTTTCATTGAAATCAGTAGTAGAAGCTTATTACTAATGTAATTGATTCGATTTTTTATTCCAATCAATCATTAATAAAATCTTATTACTAATATTATTAATTCAAATGTTCATTCCAATCAATCATTAATAGTATTAGAAGCTTATTACTGATCTTATTAATTCAGGTTTTTATTCCAATCAATTGCAGTCAATTCCAATCAGTCACAGCTTCTTATTATTATTATTATTATTATTATTATTATTACTATTATTATTAAAGGTGACGGTTACATTTCTGTTAAAAAAAATGAAGAAATAAGAGAAAAAAAAAACTGTTAAAATGTTGACACAGCGGTGGGACACACACAGCACCGCAGGCATCGGAATCTGTCCGAACCTGTTCCGTTCTGTCCCACTATGGTGACGATGTGATTTTCACATCGTTTACTGTAAGCTGAACGCACCCCGCAGACACGTGTGGAGTGCAGAGTGTAGGGAGGAGCGTTTCTCGCTTGTGCCCCATCATTATGATGCGCCTTTACTCACACGCTGCGCACAGTAACGGGAACAAACGAAAGGTTTACGTCTCGTTCGGTGACGCCGCCGCCATATTGCAGCTCCTTGAGCTGTAGCTTTATCGCCGCCAGAGGGCGCTACAGCTCCACGTACAGTACTCCCAATACTCCCTGACGAGACTGACAGGGCAAAAGAAACGAGAGCGAGTCAAAAATATTACATATTTATACGCATTAATTTAAAAAAAGAAAACCAAAAATAGAATATGTATGGACACGAAATAAACCAGTAGTGCAAAAACTGTAATAACTCTTCGCCAGGGATGAGAAGTAGCCTAACGCGTCCCTCAGTCAAACACAAAATGGCAGATTGAGTGTTTCGCACCAGCTTCTCGAGCTCTTCGCTGGAGTAGCCGCGTCAGGAGAGTGTGTTCGACCGGCGCCTTGTTACGCACAGCCGGTACCGGTACGTAAAAAGATTAAATCGACGATTTCGGCGCAATCCCAGCGTGCGTCGGGCCTACGCGCAGAAACGCTTCAAGGGATGGTCGCGAAACGCCGCTAAAGCACAGCCTCGAAAATGGCCGAAGAATTGAACCGGCGCCTCTGTGGCCCAGTGTCGACAAAAGTTGTACATTGTGAGCTTCGTAAATCTGGAATTTATAGCCGGCTGCCGTTTCAAATCCGCTTGTATCCAAGGCGAACGCACAAAGAGACGTAATCTGGTGGATCGAGGACAAGACCTGGAGCCCTGAGCAATGGGGTGGGGGGGAAATACAGTCTTGAGTCATCTTTTACCCTCTTGCTTACATGGGGTTTGTAATGGAGAGCGAGCCGAAGGATGTCTTCAATCAACGGGGTGAAGGATCCATAACGATACGGGCGGCAGTCTTGTGGGAGTCATTAGCGCTGGTTTTTCTTCTTGAAAAACACCGTTTCAGGACTTGTATTACAGCATTTTGAGAAGGACTGAAGCTATTCTGAAGGCAAAGGGTGTCCCTGTTATAGTATTACGCTCTTGATATGAATACACACACACATTTCCAGAACCGCTTGTCCCAAACGGGGTCGCGGGGAACCGGAGCCTAACCCGGCAACACAGGGCGTAAGGCCGGAGAGGGAGGGGACACACCCAGGACGGGACGCCAGTCCGTCGCAAGGCACCCCAAGCGGGACTCGAACCCCAGACCCACCGGAGAGCAGGACTGTGGTCCAACCCACTGCGCCACCGCACCCCCTCATATGAATACATTTTTGGCTATTGTACTATTTTCTCCACCACCTGTACATGACAAAATTTACTGATCGTTCATACACCACAAAGTATAGCTGTGAAGAACACAGTGCTTAAAGGTTGTTGGATAAAACCCCCTATCCACCACTGCTGTAGTACTCTTATGAAATAACACAGTGATTTACCAACCAACCAACTTCAATTACCACCTGTCCTATGGTGAGCCGGAGCCTATCCCAGAGATGTTGGGCGCACACCCCGGACGGAACGCCAGTCCATCGCAGGGCCGCAACTAGTTACCCAGGCACACAGCTGGGCAAAGGTACCGGAGCATTTGAAGGGCAAGCACCTTATTTAAGGGCGCCACAGCCGGAGGCAGGGATCAAACAGACAACCTTCACAGCTAAAGGAAGCCACTCCAACCACAACGCCACCAGCCACCCCTGCAGTGATTTACACACACACACGCCAATGTCTACAACCGCTTGTCCCGAGCGGGGTCATGACGAACCGGAGCCTAACCCGGCAACAAAGGGCACAAGGCTGGAGGGGGAGGGTACACACCCTGGATGGGACGCCAATCCACCACAAGGCACTCCAAGGAGGACTCAAACCCGAGACCCGCCCAGGGATTTACACTGATGTAAAAATGAGTAAATCATTGTAAGATGCTGTAGAGGAAACTCGCCTCAAAAGGTATAAATGTACAACTAGTCATCCGCATGAACAGCCACCATGTTCCATTCCCACAACATGCTGCTGAGGCTGAGGCAAAAGTTGGACTTATTTATGAGTTCACAGAGAATATCTGACTTGATACCAGGGTTTGGGTCCATGCCCTGTCATGGTCATCAAAAATTCAGAGAGAATTGGAGAAAGAATATTCTGCTAGATAGCCAGTATTTACCCAAGCAACCCAGTGCTTATCTAAGTAGACATATATTTATTTTAATATTGAATATCTAAAAGCTGAAGTAACCCAGTAAAGTGGATGAACACATGGCTTTCAGATTAAATGCTACAAGCTGCCCCAGAGCTAGTGACTCATTCAAATATGGATGGCTTCTAGAGCAAAACTGAAATGAGTGAAAGATGCTTGTCTCACAATCTGACGTCCCCACCATCCTCTGGCATTTGGCAGACGGCGCAAACGAGTCCTTGCTATTCTTGGTTAATTCACAATCAGACGAGCAGCGAATTTACTCTTTCCTGAACATATATAGCGCATAAGATAAAGAGCTGAGAGAAGCGTGTTGTGTCAAAGTGTATTTTCTCAATTAGCCGCAAGTTAGGCACCCTATCTAAATCATTGGACTGCCCCGCTGGATCATTTACCCTTGGAAGCTGCGTTCTCAGTGTGCAGCAGCATCTTAAAGGCCGTTTCCTTCGCAGCATCCCACGGGCCAGAAAATGCAGGCGACCTTGTGCACCTTAGGGGTGTTCTATTCTACTTGCTAAATATTTACTGTGTTCAAGGTTTCCGCATCAATATTTTCCCTTACCGTCACCTGACAGATCTGACTCTCGGGAGAGGACATTTTCACATATTTAATTATGTTTGATTGTTAGGCTCGGTGTTACACGCTCTTGCCACGCTCCTTCGAGCCTAGTGTGCTGTTTAAGTCTCTTCGGTAAAGGTGCTGCTTATTTTATCCCTGCTTCAGACCCTGTTGCTAAGCTGTACAGTGGTGAGATGCTTGTCTTTTGCTGCCACAAAGCGGATTGTCCCGTAAAAAAGAATAAATAAAGACAGTGGATGATTTTAGCCAGGGGGCCTTTTCAAGATGTACAAAAACCCAGATGGATTAAGAAACCATGTAAGACACATGCACATGGACATTGCAATGCACACAGGCACACTCCCACCAAACCACACGTATGAAAGCGTATCAAGTCAAATATGGACCACAGCCCCACAGAACGAGGAAAAGCAGTCACTGCACGAAGTTCCGTTTTACGTTCTCTGCTTATCATTCATCAGACCTGAACCCTTTCACCATATCTAATCTCTCTTTAGCACTGATGAGTCAGGCATATGGAATGAGTTTCCCAACAAACCAAATGAGTCAGGAAGCGTCTTCCGGGATTAAAGGGGACTAGTATAAAGGTTTTAAAAAAAGTCAGACAGTTCGAGAAACGCAACCGAAGAGGTCACAGGATCACAACGGCAGTAAGGATGCTAGCGTGTAACTCGTGGGCGGAGGCAGCGCCGCGTTGAAGAGCGGGACGCACGGCGCTCCGGAGGGTACGCGGCCCACGGACACAGTCCGGGCTAATTAGCAGCCGCCAGCCTCGCTAACTGCTGGTCTGCTTATTAAGGTCAAGGCTATTTTTAGCAACAATATGACATTTGGTGTCCGCAGAAAAAAGGAGGGAAAAAAAGAAAACTGAGCTTGTCAAAATAAATATTCATTCCAATTTTGATTCCATAGACAGGCCACCCAGCCCACAGAGCAGAGTGGTGTCACATTTGTGTGCCTAGCTAGGAATTAGATGTTTTCTTCCTGCCCCAACAACAAATACAGTGGTGAGGATGTCAACATTTAGTTTCAAATTAAACTATAATTATGGGAATTATACCAGGAGGCTGAGAGAATAACGACAAAAAGAAGCTTAAAGGTATAATTATGGACAAAAAGTAAGAAAAACTGCTGAAAAATATAGATCCCATTGCATCCAGCTTTAAGCCTACAAGTAAATTTTAATAAATTACTTCTTCAGTGGGGATGAAGTATGGGTGCAAGTGCAGACATGTGCCAAACTCCGCTTACATAGGCACCACTGGATTCTAAGGACAGTTATTAAAATGCATGGTGGCATTTAAATCACACCACATTTTTGTTCGCACGATTAATACGTTTTAAGTGTTGATCACAGGATTTGCAGTGATTAATTGCAGCCCATGTGAAGTCCCATTTAACAGACTTTGGATTTTAAAAAATATGAACCAGTATTTCAAAGGTAAGAAGAGCACAGAAAGACATGGGTTTGCCTCCTCCGTGCCTGCTATTGGAGCTGACATGACCACTACCTAGCAGGTTGCTTTGAAATGAGTGGGGGTAGACGTGGACCTCCCGCTACAACGTAATTGAGACGACATAACCAAAGTTAACAACAAAGTGCTTATGCATTAGCATTACTGGTTTACATGAGGGCTGTGAATACTGGAAAAGTCTACAGAACATGTTCACCAGAGCATGGGTGACCCAAGGACACAAGCAAGGCCACAATCTTCCATGGCAGAGTTATCTTGTATCACATGCAAAAAGGGTAGTCGACGGTAACATTTCCCAATCTGATCATTAATAATTAGTCAATGTTATTGGTAGAGATAGTGACAAAGGCAGCTAAATAAGTAAGGCATCATCATGGGGGCACAGAGAGTCTTAAGTACCATTCCACATGGGTGCAAAGGTCTTGGCCTGGTCCTAACAAACCTGCAGGATGATCCTCAGAGGAGCTCTGCTTTGCACTGTTTCAGTCCTGCCTCACTGCTGCCAAGCTGTCCAGAAACTGCAGAGCTTTGTCGCCGTTTTCATTCACCGGCCTTCATCAGGAAGAGCCACATCAACGGAACCGCTCCCTACCCCAGAACCCTTGGCGACTTACTCCCCGGTCTTCTGCAGCCGCAGAACAAAACAGGGCAGTGTCACAAACAACCTTTGGGCTGCCTCAAGGGGAACGCGGAGCGGCAGCAGCGTGTACCTGGAAAGACATCTGACGTTGGGTTTGCCATCAGGAAACTGCACTCCCCGGGATCAGGCAGCCAATTCCAAGCTTTGCCTTCAGCGAAGTCATCTGTAGAACAGGAGGCCAAGACAGCCTCGCTTTTTTTTTGTACATACTATGACAGTTTGAAAAAGAAAAAATATATAATAAAATGCTTTTGAGGTGATATTTGAGAGCTGAGGCACATGTGATAGGAATGCGTTGCAGAGACAGTGTTGACATTGATCGACAGCCGGAACATTGAAAAGTCAGCACTCAGCGCTGGTTTGATAAATTAGTGGATCCTGGTCATGAACCTGCTCTCAGTCCGCCAGCCATCCTATCACGCTTGTCATTAGTTCCAGTCCAACGTACAGCAGGTCGCTTTTATCTTACAGTTTTTTTTTTTTCTTCTAAATATTCCACAATAAAAACATGGGTATTTGTATTTTTTACACATTACTACACTGGTCCATTTTGACAGTATGTACTAAATATACATCTATTTTTCATGCTATTCATTTAGTTCTTGGGCATGGAAGGAATTTTACTTTGTGAAAGTAGGCAAGTTAGCTTGCATAGAACATGAAAACTCAAGCACTGAACTTTTGAATTTCAATGACAGTCCATAGAAGGATCTCCTCACTACAGGAGAGGAAATGAGACCGGGACTTTTGCAAGGCAATTCCTTCACAGCCCAACTTAGTCATGCAACATCATTCAAAGAACCTCATGACCAGAGGGGAGAAAGAAGCCACTGACCCAGAATGGCTCCTGGAAATAGCGGTTGATTCAAGAAAGAAAACATTGAGGGGATAACAATGGCTCTGTGGAAGGACTGGAGGGCTGAAGAGTTCTTTGGATGTCCCAATAAAAGAGGTAGTGTCATGTCAAGGCAAGCAAATAATGTGGAACCTTACTGCCTGCAGTTTTCAAGTCAAACTTCATTCAACCTTCACTCAGTTATGGTCCTCCTCCAAGTTTTCAGAGTAAGAGCGATATGGAGTGCTTAACTCACCTTTGCCCAGGCAGTGGGACAAAATATATGAAATTTTTATACCGAAGCTGAATAAGGCCTTTCCTTTCGAGTGCCATGCAGACGATAACACTCTTTCTAGCCTGTTATACAGCCGTCGTGTTTCATTCATGTACCCCATGCCACTCATCATTAATTCGGTGCGTGTATCCCGAGGCAACATCGCATGATGGCAAATGTGCACAATGAGGTAGACGACTAGCACCATTCTTCTGCTGCGTCCTTATTTTCAATCAGACAAACATACATTCACTTTTCTGACAGGATACGCAAGTCTACATAGCAATGATTCCAGCAAGTCTAGTGGCAGATACCACCAGAAAAAAAAAAAAAAAACCTCTGCCAACTTCTCAACACATCCGATTATAATAGGATAGTAACTATGTTAACACAGCAATGCTACTATGCCTGACACAATGGTAGAGCCAAATCTGGTATAAGAAAAACAACCAGACTCACAGATTATCGAAATTCACGTTTATTCATTTAGCTGATGCTTTTCTCCAAAGCAACCATTAAATGCTAAGGTTACACTTATTCGTCCATTTCTAGAGCTGGGAAAAGTTACTGGATGAAATGAGGGCAAGTACCTTGCTTGAGGTTACTACAGCTGAAGTGAAGGTGGGAATTTAACTTAAGACCTTTGGGTTCAAAGACAGTAATGCTAACCCCTACGCCAACAGCTGTCCCGTTAGATGCTTTCCCGTTGAAATACTTTTAACTGCTCATTCTGTCAACTTGAAAGCTAGTGGACAAGCATTGCAGAAAGCCAAGCGAAGACCGGCACCATACGGGAAGATGAAAAATGTTAAACATCTAATCTCTTACACTACAGATGACTTCAGATTTAGAGAAGTAGGTATGTCTCCACGCAGGAGCACACGCTTACCAATGCACCCTCCATAAATGTTGACAAAAACTAAGGATATTTGTCAACATGTTCCCAAAAGGTGAAAGATATACCACCTTCTAGTGTTGCAGATATAAAAACTTCAGTCCCTTTTACTAGATTGCTAGGGACTGAAAATGGGAAGACCTCTTACACTCAAAGCCTAGCAATACCCACCACAACAGACGACATACATTCCGGAAACGAAGTAACACACCTACCTGTTGCAGGTAATTCTCTCAAATGGTGTGGAGAATCATAACGAAATAAAGAGGCAGGCAAATGGCAGAACATGATGAAAACAGGTTTTTAATACAAGATCTCAACATACAGTGTTTAGTGGCATAAATAATGCTTTCAGAAACAGTAAAATGCTGATTTGCATCCCCCACCCCTAAGAATTGCTTTACTCGTCTCAAGCGCTACCATGACATTTAAAACTATGTTGCCATGGAAACAGACAACTGCCAGGCCAGTGACTATTTTTGCTCATTTCCCCATCCTTTGCCTCTTCCCTCAGCCTTGCCTGAGCTCCTCTTCTTCTGGTGTCCATGTAGGGATGCAACTGATTCATACATTCCCTGTTAAAATAGTTGATTATTTTTGAGAGGGCTCAACAAGCACTGCTCAAACACACTGACATACACAAACACACAGTCATACAGACACACACAGCCAAGCTGGGCTAAGTCTTCCCTGCAGCCCAGTCTGACTAGAGCACCTCTTTAACTGCTCTCATATTAACACAGGGCAAAGTTCTGGCTGGGTGGTGGGACTGGGGAATAGAGAGACTAGGCAAAAAAATTAAACAAATCTGTTTTGGAATGCCATACAAAATATTTACATATAAAAATACTTTATTTTCTTTCTTCGCACATATGATATCCACGATATTCCAGTTCTAAGGAAGGGGGGGGGGGAAAAAAAAAAAAAAAAAAAAAAAAAAAAAGCCTAGCCAAGCTGTTCTTTTGCCAACCAAAATGACTACAGATAGTTGTAAGGCTGATATGATTTTTTTTTTTTTTTTTTTTTTTAAATAAAATAAAAAATGTAAAAAAGGAAAAAAAAGCAGCTTAGTTTTAAAAGTAGACCAACAAAAAACTGAAGCAACATACATTATAGACAAGTTCTGTCTTGAAGGTAGACTACCTCCAGTAATATGAACTGCTTATATCCTAAAGTTATTCTCATCTCTAAGTCTTTACTGTTTTTGAGGGTTGGGGGGGGTCATAAACCAATAGAATTTTTGTACCATCCCATTGAAATAATAGTTAATGTAATCCCCTTGCAGTAGATAAGTATTTAATGACAGAAGACTTGGAACAAGTTTCCGTAGCAATAACCAAGGAATACGTCCTTCAGACACAACAAAGATGAAAACAATTGGAAAAACGATTTGAAAATGTTCCTCTTTGGTTTTTCCCCTCACTCACAGGTGCCACCCGGTTGGACCATTCCGTCTCGTTTTAGACGGTTGGTGTGAAAAGCTGGCTGCGCCGATTAATGGTTTGGTGAAGAGCCTCAGAAGGTGGGCTGTATAGCTGTTGTGCACAAAGGCCACGGAACCACAATAACCATGGTTATCTTCGTACAATGTGGTCATTTACTGGTTCGCCACCCATTACGTATTCGCAGCTAAAGAGAGCTCTTTTCACTGTTTTACACGGTGGTCAGTGATATTCACGGTATTTACTTCTTACCGTGACAATAAACCAGTTCATACTATGATTTTTTTTTATATTCAAGTTATAGAACTAAAAAGGTCAAATTTGATTCCTCACAGACAGCAGATCCGGGTCCTGGACACTGGGAGCTTGAACACCAAAAAAGCCAAAACATTTTGATTACTAATGAATAAATCGATGTAATAAGTGGAGTAAATTGATAATATATTTTCTAAACTTGCTGCAATTTTACCTTGTGTGCTTAACGAGTACCTGGCACGGCTAGCGGCTGAACAGATTAGTGTTACGTTACAGGGCTACCGACAGCACGGCCAGCTGGCACGAACCCGCCCGCGGTTCCCCATGATGGCCATTGCGTAGATATTATTGCAAGAAGTTTTTTTTTTTTTTGGATGATACGAGGCAGCTCGGTCTCCTTTGCCATCGTCAAACATTCAGCTCCTGAACACTGGGGATGTGAAAGACATCTGTCGGAATAAAAATATGCTGTGATGACACAAACCCTTTGTACATTTAAAATGAATTCTCTCTAGGAAAAGGAAAAAAAAAAAAAAAAGTGTGTGCATATGTCCTATAACTAACTTGTATTAATATTTTAAAGGAAACTTCAGAAAAAAATGCCTTTAGCAACAAATCACACATTATATCCTGGTGTCATTTCACCTGCACCACATCATTTCTGAGAATGGTAGAAAATCATTTTTCTACATTAAAAAAATAGGACTGAACTAAACCGCAGGCCTTCATTTTCCTTTTGGACCAAAGAGTCTTGGTTAAAATAGGTAATCCTCAATATTTTTCAAAGACTTAAAAATGTGGCATTTTCACCACAGTTAAGAAGGGAAGCCCCAACGAAAACAAAAATGCAGCTGACCAGTCTTGAAATTTCACCGACACCATTTTTGTCATACGATCATCATAAGCATAAACAGGTCATCCTGGAACAGCATAATGTCATTTTAACATTATTCTTCTGAAATGCAGAATTAGTCACCTTTTGACAAAAGCAGAAATTAATTTTTTGGTCTATGACTGTAACCATGATAAAATCTCTTCTAAAGTAAAACACAGGTTTCCTGCAGGTTATTTCAGTCTTCTTATTACTAAGAGCCCCTCCTCATTGTTCCAGCACCAGAAACTTTATTTCCATGTTGCTGGATTATGACCGATAAGTTTTAAAATACTTTTTCCCTTTAGGATCACTCCCTCACATTTTTTGTTAGATGATTAAACAATGAAAATAAAACAAAGGCCAACTTGTGTGTGGCCTGTAGCGAGGCATGAAAAGCTCTCCCTCTCCGCTCATTGTTAAGTTTATCCCATTTCCCTTTCAAATATTTGCTTCAACCTTACACATTCTCCCCAGTTAATGTTTGTTTTAAAAATTAAGTGTGCTATGAGGCCAGTAGTCTGATTTAAAAGAAGGGGAGGGAGGAGAAGGAGAAAAAAAAAAAATAGTAAAAGGCAAAGAGCAACTTGATTGGCATTTATAATGGCAACTCTTACAGGCCTCTATCTACTACATTATTCTTTTTCTCCTTTCTTCCAGTGAAATCCTCCTTGCAAAATCCAACCCTCATCCCACTCCCATATCAATTTCTATACATGCCCATCCCCAGCTACTTCCAAAAATTGCACTGGCATGGAACCTCTTTAGTCCCTTCTTGCCCTCCTTTACAGGTTTCCATGAACCTTAGGGTGGCACATAAGGAGGTGGAGATCTGTAAGGTGTCATGTTCCTTGGGCGTGAACCTTTCCCTTCCATTGGGGTAGCAAAGGGTGGAGGTGGTTGGTATGGGGGTGCATTAGGGTCCTCGTCACGCAGAGCTGTATATTCTCCTAGAAGGTCCTGATTTAGAGGAGTTGTCTCTTGACTGACCATGTTGGGGTAGTCTGGTGGAGGCAAGGGGGGCTTTTCTTCCTGCAGGATAAGGGGCATGCTGGAAGAGGGAGGAGGTTTGGAGTCATCCAGCTCATCAGCAAAAATAATTGGTACACCCTTTTTGATGAAGGTGGCCTGGTCCTCAATAGTGAGTTTACCCTTGCGCTTCTTGCGGTAACAGATCATGGCAATGATTCCAGCAATAAGCAGAATGGCAGCCACCACCACTGCTGGGATGACCGTGTGCAAGTACACATCATCAGCACTCTGGTGTCCAATGCCGACCGATGGTGTGACAGCTGGGGGGGGAGGTATTGAGATCTCTCCTGGGGGCACGAAGCTGTATCTCCGGCAGCTACCCACACCTTGTACTGTGATGTTAATCGGTGTGAATTCTGGCTCCATTGCACCGTTGAAAATTACGGAGGGCCGACCTTGGCTGTCCGAGATCCTACGACTCAGGTCTTCAATCTGCTCTTTGGGACAAGGGTTCTGTTGTAAGCTACTGTTAGTCCATTCCACTACTATGGATCCCTTTGTGATGTTTTTCAACAAGACTGTGCTACTGTTGCGGTCGCCTAGGGAGTATGCCAGCTTCTTAACCAGCAGTATCTTCTTGTGAATATCATTAGTAACAGCCACGGGCTCACCTTGGAAACGGGCAACAAAAAGGACAGGAGACTTGTCACTGGATGCCCACTGGTTTACATGGACTTCAAAGGCATCAGTGGTACTCAGGCCGCCTTTGTCTGTTGCCTGCATGAAAAATACATGTTTTCCCACATGCTGCTTGTCTGGTAGACCATACAGGAGTTGGCTGGTGGTATTGAATTGTATCCATGAACCCTCTCCAACTACTTCATTGTGATTCATCCGTAGAGTTAATCTAAGCTTGTCTGTGGTGCCGTCCTCCTTGTCGAAGAATGTGTCAGAGGGAATTTTCACCTCAAAGTAGATCCCTACCCAAGCAATTACTTCATCTATTGGGTTATGCAACCGTGGATTCTCATTCTCAGGCTCTGGCACAACTAACAGAGGCGTAGTTCGTTTAGGGGCTTTAGCAGTAGTGCTTTTTGGGTCCCTGGGCACTGGGGTGGTCTTCGGTTTCTTGGGCTTCCTTGTCGTCGCGGGTTTGGGTCTCTTCGTGGTGGCAGTTCCTGGTGTCACTGAAGCCGTAGCCTCAACGTACACAGGTCTTGTTAAAGTGGGCTGGATAGGGATGGTGCTAGTGGTGTCCATGATCCTTGTTGGCTGCTGAGGCCCCAAGGTGGGTGTATGCGCAATAGGGTCCCTGAACTTGTTGGTTGGCCTCACAGGTAAAGGCACAGGGCCTCGAACAGGAGGGGCTGACTGGTCAGTACTGGAGGCAATAAAAGGGGATGTTGGTGTTGGTACAACGCGCACAGGTGGTTCTGGGTATGTTGTTGGGGGAATCAAAGAGGGAACAGGTGTTGGAGTATTGTACAGCTGCCGCCTAACCCGTTTAGGCACATGGGGTTTCTTGTTGGCAATGTGCCACCCAACAACAGGGAACCCCAGTTGAGCAGACATTGTTCCCTCCTTAGCAGGGATCTGGACACTGCTAATGTTAGGAACACTTGTCTGGTCAAGAGCACAACCCAACTTCCAAGACAGTAAGGCCCCATTTTCAACCACCTTTTTAGCATTGCCAGGCCCAGCCATGAAGGCAGACATGTCGAAAAGGCGATTATTAACAACAGGCAAAACCTTCATGTGCTGCAGACCTACACCAGAAAACTTCTTCATATTCTTCAGCAGGGTAACTCGTTGTAGGGAGTCCATCTTGGTGAGATCTGCATCCAGGATGACAGTAAGAACTGTGACAGGCTCATCACTGCCACAAATAAAAGGCTGGACATAGTTGTCAGCAGATGGCAGAGCTAACTGAACAGGTTCACTGTCAGCATATTCTTCAGGACGCACGTCAATGGAGAAAACGTCGGCACTGCGTACAACGTGACTTTCATTGCCAATCGTCTGGGAGACAGATACAGAAACATAGTAGACTCCCTTGTCCTGTGCCAGTGGGATGCCTTGAAGGGTAGAACTGTCCACATCCCAGTGTAACCAAGCTGGTAAAGAATCTTTGCCAGCCTCTGTTATCTATGAAAAAAAAAAAAAAAAAAAAAAAGAAAAGTTTAAGATACACTGGGAACAAAATCATGCTCCGAATGCTGAGGAGTGAAACAAATTAACATATGTCATATAAACTTTATAGAGGACACAAAAACATTAAGATATTCATATTTTCTCCTCGGTTCTTTAGCGTACATGTATGCTGCCAGCACAAAAACAGAACTCTACTGCCGTTAAGGCATGTGTACGTACAGTCAATTTATAGTATCAATAAAAATTGATCCTTAGCATATTCTTGTCAAATGAGAACAAGATGAATCAGATAAACTTATAGCTTCACAAATTAAGGAAGCGAACCACAGAACGCAGCTCGTAAGTGTATAACAGATACGCTTAAAGGAGGCAGCAAAAAAAAAATGCATTTTTTCATGAAATACATAGTTGCCGATAATACATTGTCATGCTAAAAAGAGTGCATTATCAGCCTTGCCATAAGAACTTGACAATGTACCACTGATTTAAAACTATGGCAACCTGTAATACATCAGTTATTACTAGATAGGTATGTTTTTTAGTACTCCCAGACATTGACTAACTCTCACCCAAAAATGTCATTATATAGATAAAGAGATGTGTGTATAGATAAAGACCTAATTATAACAACCACACATGAGTGTATGTAAGTACCAAGCTTTCAACTGTATTTTTGTTATATCCATATGAGCATCGACAAAGATGGGTATAAAAATGCCAAAAAAAAAAAAATGTGTCTTTCTGCACAAGGATGCTATCTCTTCTTTGGGCATATCCCAATATAGAACAAAAATAAACCGTAAAATGTAATGCACTGCTGAAAATTCATCTTGCTGCCTGTGCATATAGGACTTTGGTTCTTATTATGCACACAGTGAGCATTCTACAGTACCACGTTCTACCACGTTTCCTTATTTAGCTTCTGAGAGCAACCGCTAGCGACAGTATAGTGCTTTCATTTATGCTACATTCTTAAATATGAACGTTAATTTGGTCTTCTCACCAATTACAAAAAAAGATACAGGTAATATTCATTCTTATGCAAGTCCACAAAAACCAGGAGAAATTTGGGAGCGATTTGTAGAAAGCGAAGGCAGCACGCACGGAAGCGCAGAGTCAAACTCAAAGGTGCCTGATGACTGCATATTCTTTGCAAGGCTGCAGTAAACATTGGCATAAGAATGCATTATCATCCGCCATGTGCCCCAACTCACAAATCGCCAGACATGAAAGCAATCCCCATATCATGCCGGCGGCATGGATTCGGTCTCAGTTGATTTCAGTGAACTTGCAATTCCTTGAACCTCATGGCTTGCATCAGGACAAAGGGGTCTTATTACTACTACACTTCACACTTAGAGTGGATGGTACTGAGCAAGTTTGATAGACATGGCAATTATTTCCTTGGACTTACTTTTCCAGACGTGACTTTAAACCAATTATAGATCCTATAGAGAAAGTGTGCAAACATATCGAATGCTTTCAAAGAAACTTTTTTTTCCAGACAATTAAAAGGTAGAAATAAAAAAAAAAAAAAAAAAGGCAATTTTTTTTCAATAAATTATATTGCTGTGATGAGTTAAATGCTACTTCAACTCAATTTCAACAAAAACCAGCTGACAATACAGCCAGAAGCAAGCATTTCTACAACCGCCAAATTTGTGCAAACTGAGTATGAGCTATCACCAATTTACTACAGCTAGACTATACACTTTTTCATTTTATTTCAAAATAAAAGTTTACAAATATGAATATTTAGTACACTTTCAGCTATGAAAAACTAAGAGTATTTTGAATTAAGAAAACGTATTTTTTTTCCAAAGTAGTAATATTTTATCCATTTCGGCAGTTAGAATTTCATGTTAAGTGTAAATTCATGATTTCAGCAACACACACAAAAAAAAAAAAAAAAAAACCACACACACACAACAGAATGGGAGTCAGAATAACTGAAAATTATTCCATGCAAATTTACAAAGATTTGCAGGAAATGAATGACATTTACACGGCGAACATCTGCTATTTAGCAGATGCTTTTCTCCAACGTGACTTTCCAATGAACTCTATGTAGTGTTACCAACCCACAAACCTTATTCACCGTGGTGACTTACACTGCTAGATACACTACTTATAATGGGTCAGTCATCCATACATCACTGGAACACTCTCTCTGTCTTTCACACACCGTGGGGGAACCTGAATGAATGAATGAATGAAGACAAGCTGCATTTGTTGAAGATTGGTCCTCATGGAGGCGAGAACACGCAGCTGGAGAACTATCCAAAGTGAAAGAAATGCACCTTGATGTAACAACCATAAGGAAGACCTTCAGAAGCAGACGCAAACCTCTGTCGTTTCACTACCGCCGCATGACAGGTGGCAGACGACAAGGCTTCGAACAAAAGGTTCGGCGTACAAAAAATAAATCGGCTCTAAGGACTGTGACGATGACAGCGGGATTCTTTCAGAATTTTTGCAGCACGTCCAAACCCAAGTGAATGTCACAACACTAAAGCACAGTCTGTAATGTAAACAAAGGCCTGGGACATGGTGGTGACCTTGGTTCGTGCAATACTCTAGAATGCCACCGAGGAGGCAGGCGGGACACACACCAAGCCAAATGGAAGTACTAACCAGCCTTATAGATTCTAGTCTTTATGCACTCCCATTAAAAAGCTATAAAATGATTACAAAGCACTAGACCTTCATTGCTCTTGATGGAAAATGTGAGGTCAGCATACTTTATTTTGAGGTGACATCCGTTCCTCGTTTAAAGCACCTTCACCTACGTACGTATTAGCACGGGTCCCGCTGATAATTTTCCAATAGTATTGGCAAAAGTGGGCTGGTGTACAGCTTAGATTAATTATTTTTAATGTATGTAATAGTCTCACATCTAGAGCAGGACCAAGAACCTGAGATACGATAGTCGTCTTACTTTTTCCAAAAAAAGCACAGCCGTTTCTTCCTGGCTGTACTTAGACATCACTTGACAGGCCTGACTTGGACCACCATCCATCAAAATTATGCATGAATATTCCCATCATAAGAAAACAGAATTGACTTTTCACAGATACAACCATTTTCTAAGTGAGAGTCATTTCTTTGCAAATATACCTGCTCAGATACTTTATTGATTTCTTCCAAGCTTATGATTTCTAAGCACGGGGAAAATAATTCATGTTCCCTGAAGGTCCTCTACACAGTTCCATGAAAAGTCCCTCCAAGGAACACATTTCTAGGTAAACAAGCATGATGCAAAGAACCCCCGGGTCTCCTTCAATTCACCCTCCCACTCACCTTCACCACAGCGTTGGCATCGGCTGACTCCGCCGGAACCTTCATCTGAAAAACCTGGCCGACGACAGCTGAAGAATCTGGGAGGGCAGCAGCAGTAGACAGAACCCCCACAGCAGGCACGGCATCCATCATGCCTGAGAGGATGGAGGAATGCATGGAGGCCTCCAACTGCCCAACCCCCACACCAAGCACCCCACCTTGCCTCTCAGCCCAGCTGAGATGGGCAGCAACCGCCACCATAAACCCCATTACAAACAAGGTAGTCCTAGGGATGTTGAGCCAAGGGGCCACCACATCCCTACACTCCAGTAGTTTATTGCACATGACTGGGTGTTCTCTCACTCGGTCAAAGGGCAGATAATGCTGGTGGCTGGACTGATCCGGTTTCCCACAATGCCGAGCCCTCCTATGACTCTGTTTTGTTCTCTTTGCCTCCTGGCTTTGTGCTTCTGGATGAAACACTCTTCAGTTCATCTGGAATCCCATTGCTTGAAAATGACACAGCCTGTCGTGGAAGAAAAAAAAAAAAGAAAGATAAAACTGGTTCTTAAAAAAAAAAATTATTTATATGCAAATAAGTGCAAAGTGTAGCATAGGGAGAGAATCTGTGGGGCACATCTTTAGAAGGAAACCCCTTTCCAACGTATTCTGCATAAGCAGTGGAGTGGATTATTTGTACAAACACAATGTCTATTAACAACGCATCAGTGTCAAAGCAGTCGTGTCAAGGCATTCTCCTTCATCGGCTGGGAATCAGCAGCACACTTCAGCCCACGCATCAGAAACGCCCACTTCCGAAAGAGCTGCCGCTCTTCGGCTATCTAACATCGTATTTTATTCCGGCGACTATCAGGTGAACGGCCGGCGCCGACACCGGTCAGGATGAACAGGGGGGGCAGCAGGAGCTGGGATGGAGGCAAAGCACATACTGTTTGGCAAACATTAATCATTGTTGTTGTTTAATTAGCTATGGATTTTTTTCTCAAACACAAGGCCTCTTCTGTTGCTGCAGATAGTGTAAAGGTGGTGTGACACTGCAGTAAATTGTTTCAATGGGGTGGAGGCAAGTGAAGTTCCAAGCCCATTCAATGCCAAAGCAGCATGCATTACTTTCTTTTAATGTCAGCTGTTCTCCATCCTACTCCTGGGGATGCAGTATGCGCAACGGACTCTCCATCTAAGCTCTTAATTATTCGTGCATTTTTTCTTTTTTAAAACACATCTAAATGTCACATCTATCACACAAACTGCAGGTCTTTAAAAACAAAGTGCTATACGACTGTCCGAAGATTAAGAAAAAAAAAAATCTTAAATTTGTTCATTTGCAAACAAAGTGTCAGCTCCTCTGCCCCTGAACACCATGTCTTTATATCAAATTAAAACACTGATATCAGGAGTGTGATTTATACAATGTTTCACAGCCGTGGGGGCACGGTGGCGCAGCGGGTTCAGCCGGTGGACGCTGTGTGGCGAGTCTGAGGTTCGAGTTCTGCTTGGGGTGCCTTGCGACGGACTGGCGTCCCGTCCTGGGTATGTCCCCTCCCCCTCCGGCCTTGCACTCCGCGTTGCCGGGTTAGGCTCCGGTTTGCCACGACCCCAATCGGGACAAGAGGTTGTTGACAATGGACGGATGGATTCACGGCAGCGGTACAGTAGTGGGTGCACCTCCTCGTAACTGAAGGACAGTGGTTAAAATGCCTGCTCCTGTGATACCACCCTTAAGTAAGGTACTTACCTCGAATCGTGGCACTAAAAATTACCCAGATGTGGGTTAAAAAAAAAAAAAAAAAAGTAAGAAGGTTAACCCAAAAACCTAAGATGCTTTGGACAAAGGTATCAAGAAAATGAACACAAACGCAAAAGTGAATTCTGTTATATGATTAAATTATATTAATAATGAATTCACATGTACTATATATGCTGTTGAGTAATTTCTCTCTTGGGCTGTGGTGTCACGCTATCGATTGGTACGGTACGCCTTCTCGCCTGAGGCCAGTCACGATTCCACAGCAGTCAAACTGCACCCAACAAATCGTAAGCAGTCCAAGCAGGGGAGAAGGGAAGAGGGAGGAAGAGGGGGAAAAAAAAAAAAAGTCAACTGCAGGTAAAGACACACACACACACACACACACACACACACACACACACACACACTTTTCCCGAGCGGGGTCGCGGCAAACCAGAGCCTAACCCGGCAACACAGGGCACAAGGCCGGAGGGGGAGGGGACACACCCAGGACGGGACACCAGTCCATCACAAGGCACCCCAAGGGGGACTCGAACCCCAGACCCACTGGAGAGCAGGACTCGGTCAAGCCCACTGCGTCGCCGCGTAAAGAAGAAAACGAAACAAAAAAAACCCCGTGCAAAGCGCTTAATTTTAAACGCTTGCTTCATTTCACTCTTCTCATCCCATTTTCCTTGGTGTTTGAAGCCAAACCCCAGAACGCGCACAGATGGCACGTTCACGCCGTCCGTCCTCTCGGAGCGAGCATTCGGTTCACCTGCTGAACCGCGCTCGCTTTCACGTACGCGTAACGCGGGTTGGGTCACGTTCGCTTCTTCGGAGGATCCGAGGGGTCCGGCGCGTGAACGGCACGTCTTGGGGCCAGGCCACAGGTGAAACAAAGCTTCATTCAGAGGCAGCGCTGGATCTTAGATGAGGAATTTAGAAATTTGGCACTCGGCTGTGCTGGGGGGAGGGGGGGGAGGGTTAGTTTATAAATGAATAGGAGCCCTTATATGATCTCCCCACCCCAGCACCAGAGCTCGCCGAAGGGACTGCCCTCAGAGGGCTTGTGCTCCCTCGCCCCCATGAGCCTCAGCACTGACCCTGATGGTATAGAGCTCCAGGACTGAAGGGAGTTCAAACCTGAGTCGAGAACTACATAAAGGCCCACTTTCATCGCAGCACTAAAAAGAAGCCAAGGAGATTTTCAGAGGCAGGGCTCTGTCATCTCGTTCCTTCCTCTTGATCAACCGGGCACAAGGGGCCCCTGGTAAAAAAAAAAGAAAAAAAAATCTCCTGGAAACCAGTGCCCGCAGTTGGACAACTAAGAAGCTTTTGGAAACGAGCATTACAAAAAAAGCTCCGGGATGACTTTGGAGATATTTAACCCTGTAGAAAATCGGCTGCTTCGCTATGGTCGGAGGCCTCCGACCGTTACCGCAGTAAGGCGGCGTGGAAGCGAGAGGCCGGAGCAGCACTGACCACAGGGGGATTCAGGCTGAACAGGACAAACTGTGGGCGACGGGAAACAGAACGGGCGTCTAAAGCAGTTGTACAATAAACAAGCCCCTGAGCCAGGAGAAGTCGGAGCTAGAAACGTCTCTCGGCTTCCTGGCAGACAGGACCGCGTCCCACAGAGCCGTGGCATAGGAGCGGCCCGCTCCAGCACGCTGAGCTCAGTCCCATCAAAGCATTCGCACACGAGGATCTTGCAAACCTCACACGCTCGTGGACGGGCTCCTCAGTCAAGGCAACGTCCCCTTTAACCACAGAACATCTACTTTCAGGAGTTTTTAAAAGATACGGCAGGATACACCCTTCAACGATACAGTGGGTCATCCTTTCTTCCTTCATCTGGACTGGCCATCTTATGGGGGGGGGATTTTATTCAATATATACACCACACAAGCCTTTCAGAGTAACTCAGTATCTAATCAGGTCAAATTTAGTAAACACTCAAAAATTATGACATTACTTGATGCTTTTTTATTATTATTATTCTCCTCATTATTACCATTATTATTTTTATATCGTTTTAATAGGTCGTTTACATTTATCCGACTCTTCACCAAAGCGACTTACAGTGTCAATCTACCCACAATTATTTACCCATTTATAGAGCTGGGTAATTTTACTAGAACGACTTAGGGTAAGTACCTTGCTCAAGGGTACTGCAGCTGGAGATAGGATTTGAACCTGCAACCTTGGGGTCTAAAGACAGCAGCTCTAACTACGACTCTATCCCAGTTCAATCGGAAGAATGATAATACACAATTTTTTGGACTGTATTCATACGTGATCTTTTTCTGTTTTAAAGGTGCATCCACTTAAGTACTGTTAACTTACCAATTACCTCTATCCAAGTTAAATTGAGAAAGCACCTATTCATTCATCAAAATCACCATTTCCTCCACTATTGTTAGCAATAATGAGTTAGGATGAATCCCCCATAATAAAGCTACCGGACTCTGTCCGGTGCGTTTACAGATAAAACAGCCAAGGCAGTCTGAAGGAGAAAAGAAAGGAAAAAAAAAAGTTCCCAATACATTTTCTCTATTCAAACATCACCACCACGTTAGGAGAAGCACTGAAGGAGGTCAAGAAACTCATACCGAAGACTGATGTATAGAAGAAATGAGGGGCGCAAACTAACACTCGATTACCCAAAATGAGACCAAAATGTGGACAACCGACGGCTGTGGTAATTGACAGACAACTTGGTTTAACAAGCAGCGTAAGCATACGTGACAATCCCTGAAGGCTGAAATCCCTCCTGGGACAATGACCTACAAAAATGAGTTCACATGCTGGATCCCCATTTCAGACCAACGCTCAAGCGGCCAACCGTTCCCTTTGCACGTCGAGTTGACCGTAGGTCCGTCATCTCACTACGGCAAGCCAAGTCGTTTGGATTGCTGCGAGCACTGCGTGACCGCCGCACCATATTTTACACGAGATCAGGTTATGTGACCACATGCACAAGCAAACCAGTCCCCATGCGACTGATCTCGCCACTCATGTACTCTTGAACAACAAAGCACGGGGGGGGGTATGCTATACTCGTGAGCCATTCCTCATGTCCCCAGTCACTATGGAAGCACGCAGACACATCTTACCCATAAATCTACGAGCTCTACGTATACAATTTCAAAATGCCCGCAACGTCCCGGGGCCTGTAATCTGAACATCGTAAAGGTGTCGGCCTGCCTTTAAACATGAGAATCTCACGCTCCGGGGTCATGAGATCATCTCTGGCTACGTGCCTTATTCTTCTGAAGTAAAGCCCCCCCCCCCCCCCCCCCCCCGTTCCACTCACTGAAAGAAATATACCCCAAAAAAAGAAAACTGTGCAGAATTCAAGGCGCACACACCCGTAGAAAAGCTCTTCAAACCTGGTCCTGGAGGGATGCTTCATGAACAAGTCTCCAGCTCTCATTCGGCAGCTACCTAACTCAGCTAAATTAGTGCAATCGGACAATTACCTCCGTTGAGTGGCCAGGGACCATCAAAACCAACATGCATCATAAACGTTTAAGGATAAGGACTGAAGTCATCATACTGCAACGGAGATGTAACACGACAGGCTGGTCAACGAGCGAAGGGCGCCCGTCTTTAAGCCGATGAGGGGAAAACCAGCTCCGTGGCACCCAACTCCAGATCTGCCCTGCTGACAGGGCTGGATCCCAGAGGACTTCTGGGATTCACAGCAGATCTGCGGAATAAACCGTGAAACCAGCCAAAGCACTCCAGCTCCAATCCCGGTGGCCCTGGCCAGCCCCGACTCTTCTCCGCCTATCGCTAACCAACCATAAATGGCAAATAGACGCACGGTGTTTGCGTTTATTTATTTATACTGGCGCACGCACCACACAGAGAGCCAGCCATTCCTTTCAGACAGAAACCCAAACAAGAATACACTCATGGCTGAATGTATAAGTCAGCACACGAAACCTTTCCCTTTAACACTGTATCAGCACCACCTAATTTGGACCGGGATGAATTCTGAACTATAGATAGAGCCCTGACTCGAGGCGCTATTTGCTGCTGCAGACAGACCCACAGCATCCTTAGGCCCAAGGAGACAGTGATGACCGCTTTGACCGAGTCTGTTCTGGAGGCCCTGTGAAGCTGGGCAGCTGATGGAGCAGCAGAGGGCAGAAACAGTAGCATTCAGGTCCCACGTGAAACACAGCATAGAGAGGAGGAGAACCTGGGGGGGGCCGTGTGTCTAGTCACAGCACTCCATGGAGACAAACTGCATTTTCAGGGGAATGACCATTTATTCACACGTTTTGGAAAGAAGCGTTGGGACCGTTGGACTTTCACCACACAGAAAACCCCTGAAAACTGTTTATTTTTTTGCAAGCCTCCATTTAGTTATATTCCTCTTCTGCACTAAATTAAAGCCAATAGACAAAATTGTTTTTATTCCCCCCAAAACATTGCAGGTCCCTTCATTACTTCATTACATTGCGAGATCAATGGTGAAACTGTAGGTTTTGTGGAAAAACAGGGGGGGGTGACTAAAAAGGCATGTTGCCTCTTATGGAAGGGAAGTGTCACACTGGGGGGCTTTAAACACCAAAAAGATGCACATGGTGACATTTGTGACGCTGCTCATTCTGTGTGTATGAGGCTCCAATAACTGACAAACAGCAATGGATGACCACCAGGACTCCTCCATGTGGAAGAAGATGGAATGCTTCAGCCCAGCTAGTGGAAGGACCTACCATAGTAAGTGCCCTTAGTGTAGCCATCCTTAGGTAACACGGACTATCCAGGCCACGCCAGTCATCCCCTTCATCTTGTTATCACTCCTTAAAACGAGAACAGCATCTCTCCCTGCCTCCAAATTCACTTACCACGAGTCAAGCCAATATGAAACAATGGCTCATTCGTCACTGCTTCCACTATGCTTTTCTTTCCTCTAGGTCTAAGCAAAATAACTTCAAATTACTTCAACAGACTTTAGGGTAAGTATTTATCAAAAATAGAAAGTAAATGTAATTTTAAAAAAAAAAAAAAAAAACTAATCATTGCAGCTACTTTCACAAAGTTTTTCCTTAAATTCAGAAGGTTTGGCCAGACTGAGGTTTCCATGTTTCTTGTGGCTGTAAGGAGTTGAAATTCAGGAATTTGGGCACCTACAGACAAAAAAAAAAAAAAAAAAAAAAAAAAAAAAAAAAAAAAAAAAAATGCACAACACCAGTAATTATACAAATATTGGACTTTCTCACTGAAAGTAATTTTTTTTTATATGATGATTCAAAGGGAAATTTACACAGCAGGGAAAAGGCTACGAAGAACTCACATTTGTTGGTTTGTGAATTGCTGTTGACTCGTAGCTTACAATTTTATTAATCTATATATTTGCCATTTTAACTTAAACAACCCAATTTAACTGGAACAAACATAGTTGGATGTATTTAATTCCATCAACCTGCAGAACATGCTGCGTTGAAATCGCACCGCATGAAATTCATTTGTAGACTTCCTTTGTGAAGTCCGTTCGTAACAAAGGCGAGAAAAGAAACTTGCGTTGAGCTCCTTCATTATATTAATAGAAAACTGAGTTTTCTTCCTTTTATTCAGTTATGGAGGAAAAATGTGACATTTTATTTTCCAGTGGACAATTCAAGAAAATGTTACAATTCCGTCATTCCACTGGCTCGGGCGGTTATCGAGTGAGGCTCTCAGTCTGCCTGCCAACACACTGATAGCAGAGCGTGTCTATGGCCGTGACCGTGATTGTGTACTTGCCCTGTGCTGATATCTTTTGTTCATGCTATGGATCTGCTGAAAAAGTTGGCCAACCCAGCTGGGCCCGCTCCTTCAGTCTGTCGAACATTGTGAAAACACTTTATTAACTGCTGCGTTACCTGCTGCCACACACACACAACGTTAAGGGGAAGCGAGATTTTCTTAACTGCTGCAAAAGAGCATGTTCAAAAAAGCCTGCCACAAAGACGTCCGATAAGATTCATGTCTCAGACACATCTGTTTTGTCTGAGCTCTCGGTTGGCTGCAACTCAAGAGCTTTAAGACGTAAGCGTTGGCCACTGATAAACTGACAAAAATCAGCAACTGGGAGGGAAAAAGCAAACGCTGAATAATCTTTGTATTCCATCTTGGAAAACACATTCAGAATGGGGAATCCTCCCACATGCACACACACACAAAGCATGCCACATGACAGCTATTCTGAGGAGCACAAAACTAGCTCCCTCTGCTTCAGCGAAAATGTCCACAATACTGAAAACTCCCAAACCTACACAATCGTAAAAAAAATATACCCTTTCCAGGTAAAAGCAGAGCGAGGACCGCGGCTCGTCCCGTTCCATGGCGCGTGGAAAAGCAAGCGACTGATGTACAGGCCGGAGGCTGGACTGCACAACAGTTTCCCATGATGCCTGCCTGGACACAGAAAGTTAAGCTGAAAAAAAATGGTGTACATCGAACACTTGCGTCAAATCCACCAACCTGTTCCGCATAGCTACTACTTTGCCTGTACGAACCAGTTTGTGAGATGGTGTGTGACTGTGAAGGTCAGAGAGTCAAAACTTGTGTGTGCTGGGAATCTTTTCCACCAGACATTTTTTTTTTTTAAAGGATGAAAGTTTACGCTATGACAAATAGGCTTAGAAAAAAATTATTTAACCACAACAAGGTTATAATCCCATCAGGCACAACCCGTGCACCCGGCTATTCTCCCCGACCCACTAGGGCCTTTAATGTTCACACAGATTACTGATGCTCAAGTGACAGCCGTTAACACTTTCGTGAACAAACTCTTGCAGGAGTCGCGTTTTCCCACTCCTCCCAAAGACGATGCTCATCACGGCACTTCACCTGCAATGTCACACTCTGCTGAATACGAAGAGAAGCGCATTTCCAACCTCCCGACTACAGCAGGAAGGGTTGCTGCATGTTTGCTATGCTTGGCATGCCTTAACAATTACAACAATTAATGAAACAATTAACCAACAATTTTCTGCCTGACTGCAATACCTACCCATCTTAGCTGAGATTTTTGCTTCCACCTGATAAGAGTGCAGCTCATTATGGAGTCGGTTTACCATTCTAAATTAGGTTATTTTTATTCATAGAGCAAGACTTTGAGCCCAAAGGCCCCGACAACGAAGAGCTTCTCAGCCATGCATGAATATCCTCATCCAACGGTTGCCCCCTTCATTAGGTTCAAGTCGCTTCTCAGTCACTTGTGAAGCGTGCTGGTTAATACCTCTGAACAACGGTCCTTAAATAACCACCATTACCGTGAGAAATGAATTGGACAGATGCCAGAGACTTTGCTCAAAAAGTCTTGATTCCGCTGGTATACAAAAATAAAGCAAAAATCAACAAAGTGCAAGGCTGATGGGAGAGAAAAATCCTAAGTAAATGTATACTTACAACAGACTCTGCAAGCTTTACACGAGCAGGGAACAGCCATGCAGTGGAAATGTCAAACTTCAGGTAACAAGCTCACAATTCTGTTTTTATGACTAATATAAACCCCAACCATGTCAAACCAGAAAAATGTCAACCTAGAAGCCACAGGTATTCATTGTTTTAGCAGTCGTCACGTCACTCCAGGATACTTATGAGTGTGTATATGTACATCTGTCGTGCATTGTATGCTGCTGCAACCAAAGTGAATCTCCCTCTGCATTTAAGTCTCATTTCATTCATTTGTTCATTCATTCATTCAGCAAAACTGAAGAGTAAACACACAGTCAACATTTCTGCACGTATTTTCACAACATCACTTCAATAAACAGGAAAAGCCTTTACATTTTCAGTCATTTGCTAACATTAAAACATTAAGAAAGTATAAACCAAGTCACACATTTTAATAATTCTGCAGATGGAAGATTTTCTTACACTGTAAGATGAAAACAGCCTCTGCTAACTAAATGCTCATAAATATAATAGCAGGTATATTGACTTTGTAATTACCATATCAATTCAAGCAATAAGTTTTTACATTTCATTGTCTACATTGGAGGGGGGGTGCGATGGCGCAGTGGGCTTGACTGGGTCCTGCTCTCTAGTGGGTCTGGGGTTCGAGTCTCACTTGGGGTGCCTTGGGGCGGACTGGCGTCCCATCCTAGGTGTTCCTCCTCCTCCCTCCAGCCTTTCACCCTGTGTTGCCGGGTTAGGCTCCAGCTCCCCACAACCCCATATGGGACAAGCGGTTTCAGATGATGTGTGTGTCTGTCTACATTGGGGGGCACGGTGGCACGGCGGGCTCAGCCAGTGCCCGCTGTATGGCAGCCCCGGGGTTCAAGCCCTGCTTGGAGTGCCTTGCAACGAACTGGCATGCCATCCTGGGTGTCTTTCCTCCCCCTTTGGCCCTTTGCACCCTGTGTTGCTGGGTAAGGCTCCATCTCGCCACGACCCTGCTCAGGACAAGCAGTTGTAGACATTGGTTGGTTGTCTACATTAGAGCTTAGCAAATAATGCCATGTCTCACTAATTAACACCAAACCATTTTAAAAACAACAATGCTGCAGAAGGGTTATATTTTAACGCTCCTCTACAACAGGTGAGAGGTGAAAAGTTCCATTCTGGGGACACCGAGGTGTAACTGACAACCACAAACACACCACAACTGAACCAAGATTATCAGGGTGTCTAGACAGAACCTGAACCTGTTAGCCACAGCAAAATTAAATGCTGAAATACCAAGGTAGCCTTTGACATACAGCAAGTGTCCTTCCCATGTCTGAAAATAATAAACATATAAAACACTGCTCTTTCACAGGTAGGTCAGGAGTTGATGCTTTAATTTCTTCAGCTCTCATAAATTGTGGGGTCAACTAAACAAATGACATTTGTCCTTAAATCAATAAATAAGAGAACCACTTTTTAACAGGGCCCTGTCATAAACTAATGAATATATGGTTATTAACGGCAGTAACAGGAATGTAACACAAATTTGCTGTTAGGAGTTAAAAACAAGGGCAGTGGCTGTATGATCAAATCAGCTCCGGTTACATGCACAGACAATGCAGATGGCTCCACATCTCAACGTTGTGTCTGCTGAACGCACAGCACATTTTGCTCAGATGCTCTAAGCCGGTGCTAATGATACATGACCTTTACACCACACTACCAAGGATTGTCTAGCAACAACAGGGTTCCACTCATTGAACCAGGGATTTCTTTTTTCTTTTTTTGCTTTGTTCATTCTTTTATAAACTCGTAGAACCCCAGCGGTTATCGATTCAAAAAGTCATGTCAGTTTTGAGGGTTTCTACAAAACTCTTAACATTTCATTATTCCTCCATTTTATTCTGTGCTGATTTTTTACTCCCCCCCCCAGCAATCTGCATTGCCATGACAGAGTGCTTCAATAAACATCATCACCCTGTCAGTAATCCACCGAGTGCCTAATGAGGTTGATTAATTGTAATTATCAGACACACACACACACCCCCCAAACTGAAGACCAAGCAAAATAACTGTGCAAGTAAGCTGCGGGGTCTGTGCAGGACTGCCTGCCTGTTGGCACTCCCCACTGTGCACAAACTAAAAGAAAAGCATTAGGGGAAAAACCAAACCCATGACCACATTTATGTTCTGTGCAAGCTCACAGGGTGTGTCATGGAAAAAAAAAAAGCTCAACACCGAAGCAAACGTTTGCCAGGAACATTAATCTAAATAGTGGAAAGTGTTTAAAATCAAATCACACGACTGAGCCTCCTTATTAATGAACTGACGACGACTCTTCGCTTAAGGACGCACATCGAGCAACTAACACACAGGTTTTCCAAAAACAGTCGAGGGACTGAAGTCGCAACATACAATAAAGCAAAACTGGGGTGTGCTTAACACACCTGTAACCACAGGACAGCTATAGCAGTGTGAAACAAAAGTCAGTCTCACATCAAATTATTGGTGTGAACGCTAAAATACTGGGCTGTATCACAGAAGATCACCTGGGCATCGCCTGCATTAAAATTAGGGCTGAGGAGACACCAAGACACCCAGAAGCCATTTCTATCCCTCAGTAAAGTGCCAACTTGACTCCCTTCAAGGTGCCTTTTAGCCAGAACAAACACTGCACAGTCAGGGGGTTATTTACTCTAGTCCCTGGTATCAGTGCTGATGAAAAGGTTCATGTGAAGTGAGTAGGCCCACCAGTCAAAACTCATGCCCTTCCCACCTTTTCCCCCCCTTCCCCACTCCACTATAAAAAGTAATAAACTGGAAAATAAGTCAAACAAAACCGAAAACCGCAGGTACTCAGTTTTTCGCTCACTAGAAACGTAAAAGGCTGCAAGATTCCCAAAACCTTAGAACACCAGTCGTTATTTCCTCCATATCAGTTGTGCGACAGAGTGAAAAAGTGTCCCTCCCACAATACTTCACTGGTGGTTTATAAAGTATAGGTGTTAGAGTGGGGCGGATTAAACTGCTAAAAACAGACACATCAACAATGCAGACCCCTATATTCAACATTCTCACATACAAAAATTATATGAGTGAGCTTGGAAGAAGATTGGAGGGTTCTGCAAGTAAGCACAAGCACCAAAAAACACAGTGAAACAGAGACAAGTCTAACAAGAACACTAAGAACAGAATCCATCCATGTGTAAAAATGACAATGTCTGATAAAGTGGTTGTCACTGCTGTCACTTTTCCCTCCGTTATTTTTGGAAGTTGAGCTGCGTCATGAGCGAAGCCTTGAGCCCAAAAAACACGAGAGATGTTCAGAAGCCAGGAGCTGCCTTCGCTCACCGCGAAAGCGGATGTGTATGGGATGACCAGCAGTGATCCTCCTTCCTGTACAAGCGTACTGACACAGAGGGACACAAAGAATCCTCTAGAAAAACTTCTGTCACCTGTGCCCCACATCTCGGCGAACCCCACGAGTGCTGCCGAGTTCTATGCCGAGTGCACAATAACAAAATCCGGATCAAATTTAAGGCCCTGGTTATTGCCTACAAATGCATCAATAGAACTGCTCCCTGCTATTTACAAGACTTGCTCAACTGCTACACCCCAACCAGACCGTTTCGCTCTTCTACTTCTGCCTGCTTGGTGGTCGCGTGCACAAAAAGTAAAGCGCGGAGGTTCTCGGTTCTGACTCCATTGTGGTGGAATGACCTCCACCTCTCACTCAGAACTGCTGAATCTCTGCCCACGTCTAAAAAGGGTCTTAAAACCCCCATCTCTTCTGGACGCACTTTGCCCACGATCTCCCGAGTTCATGTAAGATGTAAACGTTCATGCAGTATATCTTTATGATCATGCCCAGATAAGCCTTTACACAGTCACTACTTCTGTGTTGTATGTAAACTTTTGTGTATCTCAAAAAAAAAAAAAAATAAATAAAAAAAAATAAAGAATTGCAGGAAGGTGATCAGGAATCATTTTTTCTGAGTTTCATGCAGCTACTCGTGTGATGAACGTCGGTGCATATGGTGGAAAGAAACTGAAGAATCACGTCTGCAACTATGTCTCTTTCTCATAAGGTAATGTATAAATTTCATTCTCTGAGATGTACGTCGCTTTGGAGAAAAAGCATCTGCTAAATGAATAAACGTAAATGTAAAGCGGGCTTTAGGAGGAAAGCTCTATAGGAGTCGAGAACCTACTGGAAGAACGACCTCCTGTTGGAAGACCACCTCCACTCATCAAATTCAAAGACACAGGCTGTGGAAGACCAGAGACAATATGAAGACTGAATTTTCAAATATTCAGTAATAAAAGTGACATACGCAAGCAATACCAGTAAAAGCACCTAAAAGTTACCACAATACCTGCAGCATATACCTTAAAAAAAAAAAAAGTTACCACACTCCTACCAAGCCTACCTCTCCCTTCTGCATGTCAATAACTTTACAATAAAACTAATAACTTCAAATAAAAACTAATTTTTGGGAGCAATGTAACAAACGGGATTCAGTAATTTATGTAAAACGGGGTAAAACGAGCATCTGTCTGCAATAATTAATGGCCATCAGTCGGGTCGTCGACGTGAGAGGTGGTCGCTGACGACAGAGTCAGTCAAGTCTCACGGCCGCCACAAGGGTAACAATGGAGTGAAAACTCACTTAATGGAGTAAAGTGTCTCGTAGGAGGTGTAATAATGGTGGAGAGGTTCGTTCGAGCCGTGTGGATACGGTGGAAAAGCGGAGCGGTGGCCGGACAGCGGGGAAAAAAAAAAAAGAAGGGACGTTCGTTCCCGAGTGAAGTGAATGGCGGCGGCACGAACTGAGCCGCGAGCGCTCACTGCGTTCCGCACCGAGGCCCCAGAAAGAAAGGCCTCAAACTCGCTGAAGCAGCGGAAATAAAAACCCCAAACGAGCGTAACGCCGCGGCTACAGACCCGCGCTAACCCCGTTAGCACACACCGAGAGCGTTAATAACACCGCTACCACAAACGACCACGGGAAGCCCCCTCCATCACAGACACATGATTCAGTCCGATCCGCGGCGATTCAATTCCTCCGATGCACCTGTTCCCGGCAGAGCGAAACGCGCATGTTTGCAGGCACGCGAGCGCTGCTCGCAGGTTTACTTCAGCCACTGCCGCTCGCGCGTGTCAGTAAATTAATTAATTAATATCGTCGCCGGACAGACTCGAAATCCTGTCAGTTTACGTGTGGCGACAGCGACCACCGAGCAACGAAAGCACGTTCCCCCCTCTCTCTCTCTCACACACACACACACACACACACACACACACACACACATAGAGACAAGCAGAAAGGAGCTGAAGGAAAGCAGGACGGGGGCAAAAGCATGATGAGCGGCCCCGCCATGAGAGACGGCTCGGCTGCAAAGCGGCCACAGAGTGAGTCCGTCCGCGGGACATTCACGCGCTCTACCTTCACTTCCTGTCCGCCGTCAGGGCCGCGAACGGCGCCGCCGAGCCGCGACACAAACTTTCATGTGTTCCCGCGATGAGCGTCATCGGGCCGCGGCGGGTCCCGGTCGGAGCTGGGCATCAGCCAGAAGCGCGGAACGAAGCCCGCTGAAGCGGGCACGGATCCCACCGCGGTGCCGCCGGCTGGAGGCCTCCGGAACACGCTGCCGTCGTCGTCGGACAGGGCTCCGCGCTTGCTTCGCGTGCTTACAATGCGGAAACGGTGGCAGTCGCGCAGGGAAAGACAAAACGCGCTCGCGTTAGTCATAAAACAGCTAGCTGTTTCACGAGGGAGGGGGACGGTTAGTCCATGGCAGGAGTCACATCCTTCACGTCCTGCCTCCACTTTCTCTCCCACCAAGGACGGGCTCAGGATCGGGCTGCCGATCCGCCGAGGCGAGGGTGCCGGTGTTGTCACTCCGGAGACTCCGCCCTTTTTTTGCGCCGCCGCCGACGAAGGGGAGGTTTCTCTCTTTTATTTCAATGACATCGCGCGGGTTTCGTCTTTTCGTCCCAACCGCCCCCCCACCCCTTCGCCACCTTTCTTCCGCTTCTCGGCCTCAGATTGATAGAAGGTGAGCACGGAAAGCTAAATGAAAGCGGCGGAACGGCACACGCAGGGTGACACAAAGAGGAGACGAAGCGGGCAGCGCCGGTCGCCCCTCTTTCGGCTGCACCTCTCTCCTCCACCCACTGCTTTCCGATCGCCTCCCACTCACAGGAGCGTTTCTCTACAACAAAAGCGCACTTTGCCCCCCATCCTTCCCTCCCCGCCGCGGAGGAGACTCAATTCAGCGCCCGTTCGCGTTGCCATGACAATCGAACAAAAGCGTCGTCGTCGTCGTCCCCCCCCCTTTCCTCCATGGTGCTGGAATGTCTTTTGAAAATTACACGTACTGCCTTTTGCGGTGACAGTAAGGTGCTCTCTTTCAGAGCGCGGGACACAGCGTCGTGATTTAAAAAAGTCAAAAACACTTTGACTAATAATGTTATACAACAAGCTGATCGCACGTTAAGAAGAAGGCCGCGCGCGCCAAGTTAAACTGAAACGTTTTAATTGTTTTTTTTTTTTTTCCATTCCCTCTTAACATGTACTAAATTTATGCTCTAGCCTGCGGATCAAAACCGCATGCAGACTTGAGGAGGGTTCAATAAAGTCACATTATTTCCAATAAATAAACACCGCGGCGTTTACTTCCACAGGCCATTAAAACCTGATTTTATGTTTGGTGTCTCCAAATATTCCCATTAACTGCTGTTTTCACTAATGCTCTGCTGCATATGTGAACTCTTAAGAACCCCTTCGAATGAAATTACTGAATATCTGCTGTTTTGATAATGGTTTTATTACCCAGACTTGATTTTGTGTCAATTTCGTTTATATATATATATATATATATATATAGACAGTATATCAGAATAAGAACCAGAATGAGCTTTATTGCCAAGTATGTTACACATATAAGGAATTTGTCTTGGTGACAAAAACTTCCACACCACAGGCAGAATGACAGTGACAAGACACAGATAATAAAAATAGAATAAGCGAATAAAAGAATATATAAAAATACACAATACACAAAATAGACACTAGACATTATATGTATGTACAGGTATGTTATACACAAATGTAAGGGAATGTAAATAAGAGGTATGGTGTGTTAAGTAAGTATAAGTATAAATAGTGTTGTGTACTGCACATGTTTATTGCCCAGTGGGGGCATTTCATGAGGTAGATGGCCTGAGGAAAGAAACTTTTCTATGTATATATGTATATGTCCTTTTCACAACTGAAAAAATGAAAACGCAAAAAAAAAATGACTTTAAAGGCAGTATAGTGCTGCACAGGTTATTTAATAACAGCCTTGCGTATGTTCTCTTTTTTGTTATAATGTGGCACCGCTGAAGTTGCTGCACTTTTCTTAACCTCTACATAGCAAGTCTGCCTGGGAGCTCTTGATGTTCATGGAATTTCCTCAGCTGTTCGTAGAAATGCACCTTATTCTGCTTCAGGAAGCACGGGAAAAAGTAAATAATTCCCAGGCTCTAGCGGAGTCCTTCATCCAGCTACGCAGAGCACCTGTCCTTGGTAGTTTCTCGCATATAGGACTGCAGCTCTTCTGCCCTTCTTACCCCCACTATTAGGGCAAAATGAATTATCATGACCACGGTTCAACCTGTCATTCATCAAAAGGCAATAATCACTGCATCTCTAACAACCAAGGACGAAAAAGTGCTGAAGATCGTTTCACTAATTTCTGTACCGCTGAGAAGATCTCAAACACATCATTGTCAATCAGCTCGCAGAGCAGCTGTTCATTTTCTTTGAATTTTTACTTGTGCCCCGGCTAGATGCTGCTTCTTCGGTAGATACCAATTTACCGCATTTCTAACTAGCTGGGAACACTAAAAATCAATGGCATTTGAATGTGCGGCTTGAACATAAAGATAGGAACAATAAAACAGCACTGGGTTTTATGAACAGACCTTTCCCCAGATAAACCAGCAGGACACTGGTTGCCTGTGCATCTGTCACTGGGAATTCGACAGTAGTTGGCTGTTTAATGGCACATGAGTACCTGCTTAGCCTCTCTACCCTGTGTTTAACAGCCATTCTTTAACCCTTCGCTCTTCCTAATAAGTCATGTACAGCCACTTGCACATTCTCATACAATAAATAACATGGCTAAAACACTTTACTTCCTCCCATTTTAGCTGCAAATGTCAGATTTATGCATTGATTATATGCTCTATAAATGCAACAACTAGAGATAATGTGGTAATGTCATGCTGTATAAATTTATATAGAAAAACGAGGAACGGGGTGAAGAAAGAAGCAGTGGATATGAATGGGGTTTAATAGGGACACACATGACTAATTTAAATGTGCAGATAATGCAGAAACCAAGACGTGCTCTAGCACTATTGAGCTGAGCTGTACCTCATTCGGTTTTTGTCAATTTCACATGAAGAGCATTTCAGGTGATTTTTCTTGCTTTGTTCCTCCATGTTAAAATTCATATATGTACATTTTATTTTCTAATATGTGTTTCTTGCATGGGGGGGTGGTGGCACAGCAGGCTTGGCCTGTGTCTGCTCTCCGGTGGGCCAGGGGTTCGAGTCCCTGTTTGTGGTGCCTTGTAATGGACTGGCATCCCGTCCTGGGTGTGTCCCCTCCCTCCTCAGCCTTATGCCCTGTGTTTCCAGGTTAGGCTCCAACTCGCCACAACCCTGGAGAAGCAGTTTCAGCCAGCATTTGTTTGTTTGATAGATAGATAGATAGATAGATAGATAGATAGATAGATAGATAGATAGAAACTTTATTAATCCCAAATAAAAGTGGAAGAAGCTAAAGCAGCATACTTACAACAAAGTACTGATAATATTGGAATAAATAAATGCCACATTCACACAAAATTTGGGCTGGTATAAATTATTTATTCGCTGTATGTTTTTTTATAAAGGTGAGAGATCATTTGTAACTTTCACACAACTTTTATTAGATTTTTTTTACATCTAAAATATCCTGTATTTTCAAGCAAACTAATAAATTACCCTATAATGGACAATGTTTAATGAGTGCTTTTAGTACTACGCAGAACAGTTGATGATGAAGATGAAGATAAAAATGGAAATGATGGTTATTATTATTATTATTATTATTATTATTATTATTAGAGTGAATTAATATAAATATATATGACCATCTGAGTAATGAGAACATTTTCATTATAATTTTGGTGGCTCATATGTCTGTTCTCATTTCTTTATTATTTGACCATTCATAATTAGATTGACCTTACAGTGAATCCTGCAATAATGAGTTGTGAACTGCAATAGTGCCAATTAAATTGTAATTAAAACATACCTATTTTACTTTGAGGGTCAGAAATGTTAAGCTGCTGTTGAAAAACAAAATTTTGCGGGGATTCAATTATCCAGTTGAGGGTGCACCTGCAGGTGCAGCAGCAGGATTTAATGAACAACTGCAACCACCAGAGCAGATTTTCCACTCTGTCCTCCCTTGGTGAATAAATACGCCTGTCCCAGACACTGGTTCGATCCTGTGTGTATTGCTTCTGACTATTTGTTCTCTGGTAAGGGGCTGTGGTGGCGCAGCGGGCTTGGCTGGGTCCTGCTCTCTGGCGGATCTGGAGTTCGAGTCCCACTTGGAGTGCCTTGCAGTGGACTGGTGTCCTGTCCTGGGTGCGTCCCCTTCTCCTCCAGCCTTGTGCCCTGTGTTACCAGGTTAGGCTCCAGTTTGCTGTGACCCTGCTTGGGACAAGTGGTTTCAGCCAATGTGTGTATTTGTTCTCCTGTAGATACCTTCAAGCACACCAAAGTCTCTTAGAAGAACGCTGATCATGAACACAGCGTTTACCCTACTCTGGATTATCGATACTACTGCCTTTTCGCACTTTAGTGACTCTCTGCCACAGTCCAGAGATATTTCATGATCCTCATTTTGGTATACCACTGCAGTACTGCCTTTTCTTCTCTATATACTGCCTACTGTAGCCCACCTCAGCTTGTCTGCTCTCCTAACGTTATTTGGCCCGTGACCCCGCCGCCCCCTTGCTCCACAGCCTATGTAAGCTGCTTTTCTGCTCTTCCCCCTCAGTGGTGGCAAAGATAATAAATTAACTCAACAAAGTAGACTGCGGAACCTTCCTTCGCAAAAGACTAAAACTCAGCGCTTCGTGTTTGTCTTGGGATTCTCCGACTCACTAAATCACGTTAAGTTTGCAGGAATAGACAAGTTATGTTTTACTCTGGTTGAGCCTCTTTTAAATATTCTGTCTGCAAGGTGTTTATTGCTTGTTATTACCTGATTGATTTTCTTTCGGTCACATGTCGGTGACAACTATTTTTGAGCATTATTTACCATGATTGATCATCTAACATTTAATACGTTTTACCGCTATCTAAGGTTGCTTCAGTGTAAACAAGATAGGCAGTTTAAAATGAATTCGTGGTTATTATTATTACAAGCCATCACCATAAACCAATAATAAGCATTCAGCAGAAGCTCACTGAAAAAACAGAGCAGTGAAGGATCACATCAGCTCATCACATTATTGGGTTTCAGGGTCTCTATGTGGCTCACCGCTCCAGAAGAAAGCTCTGTGCAGGCTTTGTTAAATATGGTTGAAGACTGAAAAACAATATTGTAACTCAGACATCTCCTTTGAAGCTCTTTGGGGAGAAAAAAAAGGCGAAAAAAATTCTATTAGCTCAAACGCCAGGGGCGGTGTGTGTCATGGTGCTTATTGATCCCAACCCCCCCCCCCCCCCATTGACACAACAAATCAGGAAGAGCTTTCTTTCACTTGCGCACTCACAAATCTCCCCGGTCTCAATGACTGTAGGCTCCTAACCAGGATGGTCTTCCATGTGACCGGACCAATCAGCCCGGGCCTTTTGCTATGTGAGCCCAGAGTGGGAAACGGGAGCCGGCGAGGAACCACCTGACTCCAAGCTCTTTGTTCGTAGTGATCAAAAGGATGGGCAGAGCGTAGACTAATTTGACAGGAACCGAAAGCCTTGCCGAAGCCTGTCTCCCTGTAACTCTGTGTGTTCTCGGTGCCGAACATTATTGCAGACGGCGTGTAATCGGACTCTCCATCGGCGCAGCCGGGAAGATGATCCCACGGCTTCTCGCCTCCTTCCCCTCTTTTTGGCCTCTACCGTCTTTGAGATGTTGTTTATGTTCCGAATTTTCTCAGAAGCCTTTCCTGTCCCGCACTTCAAGAAACGGCCACTTAAGAGCGAAACGCTTGAAAGGCTGCGCTAAGTAAGGAAATCCAAATGCGCCGCGCCCCAGGCTCCAGTCAATCTCAGACAACGAAAAGTATTGTGAATCTCTTAAAAACATAATATCACCTCTCTGAATCGCTCGGTGGGGGGGGTTAGCTCATTTAGGAGGAGATCACACCCACACACACTGTCTGAAAGAACCTGTCCCGAGCGGGGTCGTGGAGAACCGGAGCCTAATCCGGCAACATAGGGCACAGGGCTGGAGGGTGAGGGGACGCACCCAGGACGGGACGTCAGTCCATCGCAAGGCTCTCCAACCTGGACTCGAGTCCCAGACCCACCAGAGAGCTGCACCACCACACCACCGCACCCCCGCACCCCCCAGGAGGAAATCAACTCTGTCAAAGAAAAGTAACTCGAAAATTTGGCAACTGTGCCGCAACAGCACCAGCTGGTGTTTGGAGTCACTACAGAACAAAAATATCTCAAATCCGTGTTAGTTAATGTTTTTGTGATGTATTTCACGGCTTGGAAAGGCTACAAAATACAGTATGAAATGCTAACTACTTAAAAATCTCTTCAAACCTCCATATTCTAAATGTTTTTTTTTTTTACTAAACATTCTGTGGCCAAACACCATGTGCAAGTGATGTGGTAAACTTCCTTTCAGCACTGCGGTTTTACCTTGAAGTACTTAGTGCTACTGATGTTCTTAAAGCTGCATGATGTTTACATAAATTTATTTAGCGGATGCTTTTCTTTAAAGCAGCTTCCGATGAACTCTATTTAGTGTTTTCAGTCCATACACCTTATTCACCAAGGTGATTTACACTGCTAGATGCACTACTTACACTGGGTCACTCATGCATACATCAGTGGAACACACCCTCTCTGTCACTCACACTATGGGTGAATCTGAACAGCATGTCTTTGGAGTGTGGGAGGAAACCAGAGCACCTGGATAAAACCCACACAGACATGGTGAGAACATGCAAATTCCACACAGACTGAGTTGGGAGTTGAACCCACGTCCTCTCACACCACCCAGGTGCTGTGACACAGCAGCACTACTTGCTGTTCCACCATCCTGCCATATTTAATGTGGTATTGCCAAAAAAAGGCGAGATTTCTGAGTCATTGGTGTCTGCTTTACCGATCCGTGTTTTACTACAAGTAAACACCCCACAGTAAGACATTTTCTGAATTTGTTACTGCCCAAGTTCATTACCTGCCATAGGGCAGTAATTTGTACTGCTGTGTCTACCTGGAGCTCTGCTTGTCGACAAAATGATACAGATATGTTTTCCACATTGTCTGCCATCAGTGCTCTCTTTGTCTATTCCACTGTTAAAAGTTCTTTAAACATGGTTTGCTTCTTATATTGTCACTATCATTGCTATGGCTGCTGCTGCTGCTGATGATGATAATAATAATAATAATAATAATAATAATAATAATAGCCTGAGCAATCCTCCCCCCGAACGTTTAGCATAAAAACATTTAACAGTAGAGATATAGTATATCATGCATATTATTAGCTGAGTTGAGGAAATATTTGTCTATGGTTTGTTATAATCATTCTTCAGTATTCATTATTTCAACAACTGCACCCTCATACAAAGACTCCAGGAGAAGGAAATAATGTAACTTGGTAATAATTAATTTTCCTTCCATACAGCACAAGATTACTTATTAACTACTTAACTAGGTCAGCATTACAGGTCAGAACTCTTTGTTAAAAAAAAAAATTAAAAATTAAAAATCAAAAACTAGAGCTTGTACAGACCATGAATGGTACACAGTATAATCAAGATATTGTCCATAATTTTACTGGTATGGAAAAAAATTATTTGCTGCTAGTTATGGATAGGATCAGATTGTTTGTCATTTAGTAACATGTGCAAACAGTCGCTGAACCAGTTACGGACAGCAAGTGCTGCCATCAGTCAATTCCAGAAGGTCAAAAATCACTGCTACAATGAAATGACTTCTAAAAAAAATAAAAAATGTTTGTTCTTAAGGCTGAAAAATTTTCTTTTCCATCAAACACTTTAAATAGCCAGATATTATCAGTGGACTTGAGTAAATTCTTTAAAGCCTAGTATTTTACTTTATTCTCTGCGAGGTAAAAGTTGACAACCTTTAATAACGAGAAGGAAATAGTTAGTCCATACACAGTAATAAAATAAGATTTATGCAATAAATAACTCATTTTAAAATAATTAAGACCTGTTTAACTCTCAAACAATTCCATTTTCAGAATGGTCAGGGAAATCCACAGGTGATTTTATGGTTCATGGTGATACTTACTGTACCTGATTCGCTTTAAAGACAGAAAGTTAAAACTTTAAATGTGAAAAATAACAGAGAGGATGAAAAATATAAAGTTTATTCTTTACAAATGTAAGTATCAATGTTAAAAATGACCGTAAAAAGTACAATTTCTTCAACAAATGTACTTAAGTACAGGTACCAGAGTAAATGTGACTTGTTACTACCTGCCTCTGCCAGTCTCTACTGGTTGCTCTGTGTGTGTGTGTGTGTGTGTGTGTGTGTGTGTTTCCCCTAATGACTGCATCCTACCAGAGGTTCCTGTCTCTGTCTTATGCCCTTGGCTGCAATTTCCTGTACATGCACAACTCCTATTTTTAACAGACTTGGAAAACGGAGTAAACAATGAAAGTTCCTACACATGACACCCTCAGCCTTTGTTGATTTAATAAACGAACTGATCTGGAAGCCCTGTCCTCCGATGTCTCTCCATATCTAATATTTACACGGCATCGGTTTTAGCTGTAACTCGAATCGAAAGGCAGCTGCAAGTGGCCACCCCGTGTCAAAATGTGCCACGCAGCAGGGATGAAGGTTAAATTTAGCCAGCGTTCAGTGAGAAGGAGAGAGGTTTGTCACCGCAGAATGATGGTCAACAAGCCGTCAGGGGAGTTTCTTTTCATGTCACACTGAAACAAATCTAATTGTGTGATTGTTCGCATTATATGACTTGACAAGTGAGTATTTGTTTTATTGTGCGCTGGGATGCTGAACGTGTTCTTGTTATGTGCTGGAGTTATTATCTGTTGCCATCAGGGCTGTGGAGTCGGTACGCAAAACCTTCGACTTCGACTCCGGTAACCCAATAATTGCTTCCGACTCTGACTCCACAACTCCGACACCACGGCACTGCTCAAAAGTTGCACATTATTTTAGGGGTTGACTTATCCAGCTAATATAGGCCTAAACCTATATTACACCTCTAATTTTTTTTTTTTGTGGGGGGGGGCAGGGTGGCACAGTGGGCTTGACTGGGTCCTGCTCTCTAGTGGGTCTGTGGTTTGAGTTGCGCTTGGGGTGCCTTGCGACGGACTGGCGTCCCATCCTGGGTGTGTCCCCTCCCCCTCCAGCCTTACGCCCTGTGCTGCCAGGCTAGGCTCCGGCTCCCCACGACCCTCCATGGGACAAGTGGTTTCGGTCGGTGCGTGTGCGTGTAATTCTTGGGGGTTGACTTATATGCCGGATCGACTTATACGCCTGCATATACGGTACATCGAGTTTGAGTTGGTACATTTTTACCGACTCAGACTCCAGTGACCCAATAATTGCCTCCAACTCCGATTCCATGACTCCGACTCCACAGCGCTGCCGAAAAGTGTGACATTATTTTGGGGTTGACTTATCCGGCAAATATAGGCTTAACCTATATTACACCTCTAATTTTAGAGGATCGATTTATACGCCGGATCGACTTTTACGTCTGCATATATGATACATTTAATCGGAGTTGGAGTCGGTACATTTTTACCGACTCCGACTCCAGTAACCTAATAATTGCTTCCGACTCCGACTCCGCAGCACTGGTTGCCATGCCTGCAAAGTGTCTTTGCACATATCCTAATCCTACTTAGTGCCGTTCCCTCCTGCACACGAGACGCTGCAGCCTAATGAAAGCAGATTAACCGCAGTTAACAAAGGTCCAAACCCTCACCACAAACTCCGAAATCAAGGATTTTTGGTTTATTTGGATGAGACAACGATTGAGCATCTTATATCCATTTCCATTTCACATGGGTTCGGTTCGTTTAGGAAAACGCTGCGTTTCGCTCCTATCGTCCAAACGAACCCGAGAACCTGCGGAGTATGTGGAGTTGGCTGCCTGGCGTTTCCTGTGCGGTATTTTCTACGGTCCACACCTTGCTAGAGAGAGCTCTGCTTCCTCTCGCCTAAAAAAAAAAAAACAGCGGTATTTTTCATCTCTCCATCAGTCATATTAAACTTAATCTGCCTTGTAAACAAAGGGAAGGTGTGCTGGCTCTGACCTGTTGACCGTACCTAAATTAAAATTGGAACAAAAAACCAAAGTACCTCCCTTGGCTCTTCCTTATCAGCTCTTACGCGCTTGCTGCTTTGAGAAATGAAGCGAACCTCTCTGATATGTATCACCAGAAAGCTCCTCGGGAAACTTATGTCACTATCTTGAGGCTAAATAGGAACATCTCCCACTTCTATTTCATGTTTGCTATTATTGTGGAATTGAAAGCGTATCTATTTTAGGGTCTGGGTACAACATAAAATCAAGGCAAATATTTAGGACTGGATCACCCCCTTCTCGGTTGGACACGAAGCACTTAGGGAGTGCGAGCGCCTCTCTTTCCTGACCTCCTCCATGTGACGGCTTCACGCGCAGCTAAGCTAATGAAAGAACAATATTTAATACAAACATTCTAAACACATGTTCCTTGTTATGTTAGGTGTCGGCTGTTGGAAACAACAGGCAAAAGCGGTCCTGTCATTTTTGAGTCAAAAAAACAGTCTTTTACTCAAAATAATGCATGTGAAATGGAGGCATCAGTATATGAGTTTTAAGCATGTGTTTCCCAATACTTATTTTATTGACTAGTTTTATTGATCAGAATGATCAAATGGAGCCTATGAAATGTATTAATTCAAGGCATCTCAGTGAGTATCGAAAAACCACGGTACCCAACTAGAGTACCCTGACATTTCGTGTCGTGGAGTGTGTTCAGGGACAGCCGTGGCCCGCTTCATGAGCAAAGAGGTGCTATCTGGTCCATGCTAATATGCCTGTGAACATCTTTTTGAAAACGAACCGGTACCCACCTTGCGAGTTTGCAGCATCCCTCAAACTGATCTCACAGTTAAAGACAGACTTTGAATGGCCGCTGCCAATTTTGCAGATGCTCAGGCTAGCGAGCGGGGCTTTCGGACCGTATTTTGTCACCCACATTCTGCCGGCCATCCCCCAACCCACCCATGACCTGTACCGCTCCTCACTTAGCAACAGAGGGAGGGCACATTCTGCTTATTTTGCCAGTACACCCCCCCTTTCTTCATGAATGCACAGTTTTTTTTTTTGCAACAGTGGGTCTCTTGGCTTCGCGAAACACCGACCCTACAGTGCCTTCATTGACATTTTACAGTCACACTGTCTTTATTGTGCATTCATTTAAATATGTTTCACCATGACAAAGACAGGGAAATAAATTATCAACAATTCCCTTTGTGAAGAACCAACGGCCATGCCAACCGGTCATGCCGGCTTACAAAGCTCGGCTAAAAAATGTATGTAACAAGGCAAAAAACAAGCTGCCACTCCTTGAAGCAAGAAAACAAGTCAAGCTTCTGGATAATACCCACACTTGAGAGAACGGCACATTCTTTTGGGCTTCCCTGTTGAATGCCCTCATTCTTTGGAAGTGTTCCTGCGTGAAACTTAGTTCCAGCAAAAGGGAGCAGTGATAAAGCCCATTACTGTCTCAATATCTTTCATCCAACTGAATCACCCCCTTCCTCTTTCTCTCTTTCATGTCTCTCTTCGATTTCACTTGCAACATATGTCAGTATCATCTATTGGAACATGTGTTTAAATAGTAAGGGATTTTTAGAAAAAGAAGAACTTCATCACCAGCAGACAGCTTCAATAGGGGTTAGACCTGCTGCCTTCCACTTAAAAATCCAGGTTAAAATCCTACCTCCTGCGGTGATACCCTTGAGTAACATACTTACCCAGAATTGCTCCAGTAGAAATTACCCAACTGTATAAATGGGTCATTGAAATCATTATAAGCTGCTTAATCAAGTTAGTCACCCTGAAGAAGAGCATCAGCTAAATAAATGTAAACTTCACCAAACCTTGGAAAGATGGTTGTGAGACAAGTTAAGCTCTAATCTTTCAAGTTCAATAAAAAAAGGTCACATCTCAGCATAACATACCAAAGACTTGTTTTCATAAATAAAAGCACTGCTAGTATTTATAGGAAAAAGCCTCAATAGGGTACTAGCTTCTAATTATTTACATGTAAAAGTTTTAAGCCTTATTGTGTTATAAATTTCATCATTATGGATGGTATGAAACCTGCAGCTTTCAGGACTGAAAGAGGAGCACTCAGGCCTTACTGTTACTGTAAATAACTTCTACAGTGCTCAAGAAAGCATGTTATTCACGATTCCTCAGGGTTTCTTTTTCCTGTTGCGCTGACAGGGCGAAACTACTGACTGTGAAGCAGACAGCTGGCCTCCCCACATGCCCAAAGGTCTTAGTCAACCTGTTGATCAAGCCAGTATAACTCTGACCTGGTCTTAACCTCAAGCCTTGAGCGCAGGACCGTGGCAAGGGAGAAGCTTAATTTCTCAACCTGACCACCTCGTATTTTCTTCCCCGTTCTAGACCATACCTTTTCAACAGAACCTGAAAATCATAACAATCTTCCAGAATATTCCCTATACAGTTACACAACAAAATCACAGGGATGCATGAATGTGCTCCTAAAATCAAACAGACCCCTGTCATAAACCGCAGTTTTATTCAAGCCATGTAAAATAACTATGCACTCCGTCCTCACTAGGATTCGAGCTGAGCTGCAGGCTATGCCGTCAAAACCATTCCTCCCGCCCCCTGCATATAGCAGTCCAGAGCAAGTGGAAAATTCCACAACAGTTCAGCCTCTTGCCCAGGCACAGAGTGAGGGGGGGTGGTGGTGGTTGGAGTAATCAGATTTAATTAATATTCAAAACAGGAGGGGTAGAGGAGCTACTGCAAGTGTCCCTTTCCCTCCCAGGAGCCCCACAAATATCACTAAAATACCTCGATCAAAACAGCTCAAATGAAGTATAGTATGGGACATATCAGCCTACACGTTAAGCATCAAGATCCTCTTGTGCAAGTGAAAAACCCAGGAAATATATAATGTTTCAACCATCACATGTTTGTGACTGAAAGGATTTGTGTTTAATGAAAAAAAAAAAAAATCTCATCTGAATAACTATCTTGTCACATCTAGGGCAATAAAGAACAAAGCTGAAATGCTTGTAATTCTCATCTGGGAGACGAAGGCTGGAACCAGGTAGCGCCACAACTGTAGCGCATGACCTCTCTGGGTACGTACCTGCACAGTTACACACCAGACTCATCACACTCGTCATGCTTTGAAGGGTAAATGCGTTCTGAGCCTGTGTAGGTAGTTGCTTAGAACACAGAAGGCAATAAAAAAAAAACTCATTAAGTGTGTAAGTTAATGTGTGTCAGTGATAATGGGCAAATTTCCTCCCATCTGACCCTGTGGGACAGGGACTACAGAGAGCCTCTTTAACCCTGAAACCACAACACGGACAACCACTTAATATGCTCCAGTGCATTTGAACTTGAATGACAATGGTATTAGTTGTGATTTTTGTCTAGCACTATGAACTACCAGAGTGGGATGTTCCATTTACATCCACATTTACCTGACACTTTTCTTCAAAGCGACTTACGATGTTCAGATACCCGCAATTCTTTACCGGTTTTTAGAGCTGGGTAATTTTACCAAAGTAATTTTTAGGGCAAGGACCTCATTCAAGTGTACTACAGGCAGAGATGGGATTCGAACCAGCGGATTGCACCAAGTCTAAAGGCAGCAGCTCTTACCGCTAAGCTACCACATTAAAACATCACAATTGACAAGCTGTCTTTTTATTACTGCGTATTTCTTGATTAATGATGACATGCTCACACTCATGAAAGCAGGTAGTGTAGTGGTTAGAGCTGCTGCCTTTGGATCCAAAGGTTGCAGATTTGATCCCCACCTTCAGCTATAGTACCGTTGAATAAGGTACCTACCCTAAATTGCACCAGCAAACTTACCCAGCTGTATAAATGGGCAAATAATTGTAAGCTTGTAGTAACTGTAACCTTAACATTGTAAGTTGCTTCGGAGAAAAGCATCAGCTAGGTGAATCGAAGAAACACACATATTGTGATCTCGACCCGATTTCAGCATGAACTCATAATATTGTGCATCGTGGAATATTCATGTATTCTGCATCATATTCTAAATCCCTGTCTTAGTCACAGGTTAAGTCATGAACTGCATAGTGTAAGAAGGTCAACGAAGATCAAGGATGAATGATTACTTGTTCCAACAGGCAAAAATTTCATAAAGCATGTGGTCTTTTTTCAAGGCTAAATTAAAGATATATTCCAGTCCATTTCTGAAGAGGTCTGCCTTGTTCTCCAAAATCAGTGTACTTCTGGAGAACCTTCTGCCAAGAGCACATCCAAAACACTGCTCAGTGCAAAGAGCACAAAAGTGTGTACATAGTCTCTGTAGATTTGATCTAGATCATAATTAGACTATCAAAAGTATTTAGTCTCAGTATAAGATCATAGAGATTGAACCATTATGCCAATTAGCTTATCAGCTTGCTGAATTAAATTAAAATCCACCAAGTTTTAAGTACTGGATTCACTCATCAAACAAATGTGTGTAATGTAATATTTTACACCATCCTTTCTTTGTAGTTTGGTTTCAGTGTATAGTGCAGCTGGCTTTTCATCCAATTAAGATATTTTTGGCTGTTCCGGACAATTTGATTCAAACCCATCACCTGCAATATGATTTCTTAACTACATTTTTCTATATCAGGGTAAATTATAGTAGCAGTTGAATCTGGTTCGTCCAAGAACAGGGGTTGGCATCTGTGGGCATTGAATGCTGTAAGAAATGCTGGTTTCCTTTCCTTCTAAGCTCTTTACTCCATCTAGACTGAGATTTAGACCGATCTCATTTCACAATTCAAATGATACCGACACCCTATGACAGTTGTGCTCCAGTGAAATATTTTTAATTGATGAATTTCAAGCCTTATGATTAAAATAAAAGCAAAGATTATAAAATTAGCCCATTAAGCTCTGTATTAATGTCATTATTTTACTGCTTAATCATCCTTAGCCCTTGAACAACTGAAGCACCGATGAATCAAAATTACATTAAACTAATTTATTTTAACAATTGAACAAATAAGCCCAACAGTTTTTAGTAGCATGCGTGCATATATAACGATGTAAAATTTGATTTAGTATGACTGAAGAATGACAGGGAGTAAAGGTTAACTTTATATGCATTGTGCTGAAGCATTCAGTCAAAATAATCAGTTCTGAGTTATTAAGAGCACAACTCAAATGAAAACCAGTAGCTTATGGAGCAGGGTTGCCGACCCCTGACCCTGGAAATAAAGGTCTGAGCAATGCTTTTACACTTATAATACATTTAAAGCCTTCATGACAATCATTGCTAAATAAAAGTGTGTCCATGTAATGCATATAAGTTTAAAAAATGCTATTTCAGCTAAGGACTAAGATCCGGCAGCAACATTGTAAGACAAAGTGCTCTATAGATCACCAACAGTATTTAATACACTTTTTATCCCAAAATACTGAATAATAAGCAGGACTGATAGCTCCTGTTGAAAAGTAAAGCCTAACACTAGACTTTTCAACCTTTCTTTAATTTACGCATTTTTTTTCACTTACATATGGAAAAGACAACACGATGCAATACTCTCCAGTCTTTTTTGAAGTATGCAGTTACAAACATTTCCATTTACATTAACCGTTGAATAATATTTGCTATTATCAAGACTACATTGACTTTAAGAGAGTAATATCTGCATTATAGCTTAATTCATATCATTTCAGTTTTCTAACTTTTGAACACTGTATATATCATACATATATATCTTATTTTTTAAATGTTGGCATATAGTAATATAAAACATTGCGTTCTATAATAAAGATCCTTTTTAAATAAAGAATTATTTATTTAATTATAAGAAATGACTAATGATAGACTATTTGATCCCTGGCAAATCATTTAATGCATTACTTAAAATCTAGGTTTACGCAGTTAACTCGGTTAGAGTCCCATTAACTCATCTGTTCTCAAGTCTACAATCTTGAAGTGCCTCTGAGTTGAGCTTCATGAGCTTCAGGTATCAAGAATATCATGTATTAAGAGTGGAGCATCTAGAAAAGCCATAGCACTATAGTTGGTAGTGGTTAAAGCCGCTGCCTTTAGACCCAATGATGACAGGTTCAAATCTCGATACTGGTTGTTTTACCCTTGAGTAACGTACTTCCCCTTAAACTGCTCCACCTTTCTTAAAAAAAAAACAAATGGGTGAATAATCACAGGTATCTTAACATTGTAAGTCATTTTGGAGAAAAGCATCTAATAAATAAATGTAATTTCAACATTAAACTGACACACATTATTGCTACCCTACAAACGCAAGAGAAGAAACACATCTAGTTATACGTTAAGTTATGTGATGAGTTTTTGAACAAAAATCAATACAGCACTCACAGCGCTCCCTTCTCGTGGCATTTTAATCTCAACAGCTGAATAATTTCATACCTTCATGCAGAGGGAAGGCTTAGACATTTAACCACTGAACTAGAATTGGGTGCTCTGCTGAGTTTGAAAACATCTGACTGTCGCGTTGCGGATGGATATTGATTTTCTGCTGAGCAGAACATTTCAGTTTTTGGTTATGAACAAACTAATCAGATAAATCAGTATTTTGTGACATGGGGCTTTATTACAGTTTGAGATGTAAGTCTCAAGTGAGGATAAAACCAGTTCCAGAAAACATTGCGTGTCCCTTCAATTTTTCGGCTACCGCTTCCTTTTCAAAGTACCTCAGTTTAACTTTTACTGTATATTCACTAAATAACAAGCAATGTCAGATGCAGAATACGGTACGGTACATCTCGAGCAAATGGTTACCATCTGGATATTTATTAAGCTCAGAATGAACAAATATGTGTTTAAAAGAATCTCTGCTGTAGTAAAAAAAAAAAATCAGACTCTAATTCATTCTCGTGACGCACAGGAAATTTATGATGGTTCAGATTCATTTTGAAATTCAGATTCTTTTTTTCATATTACTGGAGCTGAGTTGTTACTTGAGGCACTGAAAAAAATAAATTAAACCTTACCGTTATTTTAAACAAAGCTCATTTCTACTATTCTGACAGCTCCTGGTGTTGTGTGGAGCTGTTGCCTCTTCCAGCTTCTGTGGTGCACTTGCTCTGCACTGCTTGTGTGCGCTGTGCCTCTTCATTATTGAAAGGTATTAGACAAGTGTCACAAACAGGAGTGTAATATCCCACAAATTTCAGAACGAAATATACAGTGCATGGTTACACCTCTCTAACAGCGACACCCAGAGTGAAGCTTTTATTAGAATTTGCTCACCTCTTGTTTTGAAAGACACAAAGCCCTTCCCAATTTCATAGCACCCTCCCAAGAGCAGCTTTGTCACTCATTAATCGTGATTCTGTCATGATTATCTTTGGGTTGTCAACTTGTGCTTTGCTCTCTTCACTCGACATGTCGTTATTAGAAAACGTGGTGGGGAGGCCACGTCTGGAATCACAATGAGGCAGAAAGGAGGCTGCTAGACAAAGCTCAGCTGTCTTCATATGGTCCTCACCATGCAGGCCCGTCTTACAAGGTGGTGATGAGTGATGGCCCTAGTCCCACCTAGTCAATACACAGCCCAACAGCTAAACATCAGTGTGTGTGTGCTTCTATAAGGAACTGATTCTGCATGAAACCACGAAATGATGATTTAGTGCTGTCCTCTCAAGAGTCATCATTTGATACTATGAAGAGCAACCTTCTTAGATCATTTCCATAGCTCGCTGCCATTTTACAGAGCAATTTTACACAAAAGTGTACAATAAATGACCCCAGAAACAGGTGGCATGGTGGCACAGCCGGTAGTGCTGCTGTCTCACAGTGCTTGGGGGATGTAAGAGGACGTGGGTTTGATCCTTGCTCAATCTGTATGGAGTTTGCATGTTTACCCTGTGGCTGTTTAGGTTCACCCATAGTGTGTGAGTGACAGAGAGAGTGTTTTCCACTCATGTATAGATGAGTGACCCAGTGGAAGTAGTGTATCAAGCAGTGTAAGTCACCACAGTGAATAAGGTGAATGGGCTGGTAACACTACATAGAGCTCATTGGCAGTTGTTCTGGAGAAAAGTGTCTGCTAAATAAATGTAAAAAGTGAACAAAATCAGTTTTGCAGCCATACAGGTAGGACAAGGAATTATAAGGAGAGGGAGGATGTTAGGAGAACAGGATAGAGAAGTTATGTTACTTTGTTTGTCAGGCAGACCCGAAGCATTAGAATGGACTGGAGAATTACTGGACCATCATGTTTGTGTATAATACCAGTGGCGCACAAGAGATACTGTATCGCCGACAGTTCAGAAAGATTGTTACGGTTAATGCATAAACCACTATGCTGTGCGCTCTGAAAAAGTTCAATGTTAACAGTCAATGTTGGCAGTCAATGTTGGCGCTGTGAATTGTTACCACTTTCGCACTACCTCCAATTAATCAACACCACGAAGCACGTCATCATGTTCGCACTGGGCGGCAGTTCACACGCTCTCAGCAGGGCAAAAAAGTCACGCAGCACTTTTAATAAGAATCACTGAACCCAGGAGTAGCAGAGCAAGATATGGGGCATGCATTAAATCCATGGAAAAGACCATCTCTGGAGTCAGCAAAGGTGCTCTGCATTCAAGCTTCTTGTATGTCTTCAAAACCCCTCTCCTCAAACGGTTGTGTACTCCATAATCCAAAGTCCTGGAACCAAGCTCATCTAAATGATTTAAATTGTTTTAGATACATGTAGGATGCATGGTGGCGTGGCAGGTCTGGGTTTCGAGCCCTGCTTGGGGTGCCTTGTGGCAGACTGGCATCCCATCCGGGGTGTGTCCCCTCCCCCTTCGGCCTTGCACCATGTGTTAGGCTCTGGCTCGCCGCGACCCCGCTCAGGACAAGTGGCTGTTGACTTTGGTTGGATGTGTGTAAAAAGGGTGTAAATGGTCTGGAACCCAACAAGTTCAGCTTTCCCATTCAGTGCGCTTGGACTACGGCTGTCTAAACTCACAGAATCAGGCAGTACTTTTGGACGGTACCGGCAATGTCTTAAAATGGTAGCCGTAATACACGCACTTTCTGAACCGCTTGTCCCATTCGGGGTCGGGGGGAACCGGAGCCTAACCCAGCAACTCAGGGCGTGTGGCTGGAGGGGGAGGGGACACACCCAGGACAGGACGCCAGTCTGTCACAAGGCACCCCAAGTGGGACTCGAACCCCAGACCCACCGGAAAGCAGGACCCGGTCCAACCCACTGCGCCACCGCACCCCCCTCGTAGCCATAATATACAAATAAATTTTTTTCAATCAAAAAGGCACAATATATGTAGGTATGGAATGTATGAGCTACTAAAGTGAACATTGTTGCTGCACCAGTTTTGAATGGGCAATAAGCAAGGTCGCCAGCCCGAATTACACCGTTACAATGGACGAATAAATGAAGTCACCTTGGAGAAAAGTTTGCGCTAAATCTAAGTCACAGCTAGTGTACTCGTGTAGTGTAGTGAATAATAGTTCTTTTTCTACCTCGAGAGCTCTTTGCAGGCATACAGCACAGGTCCAGGCATTCTATTTATTTAAAAATATTGTCGGTATGACTTTGCCACAGGAGAGCAGCAGTACACGACATAGAAGACAAAAAAAAAATCTGTGAGTATTCTTTGCCATGGATATTTGCGCTTTAATTTAGTTTGCTGCAGGTGTCACATGCACCTACGCAATTTTATTAGGAACAACACTCCTCAGGGCCTGTGATTGAGCTGGAGCCTGTAGGTTGTCTCTGTAGACAAAATGAGCATCCATCGAACGTGCCGGATAGCTTAGGCTGAAACATATTCCAGTAATTATTTACCTTATAACCCCGACTTGCCTGGAATGAGAGAAGCGGCTTTCCTTTATGATCCTGACATTTTCAATTACGGCGCTTAAAATGTGAGCGGAGGAATCAAACAAAGACCTTTTCTTTGTCCGAAGACGCCGCTGCCGAACGCAGCGGCTTGATTTTAAATCTTTCTCGAAGTCATTGTTTACCGGGGTCTCGTTCATTAAGAGCGAGCTGGCACTCCTGCCCAGTGACGGATGAAGAAGGAGCGAGTCTCGGCCCAGGCCCGAATCCGCACTCGCGCCCGTCGCCCCAAATCCAGGGGCGATTCCGGCGGTTCCGGCGGTCCCACTGAACACACAAGTCACGGTTCTCTCAAGGACGCTCTCACATTCGCTGCGGCTTCTCTCCGGCCTCTCAAGGACGAAAAACAACCCAAGCGCCGCTTCCTCTCCCGTCCCCCTGGACCTCTCTTCATCGGAACACGCTCGGCGGACTTGACTCGCGGAGCGAATGAGATACATCACATACCCTCATTAGCGTGATGATTTTTCTGCAAGCGCACGGGGAACTTTCATCTACCGGTTACCGCCACTTTACTGCACCCAGCTGCATTCGGTGCCAAACTCGGCCCCGGTCGAGTTGCTCATAGCATCAGATGTTCTGTAGGAGCGCAGGTTCATAAGTAAAGGAGAGCACGATGCGCGTATTTTTGCACCGAGGGTAAAAATAAAAAGGTATCAAGAGAGCATCTAGTAGGATATTTGCTATTAGCGATGCGCCGCGAGCTACGGAGAAGCTCCGTGGGGGCCGCTCCTTCCAGAAACACCCTGACACCAGCATGCATTTTAAAGGAAGCCAGGCCGAATGCAGGCGGCCCTGCTGGCAGAGCCACGCGGCTGAGCGGCCGGTGCTTTCCACGAGAAACGGCGAAACGGCGCTCCCGAGGCTCTTCCTTCCCTTCTCTGGATGATGCCTTAAACGCAGTACACCCGCGCACGGGAAACCAGGTGCGCGACCCGCGCGCGAACGAACCGTTAAGCGGCGTGGAAGCGATCCGAGGGCCGGAGGAGACCGATTTGCGTTTACGGGGCTGAGGCGCTGAGGATTACCATATGTTAAGCATGTTAAATTATTCACAACAATATTCATGGAGAGGCTGAAGCAGGCATAAGGCTTCCTCCCCGCAGGATTGGCAGTCGAAAGTGGGGACGCGTGTCGGTGCTGCCTGCCCAGAGCTGCTCCGAGCCTTGCCGCTAAATCATGTGTTCATCCGTGCTAAATATAGCGCGGCGCAGCGCTCCCCCCCACCCCCCGCGTGCGTTGCTGTGCCGGAGAGCCTCTTCCACGCGCACACGCAGGCGGAACGGGCCGACATGCCAGCCGGGCCGGCATGCTGCCTCTGGCAGGATGGCGCCTTTCATCTCCCAGCAGACAACATGTGACACGACTGTTTCATCAGTCCTGGAAATTAACTTTGTGTGCCTCGTGTGTGAGAGGGACCGTGTTCACCAACGCTACAGTCTCACTCGAACCCTTTCCCCACCTTCCGTCTCCCGCCCGTGCGCGTTCGGATCTTCGACGTAATCGTTACGTTACACCCATGCAGGATTCAACACCCGGCACGCCGACACGCTGACCGTCACGCTGGTTGACACACGTGAAGCGCTCGTCCGCCCGGCGTTGAAACGAGGGGCCGAGCAGGAGCGGAGCCGCGATGCGCTGCGGACGGAGCGAAGCGGCGTTCGAATTTTATGAGAAATCACCCAAGTGACCCACGTTCCCACAGTCCATTAGGCAATCGCGCGACTTTCCGCATGACTTTCTCTTTCGCTGTGTCAATTTGCTGTGAATAAACACTTGATTTCGCCTGCGTTTCGGATTCCGGCGCGCTCGCTAACAATTTACAAATCCGGGATTTGAAAAAGACGGGAAAATCGATGTGGCGGCGATGCATTCTGCTAAACTCACCTACACACACTCGCACAAAGACGTTATTACAGGCACAGACTCCATTGGTAATCCACACACATACACACACACTTTCTGAACCGCTTGTCCCATATGGGGTCGCAGGGAACCGGAGCCTAACCCGGAAACTCAGGGCATAAGGCTGGAGGGGGAAGGGGACACACCCAGGACGGGACGCCAGTCTGTTACAAGGCACCCCAAGCGGGACTTGAACCTCAGAACCACCAGTGAGAAGGACCTGGTCCAACCCACTGTACCACCACACCCTCCATCTGTTGGTAATCAAACTGCAGAAAACAGCATTTCTTTGGGCTGGAATTTGGGTAATGGACATTTCTTTCCTTTCGGAATGGACTTTCTCGTTCCTCTTAGGAATCATATATCGGATAACATTGTGAGGTCGGAAGGTGTCTGGGCGCCCGACCCGAGATCAGGGTGGAGCGGCCTTCAACGCTAACCGTGGCGCCCGGGATTAAACGTACACCCCCGCACCTTTGTTTTCCTTCACCCGTCCTTGTCCTAGTGCTATGAGAGCTTTCACATGACGGGACACCGCTTTGTTAAAATACCTTCTCGCCGGGCTGAAAACACAGATGCTACGCTTTCCGAGCCGGTGGATTTCCAAGCAGGAGATTCCTATCACATTTGTCACGCTGACCTCGTTCATCAACACAAAGCGCTACCTTTGAGTTTGACTTTCCATAATGATCGATACGCCTCCGTAATTCAGCATCGATTAAACGCTCCGATTGGGCGCTCCTGCAAACGAGGTGCACGACAGCATTTGCAACAAAGCAGGCAGCATCGAAGCAAAAAAAAAAAAAAAAATTATAAATTATGAATTCCATTTGAACAAAATCTAAGAGCTATGATTAAAATGTAATCCCAGTTTACGGGTAGTCCCCCGAATTACGAACGAGTTCCGTGTCCTCGGTCTGTCTTTAAGTCGGATTTGTACGTAAGTCGGAACAGTTAGATGGGGTTCGTGTCTAACGTCAGCTAGTCAAATGTTTCTATTAGTATATTGTATATCATGTACCTTTCTATGCACTAAAAACATTAAAGAAACACAGAAATACAGAAATAATAATAATACAATGTAATGATGTAATGATAATAACAACTAATAATAATAATAATAAATGTAACTACAGTATTTATAATACAGAGAGACATAGAAAGACAGAGAGATAATAATAAATGGAGGCTAGACCCAAGTGCGGGATCGTTTATTCAGAATCAAAGGACTAGATGTGTTCTCATGGTCGGGGACGGGCGAATGGTTGGTGGATCGGTGAACTAGCAGAGGTGAGGATCCGAAATCGTGGTCGAGGGACAAGGCGGGCGGACGTTATCAAAGAGATGTGAAGTTTTCATTTGATTGTTACTTAAGGGTGACAAAAAGATCTACTTCTGGTCAGTAAGGGGTGGTTTGTAAGTAACTCAGGGACTGCCTGTATAAGCAGTGAATTTAAACCCCCCAGGAAACACAAACTGCCTGAAACCGCTTGTCCCAAACAGGGAGGGGGGGGGGTCGTGGCAAGCCAGAGCCGAACCCGGCAACACACAGTGCGTAAGGCCGGAGGGGGAGGGGACACACCCAGGACAGGACACCAGTCCATCGCAAGGCACCCCAAGCGGGACTCGAACCCCAAACCCAGCAAAAAGCAAGACCCGGTCAAACCTGCTGCGCCACCGTGCCACCCTCCTCTGGGAATCATAAATACATAATGGATCACTTTTTTATACAAGTAATCAATAGGTGCACATGCATTAGCTGCCTATTTTTATCACTCGTAACGCTCTGAGAGTTTAGATCTCATTCAGTCTGAGAGGTTGTCTCAGATCAGGGTGGGAGTCGTGAGGCCTTTACAACGAACAGGATATAAACTATACGAGCATCCACGGCAGTGACCTGCAATGGGCGTATAAATCATTCATCAAACTTCAGTTAAACATGACCGTCATTCATTGTTTGCGCAATATTAGCGAAGGCGGAGACTAGCTAATTATCCGAGGGCTGATGTGAAAGCGACTGGGAAATAAAACGGATGTGTAATTAGAGAAGAGCGCAAGGGAGTCGCACTGAAGTGCCCGATCAGACAGACAAGTACACGGGTCACCGCTTCTACTCCGGTAATATCACTGTAATACGAAACACACAGACCACCGATTCTGCTGTAACAATATCTTTCGAGTAACAAACACATTACACACCACTCCAGCGACAGAAATATCACTCTTAATAACAAACACGGCGCACCAGTCCTGCTTTGGTGATATTATTTCGATGTGATAACTATTACACACTGCAACCCTTCAGCTACAATAATACCACTCTAATAATAAACACAGTGAACCACTCCTTCCATATAAATACCTCTCTAATAGCCAACGCATGCTGCGAAGCTCCTGCAACATTCGAACAGACGTTGGTATCCGAAGCAATTTACAGATCCCGAAATTTTTCACGTCGGCGTAAATTTCAACGCACGAACATTAACTGAAAGCGTTTAGCTTAAGTGCCTTGTCCGACAGTCCAGCAGTTTCCTTGGAATTTCAGCGAAGACCTTCTTGATAATAAATTAAGCATGAAACCACTTTTCACCCTGTAGAAATACACTGGAGAAAAAAAAAAAAAAAAGAAGAAAAATCCTGATCACATACCATTCTTATCTTTCAGTGCTGTACTTTTTGGCCCTTTAATAATAATTATTCCCCTTATTATAGGGGAAAATAACCCTCCTGTTTATTATGAAGTTCTAGGGGAATGAGAGCCCCTTTGAACATTCCTGGCATGCTATTACCCAGTCATTACGATTTTTTTTTCCCCTCACATTTAAAAATGGCCAATTTGGCAGGACGGAGAAGAATGCTGCCCAGTTGGCCTATGTTCTTTATAATTCTGGAACATTAAGCTCCTAGAATAACCGCGGTTTCCTGGGAGCCGGGGCCCACGTCTCCATTCGTCAGGTCGCTAAGAACAATGAAGACTGACCGTAACGCAGAAGAAGACACGCCTCTCGAGGAAGAGTCTCGTCCAAAGGGAACCCGTCCCCCCCCCCCCGTCCAGTCCTTCGCTTGCAGTCATCACAAGACCTCTGTGGCGGAGCTCCTAAATTGATGTTTTGTTTTATTTGCCCAAGCACATCCGTGTCAGCATCAAAACGCTGCTCTCCCAATTGCCAAAGGTGCTGTGAAATTTGTTTGACTGACCAAGCATACTTTATCCTCCTCTGTACATCTTTTGATCATTTCGGCATTAAGCCCTTTCGCAGGCGTAATTAGGGTGTCTGCTTGCACTTCTCGCTCAGAGCACGGACTTCAAGTCCCATGGTTCAAGTCCCAGGCGAGGACCTACTGCGGCCCCCTTTGAACAAAGTACTTTACCTTAATTGTGCCACAATAACAAGCTGTGCATGGGTGAGATAAAAGTGTCGGCTAAGCAGTAAAATCACTGTAACATTAATATCCCCCATTCCATTTGGCTAAGCTGTATATTGCAGACCTCAACTCCACAACTGTGCAGCCATATATTTAAAATACTTTTTTTTTTTTTTTTTTCTGAAACTTCTGCCCACAAAGTTACAAAAAAAGTGATTTAATCGGAATTTCGTGTTGCGGCAGGGCATTATTTTAAATGCTATAATTTTATTATATTTATGGGACTCCGGAGGGAAATTGGTCAGAAACCTGGAATATTAAAAAGAAAAAAAAAACAAAAAAAACTGAATTTCAGCAGGTTATGATGATTTTCGCTCACACGTGGTGCCGACAGGTATCCTGTATTTGCGCTACCTGACTCGCTGTGGTAAAATCAGTGCTATTGTCTGTGGGGAACCAATAGGAATCGACTGCGGACACATCTTTCAATTGTTTAAACTTCTCCGTGCTCTCAAAGGGTAACGGGGAGCGCTTAGAGATTTTTGCGTTTTTTTTATTGTACTCTTTAAAGCGAAAATGTCACCTTCGCGGTTTGCGGTGTCAGCTCAGGAGGAAGCGAAAGAGTCACTTTGAAGTCAAGGTGACCCAGCTGAGCTGAGTGACGGCTTTTTGTTACTCGTTCCTTATCCAACACCTGGCATATTTTGTTATATCTCTTAGGAGAGCTTACACGCAACTTTTTTTATTGTAAAAGTTGTCTGTGACAGAATGCATTTTGAGATTCTATTTTTTTTTTACCTTGAACACAGAGATTTACATATAGCCTGTGATAAATATACTGTATGTCCTGTGTATTCAGACAGAAAAACACCCAGTGGGGAGGATTTAGCTTAGACGTTGGAGCAGCGACCTTGAGACTCGGAGGTCACGCGATAAAATCCCACCCCTTGCTGCAAATACCTTCGAGCCAAGGTACTTACGCCCCCCCCAAAAAAACCCAGCTATTTAAATGGGTAAATAATTGAAAGCAGCTTAACTAACTAATTCACTTTGTAGAAAAGTGTCACATACATGCAAGTACTAAATGCAGCTACAGGGGGTTGCGGTGGCACAGCAGGTCTGACCGGGTCCTGCTCTCCAGGGGGTCTGGAGTTTGAGTCCTGTTTTGGGTGCCAAACCCGCCGTGCCACCGCAACCCCCTCTGTAACAAAAAGGTCACAAGTAATTATATTATTATGAGCCTAGTGAACCGCTTGTCCCAGTCAGGGTCACGGGGAGCCAGAGCCTAACCTGGCAACACAGGGCGTAAGGCTGGAGCGGGAGGGGACACACCCAGGACAGGACGCCACTCCTTCACAAGGCACTCCAAATAGGACTCGAACCCCAGACCCGCCAGAAAGCAGGTACAGGCCAAACTCGCCGTACCACCGCAACCCCCTCTGTAACATAAAGGTCACAAGTAATTTTATTATTATGAGCCTAGTGATCTCTGAGAATCTTGCCTAGAATGCTGAATATTTACTAATATTCTAGGAGGAGCTAAGGGACAACCGGCAAAGCAGTGGTTAGCGCTGCTGCCTTTAGACCCAAGAGGTTGCAAGTTTCAATCCGAGCTGTAGCACCCCCGAGGGCAAGGTACTTACCCTGAATTGCTCCGGTAAAATTACCCAGCTGCACAAATGGGTAAATAATTATAAGTCGTTCGGAGAAAAGCATCAGATTAAAGCAAGCGATTGGTTTTCATTTGAAAGCCTACAGGAGGGATATGAAACACACAGCCTTCCTTCCTGGAGAAAGGGGATTAGACCGTGCCATAGCTTTAATAACATATACAAACCGGTGGGTGACTAACAAATGACAAACCTACAAAATTTTTACAGGCACACTGAAAATATGAGAATATGGGTTAAATTAAAATCCCTGAGAGTGTTGTGGCACAGTGGGTTAGACTAGGTCCTGCTCTCTGCTGGGTTTGGGGTTCAAGTCCTGCTTGGGGTGCTTTGCAATAGACTGGTGTCCCTTCCTGGGTGTGTCCCCTCCAGCCTTACTCCCTGTGTTGCTGGGTTAGGCATTGGCTCGCCACAAACCCCCCCTGCTTGGGACAAGTGGTTTCAGCCATTGTGTGTGTGTGTATATACAGCCATTCCTCAACGTATGTCCGAGTTCCAGACCGACCAGCCAAATCTTGAAATGGGTGTAAATCAGACATATGTCAGCATGGCATGTAGAAGTTGAATTCCTGTACAACTTTCTTTTTCCTACTCAGTTTCTATCATGATCATCTTGTTTTATATTAACCAGTTTTATTAATTGATATTGTATATGATTCTGTAGTTTTTTTTTTACCTTTTATTTAAGATTCTTATATTAAGATTATATATATATATATATATATATATATTATATATTGTATTAAGATTCTTATATTTCTTCAGTTTTATTTTTTAAGTTATGCAAGTTCTATCATGATTGATCTCATTTTTGTTTAACCAGTTTTATGAATTGACATTTTTAAAAATCTCTGTATGGTTTATTAAAAAAAAGATTATTTGGTTTATTTTTTACTTTCTTAGTCTTTTTATGATTTCACCAAACACAGTACAGTAGTATAATTATCATTATTTAGTTTCTATTTTACCATTTTTAAAAAACCATTCTTTAGTTTCTATTTAATCATTTTAAAGTATTTTGTGGAAATGGGTTTTTCCTCTTGCTCGTCATCTTCTTTGGGGTTTAATACAATAATCATTTAATCCAGCACAAAAATTTGTTATATTTACATGAATAACGCACGCTAACTGAATGGCAATTGAGAGCGAGAACTGAGAGAGATGCTGCGATGTACACAATGCCGGGATATTGTCCGACGGTCACTATCGTACGCACACAGCCGTTAGCACTGGGAAACATACGACAAAGCATAATTTTTATTTTTAGAGATAGTTTTTCTTCATTTTTTAAAATTTATACAGTAATTTTTTTTCGGTCATATGTGCGGACGGTCGTAAGTCACATAAGTTGTAAGTAGGGGAGAGGCTGTAATATATTTAACAATGAATAAGAACAAAATGCAAAACAAAGCTTTTTGCAAAAATGTTTGCAAAAATGCAAACAAAATGCAAAGCAAAGTCTTGTCCGCTGTGAGATGTGACATCTCTGAGCTTCCATGGATAGTAATTCCAGGCTAATTCAACACTCATAGCTGTGGCACTCGTCCCAAAGGTAGGTGTGAAACCCGAACAAGCATCGTTTCAGTTAATCGCTGATTTACGTAAGCTTTATCACTGGGTATCCTTCTAATTAGGCATCTTATCTGAATCTCCCTGGTACAATTTAATTGTAAATAAGTGAAATTAGATCTTGTTGAGGACATCACCCCGTCGAATAAGAAATAACAGAGTTGCTTATGAAGTTTAGAGCATCAAGTTACCTCTGATTTTTTTTTCTCATTTAAGACATGAAGAAATAATAAAGAGGATTGTGTCATCCTTACATTTGTGTCAACAGTGTATTAATAATAGGAGTAAAGAAGCCTGGTTATGAAGATCTCTGAGATGGCAGTCTTGCATCAGCAGAACAACGCTTTGCGCATCATTAATTGCAATGGAAAACAATCATTGTGTGTTTTCATTAAGGACGAAGAAGAAGGTTACTTAAGTTCTCAAAAAATTTATTTCAGCATTTAAAGTTTGACCAGATTAACACAATTATTATTAAAAATATCAGCCCCAACAAAGCATTTATTCCACACCATTAGGCAAAATACTTAGATGCTACTGTCATGGGTTATACGGCAAGAACGGCTCAGCGGCCTTTTCAAAACCACCCTTTTGCATATCAAAGTCTACTTAATATCACTGCCTAAAGCAAAATAGTTTGAACTAGCATATTAATGATTCCTTATGTGGAGAACTTTTCAGGAACTTTGGAGAAACAACTTTGTGTCTGTCACATTAAATTATAACAGATGCCCTCCAATGGACCGAATGGCACAGCAGATAACTGATTACATGACTGGCTTATGACTAATTTCCAATTACAGATATGCAGCCATGATAGGTAAAGAGAAGTAGAGTGTAACATTGTTTTGTGGAAAAGTTGCTGCGTGAGATAAGCGATATTGTCACTGAAAATAATGAGCCCAGTAACGCAATTCTCCTGTTTCACCTTATTTCCGTGATGCAGACCAAGCCGGAAAACGCCCGCTGCTGAGACGTGGCCATGAGCAGGTATGTGGAAATCACAGCCTTGAGGTTTCCACAGGCAGAACTAGGCCACGACGGACATCGTATCGGAAGCTATGCGCATTTGACTTTGCTCGTGAAAGCAGACTTTAGAGAAAACATTGACTGGAGTAGATGGATTTCATGTCACGGAAAGGAGGCCATTAATCCAACATTTCTGTTTCTTCAGAACAAGTGGCTAAAAGTTCCGATGAATGCTACCGCCAGGCCGTGCGGTTTGAGCAAAGACCCAACAGGATTTCGTGGAGAGCTTTCCCGAGCTGGAGGTGGCGGCACACTCCCTCTCATAATGTGGAAGTGGAAGGGTCTGGTATCTTTGACAACTGGGTCAGTGACACATTTCACGCCAGCATTTCAAGAGCCTTTGATATTTAACACCGCTCGCCGTTGTGAGAGCATCAAGCTGCGCCGAGGCGTGCGAAAGTCTTCTGTGTTAGCATTAATTTCCGTTTTATTTTTGCGGCTTCAAACGGAAAGAAAAACGGAAAGATGCAACACAGGATGGAAGAAACTTCAATTTTTGCAATACAGAAAATATTGAAAATGCTTCTTTTTTCCGAATTGATGGGAGAGAAATCAGTCTTGTTGAAGTTCATCATACTGGTCTTGTGTACTGTGATTTATTGAAAGCATACATGCAGTATGTTTTTGTGCTAAAGGCTGCAGTCGGGCTGCACGGTCAGCAAGATCTGGATGTTCATAGATGTTCGTGTTAGAGGAAGTGCTGGATGGTGAGGCACTGGAGCGAGGGCTGCTGGAGTGAACATTAGACCTCGGATCATGGGTCCCATTAGCACTCTGAGAATGACCGGGAGATCCCTGCACTAAACACCTGCTATGGTTGCATGATGCAGGCCAACGATGTGAAGCAGATGGGATACTGCCACTTTACATCTGAGCGGTCAGGTGTTGATGGAACTTAGGGCACCGGCTGAGTGGAGAGGTTCGAAGAGCATGTCATCTATAGTTAAACACCCACGTGGAGAGCCATGTGTTTCGTATCTCATCCGCATGCATTGAACTGGACTACCAAGTAACCTTTCCATGTGATTTTGCTGACACAGGGCAGAGTCAGATCTGGAAGGTGATTCTCACTTCTCTATAATACAGGTGTTCCCCCATTTACGATGGGGTTACGTTCCGCAAAACCCATCATAAGTTGAAAATATCGTAAGTCAAAAATGCATTTAATACACCTAATACACACCTCTGTGTGACAGACTGGGAGGTGCGGATTGCTGCCGCTGTCCAGCATCGCGAGAGAGTATCACTCCGCAAATCAAAATTCAAAATTCAAAGTACGGTTGTAACTGAATGTCTATGGCCAGCTCACCATCGTAAAGTCGAAAAAATCGTAAGCTGAACCATCGTAAATCAGGGCCAACCTGTAAATAGTACGAGGTTTCAGTTACTGAAAATTCAAACAGACTTTTTCATTTAACAGAATCCTTTTTTGCAACTTTACAACAAAATATAGGACTTTCAGCAGATTCTTCAGTTCTGAAATAATGTGGTAGCTGCAGGAAAGTAGCGTAAAATTCAACTTACCATTTACAGTTTTTCTCATATGTAAATAGTGAAACTAAAAAGAATGTAACAGAGCAGAAGTAAAACACAAAAAGAATGATATTGTGATGGTTTATTATTTAAACCTTTGTATTTTATTATTTTACACAACACTTTAATCAAGAGGTATTTCTTCTGAAATATTACATTATGGGCAAAAGCATAAGTGCCTTCGTCTACTAATAATCAAATGCATGTGTTTAAACTGTTAAATAAAAAATATTTTTATTTAACTTAAGTAGTTTTAAAATCATTTTTATTTAATTTTTTAATTTATAATTTCAATAAAAAAGTTTTTTTTCACTGTACTGTAAAATATCAATAATCTATTTTCATTTTAACAATACAATAACTGAACAAATCTGTAAATGTTTCCATAAAATAAGACTGGATATAACGACTTCATTCTCAAAAAAAAAATTCTCTCCGCCATTGGATTGAACACGTTCCTTGTTGCCAAGACTCCTAACAACCTACAGTCCTTGTTAATTTCCCAAGTGCCTCATTTTACTTGCGCCCAACCTAATTATTTCGTAAAAGGGAAGAGTAAGGACACACGTACAAAATGTCACCGCTTCCTGCGGTTGCGCCGGCTTTTATGAAAAGGCAGACAAAGAGGTCAGCCTGTTCACAACAACTCTCCGTGAGCCACTCTCCTACGGAGCTGAAAGCCGTCGCTCCACTGGGTCTCCAGAGCTTTCCTGCGGTTCCTGACCGACGCTCACGAGGCAGCGAAAACTATCAGCTGCATTCAACTCTACTGCTGCAGTGAGAACTTTTGCATCTCCAGCAATCAAGCTGCTGAACCGAAACATGATTCCGAAACTTCCTACCATGGAAAAAAGATACCCAGTTATATACAGAGTAATACAGATTAATATACATCTCGTGAGTCCAAACCTTCCACTTAGTGCACAATGCAAAGAGCTGCAGAAATTGTCGCTCTTTTTCTCTTATTAACCCTTATTTATGAGGTGCCTTTGACCAAAGTGTTTCACACTCTTACATTTACATTTATTTATTTAGCAGACTCTTTTCTCCAAAGCGACTTCCAATGAACTCTATGTAGTGTTACCAGCCCACACACCTTATTCACTGTGGTGACTTACACTGCTAGATACACTACTTACACTGGGTCACTCATCCATACATCAGTGGAACACACTCCCTCTGTCACTCACACACTATGTACTGTCTCATATACAATACTATACTTCTTAGAATGATTACCCACTTGTTACTGTTAGTGAATCTGTTCCGGAGCAATTCAGGGTAAATACCTTGCTCATGGATTCTATAGCAGGACCAGACTGCAGTGTGAGTCTATCAGGTGAAAGGTGGTAGCGCTAACTCCAGTTCTAAAGGTTAAATGTACACCATGGGGCGGCAAGTAGTGCTGCTGCCTGCCAGCACCTGGGTGGTGTGAGAGGACATAGGTTCAGTACCTGCTCAGTCTGTGTAGAGTCTGCATGTTCTTCCGTTTCTGCATGGGTTTCCTCTGGGTGCTCTGGTTTCCTCCCACACTCCAAAGACATGCTGTTCAGGTTCACCCATAGTGCGTGAGTGACACAGAGAGTGTGTTCCACTGATGTATGGATGAGTGACCAAGTGTAAATAAAAAAATATAATGGCAGGTTGAACACAAAAAAAGCTGTGTTGCATAGACAGCACGTGCCACATAGTTCTCTCTCGTCAGCACGCTGGACGCATTTTTGTCTCTGTGTCCAGAACGAAGACATTAGGTGCTGCTACCTTTAAGGTGATAGAATTCGTGTGAAATTGGGCTGAAAACCCGAAACCTGTGCTTGCAACAGTCTGTAGCGTGCTGAGAGAGACAGACAGCAGCGCCGGCATCGATTTATGGCGCTTAAACACAACAAGGCCAATAAACCATTAAAGCCCATTGTGCTTCACTCAGCAGTGGATCCAGGGCCTGAGGGGCAAAAACCCTGCAAGAAAGTGACCTTTACGTGCTTCCCTCCAGGGGCCAACAGGGCAGAACAGGTGAGGTTTGTTTAGCCTGTGGAAAGTCTATAATGTTCCCTTGTATTTCAGAAGGAGGTCGCCTTCGCTTTTAAAAATATGTATACAAAAGTGTCATGCCGTAGGGGTGGGTTTTCACCCGTATTCACATTTAAATCTCACTCCCCGCCGAATTTTTTCACACATCACATGGCAGTTATCGATTTTCTTGGTGAGAAAGTTTCTATGCTCCCAGCCAATGGCTACAGTATACAAATGTGCATAAGATTCAGGTTGACTATCAAGCAATCCTAGTCTCAGGAATACCACAATTATTTTGTTTAAGCAAAAAAAAAAACAAAAAACAGATGTGTTAAGAAGACTGCAGTCTTTACTCAGATGGGAAATTCTTATTACATAACAGTATGTCAAGTAATTACACAGAACAATGCCCAAATGAGAAACATACAAGTGCATCTATTAATTTATAATATTGAAATAGGAGTGTTAGTTTGAAACATGACAAACTAGAAACAATTAGATGCCATCTGGAATAACGTGATATACCCCTAAAGCAGATTCAAATTGTCCTAATTTTGTTATTGCTTCTTTCACTGAAAATGGAAAACTGGATGGTATGAAAGGTTCAAATCTAACTGCAATTACACACACACACACACACACACACACACACACACACACACACACATAGGCACGCACATCAGTGGCGTGTTTCATCCCGTGATTAAGCGAGGAACGTGATGATGACACGAGCTGCCGTCGTATCAGTGCTAATTTGGAGTAATCGCACTCAGTCAACAGAAGAGAGTATAAAACCAGTCAAACAGAAATACACACACGCGTTCTATGCTTCCTGTTCTGTTGTGGGCAAAACTGCAGTACAATAAAAACAGTCTGTAAATAATGTGGTAATGCAGCTGCAAATAGATGTCGTATTTGAATTTTGTGTTAAATATTGTAACGACCTGCGTTTACGGCGGAGTGTCATTTTTGAACGGGAAATTGGGTTTATTGTACATATTTGGGAATTGTGGGTAAAATGTGAAATAATTGTTCAACCGTTGTGGGGGCTCATGTGGAATATAATGGGCTGAGTGTCTGTTGATCAGTGCATAAAAGAATCAAAGCTTGAGGAAAAGGGGGCCTTGGACCAAAAGCATTATTCCCTTGTGTTTGCACCTATACTTCTCACTGTGTTCTGGTGCTCCAATAAAGATTCATAATGAACACTCTCGTGCATCCTTCTTCACCCCATCCGAACACAGAGTGCAGCACTCTACATTGGTGGTAGAGGTGGGATGGGGCAGGATGATGAGAATCTTGATTCAGGCGCTGTGGAATCCTGAACATAGAGGAGCAGAAACTGGCATAAAGGAAGAAAAGCCTGAGGAGGGTTGAGCAGGCCGGGAAGGCTGGCTTCAGTTGCAGGTCCTTGAGGAAAAGGGCTCCTCGGACCGAGAGCGTTATTTCCATGTGTTTGTGCCTATACCTATCGCTGTGTGCCGGTGTTCCACTAAACGTTCATAATGAACGCTCTAGTACATCCTTCTTTGCCCGATCTAAAACCAGAGTGCAACACTCTACATTGGTGTCAGCAGTGGGATGGGGCAGGATGAGGAGAAGCTTGATTCAGAAGCCGCGGAACCCAAAGACGGAGGAGCGGGAATCGGCGAGAAGGAGGAGGAAAGCCCGAGGGGCACTAAGGGGGCGGGGAAGGCTGGCTTGAAGTGTAGGTCCTTGAAGAAAAGGGATCCTCGGACAGAGAGCATTATCTCCTTTCGTTCGCGCCTATACCTCTCGCTGTGGTCTGGTGTTCCAATAAACATTTGTAATCATCGCAGTGCATCCTTCTTCGCCTCATCCGAACCCAGAGCACAGCACGCTACAGCATTATGGGAGGACCTGCTCGGAGACACAAACACATTTTACCACTAACACAAAATTGTCTCCCGTCGCACCCGCGCAGGTGCAACAGTTGTCGATATTCCGCAAACAATGCAAACGTGCTTGTTACTGCCCTTCGTAAAACACCGAAAAATCTCAGGCGAGACGATGAACAAACGCCTGCCCTTTTCAAAGAGCCACTGAACAAGATGGTAGAAAAACACAGTGACTCTCCATGTATTACTTTCATACTAACTCAACTGAATAACTGGTTACCACCCAGACATCCCTCCATGGAGCAGCGACTGGCAAGAATCCAGAGAGAAAGTGAATTAGTTACAAACCATTAGCCACATTCATTGAGAAAGCACTGCAGACTTTAGAACAAAGGACTTAATTAAAAATGTTGCTCACAGTCACTCGTGGCTACTGCAGCATACATTCCCCATTAAGAAGATCCACGCAAGGACTGACTTGGCCTACAAGCGGAAGGAGACACAATGGAACCATAGAACATGTATTTGTTCTTAGAGAAACTTCATCCCGCCTGCTTGAGCAAGAAAAAATACAAAGATGACAGGTAATAATGCAGCACATCAGAAATCCATAAAAACATCTCAAGGGGACTATTGGAAAGCACCGGAAGCTTGACGTGTGCAAGATTTGTCAAAGAGCACAACCTTGGAGCACATGGACTGGCTGGCTGAACGTCCTCAGAGACTCCGAACAATTACCCACAACCAGTGCAGTAATGCCCATTAATGGGATGTAATGCGCGTTAATTGTTACTGTTTTGCGCACGTAACAGGTTCCAAAATACTCTCACTTGGTCCTTTATCTGTTAATACACAAGTTCTTTTCTTGTCCAATTAGGGGGGCGGAGGACTCCGGTTAACAGATAATGAGCTGGAAAGAGAGATGCTCTTGGCTAATTAAAGGCTTCCTGGTGTAAAGAAATGAAAATACAAATTTAAATTAAGAAAAGATAGGCCTCTTTTGATGTTTTTATGATGTTAGATTGTGAATTTAATATGCCGCAGTTTGACATGGATATGGAGACAGTAACGTAGGTAATTTAAAAAGCCAGCGATAAGCTTTGTGGAAATTTGCATTGCTTATTTCAACCTTTCTTATAATATAAACTTAAGCACAACGCAGAACTTTAACACCGACTGCATATAGGATTTGGGGAGCACGTGTTTGTTAGGGTTACCACGGACGTTAATTTAGACGCAAAGCAGCTAATTAACTCCAGACATGTAATTTAATATTTGCTCCCATTGGTTCAGCATATGCAGTTATGTTTGTTGCTTACAGTACGAGAGCCTGGGGATCAGTCCATACCGCGGGCTACCCCCAAGGGTGTTACCGCAATATCACTAAGTAATGGCCTCATCATACTGTGTGAAATAAACTAATTTTTGCATTCACATCCATTTTAATCAAAGCCAGTACTCGGACTGGCAAAAAAAAAAAAAAAAAAAAAAAAAAAAAACAAAGAGCGCACATTTGCCCGAAGAATCTAAATCATCGCCACGTCGAAAAGGGTAATAACTTTAAGTGGCCGACAAATTTTTGGACAGCACATTCTAACTAAGGCTCAATTTGGATGCACACACATGCGTAACTGTGTTTTCCTGAATTTTTTTTTTTTTTTTTTTTATTTTTGAAGTTTTTCGCGTTCCGAACGTCACTGCGCTATCTATCCATTATTTATTTGTTTGTGTGTTTCACAAAGAGCCTTGCTTCACATTAACAAGGTGTATCGCACTCTTTGATGGAGATGGGAGCCTGGGGCTCTCCGTGCGCTCTGAGAGGTGATGTTATTTTTGTTATTAATGAATCCCCCTCGCTCTTAGGTTGGGGCATCATGGGAGGTCTGAGCAAAAGGAGGGGCCTGTGGGGAGAAGCCAGTTAAACAGTGATAACTTTCAGGTGATTGCATTTTCTCTCTGATGGAAACTAAGGACCTTTCTGTTCTTCAGGTGAAGTTGTTGTGGTGAACCATGGTCCAGTGGCTGTGCTGGCTTCTCACTCATTTCCCTCCTTGTTTTCCTTACTTAATAATTACACTTGCTTAAACGCGTGGAGAGGATGTGAAATAGGGAGTTTAGGGAGTTAATAAGTACCATATTATTATGTATTTCCCTCCGTTAAGTATTTGGGCAATTTTTTTGTTTTTTTTTTTTTTTTTAAATCTCGACTACTGATTTGTTTTCCCTTATGACCACTACTTTTTTGTTGCGCTAGAATGAACCCACAGGCCAGCCCCGTGACAGTAAGATGATCACGGCTGGCAGAAGAGCTACTCTTATCTGACACTTTTTCCAAAGAAAATTGTAATATTAAGCTACTCACACTTATTTATCCATTGATACAGGGAGGTAATTTAACTACAGCAACTCAAGGCCACTACCTCGCTCAAAAGTACTATGGCTGGAGGGGGGAATTAAACCTGTGACCCTTGGGTACAAAGGGAGGAGCTCTAACCCCTCCACTGCCAAGTATGCATGCTCAGGCTGTACTGATTGTTTTAATTTATAAAACTGGCAAGACTATAATATATGCACTCCTCCTGTATTAGGCAGCATGGTGGCACAGGAGGTAGTGCTGCTGCCTCACAGCACCTGGGTAGTGTGAAAGGATGTGGGTTCGATCCCTGCTTAGTCTGTATGGAGTTTGCATGTTTTCCCTGTGTCTGTGTGGCTTTCCTCTGGGTGCTCTGGTTTCCTCCCACACTCCAAAGAAATGCTGTTCTGGTTCATCCATAGTGTGTGAGTGACAGAGAGTGTGTGTGTTCCACTGATGTATGGATGAGTGACCCAATGTAAGTAGTGTATCTAGCAGTGTAAGTCACCATGGTGAATAAGGTGTGTGGACTGATAACACTACATAGAGTTCATTGGAAGTTGCTTTGGAGAGAAGTGTCTGCTAAATAAATGAATGTAATGGCAGCTGTGAACCAAAATAAACAATAATGGAACTGCTGTTAAATGCAATGTCTGAACTATTATTGAGGTCAGTTCTCTCCTGCGGTGTGGGAAAAATAAGGTAATTTCTTTCGTTCGGGAGGGGGAGAGCGTTACATGTGAAGCACCTGGTCATGGTGGTATGGGTTCTAAGTGGGGCGAAGTGCGCCACACTGGATTGGAAGTTAGTAGCGGACGTGGGAAAACAGCTGCAGGTACCACAGTGCATCGCAGTCACGGCAGAGACCCGATCTTGTACTGTACTCCGAGGGCGCACAGGTACTGTACTTCATTGAGTTAACAATACCTTTCGAAGACGCAATGGAGGATGCCTTTGAGAGGAAGAAATTGGAGTACACTGAGTTGGCCGCTGGGCTGAGGGTTGTGCATAAGGAGGCGGCAGAATGTTTGGGGGAAGCAGACCTGAGCTGGGAGGTATTCGCTTACGTGAATATCGAACGCTAAGTCTTGTTGTCGCCTCCATGTGCTGATGTGTGTGTTGATTGGGTTAGGGTTAGTTGGTGGTTAACGGATGGCTGGAGTGGGAGGTTTCTTGGTGGGCGGAGTCACCGGGACTGCGCCACGAGCATGGAGGGGGGTGGGTCTCGGACGCCAAATCTCGCTGTTGAGGCTTCTGGAGGTGTCGTGGGTTCAATTCAATGAAACATCAACAAAGGAAGGTGCCCACTTGACAACCCCAGCGAAGTGCTTGCAGTGGCTCCCGGTGAGGAAGGTAGCACCTGTCCACGATGCGGGCTGATTTGTAGGTGGCGGGAGACATTCTGAGGAGGGGCGGGTGACATATAGGGTTTGAGGAGGGATGGAGTACTGCTGGCATGGTTGGTTTGTGTCCAGCCCCCTTAATTTTAGCACAAGGGTTTGAACATCCTTCCTTGTGTATTATTGCATGTATCTTTAGTATTTATTAAGAGTAGTTCTGCCCAGTCTGGAACCAGATATAATTTTTGTTCCCTACGTAAGAATTACTGCATTGATCAAAACTGAAACGGCAGGTCTGTGCTGTAGTTGCTCAACGTCAAGCACCATAGTTTAGGAAGATATTTTTCACATTATATTCATAATTAAATTTTTTTTTAAAGTAATGTTAAACTCAGATTTTCATCCTTCAACTAATATAAAAATTACCTGACAACAGCACAGCAAGTCTTGTAAAGTCCAGAAGAACAAGGTTTTATTCGCGGTAATCCGTCATACCTGTCACATGTGAAGCCGCGGCCAAAGGCGACTACGATCACAATCGTACAGAAGCCCCACTTTACCCACGAGCTAGAAAAGACTTCTGTCCTATAACTTAGAAAAGACTTCATGCCCCTTGTTTATTTGAATTAGGTTCAACTCTGGCCTCCGACCACATCAACTACTGAAAATGACATAAGAAATGATCTGTCTTGCCAAGTAGAATTTACATTAGTAGCTGACCTTGGGACCGTAAGTGGCCCTTTTTTAAACCATGGTTTTTAGATTTTTTTTTTTATTCCTTTGAAGGATTTATGAATATGTTTAAAAAAAAAAAAACATTTTGAAAATCTCTTTCCTTCTGTTAAATTAGAAATTACATACTGGACATACTAAAAGATATGCAGACTCAAAACAAATATATGTAAGAGTAAAATTTGCCAAGGTCTTTGTAACACAGATCTCTGTTTTGAGTGCTTTTACAAATAAGATAATAAATTCAAAAGCCATGTTTTGGTTTAGATACCCTAACTCCCGAGAAAATGTAGCATAGAAAAGTATTACGTACACTTTCATTTTTTCAAGAAATACACATTTCCCATGAATTCCCTGAAAGGCAGCAATATGAACAGTACAGATTTTTTTTTTTTTTTTTTTTTTAACATGAGTTTGATGAGCTGGGTAAGGCTTCTAGAAACTGACCTACACAAAATAGTAGCAGTCACATTCTTCGGAAAACATGAATCAAAAGTACAAATTTAGAGTTACTAAAATTAATTTCAATATTTAATAGAATTCAGTAATCTCTCTTAAAAATCTTTCCCATTTCCAAGTGTATTATTGTATTCAAACTTCGAAAATGTGCTGTAGATGTTGTATTGAAGTAAATTTAAATATTTGAAGCCACTATGCCTAATCTAAAAGTGCCGGACGTATTTTTCCGCAAAACTAATGATAATTCATAATCATCAGTACTCATAGGTCACAAGTAAGAACAAGTTTAGAGCATCTAGTTAAGTTGATGCAAGTGAATCTAAAGCAGCAAGAAGTTCTTCTAGGCAAACCAAGAATCACAGAATAAAAAACTGAAAAATGTTCTCGCTAGTTGTGCATTCAGAGGAAAAACTTAATTTGGCAAATAATATTGGGCATCTGCTCAAACATCTCCAAAGGCGTTCGAGTCCTATGGTGATGCAGATCCGAAACAAAGCAGATTCATTTGTTCACAACACATTAATCAGAGAGCACAAAAAAGAGCGGGAACGACTAATTGAGCTCTATCTTCCCATCAGCACTCGCCAAATGTCAGAAAATCACGCCTACTGGGAAACGGGCACAAAACTGTCTATGACAGCTGCTCGTACGTCAAAATATTTCAGAACCTCCAGACATTATTTTGTTGACAATACTAATTTGTCAACAACAAGATAAATATTGGACAACCTGTATGTTAGATCAATAAGTTTCCCATGCAATGTTTGAATAATTACTCAAGGAGAATGCAGCTCAGTTTTGAAAAAGTTGTCCTCATTGAGAAGATACTGCCATCTTTCCCAGTATAAGAAGGGCTCAGCACCTGAACCTGTCACACCTTCTGACCTACCATTCTTGCTCTGCAGTGCTCCTTCACTCGATGTCTACTAACATACAACATGACACATCCACTCAGAGACATTGCCCTTACTGATAGGCGGTACCATATAAAACACCTTCATAAAAGTCACTTGACAGTTTCCAAAGTATTAATCCTTGTAACATCAGTTTCCATTTGCAAGTGGTTTGACAAGATACCATTAGACTCATCATCTACGACCTTCTCGTGGCACTTCCTTCAAAGACAAGGCCCACGTTTAGAGAAGCTCAGACATAGCCAATATTAGCGATAAATAAATCCACTGCTGCTTGAAGTATGTGTATCATCTTCGTATGGTCATTTTTCTTGCATAAACATAAAAATAAACATAAAATCGAAATCTTACAATAAACGTATAAAATGAATAAATGACCATGATTTACACCAAATTCTACTTACCTACTTGGTTTAATCAATACAACTTGGGCTTCGCTTATTTTTACACCTGCATTACTTGTGTGTTTCTACTACATACATGATTTCCTCTAAAGCAACATATGGAACTGGTTTTCACACACCAATTAAGTCACACAAGAAACAATGTACCTCATTCAAGAACCATTTCGTGGTAAAACTAAAGGACTTCACATGCTTCCAAGCAGCACTGTACTTTGCTGAGGATCACGGGCCATCCTAGAGTGACCGCTTGTTTAGTTTCCAAAACGAGGGAGCAACAGAACTGGTTTGCCAGTGCCTTTCTGTGCATGTCTGGGGGTAAAAAAACCAAGAGAGAAACATACAAGCTCCCCCTGAGCAAGACTACAACCCCAGACCCATGAAGCAGCAGCTTTACTGTCATGTTCCACCTCCAGAAACCCCCCCAGATTACTGTAACCAATGCCTTCGGTGCTTGCATTTCTTTTAAGGGACCATGAAGTAGGCACCTGCACCAGTTCTGTCATACCAACATCCTGACTGCCGGTACATGAGGGATCTGCTGCTTCTGACTGTGTTGTGGCACAGATGGGAGAAAGCTACAAAAAAACCATAGCTTCCAGGCAAAATTTTACACCGGTACGATCCTCCACTGTGCACAGATATACTGCCCATCATCTAATGTCACATGGTCACCAGCCTCCAAAATGATGTTTGCAGAGGTCAGTTTGGCCACAAGCTTGCTGGATGTGAAATGTCCCGATAACGTAGAGTCCAAGAAAACACATTCTCTGTAAGAAAAAGAACAAATGGATTGATTTTTTTTTCACAGGTCATTATGCACTGATCATTTTCAGAAAAATTTAAATTTCATATTAGTATATAAAAATATTTTGTAAAAGGTCTAAACTGATTTAAATTTTTTTTTTAATGTTACACACATTGTCTGAACCGCTTGTCCTATAGGGGGTTGCGGGGAGCCGGAGCCTCACCCGGCAACACAGGGTGTAGGGCTGGAGGGGACACACCCCGGGCAGGACGCCAGTCCATCACAAGGCACCCCAAGCAGGACTCGAACCCCAGATCCACTGGAGAGAAGGACCTGATCCAACCCACTGCGCCACTACACCCCCCTCTTTTAATGTTACAGTTTTTAGCAAACATGGTAATAATGCTTTTTTTACATTCTCTGGTAACATTGACATCTTTGGCACATATGTATCTGCTTAAATATTTATTATCTAGCATAGTTTTTGCATGTAACCTGTCACAAAGTCCTGCACAGGTAATTTTTCATTTGCCATCTAAAAACATAAACCTTTTTTGTGGGAAAAAATGAAAATCATCCCCTTGTATGTAAAACAGGGAAGTCAGGAAAAATCACAGGATAATCTTGCCTGAACAACGAGTACATACAGTATTAATAAATGCATGTAAAGGGTATTTACAAGTTAAAAGAGACCAAATATCTGCGAACAAGTGCTGCATTAATAAGTGGAAGGTCCAGTACATTAATTTACAAGTTTACATGATTCCTAACTGTTGTTAGGGTCCGTATCTTCATGTGTTAAATCTTCATAATCAGGCAAAATGAAAATGAAACAATAAAGTCTTCTTTCAATTTGAAAAGTATTTCCTCTGACCTCGCTCTGCGAAGCCCCTTGTACGAAAAGACAGCCGGGTATCGTACTACAGTGTTTTGTAATTATGACGGCGCAATGGAACAGGACAGTGTTTCAGACTGCCCATCACCAACCATCACCTGACCAACACACACAGCTTTTTAGTTACTTAACAGAAGTCTTGTCCAAAACTATGGAAATGCTGAACTCCATTGTTGTCGTCCCCCCACCCCCCTCCACCCCCAAGATTTATCCCATAACAAAATTAAGATGAATGATAAAGATACTTCCAAAAGCTTCGTTAACCAATTTCAGTGTAGTAACCTGACTATAAGATGGGTATATTAGGCCTAGATAGCAGCACTTAATGTACTGCAGTAAATCCATTCACTTCACTTCTTTATTTAACCCTTTCCGCCCAGCCCCTTACACACAACTAAAACACTTTCTGCCATTTGCCACGGTGCTTTTTCGTGAATGCTTACAACGCAGCCAGTCGCACGCTATTACATTCATCTTAGCGTGCCATGTTTTTTACAAAGATGACACAAGTCCACTTGGATATGGGCGTCGGTAAAAATTTACCTTCAAGGTGGCCTGATAAGAGTGGCAGGTGAAGATAAAGGCGCAGGGAAAATTGTACAAAAACACAGACACTTCATGCACCTACATATCTATCGTATTTGTTTTCAGTAAAGAATATATGTATAAATACATATTTCTCATTTTTAAAAAATGTGAGTGCACACATTGTATGAATAAGAAACAGCGGACTGCATTATACAATTAGATAGCGCCCCCTGCAGGACCTCTGTATAGCTTGGTGAATTTCTGTCTCTAGTTTCCCATATGAAATCACACACACACACATTTTCAGAACCGCTTGTCCCATACAGGGTCACGGGGAACCAGAGCCTATCCGGCAACACAGGGCATAAGGCCGGAGGGGGAGGGGACACACCCAGGACGGGACGCCAGTCCGTCGCAAGGTACCCCAAGCGGGACTCAAACCCCAGACCCACTGGAGAGCAGGACTGTGGTTCAACCCACTGCGCCACCGCATCCCCCACCGTATGAAATCACTGCTTTACAAAAGCAAGTCCAATTTGTATATGCTATGAGAAAAATAAAACCATGATTCAAAGACGTGACCCTGGTCCAGGGGCTCAGACATGAAGCGAGGTAAATTCTTTGCATAAACACAATGGGTTTGCATGAATTGTTCTAACTGGCACAATATAAATAAAGTCAAGTGTGTGTTCCGGTTTGAACTTGCTGCCCTTTTCAGCTTTCGGGTTTAACACACCAGTGATTGCATAAAGCATGCGGGCCTAGCAACTGTCACAATGAATCCTCATCCGTAGCAACTGAAACTGGACATTTGATGGGAAAATGTTCTCGGAGGCAGGAGGAAACAGAGAGGATAGGCAGACTAAGGGTAGGGCTACACGCACACAGCAGACAAGCACAGAGTGCAGACACACACACACACACACACACAGAGGACATGCTTTGTACATGCCATCTGTTTGGACCCTCATGCACTTCATGTATGGGACAAAATCAATACACTTAAAGAGCACAATCTGGAAGCACAAGGATCATTTTACATCATTTTCCTGAATTCCTGCTGTCTCCCTCCCATCGCACCTCTCTGAAACACCGGAGCAGTACATTCCACACACTTCTAACGACAATCTCATTATGTCACTAATTTAACATGAGTCCATGGACTCATTGTTTTTTTTTATATATATAACCTTACACTTTTGTGTGTTGCACAGATGTTTTCAAATGAGAAATAACATACAAATCTGACTTCAGAATGTACTTAAAACAATGAAACTGTCTTCAGCTTGAAAAAACTTAGATATGAATGAAAAATATGTTCCTGTGTTGAACTATGGTATTGTATAAACTAAAACTGTAGAAAACAAGGGCAAAAACTGTGATTTTACTGAGGGTACCACAGAGAGAACTCCATCTTGGAGTGAGCAGGACTTCCACTGTCCTCCGGGTTTTATCGTGTATTTATAAGCTTGCCATAGAAAGCAAAATCAACAGAAATAAATAATCTAAATGTGTTCCGGCTTTGTCCATATGCTCAATCTGAGCCCCATTACGGCTCAGTAACTCACATAAAGACATTTTACTTAGGTATTGCGTCAGCATTGTCCCACCTTTCATTTTTTACCGCAACGCACAGTACCATACCTCGCTCGGAGGAGCTTGCCTGGCCCATTACCCAGTGTGACTCATTGATTGAAATCACACAGTGCGAGAATGTTGTCTCCTCTCTGTGTCATATAACAGCCCTTGAGTCTAACAACCCTTACAGCCCTGAAGGATGCTACAGAACGGATCCCTATTTTCAAAGTGCACCGCGCATTATTAGCCTGTTTGTTTATCTAGGGAGCTTAGAAACTGATCACACAGACCTTCTGGACACATGTGGCCTGCATTCCGGGGGCCGCCAGGTCACAACCCCGACGCTAGAGGTTCATCCAAGGTAGGTCACCGAGGTAAGTGATATTTGAACCTGTTTGTCTCGCTTGCTAAAACTTTTCGGCTCACCAAAAATCAAAGAGCATTGTTCATGGAAGACTAATGCGCCACGATTATTTCACCCTCCTTAGAGTTTATGCTTAGAATCATCTCCTCATGTACCTGATACCACAGCTGAACTTTAAAGGTATTCATTTTACCACCGTGTACCATCCCCTGGGCACAGAAAAAAAAAAAAAAACTGATATTACTTGTCTCGCCCAAACACAACAATTTCCGCAGTGTGTTTTTTTTATCAGCAACGAAATAAAAAAAAGCTCCGGGGTCAAAAAGGTGAGAGATGACAAAAATCCGATCGCTACTATATCCTGAGTTGGCCCTCAAGTGTGAATGAAGTGTGGCAGCAGCACAGTATACTGAAGAGGAATACTTCATTTGGCACAAGAAATAGAGGGTGCACCACATAACACCATGTAATGGAGAAGGCGGTTTGGAATGACTCACATAACTCCAGGGGCCGCGCAGCAGAGCCGCTGCGTGCTTAAGACAAGCACAATATTCAAGTTTATTTTTAAGAAACATGACGAGTGTCAAACACTCTATTTGCCATTTATGAGATCCTTTTTCAAAATCACCTCTCACCTTGTGATCCTCCTTGATCGCACCGCTAACATGCCTCCAGTGAGAGAATAAGCCCGGATGTTACTAATTACGATTAAAGAGACAAACGGGATGTTAGACAGTGCTCAAAAACTGTTCTCCACAGCTTAAAATATACAGCTTTATAAATAATCCTTTCCAGAAAGAGCAATCCCCATAACAGAAGCTGCACGTAAAAATCTCATCAATGTTCACTTTGCTTCAATTACTTCAGGTACATTCGGTCGCTAGCGGTCACGTTCACAAGGTGGTTGGGTTAAGGGAAATGTCACTACCCTACACCCGTGCAACTTTTAATTTATTCAAGTGTTGGCGAATTTGCCTCAGCATTAGTGTTGAGTCCAAAAATCCGTTAAACGCGAAAGCGTTGAACGCGAAGCCTCTGTGTCATCAGATGATGAACTGAGAAAATCTGGCCTTCAGATCTCCATGGCTACAGAAAGTGGGAAATTGTCAACTTGCTCGATGAGTGGGCGCAGAAGCAGGAAACAGAACAGGGACCTTCAGTAAGTAAAGAAATTTGGGAAGCAGGATTGCATATTGAACGCTGAATATTGAATATTGACACATGTTCCTATAGACACCCTGCCTTTCCAAGACATCTGTGAAGCAAGCTCTGTCTTGGTGGATCTGGAACCTGGGTCTGCAGGAAAATTTATACACAATTTATTAAATTTTACATATAATACCTATTCATGGCTGGCTAGCTCGACTTAGGGTTTTACCATCTACAAATTCTTCATTGAAGGAATCAGCTAAAGACTGTTGGACCGCAGGGGGTGTGGTGGCACAGCGGGTTTGGCTGGGTCCTGCTCTCTGGTGGGGCTGGGGTTCAAGTCCTGCTTAGGGTACCTTGTGATGGACTGATGTCCAGTTCTGGGTGTGTCCCCTCCCCCTCCAGCATTGCACCCTATGTTGCCGGGTTAGGTGCTGGCTTGCCATGACCCTGCCTGGGACAAGTGGTTTCTGTGTGTGTGTGTGTGTATTTCAGTGCTGCCTGCTCAGCTTTTGAATGGGATGTCACAGAGGCTTGTCTATTACCCACGGTAGGGGCAGGCTGTCTGGCTGAGCTCTTGTGCTGACACCTGCTGAATCCCAGCTCATCTGACCTGCCACTCCTAGGCCCGTCTCCATAGCCCTGCTTCCGTTCTGCCGCCACTCCCTGTGTGGAAGACAAGTCCAACGCACAGCTTGTAGATCCAGCTTTCGGGTGCAAGACAAACACAGAGTTTCCTCACTCCCATGTATTTCCTTACCACTTAGGACGTCTTGAATGAGATCAGCCGTGCCCCCGTAACACTGGCTACGTTCTTTGTGACTCTATACCTCAAAATACGATTTTATGAAAGAGATGTTCTGAAATCTGGTGAGCCAGGACACAAAGTAATGATAGTAATGACAGTTAACACAAATGACCTGTTCCGCATACGTCTGCACTCAAAAAAAGATGCACTTTTTCGTGAACGCACACTCGTGCGGATTATTCTTAAAATGTTTGCAGATACTCTTATTACAGACGTGTCAAGACGCGACAGAAACGAGAAATGCTGGCACACTACCTAATGATGATGGGAAAGACTGAAAAGAAAAGGAATTCACAGGGAACAAAAACAAGTCAGGAAAGTCATCACAAAAAGTCGTCACATAAACACGATGGCAGTATGTGGTAGTTCTCAGTTTCAAATCAAAATAGTGTAGCAGATGCGCACTTCTATATATTTGCTAGGTAACTACTCTATGAAAGTTCCAGATATAGTTAATACAGAAAAATACACTGAATGAATTTTCTCCTGTACAGCTCTGAAATGCTGCACCTCCTTCCTCCACAACACCATTTCATTTTCGGTGTGTGTTTTGCTGCCGAAAGTGAAAATGTCGGTAGTTTTCATTTGTTCACCACAACAATAAAATTTTAGAAAGAAAGAAAGATGCAATAGAAATAAGATGCCTTTGAAAATAAATAAAATGAAGTGGGAAATGTTTGTAACTGAAGTGGAAAACTTGAAAATTCCTAACTCAGATGTCTGTAACACAAGGTATAATTGTTTTTAGCTTTATTCAGCTTGTTGTTGTAGTGTGGTGTGATACGATAATAACATGTCAGAAACATCTCCCAAGAATCCATCAATTTAGTTCAATTCAATTCAGTTTATTTTTTATAGACAGCAACAAGCTCAGTGTGTCTCCTCGCGGCTCCGGGAGAAAGTTCTCGAAAACCGAGCAAAATCACACAGCTCTGCAGACCGTGCTGCTGTCCTCTCTTCTCTCAAGCACAAAAATTAAAAGAACTTTTTTTTTAACCTGTGTCATCCTACCTCGAAATAGTGGTATTTGTGTTTGAAAAGTATTTAAACGGTATTTTTAATCTTAATCGCATTTTTAATTGCATTTTTTTTTGTTTTTCGCACATTGTGAGGAGATCCTGTGAGACCTCGAGCCGAGTTCGCCTCAGAAGTATTTACAGTAGCATCGGTATAACACAGTATAAAAAATGACTGAATATTTCAGTGCACAAGGCAGGATTTTTCTTATGATAAAAAGGCACAATTTTGCCAAACTGTTTTGTTTCACATACTTGTTTGATTATTTCATATAAACACATTAGTCTGTATTTACACTAAATATTTTGACAAATGCGGGCAATAATTATTTCCTATTAGGGGCGGTTTTCCAAAATATTCCACTGGATGGCGGTATAAAGCAACGTGTAGAAGTAAGCAAATGTCCCGAGTTCAAACTGCGAAATATCCCAAACCCTCCGTTCATCATAAGATACTTTGAACCGAACAGAGCGCCGTCGACGTCTATCATAAATGTCTGCGCTGTCTCTAATATTTTCTTCTTTTATTTTTTTAAATTAACAAAATCTGCGTTGTGATGCGGCGCGTGACCGAGTCGCGGTACGCGGGAGGTCTCCAATTGCCAAGAAACTTCCCGTCTGCGCGCGCGCGTCATTCTAATTCTCCCGCGGAGAGCAGCGCAGGAAGCGGGCGGGTGCGCGCGCGCGCACTCACTCACTCCCTCCCTCCCTCGCTCGCTCGCTCGCTCGCTCGCGCGCGCGCGGGACGCTGCATTCGCTGAGGGCTCGCGCCTCTGCGATCTCAGTGTGTCAGCAATAAGTTGAGACGTACGGGGTAGGTGGCGGATCCCTACATGGATATGGCCGTTAGTTTGGCAGGTGCCCTTACCCAGAGTGCATTGTTTTCACCGCTTGTCTTCTTGTAACTGGATCCGTGCAGGGTGGTCCCGCGCTGCCGGCCCCTCCGCCGAGCCCCCTCTTCCTTCGATGACACGGACACATCGGGATCGCGTGCCGCTGTGTCACAGCCGCTGTCACTGTGCACATCGGCGCAGCCGGATTTGCGCACAGCACCACTCGACTCCGCCGGGCTTGTAGTGTCACAAAGCAGGTAAGAACTGAGTGCTGCTTGAGCTAGGCTGGATGTCCTTGATGTAGCCAGTTCCGCCCGTGCGTGCAACTCTCGCGGACGTGTTTGTTGCTGCGATCGCGGGACTCTGTGTGCGTGTCAGTGGCGGTGTCGCCCACGGATGGTCCCGCTGTACGGCGCCGCGCCGCCACAGTCGCACTTTTCCGCTGCGCGCTATTAGTGTCGCTGTATCGGCGGCGCTGCGCCCGCATCGCGGCGGCGCTTGACTTGACTTGTTCGCACACATGACATGTCGCACGAGCTGTGATTCTGGGGTGAACTTCCGTTGTGGATGTGGTGGGTCGGGGGGGGGGGGGAGTGCAAAGAAAGGAAAAAAAAAAAAGTGCAGCACCTTTATTTTTGGCTTTATTTCTCAGCTTGCTCGCAAAGTAAACGTGCACAGTGGGTTGGAAGGAGTGCTTTATCCTGTGGTTCCAGATGTTTGTGTATATGTCATATAGTGTTCCAAAAGATATGTATTATATCTACATATAATATTTATACTATAATTAAAGTGCATTTTAATAAATAATATATACTGTGTAATATCATATATGTTTTTTTTTTTTTTTTTACTTTTTTGTCCAATTAAAATGCACTTTAATTAAAAATAACAATCAAGCACTGGCTACATGAGAAATTTACATTTTACATTACATTTATTCATTTAGCAGAGGCTTTCGTCCGAAGCGACGTACATCTCAGCAAAAGTACAATTTATGCATTACGTTCAGAGAAGAAATACTTACAAAACTGTCCCAGTGCCTCAGACTTTGTGTGTCGTCGACTATGTCCATGACATGCATCGTGATTGCCAAGGGAAAACACAAGCAATTGCTGTAGTTTTGGGAGTGAAAACAAGATTGCACGCATATGCTGCGCTGGCCTGTCCCTACGGTGAGCACAGCTGTACTCAGATGAGCCTCTGGACGCTGGGTGCGCTCCTGACACGCTCATCCCTCACAAGGAGCCTGATTGCATTATGTTGGCCGAGAATCTCCTGCGTGTGGCAGGGTGCAGAGATCAGTCCAGACCAGAATGTCAACTCCGGGAAACGGATGAGAGAATACAGGCTAATAATGGCTGCGTTTCACTTGTGCTTCGGGGATTGGGGGGTCTTGTTGATTAAGCAAACTGTTTCCCTGAAACAGCTTAATCTGACAGGTGAAGATGTGCGAAAAGGGAATTTGCAGGCGGCACATAAGAAACGGAGCTGGTGGGAATATTGACAGAGAACCTGGGAAGGGCTCTGCATGCGTTCTCTTATTGCTGCCTGTGTTTACTCCAGCTCTAGACAGAATTCACTGTGCCCTCCTGATATGTGCATATATATTTCGGTCTGAGATGGAGAAACCCCCAGAAACAGAAGACGGTGGTATTGTGTGTCTCGTTTTGTCGGGGGAAAAAAGGAATAAAGTAGCTGTGGGAAATCCACAAGGTCTGTGTAGATCAGGTTTGTGGTGTGAAACATAAATCTGGCAATAAGTCTCAATATCTCCATGTCAGAATTTCTGTGTAGATAAGCGATGACACTTCAGGTCTCCGGTTCATCGCAGGTGTGGGGAAGCCAACCCAACCGTGCATTTAAAGCAGCCACTCGGTCAGGGGAAATACCTTGTAGTCGCACAATCTCTGCAGTTGGCAAAAATAGTGGCAAATTAATTAGGAATTTTTATGATCCTTTGGTGCTTTATGGAGATCTAAACCAAATGGTCCAGGTGAGTTCAGCATCCATGGGTTACAGAATCAGAGATGTTGTCGGGCGGCTGTAACAGGTAATATTACGCAAAATAATAATTTTAACTGGATAAAAATCAGCTACTTTCATGCTACCCTATTTTACAGGGTGAAGATAGTTTGGCAAGTTTACCTGGTTGCACTCACATGAAATGGTCACGAAGGACTAGGTGGCACAACAGTGAGCTGCTTATTAAGATGTCACCCCAGCAGTCAGAGATGAGGTTGTTACAGCTACATCACTGGTCCTGAAAAGCACAGGATCCAGTCTGACTGTGCATCTGGCACAACAGCGTGTGTCGTAGATCAAGTTACTTGAAGCTATTTTCCATTTAACTTCTTTTTTAACAAGCTGATCTGTCTCTGAGCAGCGCCTTCACCCAAGGGGGCATGCAATCTGACAGCTAGATGGCACGGCAAGGAATGAGCTTGGCTCCACAAATCACCTGCGCTCTTCAGGTCACACTCTTACCTCATCTTATCTGAGGCTGCATGTTCAAACTGAGAAACCTCATCCCTTTATGTTAGAAGCGGGAATTATTTTAGAGTCATAATTCCAACATCATTAACATTGATTTCACAACACAAGTAATAAGCAGATTCTATGCTTTTGTTGGTTCCTGTGCAGATGATACCAATTGATCCAGTGCTTCAGTCTGTAGGCTTTATAATGAACATTTTTGTGGTAAATTTTGCCCAATACAGGTGGCCATAGTACATTCTTACTTGGCACATTGCGAGGAAAGTTATAACTATATTATGATGATGATTATTATTATTATTATTATTATTATTTGTGATGGTCTGCCATCCCATCCAGGGTGTCCCCCCTCAGCCTTGTGGTAAGTGATAGGACAAGGAGGTAATGAAAATGGATGGATGGATGGATGGATGGATATTATTATTGTCATTATATATCGTTGTTATGATATGCTTTCACAGCAGGTAGCACAGTTTCCTCACAGCTTCTGTCTTGTGGGTTTGAATCTGGCTCAGCTTGTACAGAGTTTGCATGTTTTCCTCGTGTTCATGTGGGTTTCTTCTGGGTGCATCAGTTTCCTCCCACAGTCCAAAACACACCTTTTAGGTGAGACTGTATGTGTGGATGGTAGAAGTAGTGAATAGGTAAATATTTATAAACGACTCAGAGTTATGTAAGATTTAAGTTGCCTTCGGAAAAAGCTGTCAGCGAAGTATTGATATGCAGCATTAAGTATAAATTACCCTCCTGTAGGGTAAATGTAAAGCTCTTCACTTAGATGATGCTTTTCTCTACAGCAACTTGCAATGTAAAGATACCTGCAATTATTTACCTATTTTACGGTAATTACATTGCTCAGAGCTACTACAGCTGGAGGTGGGATTCAAACTTGTGATCCTCAGGTCCTAAGGCAGCAGCTCTAACCGCTACTCTACCATCTGTCCCAATTTCATATTTTTAATTTGTTATTATAATTTTTGAAACCTAGGTGCTTTTGCTAGGCAATTAAGTGCTTATGGGTATAACAGGAACGGTGCGGAATGGGACCTGAACTGATAACCATCAGCAATGCAAGCCATGACTTAAGTCACTGCACTATCAGTCAGGTTCAGCAGTTGTGTTATTATTTAAGCAACTGTAATATTTAATTACTTTCCAAGTCTTATTTGTAAGCTTTGTCACTGTAGTTGAAGATAAGGGGCTCTGAGCTTTATATCCAACTCTCAGACTTCCAGTCTGAAAATGTGTATTTTCTCTATGACTTTGGTGTGCAGCTTTTCTTCCGTGTTACAAGGTGATTTACTGTGTATGTCACCAAACTGTAACATGCAGCAGAGGGCTTGCTCACTTTTTTATTATTTTGTTTCCTGTCCCATTTTTCACATGGCCCTGAAGTTCTCACAACCCACGCTCACACTTAGAAGCCAGTCACCAGTATGCAGAGAGACAGATAACAGGCATGAGTTGTGCTGAAAGATGCATCAATCATCATGTTTGAATGTTGTATTTTGCATTAGCATCAAATAGGAGTAACCTGTAGTATTCCTACGTGTTAGGAGGACTATTAAAAGTCATTCGGTTCTGAAAATTACGGGGTGGCACAGCAAGTAGCGCTGCTGTCTCACAGCACCTGGGTGGTGCGAGAGGATGTGTATTCAATCCCTGCTCAGTCTTTGTGGAGTTTGCATGTTCTCCTTGTGTCTGTGTGGCTTTCCTCTGGGTGCTCTGGTTTCCTCCCACACTCCAAAAACATGCTATTCAGGTTCTCCCATAGTGTGTGAGTGACACAGAGAGTGTGTTCCACTGATGTATGGATGAGTGACCTAGTGTATGTAGCAGGGTAAGTCACCTTGGTGACTAAAGTGTGGGGCTGGTAACACTACATAGAGTTCATTGGAAGTGGCTTTGGATAAGAGTGTCTGCTAAATAAATACATGTAAAAATTGACAACAGTGTCACACCAGGCAGGCAATATATTGAAAGCATTCATTTTTTTTTTTTTTAACTAGGATTGGTTTTGAACTCAGTTTGGTCTGTTATTCTATTGAAACATAGATATCAGTGTGTTAAATTAGTTTTTTGCTACAGCTTTTTTAAATTTTTTTAAGTTCATCCAGCTGTCTTCACCTTTACCACATCTATAAATGGCCCACAATCTGTTTTCCTCCACTTTTGTCCTTACTGTCGAAAGGGGTGTGTACTATATGTTGTCACTGTGACTGAGTCCATCCGTCTGCTAATTATAATAGTAGGAAAATTAGGAGAGCAAGACAAATACATCATTCATATCCTAAAAAAGTCTTTTTTTTTGAGAGTTCTATGACTCCGTGAACCTTACTGTACATGGCTGGAGATGTCTGGCCACAATACCATGGCCTGCATTAAACAGAGCCTCAAAATGTGAAATTTGCTGGGATGGGCCACACCACATCGCTCTCCACTGTGTGCCCAGAACCCAGAGGGTGTTTTCCCAGGCTCTCCACACAGTCCTTCGCAAGTGTCAATAAAATATCTTCCAAACATTCACACACACACATTTTCAGAACCGCTTGTCCCAGACGGGGTCGCAGGGAACCGGAGCCAACCCGGTAACACAGGGCGTAGGGCCGGAGGGGGAGGGGACACACCCAGGACGGGATGCCAGTCCATCGCAAGGCACCCCAAGCGGGACTCGAACCCCAGACCTACTGGAGAGCAGGACCGTGGTCCAACCCACTGCGCCACCGCACCCCCCCTCCAAACATTCATCTGATGACTTTTAGCTCGTTCAGCACATGGAAGCATGTTCGCTTCTCTGTGCGTCGAGCAAAAATCTGCTGCGGCAGCTTCCGATCTTGAGGAGGAAGGAAATTCTTGAAAGGTGGTTTTAAGATCAGGAGACCTCCTACCATCTGAAAAATTAAGGTGAGGTCATGGCAGAGTCCTACAGCTGCAGTGGTCAATGTGTGAGGGATGTGGGTCACAGAGCTTGCTTGCTTCCAGTCTGGGGCTCTGCTTGCTGGGCCCTGGCTGACTGCTGGCAGAGGACTGGGTGAACCAATGTCCATCTCATCCTCTGCTCAAACTGGCGCCGTCCCTAACGGCCGTATGTGGCACCTGCCGTCAAGAAGCCGTAGAGGACCACAATGCTCTTGCTGCCACAGAAAGAGCATCCAACTGCAAACATCGCAAGTGTGCGTTTCCACAGAATAGCTGGAAGTTCTTCCAAACAAGCTTTCAACCACTGCTTCTCCAGACATCTTTCACAGACCTCTGAATTAATGATGATGTGTTCAGAAAAAGTGAGAATTTTTTTTTTTTTTTTTTTTCCCCCCCAAAACAAAGAAAACATTTATTCACACAAGGAATCCTAGGTGTCGTGAAGAACCCTCTGCTTTGTAGCAAGTCTTAAAAATATTGCTTACTTTCACTTGTCATATTTATCAGGTTCTAAGGAAATAGCAACCGCATGAGTACAGCATGAAAAAAAATACCCAGGAGGGGAATAAGCTATTTTGAAGATAAGCACTATTTTAAAGATCATTATGACCTATAGATTCCTCTTTCTCGAGTGAAACATTAAAACAACTGAGTCTTAACAGTTCAATATTCCATTTACAGGACAACATTCTTGTTACCTGTTTGCGTATGCTTCTCCTCCAAGTGTTCTGCACCCTACAGTGGATCCTACATCCTACTGTTTTGTTCATACAAGTATAGAAACAACTCAGAATAAATCAGGACTGTTGTAGACATTATTATCTGTATCATCATTATTGTTGTTATTATTATTTACTTCTTTACAAGATGGACTCATACCAGAAGAGTCTAGAAAGTTTGTCTACAAGAACCTAAAAAGTTCACAAAGGAATAATGAAAGGAGAGCTGTTAGTATAGTGTTACACAAATTTGGCAAAAGCATTACCTACATGTGTCAAAGCTTTAGACACAATAAATTATTCTGGGTCATCAGGCAGTTTTTGGCAGTATCCATGAATTCATGAGTTCTTGCTCCTTAGAGAGCATGTCCTTCTAAAGGGGGATGGGGTTTGACAGTTTTCCAGACAAGGCCTGGTTGCTTAATCTTCACTGGAAAAACACGGCCATTGATTGTGTGTTTTAATTAGGCCAGAATGGCGAAGCATCCCTTGGGTCAGTTGGGGGAAGCAGGACACCCCTAGAAGCGAGTAAATGCACCCTTGGGTTTACTCAAGACAAAGCTTCCCGCAGAAGTACTTCATCTGCTTCTTTTCAACCCAATCGCTCAACAGTACACTCATTTAGTGTTTCATCCTCTCTCTCTCTCTCTCTCTCTAATAACCAGCTATTAACTTTCCAAATGACATGAATTTATAAGGCCGGCTTTGTTGTGTGTAATGTCTTACTTTTAAAATATTTCCCAGAGAAACAAAGGCAGCACTGACAAGTGTTACTACAAAGATCTTAAGAATCAACTGTAATTATGGACACAGTGACAAAAGACACTCACATGTAGAGCATGAAGAATGTCCTTTTGCCTTGTTAATATGGAGATTTTTTTGTGGGTGAAAGAAAATGCCATTCATGGGGACATTGCTAGAATGTATTAATTAGCAGAGAGTGGCTGTTTTTCCTTCTGCTTTCATGGTTCACAAAGCTTTTCCCGATCGCTCTCTAAAGCTTGGAGATGCAAAAAGAGGCCTAGACAGGGTGGAATGAGGAGGCCAGACAAAGATAAAATGGGCCGATCGGACGACTTCGGGACCCGCTTGTTCCCACACTGAGACCAGCTTGATCAATAAGGTTGGAGAACTTTGACTGGGTGGTGGTTGTGAGGGGGTTGTGAGGGGGTTATAGAGAGAGAGCAGTACAGCCTCTTCAGTAACGGACACACAGGACCCAAATTTAATTTCCTAATGCACTCCTGCATTCTTAGATCAAATAACATGGGGGAAGGGCCTCTTCAATAATGAAAACTAGAGAGCATCTCTTGAAGATGGAAGGCTCGGTGGGGGGGGTGGTTAAAAGTTGATCCCATAAATCACAGGCAGAAGGCCAGAGTCCAGCAGGCTGCCTTACTCAATATACGAAACCAGGAAAGTGCTGTGGGCTACATGAGGCTACCGAACCCTCAGGCTCCCGAGCAGCTGCTTCGCCGGGGCATCTCTCCAACAGTACACCCGCACCCATCCAACCACACACTCTCCGCAGCCTTGTGTGTGCTCTTGTTGCTCTTATTGTCTGGATGCAAGTGTGACATGCGGTGCCTGTGGTGATCTCTTGTCAGGCAGAGATTAACCCAAATTCCTGTTTATTCAAATACCGTTCTAGATTAAAACCCAGTCGTTCAGAGGCGTATCACTCCTAAGAGATACCCATGCAATTGCCACTATGTCATATTTACACCATTGACTTGGTAAGCTTCGTAGAAGTGTACCCTTGGGCTTCCGGCAATGTATTCGAAACTCAGAAACTGTTTGGTTTGTTTGAAATTTGACACGCGCGAAGGAAAAGGTACGGTGCCATACCAAGTTGTGAAATTGAAATTCAGGTCACTTTGTGCCTGAGCTTTGACGAGAAGAAAAAAGGAGGTGTGTCAAAGACCATGTCAGGGCTCCGCTGCACCTCACAATCATATTAACAGATCGCATTGGTATGCCGTGGTTTTTCCGGAAAAATCCAGTTTCCGAAAGCTTTCAACATCGCAACGCTTCTCACACCGGAGGCGTCCGGCACAGGTGAACACGGTGCAAGCAGACCGGCAACGTATGTGTTTTGTCATTCCTGGTAAAATATTAAGAACTGTGTCCGCCTGTGGCCAGGAAGGTATTTTTCTCCTCTGCGTTGTTGCGCTCTAAAACATGTCCTGCACATTTTCTAGAAATGAGCTCACGTTACGTGTTGACTACGACAGTCCCCCACGGATTACCGTATATAGAGACTTAAAAATACAGAGGGACGGACAAAAAGAGCGATGCCTCTTTCCGAACCAGGACTTATCACCTCGATTCGTGCATGAACTACAATAATTCCCTTCACTTGCCAGTGGTATGATTGACTGGAACGTGCAACATGGGATAGTGTGACAAGGAGGTCCCTAAAATCCCTTTGGACAATGATGTCCATGTCCAAACACACTGAAACTGAAGGCCCTGATTAATGTCATTTGATGAACGTTTGATCCCAGTGTAAGCAGAGGCGCCCAGGGTTGGCCCGGTTGAATACCGCAGCTGGAGCTGTGCGAAGAGAAGGTCCAGGCTTCGACTCATGGACGCCAAACACCCTTAACGCGTTTGGGTTTAGACGCCGCGAAGACGTCGAGAAAGCCTCAGCGCATCACTTCACTGAGCGAGCGTGGAGAGGAGGCGAGCGGCCTTGAGTGACAGACCCTGATATGCGCACTGACGGTCAAGCTCCTGCACGATCCGTCCTGCCTACTTTGAGGCAGACAAAGAAATCTGAAATGCAAAAGGGAATCGCAAAGCTGAGGACGCTCTTCCGTTTTTTCTTCTTTTTTTTTTTTTCCCCTCCATACACTGGCGCTTAAAACTGTTTGCCAGAAGTCCCGTCCTTCTTCTCAATGGACTCTCTTCCCTTCTGTTCCCATCAGAATATTTAAGTAACTCTCCTTTCCTTCCTGCCTTAACGCTTGTATCCCTAAGATATGTACCAGGAACGTGGCGCATGGCTTCGCTTACCCCTAGTTCTTCTGCTTCCCTCTGACGCTAAAGGTCTCCGCTTCAAATACGCGAGCCTCACTTAAGTCGCTTCGAGGAATTAACGCCCGACTGGATTTCACAGGGTCGCCGTAAAAGAGGACGTTTAAAATCGCTTGTTGTAGCACGTCTTCCTTCTCCTGCCTCTTATCCGTACCCCTGCGTTGTACCAAAGCGAGAAAAAAGCAGCAGCCCTGCTGCGAGACAAGCATTCGGTTTGTTTGCCCCTCTACTCCCTCTTCATATCCTAATCAAAATAACCACCGGCAGCAGCACGGCAAAGAAACGCAACGTTGAAACGGGTGACGCAACGAGCAGCAGAAACACCGGATAGATCCTCCCTCTTCCCCGTCTCTGCCGGAGCTAAGGGAGACGGTTAAAGTCTTAGCTGTACAACCCATGTTCGTCTCCCCTGGAAACCCCTGGGCAAATTAGTTGAGAAAAGCTGCAGCGCACAGATACCTATTGGAGGCTGCTGCAGTGCTTTTTCCAAAAAAAAAAAAAAACGGGAGGGGGGGCTGGTTTTCCGTCGCTTCCTGCGAACGGGTGTCACCCTGGAACAGCTGTTCTTCTCCTGCCGCCGTCTCTTCCGATCTCACTCCCAACCCATCACCTCCTTCACTTGCTCCACGCGATGTGATCTGAGCGGAGAGAGTCGCTGGCGAGGCTGCGGGATTGACATGAGCTCGCATACTAATTCCAGGATCAGCGAGAAGGAAGGAAGTCGACGACGACGCTTCCTTGCTCTGCTGGCGTTACGAGGATCGGTTCTGTAGCGTCGAGCGTCACGTGCGGTCTGACATTCACACGCAGATCTTTACCGTAAATATCTTGTTTTTGGCCATTCTGTGCTATAATACCGTGTTGCGGGGACATTGGGCGCCGTAGTGGTCACATCCGCCGCCTTTGGACTCGGAGCTCGTAGGTTTCAATTCCACCTCCTGCTCTAGTTCTCTTGAGCGTGGTGCTTGTCCGAAATTGCTCCAGTAAAAATTGCCCAGCTGTATAAAGGGGTAAACATTCGTAGGTGGCGCAATATTGCCAGTTGCTGCGGAAAAAGACATCCGGTAAATGCAATCCATGCAATCCACATTTCTATCGGAAAAAGACAGCTTGCAGTGTATGGTTTGTGGTTTCGGACGAGTCCAGGCCGATGTCTCGAATGTTGCACGACTTGCTGCGCGTTCCTTGAATCGACTCTAATACGGGTGTTATGAATTAATAGAGTATATGCAAAACATCTGGTTTGTCTCTATTGCGCATTGTGTCAATGCGAGGTGTTCGGAGGCAGCGCGTAGGCAGCGCTGCGGGTCAGCGGAGGGGCGGAGCGGCTGTGTGTTCAAAGTGTATGCGGCGCACACGCGTGCAGCTGTCAAACTGAGCTGAAGGAGTTTCTCTGGGTAAAAATGGCACTGGCATGTGGAGGAGAGGCCAACGCCATCAGAGAGTCTTCGATGCACGAACACGGACCCAGCTTGGTCCCTGCCTGCCCGTTGAATGGTAAAACCCCCTGTTTGCATCCCCCAGCTTTTCACCTAGAGAACTGGCCCAAATTGGAAACATTTACATTTATTTATTTGGCAGACACTTTGTACGAAGCAGCTTCCAATGAACTCTATGTCATGTTATCAGCCCACACACCTTATTCACCAAGGTGATTTACGCTGCTAGATACACTACTTACACTGGGTCACTCATCCATACATCAGTGGAACACACTCTCTCTGTCACTCACACTATGGGTGAATCTGAACAGCATGTCTTTGGACTGTGGGAGGAAACCAGAGCACACAGAGGAAACCCACACAGACCCAGGTGGAACATGCAAACTCCACACAGACTGAGCGGGGATCGAACCCACATCCTCTCGCACCACCCAGGTGCTGTGAGATGACAGCACTACCTGCTGTGCCACCCAATTGCTATTGCATTATGTAATATTTATATTGATCTGTATGCGTGACAATGCTTTGGCTAATTACGACACGCAACGAAACAAAGGCAGGTGAGAATAGAGTGTCGCGCCGAAACGGGCTTCGTCCGTCTGGAAGGTTGCTGGTGTACAGATTGCTTGCAACGTGTGTCTTATTCGCATCACAGAACATGCTGCCTCTCTGATTTCATCCTCCAGCATCCTTAGTGGTACTCCAGTAAAAGTACTTGCCACATACTAATGATTACCATCAAAGTCCCGCTCTTATTCCACAAACCCTCCACTTAACTTTATTACTTTATTCCTTGCTTACATTAAAGCTATAAGCAGCAGAGACCATGTGTGAATTAAAGGCCAAATTTGATTCGATCTAAATAATTTTCGCTCTCATTTCTAAATATATATTGTGCTCATTTGTGCTACGGTGTTTTACCGCGCTATTAGATTGTCTCTAATAGGCTCATTTAAGGATCATAGCCTCTTCCTTTCTTAGATGTATGTGCGCACTCTTTTTTTCATCCTATTTAAATGATCTCTCGAATGCCTTGGGATGGCGTAACGATTTAGTGCCGACCGAATAGCGTGCGAAATAGTCGCGGTTTTTCCGTACTTGTATGCGTTTAAAAAAGGGAATTTGGGAAGAGAGGGGTTGTTAACGGAGAGACATATTTGTCCGCAGCTGATGCGCGGTTCCGGGATCGTGACGGGGAGCGATAATGCAGGAGCAGCGTCGCCGTTCAGCAGTGTTCGGACCGCAGGCTCGGTGCACACGTCAAGCGGGCACCGCGCTTCGCCGAGGTGGAAGTCTCTTTTCATGCTGAGGAGCTTCTGGACCGCTAGGGGACCGGGGGTGGGGTGTGCAGGAGGCGAAGAAGAATCCGGGGCAAGTGAAGGTCAGGTGGCCTCCTGCCTGAGTCGCGTCTGCCGCAGTAAGCCGGGAGCTGCGGCCCAGACCGAGTCGTGCGGGGTGCGCTTTTTCACTCCTCGTATGAGACCCATCGTTTCAGGGCTGTTGTCTACAACATGTCTAACCCCTTATTTGTCCTTTTGGGGTCTAAGTTCAGGACATAGATAGATAGATAGAGTCACATGCTCTGTGTTACCGTAAACTAACTTTGCAGGATGTAAGAACACAGAAAAAAAGCCCATTCTTATCATTCCTGTAAACCTTTCATAGGGCAGGAGGCATCGCCGTGGTTAAGGGTAAAGAAGCAAGCGCTGCTGCCTGAAGGTTGCCATCCGTCAGTCAACGTCGTGCTCTGGCGCCTCCTCGTTTTTTATTTTACGTTTATTTGACGCTTTTCACCGAAGCGACTTAAAATTACTTACCTATTTGTACAGCTAGGTAATTTTGCTGGAGCGATTTGAGGGTAAGTACCTCGATCAAGGGTACTACAGCCGAAGGTGAGATTCAAACCTGCGACCTTCGGGTCCAAAAGGTAGCGGCTCCAACCGCTACGCTAGAAGTGTTTTTAGAGGTTACAACGCTCACCTTGCAAGTGGAAGGTCCTGGGTTTGAATTCCCACCCCTGCTGTAGTACTGTGATGAAGACACGTGTTCTGAACCGTTACAGCAAGAATACAGGCAGTCCCCGAATTACGAACGAGTTCCGTGTCCTCGGTCTGTCTTTAAGTCGCATTTTGACGCAAGTCGGAACAGGTATGTATGGTGGGTATCTAATGCCAGTTTGTCAAATGTTTGACGTAGTATATCGCGCACCACCCGCGACCCGATGAACCGCTGTAGATGCGCAATGTTTCGATGCGCGTTGCAAAGTAGAGCCCGTTTGTTATTACGAACCATTGTATGTACAGTAACTCAAATTTTTAATATAATAGGCTTAATTATGAAGTTTTCATTTGATTGTTACAAACAAAAAATATAACTTCTGGTCAGTATGGGGGTGGTTTGTAAGTCCGGGTTGTACGTAAGTCGGATGTTCGTAACTCGGGGACTGCCTGTACTTCGCTGTAGCAATTGGTACGTGATTGTAAAATTGATGAGCTATCATGGTAAGTTACCTTGGGCAAGGGTATCAAATAAAATGCTTTGTATACAATATGGTGCAGTAGGAAATGTTGTGAGGTGTCTAAGTCTCACAGAAATTTTGAAACTCGAAACGTGACTATATCGATAAATAAACTCTTTTCGTTACTCAAGTTGCTCCGACAGAGTCCTCAAACCGCTGTTTTCTACGTTTCCACGGTAGGATTTTAATGTTTCCATGAAAGCCAATGTTTCAGGAATCTGACTTAGTTACACTATAGATATTTCTAAATTACAAGTAAAAACACGGATTTACGCTGTGCCTTAAATACAGTATTTGTGTTACCAGGTGATGGTACCACATAGCTGGCGAGAACGTTGCGCTTACGAAATCCATTCTCTCGGCTTGCCTGTGTTCCGTACGTGCTGCAGGTGATCCGCTGAGAAGCAGGTGTATCTCCGCGCTATCCTTATCCATTCCAAGCAGGGATTAGCATACGTACACATAATCAAGGCTCTTAGGGAAAGAAATGTGCGGCAAAAAGAAATTCCCTGCTGTATAATTGCAGGCTGTGCACGCACACACACCTTGGACTCTGTGCAGTAATTAGCTCCTTGATGTAAAGACTTTGACAGCTTACAGCTGTACACTTTACTCCTTTCATACATCTTTTCCTACTTTTTTTGACGCAGCTTGGGTGCCTTTTACATTTATTTACTTAGCAGACACTTTTTTCCAAAGCAACTTCCAATGAACTCTATCTAGTGTTACCAGCTCACACACCTTATTCACCGTGGTGACTTACACTGCTAGATACACTACTTACAACGGGTCACTCATCCATACATCAGTGGAATACACTCTCTCTGTCACTCACATGCTATGGGTAAACAGCATGTCTTTGGAGTGTGGGAGGAAACCAGAGCACCCAGAGGAAACCCACACATACACATCCAACTCCACACAGACTGAGTGGGGATCAAACCCCCGTCCTGTCGCACCACCCAGGTGCTGTGAGACAGCAGCACTACTTGCTGTGCCGCCTTTTCCGGGATTGCAGCAGCAGAACCCTACCAGACACTGCCTTGCTCAGTGAAACGTGGATGTTATGTCATTATCCCCCAGTTCGTGGAAGTGGAATACAGATTTTGGTGAGCAGCAGGACAACAGCAGTTCAGCACCTGACAGAATGTTCTCACTGATTAAACTGGTGTCATTCATTATTTATGTACTCGTTTCGCTGACCCCCCCCTTCTACGAAGCAACTTAAATAGATTTACAACCCCGGGTAATTTTACTGGAGCAACTGAGGGCAAACGCTTTACACAAGGGTGTTATAGCAGAATGTGGGATTCAAACCTAGGTCCTTCAGGTACAAGGTGTCACCTGTAACCATTACACCACCTGCTTTGTTGTTTCGGTCAAGCTCAGGGACTTCATAGCATCCGACTTAATTCAGCCTGGTGGTTTTCCTATTCTGCGAGTCGGATATAGGCAGAATTTCAGTTCTGTTCTCGCACCTACAGTATGGTGAGAGTACGGCAGCCACGCTGACTAAAGGATGGGTAAGTTTGCCATCAGGGCTGGAAGCTTGAGTGCAGCAGTGGTCACTGTGCAGAGAGCTCCTGCTGCCATGGTGCGCCCCCCCCGGGGGGAGGATCTCGGAGTCCGTGCTATGTTTTCACCCCGGCGGTGTCACAGGCAGACGAGCCCTGTCTCTGCAGCCTGACCCTTCGCGCTGGAAGCGACAGACCCCTGACAGAGAAAATGTAATAAAAGCGAGGGTCTCCCCCCGGACTGTGGGCGTTTGCAGTTTTGCTTTCGCACTCAAACCGGAGATCTGACCTTCGGGGTCAGGTCCTCAGAGCTCCACGGAGTGAAAAGTCCACAGTGAGAAAAGGCCGAGTTATTTGTGGTTAATGGTTCAAACTCGGTGACGACGCAGCTCATCTCTTGAGATTTGGGAATTCGGGTGGGAATGTCCAACTTGAATGGGACAGTTTGGGAATATTTGGCCACAAGGCCTGGCCAGGAAGCCCAGCAGCAACTGGTGATCTTTTACAGAGCGCGCTGCATGGATCGTGTAACACAGATGTTGATCCCCTCCAAAAGTCACACTAATAAAGCTGTGCATCGCTGTAGTCAAAATAAATCACTGCGTACTGTACAAGCTATCATTAACTGCTCTCATATGTAATTATTATTATTGTCATTTGCTGGTATAACGTAAACACACACTGTCTGAAAGCGCTTGCCCTGGCGGGGTTGCAGTGAACCGAAGCCTAACCCGGCAACACAGGGCGCAAAGCTGGGGGTGGGAGGGGACACACCCAGGACGGGACGCCACTCCATCACAAGGCACCCCAAATAGGACTCGAACCCCAGACCCGCCAGAAAGCAGGTACAGGCCAAACCTGCCGTGCCACCGCAACCCCCTCTGTAACATAAGGGTCACAAGTAATTTTATTATTATGAGCCTAGTGATCTCTGAGAATCTTGCCTAGAATGCTGAATATTAAATAATATTCTCGGAGGAGCTGAGGGACAACTGGCGAAGCAGTGGTTAGCGCTGCTGCTTTTAGACCCAAGAGGTTGCAAGTTTCAATCCGAGCTGTAGCACCCCCGAGGGCAAGGTACTTACCCTGAATTGCTCCGGTAAAATTACCCAGCTGCACAAATGGGTAAATAATTATAAGTCGTTCGGAGAAAAGCATCAGATTAAAGCAAGCGATTGGTTTTCATTTGAAAGTCTACAGGAGGGATATGAAACACACAGCCTTCCTTCCTGGAGAAAGGGGATTAGACCGTGCCATAGCTTTAGTAACATATACAAACCGGTGGGTGACTAACAAATGACAAAACCTGCAAAATTTTTACAGGCACACTGAAAATATGAGAATATGGGTTAAATTAAAATCCCTGAGGGTGTGGTGGCACAGTGGGTTAGACTGGGTCCTGCTCTCTGCTGGGTCTGGGGTTCAAGTCCTGCTTGGGGTGCCTTGTGATGGACTGGTGTCCTGTCCTGGGTGTGTCCCCTCCCTCTCCAGCCTTATGCCCTGTGCTGCCGGGTTAGGCTCTGGCTCCCTGCAACCCTGCATCAGACATGCGGTTTCAGATGATGTGTGTGTGTGTGTGAAATCCCTGATTTCATAAAGCCTGTGCAATGGCATTACACTAAACCTCACTCAGATCTATCCATCCTGAAAAACAAAGATCAGATACGCAAGAAAGAGCATTGGCTCATCGTGGTAGTCGACACGGTGAGGATGAGGTCATGAAATGAAGGTAAATTTGGGATGTGTAGTAGCAGCAGTGGCGGACAGCTGGAGCGTAATGACAGACTCAAACACAATTGTGCAGTTCTCTAGAGTTTTGAAATTTCATTTCAGACACTTAAACCAGTGATGTTTTTAACATTCTGTCTGATATAACATTTTGCTCAGTGTTTCAACTGAAATTCACTTCCTCCCAACAGCAGGAGATCGTCAGCAGGTGCTCAGACATACTAGCGATCAATCAGGGATTGAGAATACACGCTGAGACGAGCAAAATGTGGCGATTTTTGCTCACAATTTTGCATCCGGGGGGAAAAAAAAAAAAACCTGTAGAGTATTTTTGCGACTCGTAAATATTTCCAATGCGCTAGCAAGTAGCGCTGCTGTCTCACAGCGCCTGGGTGGTGCGGGAGGACGTGGGTTCGATCCCTGCCTAGTCTGTGTGGAGTTTGCACGTTCTCCCCGTTTCTGTGTGGGTTTCCTCTGGGTGCTCTGGTTTCCTCCCACTCTCCAAAGACAAGCTGTTCAGATTCCCCCACAGTGTGTGAGTGACACGGAGAGTGTGTTCCACCGATGTATGGATGAGTGACCCAGTGTAAGTAGTGTATCTAGCAGTGTAAATCACCTTGGTGAATAAGGCGTGTGGGCTCATAACACTACATAGAGTTCATTGGAAGTCGCTTTGGAGAAAAGCCTCTGCTAAATCAATAAATGTAAATGTAGTCAGCTCAGGTGGCGAGCATGTGTGTAATTTATGGGACCTTTCCAGATCATGGCAACACCTGGACTAAACACTCAACGGTTTAGGGCCCAAAACGAGACCGAAATATGTCCTTAATATATCCTCTGCCTGATTGGAGACATGAGCGGTGGGTCCGGCAGGAGGTTAATGCGATACGGTATTGACGCTCACCACTGACCTGCCTTATTCACTCCACATATTCATATTAGCGGAGCCTTCCATTTCTCTTTAAAAACATGTAACGCCTCTACGGTCATATCCTCAAGAGCTCGTGAGGGTAATGTGTGATTAACCTCAACCTGGTTAGTCTTTATTTTCAATTAAATTCTCCTTCGGTTTTAATTGCAATCAGCTCTCTTTTGACTCTGCTTTATAAACAATCTTTGCAGGCAGGATCGGACTGTCGGAGAAGTGCGAAGCACTTCAGAGGAAATGGAAGCTGTGCTCCCTGTAGATCTCATTAGAGCCCAGCAGTGGAGACGGGTGCCCATTAAACTCGGAGCGCGTCTGGACCAGCCCTGCTTGTCGAAGTTGCGTCCGCACGCTCCGCTCTTCCGCCCTAAAGCACGGATTTAACCCTCCTGTAGGGGAGGCTCTCGCAAAGGGCGCTTTTTACACAAAGGCTTTGATTTCCTGCCTCTTAATATATGTGTGAAATACCAGTATGAGGAGCCTAATCTCCAGCGAAATTCATTATAAACATGGTCAAATCCCATGCGACGGGAGAACGGTACAAAAGTAGGTTTGTTTACAACAAACTGGGAGTTAGTAGGCCTGGGGGGGTAACAGAGGGTGAGCGGCACAACAGATCACCTCCGTGGTGAAGACTTGGATTCTGGGTACCACAAAGAAGACAACAAAATCCCAGCCATGTTCTCTCAGCCCAGCTGATGCGCTCCTAACAGATGATGGTTATATCAATTAGGTTGGTCTCCTAGAACATGTCTCACACATCAGAGGAACTTGCTAAACTCTTCTTCACCATCATCTTTATCCATCACAGATGCTCTCGACAGGTAGGCTGAAGACATTCGTTCATACATGTTGCTGTCTGTTCTGTCTGAGCCGGTCGAAAGGATACCGAAGACGATACCCATCCTACCTTGGATTTCGAAGTAAGAGAGCTCGTTGGGAAATTTGTATGCGATGGAGCTGAAGTGAAGCAATGCATTAAATATCGTTTAATTTTAGAATTCAGTCTCACAACACGTAGGCAGAGAGAAAAAATAAAAGCAAATAATAAAAAAAACCCATATTGATTGAGCTTAATTATTTTCAGGAAGGCTTTTCCTCCCTCGGGCCGGGCGCAACCTCGGCGAATGCGGAGATGGAACAAAGACCGTAGGCTCCTCTTGGTAGCCGGCACCATGCTGGAACCCCATTCGGGCAGCAGAGACGACCGTCCCAAACGGAAGTGAGGGAGACGGCGTGATGCCGCCCACGCCGCACCAGCAGCCAGGCTCATGAAATGTAAAAGCCACACCAGTTCACTCTTTCCTCCAGTTCAGAGACTGGATATGACTTCAGATTGCCGCTCCGGCTACTTTAACATGCACCTAGACCCTTCCGTCCGAAATTCAAATCAGCGAGCAAATTCAGTCCAAAGGAGTTTGGAGACATCTATAAATCTAACCTCTGTACCTAATAAAAAGAACTAAATACTCAAAAGGGGAAGCCCCAATTATACACACACTTTCGTCTGAATAAACCAGCACATGTCAGATGTATAAATTTAGTGAGCAGGCAGGTACTATAATTTATCCATGAAGCAGAAAGGAGGGGACCTGGCAGGTTCTTGGACGCACTATGGTGTAGCTGATGCCCTTCCCAGTTGATCTTTCTGCGTATTGGTGGAGCCCCCAGTATGAAGCAGAGCACTTGCGGCCCAGCGAGGTCCCAGTCTGTGGTCTGAATGTTAATTCGGTCGGCGAGGCTTCACAGAGCTCCTCTGTTCCTCCGTGGGACTCTCATGCCTCGGATTCTGCACCAGTTGAGAGGAATGCCACCCCCTCACAGACGTCAGCGCCGGGCTGCGTGCCTTGAAACGCAGCACAACAGCAGCCTGTCTGCACCATCGCTCCCCTCCATTTCGCTCTGCTGATCACACGCCGCCGTTTCGGGCGGCCCCGTGCTTCACGTGGAGCAGTTAATAAACGAAAACGCGCCGATCGGCTTCCGCGGATTAAAAAATTCCTTGTGAAGTGAGGTTCGTTCGTTATCCCGAAACGAGCCGAAGCGAAATAAAATTCAGTTTGTGGCTGAAGTGATGGTGCTGTGATTTGGTTACGAGCTTCGACGTGGCACCGGTGGCCCTTGCTCATGTCCCAATATAGCAGACGCTCGACTTCGGTTGGTTTGGTTCCGATCGGAGGTGCTGGTCAGTTTAAGGACAATAGTGCAAGGAAACGGACGTTAACTGCTTTACTTTACGATGTGTCATTTTACACACGTTCATTGTGCGCGCTCGTTTCGTACCGTTAATTTGTTTTTCATGGTCATTGACGGCCTCCTTTCGTGTTGCCAGGCTACCCCCTGGGTACAGGCTGTGTATGAGCAAAGGCCCCAAACACTTGGCAGGAATCACTTCTCCTTCCAACTCTTGCACTCATGCTGTGTGGAGTCCGCTGCCTGACAGCTACTTCCCCCCGTCATCATTCGGAGCTCTGAAGACTCGGGATCGTGCTGGCTTAGCTTATACATCTTGATTCAACACTCTGATGTAGGGCACATTTTGACAGAAAGCAATTATACGCAACTGAATGTTATTTACGTATCTGAAGTCCTAGCTAAATATGTATCATCCGATTAAGGCTCTCTGAAGAAGCTGGAGAAGATGGTTCAAACCAGCACTTGTCACTTGAGAAGGCCCATATGGTACTGCCACGAGGGTGACCACAACGGAGGTCATGTTCTCTAGGGATTTACGTCGGCAAGGAAATCTCGTGAAGATCTAGCACGTCGATATGGGCCCGGCCGTACCACCTTCGCGTTAAACGTACTCTTTCCACACGGTATCCCAGCAAATACAGGGATTTGACAGTTCCATAAATAACTCTTCTTGGCAGGTTACCCGGGATTGCCTCTAAGCAACAAAAAAGGATTTCCCAATACCATGTCATGTAAAGAAAAAACAAAGTATATGAGCCCATGCTACAAAAATGCACAGCTGATCATGGAATCTTTCAACGAGGTTCGTAGGACTGGACATAATCGAAGTCGGGGACGGGCGAAGGTCTTTCGAGGCGTGAACGTCACAGCACAGGCAATCCGGAGTCGGCGGTCGAGGAGAACGGGGGAGAGTCAAAAACCAGGAACAAGGGAACAAGCAAGACAAAGACGCTGAGACTGCAAAACCACGAAGGTGTTTGCGAGAATCCGCGTCAACGGGTGGACCTGGATCCCCTTTTACTCGTGTCCTGTTAATTGAGCACAGGTGTTGACGCTCCGTTCGTTCCCGGGGGCGTGACACCGTCCCAGCAATTCCAGTTTCTGATGTAGCACTGGCCTTGTGCGCTGTCCGATGATGCAGCCGGAAAAAGATTCACGGTCCAAAAGCAGCTATTTATATCTGATTGTCACGTGCAACGTGGACGATCGATCGGACAGGTAAGACTTGAAGTATTCAGACAAGTGTGACGATTTATTGTCTGGAGTAAACCATGTAGCGTGCGGTATGTAATAATTTAGAGGCGCATGGCCGCTTCCATCGATGTGGCTGATATAATAAAATCTGTCAATAGGCCCCTAACAAGTGTGTGACGGAGCAGCTGCTGCACATTAAAACGGACACGGGTATCGTGCATCTTGTGGACGCTGCGGGAATCGTCGGGGAAAAAATGGGAATCGTTCGAAGAGCTTATTTGGACACATCGGGAGGTATTGCGTAAAAGTGACTACGCTTATATGGGTGCACATATTTGAGCATATGGAACATTTTTGTATCGAAAAAAGAGCAGATGCTCTCCTATATACGGCTGAAATGGCAAAGTGGTTGCCGTGATGATATGGCAAAGAGGAAACTGGGAATTGCGTTAGTCCGTTGAATAGCCTATGCAAAATAGCAATGCTATTAATTTTATTATTCTATTTCATTTAATAAAAGATGATAATCGATTTTTGTTCCTGTGAAATTGTGGAGGGTGAGGTGCTCTGCGAAAACGGTTCCTTTTTCCCAATACTGTTACTAGTCAAGGTATTGATGAGCGTGCGCGTAGTTTTTGGTGTACAGGTGATCCCCGATTTACAGTGGGGTCACGTTCCCCGAAACCCATCACAAGTGGAAGATATTGTAAGTCGAAAATGCATTTAATACACCTAACGCACACCTCTGTGTGACAGACTGGGAGATGCGGATCGCCGCCGCTGCTCAGCATCGCGACGGAGTATCGCACCGCATGTCGCGTTCCCGGGAAAACAATCAAAATTCAAAAATCGAAGTATGGTTTCTACTGAATGTGTATCGCCAGCTCACCATCGTAAATTCGAAAAAATCGTAAGTCGAACCATCTTAAATCAGAGACCACCTGTATCCATACTTGTAAATAGTGCACTGGAAACTTCTGGAACTTTTGGACCTTGCATATCTCCCTACCGTGTACGGTGACCCCCCACATATCGTACTTGCTCCAGGTCCCAGGGGCCTAGAGTGAAGGGCTCCCTCAGCGTAATTCCAACAGACGCGATGGACATGAGTGTCCCTCGTGTTATTAATCATACCGTAGCTTTAGTACCACACTGCTTCTTTCTCCATTTCGCTGTATTTCTGCACGGTCCTCCGTTCTGTTCATTGCAGACTCCTTCTTTTAAACATAATTCGATGATGACCTCAGTTATGCAGTCTTGAAGCAGTCTCCTCCCTCGTACCGTTCTTCCTTCTGCAGATTGGTCCTAAGTAGAGTTGACCCTACAGTACCATGAACCCCTGCTGTCTCTTCCTTTTACTGATTGTAGGACAGTATGGGGCTCTTCCTTTTGCTCATCCTAGAGCAACGCGGACCTCCTTTCCTCTGTTGCCACTGCAGCATTGTCATCAATTTTGCTTGATTTAGAGCAGCGTGGTCCTTCGGCTTACCTGCACCTAGCGGTCCGCCCCATTTGTTGTTAATTCGGAGGCGAAATTTAGTCATTTCCGTGAGGTTGCTCACGCACTGGAAGCACCCTAAAGTGTGCTACGTCAAACTGATGTCTGAGAGCTCTCGAGGCTGTTCCGTAAATGTCAGCTCAGCAGATTACACGCCAGCGGCATCAATCCGTGTTAAAATGTGGGGTGAACGCAAGTGCCGATGGTTCACTGAGTCTGGTGCTCTCGTGCTGTGTCTCTACAGAAGGAGAAGGAGAGGAAGAACATCCTGCCTCGGACCTGGAGCGCGACCTGCTGACCGGTGTTTTTAATGCGTCTCCCCGCGTTAGACTCAACAATGAACGCTGAGCAAGATTTTGGGGACGGCTCCACAAACGTGACCCTCACTCTCAGACTGCTCATGCATGGAAAGGTGAGTCCGTGTGAGAGCGCGCAACCGCATGGGGGCTACACACGCTCCACGCATACACCGAGGCCAGTCGTGCGTGGGAAGGCACACGTTCCCATACGAACGCACGCACGATTTCACGCTGAGATTATGAATGCGCACGTAAAGGTGGGGACTGACTAACGCACACAGGGCAAACGCGGTGCTGCTTGAAAGTATGTGAACCCCCGTGTCCCTTCGCTTTACCACGAAATGGTTATTTAATGAGAATCTGTGTTTCTCGTGTGACGCGATAGGTGCGTAAAGACAATTCCATATGTTGCTTTAGAGGAGATCATGTGTGCAGTAGAAACGTACAAGTAGCGCAGGTGTAAAAATAAGCGAAGCCCAAGTTTCATTGGTTAAACCAAGTAGGTAAGTAGAATCAGGGGTAAATCAAAGTCATTTATTCATGTTATATGACCATATGCCATATATCTTGAAATGTTATATGTTTAAGACTTAAAATGTTGTCAGTTTATTTTAATATTTTAGGCAAGAATAATGACCATCCCTATAGGGTTCACATACTTTCAAGCAGCACTGTAACTAAATTGGGTTGGAGGACAGGAATAATCAACGGTGTTATGACTCGGTGGCCTTTCAAGCTGCCTTGGGATCTTTAAAATAAACAAAATAACACCTGCATGCAGTCTCCGGAGCGGCGAGGTACTTTGGAAGGTGTTAGTGATTTCAAGGTAAGCCTGACAGTTCCATGCTGCACGTGGGCTTAGATGACACAGCGCAGTCCTTGACTGCAGGACGCTCAAGGCTATGGGACTCCAGGTGCATCACAGAAGAGGCCCTGCATGTGGGAATTTGCAATAATGATGGTGTTTCCTTTCTTTTTTTATTCTTTGCAGGAAGTTGGCAGCATCATAGGAAAGGTAAGTAATACAGTGTCTGCCACTTTTGTGCATAGCTCTAGATTTCCATTAAATGCTGATTTCCCCGTTTGTGTGCTTCTTATGTAGCTCCCAGTGACCGCTGTGCGACTTCACTTAGGCTTCCACCTTGAAAATAATCACACTGGCTACACCGGTAAAAATGGTGCCCATAGAGTTATAGTACTGTGGGAAAGTTTTAGGCACTTGGAGAACAAGCTGTAAAGTGAGAATGATTCCAAAAATAATGCTCTTAATGAATAAACTTCCTACAAAGCTCAGTAACCATCCATCGTCAACAAGCGCTCGTCCCGAGGACGACCGCCTTGTGTCTTGTTGCTGTACCCACTCTTGCCATGGTGTAAGATCTCAGACTTAAACTGCCACATCTTTCAAAACCTCACATTTTCAGTATGATTTTCCCTCATCCAGTTTTATTTCCTCTATACATCTGTTCCTGCTTCAGTTAATCGGTTTGCCATACAAAGACCTCAAGTTCTCTATTTGGACAGTGGTTTATTACTATTTTACTTTCTTTCTTTAACGACATTCAAAACCCTTACTGTAGTACTGTAACTTTTTGCAAAAGGAATGCTCGGAAATCTAAAATATGCTCTTTCCCATTGACACTAATGGAGAAGACATTAAATAACCGTCTAAAACAAATATTTTTATGAAACATCCAAGTGCCTAAGACTTCTGCACAGAACTGTATTTAGGTATAAAATGCATTGCATGGTTCCCTTGTCAGTGGAAAAAAAGGGAAGATTATAAAAAAAATTCAAAGGCAAGGTTTTCACAAATGCCCTCATACTAATCTTAATAGCTCTTACTCTTTGTTCCTGGCGACATACAGGACGTCACTCATCTAATCCAAAAGCGCAGGCAATGCACACAATTAAAGTAAGACACAGATGAAGTGGCTCATCTAGACTTGTCTCATTGTTCTTCAGTCTGTGCTTTTACCCTCTGCCCAGCTGGAGTTTGGGAATGGGTCCGTCTCCCTTGTTCTGAAATACACACAGAAACGTATAACTCAACAGTCGGTCATCATTGCTAAACCTCTGCTCTACTTTTTCCATAAGAGATCTGGTAATCCGGAGTACCTTCCACAGGGAGCATAACCGTTAAAGGCAGGGACTTGACTTAACCTGAAGGCTGTGGACTCACACCCCAGTCTTCACTACCTCTGTACATTTGTATTTATTCATTTAATTTGTTTCCCCACCAAAGTGACTTACACCATTAATCAATTTACAGTGATTTCCCCATTTACTTAATAAGGTCATTTTACTGGAGCAATTTAGGGTAAGTACCTTGCTTAAGGGTACAAAAGCCAGAGCCAACATTCGAACCTGCAACCTTTGGGTCCAAAGGCAGCAGCTCGAACCACTACACTACCAGTAACTGAGGACAGTACTTATGAATGACCTTAGGAAAAATAGCTGCATAAATGGGTGAAATGCTGTAAGATGCTGTGATTGAAAGTGTGAGCTAAGTATAGATAGATAGATAGATAGATAGAAGGCAAATAAATCAAATCAAATAATTTAAGGAGGTCATACTGTAACGGTGAAGGTATGATGAGTGCAGCAAGTCAGTGGCACTGCAATGTTAATAAGTATTATAAAAGCTTATTGTAAATGTCCTCTATGTGACCCACATGCTACCTGTCCCTCCCTGGGAAAATGTGACAGTCAGCAGTTGTTTTTAAAATGCCAAAGAAAAATGAGATTTAGACGGAATTATAGAAAGAGAGGGTGAGTAACTTCACATTCGAGTCACTTTGTGTATTTCCTCATCTCAAACCGTCACGATAAGCATTCCGCTCGCGCTCGGCGACCCCAGCTCACACCGGTCTCCTCTGCTGTCACCGGCACTCTCATTTCAACACTGGCTATCTGACCTCCGTCCGACCCGTGCAGCCAAACCCACGAGCGCACGGGGCGGCCGGGGCACCGACAGCCTCCGAACCACAAGTGATTCCAGACAGGACTGCTAAGCCCCGCCCGGCCCGGACCAGCCCCTAGCGCCTTCTCAGAGTTCCCAGACTGCAGCGGGCGCAAGACAGGTGTCAGATAACAGCACAACAATAGTGGGAAGAGCCGCTGGCCCTGCGGTAAATATAGAATGTCTCATCAGGGAAGGGGGCTGTGTGAGAAGGCGGTCTCGCTGAGGGCTCGGAGAGCTCGGCGCCTCGGACCGGTTTAATTGGTGCGAGAGGGACGGCCCGGAGAAAGGCCGAGCTGAGCGCTGAACGTACAGCGCTGCGCTCCGAGGTCAACGACATGGCGAGGGAAGCAGGATCCTCGCTGCTCGCGCTTATTTTCGTTGAGGAGCCGTTGAGGACCAGGCCACACGTACCCTCAGCGTAGAGCTGCTTAGCGGAGCAGAGCTGCTATCCGCACGGGAGAGATGAGCTTCATTTAACTTCTTACATTGTAAGGTAGAAAAACGCCGTTTCGAACTAAACCTCCAAGCACCGTTAAGCAACTCTTTCTTCTCTTACCCAGAAAGGAGAGACGGTGAAAAGAATACGAGAAGAAGTAAGTCGTTTGCTTCCCCTTTCCGTGTTTCTCTTGATCAGTATTTGATGACTCTTCACTGCGAGCTCCTGATGTCTCTTGTGAGACGACGTCGTTATTTGTTGTACCTCATAAACCCCTGTGTTTGGGAGCTGATACATATCAAATGTTAGTTTCTTCCTTTCTTTGCATGGATGGCAATGTAGGTTTCTGGCAATCGCCAGATACTCAGTATCTCATCTTTAATACATTATGTCAAAGGAAATAATATAGCAGAAGGCAGCCTTTCAGACTTGCTACTGTGGCACGCCTAGGGAAGCTGTTCTTTATTGCTCCCTGAAGTGTTTGTTTTTTAAACAGTAATGTGAATGGATTCCTGAACCTGGTCATGTCTGCCTCCCCCCCCCCCGATGGTCACAGAGCAGTGCACGCGTCAACATCTCGGAGGGCTCCTGCCCCGAGAGGATCATCACCATCAGCGGACCCACCGAGTGCGTCCTCAGAGCCTTTGCCATGATCACGTTAAAGCTGGAGGAGGTACCGCCGCCGAGCGGAGACGTCCGACCGGAGCGCTGTTCCAAGACACAGTGGTGCCGTTGGCAGATTTGGCGAAAACACGTCTTTCTCAATTCATGGTTCCTAATCAGCAGGCCTGTGCAGATGCTCTATTTGTTTTTTTTATTTTTTCACAAACCTTAAGTCACTTGTGCATACATTCAGCAGCTGCATTGTTCAGATGGGCTGAAAGGTATTCATTGAACATCTAAGATTTTCACCCTCAATCTCTACTCCTTTCTTCACGCGGTTGTCATGGTAACTGTTGGGATGGCCCACAGTGTTACCTGCACTAAGCGTGTGTTTTGTGTGCGCAACTGGCGTATGCAATAAGAAATTCCATACATGTCTTGGGGAAAAAATGGTTCCCATCTAGCTGAGATTTGTGAGGATCCGTCCCGAATTTCTTGTTCCGGGATGTTGATGCCAGCGTTAATAGCGCAAACTTTTCGTGAACCAGACTAACATGTTGATTAACTCGAAAAATTACATTAACTGCTCATGCGTCTGCCACCATTGACTTTACACCCCTCCTGACATTCCTTGTGTCTGACTGAGAAGCGTACAGAAATATGAAAGGAGAGGCAACAACAGACACCAGTCAGTCTCTTATGAACGATTGTCTCTTATTAACTTCTTTCATGGTCTACCATCTACTGAGCCCTATAGAATGACCATTGATTCTTCCAGCTACACCCAAACACTGTGAAGTGCTAATAAAGTTGTCTTTAGAGATCATACCGTCCCCGCATGAGTCAGCTGTTCATTACATCTTCACATATGAAGGATACAATAGTTATCATCTTGGCCCAAACCCCCGTGTAACTGTTGCAGAACCTTGTGTCTAAACATAGTGGAAGTAGTGTATCCAGGCCCAGGACTCTTTGAGTTATACTCATTAGGCAAATGTGCAGTGTTGTTTCTCAGGCTCCTGAGGCTCCCTGTCTTTGAGATTCCCGGTGGCGAAGCTGAGTTAAAGGAGCATAAACGTAGCATTTCCATAGAAACCAAACGAGTGGCTGTCGCTTGTTTCTCTCGGCGGCGACCTTTACCGGGGTGATTCATTGATCGGCGAGCTAAAAAGATTGAAGAATGTGAATTTGCTCGTTAGATTTGTTCGTCACACGTGTGTTTCGGCCGGCACCTTTCCTCGGGTCGCGCCGCAGTTGTTTACGCAGGAAAACAACAAAAAGCTTCACTCCTGAGACCAGAACCTGCAGACCTCAGTTCCATTCCTTCGCCAGACCCTCCTTGTTGGAAAGGCCAAATTGGCTGGACATTTGTACATCGGTAACCCTTCCGTGTCTCAAGCAGGATCTCACAGCTCTCGTGGCCAACGGCGCCGTGGCCAGCAGACCTCCCATCACTCTTCGGCTTGTTATTCCCACAAGCCAGTGTGGCTCGCTCATTGGCAAGGGAGGATCGAAGATAAAGGAGATCAGAGAGGTGAGCGTCCGGGCAGTGTGCACCATCTGCCCATTCAGGTGAAAATTCCCCCAGAGGATGCCCTATTTTAGCCCTTCTGATGAATGGGCTCCAAAGTGAGTTGTTTGTGTTCCACCTTTGCTAATGACAGAGCACCGGGGCCCAGGTACAGGTGGCAGGGGACCTGCTGCCCAACTCCACAGAACGTGGAGTTACAGTGTCGGGAACACAAGATGCCATCATCCAGTGTGTCAGACTGATCTGCACAGTCATCCTCGAGGTACGTTCGCCCCATACGGAGCACGTCTCTCCGAGTTACGTGACCTTTCGCGTGGAGCGGGTACGCAGCCGGGCGTGATTTGTTCCTTAAGATTTCCTCGTAACGAGAATGTTCATAAAAAGAACTCTTCGCGTCCTTTAACACAATTGCCTGCTCCCTTGGCTTTCTCCGGGTGCTCCTGTTTCCTCAAGCTCTCCAAAGACATGCGTTTCACCTGAACTGGTCACTCTAAATTGCCCTTATGTGTGTATATGCAAGTGAATGAGTGTGTGCGATTACCCTCTGATGGCCTTGTGTTCCGTGTACCACGGTGTACCCTGTCGCACACCCTAAGCATCCCATATATGCTCAGAACCACCGTGACCCTGCACTGGACAAGTGCTTATTAGTAACAAATTGATGTTTTTTTGTTCCTTTGTTGTTGTAATTGTTAAATGCTTATATTTGTCTTAACCTACTTTCGAGTCGTATCCCATGTATTGATCTTCTTTAACGTAAGGCACTTTGAGAAGCTGCTTTTAAATGCACCATATAAGATTCATAAAGATACTGCCTTGCAAGAGACATTGATACTGCGTGGCATTGCCTTTCAAGAGAATTCGCGTCACATCATGTTTCATGGACGATTTTCCTTAAAATTTTCCCGCTTTTTTTTTTTTTTTTTAAACTTTTGTGTGCCAACAGGTCTGGTCGGGGTTTTCCATTCACCTTTTCCAGCACTTGACATCACCAAGGCGCGCATTTCGAATCGAAATTTGAACCAGGCGTTTCTCACAACTATGAGTTGATGGCTCATCATGCAAAGTTTAGGGTACAAATCACACTTAGATTTCCTTGCAAAAGG